>NC_088919.1:35012500-36262500 GCF_963576675.1 Euphorbia lathyris
GAAAAAATTATATGATTGTATTAAACGGGTTTTGTTATATTTAGAAATTCAATGCAGATATTGGAAATATAAAAAAAATATATTTTATTGCATTAAAGGTTTATATGCAACCCTAACAGTTGCATATAAACCGTAATTAATATAATCATTGATCCACCTCTATCTCAAGTCTTTTTGTTAAATATCTTACTATAATGTTACCTGATTTTCTTAAATTTGAACATTGTGTTTGGATCAAGATACAAGAAACACCCAAAAGCAGGAACAAGTTTGAGTTTGAGTATGGGGATGCCAAATTTCTTATCAATGAGAACCTATGTTGCCCGGACACGGACACGCGACACGGTATCCGATACGGACACGGACACGGGAAACGTCATTTCTATAAAACACAGGACACGGATACGTGGGGGATACGTGTAAATAATAAAAATATTGGGGCACATTTATAAATATTAAAAATATATTTTTATATATGATTTTTTATAATATAACTAAATAAATACATATAAACGAAATTATAAAACTCTTAATGGAGAAGTTTGAGAGTTTTTTGCATTAATGGCTTTAAATTAGAATCGATAAGTTTTTGGCTTACCAGGGAATAAGAATCGATAAGTTTCTGTATTACCAGGGAATTAGAATCGATAAGTTTTTGGCTTACCAGGGAATAAGAAACTTTATGATTCTTCAAATACCTGTGGAATAACAATCGATCGATCGGAGTTTATACAGCAGCGAAGCAAATCGGAGTTTTTTTCTCCGGGACACGCGTGTCCAATTTTTCCAATTTACGGAAACGGCCCCGACACGGTGTCCCTGGCGTGTCCGGCCGTTTCCGTGTCGGAACCGTATCCGACACCGGATACGTTAGGGTTCAGGCGTGTCCGTGCTTCAGAGATGAGAACAGATCAGCAAAGAAGTGAGTTGATTGCTTCTGATTCCCAAAACTTGAAGAATGCAGCAAAAAATCTAGCCAATCATGCTATCAAGCTTGGTGGATTGTGTTTCGGGACTTCTTTTCTTCAATGGCTTGCTTCTTTTGCCGCTATGTATGCCCCTTTCTTCTATTTCTGTTCTGTACTTTTCCATGGCGTTTACTTCGATTTTATTTGCATGCTTCTTAGTGGATTTCATTGTTTATTACTGTCTCTGGTGTATGTTGTTCATTGATTTTCCTCTTTAATTGAAAAATGAGTTATCAAGTCTTTGGATTTTGGATTAAGCTAATTTGTTATGGATTTTGAGATAATGATCTGCATATTTTGTGACATTTGGATTCATGGCTTATGTTGCTCAAGTACATGGATGAGCGTGTCTACAATGAATCTCTAGCCTTGGAAGATATTCACAATGTTTGATTCAATTTCTTCTTTATTCATGTTTCAACTGAATAAAAATTGTCCTTTTGTTATTTTTTTTTGGTTCGTAAGGGTATCCACCATCGACAACAGTAACTAGAGTAATTTATTCTAAAATGGAAATTGTTTAAGCCTGTTATGGTAAAATTAACACTTTCCTACAAAAAAATATAATGAGGGCATTTTGGTAAGTTAGTCCTAAATTTTTTCCTTTTTATACCCTACCCTACCCTACATTTCTTTTCACTTTCCTAAATATTTCCTTCGTACTCGTTTCTTGATTAAAAGAAAGAAATATTCAACTACCTTCTTCTTCCCAATTGACTTCTCTAATTATCTTTAAGACCCTTCCGTTCCGTCAATCCAAACTCGTTAACTTCTTCTGACCAGAGTCTCCATTTTCCTTATTCCACCAGCCTTCTCTCCCAATTTAATCTTCCTCCATTTAATCCTCTTTCTCCACAATCAATTTCTCCAAAAATAAACCATGAACGATCTCTTCTCTGATTCTTTCTCTCGTTTCCGCAGCGACCATGCCTCACCGGATCACCATGTTATCTAGACGTGATGTCATATTAGGTTCTCATTAAATACCTTTATAAAGAGGTGAAAAATCTTAACTTTAACTAAGTTTTGAATAAGACTACCCCAATAAGAATATTTGTATTATATACCAAAAATGAATACATATGAGATAAATTCATTTTTCTCTCCTTCTTCACTTGTGGTTCTTTTACCTCTTTGCTCACCTTATAGATTCTCATTTTTCTCCCCACCTTGTTCTTCACCCTACAAAATTTTAGCAAAGGTTGTCTTCCTTAGAAGACCCTTATCCATGAGAATTGGCCTAATCGATAATGTCACCTTATTGGTTAGTGTTTAGGAACTCATGTCATTTATGAGTGGAACTTGAGTATAAAGCTTTTTGGGCCATCCGTTTTCTTAATTTTGATGCACAAACTACAAATCAGCACCATCTACTTCAATTAGACCATCTTGAGGACTTCCGACTTAGTGTATATGAGAATGCCAAAATCTACAAGGAAAAGACTAAAAGATGGCATGATAAGAGAATTCTTCACCGATCGTTTAAAATTGGAGAGAAAGTGTTTTTTTTATAATCTTCGGTTAAGACTATTTCCCAAAAAAAATAAAAGCCATTTCAGTGGCCCGTTCTCCATCACTCGCAGTTTTCCATCCGGAGTCATCAAAATCCAAAATGGTAAGAACTAACTTTTTACAATGAATGGAAAAAGGTTGAAGAAGTATAAAGACGGGCTAGGAGAGTTCCGTGTAGAACAGTTGAACTTCAAGGGATCCGCCCTAATCATTTCGGGCAAAGTCAAAGCTTTAACTGACTTAAAATTTATCGTTTGTTGTTATATTTTTTTTATCCCTATAAATAGGAATTCTACCTTGTAATCAATATATTTTTCTTAGGCGTTTTATGCTTTTACATACTTTCGTGCTTTTTTAGTTTATCAATTCGTTTTTATTTAATATTAGCTTATAGGGTCGTTTTGTCTTAGTTTAGCTAGCAAGCTTAAGCCTTAGTTTGTTATAACTTCACCTTTTATTCTCAAGTTAAGTCATTAATTCAAGTTTGTTTTTTTTCTTCATCTTTCTAAAGTTTTGAAATAGTAATCAAACTTGGTGAACATGAGCTCATACACCTCCACTCTCATTATGCCTTTATGCTTTAGCTCAACCATGAGCTAAACCACTATAGGCTACAATGGTGATGAGTCATGCTTAACGAGTATAGATCATTAAATAAGTGTCTATGTTGTGTTGTGGGAGTTAACTAGAGAATTAACTAAACTTATTGTTTACCTCTATTTAAGAAACCTAACCAAGTAATTAGATAGAGAAGTTAAATTGTGAAACCTAACCATGTAAATGATTTAACTTAGCATATTAGTTAATAATATTCCCTAACCGGATAGTGTGGCTACGTCGTCTAGATTATGGCTTAGCCTTGGTTTTCTTAGAGTCTAATGCCTTCAAACACAATTAAGGATTTTGCCTAACCAAGCATCAGCCTAAGGGTGTTTGAAGTAGATTTAGTGATTTTTGGCCGAAGTTAGTATTTTGTAATGGAAAATCACTGTCTTGGGTTAGCTTTAATACACACAACATACACTTATTGATCTATATAAGTTAATACTGGTAAACCTAAATCATAGCCTTCTATTCGTTCATTTAACAAAATAACTGTTCAATGGATTTGCTACTTATTTACTTCATTAGTTATAAAACATCAAATTCACACTTAAACGATACCTTAGATAATGTAGAAATTGAGCACGAATAAGGAATTGAGTGTTAGTCCTTATGGGATCAATATCATTCTTTACTAACTTTATTACTTAATACGATAGGTTCACTTGCTCTTAATTGTCGCTTTTAGCCTATCAGTTTCCATCATTATCAAAATGTCTAGCCATGTCTTATTTTACTTGAACTATTTGTAATATCCTTAACCTGCGAAGATTACATTTAATTTAAGGGTGAATAGGAAGAATATTATCATCTCTTTTCCCTAGTGTGCATAAAGTCGAAGAGATGCACACCAAAATTTACAAATAATTACAAGTAAAATTTATATTCACAAAACAAAAAACTATTCATAAAAAATGTCTAAACTAACAATTAAACATTCATTCAATATTGATAGGAGTTGATAACATCCCGACAATGGCGTTAAAACTTGGTGGGTGTGTCACTTTTACATGTGTGTGAGACCAGCAACTTAGGAACAAGTGTATCCCATCAATAAGTAATAAATTTCGGTAAAGTCCATATATCGAATCCATATGAGTTACATATAAAAAGTATCAAACTAGTTTGTTATCTTTGTTATCTAGACGACTCAAACATGAAGATGGTCTTCTAAATTATCCCACTCCCACTCCTATCCAAACATATATAAGTTGGAGATGGTAAGATTAATTCAAACCAATGTCTTTCTAAAGCCTCAATTAAAATATGCAAGTAATTCTATAAATCATAGGTTAAAAGCACTAACTCCTTTGTCGTAGTGTGTATATGTTATAGTGTGTCAATTTCTACGGTTGTCAAAGTTTCAATTCGGATAAGGAAACTCTTATATGAACTTGAACAAACATAAAACGATTTAAGTAATTTAATATACTCATATGATTGACACACAAAACACACCCAAAATGAATTAAAATATAAACTTTATTGAGAATGAAATTCAAGCACCCAACACATCACAATAGACTAGAACTAGATTTGAGTTAGTACAAAACATATGAGAAGAATAAATTTTGCATTTAAAATACCATTAACCTGGAGTATATCTTTGTTGGAGAAACTTGATTAGAACACCTTCATTTCGG
Organism: Euphorbia lathyris; assembly: GCF_963576675.1. Taxonomy (NCBI): domain Eukaryota; kingdom Viridiplantae; phylum Streptophyta; class Magnoliopsida; order Malpighiales; family Euphorbiaceae; genus Euphorbia; species Euphorbia lathyris. The sequence goes on from NC_088919.1 coordinate 35,017,227, forward strand.
AAGAACATAATGGAGCTCAACTGCCTTGGGAATTAATGGAAGATGTGGATACACATGAATGGAAGATTCTACAAAGAAAATAAACTCTAAATTCTGAATCTTTGGATGCCCTAAAATGTGTTTCTAGGATTGTTAAAATAGAAAAACAAGCCTCAAGGATGAAATTCTAAATAAAACTTAAAATAACAAAAGCTAGAGATGTAGCGCGTGAGGGTCTAGGAGTGCGTGCTAACAGTTGGCACATCATGTTGAGCAAATAGGCGAGAAATGGGGTAGTGAAGATTGGTCTTAGCATGACACGTTGAGAAGTTGGCACATCATGATAAGATGCAAACGTGTTAATGCCTTCGGGCACGACGTGCTGAGTATTAGGAATGTCGTGTTGAGCTGATATCACCAAGGATTGGGCTCCGAGGCATTTGGGACGTTGTGCTACAATGTTTACATGGCATGCTAAGTCCATTGACTAGCGAAATCCCCTTAATTTTTTGCAATCTTCCACTTGATTTCTTCCAATCATCATCAATCTTTTCCTTAAATGAAATTCAAATGTTAAATATCAATCAATATTTTTCCAAGTTTGAATTGAGGATTGCCACAAAATAAAATCAAAATCAATTAAAATTAAAAGTCTATGTAATTTATTCTAAAAATGTAAATTATTAAAATATCAAACTAATCAAAACTTAAACTTAAAAACCGAAAAATCAAAATAAAAAGATTAAAATAAAATAAATTAAAACCAAACTAAGCTAGTAAACTCTAACATGTAAATACTGTCGATAAAAAAACACGTAAAACTAAAAAATATTAAAAACATAACAAATTATAGAATAAAAATAAAAACATGCAAATGAATCAAATCAAATTAACTAAAAAGAATATTTTAAAGGAAGCTAAAAACCCTAAGGCCGAATAGTTTAAGAGTACAAAGCTTGTCTTTTAAAAAGTCAACAATTATACAATATCTGAATTTAATTGTTGTCCGAGCAGGTATGTTTCAATCGAGTCGTAGCTAATTTATTTTAAATTAAAAATTTGATTGAATTTTAATATAAAAAGGAAAGATAAATAGAGAATATGTTTACCGAGGTTTTGTATATTTGTATTCAATTCAATGCAAGAGTGACACGTGATGGTGGAATTATAAAAAGTGCCACTCCACTCACTTACAGAAATTCAGAAATTCTTCAGCTAATTACAAAGTCAACCTCCTCTTTTTAGTTTAATTTAATTCTTAGAGTCAAATCTCTAAATTCAGAAACGGAAATTTACTTACAGAAAAAACAAGGGCAAATTACAAATTTAGATCAACTTTGTCTATTAATATATTTGACCCACTTTACTTTCATCTCATCAAATTAGACATTTTTATCCTTTTTGGACAAATATACCCCTAGTTTCATTCGACTTCTGCTCCTGCTCCTGCTCCTTCTCCCACTTCTTCTTCGTTTCAATTGAATGGGCCTAAATAGGGCAATTTAATTATGCGGAAGAAAAAGAAGAATTATGTGGTAGAAGAAGAAGATTTATCTGGAAAAAAATGGTATCGTTTGATTTTTTAGCGGTGAAGAAGAAGAAGAATTATGTGGAAGAAAATGGTATCGTTTCAATTTCTTCAATTTTTGCCGCATTTGTGATGAAATTTGTCGCATTCGTCACAAATGCAACAACAGTTGTCGTATCTGTGCTGTCAGACAGGAGTACTTTTGTCGCAGATGCGACAACTTTCGTCACAAATGCGACAACTCTTGTCACATTTGTGACGAAATGCATCGCAGATGCAATAACTGTTATTGCATTTGTGACAAAATATGATAAATTTCGTCACAAATGCTATAAAAATGGAGAAAAATTGAGGAAATTGAAACGATACCATTTTCGTAACGGAGTTTCATACTCTCTTTTTTTCTCTTTATAAACCACCGTCTTTTCTCTCTCAAGACTTAGTGGTAATGCCGTTTTCGTCGGTTTGGGATGGCGAATAAGACGTTGAGAGTCTGAGGAAGAAGGTGAATTGAAATAAGGGTATTCTCGTCCAAAGTGGATGAAAATGTCTAATTTGGTGAGATTGAAGTAAAATGGATCAAATATGTTAATAGATCCTTTCAAATGGGCTAGATTAGTAATTAGCCTAAAAAACAATTATGAGTACATAATCCAATTCTAATCTATTCATTGGGACATCATTAGTCTCCCAACAGAGGCACATAATAATTGTACAACTCGATCTACCTGGCAATGCATCCAAGAAAATTACGTGGAAGAATCATTAGTTTATAGATATTGATATGGTTAATAATTGAATTAACAGATTCAGTTAAATTCAGTTAGGCTAAACCATCAAAAGAAAAAACAGATTCAGTTAGATCGATCAAAATTTATGTATCAATTTATTTTTGGACTCAAATTTATGTATCAATTTAATTCTAAAATTGGCAATATTTGATAAATTAAAGAAAATACAATTAATTTTGATACTTAAAAATTTGACAAATTTAGGTTAATTTATTAAATATTGTCAACTTCAGGATTGCGTTGATATTTAAACTTTGATTTAGGCTAAATTGAACTTATCTATTAACTTTAAGGGTCAAATTGATCTTTAATTTATTACTCTTTCCGGTTCATATTATTTGTTTGATAGAGACAATATTTATTGGTTCATAGTATTTGTCACTTTAAGTTTTTCATGTCAATTTTTCTTATTTTATCGATATTAATGAGTTTAGCATTAATTACTTTTTTTTTAATTCATTTTAGGGTAAAGTCATTTCGGAAATAAGGCTTTGTTGTTGTTGTTCTTGTTGTTTCGGGTAAAGTAAAAAAAAAATTCATGTGCTTTTACGTTTTGCTAAAACAATGATCTTTTAATTTGATACTATAAAAGTATCTGTTAACGACCTCAAAATAAAAACTTTCAAGAATTAAACTTGTTAATGCCACATTTATTATGGAACAAAAAATTTTATTTTCTAAAATCATCATTTTTGGAGCTTTCTCTCTCTAAACATTCACTTTCCATCTCCTCACCAAACAACACCAAAATGTCCTCAAAATTAAAAAGTTGAAAAATTAAAGTTGCTCACAATATCATGAAGTCTTTGAATTTTTCAAATTTGAAATCGTCAACGCTCATTTTAATTTTGAGGTATGTATTTTTAGCAAAGCGAAAAAGCCTTAGACATCTCTTGATTGCAAAAAAAAAAAAAAACAGTCATTGTTTCGACAAAAATACAAATATCTATTTTACAAAACGTGAAAGTACATGGATTTTCGTTAGACTTTATCTTTCATTTTAAATTTTCAAAATAGAATGAGTGGTATAATTTAATGCATGTTATGAAAAATAAAAAATTATTAATAAAAAGAGATGAATGATATTTTAGTCTTTTTTTTTTATATAAATTTAATGTAAAGCGGTAATAGTACTTTCAAATGCTGGTAAGGAAGTTCTGCTTAAATCGGTAGCATGTGCTACTCCTACATGTATGAGCATGTTCTAAATCCCAAAAGTTGTGTGTGATGAAATACAGAAGATGATAAATTCTTTTGATGGCGTATGAAGGCTAATGGTAGCAAGAATATCTACTAAGGGAACCAGGAGCATCTGTGTAGGAGGAAAGATCATGGTGGACTGGGTTTCAGTGACTTACACGCTTTTAACCTGGCATTACTGGCGAAGCAAGAGTGGAAATTCATGGATAGTCCGCACACTTTAGTGAGTCATTTGTTCAAAGCAAAGTATTTTGCTGGGAAGATTTTCTTTCCTCCAGATTAGGCACTAATCCTAGTTTTGTCTGGAGGAATGTGTAAAGTTCAGTGGAGTTGTTAAATCGCGGTGTTCCATGGAAAATTGGAAGAGGTGATAATGTCTCGGTTTGAACTGACCTTTGGGTAATCATGGATGGATGACTGTGGGTTCGGTCAGTGTTCACGGCTGCAAATAGTATAATGAAGGTTGGTGAGTTTTTATTCCCAGGACATGTATTTGGGACAAAGGGAAATTGGAGGCATGGTTCCTGTTTAAGGAGGTCGGTGTGGTTGTGACAATGGTAATCCCTCCCTCTAACCGTGATGATAAAATGTTATGACATTATACGGTGGATGGTCAATATTCTGCAAAATCAGGTTACAGACATAATGACTAACAACACAGTGTGATGGACTCGCCTTTGGCGACTGGAAGTACCACCTAAGGTAAAAAAAAAATTCTATAGAAATTCGGTGCCCAAATGTTACCTTATCGCAGTCATTTAGTTACTAGACGTGTTAATGTCCCAAATAATTGTTTATTCTATCAAACCAATATCGAATATGGCTAACATCTCTTTTCTAGGTGTCAATTTGCGTAAGGTTGCTGGGCTGATGCATGTATAGCTGCTTCGGGTCTGGAGTGGGAATGGGTGGAGGAGTGGTTTCTGAATTTATGCGAGTCAGTGACTTACGAGGAGCCGAGCGGTGCGGATGTTGTGCTTTGGAAGGTCGGGTCAGAACGGAATAATCAATTATGAAACGGGAAGCACAAACCGTCAAGTGCAGCTATGGGAATTACATTGACAGACTGCCTAATTGTGCGATGAGGGTTGTCTAGACTCCACCGAGGAATGGGCATGAAGTGTAATACTGATGCCGCTATATTTTTTATGACTAGTAAGTACAGGGCTGGAGCTGTGCTGTGGAGTCATACAGGTGAGTTCACTCTTGCATATAGTATTGTGGCTGCTAGTGTTCCTTCGGTCCAACTTGTGGAGGCAATGGTGCTTCAAGAAGGTATACTTTGGGCCATCTCATTATCATATTGTGCTATCTGATGTAAAATGAATTGTTGACAACATAGCAGCGGGAAATTGTGACGATTCGGAGTACGGAAGTGTAATTTAGGATATCAGAGATCTTTTGTGCATTTATTCTGACTATTTTGTGTTTTTTGTTTCACGTTCAGCTAATGGTGTGACCCTTTCCAATGATGATCATTTTGAAGCTTTTGTGCCGGAGGTGCTTTGTGAGGATTCTCGTTCGATTTAATCAATATATGATTTTTTTTTTTAAATGTAATAATTAGTAAAAGATAAGATTGAAGAAAAGGAAATGAGAGAGAGTATATCTAATTTTTTTGCTTCTCATTTATTAGGTGGATCATTAATTAGATTTTGTAGGATCTACTTCCCTTTGTTTTTATGTTCATATTTCACTTGCCACTTGCCAAAAATACATATTACTTGATTGCTCACTGTTTTTCTTTATAGAGTTATAAGCAACAAATATACCACAAACGTATAGTTAAGAGTTTAATATTCACAAGTTGTATCAATTTCATCAATTGCATTTCAATTGCATTAGAAAGAAATTTTTTAAAACTGTTTTTAGGATTTGAAAATAGATTTGAAGATGAATATTTTTAAGAGTAAAGAATAAAAAAAAAACTCTTGTAGTTTCGTTGACCTGCAAATAAAGGAATGTGATATTTTTTCATGTAAATAAGGCATCATGTGGTTTACAAGTTAACAAACAAAGAAATTTGACTAAAAGCATCTCTAGTGCTGGTTATAACTTTTAGTGCCAAATAAGCACAAATTACATCTTAAAATAACACTCCATTAGAGTGTTTGTTACTTTATAATTTTGAAGTGTAAAAAAATAATATTAATTAATAAAAGTGGAGTGGAAATGAAATTTTCTATACAAAATTGGGTGTGAATCAAAAAGAAATGGAGCTGGGGTCCATGCTCGGTAAAGCATTTTGTTTTGTAATATTGGAACAGTGATGGGTTAGACGCACGCGTGTCATGCAACAGGAATAATTACTGTTTATAACCAAAAGAAGTAAAAAACTATTATTAGTAACATCTCTCGTAGTGGTTGGTTACCACTAAATCTCCTAGATAACAAAGAAGTGAGCTCCAATGCTCTAACAAAGAAGTGGTTCGGCCGGCGGAGTTCTGTTGGAAGAGCGGACGGGAAGTATTTTTGGCATGGCAAAAAGCGAGGCTGAACGTCCGGAGACCGGTCGGAAACGGAAGAGCAGCAACGTGCGGGTGGAAAAAGCCCAAGTCTGGTTATCTGAAGTGTAATGTGGATTGGGCGATTTTTGCAACCAAAAGGGCATCTGGATACGGGCTGATTGTGAGAAACGAATGGGGTGAAATTAAGTTCTGGAGCAGCAAATTTGACCCAATCATAAGGGAGCCAAAAATGGTTGAGGCGTTGGGTTTACGTGATAGCCTATTGTATATGCAAAATTGCAACTTCAGCAGGGTGGAATTTGAAATTGATGCCAAAATAGTGGCGGATGGTGTCAACTCAAGAAAGGTAGACTTGTCTGAATTCGGGTCAGTCATTCAAGATTGTCAGCAAATTTTGTTAGAAAATTCCGGCTTTTCAGTCGTATTCATTCCTCGTTTAGCGAATGAGGCCGCCCATTGTATTGCAAGGCGGGCTCTTTCCAATGCTAACGAACTAGGTTCTGATTTTTTGCCAATTTGACTTAGCGATGTAATAATGAAGGATAATATTTCTAATGAGTAATATGAGTTTCTGCTTTGTTAAAAAAAAAAAATGTTATATCATTAAATCAACTTAAGTCATTAAAAGTGAATACATTAAATATGTCATCTAGGCAAAATCAACATATCATCATGTCATGAAAACTAACACTTAACACTCATACTCACTATTTGTTTTGTCAATTTTTTGTGAAGCACATTTTTTTTGGGTAAAAAACATGATATTCCTTTATTTACAAATCATTGAAATCACAAAAATGTTTTTTTCTTATTTTTCCTCAATTTTAATCTCGATGAAATATTTGAATTAAAAAAAAAATTAGACACTCAATAATACCATCTATAATATTTGAAATAAAATTACTAATATTATCACTATTTTTAAACTTATCCCTCCCTAGATCATACTATTAAAAATGGACTGAGACTGAGCTGGGCCCAGGCATCAACCTCTAATGGGCCTTGTGGGCCATTATTTCGACGAAATCATAACCCGATCAGAATATATAAATAGTGGGGTTTCGTCTGAAAATGTTCTGTTATAACTGAATGAAAGTGAAGAGACCGACCGACGATGAGCCATATCTGATTCGGAGTTGGGGCCCGGCTATATATGGGTGGTGGCGTCCCAGACAAGCTTCTGAAAAAGCTTCCCAATATACTCTCCAAGTTGTCTCGGGCTTATGACGTCAATATACCGCTTTTCAAATTAAAGTGAACTTTTTTCCGTTTCCAGAAGTTCTGTTTTTTGTTTTCTGCATAACGCCAGGGACTCTGCTGATTTTTTCATGGGGAAGAGACTTATTTTCTTGAACCAGCTTTCTTCTGGTTACTGGTGAGTTTCTTGTTTTTTTTTTTCCTTTTTCTTTTTCATTTGACCTCGTAATTGTTAAGAGGATTTTGAATTGTTTTAATAATGGTTGTAAACAAAAAATTGAGAATGTTCAGTTTCAAATCCATTGCCCCCTAATCTTTATGTATGAAAAAACAGAAAATTCTTTGATTGCTAATTCAGAATTATTTGAAAATGTATTTGGGATTAGTTTGGAATATGTATTTGTTTAAAGTTGTCTTTGAGAGGAATTGGGACCACAAAATGTAAGAAGAATAGATTGTGTTGTTAGTTAATGAAAATGTTTTCACTCAAGGAACAGGTTAATTTAAAGTTCTTTAAAATTCTAATTGCAATGCTGGTGCTGCAGCTCATCCTTTTTCTTAAGGTTGAGAGTTTGTTTAATATTATTAACTTTCATTCTCATCATAGTATCTTTAGGTCCAAATGCTCTTTGTATTGGTATAGAGATAATATGGTCCTGAACCTTAAAACTAAAAGCAGTATATCATCAAGTTATTTTGATGATATCTGAAGCAAAGAAAAACCATTTTACTCGTAAGCTTCATTCCTGGCATTTAGAAGAAAATGTTTATCATTGAATACTTGCAGTCAAGTCTAATTATAATTTGTTAACGAAGTTTACCAAAAGAAGGAGCTCCCAACTGAGACGAGGGATGATAAAAAAAAAAAAACAGTGTATGTTGCTTTGGCAAGGTCTATTGAGTGAGACATGAAACCTTATGAGCTTGTTTTTCAGAGGAATGTTTTACTTGTTACACTTCCTTTACATATTGAATCAGGGTCTATTCAATGAGCTACTTCGTAAATTTTGTTTGAAAAGTCTGTTCCACACAGTCCTGGTTGTCCAGTTTTAACATAGTCCTGATAGGATGAATCCATGTTTTGTTAGATTGTTTTTTAGCTTATTATCTTGTTGAATAAAATTGTATGGTTTTTGACAAATATTTTGATGTACAAAATAACATTCTAAGAGGGTTAGTCCATTCTGTTCTCTCCCTTTGAAGGTTTTTATTAGCGTTGCTTTTGCTTGTTATATTATATTAGATTCAAAAGAACAGCAAATAGGAGCTGAATTATGACATAATTTAAGAAATGATAAACATATATGTATTGAAGTAAACCTAATTGAAGCTGAAAACAGAAGACAAAAAGCATAAGAAATCTCTAAATTCAAAGCATGCTATCAGCTCGAGATGGTAATCTTCTGAAGAAATTGCTTGGAACTGATGGCAGCTTGCTTCGGAATCTAGGATGCCTGAGCCAAAATATCCCTGATATTAAGGCAATTATCCTGAAAGGTGTTATGTAGAGCACAACAGCAGCAATGAAGCAGAAAATAATAAAGAGGCTCGTTGCCCTTGGGTCTCTCCAGCTTAGCAAAGCCTGAAATCTCTCCCCTTGAGTTGCAATGTCTCCCACCACAGTTTGAATCCTTCCGGCAACACTTCTGAGCCTGTCATACCTCATGCGCGCTACATCTTGTTGCTTCGATGTCGGAAAAGTGTCAAACTCCTCGTCTAGCTCATCTGGGTGAACTACTTCTGCACATGATAGTTTGATATCCATGTGAGAAGGGTGCCTTGGTCGGAACCGATAATTCCATATTCCGATCAAGAACATATAGAGGAAAATAGTTGGCAGAATCAGTTCTGGATAGCAGATCAATATGAAAAATAGAACATGTACTAGGATTGTTGTAACTGGGTTCTTCCATTGACATACTTCACCAAGCCATTTGCTCATTGTAATAGCACCAGAAAACAATGACACAATTCTGAAGAAATTAGCTTTGCTTCTTCTCATACTCCACATGTGAGAATCTACATCCAGCATATACTCCACAACCTCTTTCCTGAGTGGTGGTTCAGCTCGGCCAAGCCTCACTGCCACTATTTTCATGGCTTGATATCTCAAACTGTCAAGTTGATTCACTGTGAAGGGATGCAAGTAATGCATTTTTGGTAGTAATGGGTGGCCATAGAGGTAAATCATATTGGCGAGAGATAGACAGGTGAATCGAACTGCTAGTTGCAGCTCTCCCATCTTTTTTAGTCCAGATGGTTGTAGAACAAGAAGTGGGTACGAGTTTGTATAAATTCGATCTGTTTCTAGAGTAGATAGTCGAATTCTTACCTTTCCGATTCGGGAGTCACCCTTAGTTCCATCACCACCACCTAAGTGATTGTTGTCGAAAACACCAAGTGTGATCACTGTGCAAGGATCATAAACCTCCCATGTATATTGCTCATTCCACTTGGGATTGAAGCTTTCGAGGATTGTTCGAGTCCTTACCCACTTCAGGCCATACTTGGCTACACAATAAGCATCAGTGCTTCCTTTACCATCTATCTTTTTCATCGGTTGAAGCCCTTGTGCACTCAGTATTCCCACCTCGAGGATACCGATAGGATTCTTCCATAGTTGCCTAGCTGTTGGCCGTTGATCGCTTATGTACATTGTTGATTCATCTAGTACATGGTAAGCACCCTCTAGGCAAACTCTCAAGTGAACTCTGCTTGAAAACTTGAGCTCATGCCTTTTGTCTCCTTCAAGAGCTCCAAACCCGAATTTTTCGAGGTTGAACCACTTGGAGTGAACAGGTCTGTGATCTAATCGCCTCTCAAAGATGTGAAGAGGCACAATTAACCTCCCCATAACTTCATCTTTTGCAGATGTTACCTTGTTTTCCACAGTAAGTACTAGCTGCTCCTCGAAAGGCTCTGCTGCAACAAAGATGAGATCTTCATTCCACAGCGGATTGTTGGTGCGAGTTGGGCTTAGTTTGGTTTTGAGAACTTGGTTTCCAACTTGAGCCTTAACAAAAGCCTGAGGCATTTCGCCTTTTTCATGTGGCTCAACATCGTGAGCTTCAATTACATTTACTCTAAGATACCATAGCTTTGGCGATACATAAACTTTTGATCTAACACTATGAACGCCTTCTCCTTTAACTGATGCAGCATCTGAATGCCAGGACTCCGGAAAAGCTTCATCAGCTTGTGTTCCCATCCAAACTGCAAGCATTACCTCTCCTTTCACTTTGGTATCCCCATGCCTATCCTCTAATCTATACCACTGAGGAGCTAAAGGGCTATCTGGCGGAACCCTCGTTGGCACTTCATGCATATCAAACACTACTTTTCCAACATAATCATCTCTTCCTAACATCTCTCTATCCCTAACAAACACTTCAACCATAGAAGATTGAAGCTTGTCCTTTGAGAAAGCGAAGACCTGCTTCCATTCGGGGTTCGTTTTCTTCTCAAAGTGCCTCGTTGTTCCTTTGTAATTCCCAACCTTCACTTCTACATATGGATCAATGTTCCCAGTTATAGGATTCGGGGGAAGATCTTTGGCTTTCACAACTCGGACATACAGATAAAACATCTGTTCAACAAGATCATAAGTGCTTGTAGCTCTATCACTACTAATCCACCCACCTCCACCACGCGCTCCTCCATGCGGCCATCGTTCTCCAAGCTGAGGCTTCGTATCCTTCAAGTTGAAATCATCTTTATTAGAAGCCATTGCTCAACACTCCAGAAATGCTCTTGCAGATATGGAAGCTGAAATGTATGTGTATCCTTTAATGCTCTTGTTGTAACCTAAAGTAGAAACAACAAAATTGATCAATTAATATTCAAAATAGATAGCTTTAGATATATGGTAAATTTGCAGTAGGTTGGTTATCTTCAAATGTCTCTCACCTTTCAACTCCTCTGCGGATTTGTGTCTTTGCAGGAATGATGAACTTGGAGGTTTAAGTGCAGAATGAAGTCTGGTTTGTGAAGACAATTTTTAGAAATAAGTTGAAATGATATCATAACATCTCCTGAGGCATATCATAACAGCATCTGCCAACTCTCTTACCAGCTTGATATTGCCTTTTGGTGAATTTAAGCAGTAGAGGAATAGAAAAAAGGAATAATCATACTTTCATACAAAAGAAAGTGACTAGCACATTACAAGAGAAGTGTAACAAGGAAGGTATGTACTTTGTTCTTTCTTTAAAAAATGAAATTAGAATGGTCCATAATTAACCCTTTAGCTAATGGAGATTGATACTCCACTTGATAAGAACAAATTTAGCCTTTTAAACATTCAGATTCTTTGCTTTGTTTATTTCTCCAACAGTAAAACTTTTACTGCATTTTAGAAATACACAAGACATGTTTGACACTGCTTATTTAATCTATTTCTTTAAAATATAAGCACCAAAAACATGTTGAAGGTAAACTTGTATTGTTTTAATCTAAATTCCTATAGTATAGAATTAGGTTATTATATGTGGAGAATTTAGCTATCCTCTTTTTTATAGGGACGGATCTCCGGAAAACTCCATTGAACGCTTTAATTTTTTAGGGTAAAGGCATCCAAAAACTTTCAATTAAGCACACATAGTCATTGGATCACCTCTTCACTGTCGGTGAATCCAAGATCCGGCACTGCTTTTTATGGCCAAAGTCAATGCGAAGAAAAGGAAACAAGAGAGAAACAAAGAAAATGAAACAGGAAAAACGCATTGAAAGAAGCAAAAGGAAAGCAGAGAAAGCTTAAGGAATAAAGAGGCTTTATCTAACAATATTCTTCTCTAATTAAATTTATTTCTTTGTGGCAGTATATAAAGTAAAGTTAGTTTACTGGTCTTTTAGGAACATACTTAAAAGCTTTGTTATAGTGGGCATGGAATCAGTGAAATGTGTCTTTACAGGAATTAGAGCATCTTTAGCTTTTAGTGATGGAATTATAGTAATAGCAGAATGATAAGATGTAGTTTCCTTTCCCAGGAAACTAAATAATGTATGTATGATTATAATGCTTTTTGAGATTGAAAGAACAAATAGCTTTTAGAGTTGTAGCAGACTGCTTCAGCTTTAAGAAAAGAATGGCCTTTTATGCATTTAGATTAGATACATAAAAAATATGACGTTTCATATTTGGAAGATTCCTATCCTATTATTTCATTATCGGTGCCATCCATAATTTTGAAAACTGTTTTCTTTTTCATTGTTTAATACATGTGAAATTTTAGAAAGAATATCAAGATTTACATTTTGTAAGATATAAATCAATCTTTGGTAATTTTAATAATAAATGAAAATGTAATTTATTAAGTTATTAATGTAAATTTTGTTGGGAAAAATATAGTGGCACAGCAGAAAGTGAGATTCGGGAGTGTTTGTTTACCTATTTTTTTCATGTTTGCCTTTTCGAGTTTTAGGTGTTTGTTTACACGGATTTGCATACGAACGCAACACTGATTGCAAAATTTTGCATTTTTTTATTTTGCCAAATTTGACCGATAACGATCTCAAAATGAAAATTTTAAAAAATTAAAGTTGTTTAATATCATATTTACTATGGAACCATATTTTTTATTTTTCAAAATCGTCATTTTTTTAGTTTTTCTCTAAACATTAACTTTCTCTCTCATAAAAAAAACACCACCTAAATAACCTCAAACCTAAAAAATTGAAGAATTAAAGTTGCTCAAAATATCATTTAACTCTTGAAAATTTTCATTTCGAAGTTGTTATCGGTAATGAATCCAAATGCAAAATTTTGCAAATTACAAAATTGTACTTACAAAACAAATACCACAAATAATCACCAATCGGTGAAACTACAAGACATTTACATGTAATTAATCCTAAACATTATTCCACCATACAAATCTTGAGCCACTACCTAATTACAAAAAATCTTGCCGAACTTCAATTAGAGGTTTTACATACCAACAAAACAATACACACATACAAAAACAATACACACATACAGTTAAACCTCGTTTATATAATAAATTCTTTCGGTCCCGATTTGGATCAATGGACTAAAGTAATAACCTCGCCAAATGCATTAAGTAATAAAAATATTTAAATCCTTAAGGGCCCAGTGAAAATATAAATTAATAATTATTGAATTACATACCATATATATATACCAAAACCTTTCAATCAATCAACTAGATTCAAGTAATATATAGTTTTAAATGCATTAAGTTTCACCAAAAAAATTAAACGTCTCTAGATTCAAGTAATACTTTAATTGATGTCTTTTAATTTTTCTTACCACATACAATGTATGCATTTTACAATGAAAAATTATTTATAAAATAATAAATATTGATTTATCGATAAATGAATAATTTATTCATTTATCAATAAATAAATACTCTTACTTAATAAATATTTTTTTCCGATCCAAAGATATGCATTTACGGAGGTTTTACTGTAATTCAAAACCTGAGTCACCCTAGCAACTCTTTGTCCTCTTAAAGAAACCTTAACTCATTTTGTTTTTTCTAGGAAAAAGAAAGATGGTCTTCTACCTTTATCTTCTCATCTATCTTTTATATTTACTTTGCTTTTTTGTTTTATTTTTCCATTTCATTTAGATTTCATATATCTCATTCGATGTTTTTTCTAGTTGATTTGCATCAGTCGAACCATAATTTATTTGGTTGTACCTTTTTAAAATTCAACGTGAGCAAATGTCATTTATCTAGACTACTTATAGCACATGTAACTTAGATTGTTAAATCTATGTGATTTTAGTAGATCAATTCAGATTCGTTTTTTTCAGAAAGAGATCAAAAATGAAGTTTGGATTGCAGGTGTCTTTTGCGGTTGGATTTGTGGAAAGTATTAGATTTTCATTCAATATATGAGTTATGGTTATTTTGTTTTAGGTTTTCCTTTTATAGATTCTGATGAGGAATCGATCATGGATCTCGTTGGAAGCTCCTTGTATGTTGGGAGTGGTCCCCTAAAGACATCCTGACGATCAAGTTAGTGTAAGTGGGATTAAGAGAGAGACATTGTAGGAATTAGAGAGAGAAAGAGTTACCCTTTAGTTCGGCTGCTTTGGGGGTATTTATAGGTTTCCCATATGTGGGAGGTAAATGACCTTATTACCCCTATGTGTGGGGGTTCTTTTGAAGGGTTGTTTTTTTGGGTTCGGGTTCGACGTGTATCTAAAGTCGAGGTGAGAGATCAACGCCACATACGTTGGTTTACTTCTCATATTCTTCATCATATGTCCCCCTCCTCGGGTGGAAGGAGTCACTGGGTGCGATGTCTCTGTTCTCTTATTGAGGTTTTTCGATCGTTCCATTTTTTAGGAGTATTTATTACACTTTTGAGCATGTTGGCTTTTTGGCGGTTCCTTCATTTATTGCAGCAGTCTTTTCATGTTTTTCATGCAGCTGGATATTCCATCATTACTTGTCAGGTGCCAGTAATGGTGTTTTTGCTTTTTCCATGTGAGACTCTTCGTATTCCCAACCAATATTATAAATTGAAGGGAAGCTTCCCTTTTTTGCGCATGAACGTCTCTATATTGCTCTCCTGCTCTTCTTCTTCCTTTTCTGGTTTCTTCTTCTTTATTCAGGGCTCAGCCTTCTTCTTCGCTGAACTGGGTTGTTTCCGTTGTGCATTGCTCGTCTCAGGTGAATCTTTTCAATCCTTTTTTTGTGGTGCTTTTTCGAGGTTAATGACTTATCCCTTCGTTTGCTTTCTCCTTTATTATTATTCTCCCCCCCCCCCTTCGTCTTTAGAAGAACTGTCAGCATGTCCGGAGCATGTCCGATAGTGTTGAGAGGGGTGTACAATCAGAGGTAGGACCGTTTGGGTCGAGGAGCCGTAGTGGAAAATTTATGGAGGTTTGAGGTAGGAGGAAGACTGCGCCAAAGAAAGTGTTTCTATTGCCACGTCTGGGCGTTGGAGTGGTTTATGAAAACCGGGTGGTTGTTGATTAGTCTTCCACATAATTTTATGGACACAGATTTGTCAATGGTCGACGTTTATTACGACATGTGGGGTCATTTATAGCCTCAGGGTGGAGAAAAAAAGCTCTTTTGCGGGCTTACATTTTGGCGTTAACAAGCGATCGTGTGCGCCGAAGGTGAAGACTTTGGCGGAGGCCTATAGTATTATTTCTAAGAATTTTGGGGCAATGGCTTTGGTTTACCGTTTGGGGAGGCCTTTGATTATGTAGGCGCCGTCTCTTTAGGAGAGAGCAAACGACCATTGCGCTTCTAACGAGATGGTTATTTACGAGGATCAGCTGGATATGGGATGAGGTGCCCCTCTTGCCTTTCCTCGTAGAGGTTCTTCATGAGTTTCACTTGGCTCCAGCAGATTACGGGAAATGGATTGATGATGATGGTGGCAATGTACTCTTTATGTCGGGAAGCTAGATATCAATTGACGGGTGTCGTGTTTCCACTCTTTACCTCGTTCCAAGCCCGGTCGTCATAGCATGTGAGCTTCTAACATCCTCACTTCAAGGCCCTATAAGGGTTAAAATCGAAGGTTATTGAATGGCATCATCGTTATATTAAGGTAAAGACTGTCGACCTTGCCTTTCCGTTCCAAGTTAATTGGAATGCAGATCCAACTTGTCTTAGTACTTGGTTGGTTGAGTGGGAGTTGATTGAGAACGAAGAGAAGTTGGTGTGTTGGCTGAACGTGATTCCTCCTTTGCCTAAATTCAACATAGAGAGCCTCATTGATGATTAATTTATCTAGCGGGTGGTTTAAGTATTCTGCATGGTAGGCCGCTCACCTCGAGGGGTGGAAGAAGGGTTGCCTTCGTAAATTTTTCGAGGGAATGGGCTTGACATAGCAAGATCCGGTCAATCTGGATTCCATCAAGGTGATAATAGCTGAGTATGCTCCTAGAAAGGGTTAGTGTTATTTGGAGGGGGGTGAGATGGATCAGCCTTAACTGCGTCTGACCTTGTGTTTATTTCGTTTTTACAAGTATGGCTGAGAATGGTTCTCCAAACTGGTCGATTGACTTGGACCATTTGGATTTCCCTCATGATTTGGAGTCATTGACCGACAAAGTTGGTGGTGTAGATGGTTTTGATGGTGTTCTTGACGATAACTTTTTTGAGACGGAGGGGCTACTAGGGGAGTCATTGCCCAAAAGTGGGAAGGCCGAAGAAGCTGATCATGCCAATGGGGGGATCTTTTGAACTCGTTATGACGCCGCTGCGACTAGGGATGGCAACAGGTACCCTACCCGCGGGTACCCGGCACTACCTGACCCTAATGGGACTACCCGTACCCTGTATAAAAGGGTATGGCATCAAAACTATTACCCGTTAGGGTAATGGGACAGGAATGGGAATACCCCCTAGGGTACTCGGTACCCGTCAAAACTCTTTTATATACTAAAAAAATATTATTGGTTTTAGATGTAAAATGTGAGATTTGAACCCAACCTTTTGTTCTTTAACCAAAAAGTGATACCACTAAGTTATTTTACTCTTATTGATTAAGGTTCAATTTGTTCAATTTTTAGATGGATGATTTATTAAATTTACACTTTGTTAAATTTGTAATATTTTTTGTTTTATTTATTGATCTTAACGGGTAAGGGTACCCGCATTGTTGGAGTTTAGTGTCCTAAAGACAATTGTTTTAGGATATTAATATTAATGAATAAATTGTTTATTTGATCATTTGTTTAATCAGATATATAGCATTAAAATGTAACTATATATAAAGGCACAAATCTTTCATAAAGAAAGTAACCCAAGTTTATTTGAGTAGTTATAAAGTGTTCATACAAGCATGAAGTGAGACTGTACTTTATAATAGACCAATAGACTTAAAGTAAACCCAAGTCAAGTAATATGTTACAGGGATTGGCATATTACTGTTGAGACTGCATGTAACAATGTTTTCTGTCGAGACAGAAAGCTGATCTCACAAGCTTTAGATATTCAGATATCTAGACAGTTACATGGATCCGGTGAAGGGGTTCATTAGGATTGGGACCCGACTTGAGATAACAGAATGGATTGATTTATCTAATGTGTCAACTGTTCATCTCATTGGTATTAGTAGGTATAACTAATCCTCAAACTCAAACATTCGTTAATTAGTGATTCTGGATTATGGAGTCTGATACTTTGATTCTGTGCGAGCACGATCCAACAGGTGAGAGCCTGGGGTGTGTGAGAGCAGGGTTGGGTATCACACAAAGTAATTGCAGAATAGTTAATGTCAGATTGAGCATTCCTCACTCCCGATAAGTGGGAGATATATCCAAATGGCCGCTTGTGGTGAATTGACTGAAATCCTTGCAAGGTGATAGAGTTAAGAGTAGAAATGAACATTTCACTTAACTTATCTTTCAGAGTGAATTCAACCTGTACAAGTAAAACCGGACTCTTCGTTATATGTAACCTTGACACGTTCCATGGTTATAAGGAATTGATCGAGAGGATATAGTTGATGAAGGATCGTATTATACTGTACCTAATACGGAAAGGTTAACGTCAGTTATCAACCTGACTTCTTAATTGCTCTGGGGGAATATCATAGGTTCTGCTAGTAACAGCTCGTGACGGTATTCCGTTATATATATGTTGAATTAATCGTGATGAATTAATCTCAAAGGATATATACGGCTAGTGGCAATAAAGAACCTAATGGGTCGCATATGGGACTTGGAACCAGAGGACGAAAATGTAATTAGTGAGACACTAACATAGTGGGTCAAAATTTGTAATAATATTAGGGATAATTAATTTGATTTAATAATTGTAATTAGATTATGATTATAAATTAAATTAAAGTATTATCTGATAATATTAATTAGAAGTTTTTATGTGATTGAAACTCTAATTAATTATCCCTAATAATAATTAAATTATTAATTTAATTAATAATATTATCTAGATATAATTAGTTATTATTTAGATAATAATAAAGTGTTTATTTAATTATCTAATTAGTAATCCTATTCTGAATAAGATTCTAATTAATTAATTACCTAACACAACTAGGATTAGGGTTTTGAGAAGTCTATAAATAGATTCCCTAGCCTACATATTTCGCCTAACACAATGAAAAAGGAGGAGGAACCGTTCCGTCTTCGTCTCGGCTAATCTACATTATTTCTTACTCTCTCTGTGATCTCGTATCGATTTCTGTTAGAGGCAATCATTGTGATTGCTATCATTAAGGTTGATTACTGATTAGTTATCTTTTCTGTGTTGTTTCTTTTGTTATGTTCATGAATGTAGAAAAGACATACAAAAGGAGAAATTCGTTTTGCTCCTCCTACATCAGGCCAGTTCACGATTTCGCGGATTCTCGGAGATTGAACCGTCGGATCGTCATAATTTTTGGACAGGAGCTTCTAGACATATTCTTCCACGTTTCCACCGTTGGGATTGTCGTTCGGAGGTCTGGAAGGTCTGATCGGGTATGGGCAGATTGGTAGACAGTTTCCATCTCTTTTGAAGTTGTGGGCACTTCGTTTGCAACGGTAGATTGATCGTCATAAAGGTATTTATGTTCAACCCTCCTTATATGAAATAACGATTAACGGATCTTGGGAAAAGGAAATAGGTAAAAAAATTTATATTTCCGCTGCCAAACGTTTGCCTATTTTCCTTCCGTGGTATCAGAGTCTGCGTTAAATCTGTTATTTCATATATGAAAATAAAAGGGTTTTCAATCAGATTGAATAGATTTATTGTTAGGTTAATTAATCAATTCGATTTGGTTAATTAATCTAAAGATAAATGGTTAAGATGAGATTAAGATATACGTGTTTTGTCGATTAAGGGTTTAACCGTTTGAATCGTTAAAAGAGTTAATTCGATTAACCTTTGAAAATTTTGATTTTAAAGGGTTATATAAATATAAACTGAGTTATATATATATATATATATATATATATATATTCAAAATTAAAATTTAAGATTTTAATTAAAAGAGTTTTGATTTAAAACAGAGTTTTAATTTAAATAAAGTTTTATTTAATTAAAAGTTTTAATTTAAATATAAAAAAAATGAAAGAGTTGGACACAGTAGCTGTCCAACTATTCAAAGAGTTGGACACAACTCTTTCTATTATTTAGAAAGAGTTAAAAGAGATTTCAACTCTTTAATAAAATATTAGTCGGTATTGCTGTCAATTTGCAGCACCACCGGACGAACCCGTTTTTCGTCCCCGCCACGCTGATTTTCGGTTTTACTTTTTCCTGAATATTTTGGTTTTTTAGAAAACTAAAATTGATATATATAGAATTAATTGATCCACATGATTTAATCGTTGTCTATTTTAAATTGTATAGATTGAATTCAGTTGTCTAATTAAGATCTTTTAATACAGTTAATTAGATTACCTATTTCATTGATACAAAATTAAAATTTAGAAACAACGAATCAACCCATATAAATTTATTAATCGTTATAATTAATAAAAGGATATGGTAATGGTATGTGTTTTAATTTGATTTTGCAAACCGTAAATATACTTGATATATTAGTTAATCACTTTAAACGGTTTTAGTAAAATGATTAAACACAATGATGTATAATCTCTCATCTTAAAAGTTTTGTGTTCTGGAATTGATTTTACAAAATTTAATTATTTGTATGTGATACGGTTGAATTAAACATGTTAAATAATCTTGGTAAAATAATTGAACACAAATAATTAATATTTTGTATAGTTGTATTTTGAATTGTCTAATTAAGTTTATATTTGATATACTTTAATTAAGATAAAATATAGATGACATAAAATTAATTAAAGGTTAATTAGATAGTAAAGTTAATTAAAGGACTAAATTGAAAATTTAATTAAGCTCGGGGTCTTATGGTAACACCTGAATTATCGAAAATCACTTTTTCATGAATATGGGGTAATACTTAAATTAGATTATGATAATTGGATGGGTAAACTCATGTTGTCATAAACTAATGGGCAATATGGTTGGGATTAATATGAATAACATATTAGTTACTAATGTGCTTAGTAACCTAATAACCTAGGAATCGCATTGTTGATGTGATTGATTGTATGAATCTACCTAACAAATGAGACTAGCTTGTTGAGTAAACTCAATGTGAAATTTCAGGAGTTAGGATCCTAGCTCACTAAAGGATTTGTGAAATTCTTCGAATTAATATGGAGGGCTATTAATTTGGCAAAATAGTGGGAGCAATTTAAAATAAATTAAAAGACCTATAATTTTAAATTGATATACTTTAAAGCAAATGAATAAACATACGTCACTCTATCTCACTCTCAAGTTAAAGTAAATACTCTGAATCATCATATCTAAAATGGATCTACATAATATTTTAACCGATAACAAATTGAATAGTTCAAAATTCACCGACTACTTTGGCAAACTCAAAATTGTTTTGAAGTTCGAGAAGATTGGGCATGCCAATGCTCAATGCCCTAGTAGATGATGCTCCTGTCAAAAGATTGATGTTTACTGGAAGCACCAATCTGATGACGAACGTACAGGATGTATCACACTTGCAGCTATGGCACTTTGTGTCAAGACGATTGACTACATCACCGAAGCTTTCTAGTATTAGATTTGAATTAAGTGTCGACTTAATTCTGCAGATTTATTCATAAGCTCATCATGAATAAACTCAAAGACCTCTATAGAAGAGCTCTTGAATATGCTCAAGTCAGTTGAGCCCAAATCTTAAGGAAGTGATGTAAGTACTTGGTATTGAGGGATCTCACGAGTGAAAAGGGAAGTTTCCCAATTCTAAAGAACCCAAGTTAATAAAAGCAAGTAGGGAATGCCACCAATATGGTAAAGAAAGGAAATGGAAGAAGAACTGTAAGAAGTACTTAGACTCTCTCTAGAAGACGGGTCAGGATGGTGCTTTTACATTTGGAATTAAAAAGATAGATAATTCAACCTACTTGTGGGAATGTCACCTATGCCATATAAACGAGAAACACATGTTTAAGCTGCATCAAGATAGGCTTATGGACTCAGTTGATTTTGAATCAATGAACACATGTAAATCTTGTTTAAAAGAAAGATGACAAAGACACCCTTTAGCAAGAAAGGAGAATGTGTATTAGACACTCTAGGACTAGTACATTCAGATGTATATAGTCATATGTCAACACAAGCAAGAGAAAGGTTCAGTCACTTCATTAGCTTCATAAGATGATCATACCAGATATTGATTCATCTGCTTGATGAAGCATAAGTCAGAAGATTTTGAGAAAGTTCAAATGCTTCACGAATGAAGTAAGCAAAACAAACAAGAAAGAATATTATAGTGCTTCGATTAGATCGTCGTGGAGAATATCTTTCTAATGATTTTTCTGAATTATCTAAATGAATATGGATTCGCTCATAATGGACTTCTCCGTATACACCACGATGTACCTGAAAGGAGAAATTGTACTTTATTAGATATAGTACAATCCATGATGAGCACAACCTCTCTTCCAAAGATGTTCTAAGGCTACGCCCTAGAAACCGCCTAATTTACCTTGAACCGAGTATCCACAAAACCGCCAAGTTCTATTCCATTTGAATTGTTCATTGGAGTTTAGTGTCCTAAAGACAATTGTTTTAGGATATTAATATTAATGAATAAATTGTTTATTTGATCATTTGTTTAATCAGATATATAGCATTAAAATGTAACTATATATAAAGGCACAAATCTTTCATAAAGAAAGTAACCCAAGTTTATTTGAGTAGTTATAAAGTGTTCATACAAGCATGAAGTGAGACTGTACTTTATAATAGACCAATAGACTTAAAGTAAACCCAAGTCAAGTAATATATTACAGGGATTGGCATATTACTGTTGAGACTTGCATGTAACAATGTTTTCTGTCGAGACAGAAAGCTGATCTCACAAGCTTTAGATATTCAGATATCTAGACAGTTACATGGATCCGGTGAAGGAGTTCATTAGGATTGGGACCCGACTTGAGATAACAGAATGGATTGATTTATCTAATGTGTCAACTGTTCATCTCATTGGTATTAGTAGGTATAACTAATCCTCAGACTCAAACATTCGTTAATTAGTGATTCTGGATTATGGAGTCTGATACTTTGATTCTGTGCGAGCACGATCCAACAGGTGAGAGCCTGGAGTGTGTGAGAGCAGGGTTGGGTATCACACAAAGTAATTGCAGAATAGTTAATGTCAGATTGAGCATTCCTCACTCCCGATAAGTGGGAGATATATCCAAATGGCCGCTTGTGGTGAATTGACTGAAATCCTTGCAAGGTGATAGAGTTAAGAGTAGAAATGAACATTTCACTTAACTTATCTTTCAGAGTGAATTCAACCTGTACAAGTAAAACCGGACTCTTCGTTATATGTAACCTTGACACGTTCCATGGTTATAAGGAATTGATCGAGAGGATATAGTTGATGAAGGATCGTATTATACTGTACCTAATACGGAAAGGTTAACGTCAGTTATCAACCTGACTTCTTAATTGCTCTGGGGGAATATCATAGGTTCTGCTAGTAACAGCTCGTGACGGTATTCCGTTATATATATGTTGAATTAATCGTGATGAATTAATCTCAAAGGATATATACGGCTAGTGGCAATAAAGAACCTAATGGGTCGCATATGAGACTTGGAACCAGAGGACGAAAATATAATTAGTGAGACACTAACATAGTGGGCCAAAATTTGTAATAATATTAGGGATAATTAATTTGATTTAATAATTGTAATTAGATTATGATTATAAATTAAATTAAAGTATTATCTGATAATATTAATTAGAAGTTTTTATGTGATTGAAACTCTAATTAATTATCCCTAACAATAATTAAATTATTAATTTGATTAATAATATTATCTAGATATAATTAGTTATTATTTAGATAATAACAAAGTGTTTATTTAATTATCTAATTAGTAATCCTATTCCGAATAAGATTCTAATTAATTAATTACCTAACACAACTAGAATTAGGATTTTGAGAAGTCTATAAATAGACTCTCTAGCCTACATATTTCGCCTAACACAATGAAAAAGGAGGAGGAACCGTTCCGTCTTCGTCTCGGCTAATCTACATTATTTCTTACTCTCACTTTGATCTCGTATCGATTTCTGTTAGATGCAATCATTGCGATTGCTATTATTAAGGTTGATTACTGATTAGTTATCTTTTCTGTGTTGTTTCTTTTGTTATGTTCATGAATGTAGAAAATACATACAAAAGGAGAAATTCGTTTTGCTCCTCCTACATCAGGCCAGTTCACGATTTCGCAGATTCCTGGAGATTGAACCGTCGGATCGTCACGATTTTTGGACAGGAGCTTCTAGACATATTCTTCCACATTTCCACCGTTGGGATTGTCGTTCGGAGGTCTGGAAGATCTGATCGGGTAGGGGCAAATTGGTAGACAATTTCCATCTCTTTTGAAGTTGTGGGCACTTCGTTTGCAACGGTAGATTGATCGTCATAAAGGTATTTATGTTCAATCCCTCCTTATATGAAATAATGATTAACGGATCTTGGAAAAAGGAAATAGGTAAAAAAAATTATATTTCCGCTACCAAACGTTTGCCTATTTTCCTTCAGCATGTACCCGCAAATTAAATGGAACAGGCATGGGATGCAATAAGTATACTCGTTGGGGTAATGGGACGGGTACGGGTAATTAAAAAATAAACGGGTAAGGGTTTGGGATTGGCACTACCCGCGGGTACCCTACCTGTTGCTATCCCTAGCTACGGCCATTGACCACAAAGGTAAGGGGGCATCTTAGGGGATAAGATGAGGGAAGGGGAAGTGTCTTCTAACCATGGTGAGGGTCGGAAGTTATTGTCGTGGACGAGGATGAGATCGAAATGATTGTGTATCGACTCCTTGGTGCCTGTACCTGGACAAGTTCCTAAGGGTTCTCATCGTAACGCTCCTGTTGGTATGGGAAATAGTTTCATTAGGGATATAGAGCATAAGATGTGCTTATTTCTTGAGTTTGTTTGAAGCTTGAAAAATGATGTGTTGTCCGGGTGACGGTTTTGTTTACTTTAGTTGATGTCATTTATTGTATGAGCAGGCTTTGAAAATGATGTGTTGCCATTTATTAATGTTAATGAAATGGGTTTTAGGTGGGGATTGAGTGGCGTCACACTTTTCCTGAAACCGGTGTAATAACATACCTTTTATTGATAATATTTGTGAAGGTTTTATACATTCCATAAGTTATATAATGGGGTCCCGTCTATGTTTTCCAAGTGGTATGCCCCCACCGGGTAGGGCATGGGTTACAACGTATGGTCCTTCCCACTTACAGACAAGTTTTCCTTTAACTAGCGGTGATTATGAGGTGATGACATTGCGGAGGACTAAGTCGCTGATTTGGAATTGCTAGGTGCGAATGCGTTTGTTATAATAACGAGCACCTTACTGTTTGTAAGTGTGACCGCGAGTAGTGAGTTGAGTCGGGCCTCTTCGATGTGGTTGACGGTGTGTTGAAAGGCATTTTCATTGGCGTCCTTATTGGTGTCTTGAAAATTTTCATTTCGAGGTCGTTATCAATCAAATTCTGATAAAGTGAATCCAAATGCAAAATTCTGCAAACTACAAGATTATGTTTACAAAAAAATACCGCAAGTAGTCATCTGTAAATCGATGAAACTACAAGGCATTTATATGTAATTAATCCTAAAAAATATTCCACCATAAAAATCTTAAGCCACTACCTAATTATAAAAATCGTGCTGAACTTCAGTTAGAGGTTTTATATACCAACAAAACAATAAACACATAAGAATGGTTCGATTTGTGACTTCAGTGAGCCTATTGCGGTGGGCCAAAGAGGTGAATCGTTGATCTATCCCCAACTGGCGTAAAAGTTACGAAAGGGGGCGTAGTCGAATTGTTTGTTGTTGTTTGTGAGGAAGGAGTGAGGGATCCCAAACCTATCGAGGACATATCCATGGAGTAAATAGATGACATATCCAAACAAAATTTTATACTCAATACATTAATATGATTCATGTCAACAAAAGTCTTAATTAGGATTATAATATCAGGTTTGGCAGTATAGATAACCTCCCCCAATGATCGAACTGCTCGGGTATTTCCCAGCCCCTGACAGTTCTAGGTTAAGCAACTCATAGCTCCTTTGGACCTGATTGTCAGGTCTCGCTGCATTTTGTTCTAAAGAAAATCCTTATCCCTATGAGAAGAAGAATTTTCTTTTCTCAATTCAACTAGTTTCCCTACAATATTGGTTATGTCAGTAAGCACATTAGTTTTCGAGTTCGACCCCGAGTCTCCATCCACTCCTAGTCCCCTCTACTTTCTGTCTTCCAGTAACAGCGTACATTGGCCCTCATCATGTCGCAGCTCATCGTCCTCATCATTCACAATCATAGCAGTTGTTTGATCCATCATAGGAGCTTTCAAATCATTTTTGTGCGCTGAACCAACCCCATGCTTGTGTCTGTTGGTCCCGTGTGATTAGTTCCAAGGGGGGGGGTTAGGAACTAATATAACTTTTTCACTAATTAATCTTGCTGACTTAATAATTTTGGTGAGTTTATTAACTCAGCTTTGGTCAGCTTGGCCGAACTTTAATATAAGACAGCTTTAGTCAGATGTTGACTAAGACTGTTTTACTTGAGAGTTGGGAATTGACACTTGTGTGGTCAGCTTCCAACTTAGCACTCCAATTTACTCAGTGTCAGCTTCTAGCAATTTATATGCTGAGTAAATATAACAAGCAACACAAGCACATATATATATATATATATATTTGAGAGAGAGTTAGAAATTACTTAGTATCACTTATCCTGGTTCGGCCTCTCCGCCTACGTCCAGTCCCCAGAATCCTCCGGGCTTTTAGAATCCAATACTGAGCTCTTTAAGGGTAGAGCACAAACCGATTATAGGCAGTTGAATATGCAAGAGTACTTTCCTCTATTCGTCTACTCAACTCCTACTAAGTGCTACAACCCAGCACTTAGATTTCTCTACCACTAAGCACTAAATACCAAGTACTCAGCACGCACACTCTCAATATTACAATTGATCACACACTTGTTCCTTTTAAGATAAAGAACACTTTAGATGATTACAAACAATCAATCTAGCATTTACACAAAGAATAGCAAATTGGTGTAAGCTTTCTCTTTTGTTTTGAGTGCTTTGAATTTGTATCTTTCTCACTTGTAATTTTCTGTAAATCGGCCATCTTCCAAATGATGTCTTTGTCCCTTTTATAGTTGAATTGTGAGAAACAAATCATTTGAAATTGATTTGTCCGTTGAGTCCAAAACGGCTCTTTTGGGGAGACAATTTCTGGCCAGCTTCAGATGTGCAGGCCAATCCTGTCTTCTGAATTCTTCAGCCGTCAGATTTGTCTTCTTCCTACAGACTTTGTCTTCTTGCGGCAGTTTGTCTTATAGCATCGAACAGTTGACCCATGCATCTTGGAATTTGGCTTTTGCATAATTCAAGGCTTCTATTATTGGTGCAGACAGTTGTCGAATTTGTCTTTTAGCTAACGGATCATTCAAGCTGTCCTGAAGATTACTCAGCTTCACTTCGATAATCATTGTCTTTGATTTTCACCAATACTCATACTGAGTTCTTTTTCCACTCAGCTTCCATGGTCAGCTTCGTTTTGTAGAATCTATTCTTTGGAGCAGACTTCTTCTGTGCTGAGCTTCGTTTCACTCAGCTTCTTTGATTAGCTTCATTCTGACGCTGTTATTCTGAAGAAGACTTATCATTTCTTATGCTGAGTTGCTCTTCACTCAGCTTGTGTTGTGTTCTTATGCTGACTTTGTCCTGTCTTTATTTCTTTTTGCATTCATACTTATACTTAATATTGAACAAACGGATTAGTACAATTAAATCAAAGCACTTAAATTTAATTGTCTCTTAATCATGGATTAGACTTAAATGATTTTGTCAAATCAAAATCTTGTGGAAAGGTGTTTCAACAGTGTCATCCCTCCTAAAGGCCGAGACTGTAGTATTTGTATATCGATTAGGTGACCACTACTCATTGAACCCCCTCCACTACCCACTGCCTCTCTTAGCCACTTTGATCGTCCGCTCCCCTCATTAGTGCCTTAAGCCAGGCACCCCACTTTAGAGTGAGCTCCGATGTTCTTTTCTCAAAGAGCTTCTCGCAGAACCAGACAAAATGACCAAGCCTTCCACACAAATAGTAGAAAATCCCCAACCTCTCGTACTTAAATTGAGCAAAAGACCAATCACCCTGGGATTATAAAAAAAATACATCTCTTCAAAGGTTTAATGACATCCACCAAGACTTGAATCCTCATAAATTGTTTCCGAGTGTCAGTATTATTGTTATCATCATATTCCAAAAACTGACTGGTGAAATCTCTTATCTACCTCCCTACAATCGTAGACATTGTCCCAATTGATAAATTATGTATTTGGACCCAAATTGGCATCCCCTGAAGCTCCATATCCTCCGGCTTCGTTCCCATCTTCCAAAACCCCAAAATCAATGCAAATTTATCAAAGGACCAAGGCGCGCCAGCAAGCACCCTGCTTTTTTCTACTTCATGAAAAAATTCAAACGATTAAAGGTTGGATGCAACCTCAGTGATTGTGACTCCGCATCCTGGTCTCCATAAACTTGTTAGCTTATTCTGCATTGCCTGGAAATTGATTACTTTGTCCATAATGAACCTTCCGATCAGACATAACCCATTATCCGCCACTTCTGTCGACCCCAATTCAATCCCCTCATTCTCCTCCTCATCAAGACATAATCTGGCCATTCCATCCTCCATTACTACTGCTAGAAGAACTTCGATAAGAACAAAAATCTAGAGAGATTGTGAAGAAAAAAGTACCAATCACTAAGCAGCGGCCCACCATTCTAAAAGCCACACCAATACTCGTCGTCGAGCAGTACAGACCTAGAAGAAAGGTAAGGATTGAAAGCAGAAACTGCAACAATCAACTAATTCGATGAAAACCCCCTCACGGCTGGCCGGAGAGACAAAAACCCTGATGAGAGTAGAGAGCGCTTCGAAGTGACTATTACCTTGTACTATGTACCTTGTATTTGTTGAAACACCTTTTCATATGATTTTGATTTGATAAAATTATTTAAGTTAATCTCATGATTAAGACAATTAAATTTAAGTGCTTTGATTTAATTGTACTAATATGTTTGTTCAATGTTGAGTATAATTATAAATGAGAACAGAAATAAAAAGTAAGACAGAACGAAGTCAGCATGAGCAACAGAAGCTGAGTAGAACACAACTCAGCATAATAGAAGAAAAGTCTTCTTCAGAATAAACGCTTGAAGACGAAGCTGACCGAAGAAGCTGAGTAGAACGTAACTCAGCATCGCCAAAGATAAAGATCGAAGGCAACGTCTATTAAGTCAAGCTGAGTGTTCATCAGGACAGCGCCAATGATCCGTTAACTAAAAGACAAATCCGATAAAGATCTGCGCCAATTCAGAAGCCTTGGAATTACCCAAGAGACCTTTTCGAGATGCATGGGTCAACTGGCATTTGGCTAAAAGACGAAACTGGCGCTAGAAGACGAACCTGGTGGAAGAAGACAAGCCTGACGCCTGCTAATTTCAGACGACAGGATTGGCCTGCAAATCTGTATGCTGACCAATGAATGACGCAAAAAGACCGTTTGAATTCAACGGATATGTCCGAATTCAAATGATTGAAGCATCAGATTTCACTATAAAAGGACAAGTTCATCACTTGGAGCCTTTGCCGAAGTACAAAAAGAAAAACAAGCACATACAAACAGAAAAGCAAATACTTACACCCAAATCCAATCTCTGTGTAAAAGTCTAGAGTGAGTTTGTATTCATCTAAAGTGTTCTTCATCTAGAAAGAACAGATTTGTATCAATTGTAAAGATTGAGAGAGTGGTGCTGAGTACTCGGTTTTAGTACTCAGCGGTAGAGAAAATCTGAGTGTTCGGTTATAGCGCTCAGTAGGATTGAGTAGACGAATAGAGGACGGTACTCTTGCATACTCAATTGCTTTGTAAACGGTTTGTGATCTACCTTTAAAAAGCTCAGTAGTGGATTGAAAAAGCCCGGGAGGATTCTGGGGACTGGACGTAGGCGGTGAGGCCGAACCAGGATAAGACTGCTGAGTAATTTCTAACCATTTCTCTCAATATATATATGTATGTGTTGCTTGCTTAAATTACTAAGGATATAAATTGTACAAGCTGACACTGAGTAATCAGAGTGCTGTGTTGGAAGCTGACCTTAAGTATTAATTCCCAACTTACAAGTAAAACGGCTCTAGTCAGCCTCTGACTAAAGCTGTCTTACATCTCGCCCAGCCTTGCTGACCAAAACTGAGTAAGATTATTTAAAGAATTAAATTAAGTCAGCGTAATTAAGCGAAAAAGTTACATTAGTTCCTAACCCCCCTCCCCCCTTGGAACTAATTACACGGGACCAACAATATTAACACTAATGTTTAATAGATTTTTTAATCATTTATAATATAAACTCTCATCTTTCTTATTCGTGTGTCAACAACAGCTTCTAAAAATCGGGCTAGGCAGCCGCCTAGGCGGAGATTTTTATAACACCGCTCCGATTTTGTTTATTAGGCAGATTAAATCGGTCGGCCGCTTTATTACCGCCTAGGCGGACCAAGGCGAAGCGAGGCATTGCAATGCGGAACGAAGCGGTGCAAATTGTAAATCGCCGCCTAGCCTTTTACCCGCTAACTTGTTACACAGTTTTATATATATATATATATATATGGTGAGATCCAGCGTGACAATGGCTTAAGTTGTGACAAGGAGCTTATTGTGTGACATAACAAAACTACGTAGTTTTGATGATAATTAAAAAGGGCAAGGTGACAAATTGGTAAATAAAATGAAAGAGAGGATAGAGAAAATTGTTTTATTTCTTTTCTTTAAAATATATTTTCCCGACATCTCTAACATCATTTTTCGAAAATTTTTATACTATTAGACTCGTCTAAATTAGACGATCATTTTAAGATCCCTGAAGCTCAAGTAAAAAAAATTCCGGTGAACGGAATCCGTGTGGGCGTTTTTCGGCGAGAAAAACAGTGCCCAGAAAATTCTCTAAAAATTCCAGAAAATGTAAAACATTATTCTAAGAAACTTTAATTCTAGGATCGAAACAGGATTTCTTCCGGTTTAGTCCTAATAAAACTTTTTCCTTAATTTTATCCATTTTACATGCTTCAACAATTTGTTGGGACTATACCGTAAGAAATCCCGCTTCGACCCAAGAATTAAAGTTTCTTAGAATAATGTTTTACATTTTCTGGAAGTTTTTCAGAATTTTCTGGGCACTTTGTTTCTCGCCAGAAAACTCCCACCCGGATTCCGTTCACCTGAATTTTTTTTACTTGAGCTTCAAGGATCTTAAAATGACCGTCTAATTTAGACGAGTCTAATAGTATAAAAATTTTCGAAAAACAAGGTTAGAAATGTCGGAAAAATGTATTTTAAAGCAAAGAAATAAAACATTTTTCTGTTGGAACAATACAAGTATTATTTTGGAACAAATGGTACACTGATTTGGAACAAATGGTACACTGATTTGGAACAATGTAAGTAGGACAAAAAACGTGCCCAGAAAATTATCAAAAAATTCGAAAATATGTAAAACACCATTTTAAGAAACTTTAATTCTTGGCTCAAAGCGAAATTCCTTACAGTTTTGACCCAATAAATTGTTGAAGCATGTAAAATAGATAAAATTAAGGAACAAGTTTTATTGGGACTAAACCGTAAGAAATCCCGCTTCGACCTAAGAATTAAAGTTTCTTAGAATAATGTTTTACATTTTTTGAAATTTTTTTAGAATTTTCTGGGCACTTTGTTTCTTGCCATAAAACGCCCACTCGGATTCCGTTTACCGAAATTTTGTTTACTTGAGCTTCAGGGATCTTAAAATGACTGTCGACGAGTCTAATAGTATAAAATTTTTCGAAAAACGAGGTTAGAAATGTCAGAAAAATGTATTTTAAAGAAAAGAAATAAAACAATTTTCTGTTGGAACAATATAAGTATTATGTTGGAACAAATGGTACATTGATTTGGAACAACGTAAGTATGACAAAAAAACGTGTCCAGAAAATTATCAAAAAATTTCAAAACATGTAAAACATTATTTTAAGAAACTTTAATTTTTGGCTCAAAGCGAGATTACTTACATTTTTACCCAACAAATTGTTGAAGCATGTAAAATGGATAAAATTAAGGAAAAAGTTTTATTGGGACTAAACCGTAAGAAATCTCGCTTCGATCCAAGAATTAAAGTTTCTTAGAATAATGTTTTACATGTTCTAAAATTATTTGAGAATTTTCTGGACACTTTTTTGCTTGCCGGAAAACGCCAACTCGGATTCCGTTCACCGGAATTTTTTTTACTTGAGCTTCATAGATCTTAAAATGACCGTTTAATTAAGACGAGTCCAACCGTATAAAAGTTTTTGAAAAACGATGTTGAAAAATTCGGGAAAATGCATTTTAAAGAAAAAAATAAAACAATTTTCTCTTTCCTTTTATTTACAAATTTGCCATCTCCTTTTGGTTAATTACAAAATTGGTCTTTGTCAGACAATAAGGTTTGTCACACCATAAGAGATGTGTCACACCCGATCTCTCCTATATATATATATATATATATATGGGGTTGTTCTCAATGGTGAGCACTAAATTATCTCCATGTATGGTGAGTGTTTAATAGCCATTGGATCAAGATCTAGTGGTCCATGATTTAAGTTGTGATTTAATATTAAAATGGGTTTTACCTGATGACATGTCAATTGTAACTTGGAATATTGTGTTTTGAAAAACGTTTTCTCTTTACTCAAGATATAACCAACTTCTAAGAAATAATTTTTTTCCCGGATGTTTTTATTTTACATAAGAAGACGTCTTCTTTTAAGTAATTTTGTATCTGTCTAATTAATGTTATATGCATTAAATCTTAATAAATGATTATTCATTGGGAACACGGAAAGCTTGACATTGAGAATGTATAACATTATTTATAAGAACCAAATACAACATTAATAATGTTCTAATTAATGGTGTTGTCCCCCTATTTATTACCTTAGAATTGTAAGCTCAATTTATAAATTTTTAAGCTTGTAAGCTCAATTTGTGAATCCTTAGGATTCCAAGATCAATTTGTAAATCCTTAAATTTTATTATTTCTTTAAGCATTCATTTATTTATAAACTCATTAAACTTACCATCTCTATAATTCATATATTCTAATGTTACACTAATGACAATAATAAATGTCTAATGTCATTTATTTAGATGTCGTATTAAATACTACTCCCTTCATGCAATTTATTTATAACCTCACGAAAACGTAATGTAACGTAACATGAATATCACTGAACAGAAAACTTTACGGAACTCAAACATCACTAAACAAAAATATTACTGAACTGAAACATTACTGAACTGAACTATTACTGAACTGAAACATCACTGAACTGAAATATTTTGAATTGAAACATCACTCAACTGAAAAATCACTGAACTGAAACATTACTGAACTGAAACATTACTGAACTGAAACATTACTGAACTGAAATATTACTGAACTAAAACATCACCGAACTGAAACATTAATGAACTGAAACATCACTAAACTGAAATATTACTGAACTCAAATATTACTAAACTAAAACATCATGAAACTGAAATATCACTGAGCTGAAACATTATTGCACTCAAACATTACTGAACTCAAACGTTACTAAACTGAAACATTACTAAACTGAAATATCACTCAACTGAAACATTACTGAACTGAAATATTACTAAACCGAAACATTACTAAACTAAAATATCACTTAATTGAACTATTACTGAACTGAAATACCACTGAACTGCAATATTACTAAATTGACTATCACTGAAATGAAACATCACTCAACTCATACATTACTCAACTGAAACCTCGCTAAACTGAAATATTATCGAATTGAAACAT
The DNA here is from genome assembly GCF_963576675.1 of Euphorbia lathyris. NCBI lineage: Eukaryota > Viridiplantae > Streptophyta > Magnoliopsida > Malpighiales > Euphorbiaceae > Euphorbia > Euphorbia lathyris. The sequence goes on from NC_088919.1 coordinate 35,050,368, forward strand.
TACTAAACAGAAACATTACTGAACTGAAACATTACTGAACTGAAATATTACTAAACTAAGACTTCATTGAACTGAAATATTACTGAACTGAAACATCACTAAACTAAAACATCACTGAACTGAAATATTACTAAAATGAAACATTACTGAATTGCAACACCACTAAACTGAAATATTACTAAACTGAATATCACTGAACAAAAACATCACTGAACCGAAACATCACTGAAATATTACTAAACTGAAACCACACTCAACTGAAACATTACTGAACTGAAACATCATTGAATTGAAACATTGCCGAATTGAAACATTACTAAACTGAAATATTACTGAACTAAAATATTACTGAACTAAAACATCACTGAACTGAAATATTACTAAATTGAAACATCACAAAACTGAAATATCACTAAACTGAAACATCACTGAACTAAAATATTGCTGAACATAAATATCACTGAATTGAAACGTTACTGAACTAAAAGATTACTAAAATGAAACACTACTGAACTGAAACATCACTGAACTGAAACATTACTGAACTGAAATATTACTGAACTAAAACATCACTGAACTGAAACATCACTGAACCGATACATTACTATACTGAAATATTACTAAACTGAAACCTTACTCAACTAAAATATTACTGAACTAAAACATCACTGAAATGAAACATTAACGAATTGAAATATTACTAAATGGAAACATTACTGAACTGAAATATTACCGACTTCAAACATAACTGAACTCAAACATCACTCAACTGAAACATTACTGAACTGAAACATTACTAACCTGAAACATTACTAAACTGAAATATTACTGAACTGAAACATCACTGAATTGAAATATTACTGAACTGAAATATCACTGAACTGAAATATTACTAAACTAAAACATTAATGAACTAAAACATCACTAAACTGAAAATATTACTGAACTGAAATATCACTAAATTGAAACATTATTGAACTAAAAGATTACTAAACTGAAACATTACTGAACTGAAATATTACTAAACTCAAATATTAATGAACTAAAATATTACTGAACTAAAAAATAACTGAACTCAAACACCACTCAACTGAAACATTACCGAACTGAAACATTACTAAACTGAAACATCATTCAACTGAAACATTAATGAATTGAAACATTACTGAACTGAACGTTACTAAACTGAAACATCACTGAAGTGAAATATTACTAAACTGAAATATTAATGAACTAAAACGTAACTGAACTAAAGTATTACTGAACTGAATATCACTGAACTGAAATATTACTAAACTGAAACCTTACTCAACCGAAACATTACTGAACTAAAATATCACTAAACTGAAACATTACCGAATTGAAACATTACTGAACTGAAACATTACTGAACTAAAATATTATTGAACTAAAACATCACTGAACTAAAATATTACTGAACTGAAACGTCACTAAACTGAAACATCTCTGAATCAAACATCATTGAACCGAAACATCATTCAACTGAAACATTACTGAACTAAAAATATTACTGAACTAAAACATTACTGAAATCAAAGATTACTGAATTGAAACATTACTAAACTGAAAAATCACTGAAACATTACTAAATTGAAACATTACTAAACTGAAACATTACTGAACTCAAACATCACTGAACTGAAATATTAATGAACTTAAAAATTACCAAACTGAAATATTACTGAACTGAAACATTAGTAAACTGAAACATTATTGAACTGAAACATTCCTGAACTGAAATATTACTAAACTAAAACATCATTAAACTAAAATATTACTAAAACTAAATATTATTAAACTGAAACATCATTGAACTGAAATATTACGGAATTGAAATATTATGAAACTGACACATTACTCAACTGAAACATTACTGAACTGAAACATCACTGACCTGAAACATCACTGAATCGAAACATCACTGAACTGAAACATCTCTTAACTTAAACATCAATGAACTGAAATATTACTAAACTGAAACCTTACTCAACTGAAACATTACTGGACTGAAACATCACTGAACTGAAACATCACTGAATTGAAACATTACTAAATTGAAACATTACTGAACTGAAACATTACTAAACTAAAATATTACTGAACTAAAACATCACTGAACTAAAATATTACTGAACTAAAACATCACTGAACCGAAACATCACTAAACTAAAACATCACTGAACTCAAACATCACTTAACTCAAACATCACTGAACCGAAAAATCACTTAACTGAAACATCACTTAACTGAAATATTACTAAATTGAAACTATTCAACTGAAACATTACTCAACTGAAACAATACTAAACTGAAACATTACTAAATTGAAATATTACTGAACTCAAAGTTTACTAGACTCAAAGATTACGGAACTGAAATATCACTGAACTGAAATATTACTAAACTGAAATATTACTGAACCGAAATATTACTAAACTGAAACGTTACTAAACTAAAACATCAATCAACTGAAACATTACTGAACTGTTACTAAACTAAAATATTACTAAACTGAATATCACTGAACCAAAAAATCACTGAACTGAAACATCACTAAACTGAAGCATCACTTAACTGAAATATCACTAAACTAAAATATTACTCAACTGAAACCTTACTTAACTGAAACATTACTGAACCCAAATATCACTGAACTGAAATATTACTGAACTGAAACATTACTAAACTGAAACATTACTGAACTAAAACATTACTGAACTAAAACATCATTGAACTGAAATATTACTGAAATAAAACATCACTCAACTGAAATATTACTAAACTGAAACATTACTCAACTAAAAATTACTAAACTAAAACATTATTAAAATGAAACATCACTGAACTAAAACATCATTGAACTGAAACATCACTGAATCGAAACATCACTGAACTGAAACATCACTTAACTGAAACATCACTGAACTGAAATATTACTAAACTGAAACCTTACTCAACTGAAACATTACTGAATCGAAACATTACTAAACTGAAAAGTTGCTAAACTGAAACGTTATTTTATATCATTTTTAGATTAGTATGTCAACACTAACCATCGAAAAGTTCACTAATATTATGTTAGAGGGTCATGTGATATGTTTATAACAATTTAGAAGGTTCGAATCAATATTTGCAATTAATAATTATAATTTTATTATCTTTATTAATAAGTGACATAAAAAAACATGAGAGAATATAATAATAATTTTCAATATTCGTATCATTTCGCGTCGTTTTCGGGTTCACATATCAACACTAACCCAACCCAAAAATTTACGTGTCAGTTTCATGTCAATCCAAAAATGACACATTACCTACTAAGCTAAATCCAAAGACTAAAATTGCATATCGATTTTGTATCGTGTAATCGGGTCGTGTGACTTTTGCCACCTCTACTTTCAACCTTTAATTTGTGTCATAACTAAGCTAACTTAACGTAACATAACTAAACATAAAGTAACTAAACGTAAATTTTTAAGATTTTTTCTTAAAATTTGTGCACAATGCGTTTACATTAAAGAAGAAAGAAAAATCCCACCCCACCCGGATGTGATTCGAACCTATGACCTCCCTAGTCATAGGTAAACTCTTAACATAAATTTTTAAGATTGTAAGCTCAATTTAGAGTAAATCTTTATTGTAAGCTCAATTTATAAATCTTTAGGATTGTAAGTTCAATTTAGAATAACGAAACATAACGCAACATAACTTAGAATAACATAACTTAGAGTAACGTAACTTAGAATAACATAACGTAAAGTAAATATTTAGGATTGTAAGCTCAATTTAGAATAAATCTTTAAAATTGTAAGCTCAGTTTATAAATCTTTAGGATTGTACGCTCAATTTAGAATAATGTAATGTATCATAACGTAACGTAACATAATTTAGAATAACATAACTTAGAGTAACGTAGCGTAACATATCGTAACGTAACATATCGTAACGTAACATAATGTAGCATAATAATTATATGCTCAATTTATAAACAGTCATTGAGCTTACAATCTCCTAACGTAACATGACGTGATATGACGTAACGTAACGTGACATGACGTGACGTGATGTGACGTGACATGACATGGCGTGACGTGACGTGACATGATGTGGCGTGACGTGGCGTGACGTGGCGTGGCGTGCATGGCGTGGCGTCATGTAACGTAACGTAAAGTGACATCGTGTAACGTAACGTGATGCAACGTAACATAACATGACGTAACTTAATATAGCGTAACGTAACGTAACGTAATGTAACGTAACATAGCTTAGAGTAACGTAACTTAGAATAACATAACGTAAAGTAAATCTTTAGGATTGTAAGCTCAATTTAGAATAACGAAACATAACGTAACATAACTTAGAGTAACTTAACTTAGAATAACATAACGTAAAGTAAATCTTTAGGATTGTAAGCTCAATTTAGAATAAATCTTTAAGATTGTAAGCTCAATTTATAAATCTTTACGATTGTAAGCTCAATTTAGAATAATATAATGTATCATAACGTAATGTAACATAATTTAGAATAACGTAACTTAGAGTAACGTAACGTAACTTAACGTAACATAGCGTAACGTAACATAACGTAATATAACATAATGTAGCATAATAATTATAAGCTCAATTTATAAACAGTCATTGAGCTTACAATCCCCTAACGTAACATGACATGACATGACGTAACGTGATGTGACGTAATGTAACGTGACGCGACGTGACGCGACGTGACGTAACGTGACGTGACGTGGCATGGCGTGGCGTCACGTAACGTAAATTGACATCGTGTAACGTAACGTGATGCACCGTAACATAACATGACGTAACTTAATATTGTTGGTCCCTTATAACGTTACAAGTATAGTTCCAAGGGGGGGTTAGGAACTATTTAAACTTTTTCTTAATTTAGGGCAGACTTCTTTTCTTAGGAGAAAAGGTTTTAACAGCGGCGCTGAGTAAACAGCAAGATACTGGCTTAGTCAACTGGTGACTAGGTCAGTTTCTTAACTTGAGTCAGGAGATAGCACTTAGAGTCTATTCCTGAGCTCAGATGTTCGAAGCGCACAACTCAGCTTGACCTCTTTACTTGGTCAGTTTTTGGTTATTTAAGCAAGCAATATATATAAGGAGTTTAAGGTAAGAAATACGTTACTCAGCAGATTTATCCAGGTTCAGCTTCTAAGCCTACGTCCTATCCTCGGAACACGTTCCGAGATTTCGAATCCTCTACTAAGCTCTTTAAAGGTAGAGCCTCAAACCTTTTACAATCTTAGCAACTGAGTATAACAAGAGTACCTTCCTCTATACCTCTACTCAATCCTAATCTCTCGCTGAGTACTATAACCGAGTACTCAGCCTCTCCTTTCTAATCTCTAGAAATGATAAGTGTTTGTCCTAAACAATGATTGCTAAGACACCTTAGATGATTGAATAATCACTCTAGACTTTTACACAAAAGATATGAAATTTAGTGTAAGATTGCTTTGCTTTTTGCTTGCAGAACTTGCGTAGAAATTTGGTCAGCGTAATGGCTTGATCAAGTTCTGTGTCGAATGAAGCTTCTGATGGCACTATTTATAGAGACGTCTTGTGGCATCGGTCATTTCGAATTTCGAAATAACCGTTGGAGGGAAATGGCTTCCTGTCGTTGTCATCCTGACTTGCTCAGAGCTCTCGGCCAATCAAATTCGAGTATCTTCTGTCCTCGGTCAGCTTTTGGTCAGCTCGGCAGAATGTCTCTCCTTTTATGGTAAAGTCAACTGGACAGCATACTGTGTCGTCTGAACTTTATCCAAAGTGGAAACACTTTGTCTGGAAGTTTTCCTTAGCCAGCTGCTGTCTTGTAAGCTTTGTCGAATCAACTCAGCAAGCTTCGTTCCGAAGTTGTTCCCTGAAGGTCTTCTAGATCCTTCTTCCGCTGAGTTGCGTTTTGTCCATAACGACAACATTTTGACATACGCGGGCCGAGTTGTCTTGAACTGTTTGACTTTGGGCTCTGACTCTTGTATTGGGCTTGGGCCTTTTAATCCTTATGTCTTATAAGCAATTTAACTCAACATTGAACAAACACATTAGTAGAATAAATCAAAGCATTTAAACTTAGTGTGTTTAGAATATGTTTTTAATTATACTTAAACAATTTTGTCAAATCAAAATTATGTGGAAAGGTGTTTCAACAAACTCCCCCATTTTGATGTTGGCAAAACTATTCAGCGAGGAACTCAGTGTTGAGCTCCCCCATGATAGTTGACCTAATATTCTTAGCAAACTCCCCCGTAAGGGTTGAGCTACTGACTTAGTTTTACTCTAAACATTTAAAGGTTTAATCGAGTAAGTCTAAGGTCAGTTTTTAGATATAGGTCAGCTCATGGAACATATTCTATTTTACTCAGTGTTAAGCGGAAGGTTTTAACATTCAGAGGGCGCTGAGTAATTTGTTGTTCAATGAGTTTTATAAGACTACATATAAGTCAATGTCAAACATGTTATCAGCATTGGGTTCAATCAATAAATTTTATAAGCATTAAACATAGCTGATTTAATTGAAGATACATAATGACATAATACACAGCATCGTATAAAAATAATTCATAACTCAGAGTTTGAACAGAAGATGCAAGTATTGATATTTAATATAGGTAGTCAGCGTTTACAAACAAAAGTTCTAGACAGGCATAGAGACTACATACTTAGCCTATACTGAGCTAGCCTATATCTATTTCTTTCTCTTCTGTTTGGACTGACTAGACTCATGCTGTGTTCTCGTTTGTTCTTTCTCCCCCGTTTTGTCAGCATCGGGAGGAGGAATCCTAAAGGTGTCGGTTAAGACAGCTCTGGTCAGTTCTGTGGACAGCGCTTTAAGTCTATCGGCGCTTTCATTGACACCATCAAAAATAGCCACTCCATTATCTGAGACCTCGGCGGGTATATTAAGCTCAGCAGCGCTGATCATGCTGACTGTGAAGGCTTGAGATTTGCCTATCCATGTAAATGCATCGGTCAGACCAGCAATGACTTGATGGAATGTTTTGAGTAAGTAGGTGTCATAGTATTGACGCTGAACATTGATGTGATGTATGTGGTTGAAGGTTTGTCTGGTGATAGACAGAATTTCATTTTGCTTCATAGCGTCAGTATCCATCTCTTGCTTGTTCAGATTCAGCAATCGAACGGCCTCACCAATTTGCTCCACTGAGCACTGAGAATAGGAGACCATTTGCTCGTTGGTTTTGATTTGCTCGGTGTGAAGCTGAGCAAAAAGCATTTTAACTTCATCAGAAGTAGCATAGCGTGTGTTCGCAGCTGACAAAGTCTGAACTTGTTCGTGAAGAGCATTGAGATGTTGAACTGTTGTCAGCTGGATCTCAGCCAGCTTTGCAATGAAATCCTGCTTAGCTTGCTGTGCTTGAAAGGTAATGATGACATTCAGCAAATCCTTGAATCCCTTAACTTCGTTGAGAAGCTGAGTGACTTGGGAAAGCTGAGTTGTCTCAATAGTGGAAGACCCAGCAGCAGGAGGAGTAGTTTGTTGAAGGTCATTGATCAATGCTTGCACTGAGTCGATTATTCTTTTGCCAGACTCAGTGGCATTTAAGTAGGTTCGAGAGCCTTCATTAATTTGTCCAGTGACATCAGTATGACCTGTTGGAAGAGGAGTTAGGGGAATGACGTGGTCAGTGACTGGAAGTGTGGTTCCAATCTGCACTTGAGGTTCTGGTAGAACTAATTGATCGGCAGATATGTTTATTGGAGAAGTAGAAATTCGAATACTGTCAGTGCTGATGGGGGCAGATATGTTTGGAGTCAATACAATGCTTGGATGGACAGTATTGACAGTAATCGGCTCAACTTGACTTGTTGAGTTGGAGGAAGCATTCAAGTCGGCGTGTTCCTTTGGTGAAGAAACAGAGGCTTGCTTTTCGATAGATGCCGATGTAGTAGAAGGTGGTTGTCTTTTGAAAAATTCCAGCTTAAGTTTAGAAGGGTCTTGGGTCGGCTTCTGAATAACAAAGTCAGGGACAGTTGGTGGTTGAACAGGAGGATCACTGACCGTCTTCTGACTTGCCTTGACCAATCTTCTTTTTCGAGGAGGAGGAGTGTCAGCTTGGATAGACTCTCCTGAGTGAGATGGAGAAGTTTCTTCTTGATCAGCTTCTTGATCAGCTTCTCGATCAGCATTAAGCTGGTCAGCTTGTTCTTGGACTTGATCAACATTGTGTTGGTCATGTTCTTGTTTTTCTCCAGTAGCCAACTCAGTATTGGCTTGCTCAGCTTCAATCTCACTGGTTGTCTCCTCATTATCCTCAGCGTCATCCTGACCGCTGGCCTCTTCTTCTTCGTCATCTTCTGAACTATCACCATCTAGTTCTTCCTCAACTTGTGCAATGAACTGATCGTCCAGATGCACCTCATCTTCTTGTTCCTCAGCTACAGTTCCTAGACACTGTGTGTAGTGAGAGTCACTAGGCACAACAACGTCAGTAGGGATAGCATCAATGGGAGTCAGTGTAGAAGACTTCTGCTTCTTTTGAGGCTGCACATCAGCATCTGTTCTGTCCTCAGTTTCAGGCTCATCTTGCCTGCTTCTTTTATCAGCTGACTTAGGTCTCTCCTGACCTGGTTCAGCAACTGACTTAGACTTCTTTGCCTTAGGCTCAGCTTTCTTTGAAGTGGTCTCAACAGCTTTCCTCTTACGGGCAGCTGGAGCCTTAGTTCTTCTCCCTTTCTTCGGGACAGCTGTTTCCTCAGCTTGTTGTTCACCAGCAGCAGCAGTTTTTCCTTTCTTCAGAGGCTGATTGAACTTCAAAGCCCTCAGCGAAGCTGCTGTGATTTCAGATCCTCTAGCTTTAACTTCATCAGTTAGGTCTATTTGATGATCAATGAGGATCCTGGTGATGAGCGATCCCAGCCTTAGAGTTCCGGTACTCCTTAGGAAGCCAGCAATCAGGAATACTGGCACGTTGATCGGCTTATATGTCAGCATATGCCATAAGAAGCATTGCTCGAAGTTCGTTGCTGAGGTGGTGCAGTTGATCTTGGGGTAGATGAAGTAACTCAACAGATAGTGAGCCATCTTTTGGTGCTGACCCATAGAGGAACTGGAGACTTTTCCTGAGTGACCTTCAGGTTTACAGAAGGTGACTTCGTACCCAGTACCTTCATGATCTCCAGATCTTCTCAGCTTTGCTCCTTCATTTTTCAACTTCAGCAAGTTCGCCAAATAGTTAGGGTTTATGAAAATGGTCTTTTCTCTTACCACAGTTGCCAGACAGTCCTGGTTGTCATCAGCAACACGGAGATTGTGGTAGAACTCCCTTACTAGGTCAGGATAAGTGTGATCCCTAATAGAGAAAAGCTCGGTCCATCCATTTTGCGATATCCATTCGCAGAAGGGTTGCTCGGAAGTCACGAAGGACTCAGAGACCCATCGTGAGAAGTCCACTTTCCATTCGCTAATGTTACCAAAAACCTTGGTATAGGTTCTGGCTTTGGTCGGTTTTCCTTTGGAGGAGGTAGCTTGCCCAGTTTTTCCTTTACTCGGCGTAGTGACCTTGGTAGATTTAGGCACAGAAGTTTGCCTCGAGGGTTCATCGGAGCTGGTCTTAGGGTGACCGGCACCGGAGATGTTGACGGAAACTTGAGTCATAGTTTTAGAACAGGTTTGGGAAGCTTTGAGAGTTTTTAGAGAGAAAGCTTTTGCCTTAGAATTCGGTAGATGTAAAGAAAATAAAGAATGGGGATTTACCTATTATTTATAGCGGTGAAGTGTGGATCTTATCGAATCCATGTGTCAGTTTTGCCTTGGGATTGTCAACCGACAAAGATCCTGGCTTTTATGACACATTCGGCGCATACGTCATCCTAGGTGGCTATTCACGTGCTTAAGCATTTAATGCAACGGATCTAACACTCAGCGTTTAGAATACTAAGCGTTTTGGATTCTGAGTGGTCAGTAGTATATGACAGGATGATTTCTCAGTTTAAGATTCACTACTCGGTGTGCATATTGATGTGTATTTTGTTAAGTACTCAGCATAACAATCACTCAGCATGCATTTGCGTAAATCATTCAGCATAGTAATTCACTCAGCATAAATTTACATTTTTAGAACAGAAATTTACTGAAGAGGATTAAACATACCAATGGCTTCTCTCAGTATGCTGAACTGTTCACGAGCCAGTGGCTTTGTGAAGATATCCGCAAGCTGCTCATCCGTTGGGACGTAGGTCAGCTTTATCTCACCTTTGAGTACATGGTCTCTAATGAAGTGATGCCTTATGCTGACATGCTTCATTCTGCTGTGTTGAATTGGGTTCTTTGATAGATCAATTGCACTTTTGTTGTCGCATTTGACCTCAATTGTCTTTGTTTGAACACCATAGTCTTCAAGCTGTTGCTTAATCCATAGGACTTAAGCAACACAATGACCAGCAGCAATGTACTCAGCTTCAGTGGTAGACAAGGCTACTGATGCCTGCTTCTTGCTGAACCAAGATACAAGACAGCTTCCTAAGAAATGACATCCTCCAGAGGTGCTTTTTCGTTCTAGTTTGTCTCGACCATAGTCAGCGTCAGTGTATCCAACGAGTGTAAAGCCATGTGTGTTGGGATACCATAAACCTGCGTTCACTGAGCTTTGCAAGTATCTAAGGATTCTTTTTACAGCTATGTAATGAGATTCCTTAGGGTTAGATTGATATCTAGCACAGTAGCATACTGAGAACTGAATGTCCGGTCTACTGGCTGTTAAGTAAAGTAGAGAGCCTATCATACCTCGATATAATTTGCTGTCTACTGACTTACCATTCTCGTCAGCGCAGAGGACAGTGTCAGTGCCCATAGGAGTGGATATTGGCTTGCAATTCTCCAAGTCATATTTCTTTAATATCTCCTTGGCATATTTAGCTTGACTGATGAAGATGCCATTCTTTCGTTGTTTTATTTGAAGTCTGAGGAAGAAGTTGAGTTCTCCCATCATCGACATTTCAAACTCAGTCTGCATTTGTTTGCTAAATTCCTTGCACATTGATTCGTTAGTTGCACCAAATATTATATCATCAACATAAATTTGAGCCAGCAGGGTATCTTTACCCTTTCTCTTAATGAATAAGGTTGTATCAGCTTTGCCCCTGACATAATTTCTAGTCAGCAGGAAACTGGTCAGCCTCTCATACCAAGCACGTGGTGCTTGCTTGAGGCCGTACAGAGCCTTTTTGAGTTTATAAACGTGGTTTGGGAATTTTGGATCCTCAAACCCTGGAGGTTGATTAACATAAACTTCCTCGTTTATAACTCCATTAAGAAATGCACTCTTAACATCCATTTGGAATAATTTAAAGTTCATGTAAGATGCATATGAACATAAGATCCTAATAGCTTCTAGCCTTGCCACTGGGGCAAAGGTCTCACCGTAGTCAATACCTTCTTGCTGACTGTAGCCCTGAGCTACAAGCCTTGCTTTGTTCCTGACTACATTTCCTTGCTCATCCAGTTTGTTGCGGAAGACCCATCTTGTTCCAATGGTCTTCTGACTCCTTGGATGTGGCACTAGCTCCCATACATCGTTTCTTCTGAATTGGTTAAGTTCCTCTTGCATTGCGCTCATCCAGAATTCATCTTCCTCAGCATCAGCGAAGTTCTTAGGTTCCTGAACTGAGACGAAGGCTACATTGCTGAGGTACCTCCTGAGTTGATTCCTCGTCATCAGGGTATTCCCAGCAGAATCAAGGATTGCACTCTCTGAGTGCCCTCTTGGAATCCTTATCTCTTTAGGTAGATTTATGTCTTGTGCTGTCTGTGTTTCAACAATCTCTAAAGCAGTAGACTGGTCAGTGAAAGTAATCTTAGGTTCACTCTTACTCTTGGTCAGCCTTTTAGTGAATGACTCAGCAGCTGGTTCTTAGTCAGCGGTTACTGAGTGTGGATCATCCTCGGTCAGTGGCTGGTATCTACCTGCAGGGTTAGTCTCGTCGAACTCAACATGTACTGAATCTTCTAAAATTTGAGTTCGTTTATTGAAAACTCTGTATGCTTTGCTGTTTGTTGAGTAGCCTAAAAAGATAGCCTCATCAGCTTTTGAGTCAAACTTTGCTAAGCTATCTTTGGTATTCAAAATAAAACATTTACAGCCAAAGGCACGAAAGTATCCAATGTTGGGCTTTCGTCCTTTCCAAAGTTCATATGGGGTTTTCTTTAATATAGGTCTAACTAGAGCCCTATTAAGAATATAGCACGCTGTGTTAACAGCCTCTCCCCAAAAATACTTTGGAAACCTATGCTCATCCAGCATTGTCCTGGCTATTTCAACCAGAGTTCTGTTCTTCCTTTCAACAACCCCATTTTGTTGAGGTGTTCTAGGAGCAGAAAAATTGTGGTCAATGCCGCTGGCTTCACAGAATTCAACAAACTTTTGGTTTTTGAATTCTCCACCATTATCACTTCGGATGTGAGCCAATTTTAGGCCTTTATCATTTTCAATTTTTCTAACCAAATTTGAAAATGTCTCAAAGGTCTCATCCTTGCTACTCAGCAAGATGACCCAAGTGTACCGAGAGAAGTCATCTACAATGACCAAGGAAAATCTTCTTCCACCCAGACTCAGCGGCTGGACTGGACCGAAGAGATCCAAGTGTAGTAACTCTAACGGACGCTTAGTTGAGACAATGTTTTTGCTGTGAAAAGATTGTTTGGTTTGTTTTCCAGCTTGGCAAGCGTGGCATAATTGATCTTTTTCAAATTTAAGTTCAGGCAGTCCCTCAACCAATTGCTTTCTTGCTAATTTGGCCAGGAGGTCCATGCTTACATGACCAAGTCTCCTGTGCCATAGCCAGGAATTTTCTTCCTTTGATACTAAGCATACAGTTTTTGAAAACTTTTTCTCTAAGTCTAGCATAAAGACATTATCTATGCGAGGGGCAGTTAAAATTAACTCATTTGATTTATCCTCGTATATTTTACATCCAGTAGCATTAAATATAACTTTTCTCCCATTGTCACATAGCTGAGCTACGCTGAGCAAGTTATATTTGAGTCCGCTGACTAGGGAGACTGACTCAATAGTAGGATTACCTCTGATGGTTCCTGACCCTACTATCTTACCCTTTTTGTTGTCTCCAAAACTTACACTTCCTCCTCGTTTACGCTCAAACGTGATGAACTGAGTTTCATCACCAGTCATATGCCTCGAGCATGCGCTGTCAATATACCACATCTTTGACTTCTCAGCACATCTCAGGCTTACCTGCATTGTAACTAGTTACTTTTAGGTACCCAATTCTTTTTGGGTCCTTGCTTGTTAGGTGCAATAGGTAAAGCATCATGTTTTATTTTTATGGCGACATACATGGACAGTATGGCCATTCTTTCCACAGAAGTCACAGCTGACCTTCTATTTAGCTTGTCTCACTGACTGGTCAGCACCCCAGTGCTGAGCATGCCAGCACACCTTTGTGGTGTGACCTTTCTTCCCACAGAAGTCACACTGGACATTCCGCTGGGGATTTCGTCTCTGCTGAGTACCTTGGTACTGAGTTCTCAGAGGAATGTTTCTTTTATTTGGAACCTTTAATTGGTTCTGGATAGTTGTGACGTCCTTTCTCAGTTTCTTCGAAACTGATTGGACTTCAGAGACAGACTCATGTATGATCTTCATGTTATCATGCAAAGTTGAGTTGTCCTGAAGAAGGTATCTGAGGTCACTCAGCTTGACCTCTTCAACCTCATCACAGCGCCTGCTGAGTGCTCTAATTTTCTTATTACACTTTTTGACAAGTGTATAGAGATCACTCAGGGCATTACCCATTTCGTTTCTAAGCTGGGAAAGTGATATTACCTCATTTGATTGCTCCTCATCATCAGATGCAATGGAGGGGTCAGTATGCTCAGAGACGCACAGCTCAGCAAGTTCGTCAGCCATGAAGCATATCTTCGCTGACTCGGTGGCCTCAGCTTCTGTTGATGAAGACTCATCACTGTCGCTCCATGTAGCCACCATTGCCTTTTTACCGTTCTTCTTATCTTTCCTCAGCGTGGGGCAGCTTGACTTTATATGGCCAGTTTGATGACATTCAAAGTATGTAATGGGCTTTGAGTTGTCTTTCTTGTATTTTCTGTCGCTGGAGTCAGCTTTATACTTATCAAACTTTCTGTAAGGCTTCTTAGAATATTTGTCATTCTTCCTGAAGAGCCTTTTCATCTTCCTTGTGAACATAGCCATCTCCTCATCATCTGTTGAGCTCCCATCAGTGGAGTCACCTTTCATGACAAGAGACTTCTGCTTCTTGTCTTCAGATTTTTCCTTCACCTCGAAGTTTTTCATAGATATCTCATGGGTCAGCAACGAGCCGATGAGTTCGTCATATTTGTAGGTGGTTAAATCCTGAGCTTCCTCAACAGCGGTCTTCTTTGCTTGCCAGTCTTTAGGAAGACTCCTGAGTATCTTTTTGACTTGTTCTTCCTCAGTGAAGATCTTCCCAAGTCTCTTGAGCTCATTGATGATGTTAGTAAACCTTGCATTCATGTCAGATATGCCCTCATCATTGTTCATCTCGAACAGCTCGTACAGTCTCATCTGCTGGTTCACCTTGGACTCCTTTACTTTATTGGTTCCTTCGTAGGTGACCTCCAGCTTCTTCCAGATCTCTTGCGCCGACTCACAACCTGAAATTTTATTATATTCTGCAGCATCGAGCGCACAGTGAAGCATATTAATAGCCGAAGCGTGATTTTGAAGCTTCTTGAGATCATCCTCTGTCCATTTGGCCTCAGCTTTTACAACTGTTTGGCCAGCCACAACTTCGACAGGTACAAATGGGCCTTGCACTATAGATAGCCAGGCACTCATATTTGTAGCCTGAATGAAATTTTTCATCCTATTCTTCCAGAAGGTATAGTTAGACCCGAAGAATAGGGGAGGCCGAGTGATGGACAGCCCCTCAGGCAATATCTGAGTTGTTTGGTTTCTTGGGAGAAACCGAGTACTGTTTTCGCCCATAGTGGGGATCAACTCAAGGTTGTTAAACCTTTTACAGTGAGCTTTTAAGCTCTGATACCACTTGTTGGTCCCTTATAACGTTACAAGTATAGTTCCAAGGGGGGGTTAGGAACTATTTAAACTTTTTCTTAATTTAGGGCAGACTTCTTTTCTTAGGAGAAAAGGTTTTAACAGCGGCGCTGAGTAAACAGCAAGATACTGGCTTAGTCAACTGGTGACTAGGTCAGTTTCTTAACTTGAGTCAGGAGATAGCACTTAGAGTCTATTCCTGAGCTCAGATGTTCGAAGCGCACAACTCAGTTTGACCTCTTTACTTGGTCAGTTTTTGGTTATTTAAGCAAGCAATATATATAAGGAGTTTAAGGTAAGAAATACGTTACTCAGCAAATTTATCCAGGTTCGGCTTCTAAGCCTACGTCCTGTCCCCGGAACACGTTCCGAGATTTCGAATCCTCTACTGAGCTCTTTAAAGGTAGAGCCTCAAACCTTTTACAATCTTAGCAACTGAGTATAACAAGAGTACCTTCCTCTATACATCTACTCAATCCTAATCTCTCGCTGAGTACTATAACTGAGTACTCAGCCTCTCCTTTCTAATCTCTAGAAATGATAAGTGTTTGTCCTAAACAATGATTGCTAAGACACCTTAGATGATTGAATAATCACTCTAGACTTTTACACAAAAGATATGAAATTTAGTGTAAGATTGCTTTGCTTTTTGCTTGCAGAACTTGCGTAGAAATTTGGTCAGCGTAATGGCTTGATCAAGTTCTGTGTCGAATGAAGCTTCTGATGGCACTATTTATAGAGACGTCTTGAGGCATCGGTCATTTCGAATTTCGAAATAACCGTTGGAGGGAAGCGGCTTCCTGTCGGTGTCATCCTGACTTGCTCAGAGCTCTCGGCCAATCAGATTCGAGTATCTTCTGTCCTCGGTCAGCTTTTGGTCAGCTCGGCAGAATGTCTCTCCTTTTATGGTAAAGTCAACTGGACAGCATACTGTGTCGTCTGAACTTTACCCAAAGTGGAAACACTTTGTCTGGAAGTTTTCCTTAGCCAGCTGCTGTCTTGTACGCTTTGTCGAATCAACTCAGCAAGCTTCGTTCCGAAGTTGTTCCCTGAAAGTCTTCTAGATCCTTCTTCCGCTGAGTTGCGTTTTGTCCATAACGACAACGTTTTGACATACGCGGGCCGAGTTGTCTTGAACTGTTTGACTTTGGGCTTTGACTCTTGTATTGGGCTTGGGCCTTTTAATCCTTATGTCTTATAAGCAATTTAACTCAACATTGAACAAACACATTAGTAGAATAAATCAAAGCATTTAAACTTAGTGTGTTTAGAATATGTTTTTAATTATACTTAAACAATTTTGTCAAATCAAAATTATGTGGAAAGGTGTTTCAACAAATATAACGTAACGTAACATAACATAACATGATGTAACGTGATGTGACATAAATCCTTAGGTTTGGAAGCTCAATTTATAAATCTTTAGGATTGTAAGCTCAGTTTGTAAATCCTTAGAATTATAAGCGCAATTTGTAAATTCTTATATTTTTTTTTATTTCATTAAGCTTTCATTTATTTACAAACAATCATTTAGCTTATAATCCTTAACGTAACGTAATAAATATAAGCTCAATTTATAAAGTTTTAGGATTGTAAGCTCAATTTAAAAATTTGTCAATGTTAAGGGTGAAATTAATCTTCACTGCCAAGGTTAGGGGAAAAATTGCACTATTTTAGACGTTAGAAAAAAAAATTGCTCCTAGCCGTAAACTTTAGGGATATTTAGGAAAATAAATTTTATATACATTATAATCTTTATTTTTTTAGTTATTATAATTTTTATTCATATTTCATTTAAATATTTATCATTTCTATTTATATAGGTAAATGGATGGAGACATTAATATTATGAACATCTTAATTATTTTTATAGAGTTTATTATATACAAAATATAACTATATTATTCACTAACATTTTTTTTTGGAAGAATTGAACCTTTCATCCAAATTAATTAATTTATTTTTTCTATTTAAAATTGGTGCAATATGATATGTTCGGACCTAATGGCGGAGCCATGATAGAATGTTCGGAGGGCTCTTTGTAAGTAGAAAAATTTTGAATAACGATTTAAAGTTTTTTCTATATAAAAAAAAAGTTATTTTAATTTGTTTTCCCTGTATGCTCATTGTTCAAAAGCTATTAATTAAATCTTTAATTGAAGTTCTATCAATAACAAAAGTTGAAAAAAAGTAAAAATAATAATTAGAAGTGTACTGAAAAAAACTAAAGAAAGATAAACAAATGAATGAAATATATGAAATATATTTATACTTACGAGTCCATGATTTTAAAGTGATAAAAGTTGAACACATAAGTAAAATCATTAAATCAATTCTGTTTATTTTTCATCCCTCTCTCTTCAGTTCTCACCGCCTATCACGTTACAATTCGAATCTAAGATTTTGGACCAAATTCATGGACGATTTTATGTACCAATATGGATTCATTATTGGATTTATTATGGAGAGAGATATTTTTGCAAAATGTAGACAATCATTTATTATAGAGAGCGAAATTAGTCTTTAGGTAACCTGATAACCTATTGGTAACCTGTTATAGCAGGTCATTTAATTAAAATATATTAGTCTCCATGGATGAAGACTCACCATTGAGAACTCTTCCATATATAATTATATATATATATTGTCCTATTATCTAACCAATCAAAACACTCAATTGAATTAAAATTTGAATTCTCAAACAAAATTAAAAATAAAATATACTAAAATATTATCTATACCTAAAATATTATTTATATATATTTCTTTTGTCCTATTACCTTACCAATCAAAAACACTCGATTGAATTAAAATTTGAACCTTCAAACAAAATTAGAAATAAAATATACTAAAATATTATCTATTCCTAAATCGTAACCTAATCTCATTTCATTTCTTTAACCTGGCGACTCCTCCATACGTCGCTTCCTGACGAAGACGAAGACCAGCGATTCCACTCCTCCTCCATACGCGGCTTACCTTATTGTGGTATTAATGTGTTATTTTTATTTTTAAGGATATTAATATAACAAAATATTATAATATTTTTTTTATCTTAAATATTTATTATTATTATTATTATTTTGTAGATAGTATAATTTATATTTTAATTGTATTTATATAATAATTTATTTAAAAAATTCAAAAATTCAAAACCGATTAATCGCTAAGACCTCTGTCCGCCCGACTAGCGCCTTTTACAACCTTGGTCAACAACATATTATTGTTGTTTTTAAATTAAAATTAGAACTTGATTATAATAGAGAAGAGCATCAAAATTGATTATCATAAAATTAGAATTATATTTAGCTAGTTTTCCTTTCTCGAACAGAAATTGAACCGGGAAAAATAATGAAGAAAGAGGGTTTGCTGGTGCGTTTTTGTTTGAACTGTCTTTTTTTGAAGAAGAAAGAATGTTGTGTTTTTGAAGAATCGAAAGAAGAAGAACGATGGCTGTTTAGATTCTATTAGGGCTGCGGTTTTTTCTTTCTTCTAGAAAAAACAGAAAAGTTATGGGCCTTAAGTAAATGTAAAATAAGGGCTTTATAAAAAAAAAATCTCATAATATATATATATATATATTGCTAATTTTTGGGTCTTTTTGTGTAGCCCAGGACCGGCCTTGTAAGCAACACCCATTGATGCACATAACATTTTAATAAGGGCTTTATATAGGAGGCTTGAGGGTTGAGTGTATTTATTCAAATTATACGTATGACCTCTTGAATTTTAAAAATCTTTCCTTGATCTAATGAATTTAATTAAATTCATCAAAAAAATGAATTTAATTAAAAATGTTTTATTAGTAACACATCAAAACAATAATAAATTTTGACGAGGTAAAAAGTGTAAATTAAATAAATTTAGATAGCTAATAAACCAATATATATATATATAACTATATAAGGACAATTGAATAATATAGAGAAGTAGAAATGGCACTCATATGGACGTGAAGTGGAGATAGGGGTGAGCGTGGTGACGGGCATTTGATTAAACTGAGAGTATGGAACGTCAAGTGCAATACTGACGCGGTTATGTTTATAGAGGAGGGAGCTGTGAGTGTAGGTGCAATCCTAAGGGATGCTGAAGGAAAATTTATTGCTAGTTGTATTTCTGTTATGACAGGAGTGATGCCAAAAAAATTGGTAGAGACACTGACATTAAAATCAAGTATGGAATGGACGATTATGCAAGGCTTTTGCAACATCGAGTTCGAGACAGACGCGAAGGTTGTGGTTGACAATATTAGAAAGAGCAATCAAGATCTTACGGAATATGGTGCAGTGGTTGATGAGATCGGGTTATTTATTCATAACCACCCGACTTGTTCCGTGGTTTTTGTTTCAAAATTATCGAATGATGTAGCTTATGCATTGGCACGACAAACTCATTCCCATACTAATTCTTTTATTTATTATTATGTTTCTGTATTTATTGACGATATTAGGATTATAGGATATATCCTCTAATTAATAAATATCGTATTACCTTTCAAAAAAAAAAAGAAACGGCACTCATATAAGCCTTTTAACAAGATTTAAAGTGTGAAGCATGAGAAGTGATGTATCGACTGGTGAAGGTATTAATTACTACTACATACATGGAAATGAAAACTGTGTTGACTTTATTTGATACATGTAGCTCATTGATTTGAATTCCATTATACATGGAAATGACTGATCTTAGGCCAATTTCGCTATGTAATGTTCTTTATAAGCTAATTGCTAAGATGTTAGCAAATCATTTGAAGTGTTTTTTTTCCTGAGATCATTTCTGCGAGACAATCGACATTTGTCCCGGGTCGGACACTTATTGATAATGTCCAAATTACATTTGAGTCCCTTCACTATATGAAAAGAAACCGGAGAAATGGAAAGGGAGATGTTGCTTTAAAAATTGATATTAGTAAGGCTTATGATAGGGTTGATTGGGGCTTCCTGAAAGTCGTTCTTATTTGCATGGGATTTGATTCGATATGGGTTTCTGTGTATTACAACTGTGTCTTATGAGATTGGGATCAATTCTGAGGTGGTGGGCCCGATTACTCCTAAAAGAGGGCTTAGATAGGGTGATCCACTTTCTCCCTATATTTTTATCATTTGTGCTGAGGTACTATCCATACTTATTTCACAGGCAGAATCTGAAGGATCTATAACTGGGTGTCGAATTTCTCCATCAGCTCCTTCTATTTCTCATTTGTTTTTTTTTTTGCAGATGCTAGTATGTTGTTTTTTAAGGCAACTGAAGCTGAGTGTATGGTGGTGGCCAACATTATTCAGTCTTATGAGCTTATGCCGGGTCAAGCAGTTAACAGTCAAAAGTCAGGCATTTTGTTCAATGCTAATATTTCTATTGAGTGTCAGGAGTTGGTGAAAGGAATTTTAGGGATTCACCTTCCTTTTGACACGGGTAGGTATTTGGGGCTTGTTGAAACACCTTTCCACATAATTTTGATTTGACAAAATTGGTTAAGTATAATATATATACATATTCTAAACACACTAAGTTTAAATGCTTTGATTTAATTCTACTAATGTGTTTGTTCAATGTTGAGTTAAAATACTATAAGACATAAGAATCGAAAGGCCCAAGCCCAATACGGAAGCCAAGACCCAAATCAAACAACTCAGTACACTCGGCCCGCGTATGTCAAGACGTTGCCGTTTTTGAACAAAAACGCAACTCAGCAAACGGAAGGATCTAGAAGACCTTCGGGAACAACTTCACAATGAAGCTGCTGAGTCATCTCGACAAAGCGTACAAGACAGCAGCTGGCAAAGGAAAACTTCCAGACAAAGTGTTTCCTCTTTTGGCAAAGTTCAGACGACACAGTATACTGTCCAGTTGACTTTACCATAAAAGGAGAGACCATCTGCTGAGCTGATCGAGGACAGAAGATACACGATTGTGATTGGCCGACAGCTCTGAGCAACTCAGGATGACAACGACACATAGCTGTTTCCCTCCAACGGTTATTTCGAAATTCGAAATGACCGACGCCCAGACATCTTTATAAATAGTGCCATCACAAGCTTCACAACACACAGAACTTGATCAAGCCATTACGCTGACCAAATCTCTACAAGTTCTGCAAGCAAGAAGCAAAGAAAAAATTCTTACACTACATTTCTCATATCTGTGTAAAAGTCTAGAGTGATTGTAAATCGTCTAAAGTGTCTTAGCACATCTTTGTATTAAGACAAAACACTTATCATTTCTAGAGATAGAAAGGAGAGGCTGAGTACTCGGTTTTAAGTACTCAGCGGAGAGATTAGGATTGAGTAGAAGTATAGAGGAAGGTACTCTTGTCATACTCAATTGCTGATGTTGTAAAAGGTTTGAGGCTCTACCTTTAAAGAGCTCAGTAGAGTATTTGAAATCTCGGAACGTGTTCCGGGGACAGGACGTAGGCTTAGAAGAAGCCGAACCTGGATAAATCTGCTGAGTGAAGTATTTCTTACCTTAACTCCTTATTTATATTGCTTGCTTTAAATAATCAAAACTGACCAAGTAAAGAGGTCAAGTTGAGTTGTGCGCGTTGAACGTCTGAGCTCAGGAATAGACTCTAAGTGCTATCTCCTGACTCAAGCTAAGAAACTGACCTAGTCACCTATTGACTAAGCTAGTACCTTACTGTTTACTCAGCGCCGCTGTTCAAACTTTTTTTTAGAAAAAAAAAGGAAGTCTGCATAAATTGCAAAAAGTTTAAATAGTTCCTAACCCCCCCCCCCCCTTGGAACTATACTTGCAACTAAACAAGGGACCAACAAGTGGTATCAGAGCCTAAAAGCTCACTTTAAAAGGTCTAACAACCTTGAGCTGATCCCTACCATGGGCGAAAACAGCACTCGGTTTCTCCCTGGAAACCAAACAACTCAAATACTGCCTGAGGGGCTGTCTATTACTAGGCCTCCCCTATTCTTCGGGTCAAACTATACCTTCTGGAAGAATAGGATGAAGAACTTCATTCAGGCTACAAACATGAGTGCCTGGCTATCTATAGTCCAAGGCCCGTTTGTACCTGTCGAGGTTGTGGCTGGCCAAACAGTTATAAAAGCTGAGGCCAAATGGACAGAGGATGATCTTAAGAAGCTTCAAAACCATGCTTCGGCTATCAATATGCTTCACTGTGCGCTCAATGCTGCAGAATATAACAAAATCTCAGGTTGCGAGTCGGTAAAAGAGATCTGAAAAAGCTGAAAGTCACCTACGAGGGAACAAATAAAGTGAAAGAATCCAAGGTGAATCAACAGATGAGACTGTACGAGCTGTTCGAGATGAACAATGATGAGGGCATTTCAGACATGAACGCAAGGTTCACCAACATCATAAATGAGCTCAAGAGACTTGGGAAAATCTTCACTAAGGAAGAACAAGTCAAAAAGATACTCAGGAGTCTTCCGAAGGACTGGCAAGCAAAGAAGACAGCAGTTGAGGAAGCTCAGGATTTAACCACCTACAAATATGACGAACTCATCGGTTCATTACTGACCCATGAGATATCCATGAAAAACTTTGAGGTGAAGGAAAAATCTGAAGACAAGAAGCAGAAGTCACTTGTCATGAAAGCTGACTCCACTGATGGGAGTTCAACTGATGATGAGGAGATGGCTATTTTCACAAGGAAGATGAAAAGGCTATTCAAGAAGAGTGACAAATACTCTAAAAAGCCTTACAGAAAGTTTGATAAGTATAAGGCTGACTCAAGTGACAGCAAATACAAAAAGGACAGCTCAAAGCCCATTACATGCTTTGAGTGCCATCAAACTGGCCACATTAAGTCAAACTGCCCCACGCTGAGGAAAGACAAGAAAAGTGGGAAGAAAGCAATGGTGGCTACTTGGAGCGACATCGATGAGTCTTCATCCACAGAAACTGAGGTCACCGAGTCAGCGAAGATATGCTTCATGGCTGACGAACTTGCTGAGCCATGCGTCTCTGAGCATGCTGACCCATCCATCGCATCAGATGATGAGGAACAATCAAATGAGGTAATTTCTCTTCCCCAGCTCTGAAACGATATGGTTAATACCCTGAGTGATCTCTATACACTTGTCAAGAAGTGTAATAAGAAAGTTAGAGCACTCAGCAGGCACTGTGACGAAGTGGAAGAGGTCAAACTGAGTGACCTCAGATACCTTCTTCAGGACAATTCGACTCTGCATGATAACATGAAGATCATGCATGAGTATGTCTCTGAAGTCCAGACAGTTTCAAAGAAACTGAGGAAGGACGTCACAACCATCCAGAACCAACTAAAGGTTCCAAATAAAAATAACTTTCCTCTGAGAACTCAGTACCAAGGTACTCGGCAGAGATGGAATCCCCAGCGAAAATTCCAGTGTGACTTTTGTGGGAAGTTAGGACACACCACTAAGGTGTGCTGGCACGCTCATTACTGGGGTGCTGACAAGTCAGTAAAAAATCCTAAACAGAAGGTCAGTTGTGACTTCTGTGGAAAGAATGGCCATACTGTCCATGTATGCCGCCATAAAATAAAGTATGATGCTATACCTGTTGCACCTAACAAGTCAGGACCCAAAAAGAATTGGGTACCTAAAAGTAACTAGTTACAATGCAGGTAAGCCTGAGATGTGCCGAGAAGTCAAAGATGTGGTATATTGACAGCGCATGCTCAAGGCATATGACGGGTGATGAAACTCAGTTCATCACGTTTGAACGTAAACGAGGAGGGAGCGTAAGTTTTGGAGACAATAAGAAGGGTAAGATAGTAGGCTCAGGAACCATCGGAGGTAATCCTACTATTGAATCTGTCTCCCTAGTCAGCGGACTCAAATATAACTTACTCAGCGTAGCTCAGCTATGTGACAATGGGAGAAAAGTTATATTTGATGCTACTGGATGTAAAATATACGAGGGTAAAACAAATGAGTTAATTTTAACTGCCCCTCGGATAGATAATGTCTTTATGCTAGACTTAGAGAAAAAGTTTTCAAAAACTGTGTGCTTAGTAACAAAGGAAGAAAATTCCTGGCTATGGCACAGGAGACTTGGTCATGTAAGCATGGACCTCCTGGCCAAACTAGCAAGAAAGCAATTGGTTGAGGGACTGCCCGAACTTAAATTTCAAAAAGATCAATTATGCCACGCTTGCCAAGCTGGAAAACAAGCCAAACAATCTTTTCACAGTAAAAACATTGTCTCAACTAAACGTCCGTTAGAGTTGCTACACCTGGATCTCTTTGGTCCAGTCCAGCCGCTGAGTCTGGGTGGAAGAAGATTTTCCTTGGTCATTGTAGATGACTTCTCTCGGTATACGTGGGTCATCTTGTTGACCAGCAAGGATGAGACTTTTGAGACATTTTCAAATTTGGTTAGAAAAATTGAAAATGAAAAAGACCTAAAATTAGCTCATATCCGTAGTGATAACGGTGGAGAGTTCAAAAACCAAAAGTTTGTTGAATTCTGTGAAGCCAGCGGCATTGACCACAATTTTTCTGCTCCTAGAACACCTCAGCAGAATGGGGTTGTGGAAAGGAAGAACAGAACTCTGGTTGAAATAGCCAGGACAATGTTGGATGAGCATAGGCTTCCAAAGTATTTTTGGGGAGAGGCTGTTAACACAGCATGCTACATTCTTAATAGGGCTCTAGTTAGACCTATACTCAAGAAAACCCCCTATGAACTTTGGAAAGGATGAAAGCCCAATATTGGATACTTTCGTGCCTTTGGCTGTAGATGTTTTATTTTAAATACCAAAGATAACTTAGCAAAGTTTGATTCAAAAGCTGATGAGGCTATCTTTTTGGGCTACTCAACAAACAGCAAAGCATACAGAGTTTTTAATAAGCGAACTCAAGTGTTAGAAGAGTCAATACATGTAGAGTTCGATGAAACTGACCCTGCAGGTAGATACCAGCCGCTGACCGAAGATGATCCAAACTCAGTAACCATCGCTGACCCAGAACCAGCTACTGAGTCATTCACGAAAAGGCTGACCAAGAGTAAGAGTGAACCTAAGATTACTTTTACTGACCCATCTACTTCTGCAGAGATTGTTGAAACAGGAACAGCACAAGACATAAATCTACCCAAAGAAATAAGGATTCCAAGAGGGCACTCCGAAAGTGCAATCCTTGATTCTGCTGGGAATACCCTGATGACGAGGAATCAACTCAGGAAGTACCTCAGTAATGTTGCTTTCATCTCAGTACAAGAACCGAAGAATTTCACTGAAGCTGAGTACGATGAATTCTGGATGAACGCAATGCAAGAGGAGCTCGATCAATTTCGAAGAAATGATGTATGTGGAGTTAGTGCCTCATCCAAAGAGTCAAAAGACCATCGGAACAAGATGGGTCTTCAGGAACAAGATGGACGAACAAGGAAACGTAGTCAGGAACAAAGCAAGGCTTGTAGCTCAGGGCTACAGTCAGCAAGAAGGTATAGACTACGGTGAGACCTTTGCCCCAGTGACAAGGCTAGAGGCAATTAGAATATTATGTGCATATGCATCTTACATGAATTTTAAATTATTCCAAATGGATGTCAAAAGTGCATTTCTTAATGGAGTTATAAACGAAGAGGTTTATGTAAATCAACCTCCAGGTTTTGAGGACCCTAAGTTCCCAAACCATGTTTACAAACTCAAAAAGGCTCTGTACGGCCTCAAGCAAGCACCACGTGCTTGGTATGAGAGGCTGACCAGTTTCCTGCTGACTAGAAATTACGTCAGGGGTAAAGCTGATACAACCTTATTCATTAAGAAAAAGGGTAAAGATACCCTGCTGGCCCAAATTTATGTTGATGATATAATATTTGGTGCAACTAACGAATCAATGTGCAAGGAGTTTAGCAAACAAATGCAGACTGAGTTTGAAATGTCTATGATGGGAGAACTCAACTTCTTCCTTGGTCTTCAAATTAAATAAGGAAAGAATGGCATCTTCATCAGTCAAGCCAAATATGCCAAAGAGATCTTAAAGAAATATGACTTGGAAAATTGCAAGCCAATATCCACTCCTATGGGCACTGACACTGTCCTCTGCGCTGATGAGAATGGTAAGTCAGTAGACAGCAAGTTATATCGAGGTATGATAGGCTCTCTACTTTACTTAACAGCCAGCAGACCGGACATTCAGTTTTCAGTATGCTACTGTGCTAGATATCAATCTAACCCTAAGGAATCTCATTACATTGCTGTAAAAAGAATCCTTAGATATTTGCAAAGCTCAGTGAACGCAGGTTTGTGGTATCCAAATACTCATGATTTTACACTCATCGGATACACTGACGCTGACTATGGACGAGATAAGCTGGAACGAAAAAGCACCTCTGGAGGATGCCACTTCTTAGGAAGCTGTCCTGTATCCTGGTTCAGCAAAAAGCAGGCGTCAGTAGCCTTGTCCACCACCGAAGCTGAGTACATCGCTGCTGGTCATTGTGTTGCTCAAATCTTATGGATCAAGCAACAACTTGAAGATTATGGTGTTCAAACGAAGACAATTGAAGTCAAATGTGACAACAAAAGTGCAATTGATCTTTCTAAGAACCCAATTCAACACAGTAGAATGAAGCATGTCAGCATCAGACATCACTTCATTAGAGACCATGTACTCAAGGGTGAGATCAAGCTGACCTTTGTCCCAACGGACGAACAGCTTGCGGATATCTTCACGAAGCCACTGGCCCGTGAGCAGTTCAGCATACTGAGAGAAGCAATTGGTATGTTTAATCCTTTTCAGTAAATTCATGTGCTAAATGAATATGAATGCTGAGTGAATTACATGCTGAATGATTTATTGTTTGCTGAGTAACTCATCGAAACTGACTGAACATACAATACTGAGTAAACTTGCACGCTAAGAAACTTAGTTTAGAACTTGAACTTAAAATCATCCTTAAATACTGCACTGACCACTCAGAATATCAAACGCTTGACATTCTAAATACTGAGTGATTAATCCGTTAGCATAAATGCAAAGCACGCGTATAGCCTAGGATGACGTATTCGCCGTAATGTGTCATAAATGCCAGGATCGTTGTCGGTACATGATCCCAAGGCAAAACTGACACATGGATTCGATTAAGATCCACACCATTCATTTCGTCTATAAATTATGGGTATTTCCCCATCTTTTACTCTTTACGCTTAATCAATTCTTAAGGCAAAGAAATCACTTAAAACTTCTTTTCTCTCAAATTCCTCTAATTCCTCCATCTTCGAAGAATGACTAAGTTATCTTTCAACGTCTCCGGTGCCGGCCACCAAAAGTCTAGCTCCGATGAACCTTTACAAAACCCCTCTACACCGAGCAAGGGTAAAACTGGCCAAACTTCTGGAAAAGGGAAAGCTGTTAAGATTAAGACCTACTCCAAGGTCTTCGAAAATGTCCGCGTATGGAAGGTTGAGCCCTCCAGATGGGTCTCTGAGCATTTCGTACAATATGAACAACCATTTGCCGAATGGATCTCCAAGAATGAATGGACTGGGCTGTTCTCGGTCAGAGATGAGACATATCCTGACCTGGTAAGGGAGTTTTACCACAACCTCAAGGTTGCCAGTGACTCCACCAACTACCTAAGCACTGAAGTAAGAGGAAAAACCATCTTTATCAACCCTCTGTACATAGGAAATCTCCTCCAACTCAAAATTGAGGGAGTAAGGCTGAGGAAGTCAGGAGATCATGACAAAACCAACTACGTCCATACCTTCTGCAAACCCGAGGGTCACTCAGGAGAGATCTCAGCATCTTCAATGGGACAGCACCAGAAGATGGCTCACTACCTGCTGAGCTATTTTATTTACCCAAAGATCAACTGCACTAAATCAGCAACAAACTTTGAACAGTGCTTCATATGGCACATACTGACGTACACCCCCATCAACATGCCGGTCTTCTTAGTTGCTGGGTTCCTACGCAGCACGGGTACGCTGAGGCTTGGATCACTCATAACTCGAATTCTTCTTGACCACAAGATTGATCTTGAAGGCGAGGAATCCTTCAAAGGAACTGAGATCACAGCTGCCTCGCTGAGGGCACTGATATTTGGGCAACCCTTGAAGAAAGGAAAAGCTGATGCTGCTGGCCAAGCTGGCCAAACTGAGGAAACTGTTGCTGAGCCTAAGAAAGGGAGAAGAACTAAGGCTCCAGCTTCTCGCAAGAGAAAATCTACTGAGTCACCAAATGTTGAGTCTCCTGCAAAGAGGCAGAGGTCAGCTAGAAAGTCAGCTGAAAAGAGAACTAGGCAAGATGGGCCTGGAACTGAGGAAGCTGCTGAACTACCTCAGAAGAAGCAAAAGACTTCAACACTGGCACCTCTGGACGTTATACCGACCGACTTCATTGTACCGGTCACTCAATGCCAAGGTACTGATGCTACGGAAACTGAGGTCCAGTTAGATGACCACTTCATCTCCCAAGTTGAGGAAGAACTTGACGGAGATAGTTCTGAGGAGGAAGAGGAAGAAGAAGAAACCAGCAGTCAGGATGACGCTGAGGATTCAGAAGAAACTACCAGCGAAATTGAAGCTGAGGATGCTAACACTGGGTTAGCTGGTGGAAATGTGCAAACTGACACTGAGTTAGCTGCTGGAGTTGAGCAAGTTGAGCAAGTTGATCAAGCTGACCAGACCCATACTGAGGAAAAGGAACCTACTCCTACTCACTCAGAAGAACCTGCTCATCATACCACTCCACCACGTAGAAGGCGAAAGCTGGTTAAGGCTAGTGAGGTGATGGTCAGTGAACTTCCTGTGCAATCACCATCTATTCCTGAACTTGTCCTCTCTAAGACAACAAAGGACCCTTCTACTGTTCAACTAAAGTTTTTCAAATGGCCATCAACTTCCTCTACTACAACGCCGTTGGAAAAACAAGCCTCTGTTTCTTCTCAACAGGAACATGCCGACCATACCACTTCAACCACTTCAACAAGTCACGTTGAACCAACCACTGTCCATGCTGTCTCCTCAAGCATGGTGCTGACTCCCCATCTTTCTGCTGTCAGCACAGACAGTGTTCGGGTTATGTCTTCCATCAACAACCTCTCTGCTGATCAATCAACAATTCCTTCAACTCAAGTGCAGATTGAGCCAACTCATCCAGTCACTGACCAGGGTACTCCTTTCACTCCACTTTCTTCTGGTCATACTGATGTACATCGGGATGCCACTGAGTCCGGCAAAAAGCTCATTGACTCAGTGCAAGCACTCATCCACGATCTTCAACATTCCGCTTCGCCTGCTGCTGGATCTTCAATTCCTGAGACAACTCAGCTCTCCCAGGTCACTCTACTTCTCAACGAAGTCAAAGGACTCAAGGATCTGATGAATGTCGTCTTGTCATTCCAAGCCTAGCAAGCTAAGCAGGATTCACTTGCCAAGTTGGCAGAGATACAGCTGTCAACAATTCAACATCTAAACTCTCTCCATCAGCAAGTTCAGAAGTTGTCCGCTGTGAACACTGACTATGCCACTTCCTCAGAACTCAAGATGCTTTTTGCTCAGCTTCATACTGAGCAACTTAAGACAAATGAGCAAATGGTGTCCTATAGTCAGTGCTCAGTCGAGCAAATCGGTGAGGCCATCAGGCTACTTAACCTCAACAAGCAAGAGATGGATACTGACGCTTTGAAGCAGAATGAGTTGCTGTCTCTCGCACAGCAATCCTTCAATCACATCCGTCATAATAATATCCAGCGTCATCATTATGACTCAGCTCTTTTGAAAACTTTCCACCAAGTCTTTGCTGGCCTCTCTGAAGCTCTCATCTGGCAAGCAAAAGCTCAAGCCTTCAGTGTAAATATGCTCAGTGCTGCTGATCTTCGCGTACCAGTCGAAGTATCAGCTGATGGAGTTGCCATCTTTAATGGCGTCAATGAAAGTGCTGACAAACTAAAAGAGCTTTCCCAAGAACTTTCTCGTGCTGTCTTAACCGATGCGTTCAAGCTCCCTGAAGTTGACAAAACGGGGGAGAAAGCGCAAGCTGCTAGAGCTCAGCATGAGCGACGTCAGTACGAGCGAAGTCAGTCACAGGGCAAGAAGAAGAAATAGATAGGCTAGCATAACTTAGGCCATATCAGTGTAATCTATTTGTCTAGTTTATTTATTTTACTATGTACTTGCTGACTTCTTTCAATATATATCATACTTATTTTTCTTATTCCAATACTGAGTTATGATATATGCTATTAAGTACTGAGTTATTATGTATCTTCATTTATATAATATTTATTAACTAAATGATATGCTAATAACAAGTTTGACATTAACCTATGTACTTATGAAACATTCTGATAAGAACTCATTGAACAACAAATTACTCAGCGCGCTCTATATGTCTAAAACTTCCGCTTAACACTGAGTAAATAGAATATGTGATATAGCTGACCTATACCTAAAAACTGACCTTAGACTTACTCATTTAAATCCTTAAATGTTTTAAGTAAAACTAAGTCAGTAGCTCAACCCTTACAGGGGAGTTTGCTAAAGTATATTAGGTCAACTATCATGGGGGAGCTCATACTGAGTTCCTTGCTGAATAGTTTTGCCAACATCAAAATGGGGGAGTTTGTTGAAACACCTTTCCACATAATTTTGATTTGACAAAATTGGTTAAGTATAATATATATACATATTCTAAACACACTAAGTTTAAATGCTTTGATTTAATTCTACTAATGTGTTTGTTCAATGTTGAGTTAAAATACTATAAGACATAAGAATCGAAAGGCCCAAGCCCAATACGGAAGCCAATGCCCAAATCAAACAACTCAGTACACTCGGCCCGCGTATGTCAAGACGTTGCCGTTTTTGAACAAAAACGCAACTCAGCAAACGGAAGGATCTAGAAGACCTTCGGGAACAACTTCACAATGAAGCTGCTGAGTCATCTCGACAAAGCGTACAAGACAGCAGCTGGCAAAGGAAAACTTCCAGACAAAGTGTTTCCTCTGTTGGCAAAGTTCAGACGACACAGTATACTTTCCAGTTGACTTTACCATAAAAGGAGAGACCATCTGCTGAGCTGACCGAGGACAGAAGATACACGATTGTGATTGGCCGACAGCTCTGAGCAAGTCAGGATGACAACGACACATAATCGTTTCCCTCCAACGGTTATTTCGAAATTCGAAATGACCGACGCCCAGACATCTCTATAAATAGTGCCATCACAAGCTTCACAACACACAGAACTTGATCAAGCCATTACGCTGACCAAATCTCTACAAGTTCTGCAAGCAAGAAGCAAAGCAAAAATTCTTACACTACATTTCTCATATCTGTGTAAAAGTCTAGAGTGATTGTAAATCGTCTAAAGTGTCTTAGCACATCTTTGTATTAGGACAAAACACTTATCATTTCTAGAGATAGAAAGGAGAGGCTGAGTACTCGGTTTTAAGTACTCAGCGGAGAGATTAGGGTTGAGTAGAAGTATAGAGGAAGGTACTCTTGTCATACTCAATTGCTGATGTTGTAAAAGGTTTGAGGCTCTACCTTTAAAGAGCTCAGTAGAGTATTTGAAATCTCGGAACGTGTTCCGGGGACAGGACGTAGGCTTAGAAGAAGCCGAACCTGGATAAATCTGCTGAGTGAAGTATTTCTTACCTTAACTCCTTATTTATATTGCTTGCTTTAAATAATCAAAACTGACCAAGTAAAGAGGTCAAGTTGAGTTGTGCGCGTTGAACGTCTGAGCTCAGGAATAGACTCTAAGTGCTATCTCCTGACTCAAGCTAAGAAACTGACCTAGTCACCTGTTGACTAAGCCAGTACCTTACTGCTTACTCAGCGCCGCTGTTCAAACTTTTTTTTAGAAAAAAAAAGGAAGTTTGCCTAAATTGCAAAAAGTTTAAATAGTTCCTAACCCCCCCCCCTTTGGAACTATACTTGCAACTAAACAAGGGACCAACATGGCTTCCCTCTCTAATTGGAAGGTCTAAAAAAGCTATTTTTAGCTTTTTAAAAGAAAGGTTGCTTAAAAGATTCAAATGTTGGTCTTATCGTTTCCTATCCAATGCTGGTAAAGAGGTTTTATTAATATCTGTAGCTCAATCCATTCCTATGTTTTGTATAAGTACTTTTATGTTACCTAAGTCTTTATGTGATGATCCACATAAAATGATGAATTCCTTTTGGTGGGAAACGAAGGAGAATGGAGCTAAGAGGATTCACTGGTGTAGTTGGGACAAGTTGTGTGTCGGGAAGGATAAGGGTGGGTTGGGGTTCAGAAATCTCCATGATTTTAATCTTGCTCTCTTAGGGAAACAGGGATGGAAGCTGCTTGAGAATCCTATGTCGCTTGTGAGCCGTTTATTCAAATCTAAATATTATCCTCACACGTCTTTTTTATCTTCTCGGTTGGGTAATAACCCAAGTTTAGTTTGGAGAAGTATTTGGTGTTCCTTGCAAGTCATTAAAGATGGAGTAAGGTGGAGAATTGGGCAGGGTGGTCAGATTTCCATTTGGAAAGATCCTTGGCTCATTAATGATGAGAAGAGAATGATCGAGTCAGCTTGCACGGAAGAGAATCAGCTTGCGGTTGTGTCAGATCTCTTTATTCTAGGTACTCATCTTTGGGATAGGGGAAAGCTTGGGCGATGGTTCGACCCGGGGGAAGGGAGTGTATTCTTAACATGGTGGTGTTGTTCAGCAATAGAGATGACTCGATTTTATAGCATTTTAATTCTAATGGATCCTATTCGGTCAAATCAGGATATAGGAGGTTAGCTTCTCTCCACTTGGGTACTGCACAACATTTGGGATGGCAGAAGATTTTGAGGCTAGATATTCCACCTAAAATTCGTCTATTCTTGTGGCAGTTTTGTGCTAGAGTTTTGCCTTTGCAGCTTCGTCTGTCACATATGCGAATTCTGGTCCCAATTGATTATGTGGTGTGTAAGGCTGACGTTGAGCATGGATGGTATTTGTTTGCGGGATGTGAGTTTGCTAGAGCATGATGGCGGAAGGAGGGGCTTACGGGTCTAGGGGTCGAGTGGGAGTGGATGGAGGATTGGGCTCTAGAAATGGCTAGGACGGCTTCCGCAGATTTGGTGGTTAAGATAGTTGCTTTGCTTTGGGCTATTTGGGAAAATAGAAACATGACTCTTTGGAATTCCCAAGGTGAAGGCGTTGAGGGGGTGGTTCGATGGGCAAATGTGATGGTGGTGGAATGGCAGGCGGCCAATACTAAAGTCGGCAGGGAGAGGAGGAGACATGGAAGTGCGGCTGAGGTTCAATGCAGAGGCCACCGGTGGGATTTGCTAAGTGCAACGTGGATGCATATTTGTTCACAGATGTGGAGCGGTATGGCAAAGGGGCGGTCCTTAGAGATCATTCGGGTAAGTTTTTGGCTTGCTTTAGTAGTGTTGGGACGGGTGTTATCTCTGTCCCTCTTGGTGAAGCTATTGCAATTAAGAGTGCTTTGGATTGGTGTGAGTCTAAGCACTTTAGTAATGTGATCTTTGAGAGCGATGTGAAGGTTGTTACGGACAAATTACTTGGTACTGCTTCAGATCGCTCAGAGATGGGAGTGATTATTGATGATATCAGACAGATTCTACTTAGACGTCCAGATTATTCTGTGACCTTCATCTCGAGATTAGCGAACGGAGCGGCTCATACTATGGTTAGGCATGCTCGGTCCAATGCTAGTTTCTTTAGTGATTTTTCTATCCCCGATTTCTTGGTTTCTATAGTTTGTAATGAATCTTCTTTGATTTCTTAATACCATTTTGTTTGATTTCAAAAAAATAATAGTGAATTATAAATAATACTAAATTATAAATAATACTAAATTAGAAATAATACTAAATTTTAAATAATATTAAATTTTAAATAATACTAAACTATAAATAATACATGTACTGACAAATCGACCACCCCTGCGATGTTTGCTCGTGCTCTGAGTCGGTTGCACATCATCATCATCAGATCCCTGCTATCGTTGGGCCTCGGCTAGATCTTGAAAATAATCATCCACAACGTTATAATCAAGATCTTGCTCTCCCGCATCATCTGCCTCCTCTCCCCCAAACTCGGACTGGTCCAACTCAGGCTGATCTATCTCAGCCGCCCGCAACTGCTGCATCTCAGCCGCTCTCCGTCTACGACCTGATATATCAACACCACCGCTCTCGTATGACGTGGTGTATCATCGTCATCCATATCTAGCTGCCTCGATGTTAGCGGGATAGATTTTTCGACTACACTACCCCTCTACGCGTATTGACTACATTATTTTATAAAATTAGAAACCGGATACAAATATTATTCGTCTAACTAAATATTATTTCTAACTAAATATTTATAACTATAATTTTTCAAAAAAATAAATTAAAACTATTATAACTATATAAAAAAATTAAAGTATTATTATAACTAAATATTTATAACTATAATTTAAAAAAATATTATTCTAACTAAATACAAATAATTTAAACTAGAAAATAAAAAAAAAATTAAAAATTATTCTAACTATAAATAAAAAAAAAACTATATTAAATTACCCCCGGCGTATGAACATCACACACCCACACAGGTGGAGGCGTAATGCTAATATGCCATTCCAGTGGTAGGGGCATATGGTTATCACGCCTCCACCACAGGAGAGGCGTATGACAATATGCCTCCTCTGTGGTGGAGGCGTGATAACCATATGTCCCCACCCCGCGATTTCAAAATTCTCAAATCAGAAATTTTAATCCCAAAATGTAAAAAAAACAACCGTTCGAGTCGAAATTACGTACCATTAATCCATTTCCTTTGCCGCTCCTCCCCTGATCCATACTTTTTGTCCGGATTTGAGTTTAGAATTTGAGAGGATTTGGGAATTTGACTAAAAGGGTAATTTCGTCTTTGCAATAGGCTAAATGTGGGAAATTATAGTAATCCACTTTTAAGAATTGGATTAGTTTATGTTAACTTGTACAATTGAGACTGTTATTATGAATTGTGTTAATGACATATATCAATATCATTTTAACTAGTGTTCGAAAATTTGTTGATATTCAATTACTTTTAGTTTGCATATATTACATGAGCCATGGAATTTAGGAATCATGGAATCATTGATGAAAAACAAATATAAAGTCTTAATAGGCAAGAATAATTATTAATTATATTATAAGAAATAAAAAAATAGAAATAAATAAAAAAGATAACATATAAAGTTAATAGGAAAAGAATATAATATAATTAATTGTGACGTTTAGCTTAAATTGGATATATTTTGTAAACGTTAAGCCTATATTGGTGATATTTTGTACGTGAGGTCTAAATTGATACTTTCTACAAACTTTAAGCCTATTTTGGTACCTTATGTGACGTGGCGCTGAGTTGGCAGACTTAACGAATGACCTGTCACGTTCTGTTAGCAATTCCTAGATTGATACTATGTTGTAAACGTTAAGCCTAAATTGATGTTATGTTGTAAATGTTAAGCCTATATTGGTACTATTTTGAACGTGAAGTCTAAATGGATACTTCCTCAAAAACCTTAAACCTATTTTGATACCTTATCCTTATATTTATATTTTAAGTTTATACTCTTTTATTTTAACACATTATATTATTTTTGAGCTATTTGCTTTTTTCCACATTACTTGCTAAATTGGTTTGACGTGAACATTCAATTATATTAAAATAGTTTGTCCGATTTCTCGATTCGAGACTCGGAAAAGCCATTTTAGATGGATTCTCTTAGTTAAAGTTTTCGCGTACATTATAATTTGAACATAAAATCTCTAACTTAAACAACTTAAATCTGTTAATCACTTAAATCAACTTTAATTTGTCCACAGTTTATATATTAAATCTGGCAACGCTTTATATTTCCTTTCACTTTATTATAAGATGAGATTGCTTTATCAATAATACACCATTATTAAAAAAAAAAAAATTTTAATTTTCCGGTGGTCTATCGGAACTCGAGCCTACCCTAATCCTCCTAGTTCCGTTCTTGACAGGTTAATGAAGGTAAGAGTTAGAGGAGATAATGAAAGTGATGGAAATGAATGTTATATGAAGTCTCACATTTTATGTTATATGATCGCTACTATGGCAGATGGAGTTTATTGTAAATGGTAAAACATTAGTGATTTAATGGAACGATACATTTGAGTTTGAAATTGCATACATACAATTATTAGAAAAATACATTTCTGTTTTGAAGCTTGACACTGGTCCTACTTGCAGCTTGGAAGAGGGGTGCCACACAAGCACCGGTTATGAAAATACGTGGAGTAATCAAATCTCTGCAACTGACCGCCCACTGGAATTTGGCCGCAAAGCCTATTGTAACTCACATTAAATAACTGCAGCCTGAGTTTAGTCATCTCCTCAGGCATACTACCATAGATTTTGTTGTGATTAAGATCCAAAAACCCCAAGCCGGCTGGAAAAACAACCTTTGACAGATCAAACTCCAACAAATTCCTCGAAACATCTATTGGGTCCGAACAACATAGAAGCATCGCCTTCAAGTTTGTTTCGAGAGAAATCCAAATTGCCTAAAGATGCAGGAATTTCACCTGAAAGTTGATTATGTGACAGATAAATAGAAGGCACTTTGCCTTGAAATGCACCGAAGGAGGCAGGTATAGTTCCTGTCCAAATGAATAGCATCAAGATTTGGCAGTAAAGCAAGAGAGCTTGGGATTGATCCTGAAAGACTATTAAAAGCCAAGTCCAAGAAGTTGAGATTCTTGAGTTGGCTGAGGAATTCAGGTACAGAACCAGTCAAGTTTAACCAGCTGAGCCTAAGAAATGTGAGACTTTTAAGCTTAGCAATGGTGGGTTGAATTGGACCAGTAACGTTTGTTAGTTTGTGGAATTGAAGTTTCTGAAGATAAGGCAAATCACCAATTGCAGGAGGAAGTTGGCCGGTAAGTTCGCCGGCGAAAATGGTGAGGGCGATGATACGGTGGGTGGTGGGGTGACAATCAACTTGATACCAGTGGCAGCAATCGGTGTCTGATTTCCAAGAGGCAAGAAGGTATGGATTTCCGAAGTCTTTTTTGATTTGAAGCAGAGCTTTCTTATCTCGAGGATTGCATGTTTCTGTGAGGGAAAAGGAAAAAGAAAGGAGAGTAGAAATGAGAAGAAGGTACAAGATAAGGTTCTTCATTTTCTGCAATTGGAAAATTGCAAGCATTAAACAAAAATGATAATGAAAAATAAGAAAAATGTGTTGATTTATAGGGGAGGAGAAGCAATGATTTATTTGGGTGAGAAAGATGACGCAGTATGTGATGAAATATATATACAAGTTATTTGAAAATCCATAGAAAAGTCAAACCAAGGCATGTTACCGACATTATTTGATTGCAAATCTATCAAACTGCCATGATTTATTCTTTATATTAATTTCATTTATACTCTTTTATTTGAACACATTATATCATTTTTGAGCTATCTTGCATTACTTGCTAAATTAGTTGATATAAATATGGGATAAGCTATCAAAATAGATCTAAGGCTTTTGAAAAGTACCAATTTAAGCTCAACGTTAAAAATAGTACTAATATAGGTTTAACGTTTACAACATAATATCAATTTATGCTTAACGTTTACAATATAACATCAATTTAGGCCTCGCGTACAAAATAGCACCAATATAGGCTTAACGTTTACAAAATAATATAAATTTAAACTTAACGTTTTATAAAAAATATATACAATTTAAGCTAAACGTCATAATTAAATTAATCATATTATATTCTTTCCCTATTAATTTTATATGTTATCTTTTTATTTAGTTCTATATTCTTATTTATTATAATACAATTAATTAGTTTTTTTTTTTTTTGAAACCACAATTAATTAGTATTTTTGTCCATTAAAATCTTATATTCGTTTTTCATCAACCATTCCATAACTCCTAAATTTCATTGCTCATGTAATATATGCAAACTAAAAGTAATTGAATATCCACAATATTTTAATTAATAAGAATATAGAACTAAATAAAAAGATAACATATAAAGTTAATAGGAAAATAATATAATATGGTTAATTTAATTGTGACGTTTAGCTTAAATTGGATATATTTTGTAAACATTAAGCTTAAATTCGTATTATTTTGTAAACGTTAAGCATATATTGGTGCTATTTTGTACGTGAGGCCTAAATTGATGCTATATTGTAAACGTTAAGTCTAAATTAATATTATGTTGTAAACGTTAAATATATATTTGTGCTATTTTGAATGTTGAGTTTAAATTGGTACTTCCCTAAAAACCTTAGGTTTATTTTGATACCTTATTCTTATAAACATTTAATTATATTAAAATAGTTTGTTCGATTTTTGTTATATATTAAAAATGTAAATTGTGAATGTATATGTTTGTCATCAGAGTTTTAATGCAACTTAATATATTAAAATAAAAAGTTAGATGTCTAATCTATTAAAATCAAAATGATAATGATAATGAAGAGGGATTTTATGATGTTTATTTTTCCATTATCTCAATGAACAGTGAAAAGATTAGTATCTATCTGTCGAGTGGCCGCGTAAAATGAAATGTTAGACCGGTCAAAAAAGGAGGATTTAGTTAATGCATAATGAAATTCAAATGAATGAGCTGTATGTATCAAATAAACTCAACACAGTTTTCGTTTCAGTAGTAATTAATACCTTCACCAGTCCACACCTCACTTCTCATGCTTCACACTTTAAATGTTAAAAGGCTTATATGTGTGCCATTTTTTTTTGAAAGGTAATACGATATTTATTTTTATTTTTTTGTTTTTTCAAGAAACAAGAAAGAAAAACAACAAACAAAACCATGAAAAACTAATCCGGGATTAGCCTAGGAAAGCTAATCCCTACATTATCCTCAGACAATAAAAACTTAAGGAACTCAGGGGGAGAAGAAAAAAATAGATATGTCCACAGCCCTCTCATGACCTTCAGCAGCCAGACGATCTGCCACCCGATTCTGTTCTCTGTAGACATGGCTAAAGTTAATAGACTTGAAGGATGAGCAAGTCCTACGAATGGCTTTAATCAGATTCTCGCTCCCTAAACATAGAGCCTTTTTATCAGATATCATATTAACTGTTTCGAGATTGTCAGCCTCCACAAGCAACTTCTTAATCCCCCAGATCCTTTGCCAAACTAAGACCTGAAAGGATACCCCAAAGCTCAGCAATAAAGGAAGATCTCAAGCCAAGGTTCTGAGTAAAACCTGACAGCCAAGAACCTCCAGAATCTCTCAAAACACCGCCGACAGCAATTCTTCCGTTATCTTTGCAAGACCCATCGGTATTCCATTTCACCACCCCTTCCCCAGGTCTTCCCCAGCCTAACAGAACAGCCGACCTTTGGATATGACCAGCAACACTATCCACCTTGAAACTCTCAACAATTGTTTTAACTTTTCTGAAGAAGAAAATCTGTAAATTAGGATTGGCAATAGCTTCTTCTCCAAAAACCTCTACATTCCTCCAATGCCAAATTTGGTGGCAAACAACAGCAAAAAGAATCTATCCATGCTCGAGATCGTCTAACAGCTTCCCTTCAATACCCTCCTTAAACCATTCTTGTTCAGAAACGGAAAAGAAGGTAGAAAGGCATTGCTCAGGAAGAACTTTCCTCCATACGGCCTTACTCCTCACACAATCTCTAAGAACATGGCATCTGGTTTCGGCATGAGTTTTACATCTACTACAGGTATCAGAATCCACCAAATGACATCTTTTTCTCTCAACATACGTCAGGAGCCTATCCTTAGCACAAAGCCAAAGAAAACTCCTAATGCGATAAGGAACCTTCAAGGACCAGATAATCTTCCAAAGGTTTGAAAGAGGAACATCCACAGTGTGATTAAAAGCCTCAAAAGCAGATTTACAAGAGTAAGCACCGTTATTCGAGAACTTCCAACAGCGGGTATTGCCATCTTCCTCCAAGCTGCTGATTTTAACACCTCGAATTCTCAGGAGCGTTTCGAGACTGAGAAAATGGTCAAACTTAGACCAATCCCACTCTCCCTCCTCAGACACCACATCCGCAACTTTCCAATTTCGGATCTCAATAGGAGGAGGATTAATACAAATCTCCATCAAAGGATGCTTCTCTAGCCAGGCATTATTCCAAAAGCTAACCGATTTTCCATTGCCAATCGACCAGCCAATACCAGTGCAAAACTCAGCAAAAATCGCATTCACCCCTTTCCAGAGATAGGAACAAACCTGAACTTTATCTTTATGCCCTCCAAAAATCCTATCATTCCTATACTTTCCACAAAGGATACGGACCCAAAGAGCCTCTAGAGATTGCCACATTCTCCAAAGGAGTTTCATTAACAAAACTTTGTTATTATCCCTAGCCTGTCTAATCCCAAGGCCACCCATATTTTTAGGTTGGCAGACCTCCTTCCAAGGAACAAGATGAATTTTTCTACCCTCCACTAAGTCTCCCCACAGGAAACGCCGATTAATCTTATCTAAGCCGTTAAGAACGGGTTCAGAAAGACGATAAGCTTGCATAATATGATTAGGCGCTGCACAGTTTACCGACTGGATCAAAGTAAGACGGCCCGCAAGAGAAAGCGATTTCGCTTTCCAATTAGCACACCTAGTATTAATTTTGTCAAAAATATCCTTGAAAGAGGCTTTAGAAACTATGTTACTATGGAGTGGAACCCCTAGATAATTGCCTAAAGATTTGGTGAGAGGAATGCCAGACAAATCACTAAGCTTTTTACAGAAACCCTGATCTATGTTATTAGAACACAGCATACGAGACTTATGGATGTTAAGTTTTTGCCCAGAACCAGAGCAAAAGCAATTAAGGATATCCATAATCACACCAATTTGCTCCACACTCCCTTCGACAAAAATAATCACATCATCCGCAAAAAATAAATGAGTCACCGGGGGACAAAATTTATTAATGGACACAGGATGAAATCTCCCAGAGACAACTGCCTTCTGAATAAGGTGAGTTAACCTTTCCATGGCAATAACAAATAAGAAATGGCTCATAGGGACACCCTGACGAATGCCCCGGATGGAGTAAAGTCATCAGATATATCCCCATTTATCATTACTTTAAAAACAGGAGAAGTAATACAATCCTCAATTATCCTCCTCCAATTATCAGGAATCCCAGCTTTCTTAATACTCTCAAGAAGAAAACTCCAATTAAGACGATCATAGGCTTTCTCGAGATCAAGTTTTAAAGCCTCAAAACCACGCACTACGCCAAAACCCTCTTTAGACGACGGTTAAAAACCGTCGTCCCGTGAGATATAAATCTGTCACGGAGCTCGCTGCCGTCTATTGCACCTTTAGACGACGGTCAGGTTCTGTCATGTTTCATCATCACACATGACATTAGCCTATTTTCTTACTGTCATCTTTCCCTTGTTACGATGCAGCTTATTTATTACTGTCGTCACCTTTAATATCATCACATGACATTCTGACAATTAAAACCGTCAGGTTAGCATGTGGGAAATTCACATATTTAATTTGAGATGACAGTTTGTATAATAAATTCTGCCGTTATAGCCTGTTTAGATGGCACAGGTCTTAATCAACCATGTCAAAGGAGTTTTTTTCATATGACAGAAACATTTTTTTAATGTCTTTTTATTGCTGTTTAGATGACATTTTTCAAAATTAAAATGTCACTTTATGCCTTCTTCTTCGTTTGAATTTCTGGTTTTTATACCTGAATACAGAAACATTCTAAAATATGAAGATTAAATTCTGTATAACAATGGTTTCAATTTTATTGGAGACCAATACTCATAATATGTTTACATTTGTGCCTAACGTCAATCCATATCTTGAGTAACCAATACATTTCTAAATTAAAACACAAAAATAATAACCAATATCTTCCATAAGTCAATCCATATCTTGGAGTAATAATTAGGCCTATAATCCCAAAGTTCTTGCTATCTGCAAAAGCCAAGCAGGTCATTAATATTACACACAACCCTAAACTCAGTAGTAAATACGTGACCCTTCCCCTAACACGGCTTTTCACTTACCACAATCATGTCACTATAAATATATGCATCATAATTCAGAATCATATCTTCAACAGCCAGAAAACTTACCAACAATGGATCCCCTTGTTGAAACTATAGGAGAAATAATTGCTGACTTGAATAAGTTGTACATGGAGAACCCAGAGTGGCTTCTGGCCATCAATGGTACGTATGTCAATCCATAGTTGTTCTGTAACCCTTCCTGGTTTCTTCTATGTATTTCTAATGATTCTTCTTGGATAATAACGTATAGGTCCTCCAAACTGTCTAAAACGTTTCCCTTCCAAACACTTTCGAAATTCAAAAACTCTTCGGTTAGGACTTAGAACTATACATAAGGATGTTATGGTTCCAATTTCGAGTGATTCGGACGGTCGAATCTCCGTAAATCAAAGAAACGGTGGAGAAACGGTTTAGAGAAAACTGATGATAAATATAAAAGAAAAAGAAAAAGAAAGGAATGATAATCGTATACACCGCCTGAGATTTGAGATATATATCTCAATTTTGATAAACATCACGTTTGATCCTCCATCTTTCTATAATCTTTTAAAAATTATCCTAACTTTTAATTTACACATAAAACCATCAAATTAACTCCAAAATTTTCCTATAGCACCAAATAAAAATCACACACCCAATAATTATAATGTATATTAATACCAAAGTATAAATTCTGAAAATTTAGACATGGACGTGACAATTGTAACTTCTTCAAATGGTCGATCAGAATGAAAGGCCCCCAATACACCCCATATGAAAGGGGTGTATTTGAAATCAGAATTAGCTACCATCTGGATTTCCCAAACAGACCTGCAAGAGTAATATTAACTCAGATCAGTAAGATATAATCACCTATATGAAACATACACTAATACATCTCTCCTCTTACTCTCAGTTTTGATTCCGGAATAGGATATATCATCCTAATGTGGCTCCTCAGGGGTCGATTCATCTTCCCTGTATCCTTAATAACCATCGCTTTTCCACTGCCATGGTATAATGCAACCATTTATCTATTTCATTTGATAAACATACAACATCATATTTTTGTTCTAATTATTCTATGCATTTTGTAGTGTCTGTGGCACATATATGATCTACTTCTACAGCCC
Source organism: Euphorbia lathyris (assembly GCF_963576675.1). Lineage (NCBI taxonomy): Eukaryota > Viridiplantae > Streptophyta > Magnoliopsida > Malpighiales > Euphorbiaceae > Euphorbia > Euphorbia lathyris. Next base: position 35,093,530 of record NC_088919.1, read on the forward strand.
CATAGTGAGGAGCCATTTCCTGGGCAAGAAGCAGTTGCTGAGCAATACCGCGGCAATAAGGAAGAGTATGAGGGGATCATCCGGATATGGACTGAGGAGTATGCAAAGTGCATATGGGGTGTCCAAATCTACTAAACTATATTGGCTAAGAGAAAGGAGAATCGGAAGGCAATGTGAGCTCCAAATGTGGTTCTCATTCCAATTCCAAATTTCCTTTCTTTAGTCAAAATAGTTAAGGAGCTTTGGACCTTTAATTCCCCCCCTTTTGTAATATATAACGTAGAGTTTTGTGCTCCTAAACTGACCCTTTTATAATGCTTCTTCCACTTGGTAATGAGGGTTATGATGTTGTCACCACAAGGGACTCTGTTTGTGCTGAATATGAAGGGTGTTCAAATCTCCTAAGCTGTCTTGACTAAGTGAAAGGAGAATTGAAAGGCAATGTGATATCCAAATGTGGTTCTCATTCCAATTCCAAATTTCCTTTCACTAGTCAGAACAGCTAAGGAACTTTGGACTGTCAATTACAACCGAAAGGCAACACTCATCCCCCCTTTTGTAATATAAAGTAGAGCTTTGCTATTCAGTTTGTATGTATGTGCAAGTAGACTAAACTGACCCTTTTACAATGCTCCTTCCACTTGGGTTGTACTCGTGGTACTCTAAACTTGGTAATGAGGTTTATGATGCTGTCAAAACAAGGGACTCTGTTTGTGTTGAATGCATCATAAACCTATCACCATGTTTAATGCTGTTGTTACGATATCAAACCGAGTGGAAAGGAACATAGTAAGAGTATGGCCAATGCACATACATAACCATTTATGTAGAACTTGTTATTCGGTTCGTATGTATATGTATATTCTATCTAATCAAAATATATCTTATCATTTTCAAGCCATATCAGTACATGCAATTAGCCTAAATGTACCCTTTAATACATGCTTCATACATGCTTCATAAACGAATTGCATTCAGAATCCTTACTTATCATTTCAAATAAAAATGAGCCAGTTGAGTTCATAACATTTTCAGCTTTAAGAGTATGCCTAACATGCTATAACAAGTAGACAACTTATTCAAGTAGACATGTATATTCAAGTGAACATGCTATAACAAGTAGACAACTTATTCAAGTAGACATGTATTTTCAAGTGGACATGCTATAACAAGTAGACAACTTATTCGTGCATGTCTATTCCTTACTTATTCAAGACAACTTATTCCTTACTTATCATCATAGGTCGTGTTCAATTTCAAAAAGAGTATGGTGATATCTTATCATTTGCAAGCCATATCAGTACATGCAATTAGCCTAAATTTACCTTTTAATACATGCTTCATACATGCTCAATGACCCTTTTACAATGTTCCTCGTACACATACTCATACAGAACCTCAAACATAAACATCAACAGAACATCATACATAACCATGTTTCATACACATACACATACTCAATCACTTCTAGCAGTATAACTCATAGGTGTAAGAGTAGTGCCAATCTCAATGAACATTCAAAGCTTTAGAGTATGCCTAATCAGCCACATGCTTAATGATCATTCATCAATGTTCCTCTAATACTTGATGCATGATTAATAAGCTACATGCCCAAATGAACAATCGTACACATACTCATATAGAACCTCAAACATAAACATCATACATAAGCATGTTTCATACACATACACATACTTTCACTTCTAGCAGTATAACTCATAGGTGTAAGAGTAGTGCCAATCTCAATGAACATTCAAAGCTTTAGAGTATGCCTAATCAGCCACATGCTTAATGATCATTCATCAATGTTCCTCTAATACTTGATGCATGATTAATAAGCTACATGCCCAAATGAACAATAGTACACATACTCATACAGAACCTCAAACATAAACATCAACAGAACATTATACATAAGCATGTTTAATACACATACACATACTCAATCACTTCTAGCAGTATAACTCATAGGTGTAAGAGTAGTGCCAATCTCAATGAACATTCAAAGTTTTAGAGTATGCCTAATCAGCCACATGCTTAATGATCATTCATACATAAACTCTATGAGTCCTAGCTTCCTAAACAGTTATATCTAACCAATCATTTCATCATCACCCAAAACATCATACATATATGTAATCGTTCAGTTCAAACCCACATAACAATATATATACTAAATCAGACTAGTTTCCTAAATCAATGAGTTCTAGGTTCCAAAACAGTACATCAAACATACACAATCACTTCTAAAGGCATGACCAATCAGTTCAAACCAACATAACATTAACATATATTCAGTAAGTTAAAGAAATCTTCCCATATGCTAAAGGCATGAACCGATTGACAATCTCTTCAATCAGCCTTTCCATGTACTGAAGCATTCTTACTATCCCTGAAAATAGTGTTCAAATAAAAAGGAATCAGATGAGTTCATACCATCTACTGTATCAGGCACTGTCTTGCCCTAGATTAAAAAAGATAAAGACCCAAGATTTACAGCAGTGAATCTAAATACAATAAAATCAGTGTAGCTAAGCGAGAGATCTAAACCTTTCAATGATAGGTCTGAAAATCACAAGATCCTTATACCAGCTGCTGAAATCGACATACATAAAAGTAAATCGGATGAGGAAAAGATAGAGTAAGGAACAATGATACATCTAGAAACGAAGAAAATATGGCTTACTAGTACCGTGTTTCGAGCTCACCCAGTGATTGCATGTTCAAATCAACCATGGAGATAGAGAGGGATGAAAGGGATGAGAGGGATGAAGCTTGCGTAACCTAAACTGAGGTTTGGGATTGAGAGAGGGTTTATATATCATCTGAAATTTCAGTCAAAATGATATAGAGCGCCTAAAATTTGGTATGGCCGTGTAAGTGAAATTTCATTTGCCGCTTTTTTGTTTTCGGCATACAATGACATTCATTTATTAGAAGTGTCATCTGTTGAGCGCATCAAATTTAACGAAAACGCGCGTTTTCTTTGGATGACAGGATTCTGTAATCGTAATGTCATCTGAGAATCAAGCGCATTTTTTATTTCACCTTAAGATGACATACAGTTAAAATACTGTCACGAAAAATATTCAGACGACACGAAAACAAATGTCTGTCATGTATCTTGTGTCATGTGAAAGGGAAAATGGCATAGTGACGCTTACCCTTCTTAACTTTCATCGAATGAATCATTTCCTGAGCAATAACGACATTATCCATCATCTGTCTACCAGGAACAAAACTACCTTGATTCTGGCTGATAATATCAGGAAGAATACATCGGAGTATATCGGCCACAATTTTCGTAACAACCTTATAAAGAACATTACACAAACTAATCGGCCTCATTTGTAAGAATGAAGAGGGGTTCTCTACTTTAGGAATCATAACAAGAAGAGTTTTATTAACCAGCCTAATATCCTCAAAACCTCTAAACACTCCCTCAACAAAACTGCAGACCCCATCCTTAACCGTTTCCCAATGTTTATGATAAAAACCAGCAGGGAGTCCATCAATACCCGGAGCCTTGTTCGCCCCGATACTAAAGATAGCATGTCTAATCTCTTTATAATTAATCGGGTGAAAAGTGTTGTCCTCTGATGTGACTCTAGCAAGTGTAATAGATACAAGTAATAAAGTGATAAGTCAAGTATCGTATCCATAGGGATTGAGATCAAAATGATATGAGAAAATCGTTGCTGAACAGAGTGTGTGTGTAAAGGTATCTTCTTAGTAGGATTGATTGGTTGAGTGTGATAGTTTAAAACAACAGTGTGCTAACTTATGAAAGATATGACAAATAGAAGATAGTTTAAAAGATAGAACAGGCTAGGCACTGCCGAACAGGTTGTGTTAAGCCTTACAACATTCCAACGAATTAGTGATGATGCCAATGAAGCCAAAGTATCAGCTTTAATGCTCGCTTAAGTCAACTTTCGTGTGTTCTTAAGTTCCTGAGATTTACACGAACCTTTAGCGTCCTAAAGATACGTTCTTTCTCGCATTAAGATCGAAGCTGCATTTCTATTTAAGAAAACCTTCGACACAACCATCTAACAGATCTACTTTGAGGTTGCGAGATTAATAGAGATATCAGTGAAGATGCAAGCAGTGTCCTAACATTCATCTATCACATGCATAAGTGCCGAGGCAAAGAAGTTAAACCCTCATTAATCACAATATTGGCAAAATACTACACATTCATTGAAACGAAATAAAACTTACATCACTAGCCCGGACTGGCCTTGCCCATTCAAAATGGACTACTCACTCATATCGAGCAGTGAGTAATCAGTTGTTCTTGATACAACGAGAAGCTCCATTCGAGCTCTAATCTAAAGCTTTTTACTAAAATAACTTGTCTATCCTCTGAAAACTAAAACTATCCGATCTCCTTATCTTTCCTTCGCTACGCCTACTTAAAGGAGAAAGACAAAGACAAAATTGGTACAAGTCAAGTACCTCTAATCTGTCGCTGTCCGTCATTGAGTATCCGGCGTTTAACGGCTGGATCAAAATAAGGCTCCACTCCTTCTTGGCGGTAGCGAAACAAGCTGTTTCCAGCGAGTTTGGCTTTTATCAATGCTCACCTATGCAAAAAGACATTAATCAGTCCTTTATCTTGCAATTATAATGTAAAAACACCCAAATTCCCATATAAATATTATGTTAAACTACGTCAATTTCATGCCTAACAAATACCCCCAAATTGAACCTTTGCTTGTCCTCAAGCAACAAATTGTAAGAAAGAGTACTGTAACAGAAAAGAGTTAGGAATAAAAATTTTCAGAGAAAGAAAAAGGAAAACAGAGATTGTTTTGCCCAAAGAGGAAATCAACAGATGCGTGCTAAGATTTTTCAAAGAGTTTAGAGCTTGTTTTAAACAATGCTTCCTTTTACTCGAGAACTTCCTTAAAGCTTACAATTTAGACTTCTACTTTCACAATAAGCTACCACTCGCCAAACATGCCTCGCTAAGGAATGGAATATTTCACTCACTCTCGTATGGCATTTATTTACCATAGGAAAAAGAATTCGATTTCACTCCTCAGCTCAGACACCACACCCTTAGGGTGTGAGTTTGCCTATTATTCCTGAATCCAAGGGTCAAAATTCTTTCAAGCATAGTCCAAAGGACTTGACAAAGGTTGTAATGATAGGCTCGGTTTCAGGTTTGATAGTGGAAAGCTTTTTCAGTGTATGAATTCTGTCTTCATCCAATTTATTTAACCGATACAGCTTTCAACAATCAAAGTGATTTACCCATTTCCACATTCAAACAACCTGTTTTCTTAAGACAACCTATCCTTTCTAATCTTATCAATCATTAATGACACTTCCATCCAAACACAAAACTTCCCAAGTTCCTTTTTATCTTATCTTTATTATCTGCACAACTGCCTTTGCTGTTTAATTTTAAAAGCACATAATGTCAATTTAAACAGTTGGTTTTGAAGCACAAGACAGAACTCAGGTTATTTGGGAATATCAGTGAAAGGACGGGGGTATTTTGCATGGTATTCAGAAAGAACAGGTTATGGCTCAAGCTGGGTATCCTAAAATGTGAGTGCAAAGCACAGGTGGCTTTTTATGTAGTGGAAGGGGAAACTAATGCCTTTTTCTTCCTATGCTTGTCAAAAAGAATCTCCATTTCAACAAGGCAAACCAAGGCAAATTCTCCCTAAAGATAGTGAGTGCTGGCCCTCTCAGAAAAGAATCAATGCATACTATAGACGCACTTTCAGGCTCGAGTTCTCACTATTTTTTGGGAAATTGCAGCAAGACAAGGGTTTCTAATTGTGAAAGAAGATTTAAAAATTTGCAAAATTTTTGGAACTTCCCGATTCGGGGAGACAAAATTCAAACAACCAAGTAAAACTCAATAATTACATCAAATCACGCACAGTTTGTTTAGTGATTCCCCTTGAACATAAAACAATCGAATAGATAGTAATTTAAACAAGGAGATGAGAATGAAAAAACGGAAATCACAAAAATCACAAAAGGACATATGCATCAAAGATTCTCAAGGGATATTTGTTCTACATCAAATCACTAGTTAAACAACAGAATTTAGAATTTATCATGTTATGCCTGCATTTATTGTGATACACAACCCCCACCCCCAAATTAAAACAGAACATTGTCCTCAATGTTATAATGATGGCAGCAGATTGTAAATAAATTAACGCATAAAACACAGGCATAGCACAGTGGATAGAATAAGGGTGTTAGAGGTTACCAAATGCTAGGACAGCGACCATGTTGACAGATGAGGCGGGCTGGGAGAGAGAGGAGTTAACCTCTCTATCCGCAGCGGCAGGAATGCCCTCCCCTTTCGAGGAAGTTTCAGCATTAGCATTAGCAGTAGCAGGTGTTTCAGGCATTTTTCTTACTGGACTTTTTACAGAAAAATCGTATGGACTCTCCTTACCATGCTCCTCAATACAGATGGTTTTTAGCATGTCGATCGATACTTCATGGGACTCATACTTTTGCTCGAGTGCAAATACCATCTCACGGTTGGTTTGATTTTGAGCACATAGGGCATTTAAACTGTCAAAGATGTCCTCGCTCGAGAGCTTTGCACATTTCTTATAGAAGTTCAGATCCTTGGGCAGCTCGACCTGTTCAAAATCTGATGAGACCGACACAGTTGGCTCATTCTTTCTCTTCCGGCTCTCAACTTTCCTTGATGTAACAAAGTCCGACATCCAAACCCACTTCCCATTCACCATTTTACCGAACAACATCTTCTGCAGGCTCTTTAGGTCGATCTGGTCTGGGTGGTTCACAATAGTGAGCCGAGAGTGGTCCTCAGGCTTAAAGACTCCGATAGATTCAGCAATTCTCGTGACAATGCTCCCGCAACAGATAAGCGATGAGTTCTTCTTACAAAAAGCACTGATGTACTCCCCAAACCAGTAACCTAGGTTCATTCTTGGTCCAACTGCCATACTCCACAACGCTGTCAGATCTGCATGTGGCATGGTGGCTTGATTTTCTCGTGCGAAGATCGTGCCGGAAACCAACTTGTGTAAGTAGTGAACAGCATAGTCGTCAATATTGGATGCCTTGGAGACACTCCCGTCATAATGCTGCTGTCCTGTAAGAGAATTCCAGAAGGCAGTAGGGTCAAAGACATCAGGGGTCTTGGTGAACGCCTCTTTGTAACTCTCGGACTCTAGGTCATCATCATCCGCAGCACCTAGCATTTGATTGAACAGGTTCAGCGAAGGTCTCTGAATATGACCCATAAGCCGGAAACTGAACTTCCCTTCTTCTTCAGGATCGGTGATCTCAGTGTCGTGCTTGAAAGTAGCCAGGAATTCGAGTGTCAATTCTTTGTACACGGGTTCTTTCATCTCAAAGAAGCAGCCGAAATGACCTGCCTCCATGAGCGTGCGCACGCGAGCGTCAAGCTTTAGCCGCCTCAAGGTGTCCCAACAAACTGTTCGGATGGGTCCGAACTCAAGTTTAGCCAGATCTTCGTAGTACTTTTTCACCTTAGGATCTTTGAACTGGGAGAGTTTCTTTACGAGCTTTTCATCTGGAACAAAAGCTACAGTGCTAGGCTCCGCCATCTTCCCTTTTGCCTTTTCTTTCCTGGCCGAACCCTCAACTTTTACGTGTTTTCCCGAACCATGGGTTCTCATGCTATGCTCTAATTTAAATAAGGTTTCCCAGTGATAAAGGGCACAGAGCATGTGATGTCTAAGTGAAAGGAACTAACAAAGGAAAAGAAAACAGTGAGCGAATGACCGTAATGAAGTAGATCTCTTTATGTAGGGAGAACAGAAACGTTCTGTTATCAATCTGTCCTTATGAGGGCGGTCCAAAGGACGCCACCTAGACAAATTAGACAAAAGGCGTGTTCGTTCGAATTCGAATAGGGGTGATGAACGGTCATGATTTAAATTTCGAATTTATTGCTCCCTATCCGCTTGATTCCATCGAGGAATACAGGCGAAATGAGTGCCTAGGGATATAGGATTAGACGTGTTCACTTTTTCTGACTTTTATTTTGCCGCCCAACTTCCCATGGTAAATCACTTCCTTACTGAACAGGTACATTCATAAAACTTCACCTTTAGGAAAGGGTGTGAGTTTTACGACTGTGCTTGTTCCTGAGATACTCATTACGGATCAATGCTTGACATAAAGTGACTTTATACTATAATTGATACTACTTAACAAAATTTTGAACATTAAAAATATAATAATTTAAATGCAGAGTTACTTGTGCCACAATTGGTGTTTGTAGCGAACACTCTTTTCGCTTCTATTGGCCTGGTGGATCCTGAAAGTGAACTGTGTCGATCTTCCTTGTGTGGTCGTTCTCTAAATATGGTTTCAGTCTTTGCCCATTTACCTTAAAAGGTTCCTGACCTTCCCTACCAATCTCTACTGCTCCATGACCAAACACCTTGTGCACCAGATAAGGTCCCGTCCATCTTGACTTTAGCTTCCCAGGAAACAACCTGAGTCTTGAGTTGTACAGGAGGACTCTCTGACCTTCATGGAACGATTTTGTCTGGATTTTCTTATCATGCCACACCTTTGTCTTGTCTTTGTAATTCACGGCATTCTCATATGAGAACAGCCTGAATTCTTCCATGTCGCACAGTTGCATGCGTCTCTGTTCTCCAACAGCCTGTGTCTCAAAATTTAAGAACGTTAATGCCCAAAAGCCCTGTGTTCCATTTCTACTGGCAGGTGACAAGATTTTCCGTATAACAATCTAAATGGAGACATTCCAATTGGTGTTTTATAGGCTGTTCTATACGCCCAAAGAGCATCGTCCAGCTTGTTTGCCCAGTCTCTCCTAGAATTGCCAACAGTTTTTTCTAAAATTCTTTTGATTTCACGATTTGAAATCTCTACCTGTCCACTTATTTGTGGATGATAAGGTGTGGCAATTCTGTGAGAGACTCCAAGCTTTCCCATCAGCTTCTCGAATTTGGCATTGCAAAAGTGGGTTCTTTGATCACTAATGATCGCTCGTGGGACATCGAATCTGGCGAACAGCCTTTTTAGGAATTTTACAACCACACGGGCGTCATTGGTGGGACTAGACATTGCTTCAACCCACTTGCTCACATAATCTACAGCCACTAAGATATATTTATTCCCAAAAGATGTAGGGAATGGGCCCATAAAATCTATGCCCCAGATATCAAAAATCTCGCAAACAACTATGTTGTTGAGGGGCATAGCATTTCTAGCCGAGATGTTGCCTGTTCGCTGGCACTCATTGCAAGTGCTAACGAACATATGGGAATCTTTGAAAAGTGTTGGCCAGAAAAAACCTGATTGAAGAACCTTAGCTGCAGTTCTGCTAGCGCTATGGTGCCCTCCAGCTTCACGGTCATGACAGTGGCTTAGAACATCCTGTCCCTCTTCTTACGATATACATCTTCAAATAATTTGATCAGCGCATGACCTGAAAAGATAAGGGTCATCCCAAAACTAATATTTAATTTCAGAAAAAAACTTCCTTCTTTGATTCGTGGACAGGTTGTGTGGCTTGAGCGAACTCGCAAGGTAATTAGCAACGTCGGCAAACCACGGCGCAGATTGTGCGGCATATAGGTGCTCGTCTGGAAATCTTTCCAGAATCTCTGGTTATTCCTGGCTGCTTTGGGGAGAAATCCTTGACAAATGATCAGCCGCGACATTTTCAGTTCCCTTTTTATCCTTAATCTCGAGATCAAGCTCTTGAAGTAACAATAGCCAGCGGATTAATCTCGGCTTAGCATCCTTTTTCGTGAACAAGTAGCGTAGCGCATCGTGGTCTGTGTGCACAACTACTTTGGATAACACCAAGTAAGGTCGAAATTTGTCGAAGGCATACACCACTGCAAGAAGCTCCTTCTCTGTAGTTGTGTAATTCTGCTGGGCATCGTTTAGCGTCTTGCTTGCATAGTAAATTGGCCTAAACTTTTTCTCTATCCTTTGTCCAATGACGGCCCTCACACAAGTATCGCTTGCGTCGCACATCATCTCAAAAGGTTGCTCCCAGTCTGGGCCTGCCAGTATAGGCGAGTTGATCAGCTTGGTCTTTAAGAGCTCAAACGCCTTCAAACAGTTTGCATCGAAAGAGAATTTGGCTTCCTTATGAAGCAGTGCTGACAAGGGAAGCGCAATTTTTGAAAAATCTTTGATAATCCTGCGATAGAACCCTGCGTGCCCTAGAAAACTTCGTACATCTTTTACATTGGCCAGAACAGCCAGATTTTCGATTACTTCCACCTTCGCTTTGTCCACTTCCATCCCTTTCTCTGAAATTTTATGCCCGAGGACAACTCCTCCCGTGACCATGAAGTGGCACTTCTCCCAATTTAAGACTAAGTGAGTTTCCTTGCATCGCACAAGCACAGCTTCGAGGTTGTTTAGATAGCTATCAAATGAGTTTCCATAAACCGAGAAGTCGTCTATGAATATTTCTACGGTCCGCTCCACCATGTCATGAAAAATGGACATCATACATCTTTGGAAAGTGGTTGGAGCGTTGCACAGCCCGAACGACATTCTTCTGTAAGCATAGGTCCCATACGGACATGCGAACGTTGTCTTCTCTTGATCCTCACTGTGAATTGCGATTTGGTTGTATCCTAAATATCCATCGAGAAAACAATAGAATGCATATCCTGCTAACCGCTCTAGCATCTGATCAATGAAGGGCAAAGGGAAATGATCCTTCCTCGTGGCTTCATTGAGCTTTCTGTAATCAACACAAACTCTCCACCCCGTAATCGTTCTTGTGGGCACCAACTCGTCTCTCTCGTTGAGGACTACTGTTGTTCCTCCCTTCTTTGGCACAACGTGAACAGGGCTTGTCCACACACTATCAGAGATTGGGTAAATAATGCCAGCATCGAGAAGTTTGATCACTTCTTTTCGCACAACCTCCTTCATGTGGGGATTTAGTCTGCGTTGCGGTTGAACAGTTGGTTTGTGCTCCTTTTCCATCAAGATTCTGTGAACACAGACTGCAGGACTGATTCCTTTTATGTCATCAATTTTCCATGCGATCGCATCCTTATTTCTTCGTAAAACTGCCATGAGTTGCGCCTTTTGATCAGGAGTTAACTTTGAGGATATGATGACCGGACTTCCGCTGGGTGGTTCAAGGAACGCATACTCAAGGTGTGTAGGCAACGGTTTCAATTCCGGTTTAGTCACCGGCACAGTTGGTATCTCCAGTGGTTCTTGATGAGTAGGAACAGTAGGATCGAAAGGAGGTGTCGGTAGGTTGGATTCTATGGAACAGCATGTTCCTTCGCATATGTTCACCTCTTCTCCCAACAAAGTTTCTAGAGTGTCCTGTTCCTGCAAAGTAGACAAACTTTGAAAGTCATCCAAGAAACAGCATGTGTCATCATTATTATTTGCACGTCTCATTGCCTCGTTCATTTTAAAGATGACTTCTTCCCAATTAATCCTTAAAAATAATTGTCCCTCGCCTACGTCTATCAATGCTTTCCCCATGGCTAAGAATGGTCTACCTAGGATGATAGGAACATGCAAGTCTTCATCAATGTCCATTATAATGAAATCAACGGGCAAAATAAATTTCCCTACTTTGACTAGCACATCTTCCACAACCCCCCTAGGATAGCATACTGAACGATCAGCTAACTGAATAGACATACGAGTAGGTTGGGGTTCTCCTAATCCAAGTTTAGCATATACCGAATAAGGCATCAGATTTATGCTAGCTCCTAGATCACATAGTGCATTTTCAATATTTAGCTTTCCAATTGAACAAGGAATAGAAAAACTCACTGGATCTTTTAGCTTCTTAGGTAGCTGCTGCTTGTTTTGCAGTATAGATGAACAATCTCTGTTGAGTTGTATCATGGAAATGTTTTCCAGCTTCTTTTTATTTGACAGGATGTCTTTGAGGAATTTGGCGTATGACGGCATCTGTGACAGTGCTTCTACAAAAGGAATGTTGATGTGTAACTTCCTTAAGGTATCCAACACTTTCGAATTCTGTTCTTCCAGCTTCTTGTTGATTAGACGCGTTGGATATGGCATAGGTGGAACATACGGCGGTGGTGGTTTATACATTCTTTCGCTTTCCTCTTGATCCGGCTTACTTGTACAGGTTGTCTTCCTTGTTTCTTCATCACTAGGAGCAGCCTGTTCCTACTCCCCTTCAGCTTCTTTGGACGTTCCTGCACACTCAGCATTCTTATTAGTCAAAACATTTGGTTGAGTTTCCTTACCAGACCTTAGGGTGATTGCCATGACGTCGCCCTTAGGATATGGCTCTGTGTTGCTCAGCATTATTCCCTTTCCTTTTGACGTGGATGCAGCTATCTGGTGAACCTGTGTTTCCAGACTTTTTATTGATGCTTGTGTTTGTTTCATAAACTACATCATCATTGTTTTCATATCTGGCTCTACGTCTTCCTTTGGTGGCACAGGTTGCTTATAGTGCTGCTGAGGCTGTCTTTGGTATTGTCCTCCCTGCTGTTGTTGATACCTTGGCTGGTCTTGATACTGTGGTTGCCCCAGCTGGTCTGGTTGGCCTGTCCATCCAAAATTTGGATGGTTCCTGGTTTCAAAGTTGTATGTGTTAGAATAGCGGTTAGGCTGGTTCCTTTGATTATACCCTGCGTAGTCACATTCAGCATGTGCGCTCTTTCCCTGCTTAACTCCAGGACAATTTATATTGAAATGAGCTCCTCCGCAAAAATCACAAATGTCATTGAATGGTGGTTCATTGTGTATCGAAGACACATTTATCTTTCCCAGCTGTCGAGCAAGCTGTTCTACCTGACTTGTCAGTTTTGACACAACATCATCATTTCCCATCTTCTTCCCTTCACTTCGGGCTGAGTGCCAGTTGTAACTTGTGCTGCCTACCTTCTCAATAAGGTTATACAAAGCATGTGGCTCAAGATCTTCTGGATTACCGTTAGCAATGGATTCGATTTGAATTTTGTAAATGTTGGTCACACTATTGTAGAAATTTTGCACTTGCATCCACATAGGGATACCATGATTTGGCACCCTTCTCAATAACTCTTTATATCTCTCCCAGGCTTCTGCCAGCAACTCATCCTCTTCTTGTATGAACCGAGACACTTCATTTCTCAGTTTTATGGCCTGTCGAGGTGGGAAATATTTCATCAGAAAAGCTCGCGCCATCTCTTCCCAACTTGTGATTGTTCCTGGCTGTAAATTTCTTAGCCAGTTCTTCGCTTTATCCCTTAGGGAGAAAGGAAACAGCTTCAGTCTGATAACATCGTCAGAAACACCTCTGTTCGATCTGAATGTGTTGCACAACGTGATGAATTCTTGAATATGCTCATTTGGATCTTCTGATTGAAACCCATTAAATTGTACTGAGGCCTGGATCATCTGTATCATGGACCCTTTCACCTCAAACATGTTGTTCCCCTTTGGGTAACACGATACATGATGAATGTCCCTCTGTGGTTGGCCTTGAATAGTCTTTGATTCGCATAACAGGAGGGTTGTTATTCTCTCCTTCTTCTTCTTGGTTTGGTTGAACTGGTTGTTCGGGTGGTACCCTTCCAGCCATTCTTCTCTCTCTTTGTCTTTCTCTCTGTCTAGCACGTCGAGTTCCTGCTCTGTTTCGTCTACACGTCCTCTCTAATTCGAGATCGATAGGAAAAACAGGAGGTCCAGCTCTACGCATAAACAGGTTAAGAACTTCTTTGTTTCCTGTACGCCTTAGCAAACGGATTAAAAACACCATGTTTCACAGAAATTTCAGATAAATTTTGTTGCTTAATCCCCGGCAACGGCGCCAAAAACTTGTTGTCCTCCGATGTGACTCTAGCAAGTGTACTAGATACAAGTAATAAAGTGATAAGTCAAGTATCGTATCCACAGGGATTGAGATCAAAATGATATGAGAAAATCGTTGCTGAACAGAGTGTGTGTGTAAAGGTATCTTCTTAGTAGGATTGATTGGTTGAGTGTGATAGTTTAAAACAACAGTGTGCTAAGTTATGAAAGATATGACAAATAGAAGATAGTTTAAAAGATAGAACAGGCTAGGCACTGCCGAACAGGTTGTGTTAAGCCTTACAACATTCCAACGAATTAGTGATGATGCCAATGAAGCCAAAGTATCAGCTTTAATTCCCGCTTAAGTCAACTTTCGTGTGTTCTTAAGTTCCTGAGATTTACTAGAACCTTTAGCTTCCTAAAGATACGTTCTTTCTCGCATTAAGATCGAAGCTGCATTTCTATTTAAGAAAACCTTCGACACAACCATCTAACAGATCTACTTCGAGGTTGCGAGATTAATAGAGATATCAGTGAAGATTTAAGCAGTGTCCTAACATTCATCTATCACATGCATAAGTGCCGAGGCAAAGAAGTTAAACCCTCATTAATCACAATATTGGCAAAATACTACACATTCATTGAAACGAAATAAAACTTACATCACTGGCCCGGACTGGCCTTGCCCATTCAAAATGGACTACTCACTCATATCGAGCAGTGAGTAATCAGTTGTTCTTGATACAACGAGAAGCTCCATTCGAGCTCTAATCTAAAGCTTTTTACTAAAATAACTTGTCTATCCTCTGAAAACTAAAACTATCCGATCTCCTTATCTTTCCTTCGCTACGCCTACTTAAAGGAGAAAGACAGGGACAAAATTGGTACAAGTCAAGTACCTTTACAGAAATTAAGTCAACTAATACTAAAACAAAAATAAATTGAAATGATTCGGAATCCTTTTTGACCCTTGAACACTCAAGGGTCGATACTTCATGTCATCTTGCTTCTTTGAGTAATGCCACCTTAACACTTTTCCACCTGCTGCTCTGCCTCTGCCTCTGCCACCTCTGATCTGTCGCTGTCCGTCATTGAGTATCCGGCGTTTAACCGCTGGATCAAAATAAGGCTCCACTCCTTCTTGGCGGTAGCGAAACAAGCTGTTTCCAGCGAGTTTGGCTTTTATCAATGCTCACCTATAAAAAGACATTAATCAGTCCTTTATCTTGCAATTATAATGTAAAAACACCCAAATTCCCATATAAATATTATGTTAAACTACGTCAATTTCATGCCTAACAAAAAGCTTCAAGAATAGGATCAGCATACACGATGGTGAAAAAGAAAGGATCTTTACTAGGACATATAGCTTTACTATGAATAAATTGTTTATCCATCTTCACAATGTTGAACTGAGTATGATCAGGCTTCCAGAATAGCCAAATCCCACCAGCACGGCCAATAGCCTCCTACCGCACACACTTCCAGCTTCTAAACTTCTTAACTACCTCCTCTGCTTTAGCTCCACTGATCTTAGTCTCCAGTAACGCAAAGTAATAATGGTTGAAATGTTTAATTAAATCATTTACATGGAGACGGGTAGCCTTGCTTGCCGCTCCTCTAACATTCCAAACAAAAAAATCCATCAAAAAGGAGGACAACACAAACAGACCCATCCAATTTGACTCGATATTTATTAGGGGCTCCTACGAGCCTAGCAGAGGTCCCAGCAGGCCCCCTTTTCTCTAAAATTCCAAAAGAATTTTGGTTGTTCTTATGAGAACCTTTGAGTTTTTTCATACTCATCTTGTTAATTCCCATGGCTTTAACATTCCTGGAATCATTGATAACTTTGGGTATAGCACCAACCCTACTACTTTCAGGCTTCTACAGAGTTTGGATTCGAGGACCTCCCTGGACCTCTTCTTTGGACTCAAAGAGGGGGTTAACTGCATCCACATTATTCACCAAAGGTTCGGCAGGTTCTAAGTCAGGCATACTCAGATTCGACAGTTTAGGAGGTGAACTAGGATCCTCATCCAGGCAATCATCCCCTTCCTATACTGAAAGAACCCCAAATCTCGGCCCTAAGCTATTATCCATAGGGCAAACAACAAGTTCTTTGGTTTTTAGACTAGAATTATCCTTTCTAGAGGTATCAGTTTGAAGTGGAACCTGTTTCTTATTGATGTCAGACGGAATATTTTGGATCACAGACGCACGGGTCCTCCTTCTCCCTGATCTCTTAGCAACCATCCAAGGTCCAAAATTACTCATAGCCCTTAGGATACCATCATTCCTAACCTCCACAGGTTCCTGCAACCCCTCATCCACCTTTTTCCTGTTAGGACAACCTTCAAAAGTGTGTCCAAACATTCCACACTCATAGCAAATATTGTGGATTCCCTCATATTCAATGTAGTAAATGGTATGTTGTAAGCAAAATTTTAACAAAAGAGGTTTAGATAGGTCAATATCAATGCAAACTCTAGCGAACTTCCCCCTCTCTGCCCCAATAGTTGTCTTATCCACATGATGGACCTTACCCACCAGCCCCCCCAATTTTCTTCAAGAAAATTTCGTTATAATATTCAATGGGAAGTCCTGGAAATCTCACCCAAGTTAGGATTCTATTTACAGAACAGTCTCTTGGATTAAAGTTAGGTACCCATGGCCTTATGGCCAAAACATGATTAGAAATAATATAGGGGCCCCCATTAATAACCGCTTCATAGTCCTCAGCATCTGTGGATTTAATCACATAATATTCATTCTCTAAATCAGTGATACTGATTTTTCCTTTTTTTTTTTTTGCCCACTGAGCCTGAATCCTTTGTGCAAAGTATTTAAAACCAATTCTTTTCCCAAGAACTGTCACAATTAAAGATAATTTCCATTTTGAACGCAGAGAGCGTTTATCAGCAGAGGACATGTGAATAACAGGACATAACGGATCATCCTACTCTTCATCTTCACTATCAGAATCTGATAAAATATCGTTCAAGCTTTCCTCCTCCGGGTCCCTATTCATAATTGTCACCTTCTCACCTACTCCCATCAATGTATCTCTCCAAGAATTTATCCTATTACGTGGAGAGTGTACAGAATTTTTAACAGAATCATTAACAGGATGAACGTCCATAATTGGATCTTTGTTCATCCCATTAGCCAAAAACAATTCCCCGGTCAGACCAACCGGCTGACCCCCTGAGACTCTATTCTCCCCACTGGTCAAATTCCTCAACATATCCTCCACCTGTCCGCCGGACGGTTCAATATTTATCTGTGGATCAGATCTGCTGCTCCCATCACCGGCAAAATAGAAGGATCCGCCGCCGGTCACCTGAGCCCCCTGCCTCATCTCAGATCCGACGATCCCATCTCCGTTCGACCAACTCATCACATCCACATGCATAGCTGGCAGATCGCCGGTCGAGACACCATTCATCACCGCCTGGGATGTAGCCTTCGTCAATGGAAGGACACCACTTGTAGAAACTAGTGAATCATCCTCCATGGCCGCCGCCTATTCGCGCCTCACCCCCACCAGGGCGTCGGTCGCCTCGCCCTCCTTCCCTGAACTCGACGTTGCCGCTGCCGCCAGACCGCTACCACCGCCTCCCCAAAACCGATCACGCAAACTCTCCCTGAACCTTTTCTCTTTCATACGCTCCTTTCCGCCTAACCAATCAAAACAGACTATTGAGTTAATTAGAGATATATCCTATAATCCTAATATCATCAATAAATACAGAAACATAATAATAAATAAAAGAATTAGTATGGGAATGAATTTGTCGTGTCAATGCATGAACTACATCATTCGATAATTTTGAAACAAAAACCACCGAATAAGTTGGGTGGTTATAAATAATCGGGCCCACCACCTCAGAATTGACCCCAATCTCATAAGACACAGTTTTAATACACATCATCATCCAAGAAACCCATATCGAATCAAAAAATGGCTTTCAGAAAGCCCCAATCAACCCTATCATAAGCCTTACTAATATCAATTTTTAAAGCAACATCTCCCTTTCCATTTCTCCGGTTTCTTTTCATATAGTGAAGGGACTCAAATGCAATTTGGACACTATCAATAAGTGATCGACCCGGGACAAATGTCGACTGACTCTCAGAAATGATCTCAGGAAAAAAACACTTCAAACGATTTGCTAACACCTTAGCAATTAGCTTATAAAGAACATTACATAGCGAAATTGGCCTAAGATCAGTCATACGCTCAGGATTGTCACATTTGGGAATTAGAGTGATAATAGTGTCATTAAGCTTTTCAGGGAGTTCATGATGAGCTAACCACCCACAACAAGCATTGAAGATATCCATACCAATAATAGATCAAAAATGCAGGAAAAAATCTGGATTAAGCCCATCCGGCCCAGGGGCTTTGTCTGCCTGCATTTGAAAAATGGCTTGGGAAAATTCCTCAAAAGAAAAGTCTTTAGTGAGCACTCTATTCATCTCAGGAGATACAACCATAGGAACCGCATCAATGGTATCAAGATTAGGAAGAAGAGAGGCAGAAAATAACTCGGTAAAATAATGCAAAGCCACCTCACCTTTATCCCTCTCATCAGTCTGAACAACACCATGACAATCAATCAAAGAATGGATGAAATTAACCTACCTTCGAGAGGCAACACAAGCATGAAAATAGTCTGTATTACGATCCCCCTCCTTGAGCCAAAAAGCTTTTGCTCGTTGCCTCCAATATACCGCCTCCTGGTCCAGGACCACATTCAACCTATCCTTACTCTCATTGAAGTGCTCAATAGATAACTGATCAGTCCTATCACGAAGATGATCCATTGTTCTTTTTTACTTACTGATCTGCTGTTGAATCCTTCCCCCATCTTTCAGCAATTGCAACACACGCCCTAATCCTTCCCGTGACTGGGCCACCATGGTTATTTTGCCAACAAGATCTGACAGCATCATCAAACCCGACTTCTTTGAACAAAGCAGCCTCAAACCTAAACCGATAGGATTTCCTTTTAGGCTCAACATGACGGAATTCAAGAAGGATCGGGGAATGATCAGAATAGGAAGCAGTTAGATTTGTCAATCTGTAATTAATAAAGCGCGCCATCCAGCTGCTAGAACCCAATGCCCTATCCAGCTTTTCACGGACCCAACTGGATGAACCCCTGCCTCTTTCCCAGGTGTTCTACTTCCCCTCATAATAAGTTCATGAAGATCATTACACTGAACAACATTGAGGAATCTATCTATCATGTAGGAAGGGTAGTCAGGACCACCAACTTTCTCATCCCCATGCATGATACAGTTGAAATCCCCAATAACCATATAAGGCAGAATAGAACCATGCATAATAGTTCCAAGAAGAGACCAAGATTCAGATTGCCTTCCTCTATCAGCAAAACCATAAAAACCAATCAAACGCCAAGACCCCATCCTTCTATCTTGGACATCAAGCTCAATATGATGATCAGAATAGCTTTTGACACCATAGCCCAAAGCACCTCTCCAGAACATAGCAAGACCCCCACTATGTTCCCTAGCGCTAACAGCAAAACAACCATCAAAACCAAATTGTCGCCTTAACCTCTCTATACGCCCACTATCCACCAAAGTTTCCATCAAAACACCACATGCGACCTGTGAGTCTTAAGTAACTCACCCAGAACCCGAACTGCCCGGGGGTTACAGAGGCCCCAACAGTTACAACTAAGGCAAGTCATTTCCATTCTTAGCCGGTCGTAGCCAGATCCGGGATCGAATAAAGACAGATCTGAGAGAGAGAGAAGACGGATCTGAGAGAGAGACGACAGATCTGAGAGAGAGAAGACAGGTCTGAAAGAGAGAAAATGGATCTGAGATCGAATGAAGACAGATCTGTGAGAAAAAAGACAGATCTGAGAAAGAAAAGCAGATCTGAGATCGAATGAAGACAGATCTAAGAGAGAGATGACAAATCTGAGAGAGAGAAGACAGATCCGAGATCGAATGAAGACAGATTTAAGAAAGAAAAAACAAACCTCAAAATAACCAAGCCACATGCCCTAATTTATAGGTTAGTATTATTTCTAATTTAATATTATTTATAATTTAATATTATTTCTAATTTAATGTTATTTATAGGTTAGTATTATTTAAAATTTAATATTATTTATAGGTTAGTATTATTTAAAATTTAAAATTATTTATAATTTAGTATTATTTCTAATTTAATATTATTTTAGGGACCAGAAAACGGTCCAAATCTACTGAGGACCGTAGTTGGATTGTTTCGGGGTTGGTGGACGGTGGCCCTAGTGATGGTTCCGTGATTCCTAGTTTTTTAGGACATTGCCTCACAGATGTTGGGAGGGCATCATCGATAATTTCTTACGTGCTACAACAGATCAGTAGCATGTACCACATTGCATCGATGGTATGCGAGTATGACACCCGAAGTAAGAATAATTTGCTCAATAAATTATTTTACTTATTATTTTTAAGCCTAACCCTCAAAAATATTCAGTAATTATATACGTGTCACGTTTACAACTGAGGGCTATGGTAGACATGACTGGGTTGTCTCACATTCCATCCACCGTGTTCAGAAATTTGGATGCGCCTCTGCTATCTGGGTTTATGGAGCGGTGGCAGCCCGATACGAACTCCTTTCACAAGTCGTTCGAGGAGATGACTATCCTTTTGCACGATGTATGACAGATTCTCCGTATTCCAGTGGCCAGTCAGATGATCTTCGATACATGAAATGTTGAGCGGCTGCAGGCCATGTGTATGGATCTGTTTGGAGTTACGCATGAGGAGTTGTTATCGCTATCGAAGCACTACTCGAGTGGTGCGGGTGTTTTTGCGGATGCCGTGGAGGGCCTTACCCAGCTGGGGGAGGATCGGGATATCGAGACTTGAGCCACAGCATGGATATGGCTTATGTTAGGATCCACCTTGTTTGTCGACAAGAGTGGCGATAGGATTAGTTCATCCCATCTCTAAGAGGTTTACGCCAGCGTCACAGAGGCTGTTGGACGTTATTGGGGGTTTGCTACACTTCCAACCTTATATCGGCAGCTAGGGATAGCGAGTAGAGGAGAGTGCTCGGGTATATGTGGATGTTTGACCCTCCTCCAGGCGTGGATATATGAGTACTTTCCGGCATTCCGACCCCATCGACTACCACTCTAGACTCCAGACATTGCTCCCCAGGCATGCAGATGGGATGTCGGGACTCCAGGCAGGAAGGCCTCCCGACTCGAGAGATTTCGTGCACAGTTGGACCAGATGACGGCAGCCGAGGTAAAATAATATTTTATAACTTGCAACAATTTACTTAAATAAATGTCATTTCTTATTAACATGTTATTATATTTTTATTTTTTTTGCAGGTGATGTGGTTGCCTTATGGTCCAGTCGTCGATGATGATCAGCTTCGAATGTCCTACGCCAGGTGGATACGATGTAGAGATATTATTGAGCTATATATGCCCGACCGAGTACTTCGTTGGGTCGGTTATGTTCAGACTATCCCCAGATGAGCATATTAGACCTGATACTGCATTTCGGTCATGGAAGTCTGTATCGTACAGACTCGTGCATTCCAGAGTGACAGTTGATGATACTTGGTGTAGATTTTCATCTACTAGGGGCGTTGATCGGAGGAGATGCCAGACAGTTGGAGCCGATCCTAGTGCTTGTGTTGCCGGGTACATAGAGTGGTACAGACGATATTCACATCCTCGTCTGCTTCGTGCCCCTCAGGATGCGCTGATCCACCATTCTCGCTCCAACAGCAAATATGTAAGTTTTTTTATTATTTATTTATTATTGTTTTACCTATGTTTTTTTTTCTAACATTTAATTTTGTGTAGTGGGTTAGTCGTTTGGCAGGTGTGGCTCAGCGGGCGATCGCACTCGTGCCCGCTGAGCAGGCTCCACCAGTTAGGACTGATCTGGAGTAGATTATGGAGGAATGGAACCGGATGAATTGACTTGTTGTAATTTAGCCCTTGTTTAAAATTTAGTAGAACTTTTTTTTTAAATACATATTTAATACTTCATGTATATTATTTAATTATAATGTTAATAATTATAATTCAAATTATAATGTTAATAATTATAATATTTAGAATTGTTTAGAATAATAATAATTAAAATTTAAAATTGGAAAAAAAATATTCATACGTGGGCGTGTGAACATCACGCCACACAAAATCTAAGGTGCCTAATATCAGTTCCTTAATTTGTACCATACTAGAAAAATAAAAATATCTTTTTGACACAGCTTAAATTGGATATATTTTATAAACGTTAAGCTTAAATTCGTATTATTTTGTAAACGTTAAATCTATATTTATACTATTTTACACGTGAGGCCTAAATTGATACTTTCTACAAACCTTAGGTGGTATCTTATGTGATGTGACGCTGAGTTGGCAGAATTAATGGATGATGTGTCACATTCTGTTAGTAATTCTTAAATTGATGTTATGTTGTAAACGTTAAGCTTAAATTGATATTATGTTGTAAACGTTAAGCATATATTGATACTATTTTGAACGTGGAGGCTAAATTGGTACTTTCCAAAAACGTTAGACCTATTTTTAATACCTTATTCCATTAAATATATAAATGAAATTAATATAAAGAATAAATAAGGGCAGTTTTATAGATTTGCAATGAAATTATGTCGGTAACATCCCTTGGTTTGAGTTTTCAAATTACTTGTATATCTATTTCATCATATACTGCGTCATCTTTCTCACCCAAACAAATCATTGCTTCTCCCCTATAAATCAACACACTTTTCTTATTTATTATTATTCATTATCATTTTGTTTAATGCTTGCAATTTTCCAATTGCAGAAAATGAAGAACCTTATCTTGTACCTTCTTCTCATTTCCACTCTCCTTTCTTTTTCCTTTTCCCTCTCAGAAACATGTAATCCTCAAGATAAGAAAGCTCTGCTTCAAATCAAAAAAGACTTTGGAAATCCATACCTCCTTGCCTCCTGGAAATCAGACACCGATTGCTGCCACTGGTATCAAGTTGAGTGTGACTCCACCACCCACCGTATCATCGCCCTCACCATTTTCGCCGGCGAACTTTCCGGCCAACTTCCTCCTGCAATTGGTGATTTGCCTTATCTTCACACCCTTGAATTCCACAAACTAACAAACGTTACTGGTCCAATTCAACCCACCATTGCTAAGCTTGAATATCTCACCTTTCTTAGGCTCAGCTGGTTAAACTTGACTGGCTCTGTACCTGAATTCCTCAGCCAACTCAAGAATCTCAATTTCTTGGACTTGGCTTTTAATAGTCTTTCAGGATCAATTCCAAGCTCTCTTGCTTTACTGCCAAATCTTGATGCTATTCATTTGGACAGGAACAAGCTTACAGGAACTATACCTGCCTCCTTCGGTGCATTTCAAGGAAAAGTGCCTTCTATTTATCTGTCACATAATCAACTTTCAGGTGAAATTCCTGCATCTTTAGGCAATTTGGATTTCTATGTCATTGATTTCTCTCGAAACAAACTTGAAGGCGATGCTTCTATGTTGTTCGGACCCAATAAAACTACTCAAACCATAGATCTCTCGAGGAATTTGTTGGAGTTTGATCTGTCAAAGGTTGTTTTTCCAGCCAGCTTGGGACTTTTGGATCTTAATCACAACAAAATTTACGGTAGTATTCCTGAGGAGATGACTAAACTCAGTCTGCAGTTATTTAATGTGAGTTACAATAGGCTTTGCGGCCAAATTCCGGTGGGCGGTAAGTTGCAGAGCTTCGATTACTCCACGTATTTTCATAACCGGTGCTTGTGTGGCACCCCTCTTCCAAGCTGCAAGTAGGAGCAGTGCCCGGATGCTATTTGTGTTTTAGTCATCTGTAACTTCTCAGTGCACAAGGTTCAAAAGAGAGATGGTGGTGACTAGTATCTTTCTAATAATTGTGTGCAATTTCAAAACTCAAATATATCATTCCATCAAATGACTAATGTTTTACCATTTACAACAACAACAACAACGAAACACAAAGAAAGCAAAATATTTTATTTGAGATCACCTGAGAAACGGGTATTTGATTGACAAAACGCCCCTTGTTCTCACAGGAGGGGTGTAGTTAACATATCAGTTATGGTACATTACTACATTTACAAGTTCATCAAGAATTATGGCCGAAGAAATTACCGAATAAAACAATGGTAGTCTTCTTTGTATGCGATATTTATTGCACTTGCGGTTCCTTCCACTGTAATCTGTTTAGCCCATCAACAATTGCCTTACGAAATTGATCATTATGCAGAAGAAACGATGAGACATGCCCACCAGTAACCCATCTCACCTCTGATCCTGGCCAAGCCTTTTGCAGTTCCAAAACTGAATGCTTTGGTATATAACCGTCATCCTACAACACATTATCATGATTCAATAAGTTTCTGAAACAAAACTTCTGTAAACAATTACTGAAAATACGACCTAGTTATAATGAATCATATGGCAATACTAAGATATATTACTTACAGTTGCAGCAACAAATATGACAGCATTTGGATTTTTGGGAATCGGAAAGCGTGTGACATCTGTGAGAGACAATACAGTTCGCATCCGTTCTCGCACTTCCTCGAGAGTAATTGCAGTCTTTTGTACTGCAAGATCTTGCCTCAGTGCCTCCCATGCTGTGCCATACCTTAATATACCCTCACAGAATGCCACAACAGCAGAATGTGGGGAGAGAAAAGGGAATGTTGCAACAGGTGTAGGGTGCAATGATCCAACCATTGCAGCATGAACTCCCCCTAAATTCAATGAGATCATAAATTTTTGAAATACATAAGAAAAAAAATATTAGACATCCTTACAGTATTTTTTTGATTTATGGCGCCCGGATTATGGTTAACAGTCAAATTTAGAGTTATTGTGAGAGAAAAATGCTCTTACCCATGCTAAGTCCGCAAACACCCATCTTGCCATATCCTTCCTCATGGTCTAGCCAATGTAGAAGACTACGTGTCTCCTCAATAGTTGCTCTACCTAATAAAAGCAAGTCACTGACACACAAAAGTTTTGCACCACGCTGCAGCATAGGGCGTCTTTGTCCATAGAAAGGGCTGCAATACATGTTTTCATCAAATCAGAAGCTCATACACACACACACACACACAAAAAAAAAAAAAAAACAAATCTTCATCTTTTATAAGTTAGGAGCGAATAGAAGTAGATTAACTCTAACCTCTCCAGCACCATGGTTGCAATGTTTTGCTTCAACAAAGGGGCACCAAGACGTAATCTACGTTCAAATGAATGGTCCCCAGTGCCTGAAAAAGGAAACTACAACATATAATCCAAACCAGCTAAGTCATATCTGTCAAATTTGCAACTGATAGTAGTAAAAACTCAAACTTCCATCTCAATTCAAATCCAATTTTGATAAGAAGACAGTATCATTTTGTATTAAAACGGAACGAATTAAGTCAAAGGAAGAAGAAGTTTCGATTATTCAGGAGGACTAGTAAAGGTAGAAGACATCTGGCAACATGAAAAAAACAATGTTTTGCTCAATTGAATGTCAATATAACAAACCAGAGGCAGAATTATAGCCAAGTTATGAAATGATTGAAATTGTGTTTGTACCCCTTTGCAGAGAATGTCTAAAAGACAAGTGGATTTGAAGTTTAGCTCCCAAAAGGATGCAATGCAAGTACTATGCTGAACCACGCGTAGATGGTCATGAAGCAAACTTATAGCAAAATCTGCTAACAAAACTGAATTTGAAACTACGGACAAAAATTTACTCCACAATCTTTCCAATTAACATGAAACCACCCAAAATAGATTTCCAATCCAAATTCTCTATCAGAAAAATTAACAAACTAATGTTAATGCAAACTTACAAAAAAAAAATGGAGATCAAGGTGTGAGATAATTGAAATGCTATCATATAAAATTTGAAGCAGATAGAGTAGGTTACCTGCAAGATGAACCACACAGGCCATATTCTGTGGAGGAACATATCTTGGGGCAAGAAAAGCAACCCTTGCAGTATGACTCTCAGGAGGCAATGCGCTCAGAAGCTGCTCATCACAAGGGGTCGTAAAGACCCCTTCTCTTAAACAAGCATTTTTATTCTCCCAAACTGTTCTCCAAATAGGCTGTACCAAATTGGGAGGCCAATTCTGTCCTTCCACTTCAGGGAATAGCTGCTTGATCATTCTCTCCAAAAGCTCAAGCTTCGACCCACCCCATCCTCTCGAGAAGAATGGTGGACTAATTTTGCTTCTGTGCATAAATGCCCCATATATGTGGTCAACCACATAATGGAGCATTCCTAAATTGACTGTCACCATTGTTCCAATCCAATAAGCTAAAACACCAAAAAAGATTTTGAAATATTTTAATCTGGATTGCTAATTAGAACTAAACCCAGAAGATAATGTACAATGAATTCAATTATTAGCAAGGGTTTGAAGCAAAAGCCGCAAATTTAAAAATCAACCCCAATGGAATTTTAAGATTTGAATAAAATAGAATTGGTCCCAAAAAATCAACTGGATTTTTTCAATGGAAAATCATATAGTTTGATCTAAAAACTCGAAATCTTTGAGAGAAAAGAGGGAAGAGTGAGAGAATCGAGGGAAGATCCAAAAACATGTAAACGAGACGCGAAGAAAAGGGCGAGAAGAGGAGTTGTAAATGTGATGAACCAAAAACTGGGGGCACCAAAAACTGGGGGCTGAGGATTTTATTATGTTTTTATGTAAAAGAGACAATGCCACGGTGGATAAGGGTCCCACGTGCCGAGACCAAACCTGGTTTCCTTCGCCGTTTGTTTGGTAGCTTGATGGTCTAGTTTTATCTAAATTATAGAAATCCTTATCCTTTCATTATTATGAAGAATTATTAGTTTAATTTAGGGTAAATTTCAAATAAAACCCTTGTGGTTTCACTAATTTTCAGATAAAGGATTGTGGTTTACTTTTTGTCAAAACGAGGATTGAAGTTTTCAACTTTAGCAAAATAAGGACTTTTTCGATTGATACTATTAAAATCACCCTTGACAACTTCAAAAATGACATATTTTAAGAACTACTAATATTCTAAGCAACTTTAATTCTTCAACTTTTTTATTTTGAGACCATTTAAATGAAGTTTGGTAAAGAGAGAGAAAGTTAATGTTTAGAGAGAGAAAGTTCCAAAAAAAATGATTTTTGAAAATCGAAAATGTAGTTCCATAGAAAATATGATATTGAACAACTTTAATTCTTAAAAATTTTCATTTTAAGGTCGTTAAAGATAGTTTTAATAGCATTAATCCAAGTGTGAAACCTCAATCCTCATTTTGACAAAAGTAAACCACAGTCCTTTATCTGAAAATTAGTGAAACCACGGGGTTTTATTTGAAATTTACCCTTTAATTTATCCTATTAAATGGAGTATCAATTAAAATTTACTAAATATGTCATGAGCTCTGAATTTGTCCACAGTAATAGATTGATTTTCTGAATTTTATTAGTATCTTACCAGCTCTCTAAACTTATTTGTTTCGTGTCGTCAGCTTCTTAAACTCGACCATAAAAATAGATTAGCTTCATGCATTCTGCAAATGTCTCACTAGGTCCCTGAACTTGTCCATAATAGTAGATTGGTTCTCTGAATTTTGTTAGTGTCTCACCAACTCCCTAAACTTACTTATTTCGTATGGTCAGGTCCTTAAACTCGACCATAAAAATAGATTAGCTTCATGCAATCTGCAAATGTCTCACCAGCTCTCTGAATTTGCTTATTCTGTAACAACTAAATATAAAAAGCATAATACTAACTTTCGATCCTCATCTATTTGATCTCTCAAACCTGCAACATTAACTCTTATAATAGGTTGGAAAGTATGAGAAGAAAAAAAATTACCTCTCGAATAGATGAAGATGTATTTTTAGAATTTAGGTTTAATAAGTTTTTGTATTTAGTTATTACGGTTTAAACAAGTCCAAGGAGATGGTAAGACAGTTGCAAAGTTCACGAAGTTAATCTATTTTTATGGACAAGTTTAAGGAGTTGGTGATACGAAATAAGCAAGTTTAGGGAGCTGGTGAAACACTAACAAAGTTCAAAAATCCAATTTACTTTTATGGACAAGTTCGAGGAGCTGGTGATGTATTAAGCCATTAAAATTTATAGATATATAATAGTGGAAACATATAGCATCATTACAAATGGACACATACATATAAATGTTACTCTTTTTGTTCCACAATATTTGTACTTTAAGGTTAAGATACAAAAATTAAATTTTTTAATTAATTATAATTAAAAGGACTTTGTTACCCTTTTATTAATTACATCCATTAATTACTTTTTATTTAGTCCTAAAATAAAAAAGCAACTTAAATATGGATATATTAGGTAAAAGTCAATTGATGTGTATAAATTGAATCAAAACATCATATATTATGGAACAAAAAAAATTCTAGAAAGATAAATAGTGTGAAACAGATGTAGTAACACATAAGTTTTTTTATAAAAAACAAAGGAAACAACAAAAAACGAAAAGAAACTACGGCGGAACCATCCTATGAAAGCCAGCTCCCACGAGATCATCCAGCAGCAGCCTCCGAATATCAACCGGTGGGAGCAGAAGATGAGTAACACCTGGTTCAAGAGCATGAGCGCTGCTAGCCATAAAACCAGCAACCCGATTTTGCTCCAGGAACACATGCCGAAGACGAACACACTCAAAGTTCCTGAGAAGGTGCTTGATACCTTTGAAAAGGTTCCGACCAATACACGCATTATCTCTATTCTCATTAATAGCCGCCACTATCTCGGTATTATCCGACTCAATCTCAATCCATCGACAACCCCTGCTCAAAGCAAGAGAGATACCAAAAAAAAGACCCCAAATTTTTGCATTGTTGGTCCCGTGTAACGTGACAATATTAGTTCCAAGGGGGGGTTAGGAACTATTTAAAATTTTCACGTATGGCTGACTGTTAATTTTGAACTTAGACTTTCGCGAAGTCTTTTAGCACGGTGAGACTGAGTAATTTTTAGATACAAGCTTAGTCAACAGGTCACTAAGACTGAATCTATCCTTGAGTCAGGAGATAGCACTTGAGTCTATTCCTGAACTCAACTTCTCAGTTCACTCAACTCAGCTTGTGTTCTTTTTAGCGGTTAACTAGGCAGTGTTATAGCAAGCAATGATTTAAGGAGATAAGGGTTAGAAAGATGTTACTCAGCAGACGTATCCTGGTTCGGCCTCTCCGCCTACGTCCAGTCCCCGAAATTCCTTCCGAGCTTTTTGGAATCCTCTACTGAGCTCTTTAAAGGTAGAGCACAAATCTTTTACAATAGCAATCTGAGTATACAAGAGTACCTTCCTCTATTCCTCTACTCACTCCTATTTCTACCGCTGAGTACTATAACCGAGTACTCAGCTTCTCCTTTCTATTCTTCTAGAAATGATAAGTGTTTGTTTGTCCTAAACAACAATTGCTAAGACACTTTAGATGATTTAGATCACTCTAGACTTTTACACAGAATTGGAATTGGTGTAAGATTTGCTTTGCTTTTCTCACAAAACTTCGAATATCAATTTGGTCAGCGTTTCGACTTGATTGAAGATCTGCATCGAATGAAGTGTTTGAGTGGCCTATTTATAGTGACACTTGATGCACTGGTTATTTCGAATTTCGAAATAACCGTTGGAGGGGAACGGCTTCCTGTCGCTTTCACTCAGTACGTGCTCATCGTCTTTGGCCAATCAAAACCTTGTATCTTCTGTCTTCGGCAGTGCTCAGCAGCTTTTCGTCAGACAGAAGAGAATGTTTCCACATTTATGGTAAAGTCTTCTAGACAGCTTTCTGCATCTTCTGAACTTTACCCGAAGTAGAAATACTTTGTCTCCAAGTTTATTCAGGCTAGCTGCTGACCTGACTATCTTGTCGCTCAACTCATCAGCTTCATCTTGAAGCTTTTGGTCGAAGGTTTCTCGATCCTTCTCAATGCTGGGCTTGCGTTTTACTCAGTGCGACCTGCGTTTTGATCTGCTTGGGTCGTGAGGCATTGACACTTTGACTTGGGCTTGACTTTCTCTTGTGGGCCTTTGGGCCATACAACTTGATGTCTTATAGATTTAAATAACTCAACATTGAACAAACACATTAGTACAAATAAATCAAAGCATTTAAATTTAATGTGTTGGAATATTTTTATCATGGAGATTTAATTCTTGTTAAATAATTTTGTCAAATCAAAATCATGTGGAAAGGTGTTTCAACAAACTCCCCCATTTTGATGTTGGCAAAAATATTCAATAAGGAACTCAGTGTTGAGCTCCCCCATGATGATTGACCTTTTCTTAACTTCTTAAGATTCTCCCCCGTAAGGGTTGAACTACTGACTCAGTTTTACTTTAAACATTTCAAGGTTTAATCAAGTAAGTCTAAAGTCAGTTTTCAGAGTTAGGTCAGTACTTGGATCAATCTCACTTTACTCAGTTTCGATATTAAGTTAAGCAGAAGATTTAGTTCAGATATCAGAGTAGGCTGAGTGAGTTAGTTGAGGCTGGGTAGTTTTACTCAGTGGCCAAGTACTTGATTAATTTCTATGTTTTCAAGCTTTAGTTACTTTGTTCAATTTGAATAAGAAGACATGAGAGACAAGTCATGAATCTAGATCAACACAGCAGATAATCATAAAGCAATAAACAGATAACACAGATGTTTAATAAAAGATACGATAATATATTAACTCAGCAACGCAAGAAACATGTAGTCAGCAAAAACTAAGTTTACACAAGTGAAAACATTTATCGTCTAATATTGACAAAAACTTGGTTCGATTTGGATTTGGTTTGCTGACTGGTCTTTGTTGCATCTTGTTGCTGAGGTTGAGTGATGGGAGGGACAACAGAGGTGGAACTAGGATGATTCTTCTTTTGAGTTCCTTCTGCCGGTTGTTTGTTTTTCTCCCCCATTTTGCCAGCATCAATGGGCTGAGGGACAGCTACATAAAACTTCCCTTGATCAACAGCACGAGCCAGCAGAGATGAATACTGTTTGATTTGAGCCGTACTGTGCTTAAGCCCGTCAAAGACTTTGATCCCACTAGCCATGTTGGACGCCGGAATGTACATATAGGAGCTGATGACGCTGAGTATAAATTGAAGGGACTTGCCCATCCAGCTCATGGTGTCGGTCATCATGGCGTAAGACTGATGGTACATTTTGAGCAAGGCAGCATCATAGTGATGGCGCTGATTGGATTGATGTGTGACGTGTTGATAGGTGGCCTTGGAGAGTTGGAAGATTTCAGAAGATTTTGCCTGGTCGGTTTTCATTTCTTCACGGGATAAGCTGAGCATACGAATAGCTTCAGCGATTTGCTCGATAGTGCACTGAGAAGAAGATGAAACCAAGTCTCTGGTGGTAGTGAGCTCAGTACTGAGTTGAGTGAAGGCTTGAGCTACTTGTGTAGACCGACCCATACCAGAGTTTGCAGCAGATAAGGCATTTAACTTTCCTTCAATGGTATCCATATGGTGCACCATATGGTGCACCATATGCAGATGAAGGTTAGCCATCTTTGTAGCGAACTCCTGCTTTGGCTGCTGAGCAACCATATCAGTTAGCACACACAAAAGCTCCTTAAGACTTTTGAGTTCAGTCAGAAGTTGCGTTATGATGCTCAGTTGAGTAGGCTCAGCAGAATGACACTCAGCATCAGAGGCATGAGTTCGTTGTATGTCTACGATCAGTTCTTGAGC
This sequence comes from Euphorbia lathyris, assembly GCF_963576675.1. Lineage (NCBI taxonomy): Eukaryota > Viridiplantae > Streptophyta > Magnoliopsida > Malpighiales > Euphorbiaceae > Euphorbia > Euphorbia lathyris. Next base: position 35,125,055 of record NC_088919.1, read on the forward strand.
AGCTTGGAGGATTCTTTTTCCAGAGGCGGAAGTAGTAAGGAAGTTGAGTGGATCAACTGATGGAATCTCAGGAACTGAATTCTGGTTGGCAGCGGGTGTTTGGATATTGGGTAGCTCACCAGAAATGGAGGTGCCCTCTTGATTATGTGAAGGTTGAGGAATTTGAGTGGAAGACTCAGTGTTGAGGCCAGTAGTAGGCGCTGACTGGTTTGCTGACTGTTCAGTAAGAGGATTGGTTTGCACAACAGCAGTATCTACCTGCTCAGTATCATTCTGGAGCTGAGTATTGACTTGTGGAGGAGTCAGCTCGAGATTGTCCTGAGCAGGAGTTTTCTCAGGTACTTGTTCATTTTCTTGAACAGTAGGTTCTTCGATCACATGCTCAGTTGAGGCATGAGCAGCGGTGTTGGCAGATTTCTGACCCTGAGGAGCGTCAGCTTCGGCATGTTCCTGACTATGAGAAACAGATGCTTGTTTTTCCTTGACTGGTGAGGACTTGGCAATAGGTTTGGAGAAGAAATTGAACTCCAGGTCAATCAAATTAACAATAGGATCATGCAGAGGGGAATCATCCAATATATCAAACACTGGTGGTTTGCGTGATTTCTTTTTGAATCTCCTTTCGCTGCCATCCTTGGATTATTTTGGAGACAGAGTTTGATCAACAGTGATGATGTTTGGGACATCCTTAGCTTGTTCTTCAACAGTCGTGGTATTTTCAGGAGACCCAATTTCTGACTCAGCAACTAGTTCTTTAGTAGTTGAGTTGGTTGGTGCTTTTTTCATTGTCTTCTCAGCAGAGACATACTTTTCTTGTTGAGTATTAGAGGTGGTTTCAATGTTATCAGTTTCCTGAGCTCGCAGAAAGAAGGAGTCCTGTGGAACAGCAAAACCAAGAGGAATTGCGTTTAATGGTGTATCTCCAGAACCATTCTTCCTCTTTAGGGGGTGGCTCAATTTCCTCATGCTCATCCTCGGTTTCTTGGACAGCTGCGGGTCGTTTTTGGGAAGGCTTAGACGGGTCAGCTTTCTTCTTAGCAGGCTCAGCTCGAGTGGGATTGGCCAGTACCACTTTAATTCTTTTGGCAGTTTGGAGTGCCGGCATAGTCTTTAGTGCAGCTGATGTGTCTACCTTTCTCTTCTTCCCTTTACTGGGCAGCTCATCCTCCTCTTCATCCACAGTATCCTTTCCTTTCTTCTATTTGGATTTGAAAGGAAGACTGTGTGCTAGTCCAGCTAGGATCTCAACGGTAATTTCCGTCCCTACTACACTCTCCTCACCTTTGAAGCTGATCTTATGATCCTTAAGGATTTCGGTGATGAGCGATTCCAAACGAAGAGCTCCAGTGCTTTGTTAAAATGCTCCGATCAGAAATACAGGCATGTTTAGAGGTTTGTAGTTTAGCATGTGCCAGAGGAAGCACTGCTCGAAGTTGGATGCGGAAGATGTGGAGTTGACCTTTGGGAACAGGTAGTTGGTCAAGAGATAGTGAGCTTGTCTTTGATGCTGACTAAGTGAGGTGCACGATACTTCACCGATGTGACCTTCTGGCTTACAGAACTCAGCTTTGTACTTAGCTCGTTTATAGTCATTAGTTTTCCTTAATTCAGCTCCTTCCGCCTTTAGGTCTAAGAGAATGGACATGTATGAGGGATCAATGATGATTTGTTTTTTGTTTATATATGTGACCATGAAATCAACATCGTCTTGTGCCACCAGTAAGTTTGAGTAGAACTCAGTCACTAGCCTTGGGTAGGTCAGGCCGCTGAGAGAAAAGAGTTTGGTCCATCCGTTCTTGGATATCCAGTCGTTGTAGGGCCTCTCAGCTTCGATGAAGCTCTTGGAGAACCATCGTGAAGGGATGACTTCGAGGTTCTCAACATCAGAGAATACAGATTTAAAGGTCCTCTCCTGAGGGTTCTTTCCCTTGTCCTTCCTCTTCTTCTTAGAAGGAGTTGAGTGTTCCGTGTTGGGGTCAATCCCGAGGATGCTGACTTCATCCATAGGTTTGTCGTGCTGACCGTGACCCGTTTGATTTTCATCATCAGAAGTTTCTTCATGTTCCTGCTCAGTTGGAGAGCCAGGATTGATATCTGATAGATTGTCTTCGTATTGGTCATCGGAGAGATTTCGGGAATCAGACATGGTGTTCTTGAAGACTTCTTTGGAAATGCTTAGAGATTTGGGATTTGAGAGAGAGAGAGAGAGTTCGAGTGCGAAAATCAAGCATAGAAAGTAAATAGTGAGAAATCTTTCACTATTTATAGCCGGTAAGCGTTGATTTGATAGGTTGGGGAGAACGGTGGGAATTTGAACCATCGATAGTCAGTTATTACTGACATTAATTGCGAGAAACGGCGCGTGGTTTTAGTAATGATGACGCTTACGTCATCCTAGAGGCTACTTAAATACGCGTGCAAACCCTAATTGTGCAAGTTGCTTTACTCAGCAACGTAGTTACTCAGCAGTTGAAGTGTTGAGTGTATCGGTCAGTTTTATAAGTTTGCATGGTAAAATCACTCAGCATGCATAGCCACTCAGCATGTAATTAAAACACTCAGCATGAATTATACTTAGAATTTATTGAAGTGGATTGAACATACTGATAGCTTCTCTAAGTATGTTGAATTGCTCACGAGCCAGTGGCTTGGTGAAGATATCAGCAAGCTGCTCATCCGTTGGGACATAGGTCAGCTTGATCTCACCCTTAAGTATATGGTCTCTGATGAAGTGATGCCTTATGCTGACATGCTTCATCCTGCTGTGCTGGATTAGGTTCTTTGATAGGTCAATGGCACTTTTGTTGTCACATTTGACTTCAATCATTTTGGTCTGAACACCATAATCTTCTAGCTGTTGCTTGATCCAAAGGACTTGAGCAACACAGCTTCCAGCAGCAATGTACTCAGCTTCAGTGGTTGACAGGGCTACTGATGACTGCTTCTTACTGAACCAAGACACAAGACAGCTTCCAAGGAAATGACATCCTCCTGAAGTGCTTTTTCGTTCTAGCTTATCTCGTCCATAGTCAGTTTCAGTGTATCCGAGAAGTGTAAAGTCATGAGTATTGGGATACCATAAGCCTGCATTCACTGAGCCTTGCAAATATCTAAGGATTCTTTTTATAGCTATGTAGTGAGATTCCTTAGGGTTAGATTGATATCTAGCGTAATAACATACTGAGAACTGAATGTCCGGTCTACTCGCTGTTAAGTAAAGTAAAGAGCCAATCATACCTCGATATAATTTGCTATCTACTGACTTACCACTTTCATCAACACAAAGGACAATGTCAGTGCCCATTGGGGTCGATATTGGCTTACAGTTGTCAAGTTCATATTTCTTCAATATCTCCTTAGCATACTTCATTTGACTTATGAAGATGCCATTCTTTCCTTGTTTGATTTGGAGTCCAAGGAAGAAGTTAAGTTCTCCCATCATTGACATTTCAAACTTAGTCTGCATCTGTTTGCTAAACTCCTTGCACATAGATTCGTTAGTAGCCCCAAAAATGATGTCATCAACATATATTTGAGCCAACAGGGTGTGTTTACCCTTTCTCTTAATGAATAAGGTTGTATCAGCTTTGCCTCTGACATAATTTCTAGTCAGCAGGAAACTGGTCAGCCTCTCATACCAAGAATGTGGTGCTTGCTTGAGACCGTACAGAGCCTTTTTGAGTTTATAAACATAGTTTGGGAATTTTGGATCCTCAAACCCTGGAGGCTGATTGACATAAACTTCCTCATTTATAACTCCATTAAGAAATGTACTATTGACATCCATTTGAAACAATTTAAAATTCATGAAACTCACATATGCACATAAAATTCTAATTGCTTCAAGCCTTGCCACTGGGGCGAAGGTCTCACCGTAGTCAATACCTTCCTGCTGACTGTAGCCCTGAGCTACAAGTCTTGCTTTGTTTCTGACCACATTCCCTTGCTCATCTAGCTTGTTGCGGAAAACCCATCTTGTTCCTATGGTATTCTAGCTTCTTGGATTTGGCACCAAGTCCCAAACTTCATTTCTTTTGAACTAGTCAAGCTCTTCTTGCATTGCACCCATCCAGTTGTAATGACCCTAACCTAAATAATATATGTTTATATCATTCTCACGATACCACGTTATTTAATTTACAGCACTTTTACTTTTATCAAAATTATATTTATTATGTTGTAGTTATTAGTCAATTACATTATTTTAAGTATAATAATTATTTTAAAAGTATTTTAATCCATAGGTTTAACCATTACCTTATCTTTTTAAACCTAATCCCTTTTGTTTCCGAAAACACTTTTCTTCCTTTACTCTTTCGAAGAGCGGCTGTCATTCCCACTGCTCTTCAATTAAGGTTCCAAGTTTTGCTGTTGAAGTCGATTTTGATTGGTTCACCAAGTAAGTGGATTCATGTATCTTTTATATACTTTTTACCAATTAAATTAGGCTTGTAGAGTTTCAATTTGTTGTTTTGCTAAATCATGGATAACTACACATCAAACTAATATTTTATTCTACTATTTTATTACTTCTTAATGATGAATCCTACAAATGCTACTTCAATTTTGTCTCTAAACTTTGAAATCTGGACTTTAAAAACAGAGACTTAATGATTATCTTTAATACCAACTTTACCCTTTGTTTACCATGGATTCAATTATCAATTATAATACATATTTTAGTTTTGAATTATTTGAATACTAAGCATATTACTAAACTAGTTTCATAACTTATATATATAATGTTTTTTTTTTATGTTTATTGTTCCGCCTGGTTTTGGTATAATCAGTATACCCTTTAATGTTTTAATCTTTATCAATTGATTTAAATGTGCATTTTATACTCTAATTTTCTTTACTTTTCAATTAGAAATTATGGTTATAGAATACTCATATTTCTTTTAGGAAGTATATATGGATTTTCCTACTCCCTGAATCTCTAGTGTCTATAACAATGTAGTTCCTATTCGAGCTTAGATTAATTTGTTCGGTTTCCATCATTCTCTATCAATAGGAAATTCAGAAATTCCCTTGGACTGTTAATCGACAAGAATTCGCGATCTTAGGCAAAGCAGTGTTTCAAAATCTCAGGTGAGTGGTAATTATAGTACATGATATTGTTTGATTGAAATATTAGACTGAAAAACTGTTATCCAAAAATTAGCGTTTGACTGTATATTTTCGTTCCTAAAAACGTATAGCTTAAACCTTATGTTTACTAAATATCCTTAGTATTAGAGCGTATATTCTGGGAACAAACCTTTATATTGATTGTTTTATTATCAGGTACAATAAATTTATTAAAATATTTGTAGTTTCTGATACGCATTTTATCGCAGTTATTACCTTTGTTTTAGAAATCTGATAATTCGTTCAATCAGTTATGATTTTCTGATTTATATATGTATACTATATGTTTTCAAACTGATACAAGTGCTCAGTATATCTGTATATGTTATCTGGCCTCTCACCGATCTTCATAACATTAGGTCCTTGCATTTGTCTTTGAGTCAGGTTGTCAGTTGTCAGTTTGTCGTCAGTTGTGTCAGCATTAGAATCATGCATAAGATCGGTGAAGGCGATTATCTGTTATCTGTATCTGTTATTGGTAGCGCTTACCATTTATCTGGTCCTAGTGGTGTGTAGTATCACCACTCTGTTACACTGTACCATGTGTTTTGAAGCTTTTGCCTTATTTTCTGATTATTCTAATTTTTGATATTTTGAAAGGCTTTAGTATTATATTTGACAATTGATTTCCAGTATTTGAATCGATTATATTATTTTGACCCTTTGGTTTAACTGATTTTGAAATACTATATTTCGAACTATATTTGCCATGATTTAAAAGTATCAGCTTGCCTGCCTGTTCCCTTTCTGTTGTGTGCTGTAGCTACTACTCACTGAGGTTTTCGCTCGTATAGACGAAAATCTCATACCACGTTGAATCTTTCTTTTTCAGATTAAGGTCCCTGTTCGTGAGGTAACTATTGGATTGATGTTGAAGGAGATTGCCTAATAAATTAGCTTTATATTATCGTTGGAGAATTTTGATTATTGAGGTTTAGACTTGCACATTTGATTCTTTTAAGGTTTATTCATGTAATTGAGACGAGTTTGATATTCTGTTAGTAAATTTTGGAATTTCTATTAGTTCAGAATTAAGGCTAGCATAGATTAAAGTTAATTTAATTTATGCGCCGGGCATGGCCTGTGTTGGGTCGTGACAAAGGTGGTATCAGAGACTAGGTTTGGGTTCTTATAAACTTACTGTATAGGATTCACGTGTTCTGTTCATACCCCTTATCTTGCATATCTATCTGGGTCTTCCTATTTACTCATTTTCAATACCTCATTTGCTAAAGTGTCTAACTCTGCTGCATGGATAGGTAATCATGCCTCCTAAAGGAAGAAAAAGAGGCAAGAATACGGTTAATGTTAGTACTAGGAGTAGGGTGACCGTTGAGAATTCATCTTAGCTTGATGGGGGAGCTTCACACCCTATTGGAGGAGCAGCTCCAGCATCTGAACCAATATTGCAACCAGCTGGAGGGTCATCTCAGCCCACTCGTACAGCTTCAGCCTCTCAGCCTGCTCAGATATCTAACACTGATTTGGCTGCTAGATTGCAAGGGGTCTTTCAAGCAGTTGAAAGACTAACAAATGTGGTAGGGGAAAACAGACAACCAAGAACTACAGGATCTACCATACCTAATGATAGAGCTCAATTACAGGATCTTAGTGACTTCTTGAGGTTACAACCTCCAAAGTTTTCGGGTGAGGATTCTGTAACAGATCCTATGGATTTTCTGGATGCTATGGACAGATGTTATGAGGTCTTGGGGTGCACCAGTGCTAGGATGGTATTGTTAGCAGGGAATCAGTTACAAGGAGTGGCACGTAGTTGGTATCTTTCCAAGAGAGGGAATGGACTTGATAACGCTTTCCTTTGGCCACAGTTCCGTGATTCTTTCTTAGAGAGGTTCCTTCCTCCCAGTGTTAAGGAAGCTAAAGCTTTAGAGTTTGAAGTGCTGAAACAGGGTGGTATGACTGTGAGTGAATATGAAATGAAATTCACTCGACTTGCTCGTTTCGGTGAGCATCTTATTCCAACTGAGGAGAGGAAGGCAATGAGGTTTGAGAGGGGACTTCGGGACAGACTATTAGACCGAATTGCTCCTTTACGATTGACTAGCTTTGAGGAAGTGGTGGATCGATCCAGGCAGATGGAGATGTTTGATGACCAGCGTAGGGCTCGTGATCAGAACAAACGTGCTCGATATGACAACCAGAGTGGTCAGAATAGTAGGGGAAGTAACTATTCAGTATCTCATGGGTCCCATTCCTTAACTGGCCAAGGAGGGCAATACTCCAAGAATAATCAGAGATATGGTCAAAGAGCTCAATCCACTGGTAGTCAGAATAGTCAAAGTTCCTCTAGATCGTCATTCCCTACTTGTCAGCTTTGCTGTAAATTTCATGGTAACTCTCCATGCCATCGAGCAATTGGGGCTTGTTTTGGTTGTGGTCAAGTGGGACATAGAAGAAAAGATTGCCCAAGCAGTAACACAACACTAGCTGTGGGTCAGGATACAGTTTCTGCTCTTTTTATCGGTACTCAGCCATCTTCTCAGTATGGTGGTAGAGGCCAGAGTTCAGGAGGTCGAGGTCAGGGTGGTCGAGGTCTCAATTCAGCTCCTAATCATGCAACAGCAGGTCGAGGTCAGTCTAGAGCCTTTGCCCTGACACAGCAGGATGCTCAGGCATCTAATGCAGTGGTGACAGGTACCATTTCTGTATGTTCATTTGATGCTAGAGTTTTGATTGATCCTGGTGCTACACATTCCTTTGTTTCTCCTTGTTTTTCTATGAAATTTGGTGTACCACCCACTATGTTAGATTGTCCGTTATCTGTGGCAACGCCTATAGGAGATGTCCTTGACATAATCTAACTTTTAAGAATTGCTTAGTAAAAGTAGGGGAAAGGGAACTCTTAGCTGATCTTGTATTACTTGAAATGTTAGATTTTGATGTGCTTTTGGGAATGGATTGGTTAGCCTCATATCATGCCTCTTTAAACTGTTATAGCAAGTTAGTAACTTTCAAAATTCCTGGGGAGATAGAATTTCAATTTCAAGGAGATCGTAGCATGGCTCCTCATAGTCTTATTTCTGCTATTACTGCAAGAAGATTGTTGTATAAGAACTGTGAAGGGTTTCTAGCTTATGTTAAGGATACTCAAGCCAAGGGTATCGAGTTGGAGAATGTTGATGTGGTGAAATAGTTTATTGACGTCTTTCCTGAAGATTTGACAGGTTTGCCACCTGAGAGAGTAATCGATTTCTGTGTTGACTTAGCACCCGAAACAAGACCCATATCTATGCCTCCTTACCGAATGGCTCCTGCTGAACTAAAGGAGTTGAAGGAACAACTGTAAGACTTGCTTGACAAGGGGTTCATCCGCCCTAGTGTCTCTCCTTGGGGTGCTCCTGTGTTGTTTGTGAAGAAGAAGGATGGATCAATGAGATTGTGCATTGATTATCGACAGTTGAACAAGGTCACAATACGTAACAAATACCCTCTTCCTCGAATTGATGATCTATTTGATCAGCTCCAGGGTGCAAAGTACTTCTCTAAGATCGATCTGAGGTCCGGTTATCATCAGTTGAGGGTTAAAAATGTTGACATACCTAAGACAGCTTTCAGGACTAGGTATGGTCACTATGAATTTCTGGTGATGCCTTTTGGTCTCACTAATGCTCCTGCAGCTTTTATGGATCTAATGAATAGGGTGTTTAGGCCCTTCCTTGATCGTTTTGTGATAGTGTTCATAGATGACATTTTGGTGTATTCTAAAAGTAAAGAAGAACATGAGCAGCATCTGAGGCTTGTTTTTCAGACTTTAAGAGAGAACCAGTTGTATGCTAAGTTCTCAAAATGTGAATTCTGGTTGGATAGTGTCGCATTCTTAGGGCACGTAGTATCCAAATATGGGGTGAGTGTTGATCAGAAGAAGGTTGATGCCGTTCTTCATTGGCCAAGGCCTAGTTCAGTGTCGGAGATTCGAAGTTTTCTTGGGTTAGCGGGTTATTATCGACATTTTGGGCAAGACTTTTCTCGAATAGCTTCTCCTTTAACCAAGTTAACCCAGAAGAATGTGAAGTTTCAGTGGTCAGAAGCATGTGAGAAGAGTTTTGAAGAATTGAAAGTTCGTTTGACTTCAGCACCAGTGTTAGCCCTTCCATCTGGATCCGGGGGCTACACAGTGTTTTGTGATGCTTCAAGGGTTGGTCTGGGATGTGTATTGATGCAACATGGGCATGTGATTGCATATGCTTCTCGCCAATTAAAGCAACATGAACAGAATTATCCAACTCATGATTTAGAAATGGCAGCAGTGATCTTTGCCCTAAAGATATGGAGACATTACTTGTATGGGGAGACATGTGAGATTTTCACTGACCATAAAAGTCTAAAATACATCTTTGATCAGCGTGATTTGAATTTGAGGCAGAGAAGATGGGTGGAGTTTCTCAAGGATTATGATTGCACAATTCAGTACCATCCAGGAAAAGCAAATGTTGTAGCAGATGCTTTAAGTAGGAAATCTCTGGGTAGCCTAGCTCATCTTTCTGTAGTGAGGAGACCTTTGATTGGTGACATTCATGAATTGATTGACCAAGAAGTAGAATTTGAGGCAACATCTGAAGCGTTAGTAGCTCATTTTCGTGTTAGACCTATTCTATTAGATAGAATCAAGGCAGTGCAACAAGAAGATCCTCAATTGTGTAAAGTTAAGGATGATGTTTGTCAGGGTAAGGTTCAAGACTTCATGATTGGTGATGATGGAGTTCTTCGTTATGGGACTAGACTGTGTGTTCCTAGTGTTGATGATTTAAAAAGGGAAATTTTGGAGGAAGCACACTGTTCGGCTTATACAGTTCATCCTGGTTCCACTAAGATGTATAGAGATTTAAGAGAATTATACTGGTGGAGTGGAATAAAGAGAGATGTTGCAGACTTTGTTGCTAAATGCCTTACTTGTCAACAAATCAAGGCAGAACATCAGAGACTGTCTGGGTTGCTCCAACCATTACCTATTCCTGAGTGGAAGTGGGAGAATATTGCTATGGACTTTGTGGTAGGATTGCCTCGTACTAGGGGAGGGTACGATTCCATTTGGGTGATAGTCGACCGTTTAACTAAGTCAGCTCATTTTCTTCATGTGAAGACAACCTATGATTTCTCTAAGCTTGCTCAGTTATACATTGATGAGATTGTTAGACTTCATGGAGTTCCAGTCTCTATCGTGTCAGATCGTGGTGCTCAATTTACTTCTCGATTTTGGAAGAAATTTCAAGAAGCGTTAGGTACAAGACTCCAATTTAGCACAACGTTTCATCCTCAGACCGACGGTCAGTCAGAGAGGACTATTCAGACTTTAGAGGATATGCTTCGAGCTTGTATCTTTGATTTTGGTCAAAATTGGGATCATCATTTGCCTTTGGTAGAGTTTGCTTATAACAATAGCTATCAAGCTAGCATTGAGATGGCGCCTTATAAAGCCTTGTATGGTCGTAAGTGTCGGTCGCCGATTTGTTGGGATGAGGTTGGAGAAAGGAGACTCACTAGACCTGAGTTGATACAGTTGACTTCAGATAAAGTTCGTGTTATTCGTGATAGACTCTTAACAGCTCAGAGTAGGCAAAAGAGTTATGTTGATCCGAGGCGCAAGAATGTAGAATTTCAGATCGGTGATCATGTGTTTCTAAAGGTCTCTCCGATGAAAGGAATCATGCGTTTTGGCAAGAAAGGAAAATTGAGTCCGCGTTATGTAGGCCCGTTTGAGATTCTTGAAAGGATTGGTGCAGTCGCATATCGTTTAGCTCTTCCACCTGATTTCTCTAAGGTTCATCCGGTATTCCACATATCGATGCTTAGGAAATACATTCCTGATGCGTCCCATGTCTTACAACCTCAAGCTATACAAGTTAGAGATGATCTGTCTTATGAGGAGCAACCTATAAAGATTTTAGATAGTCAAGTTCGCAAGCTGCGTTCAAAAGAAATTCCTTTAGTTAAAGTTCTTTGGCAAAACCACTCTAGTAGTGAAGCGACTTGGGAGACTGAATCCGAGATGCGAACCAGATATCCTCATTTGTTCGATGTTTGAGGTTAATGTCCTTATAATTTAAATTTGGGGACCAAATTTTCTTTAGGGGGGAAGAATGTAATGACCCTAACCTAAATAATATATGTTTATATCATTCTCACGATACCACGTTATTTAATTTACAGCACTTTTACTTTTATCAAAATTATATTTATTATGTTGTAGTTATTAGTCAATTACATTATTTTAAGTATAATAATTATTTTAATTATTTTAAAAGTATTTTAATCCATAGGTTTAACCATTACCTTATCTTTTTGAACCTAATCCCTTGTGTTTCCGAAAACACTTTTCTTCCTTTACTCTTTCGAAGAGCGGCCGTCATTCCCACTGCTCTTCAATTAAGGTTCCAAGTTTTGCTGTTGAAGTCGATTTTGATTGGTTCACCAAGTAAGTGGATTCATGTATCTTTTATATACTTTTTACCAATTAAATTAGGCTTGTAGAGTTTCAATTTGTTGTTTTGCTAAATCATGGATAACTACACATCAAACTAATATTTTATTCTACTATTTTATTACTTCTTAATGATGAATCCTACAAATGCTACTTCAATTTTGTCTCTGAACTTTGAAATCTGGACTTTAAAAACAGAGACTTAATGATTATCTTTAATACCAACTTTACCCTTTGTTTACCATGGATTCAATTATCAATTATAATACATATTTTAGTTTTGAATTATTTGAATACTAAGCATATATATATTACAAACTAAACTAGTTTCATAACTTATATATATAATGTTTTTTTTTTATGTTTATTGTTCCGCCTGGTTTTGGTATAATCAGTATACCCTTTAATGTTTTAATCTTTATCAATTGATTTAAATGTGCATTTTATACTCTAATTTTCTTTACTTTTCAATTAGAAATTATGGTTATAGAATACTCATATTTCTTTTAGGAAGTATATATGGATTTTCCTGCTCCCTGAATCTCTAGTGTCTATAACAATGTAGTTCCTATTCGAGCTTAGATTAATTTGTTCGGTTTCCGTCATTCTCTATCAATAGGAAATTCAGAAATTCCCTTGGACTGTTAATCGACAAGAATTCGCGATCTTAGGCAAAGCAGTGTTTCAAAATCTCAGGTGAGTGGTAATTATAGTACATGATATTGTTTGATTGAAATATTAGACTGAAAAACTGTTATCCAAAAATTAGCGTTTGACTGTATATTTTCGTTCCTAAAAACGTATAGCTTAAACCTTATGTTTACTAAATATCCTTAGTATTAGAGCGTATATTCTAGGAACAGACCTTTATATTGATTGTTTTATTATCAGGTACAATGAATTTATTAAAATTTGATTTGATATGATTTGTAGTTTCTGATACGCATTTTATCGCAGTTATTACCTTTGTTTTAGAAATCTGATAATTCGTTCAATCAGTTATGATTTTCTGATTTATATATGTATACTATATGTTTTCAAACTGGTACAAGTGCTCAGTATATCTGTATCTGTTATCTGGCCTCTCATCGATCTTCATAACATTAGGTCCTTGCATTTGTCTTTGAGTCAGGTTGTCAGTTGTCAGTTTGTCGTCAGTTGTGTCAGCATTAGAATCATGCATAAGATCGGTGAAGGCGATTATCTGTTATCTGTATCTGTTATTGGTAGCGCTTACCATTTATCTGGCCCTAGTGGTGTGTAGTATCACCACTCTGTTACACTGTACCATGTGTTTTGAAGCTTTTGCCTTATTTTCTGATTATTCTAATTTTTGATATTTTGAAAGGCTTTAGTATTATATTTGACAATTGATTTCCAGTATTTGAATCGATTATATTATTTTGACCCTTTGGTTTAACTGATTTTGAAATACTATATTTCGAACTATATTTGCCATGATTTAAAAGTATCAGCTTGCCTGCCTGTTCCCTTTTTGTTGTGTGCTGTAGCTACTACTCACTGAGGTTTTCGCTCGTATAGACGAAAATCTCATACCACGTTGAATCTTTCTTTTTCAGATTAAGGTCCCTGTTCGTGAGGTAACTATTGGATTGATGTTGAAGGAGATTGCCTAATAAATTAGCTTTATATTATCGTTGGAGAATTTTGATTATTGAGGTTTAGACTTGCACATTTGATTCTTTTAAGGTTTATTCATGTAATTGAGACGAGTTTGATATTCTGTTAGTAAATTTTGGAATTTCTATTAGTTCAGAATTAAGGCTAGCATAGATTAAAGTTAATTTAATTTATGCACCGGTCATGGCCTGTGTTGGGTCGTGACTCCAGTGCTCGTCGTTCTCAGCTTCTAAGAAATTCTTTGGTTCCAAAACTGAGACGAATTCTACATTGCTGAGGTATCTCCTGAGTTGATTTCTTGTCATCAGGGTGTTCTCAGCAGCATCGAGAATGGCGCTTTCAGAGTGTCCCCTTGGGATTCTGATTTCTTTCGGTAGTGTGATGTCTTGAGCTGGTTGTGTTTCAACAATCTCTGTAGGTATGGATTGGTCAGTGAAAACAATTTGGGTGTCATTTTTACCTTTGGTCAGCCCTTGAAGTGGTAACTCAGCGGCTCCACCTTGGTCAGCATCTGCTGAGTATTGATCATCCTCAATCGGTTGACTAACTTCTCCTGCAGGGTTAGTTTCATCGAACTCAATGTGTACTGACTCTTCTAAGACCTGAGTTCGTTTATTGAAAACTCTATATGCTTTGCTGTTTGTTGGGTAGCCTAAAAAGATAGCTTCATCAGCTTTTGAATCAAATTTAGCAAGGTTGTCTTTAGTATTTAAGATAAAACATTTACAACCAAAGGCACGAAAGTATCCAATGTTGGGTTTTCGTCCTTTCCAAAGTTCGTAGGGAGTTTTCTTCAATATGGGTCTGACTAAAGCTCTATTGAGTATATAACATGTTGTGTTGACAGCTTCACCCCAGAAGTACTTTGGAAGCCTATTCTCACTCAGCATTGTCCTGGCAATTTCAACCAGGGTTCTGTTTTTCCTTTCAACTACCCCATTTTGTTGAGGAGTTCTAGGAGCAGAGAAATTATGGTCAATGCCGCTGGCTTCACAGAACTCAACAAACTGTTGGTTTTTTAATTCTCCACCAGTATCATTTCGGATGTGAGTTAGTTTTAGGTCTTTATCATTTTCAAGTTTTCTAACCAATGTTGAAAATGTCTCAAAGGTTTCATTCTTGCTACTCAGCAAGATGATCCAAGTGTACCGAGAGAAGTCATCTACAATAACCAAGGAAAATCTCCTACCACCCAAGCTCAGCGGCTGGACTGGTCCGAAGAGATCCAAGTGTAGTAACTCAAGTGGACGCTTGGTTGAGACGATGGTTTTACTATGAAAAGATTTTTTGGTTTGTTTTCCCTGCTGACAAGCATTGCATAATTGATCCTTTTCAAACTTAAGTTCGGGCAATCCCTCAACTAATTGCTTTTTTGCTAATTTGGCCAGGAGGTCCATGCTTACATGACCAAGTCTCCTGTGTCATAGCCAGGAATTTTCTTCCTTTGACACTAAGCATATATTTTTTGAAAATTTCTTTTCTAGACTCAGCATAAAGACATTGTCAACATGAGGGGCAGTTAAAATCAATTCATTTTTTTTCCCCTCGAGTATTTTACATCCAGTGGCATCAAATATAACTTTTCTACTGCTATCACAGAGATGAGCTACGCTCGGTAGGTTATATTCAAGCCCTCTGACTAGGGAGACTGACTCAATAGTAGGATTACCACCGATGGTTCCTGACCCTACTATCTTACCCTTTTTGTTGTCTCCAAAACTTACACTTCCTCCTCGTTTAAGTTCAAGTGTGATGAACTGAGTTTCATCACCCGTCATATGCCTTGAGCATGCGCTGTCAACGTACCACAACTTTGACTTCTCCGCACACCTCAGGCCGACCTGCAATATAGCTAGTTATCTTTAGGTACCCAAGTCTTTTTGGGTCCTCGTTTGTTAGGCACAGCAGGTGATACATCATATTTCATTTTATGACGGCACACATTAATGGTGTGGCCAGTCTTGCCACAAAAGTCACACTGGACCTTTCTTTGTGGACGTCTTATCGGCGGGTCAGCACCATTGTGCTGGGCATGCCAACATACCTTAGTGGTGTGGCCTTTCTTCCCACAAAAGTCACATTGGACATTTTGTTGGGGAGTCCATTTCCGCTGACTAGTACCTGAGTACTCAGCGTAATGATGGAAACTCTTCTTAGTTGGAACCTTTAGTTGGTTCTAAATGGATGTGATGTCCTTTCTCAGTTTCTTAGAATCTGATTGGACCTCAGTGACATACTTATACATGACTTGTAAGTTCTCATCTTGCCTAGTATTGTCCTGGAGAAGATGGCGAAGATCACTGAGTTTGATCTCTTCAATCTCATCACATCGCCGACTGAGTGCGCGTACTTTATTGTTACACTTTTTGATAAGTGTATACAGGTCACTCAGGGCGTTAATCATTTCATTTATGAGCAAGGGCAGAGTTGTTACCTCAGTTGGTTGTTCCTCATTGTCGGATGCACACAATGAGTCAGCTTGCTCAGACGGACAGAAGTTAGCAACATCATCTGCCATGAAACAGATGTTTGCTGACTCAGTTGCTTTAGCTTCTGATGAAGATGATTCATCACTATCGCTCCAAGTGGCCACCATTGCTTTTCTCCCACTTTTCTTGTCCTTCTTCAAAGTAGGACAGCTTGACGTGATATGGTCAGTTTGATGACATTCAAAGCATGTGATAGGCTTTGAGCTTTCTTTCCTGTATTTGCTGTCGCTTGACTCAGCTTTGTTGTTATCATATTTCTTGAATGACTTTCTGCTGTACTTGTCATTCTTGCGGAACAGCTTCTTCATCTTCCTAGTGAACATGGCCATTTCTTCATCATCAGATGTGTCACCATCAGTGGAGTCAACTTTCATGACAAGAGACTTTTGCTTCTTGTCCTCAACTTTTTCTTTCACCTCAAAGTTCTTCATTGATATCTCATGGGTCAGCAAGGATCCGATGAGTTCATCATACTTGTAGGTGGTTAGATTTTGGGCTTCCTCAACGGCTGTCTTCTTTGCTTGCCAACTTTAGGGAAGACTCCTCAATATCTTCTTCACTTGCTCTTCCTCAGTGAAGATCTTGCCGAGCCTCTTGAGTTCGTTGATAATGTTGGTGAACCTTGAGTTCATGTCAGAAATTCCTTCACCATCATTCATCTCGAACAACTCGTACAGCCTCATGTGTTGGTTCACCTTGGATTCTTTGACCTTACTGGTTCCTTCATAGGTGACCTCCAGCTTCTTCCATATCTCATGTGCTGACTCGCAACCTGAGATTTTATTGTACTCTGCAGCATCTAACACACAGTGAAGCATGTTTATAGCAGCGGCATGATTTTGCAGTTTCTTGAGGTCATCCTCTGACCACTTAGCCTCAGCTTTGACAGACGTTTGTCCGTCAACAGTTTCAATAGGGACAAACGGGCCTTGGACTATGGAAAGCCATACACTCATGTTTGTTGCCTGAATGAAATTTTTCATTCTGTTCTTCCAAAAGGTATAGTTAGACCCCAAGAAAAGAGGAGGCCTAGTAATGGATAGTCCCTCAGGAAGAATCTGAGTTGTCTGATTCCCTGGGAGGAAACGAGTGCTGTTCTCAGCCATTGTGGGGATCAGCTCAAGATAGTTATATCTTGTTTAGCGAGCTGTTTAGCTCTGATACCACTTGTTGGTCCCGTGTAACGTGATAATATTAGTTCCAAGGGGGGGGGGGGGGGTGTTAAGCCCAAAATATACCTAAAATATCATATATAAATACATTAAATTTACATTGAAATCGTGCTAATTATATTCATTTGGAATACTTTTACGTCTTTATTTACTTCTTTGATGCAAGATACTTAATTATTTAGTTAAATCCAAATAGGAGCTAAAACGGAGCTAAAATGGAGGAAAACCCTAAAAAACGTACCAAGAATGCATATCAGTCAGAAGAACGCTCAAGGAGGACAAGAAGCAGTCGAGAGACGGTGAGAAAAGCCCCTGTCGCGACTGAGATTCTCAAAATCTCAGTCGCGACTTTCTAAATCTCAAACACCAAAGTCAAAGTTTTCAGCCTTTTCCTGCACCCTCTGTCGCGACTGAGATTCTCGGAATCTCATATGAGACAGCGAAGAATTCTGCACAGTTTTCACATGTTTAAATCCAAGAAACGCGTCTGTTCGTTTGGATAAAAGCGACCCTTCACCAACGGACACGATCTATCAATTACAACCCTTCACCAACTATAAATAAGTGATCTATTTCAAGAAATCAATATGGATTAAGGGTTATGAGAGTTGTTATGTTGAAGAAACTCTGACTCAGAAATGAGTCAGAAAGTTAGATTTCATTTCTGTGTAAACAAACTTGCTATACACAAGTTGTTATTATATTAGTTATAAACACAGTATTAGTTTAGTTTCAAAGGTTGATCAGAGACAAGTTTTCATTCTGGTAGTGGACTGACCAGTCTCTATTCCGAAGATCCAGTGAGAAGAATTGACGGCTGAAGCGCATGAGGTTTGACGCACCTACGGAGTTTGAGGGAAAGATTGACGACCCGGATCTCAAAGTTTTCGTTACAATGCTATCCAAGTTTCTACTTCTCTGTTAACTTGTGAAAATTCACATTTCATTAATGATATACTTATTTATTCAATACATTCTTTCTGTTGTTATTTTGATATTGTTCTGACAAAATGATTTTCAAAATGATAAATTGGTGTTTTTATTAAAACGTTCTATTCAATCTTATTCATATAAGAACTTTGTTGAACACTTGACAGATTTAGTTTTTATGGATGATATGATCGCTGATCGCGGCTTATCAGACATAAAATACTAGTTTGATTAAGGTAGCAATCTGCTCCGATCCAGAGAGATTTCTACGGTTCAAAGCCATTTAATTGAGTAAATCCCTATATTGTTACATGTCCATAATCTTTCCAAAGTTAAAGTTGTTTTCTTTGCTTTATGAAAATAAGTTTTATACCTTCTATTTATTCCAATTACGGAAGTATCTGTCTTGTAATCAAAATCTCAAGACGGAATTGTTCTCTAAATTCAATATAATATTCTTATCTAATCCTAATTTACCCGAACCAATTCAATCAATTAAACGAATTTCTTTTATTAAACCTAAACACGTGAATAAAACTGAATTAAATAAGGTTTTAGTTAAAAAGCGTTCCCTGTGGGTTCGATATCTTTTATTACTACAAGCGTATACCGTGCACTTGCGGAAATCGCTCAACAAGTTTTTGGCGCCGTTGCCGGGGAACGCCAAATTTTTAACAAAAATTTATATTTTTCGTGTTTTATTCCGAACCTTGGTTAACAATGTATTTATTTATTTTATAGTTTTTTTATTTTTGAGGATGGTCGCTAGGACTAAATCCTCGTTGTTATTTAACGTTTGCAATTAGATGTTTGCAGATAAAAAAATCCAAGTTTTTTCAAAGATAAACTGAAGATTTGATCATCAATATAAATTTCCAAAAGGAGTCTACAGAAAAGAAATCCAGTACAGATACATCAGAAGGAAAAGAAAATTTTATGAAACAGGATGTCAGACGTGACAGATGATTCTTCCAGAAAATTTACCTCTTCCCAAACACATTTACCTCTTTTCTATACACTAACCCTTAACCAAAACATCATTTCTCTTTGTACAAAAATTATTCAATTCCTACATTACACCCACATAATTTCTTCTTTTATCATATCATTTCCTTAAACACCTACATTTATCTCTCCAAGAAATAGCCGATCAACTTTTCTCAGGCAGATATATTAGGAAGTAGGAATGGGGAATACAGTCCTTGAAATTATCTTATCCCTCAGGAAGGAGTTGTTGATTTTTACACTAGTTTTGAAAGTTTCAGTTCATGTGCGTAGTTTTTTGTTCGAGGCCAGAACCAGAAGTTCGGACATTCAACCGAAATCATTAGATCCTTAAATTGAGAAAACGCTAAAAAAGAAAGCGCTTAAAAAAATGCAAAAAAAAAAGAGAGAAAAAATATATATAATAATAATTTCAAGTTGGGGGTACATTTCTACTTTCTTCTATTCCCACTTGAAATTATTCCCAGGTAAGTAAACAGAACCATTATTTAGAACCGGTCTAGATAATTGACTCTGTCCATAATTTTGATTCTCCTTGAGAATTCTTAAGGATTATCACATTTTTAGTTTTTAATATTTCATATTCTAATTTTTACATTTTATTTTAGTTTAATTTTTATATTCATCATTAGTTTAGCAATAATGATTAGATTAGAAATAAAAACAAATTCTTTGAAAGATATTGAAAATATGCTATGTATCTTAAATATTTGTACTTAATGAGGAAAATGTCTTTAGATTTAAAGAAATCTCAATTGAATTAAAATCACATGTAATTTAAGTTTCTGATTGTATAAAGATTTTTAAACAAATCTCTACAGTGATTTTTATTAGAAGTTTTATAAATTTCTGAACTTACTGAGAATTTTTAATTCTCAATTGAGATTTTAAAATTCTCTATAGAACTAGTGATGACCAGTGCAAAGCATTCCTTGCCAATGGGCAAGATGTGTCGCGATCGATATTCCAATTTCTCGACCATGACACGCATAATTTTCAATAAGATGTCTTTTGTTCTATGAAAATTAATTTATTTAGTTTTCATATTTTTAATTTTTAGTTTTTCTTATCTTATGTTCATAATTTTTATTTTTTTTTAATTTATATATTTTATTTTTGTTTTTATTCTCATTTTTATTTTGTGTACAAATAAGTTTGTCAACATTAAAATTTTAATCTAGTCATGTTTTGAAAATGATTTCATTAAGTGTTAAGTGATCTTGAGGAATTATAAAATGCAAAAATCTCAGTTGAGATTTTCCATGTTTCAGGGTTTGGAAATCTCAGTTGAGATTCCGAAAATCTCGGTTGAGATTTTCTGTCTTTTCCAATTTGAAATAACTGTAAGGGATTACAGCCATCTGGTTTTTAAAATTTCTGTCAGTTGATTCGAAGAGGTATCACTTTTTGCATCTTTTCTTTTTAACAGACACAACCTTTCACTTAAATGTCTTATATATTCCTGTAGGATCAGACTTATTCCATTTCATTTCATCTTCCTGAATTTCTTTCTCAAATTCTCAATCCTATAGACATCATTTTCTTCTCTCTCACAGACATGACTAAGTCTTTGAAAAATCTTCGAAAACACACTTCTGCTCATAGCAAGCGTGTTGACATTTCTTCACGCTATGGAGCATGGTTTCCAATCTACAATCATGATGAGGGGAAACGTTATTTTTAGTTTAGATATGCACAATTCTGTGGCATGATGTATCTGGATGAGTTCCTGAACGAAGAACTCGGGATAAGCGATGACATGAATCGCTATCTGACAAACTTAGGATGGGCCAAGTTTGTATCAATGAAGTTTCCTATTATTGGAAACTGGGTATTAGAGTTTTTGTCGACTATTCGTTTCGTCAATAAGAGGTGTGTTCGTCTCAGTTTTCGTTGTGAGGGTAAGATATTCACTTTTGGATATCCTGAACTTCATAATTGGTTTGGTTTTCCGCCACGGGATACCACTCCGCATCATCCTGGCAGAGATATGACTTCTACAGATATATGGAGAATGTTGACAGGATTTGGAGATTCAATCCACGTATTGCCTACAATAAATCAATAAATTCTAACTCCATGCTGTTTTTGCATAAATTTCTCTGTCATAGTCTATTTGGTCGAGTCAGAAGCAGTGTCGTCCAGAATACTGATTTATATGTGCTAGGTGATATTTTCCAAGGCAACATAGTTAATTCCTCAAAGATTTTGATGGAGGGATTAGTTGTCGCTTCCCGTTCGATGAATCAGACAATAGGGTTTGGGAATATTATATGTGGAATAATCCTAGGAACCAAAGGATCAGTTTCTATTCCTTGGACTAATAAAGAGACTTTTCCCATACTTGATTACGAGTTCTCAGAAAGTGAGGGAATCGTAAAACGAGTTTTTCGTGTCGGTCCACAGTTTCTTTCTCTCACATAAAGAGAAGTTTTTGTTCAAGAACAATTAGAAAGGGCCAGCATAAAACATATTCTAATTCATAGGGATACTGTTTAAATTTATAATGTTTGATTGTAATTCTGTACATATATTTGAGGTTCATGTATATAGATTTATTTCTGTTTTTGTGTACATATGTTTGATAAGTAATTAATAGGTGATTATGATTAATAAAAATGCATTAATTCTTTCCTTAATTTCTTTTCTTTAAGGAACAACCTTTGGTTTTCCTTTAATTTAATGTTTCAGTTTTGTTTATCTCAGTTTCAGGAATTAAAATTTGCATTAATGTCACTTAATTACAAGAGGAATTGAATTAGTCATGTTCAAATTGTCAAAAATATCCAATTTTTACCCAGAAATTCCAGAATCTCAGTTGAGATTCTGAAATCTCAGTTGAGACAGCAAAGGAGCAATTTTCAAGAAAATTTCGCCCTCTTTGCAAGCTTGCTGTCGCGACTGAGATTTTGAAAATCTCAGTCGCGACTTGCGGCTGCTGTGACGGGATTTGGATGGTTTTTTGCATTTAATCATATTCCTACTCTAATTTACTTACCTATTCATCTATCCTAATCAATACCTATTACTGACACCTATTTAAATCACCTATTTTTACACCAATCAATCATCTTTTCTCTTCCCAATACTAAGATTCACTCATCTTCCCCATAAATCTTTACCCTATTCATCTTCTTCTTCCCTAAATCACCACCACTATCTTTTACTCTTCCTTTCATCCTTTCATATTTTCTTTATCTCATTCACCAAATTTCACAAAAAAAATGCCTAGACAAAAGACCGTTGCTAACAAAACTAAAGCCACTGAAGTCAATAGATTACGGGTTCAATATGGAGCACCGTTCGATATTGCGACGGAAGCCGAAGGACGCAAATTTCGCCGTTTTTCTAATAGCGAAGTGGTGTTCGTCGACATGCCTTTCCTTGACACCGACACGGTAAACACACTTTCTTTTACCGAGCGTATTGATGAATTTCTTTCCGTTCTTGGTTGGAAACAATTTTTTAGTATGCGTTTTCCTAGTCTTAAATCGCATATTATTGAGTTTTTGGTTACTCTAACCTATGACAAGAAGAAAGGAGTTATCTCTTTTCGGAATGATGGAGTTCGTTATAACGTTGGGTATGCGGCCATGAACCGTTGGTTTGGCTTTCCTACTCGGAATTTTTATTCCAAACCAAAGCCTTTTAATTCACACACGGTTTGGCAATCTTTAACCGGTTTAGATGTTTTTAATCCTAAGAATACATCTAGTAAGCTACTTAAGGACGATTGTATCTTTTTCTTTCACAAGTTTTTATCATTTTCCTTATTTGGTCGGGTTGAAAGTTCAAAAGTGCAAGTTCGTGATTTGTTTGTGTTGGATAGTATTTTTAAGGGTTTGATCATTGATAGTATTGAGATGATATTTACTAATTTAGTTCGAGCTTCCAAGTCACGTAATAAGCAAGTGTCAATGGGTAATTTAATTACCGGCATTGTTTTGGGTGCTCGGGGTGAATTAGTGGATTATCAAAATATGCCCTATGTTGGTTTACCTTCCTTGGATCTCACGGCACTATAAAGGGCCAATTTATTGAAGAAAATGGGACCGCCCGCCTTTATCTCTTATGAAGCTCGTACAAGACGTGTTTTTGCTACCATGGGTGGTGAAGCTTCAAGTTCTCAAGGTTTAGGTGCCCAAGATGATGATGAGGACGATGCGGAGGACTTTGATAAAGAAGAGGAGGAGGAGGAGCATGTTGATGTTAATGCCACCGAGCAAGCAAATGTGGAACCGGATGAAGATGAACAAGTTGGATGGCAACGTGTTTTGACACAAATGAACGAGTATAACCGTCACATGAATTTACGGTTAGATGAAGTCGTTGCCAACAATACCGAAATGAGTTCGAGGATAAACACGGTGGATGCCAATATCACTACATTGAGACGTGAGCACAAATCTACTCGTCGTCGGTTGCTATCTTTCTTTCGACGCCAAGGAGTTGAGACTACGCCTTCACCACCAAGTTCACCTTGATAGGTTTTATCCTTCCTCTCTTTAACTCATTTTCGTTATTATGTTTTGTTAAGTTTGGCTAAGTTTGGTACTATATTTTTAATTATGTTTGGTACAATTTTCCTTATTATTGTGTTTGAATGTTATCGTACTTTTATTTTCAATTCTAATTCGTATGGTTTATTTCGTACTATTTTTTCGTGTTTTATCGCTTTTTGCACCAATGAGGACATGATCCAAATTAAGTGTGGGAGGAGATATTTCATATTCGTTTTAATTTTAAGTACGAATGAATGCCACGAATGAGAATGAATGCAATTTATTTAAGTATAAATGCATGTTGTTATTCAATTTTAAGTAAAATATAATATGCAACATTTTCAAAACAAGAAATGCAACATTTTTCAAAAATAATGACAATTTTTCATAAACATATATTTTTGTTAAGTATATATTTCATATGTTTCAAACAATTCAATTTTAAAAATAATGTTAAGCATATTTTAAGGTTATCATTATTGGTAGAAATAATATTTCTATACGGGCAATATTTTTCATACATATTTTTACAAATCTCCGATACGATTTTATCAAAAACGTCTCGAGTAAATGTATATAAGTACAATTTCTTTAGTTTCAAATCTCTACTTTATATCATGAATTCATGATAAATATAAATCTTATTTTCAATTTTCAATTAGGTTTATAGGCATAAATCAAACTAACAACTTTAGCTTTTTAGCTCGATATGATTTTTCGTCTTACATTAAAAACCAATTGAAGTTTTTAAGGAAATTTTAGTCATAATACATGTTGAATTTCAAGTCAATATAGGATGAATGTGCAATTTTTCTTTTCCCAATTTATAATTTTCATTTTATAACTCGTGTTAATTTAATCAAGTAGTCGTATTCTTAACTTTTGGCCACGATTGAGACCAACCTTATCACAATCGAGGTATGAAAGGGAAGAACATTAAGTACCGTTTACTTTTGGCCACGATTGCGACCACCCTTATCACGATCGAGGTATGAAAGGAACGTTAGAAATTAAAGCAAAAATTAAACGTGTTTAAAGTTTTAAGTAACGATTGCGTCTACCCATGGCATGGTCGGTACCTCTTAAACGAACACAAAAGCAAGTTAATTCATATAAAGTCACGGATGAGACCACCCTTATCACGGGCATGACTAAGCAAATATATTAAACCTAAGTCCTTAATAAATCTATATTTGTAATAGTTTAGGTTTGGGAAAGGAAATTTTGTGCTTAGAAATGCCTTGAGACGAAAGATTCAAAAACATGCGTGCTTACACCGTCCCGAATACTTCAATATAAAAATTGAGATACAAGACGAATGATATATCTCTTTGATACTAGCTAGTTTGATGCTTTGCGTATAAATTTACCATGAAAAGTTTATCTTTCGGGACTAGCAAAAGCTTAAGTGTGGGAGTTTGTTAAGCCCAAAATATACCTAAAATATCATATATAAATACATTAAATTTACATTGAAATCGTGCTAATTATATTCATTTGGAATACTTTTACGTCTTTATTTACTTCTTTGATGCAAGGTACTTAATTATTTGGTTAAATCCAAATAGGAGCTAAAACGGAGCTAAAATGGAGGAAAAACCTAAGAATGCATATCAGTCAGAAGAACGCTCAAGGAGGACAAGAAGCAGTCGAGAGACGGGGAGAAAAGCCCCTGTCGCGACTGAGATTCTCAAAATCTCAGTCGCGACTTTCTAAATCTCAAACACCAAAGTTGAAGTTTTCAGCCTTTTCCTGCACCCTATGTCGCGACTGAGATTCTCGGAATCTCATATGAGACAGTGAAGAATTCTGCACAGTTTTCACATGTTTAAATCCAAGAAACGCGTCTGTTCGTTTGGATAAAAGCGACCCTTCACCAACGGACACGACCCATCAATTACAACCCTTCACCAACTATAAATAAGTGATCTATTTCAAGAAATCAATATGGATTAAGGGTTATGAGAGTTGTTATGTTGAAGAAACTCTGACTCAGAAATGAGTCAGAAAGTTAGATTTCATTTCTGTGTA
This sequence comes from Euphorbia lathyris, assembly GCF_963576675.1. Classification (NCBI taxonomy): domain Eukaryota; kingdom Viridiplantae; phylum Streptophyta; class Magnoliopsida; order Malpighiales; family Euphorbiaceae; genus Euphorbia; species Euphorbia lathyris. The sequence continues at coordinate 35,150,394 of NC_088919.1, forward strand.
ACCAAACTTGCTATACACAAGTTGTTATTAGATTAGTTATAAACACAGTATTAGTTTAGTTTCAAAGGTTGATCAGAGACAAGTTTTCATTCTGGTAGTGGACTGACCAGTCTCTATTCCGAAGATCCAGTGAGAAGAATTGACGGCTGAAGCGCATGAGGTTTGACGCACCTACGGAGTTTGAGGGAAAGATTGACGACCCTGATCTCAAAGTTTTCGTTACAATGCTATCCAAGTTTCTACTTCTCTGTTAACTTGTGAAAATTCACATTTCATTAATGATATACTTGTTTATTCAATACATTCTTTCTGTTGTTATTTTGATATTGTTCTGACAAAATGATTTTCAAAATGATAAATTGGTGTTTTTATTAAAACGTTCTATTCAATCTTATTCATATAAGAACTTTGTTGAACACTTGATAGATTTAGTTTTTATGGATGATATGATCGCTGATCACGGCTTATCAGACATAAAATACTAGTTTGATTAAGGTAGTAATCTGCTCCGATCTAGAGAGATTTCTACGGTTCAAAGCCATTTAATTGAGTAAATCCCTATATTGTTACATGTCCATAATCTTTCCAAAGTTAAAGTTATTTTCTTTGCTTTATGAAAATAAGTTTTATACCTTCTATTTATTCCAATTACGGAAGTATCTGTCTTGTAATCAAAATCTCAAGACGGAATTGTTCTCTAAATTCAATATAATATTCTTATCTAATCCTAATTTACCCGAACCAATTCAATCAATTAAACGAATTTCTTTTATTAAACCTAAACACGTGAATAAAACTGAATTAAATAAGGTTTTAGTTAAAAAGCGTTCCCTGTGGGTTCGATATCTTTTATTACTACAAGCGTATACCGTGCACTTGCGAAAATCGCTCAACAGGGGGTTAGGAACTATTTAAAATTTTCACGTATGGCTGATTGTTAATTTCGAACTTAGACTTTCGCGAAGTCTTTTAACACGGTGAGACTGAGTAATTTTTAGATACAAGCTTAGTCAACAGGTGACTAAGACTGAATCTGTCCTTGAGTCAGGAGATAGCACTTGAGTATATTCCTGAACTCAGCTTCTCAGTTCACTCAACTCAGCTTGTGTTCTTTTTAGCTGTTAACTAGGCAGTGTTATAGCAAGCGATGATTTAAGGAGATAAGGGTTAGAAAGATGTTACTCAGCAGACGTATCCTGGTTTGGCCTCTCCGCCTACGTGCAGTCCTCGGAATTCCTTCCGAGCTTGTTGGAATCCTCTACTGAGCTCTTTAAAGGTAGAGCACAAACCTTTTACAATAGCAAGCTGAGTATACAAGAGTATCTTCCTCTATTCCTCTACTCACTCCTATTTCTACCGCTGAGTACTATAACCGAGTACTCAGCTTCTCCTTTCTATTCTTCTAGAAATGATAAGTGTTTGTTTGTCCTAAACAACAATTTCTAAGACACTTTAGATGATTTAGATCACTCTAGACTTTTACACAGAATTGGAATTGGTGTAAGATTTGCTTTGCTTTTCTCACAGAACTTCGAATATCAATTTGGTCAGCGTTTCGACTTGATTGAAGATCTGCATCGGATGAAGTGTTTTAGTGGCCTATTTATAGTGACACTTAATGCACTGGTTATTTCGAATTTCGAAATAACCATTGGAGGGAAACGGCTTCCTGTCGCTTTCACTCAGTAATTGCTCAGCGTCTTTGGCCAATCAAAACCTTGTATCTTCTGTCTTCGGCAGTGCTTAGCAGCTTTTCGTCAGACAGAAGATAATGTTTCCACATTTATGGTAAAGTCTTCTAGACAGCTTTCTGCGTCTTCTGAACTTTACCCGAAGTAGAAATACTTTGTCTCCAAGTTTATTCAGGCCAGCTGCTGACCTGACTATCTTGTCGCTCAGCTCAGCAGCTTTGTCTTGAAGCTTTTGGTCGAAGGTTTCTCGATCCTTCTTAATGCTGGGCTTGCATTTTACTCAGTGTGACATGCATTTTGATCTGCTTGGGCCGTGAGGCATTGACACTTTGACTTGGGCTTGACTTTCTCTTGTGGGCCTTTGGGCCATACAACTTGATGTCTTATATAAATAACTCAACATTGAACAAACACATTAGTACAAATAAATCAAAGCATTTAAATTTAATGTGTTGGAATATTTTTATCATGGAGATTTAATTCTTGTTAAATAATTTTGTCAAATCAAAATCATGTGGAAAGGTGTTTCAACACGCATCATATGCGTTACCTATACTGATATTATAGCAGAAACCAGCCACCCATTCCCTATGATAATCATGAATAACCCCTTCGGCAGAAATCGAATCATCACTTAACTCCGAGCCATCAGTATTAAGTTTATGCCATCCTACTGGAGGCTTCGCCTAGTGAACGAGAGTTTCCACCCAAGAAGTCCCATCGCTACCTCTTCCCGAATTATTCCAGGCCTCCTGAAACTCATTAATAGTAAACCATATAATTAACAATGGGTTAGAGGGAATATCATATTTTCTATCAAACACGAAGCAATTACGCCACCTCCACAGCAACCAGCAGCATGAAATAAACGTAATCTGCCAGTTAGCACTCACATTTAGCTCCTTTTCCCAAAAGCACCATGAAAACCAGTCCAGATCCGATTTAGCAAAAAAATAAACAGGTAGCAAATGAGATGGAACAAGGAGTCGCCACACATTACCATTGTGCTGACAATCACGGAGAGTATAAGGTATATTCTCGCATGCAGTAGAACATCGAGGACAACTCCCAGTAGAAGCTAAGTGCCTCCGGAACCTCTCTTGATTAGTTAACAGCTTATAGTGCGCCGCTAGCCAAGCAAAGCTACGCAGTCTTTACGGAATTTTCAAGGCCCAAATTTTCTTCCACTGTCTCGAGGTAGCGCCCTCCCCATGGCCACGAACAAGGTCATAAGCAGATTTGCAAGTGAATCACCCAAAATTAGAACCACCCCAGATATGAGTATCCATACTAATTTTAATACTACGAATCCTCAAAAGCCATTCAGTATTAAGAAATGGTTCAATTCGAGACCAGTCCCAATCTCCACTACATAGTCTGCCACATGCAAACCAAAAGTGAAATCAGGAGGTTTAGGATGCGCTACATCAATCAGTCTGACATTATTAATCCAGACATCATTCCAGAATTTAACACATGCCCTATTACCAACATTCCATTTGATTCCAGTGTAAAATTCTCGAAAGACAGAGTGAAAACTCTTCCAGAGAAAGGAGCAATTTTTCACGCGGGCAGTTCCACCAAAGACCGCATCGCTCCTATATTTTCCAAGCAACACACGGGCCCACAAAGCATGCGGCTCTTTCCACATATGCCAAACCAGCTTCATAAGCAAAGCCTTGTTATTATCCTCAGTTTTCCTGAGACCAGCTCCACCTTCATCCTTAGGTCGACAAACATCACTCTAGGGGATGAGATGAACTTTCTGAACACCATTGGTACCACCCCACAAAAATTGCCGATTAAGCTTATCGAGCTCCTTCAAGACAGGATTAGGAAGCAATGAAGATTGCATAACATGGTTAGGAGTGGAGCTAGTGATCGATTGAATAAGTGTCATATGACCCGCTGTTGGGTGTTTTCCGCAAGTATACAGTTTGCACATTTAAGTAATAAAAGATATCGATTCCACATGGAACGTTTGATATTTTGATTCTAAGATTACTGTTTTGATTAAATTCGTTTTCTGTTAAGGTAAATTAAAATTGTTATTTGTTAAATGTTTTCTAATTCTAATTACAGAAATTAAATCTAAATTATAACTTATTCCAAAGTTAATTCATGTTAAGCCAAAAACACAACTTTAAACTTTGCTTTGTTTAAAATAAATGTAATAAATTACCAATTGATTCAATTAGAGAGATTGAATTGTTATCAATCTTTTCTTTCGATCTTAGATTGGAAACATTAATCAAATTCGGAATCTATACCCGATTACTCGAATTACCGCAATGACCAAATCTAAATCCGAATTTGCTTAAGTGTTCAATAAGGTTTGCATGTTCGAATACCAAATTTCTTTCTAAGCATTTTTACATGAAAACACTAATTAATATTACTTAAAGGAGATTGTTAAATCAAACTTTAAGTAAAACAAAGTGAAAATGGAATTGAATTAAAAGATATATTATTAATGTGAGTCATAAACATCACAAAGTTTAACAGAGAAGAACAAAGTTGAAATGCATTAGAAAGAAGTAAGAATTCCAGGTTGTCAATCCTTTACTTAACTCCGTAGGTTCGTCACGCCTTGGTTCGCCTTCAATTCTGAATCTTCTCGCTGAGTCTTTGAAACAGAAATCTTTCGATCAACTTCGAAGCATAAACTCAACTTGGGTAAGCCTTAATGTAAATAATAAAATCTGTAACTTGTAGTAACTCTTTGTGTAATTCTTAGTATCTATGTATCTTGTTTCTCTCTTTTCTTACAGAATTTTTCCTCTATTTATAAGTCTGCTGGAAAGGCATGTCCGTTGGTGAAGAGTAGCCTCGGTCCGGATGAAAAGATGTGTCGCTTGGATGAAGATAAGAATGGAAAAATACATGATCTGCTTGCTGACGCGTACGAGATTCAAGAATCTCGATCGCGACACTCGAGGGACAGGGGAAGATCAGCGCGCTTCTTTAACCAGAGCGCGTCTCTGCCGAGATTCTGGTAATCTCGACAGTGACAGAAACTTGCTTCGTTTCCTTGGCGAATTGTTTCAGCTTCTCGGACGCGATTTCCAATTCTCGGATGTGACTCTACTTGAAAGCTTGCTATCTTAATGCATTTTTGCTCTGATTTAGCTTTTTCCAAATAATTAATACCTTGCAAACAAACATCAAATATTCACGTAAAATCTTTCCAAAATAAAGTAATTAACACACAATTTACATGAAATCAAACACAATTATGCTTGTTAAATTAGGTACATTTTGGACTTATCACCCGCAAGAGAGAGGGCATTAATCTTCCAAGCTGACAACTTATTACTCATTGAATCAACCGTCTTACGAAAGGTTGCTTTAGAAACTCGACCACTAAATAGAGGGACGCCAAGATAAATAGTAACATATAAATAAATAAAAATTCACAAAAAAAATCTATACATGTGTTTTTTTTGTTCTCCCACTCTTATTTATTCATATTAACTATTAGTATGACATATCATTTCTTTTTTCATTCATTTTTAGTTCTCTCTCCTCTTATTTATTCTTATTAACTATATGTTATGACCTATCATTTCCTCTTTCATCCGGTTTCCAATTCCCTCTTCTTTAAAAGCTCTTTGTTTATTTATTTTCTTCATTCAATGCACAACATTAGAGCTCTAAAAGCAACAAGTAACTCAACTCGTTTTGTGATTGTTGTTGATATAAAGATCAACGTCAGAATTGTTGAAACACAATTTCCACACTGAATTTTGATTATGACAAAAATATTATAAATTAATTAATATTCCACAATTAGTTTTAATATTGAAATTAAATGTTGATTTAATTAAACTAATTGCTTGTTAAGTGTGTGTAATTAAAATGAATGAAAGAAAGAAAAATAAACTAAGGCTTTAAAGTGGACCGAAGGCACAAGACTCATTCCGGCCCAATAGCTGGAAGGATCCAAAAGCAAAGCCCATACCATGAAGACAGATTTTTTTCGAAAGATGAAGTGTTTGCAACTTCTCATGAAATCGGTGCCCCCGACACCGAAACAATTCCAAGATATAATACTCATAGATGACGATAGGTAATAGGCCATAGGTAAGCACCTATACTTAACGCGGAGCATGGGAAGCCCCATTAACACTCGCCTTTGCTTGCCTATGCAAACTCAAATCATTCGCAAACTAGGCAATAGCAGAGCTCGCCGAGCTCTTACTGTTTATAGTGTTGATGCTTGGGCCCTTCAACTTCGCTCCCTCAATCTCTGGTATACGCAGTTCACGCTTATCAGTTGAAATCTTATCTTGCCCAATAATGTTATCAACTCAGCTCCTTTTTGTGCGATTAAGAATGACTTCATTAGCTTTTAAGTCATATGAAGGGTTCGTAACACCAAACTGAAGATTAGCAAACATGTTTCGGTTTGTGATGTCACTCAGTGGTCTTGTAGTATTGGTTCCCATAGTCTTCTTTCCATGTCGGCTAACTTTGGATGAACTTGCTTTGGCCGAGAAAACCCTGGTGCCTGGTAAATCCACTTGTTTTCCTTTATCAGGTAACTTCGCGATAGAATCACTTGGGGGATCATAAAGGGATGTCGACGGGCCTTTGACAACAGCTTCCACTCTAACCGGCATGTTCACTTCACACACTCCCACTCCCTAAGCCCTCGGAGTGTACCGTCACTTTGGCACCATCATCCAGGGTTCGTAATCCTGCACCCTTTCCTTCTCTTCATTACCAGGTGCAGCCTTATCAAGCTCCATGCTAATCATACTCAATCCTCCCTCAGGCTGGGAATTCGAGTTTACAGTTGGGATGGCAGGGGGAGCAATGGGGTGGATACTAGGGAAAGACCAGCCTGCTTTTGAATGTCCATAATGACTACACCTTGTGCACGCCACATGAAGCCCTTCATATTCAACACGGTAGGAGATACCATTAACCTCGAACTCTACAATAAGAGGTTTCATCAAATCAATCTTGATACACACCCGCGCGAATTTGCCTCTTATCGCTTTGATTGTGTTCTGATCCACCTTGATTGCTTTACCAATGGAGCTTGCTATAACCATTATGAAATTGGCTTCATAAAATTGGACGGGTAGATCCGAAAACCGTACCCACACAAGAGTAGACACTATTATGGCTGATTCTGCTACAAAATCTGGTGACCAGGTTCTTACTGATAAGTAGTGCCCCTGTACAATCCATGGACCTTCCCGAATCACTCTTTCCCTATCCCCCATGTCATGAAATTGAACCAGATGAAAGCCAAGCCTGACATCCATTATCTCCACTTCGCCATGTGGTTGTCAGAGTTCCAGCGCACGTTTGCGTAGTGCAATATATCCCAGATTCTTCCCTAGGATCTTAACAATTAGAGCCGACTTCCATGGTGTTGCCCATTCATCAAGGGCCTGAGGGCTAATACTAAAATTGGGCTTCAGAGGGTTAGCATGTGATACAAGTATTGTTCCATCCATAATCAAATCCTTTCGCATGAAGGTGGCTTCTGCTGTCTTTTTTCTATCAGTGAATCACGGTAAGATTGATGATCATCCGGCTTCATGGTGGTATCGCTTCCACCACCGGTATCCGAAGGCTCACAGGCCGGGGCGGACATGCCCTAGACGGAGGTGTTGCAATCGCAGTCGAAGGTTTTTCCTCAGAGAGATAATCGCTTGAAGCAACCAAAACAATCATAGTGGAACCTCAAACTTAAGAACTTTTTAGAAAAAATTATATACTTAAATGGTTTTTCAAAACGCTATATTTTCTTTAGTGTCAATATACATCAATCTCGGTTCGAATTGGGATGTCAAAGTTGTTCATGTCCTTCGTGAAGGGAATAGAGCAGCGGATTTTATGGCAAATTTCGCAGGCGAAAGGTGTTTAGGGTATCACGAGTGTGAGAATCCCCCTGCAGGCTTAATGGACATCATTGATTCAGACAATTCTGGTTCGGGCATCCTCAGGAGAGCTCAAAATCTAGATTAGTTTTTGGTTTGTTTGTTTCCGGGGCCTAGACCTTTCCTTCTGTTAAAAAAAAAAAATATACATCAATCTCTCCCACAAGTGATTTTTCTTTCTACTTCACATTTTACTCACTCTATTCTCTCTACATAATGTGATTTTTATTAATAAAAAAAAAAGCCAACCCAAATTAATTTGGTCGGCTAACAAACTCCAATTAATTTAATCTGTGAGCAACCATATTTTAGACTCTTCTTTCTTTATTTTTATTATTATTATTATTAATTTGAAATAATAATTAAATCTTAACAGTTGTGTATTTTAGAAATAACTGTTTTATCAGATGAATTTTCCTATATTCAATTATGGGCTAATTACAAATCTAGCCCAATTAAAAGGGTTCATTTACATATCTAACCCACTTTGCTTCCATCTTACCAAATTAGATCATTTCATCCATTTTGAACAAAATTACCCTTAGTTATATTGATCGATGGATCTGCTCCTGCTTCTTCTTCTTCCGCTTCTTCTTCTTCTTCTTCTTCTTCTTCTTCTTCTTCGGCTTCTTCTTCTTCTTCTTCTTCTTCTTCTTCTTCTTCGGTTCATCTTCTTTGATTTCTGATATCAATCGTTAGCGATTTTTGAGATTTTTGAAGTATTATGTTCAATTTCTCGTAGAAATTGTATGTTTTTAGCTTATACGCCTGCTTTTCTCGATGGTCTTGCCTCTTTCTTCATCTGTAATGGTATCGTTTCAATTTTCTATTTTTTCCACAATTTTCCAACATTTTTCTCCATTGTTGTCGCATTTGTGACGAAATTTGTCGCATTTCGTCACAAATGCGACAACAGTTGTCGCATTTCGTCGCAAATGCGACAACACTTGTCGTAGAGTCACAAATGCGACAAGAGTTGTCGCATTTGCGACGAAATGCGACAACTGTTGTCGCATTTGTGACAAAATGCGACAAATTTCGTCACAAATGCGACAACAATGGAGAAAAATGTTGGAAAATTGAGAAAATTGAAATTATACCATTATAGATGAAGAAAGAGGCAAGACCAGCGAGAAAAGCAGACGTATAAGCTAAAAACATACAATTTCTACGGGAAATTGAACATAATACTTCAAAAATCTCAAAAACCGCTAACGTTTGATATCAGAAATCGATCTATCGATCAATAAAACTAAGGGTAATTTTGTCCAAAGTGGATGAAATGGTCTAATTTGGTAAAATGGAAGCAAAGTGGGTTAGATATGTAAATGACCCTTCTTAGTTGGGCTAGATTTGTAATTAGCCCTTCAATTATATCACTTATTTGAAGAATTATAAAAATTTGGATTCGGTTAACAACGAACTGGTTTCGGTTACCAAATCAATTGAATGGAGTCCAACAGTTTATGATTAAAGGCTTGAGTTGAGTCTGTTCAAAAACAAAATTATCATCCAAAAAATTAATCCCCCTTTATTTCCAATATAATAGAATCACAACCTAAACTTGCTTTATTCACAAACTGCAAATCTAATTTTTTATTCACAAAATGCAAATCTAGTTTTAGCTTTTGAAATACTTAACCCAATTTACTCACAACTTTCTGCTATTACACGACTTTCTGCTATTAGCAACGATTTAAGGGGGGAGAGTTAAATTCGGAGGAGGACGTTGAACATCTATTGAAAATGTAAAAAACTCTAGAAAAATCACGTATCAAACTTTTTTTTTTTTGTAGGGAAAGGAAAGAAAAAACAAAACACTATTAATTTTATTGACAAAAGTAAAAAATTAATTAATTAATTAATTGAACGCTTATAAATCATCAGAGAACATCTCAAACATATCTCGTAATAAATTTTCAATTTGTCACGTTGCAACTATAAATAAGAACAACCAATTTAGTTAACACTTCAATGGTTCCCAACTTTTTAATTTTAACTCTATAATTATATTCTTAAAAAAAACTCTATAATTATTATTATTTAGTATTCTTTTACCAAACTATATACATATATGATATATGATATTGGTTCAAAAATTGTCAATAATTTTAAAATCAAGTTATTGAAAATATTGTATTGCTTTTTTTGTCTTCTTAAAAAAGGAAAATTTTAGAAATACAAGAGGCATCTATAATTGAAAAATAAGGAAAATATTAAATTTAGAAAAATGTGTATAATAAAATTTACATACTATATATTTATGAAATTTTAATAGCAGTAACAAAACTTAAATTCAAATAAAATGTCTTACTTTTCTTTTAAATGTATATTCTCCAAAATTTGGAAATATTTTTGTCTAACAAAATATTAATTATTTATTTTGAATTTTTTTAAGAGAACTTTTGTAATTTATTTGGGCATCTATATATACTATATTAAGGCATAACACCTAATTTAGCCCCTAAACTATTTATTCAAAATCAATTAGCTCTCTATACTTCCAAAATAGTTAATCAACCCCTTCTTCAATTTTTAAATCCCCAATTCACCCCTCATTCAACACCGTTTAACTTCTATTGTTATTCCATTTTCAAAGTTTGTGAAACCCAAACAAAATTAAAATTGAATATTTAATTGAAAATAAAGAGTTTTATGAACATAATAGTCAATCTATTGATTTGGAAAATCTAAACTGTAGTATAAGTATAAGGAAAACCCATCATCATCATCATCACTTGTATTCTTTGAGTTGCCCTGAAAACCCATCATCATCACTTTCTATTCTCTAATTTTTTTCTTATTTTTATTTGTTTCCATTATTTCCGTCTCCAAATCCTTCATCTTCCCCGTTTCTTGATTGCTTTAGGGCTGATTTTCAATATTTATACTTTCCACATTCTCTGGGAACGGGTTTCGCTTTTGACTTCGAGAATTCAATTTCAAATAAATATTCATTTTTAATAGTTGTCAATAAATGATGATCACAGAACTTGATGGCAAAATAAACTTGTTCCAGAACTCGATGGCAAAAGAAACTTGTTGATGATCATAAAGACGATAGTAAGTGGAACCATGAAGTAACGAAAATCATTTTCCACCATCTCAGAATGTGTGATAAACTTTTGATACTCTTCACTCTAACGAATATCCACAACAGTAAAAACTATGAAGGAAGAAGAAACCACATAATATCAAAAGCTAATTAGTCTTTCTTTTCAATTAAATAATCATTTTTTTTATTCCACAAACTCTTAAAGTGGAGGAGAAGTTAAAGGTGTGTTGAGAAAAGGGATGGATTGATTGATGATTTGAAAATTGGATAATGGGTTGATTGACTGTTTTGGAAAAATATGAATCCAATTGATGTTGGATGAATAGTTTAAAGGCTAAATTGAGTGTTATGCGATATATTAATTTTAATTATATTATTATATTTATTTATAAAAAGATCATTTTATTCACGTTGAAACTATTTGTCATGCTCTTAGGGACTGTATTAGGAGTAAAGAGGTGTGGAGAAAAATTCTCCCTCGCCACCTGCTTTCTACTTTCTTGACTCACTCTGATCATGACTGGTTTACAGATGGAATTAGTGGGAAGTTGTTGGCTAACCTTGAGCATGATGATATTTTCTTTGCTATTGTTTGTCACCAGATTTGAAAGTGGAGGAATGAAGAGATCTTTGGAAGAAAAATTGTTTCTATTCCTAATTTAGTTGAGTTCTTCTCGGAAAAAGTATTCAATATTACTGATAGCTTCAAAGGAGATTCTCTTGCTAGGTCTACCCATAAGAAGATTGTTCACCTCCTTGGTTGGTGCAGACCTAGGGAAGGGATGGTGAAATTAAACACGGATGGATCTTGCCTGAAGGACGATAAGATTGCTGCAGGAGGTGTTCTGAGAGATGATGGGGGTGCCTGGGTTTTCTCAGAATCTGGGTTTGGGTTCGTCCTTTTCAGCTGAGCTTTGAGGGATCTTTTCTTGCCTTAAACTTGCCATGAGTCTGGATTTGAAGAAATTGATTGTAGAATCTGACAACCTTGAGACTATCAAAATGATTTCCGGTAAAAATGCTATTTGTTTAAATAGCCATAATCTTATCAAAGGAATTAGAAGGTTTTGCTCTTTGTTTGATTTCATAAATTTCAGCCATATCTTCAGAGAACAGAACCGGGTAGCGGATCGTTTGGCGACTGCTGGGCATGAGAGGATATTGGGCGTCACAACCTTTTCTTATCCTCCTGATTATCTTTACTCTCTTTTTATGGAAGATGTGGTGGGGGTTAGCTTCCCTAGGCTAATCCCATGCTAGGTTTTTTGGTTTTTGTTTTTCCTTTTTTTCTTTTCCTGTTCCTACCAAAAAAAAAAAATCTAAGAGTTCTACAGAATTTAGATTAGTTTCTAAATTATCTATAATTCTCTGTATATTTATATATAATACAAAACAGTAACGGTGGAGCTGATGTGTCACTTCCTCCATTTTTACTGATAACACATATAGTATAATATATAATAAATTAATTTTAATTATATTATTATATTTATCTATAAAAGTATTATTTTATTCGTATTATATCTAAGAATTTTACATAATTTAGATTAATCCCTAAATTCTCTTTCAAATTCTCTCTAATTCTTTGTATATCTATCTATATATAATATAAAACAGAAATGATAGAGTTGCAACGTCACTTCCTTATCTTTTACTGATAAACAAGATAATATATAATAAATTGATTTTAATTATATTATTATATTTATCTATGAAAATATTATTTTATTCGTATTATATCTAAAAGTTCTATACAATCTAAATTCTTTTATAAAATTTCTCTAATTCTCTGCATATTTATATGTATAATATAAAAAAATAATGATAGAGCTGATGTGTTACTTTCTTATTTTTTACTGATAAAAAAAATATAATATAATATATTAATTTTAATTATATTATTACATTTATCTATAAAAATATTATTTAAAATAAGTATAAAAATAAAATAATTTTTTTTTTGGTAGATTGGGAAGGGTTAAGCACCCCAGAAAAAACCAGAAACAACAGAAACAGAAAACTGAAAAAAAGAGTCAATATGGGCCTGCGCTTCTCAAATCAGCATGTAGAATGTCACGAAGGCCTGCAGGCGGCCTATCACACTCGTGATGACTAAGGGAAAAAGTTCCTGCGAAATTCGCCAACCAATCCGCTGCTCGGTTACCCTCTCGATGGGTATGAACAACTCGAACATTCCAGTTCTGATTTAATAACTTCCGGCAAGCCTCAATAATCCAGTAGTGGCGGTGATTAGTCGTGCTTGAGGAGTTCACACATTTAACCACTGCGAGAGCATCAACTTCAAAAATAACCTTCCGAAACCCCAACTTCCAAGCCAAGCTAATCCCATAAAAAAAGTCCCCAAAATTCCGCAAGGGCAGCTGTACTTATACCCAGGTTGCAGTAGAAACCCTCCAACCAAATCCCTTTTTCATCCCGACTCAGCCCGCCACACGACGCTTCCCCGGCATTTCCTTTGCTTGCTCCGTCGCTATTAACTTTGACCCAATCCTTTATCGGATTTTGCCAGGGCAAAGCTCGAGCATTCAAATTCTGGGCTCCCCTGTTCTCCGCCTCATTCGACCTGTGCCTACTGCAGACCATTTCACGAGCTTGTCCGTAGATGAACTCAGCTTTATCCTTCATTTCCGGCCTAGCTCCCTTGAACACCCTTTCGTTCCTCCATTTCCAAATCCACCAGCAGCCCACTGCAAAAATCGATCGCCACTCAACCCCGTTCCAGCGAGTGTGACTTTGAATGTTTCTTTTAATCCAACTCCGCAAGTCGTCCTCAAAGAACTGTTGCTGAAGATGTTGGGGCATAAAATGATTCCACAGTATTCTCGAAGGCTGACAGTCCCGCAGCAAATGTAGAGTTGATTCTGCACCTCTGCACATTTCACACTCATTCGACTCACTCAAGTGCCTACGGAGCCGATTCTCATTCGACAATACTCCATCGTGAAGAACTAGCCAAACAAAATAGCGTATTCTCTCAGTTACCACGAGTTCCCAGACAAGCTTCCAACCTTCGTCGTTATCTGTCATCTCGGCTCCTTCATTCCCCGCAATCTGCAGTTTATAAGCAGACCGGACAGAGAAACCCCCCGTATCCTCTAAATACCAAGACCAACCATCCTCATCATCTTCATTCGGGAACAACACATAAGCTGCTAAGTGGAAGAGTGTTCTCGACGGCAGTACCTGCTGAAGACGGCTCCAGTTCCATCCATTCGGCGTCCAGTAGTCAGCAACCTTCATGTGCTTCTCCACCTCTGAGATTGGCCGGAGAGCTCTTTCCTCAAGATAGATTCCCTCAATCCATCGATCATGCCAAAACAAGGTATTCCTTCCATTTTTCACCACGCGGTTTAACCCCTTTTTGAGGAGTTGCACACCGTGCAGGATGCTTCTCCAGGTATGGCTCTTTACCCTTTTATTTCTGAACATCTCCAAACCATTTCCTCCCCCCGCATAGCGCCCCCGCAACACACGGACCCAAAGCGAAGAGGGCTCAGTAAGCATACGCCAACCTAATTTAGCAATATTCGCAATGTTTACAGCTCTGGCTTGTCGGATACCCAGGCCACCATCCCCACGCGATTTACTCACAGTGCTCCAACGAATAAGATGAGGTCTTCGGCCCCTTTCTGAGCTTCCCCAAAGGAATTTACGACTGATTGAATCCAAAATCCGACAAGTGCTTGCCGGAAGCACTGCTGTTTGCATCGTGTAGATGGGGAGGGCTGAAAGCACAGACTTAATTAAGGTCGTTCTTCCAGCGAAAGACAAGTTTTTCTCCTTCCATCCCGAAAGGCGCTGCTTTACCCGATCAACCACGTGATTATAAGTTGCCTTATTAACCCTCTCATGTATGAGATTCACTCCTAGATATTTGCCCAAATTGCTCATGCTGCGGATGCCCAATTCAGACATCACTTCGGTTTTGACCCGCTGTTTGCAATTGGAGGAGAAAAATACACATGACTTGTCCAAGCTAACTTTCTGCCCTGAACAATCACAAAAGTAACTCAGAATATATTTTATTAGGCAGGCTTGGTGTCTCGATGCCTCAGCAAGTAAAATTATATCGTCCGCAAAGAAGCAGTGAGAAATAGGGGGGCCATTCTTAGATAAAGTGATAGGGAGCCAGTCTCCCTTAGCTGTTGCCTCTAAAATCAAATGGCTTAACCGCTCTAAGCACAAAACATAGAGGTAAGGAGATAGCGGGTCTCCTTGGCGGAGGCCCCGGGAAGGCTTGAAACCTTCACCTTGTTCACCATTCCAAAGGACCTGTAATAATGGGGAGGATACGCAAGCCATGATCAGATCCACCATACCTGGAGGGAGGCCCACCTGCTGAAGGGTGTCTCGGAGGAAGCTCCAGCTGAGTCTGTCATAGGCCTTTTCCAGATCAAGTTTCAGAATCATGAAAGCTTTATTACCTTTCTTCTTCTCAAAAGCATGCACAGCTTCCTGAATCAATATGATATTGTCAGATATTTGTCGCCCAGGCACAAAACTGCATTGCATCGGGCTAATGATATCCGGGAGGAGCGGTTTCAGCCTCCCAATAATACATTTGGTTATGAGCTTATAGCTGACATTGCAAAGACTTATAGGCCTGAACTGAGATAAGGACTCTGGATTCCCAATCTTAGGAATTAGGGTGATCAAAGTGTTATTCAGCCCATCTTCCAGAACTCCATCATTCAGAGCCCGTAGGATGCACTGACAAGTTTTCTGTCCCAAAAGATCCCAGAATTTCTGATAAACACCAGCCTGTAACCCATCAGGGCCTGGTGCTTTCCATGCGCTCATACTGCCCAGTGCAACCCGGACATCCTCCATGTCATACGGCCTAGCAAGATCCTCCACCTCCATCCTCTCAAGTCTTGGGAACTTGATCTGAGTCTGCAACAGGGGTCTTTGAGGCATATCCTCACAGTAAAGCTTCCTGAAGAACCGAGTTGCCATGGCTCTCAGGGTGCTGCAATTCCATTCCCAAGTTCCATCTTCATTCTTCAAACCAGCCACTTTGTTTCGTCTTGTTCGAATGACCGTGGAGATATGGAAGAAGGAACTGTTTCGATCTCCATCACAAAGCCACTGAACCCGCGATTTCTGCTGCCAGAAGAGCTCCTCTTGCTCAAGAACCGTGTTTAGTTCAGAAGCCAGCTTCTGCTCAAGCCTTAGGAGGCCACTTGTGCAACGGTCTGACAAAGCTTTTTGAACACCACCCAACCTTGCGTAAATCCGGTTCTTCCTATTAAATATGTTTCCAAAGCTCTGCTTGTTCCACGACTTCAAATTATCTTGCAATCTTGTCACCATTTCGTCAAACAAACCCGACCCCTGACAGCTCTGGTGAATTTGGTTTTTCAGCGTATCATCTGTTAGCCAGGCTCTCATAAAGCGGAAAGGAGCTCTCGTCCTGTCAATGTCATTCTGAAGATCAATAAGCAAAGGAACATGGTCCGAATGAGATCGCTGGAGATGCTTAACAACGGCATTCGGGTACTTTAGCCGCCAATCCACTGAGCAAAGGCTCCTATCTAGATGACAAGCCACCCGAGTGCGAATGGAGGAGCCACGGTACCAAGTGAACTTTGGACCAATAAATCCTAAATCCACCAATTGCATTTGATTAATCCAGTTCGCGAAGGGCGTGCATCTGTTTAGCACTCTCGCCGACCCCCCTTGCTTTTCCTCCGCTACCTTGATACAGTTAAAATCTCCACTTAAAATCCAAGGCTGGTTCACCATGCTCTGGACCTGTAAAATATCAGCAAAGAAAGTCCTTTTATGCACCATTTGGGGCCTAACATAAACAGCAGTGAAGAGAAAAGACGTCCCATGGCTTGCACCCCCTTTCATGGTCACTTCGCAATGCAAGAATTGGAAGTTCCTGAGGAGGACATCAACTTTAACCATCGCTTCATCCCAGAAAATCCAGACTCCACCACTAAAACCCTCGGCTTCCACCACCTCAAAGTTTGGTAACCCAACCTGCTTTCCAATGTCTTCAGCTCGGGAGCCCGGGATACGAGTTTCAAGCAAACAAAGGATGTTAGGACGGTGAGACCGGACTAAATGTCTAAGAGCTCTCTGAAAATTGGTGCCTCCTGCACCAAAGCAATTCCAAGTTATGATCTTCATAAGAAAAAACTTGGCGTAACCCTGCAGCTGCAGACCACTAGTTTTGAGTTGGGGGATTAGATTCATCCTCCCTCACTCTTCCTTCTAATATCCGTAGTGTAGATCGGTCCCGTAATTTCTGGTTCAGACGGTTGTTACCTTTCACTTTCAGAATATTCACTTCTATCGTCATTGCTCCTAACTCGCTCAGCGGTATGCGAGGGGAAGTCTCAGTCCGAGTTCTCTTCCCTCTTCCGGCCTCCCTCACGGAGTCCCCCAAGTCCCCACTTTCGCCTATTTCAATCTCCATACCTTCCCCAATCAGGCATTCAAATCTGTTCCTGCTCCGAATCTGGTTAAGGTTGATGTTCTCTTTATTTCGTTCCCTTGACACCAGCACTGCCTTGCCTTTACCTGTTACATGCTGAGAATTCGGTTTCTTAACAATAGCTATGTTAGCTGCCTGTTGCACACCAAAGCCTTGAAAGTCAACAATCGGTTGAGGAATCAGACCCTCCTCCAAAGGTTTAGAGAAAGGATTGGTGCTTGCAATGCTCTGCAGTTCCTCTTGCCCTCTTCTGTTCTGCCACTTCTTAGTTTGTGCTGTGCTGAACTTCCTTCGCGGAACAATCATCCAGGGGCCGTATGTCGTAGCGTGGTCCTCCTTCTCGCATGTTTGTGTTTCCTTCTCCACCAGTAAGGTTTCCTCATTATTCGTTTCCCCCTCCCTGGTCTGATCCTCAATTTGCATGTTGCTTCTTGTACTGGGTCCCTTGGTTGGGATAGCACTTGGCCAGGAGCAATCAGTTCTGGTGTGCCCATAACGCCCACAATTTGTGCAGGCAGTGTGGAGGCCCTCGTATTCAACGCGTTGAATTTCTCCTTCTAACTCAAATTGGGCTATCAGCGGTTGCTGGAGGTTAATTTCCACACAGATCCTGGCGAAACGGCCTCTCACCTTCATTGCCGTGTTTGCATCAACTCGAACCGGCTTTCCGACAGCTCCCGCAAGTCCCAGGAGGACATCCTCATCATAATATAACAAAGGGAGCTGGGGGAGTCTTATCCATACCATAGACTTCTCAACGCAGCCGTCTAACGGATTGAACTCAGCAGACCAGGATCGAACAGTTAAATAATGCCCTTGCACCATCCAGGGTCCGTCGTTGATCACATGATCCCTATCCAAATCCTCGTCGAACTGTACCAAGTGAAAACCTTCCCCTAAATCCATCATACTAACATCTGCAATTGGCTTCCACAGCTCCAGGGTTCGTTTCTGAAGGGCCACAGAGCCTAAATTTCTCCCCAATAGCTTTATAATTAGGGCTTTCTCCCACGGTTTCGCCAGCTTCTTCTTCAATTCCGGGTCAATCGTTACTCTAGGAATCAATGGTTTTTCTGCATCGACTTCAATATTCACTAAGCCAGCTGCACGTAAATCAGTTCGAACTCGGATCGGAGAGGAGGCAGATTTCGCCATTGCAATGTCTTTCCATGTTAATTTCGCAGCTGTCGAGGATGCCGGAGGGGTCGCATAGTGTTTGTCTGGTGGAACTGAGGACGGCGGCCGTTCTCCGAAGGAAAAAGGGTTGGGAGCAGCCATCACAGAGGTTTAGATTTATAAAAATAAAATAATAAAATTTAATTTAAATAACACTTTTATATTATTAATTTTAATTATTAAATTATATATTTTTTTAAAGTATTTACATGGTAAGATGAATTTATGATCGCACGGGATCAAATAAAAACTAGTTAGTAAAAAATAAGTGGGGCCATACCTCATGTCTGATATAACCAATCACGGAATGCCATTTCAGCAGATAAATGAAAGAACATTTGTTTTAGAAGGAGAGCGATGTAGTTGATCATTACCCATGATGATTGACTTTCATGTCGGGTGAATTTAGGTTGAATTTCCATCGAATTTGACCTCATTAGACACAAGTTTTTAAAACCCAAATTTTATTTCCGTAATATTCGAACCAATAAGAAGCCGCCAGGCCATGAACTGTTGTCAGCATTAACTTTTTAAAATGACAAAAATACGCCTAAGTGGGTAAATATGTCAGATACGAATTTGACGTGGCAGAAAATTCATGGTGGATTAAAAAGTATTAACATAACAATAGAATATTCAAATAGCATGCTTAGTTCATATTTTCTGCCTTTTTTTTTTTTTAAATTTTTTTTCTGATATTGAATTGTTTTTAATTTAATTTGTATTTACCAATGAAAGAAAAAGCATAGAAATTGGAGAAGGAAGAAGAAGAAACTCTCTATTTCTCTCTCGCTCGCTTTCCCTGCTAAAGTTTCTTTCGCTTTCTTTCTTCTCTCTCTCTCTCTCCCCAAAGAAAACATTTTGAAGTTCAAATAAGGAATTTCAATTTGTAGTCTATAT
Source organism: Euphorbia lathyris (assembly GCF_963576675.1). NCBI lineage: Eukaryota > Viridiplantae > Streptophyta > Magnoliopsida > Malpighiales > Euphorbiaceae > Euphorbia > Euphorbia lathyris. Next base: position 35,169,579 of record NC_088919.1, read on the forward strand.
ATAGAGAGATATTGTATATGTAGATCTGTGAAACTTGTCTTCACTTTCTTAGCTGGAACTTAAGTGAAGTGGTAAGATTCTCTTGCAACCTTAAAAACCCATTGTTTGCTTCTTTATATGTACTTTCGATCACCTACTTGTCTGATTCTCTCTCTACCTGTAGCTTTCTCTCTCTATATTAAACCCTTGCTTTGATTATAGGAAAGAAAGAAGATCTTTGTCACGGGTGTGGCTTCTGTTTCATCTCTATTTTTTTTTTCTTTTCATAAAAAATCCATTAGGATTCTGCTTCAAGACCAGATCTTTTACTTCACGTTGATCTGGTCATTTTCTTATTATTATACTCTATTCCTTGTTCTAATTATAGGGTTTTCTCACTGTTAAATGTCTATTTAGGTCTCTATCTATTTAATCGGAGTTTTTCGATCTTTGATTGGGATTTCGATAAATTTCTATTTGGATTGCAGAGTCAACTATGGAGAGAAGATGAAAATTAGTAGTTGCATTTTGATTTGCTGTGTGGATTAAACTTTAGAAATTACTCTTTCTGGTGATTGTTAGCCTTGAAAAAAAGGAATTATATAGAGTATAGGCATGGTGGTTTATACTCTTTTTGGTTCTTAAATTTATAGGACTAAGGGAAACACTAGTGAAAGCAAGCTACTTTTAGGATTTCTTATTTGATAAGTTTTAGGGCAAATCTAAAAACAAGTATAAACGTTCTTATGAAATCTAAGAGAAAGTAATCCCTTACCCTTACCCTTACCCTGTGTTTTTTCATATTGCTTAGCTGGATTTTGATTATCTCATGTGTGTCCTCTAGTGCTTTTTGATATTGCGTGGCTGCAGAGTTGTTGTATTATCCATATTTGGTACTGCTTTATACAGTCTAAAAACCTCTGAGTGCAAGGCTCAACATTTCCTTTCTTCCATGTTTCTTGTTGTTTTAACTAGTGATTGCATATGGATCTGCGGAGAACAAATTGGTCTAGTGTGTGATTTTGTACTTCAAATTGGGGTCTCAATTTCTGGGTGAGAAAAATGATAATCTCGGATGTCTTTGTAAATCATGTTGTCTTGTCACAAATTGGCACCCCTAACTTCAAAATGTTTGTTCTTTAGTTTGTTTGGTTATTAGTATTTGGTGTTCCTTGGTCTGATTACAAGCTAACATCACTTCACTGCATGTATCTCTAGGTTGGTTCTAATGGGTGTGTTTGGTTTTCAATTTCAGATGATTTTTTGGCTTATAAAAGCATCTGCTGTGGATTGGAGGGCTTGAAACCTGTACCGTCTCCAACACTGCCTCTAGTTTCTTTTGAAGAAAATAGAACTAACAACGTAGACATGAATCACTTGACTATTCAGACTGAAGATACTTTTGCAAGCTTGCTTGAGCTTGCAGCTAACAATGATGTTCAGGCCTTTAAGAGATCAATTGAAGGCGATCCTTCTTGTGTTGATGAGATTGGACTGTGGTATGGTCGTAAAAAAGGCTCCAAGCAGATGGTTAGCGAACACAGAACCCCTTTGATGGTTGCTGCTATGTATGGTAGTATTGATGTTATAAAGCTGATTCTTTCTCTGTCTGATGCGGATGTCAATCGCTCTTGTGGCCTAGATCAGAGCACTGCCCTTCATTGTGCTTCCTCAGGTGGGGCGGTGAATGCCGTGGATGCAGTGAAACTGCTTCTAGCTGCAGGCGCGGATCCTAACTTGGTAGATGCCAATGGTCATCGTCCCATTGATGTCATTGTTGTCCCACCAAAGCTTCCGCTTGTGAAAATTTCACTTGAAGAACTTCTTTCCATTGATGGTTCTGTTGTTGAGCCGAGCTTGAGAGTTCCTGCAACTAGGTTGAATTCAAATTCTCCACCACACTCACCTTCGTTGGAGAATGGTTCTCCGTTTGCACCTGAATCCCCGGGGCAGCGAAAGATAAATGATGCCCCTTTGTTCTCCGGATCAGAGAAAAAAGAATACCCAATGGATCCATCTCTACCTGATATCAAAAATAGTATCTATTCAACCGATGAATTCAGAATGTATTCATTCAAAGTGCGCCCTTGCTCACGTGCATACTCCCATGACTGGACTGAGTGCCCATTTGTCCATCCAGGGGAAAATGCTCGAAGAAGGGATCCAAGGAAGTTCCACTACAGTTGTGTTCCATGTCCGGATTTTAGGAAAGGGGCATGCCGAAGAGGAGATATGTGTGAGTATGCTCATGGAGTTTTCGAGTGCTGGCTTCATCCAGCTCAGTATCGCACCAGGCTGTGCAAAGATGGTACGAGTTGTGCCAGACGAGTTTGCTTCTTTGCACACACTATGGAGGAATTGCGTCCATTATATGTATCGACGGGTTCTGCTGTTCCTTCGCCCCGTTCAAACACTTCTGGTGCTACTGCCATGGATTTTGCTGCTGCCATGAACCTCTTGCCAGGTTCTCCTTCATCAGTTTCTGTTATGTCACCTTCACCATTTACTCCGCCGTTATCTCCATCTGGTGGTGGCATGTCACATAATTCTGTCCCCTGGCCCCAACCGAACGTCCCAGCCTTGCATTTGCCAGGAAGCAACATTCAGTCTAGTCGGTTGAGATCTTCCCTGAATGCAAGGGATATTCCATTTGATGAGTACAGTTTGCTGCCTGATTTTGATGTGCAGCAGCAGCAACTCCTTAATGAATTATCCACTCTGACCCACAATAACAACTCCCTGAACCGTTCGGGACGTTTTAAAACCCTTAACCCTTCCAATCTTGATGATCTCTTTTCCGCAGAGGGTGCTTCTCCTCGGTATGGTGATCCTGCATTAGCTTCAGCAGTGTTTTCCCCAAGCCACAAGTCTGCAGTTCTCAATCAATTCCAGCAGCAGCAAACCATGTTATCCCCTATCAACACCAGTTTTTCTCCTAAGAATGTTGATCACACTCTGTTGCAGGCCTATAACTCGGGCAGGATGTCACCTCGAAATATGGAACCGATCTCTCCCATGAGTGCTCGAATGTCTATGATGGTTCAACGTGAGAAGCAACAACAACAGCAGTTCCGAAGCCTGAGTTCTCGGGAACTGGGATCCAACTCAGCTGCCATTGTTGGTTCTCCAGTAAATTCTTGGACAAAATGGGGTTCTCCAAATGGGAAACCGGACTGGAACGACATAGCTGATGAGCTTGGTAAGCTTCGCAGGTCAAACTCATTTGAGCTTGGTAACGGGGAGGAGCCTGATCTATCATGGGTGCAATCACTGGTTAAAGAATCTCCAACTGACATGAAAGAGAAACTGGGCATTCCCATCTCCAGTAGTTTCGGAACAAATGCTTCAATGACGGAGAGTTCAAAGGTGGAATCAATTGATCCTGTAGTAGGAGCCTGGATTGAGCAATTGCAGATTGATCAACTGGTGGCTCAGCAAAACTGAAACCAATTTTTTCAAGTCCTGAGGTAGTGAAAAACAGGTCAGATTTTGGTAAATACTTAAAAAAATATTTGTAAGATTTTGTTGTGAGATGCAGTGCAGGGGAGTTGAAACACATTCATTTTCACCATTCCTTATTACAGCAGAAGTTAGAGAGACAACAACACCTGGGTTGAAATCAAAACTAATAGGCTCAGGCTCTCTATATATTATTATTATATATAAAATTTTATTCCAAATTCCAAGTTTAGATTTTTCTATTATTGTCATTTTTTTTAACCTTGAAACAATGAGCCAAGTTACAATGTAAATGTAACTGATTGCTATGTTTATGACCCATTATATTCACTTTGGCCTTCCAAATCAAATTAGGGGGGCTATAAGACTAATGAAAAACACTAGTTTTCTTCAAGTCTGTCTTTCTGTTCTGTCTACATGTTTCTTGGAGCACACAAGAGGTGTAATTTAGGGATATAAATAAAGTTTAAGGATTATTATTGATATTATCTTATGGACACCTAGCTTCTTGTTTCTTCAGTGGAATTGAAATTTCATCTTTGGATTCCAAATCTAACTTGTTGGAATTTGAGCATTTGTGTGAAAATTTCATCTTTGGAATTGAAATTTCATTTCTTTCAGATTCTTCAAGCTTTGAACCATAATTTCAAAATTACCATCTAAGATTCAAGTGGAAATTGCAGGAAGATAGAGGTTTTCATGTGCTGAGGTTCTTTTGTTGAGTTTTTCTTATTAGGCTGATCTTGTGGATGGAGTTTTTGATCTTTTATCTTTAACACATTAGATCTTTAATCTTTTATTTTTCTCACCTTGACTACATGCTTGTCATATTATTTATTTGAAACTGTGTTTTTTTTCACAGTTCCAATTAAAGTTTTTACAATTTCTCTATTGTGACATTATTTAAAAAAAAACTACTCTGGAATTGTTAAACTGATGAAATGAACCTCTTAGGCTTAATTTACTAAATTTAGAACTATCATGAATTTCTAGATGCACTTTGCGTTTTTATTATGTATTGAAGTTTTTTTTCTCTCTCTCTATATACATATTGTTATGTTAGTCCTTGTCATTTTTTTTGGTATGAGAAAGAAAAAAACAAAAGAAAAGAAAAGAAATGGAAAGGAAGTAGTGCATGAGAAAGGCATAAAGTAGAAACAAGAAAAGCAAAAGAAAATATATACTATTGTTTAGGAGCAAAGTGCCCAAAATACTTTGGTATTAGATGTAGACTTTGATGGTGACTTTTATGGAAGTTTTGTTTGTTTCTTTGAAAACTAATTCCTTTCCAAAGGCTGAAAAACGTCTGCATATTCTTTTGTTATTAATTTCCTCCAAACCTAAACATATAAACAACCCGTTTGTTTTATCTGTTGTTGTTTGTTTGCTGTTATGGTCTGGTGTTTTTTTAAAAAGCAATGGTTCTTTCCTTTTGTAAAAGGCTACTGTCACTAACCAAATATCTACCACTCAAGGCAAACATAAGCATGAAAAGCAGCAACCAACCACCTACATATCATTTAGGCTTAATGTATATTTACACTTTTAAATTTACAAGTTTTATATATTAACATCATGAACTTTTAAAATAAAAAAGTCACCCATTTTATTATTAGTTGTTTCATTGGATTTTTTTGCTCATTGATAGGAAGATGTTATAACTTGAATAGGAAGAAACAAAAGAGTAAGGTATAAGAGTGCAAAAATAGATGAGTTGGTTGGTTGGTAGGAGGTTGGTATGTTAACCCATTGACTCCATAAGGACACCTCTCCTCCTTTATTTCCTTATTTTGTCTTCCATCAATACTCCCATTTCCTCATTTTTCAGAAATAAATATAAATTCTCTCTTAATTTAGTTCCTCTTTTTTTGGATTTTTTTTTTTTTTTTTTTTTTTTATGAATATCAATTACTTTCTGATAACTAGCCTCTGAGTCATTTGAGAAGAAGAAAACTGTGGAGGCCTAAGACTTGTAAACCCTCTCTGGTGTTTAAGTCAGTATGTGAAATACGTAACTTGAAAGCTATTTGGTAAAAGTAAATAATATAGAATTGTGTATCTGAAATTATGTTTTTCATGCTATTTATAGACAATCATTTGTATCTTGGTTTGTGCCTTTGTACATAGTGGCGGAGTCAGGATTTGAGACTTGGGGGCTAATTTTAGTTACATAATTTGTGATAATTTTTTAAACTCCAGCACGTTAGGGATAGAAATTTTTTTTTAGCATCCAGCATGATAAAGCTGCTTCGTTTTGTCCAAAATGAAAAATAACAAAACAAGCTTTTTAACCAACTCAACCATCTCAACATTCTGTTATATCACTACAAACACGTATTAATATACTAAAATTAGGGGGGCTATGAACTACCAGACACATTTTACTCAAGGGTGGAGCCGGCGGTCGGGGGAGGGGGGGCAAAGCCTCCGAGCTCTGGGCTGGCTCCACCCCTGTTTGTACACGTGTCAGCTCATCATTGATTCAGAACCTATAATTCCACAATGTATTGAATTGAACATGTTTCTTGAGTTTGAAGCTCCTTTCCTACATTTATATCGGAAAGGTCCTTCTTGGTGGATGGGCTGACCAGATATAACATTTAATGGGTCTGGACTTATTTGTTTAAGCCCATGATATTATTATTTAGTACCATATCACTTTTTATTCTTATTTATATTTTTAAAAATAATATTACAGAATAATTCATTTTTTAGAAACACCAACATGATAATTAAATTTGCATATTTAGAATCCTTTCATAAACAAAAATAGTGTATATTTTTAGGATGAAAATGCTAAAAAAAAGTTACATTCTTCTGAAATTCAGAAAGTAATAAACAAATATAGATATTTAGAATAATTTAAATTAAATTTAGTTTTCCAATTAGATTAATTAATTTTTAAGAAAAAGTATAAAAGGATATATATATATATATTTTGTGTGGGAGTAAAGGAGGGGGACCACCCTCTAATGCTAAAATTGACAGAGTTTAAGAAAGACAGACGCTATGTAGTAAGCAATTAGATTTACATTACAGAGAATGTTTATGTATAGTTTAATTGCGTGATATTTTGTTTTATTTATATGGTGTCAATATTCGTTCTAGCTTAACTTGTATCTTGCGTGATATTTTGTTCTATTTATATGGTGTTAATATTTGTTCTAGCTTAACTTACAGATATATGTCAACATGTGAGTGGTGAGAAGATTAATTTGCGTTTTATAAAAAATGTCATCCCATAATTCTGGGATTTTATAGGAGGGACCCGGTCCTCCAAGTCAAATACGGACCTTCCATTAGAATTTTGACACCTGTTCAGAGTATCAATTAAAAAACTCTTTTTGATCAATTATCAAAACACCTGTGTGTTAATTCCGCACAAAAAGCAACCACGTTCTCCATCCATCACCGTTCTCTGCCGCGGCCGATCTCCATCGTTCTCCATCGAGGTTGCATGTTCATCAGCGTCCCAGTAAGGGGATTTATATTCATTCCCACATCTTCTTTGTCTTAACTCCAGTTTTTTGCAATCTGAAGTTGCAGAGATTCTTAGGGGTTACTCGCACAATAGTGATTGGGATAGTTGGGTATAAGCTGTTGTTTGTTGGTTGTAAGCTCTTTATGCTTTTAATAAGATGTTCATCCAATCTAACTATTTATTCTTCTCAATATTTGAAAAACTCAATTGAAGATACATGTAAGAAATTGAAGCAACTGAGCAAACTAATTACCTAGTTTTTGTGCGGCAACCAATTAGAGAAATTATTGCTTGTGGTTCACCACTTACTTAATGAGAATGTTCCAAATACAATACCATCATCATGTTCCAACATCTTACACTCCTTTAAAGTGGGAGGACAAGCAATGCAAGATTGAGATGAGATGAGACTATAGATTAGAAGTGGGAGGACAAGCTTCTTCATCTAGCATGTCACTTCTAAATCTTCTTCAAAGGAGTTTCACAACCTTCAATCATTAACAATACCATCAACATCGTTTCACCATCCATTGAAGTGTATGTAAAGTTTTTGTTTTAGTAAGTCCAGTATGCAGTTAGCTCAAGTTCTTTTGAGAAGAATAATTACCACCACATCATTCCCTTTAATTACCAAGTGATATGTTAGATGAAGAAGAATAAATCACCACATCCTTCCCTTTAATTGCCAATAGATTGAAACAACATTAGTATTACCACTTTCCTTTTTATTCACATCATCAACAGGAGAAGATCGAACTTTGTCAGACCAGAATTCTTCACCCTTAATTTTCTCATAACCCCTTAATTGCTTAGATGAAACTTATCATGGATAGCTATAGAAGGAATGATGCATTTATCTAGGAGGCTTCCGTTCGTATATAACACTAGCCTACATTAGCATTCTACATTATCATCATGGATAACTACACCTGGAGATGAGCGAACAGACGACGAAGAAAAGATGTGGGAATGCATATAAATCCCCTTTTGGGGGCACTCATTAACAAGAGGCATGGAGAACAGTGGAGATCGATCGCGGCAGAGAACGGTGATGGAGAACGTGGTTGCTTCTGTCGTCTGTGATTCCCAGCCACTATTTCTTTTTGTGCGGAATTAACACACAAGTGCTCTGCTAATTGAACAAAAAAGAGTTTTTAACAGGTGTCAAAATTCTAATGGGAGGTCCTTATTTGACTTGGAGGACCGGGTCCCTCCTATAAAATCCCCATAGTTCTAGGCATGTGTTAATTTTTTGGATCATAACAATAAAAAATGATAGAGAAATGGTATTAATATTAATCTGAAATTTGCAATTTCTCTAAAATGAAAGAGAAAGAAAATGGAACTTTTAGGCACCTAAACCACTATCCTAATTAATTGGGACTAGTACCACTAATCTCTAACTAATGGAACATATACTTTCTTTTAGAAATAAACAATTCAAACTCAACCAAAACTAGCTTTAATACACTTTCTCTTGATTGTAAAGTTATTGTTGAAGAAAGCTAATACAACAAGATGAAGCTTCCAGAAGCTACAACTGTCAACATCTTCAGTCAAACAAACTTCAGCTGAGTAACAGGTAGTTACTAAGTTTGGCGGGAATTCTGCAATTCTGTTAGATCTAGAAGCTACCAGCTGTCAAGGCTATGTAACTACTTGTATAAATACCATCATCAACTGTATTGTAATTATCACTTCAATCAATAAACTCAGTTTTTCTTCTTTCTTCTTTCATCATCATCATCATGTTTTTATCATGAACCTTGAGATGGTATCAGAGTTATGGTGACTATAAGAAAAAACGAAAGAAGAAAAATAAAAACAACAGATCGAAGTCAATAGAAGATCAATAAGATCCGAAGATAGAGACTGAAGAAGAGAATCAGTTTTCAGAAGCTGAAGATTACTTCTCAGAACCAGAATCATCACAATCAACACCTGAAGAAGAACAAATTCCAGAAATGACGAACAATTACTTCACTAGATCATCATCAAACAATGAAGTAATCACATGAAATGCAAATTCGAACGCACATTCTTGTGGAAGTGGAGATAATCCAGGATCTACAATTGTAAGTGTTCTTCTCACTAATGGAAATTACTTTTCCTAGAAACATGCTATGATTAGATCTTTAACTGTTAAGAAGAAGCTTAAATTTGTTGAATTTGATGATGATCCACCTGCAAAAGAATCCACTGGTTATGATAGCTGGAAAGAATCAGATTGTTTAGTTACTGTTTGGATAATCAACTTAATTCATAAAGACTATGCAGAGTCTTTTCAGTATGCACCTACTTCTAGAGCATTGTGGTTAGAATTAGAGCAACGATTTGGAGAAAACTATTCACCAATGCTTTTTAAACTTACAAGGAAGTTAGGAGCAACTGTACAAGGAAACCTTAGTGTGTGTGCATATTTCACAAATTTGAAGAAGCTATGGGATGATTAAGTCTCTTAAGGCCATTACCTTCATGTAAATGTGGAGTAGCCAAGACTTGTGCGTGTAATGCATTTAAAAGAATGCAAGATCAGTTAGATAAAGATAAGCTAATGCAATTTCTGAATGGATTGACTGATGGATATGAACATGTGATCAATCAAGTCTTATTGACAGATCCATTTCCATCCATTAATAAGGCTTTTTCAATGGTCTTAAAGATCGAAAAACAGAAGGAGATAGTGATTTCACGAAATTTAGAAATTGCTAATCATGCTAGTTCTTCTAGTAGTTCTTTTCAAGGTGATAAGGGAAAGGTGTCAGAGATTAATATAAGATATATGATTGGACCTTAACTATCAGCTCGAGGGTTCGAGTCCTGACAAACTCAAATTTGTGGAATTAAAAACACATGACGGGATGAGCCTGTGTTGTGAATATGCAAGCCTAAGGGGAATTTGCGTGTGGGGGTGTGTCGGAGATTAATATAAGATATATGATTGAACCTTAACTATCAGCTCGAGCTTTCAATGCCAATGAGAACAAATTTATCTCACAAACATCTCTTATATTGCCTGTGAACAACAATCTTTGGATCATTGACAGCGGCGCCACTAGTCACATGAGTCCCAATCTGTCATTGTTTCATTCTTATTGTGCTATAAGTCATAAAAGGCCAGTCATATTGTTACAATAATCACAGATTATGGTGGTTAGAAAGATGTACAGGAGGTCTTTATGTCCTTGAACCTCAGTCTTTCCAACAACAAACTGTACAAGAAGCTTCCATCCCTCCACTATATCTACCACAGTCTAGCAGTTTTACCAGCATGATACTTCTCCAGATATTTGACACCTAAGATTGGGGCATACCTCAGATAAAGTGCTAGATCATATCTCATAAACCACTCTTACACATCCTACTGTTGCTTGTGATGTATGTCCTATAGCCAAGCAACACAGATTACCTTTTCAGTCTAGTTCAATAAAGGCTATTTGTAAACTATAATTGTTACATATGGATCTGTGGGGCCCTTATAAAATAAGCTTAGTCACTGGAGCATATTACTTTTTGACTATTATTGATGATCATACTAGAGCTGTATGGGTTGTTCTATTGCAAAATAAATCACAAGTTTATCATGCTATTGAAGTGTTTATTGCTATGGTTGAAACACAATTTGCTTGTGCTGTCAAAATGATCAGGAGCGATAATGGCACTGAGTTTCTTAACTCTAAGTGCACTACTTTTTTCCAATCAAAGGGCATTGTGCATTAGAGGTCATGTAATTACACTCCTCAGCAGAATGGCACAGTGGAACGTAGGTATAGACAACTCCTAAATGTGGCTAGGGCCTTTATGTCTCAAGCTAATATGCCACTTCAATACTGGGGAGAGGCAATTCTATTGGCTACCACTGTCATCAACGCTTTACCTACACCAGTTCTGCAATGGAAAACCCTTATCAACTTCTTTATGACACACTATACCATAAAACCCCCTAATGCAACCAAATTTGAATTTGTTGCCAAAAAATTGATGCATTAAATGAGTTTCTTTTGTTGTATTTCAATAATGTTGCATTTTTGTTGCAATAATCTTCAAATTAGCAAAATTATAAAAAATTATGTAACAAAAATATTAATTGTTGCTTGTCATGTTGCTTTTAAGCAAGTTAATCCAACAATTTTTTTAAATTGTTACAAAAAAATAAGGTAAAACCGTGTTAGCAACAAAATTATAATTGTTGCATTGAAATTTAAGTGATCTAATGCAACAAAAATAAAGAAAAACTAACAAATATATAATGTTGCAATTAAAATAATTTATTATTTTATTAATATATATATATATATATATATATAAATATTAATTTTTGGAAACAATTATATAATATTAAATATTAATTTTTTATTAATATACAAACTTGTAAAAGAAATTTTCTAATTTTTATTAGACGTGGACATGGATCGGGCTGGGCCAGGCTTTAAATAAAGCCTGACAAGCCCAAACGTTTCTCTACTACCGGGCTGGGCATGGACCGGGCTCAATTTTGGGCCATGGACTCTTATATAAACACATGAAAACCAAAACGTTTCTCTACTATCGCGAAACGACGTAGCGTCAAACCCACTCTTTCTTCTTCTTGCAGTTCCATACGGACTAAAACCCTAGTAAAATCCTCTGCTCCATCGTTTTCCTTTCTGTCTACCCCAAGACAGCTTCTTTGATACCATCCTTATCTTTTTACATCGAATAGTTGTTGAATTTGAGAAATGTTGCGCAGAAACATTCGTTTGAGGAGAGAGTATTTGTACAGAAAGAGCTTAGAAGGCAAAGAGCGATTGCTTTATGAGAAGAAGCGCAAAATCAGAGACACTTAGCTGGTAAAAATCGAAAATCAAAATCGAGTTTATGTTACTTCTTTTTGTGCGTATGCAAATTTTTGATTGGTTCATGTGTTTTCTTCACAGAGGGGAAGCCAATTCCTACTGAGCTTAGGAACGAAGAAGCTGCTCTTCGTCAAGAAATTGACCTTGAAGATGAAAATACTGCTAGTAAGTTTTGAAGTATTGAATTAGGGCTCAATTTGGGGTTGTTGATTCATGTTTTTTTTTGCTTTTTATTGTTGAAATTTAGTTCCGAAGTCCAGCATTGATGACGAGTATGCAAGAGCAACTGAAAAAGATCCTAAAATTTTGCTGACTACATCTCGCAATCCTAGTGCCCCTCTTGTACAATTTGTGAAGGTTGGGCATATGTGATATTATTTTAAAGGTTTTGTTATTTTCCCCCAATTGCTCCCTCGAGGTTTACATGTTAACTTAATAAAGCTATGGATAATAATTTATGTTAACTCTGTGAGTGAATCTTTTACTGTTACTTGGCATGGTTTTCAACACCAGTAGCTTCCTATCAATTGATTATACATTTATAAAGGAAGTGTGCAGATTTATTTATTTACTTGTCTAATTTCTCTAAAGATGTAATTAAACTTGCGGGTATGGTTTAATGGTTTAATGCTTGTCTAAATTCATCATCTGTAGCTTTTATATATTTTAATGGTTTAATGCTTGTTGGCTATTTTATGTGTGAATTTGATAAATCGAGGACTGTCTGAGAGTTCATAGAGAGTATTCTTTTTGAGGAATTAGGAGGTGATTTCTCTGAGTTCACCCTGCTAACCTGCTTCCCATTTATCCTCAGCGGCAGTTTGAACGGGAGGATCTGAAAACCAAAATCAAATGAACCGATTATATCCAAATGTCAAACATACTAAAACGAAAAACACCACCATGTCTCTAGTGCAAAATAGCAACTGTCAATCAGCACTGTCTAGGCTAAAATTAATCAATAGAACACAAGAGCATCTACTTTACTCATTTTCAATGCAATCTAATATGCTTCTAACAACCATATAACATTAACAAAATTACTATAATAAAGATGAATATTGAACTACACTACACTAACATTACATAATCCAATCAGAAGTATTACCTGTTAGCCATTCGGTTTTTGTTCAAGTTCAAGATCATACAGTAGGACCTTGTACTAATCTTTTACTGAGTGAGATTGTGAATTCTGATCATCACACTTCAAAGAAAGATAATCATCATAAGAACATGAAGATGCAACAAATGCTTGATTATTCATTCACATCTCCAATTCTCACACCTTAGGCCTTGCTCCTCCTTTCCATCTCTCTTTTACTGATCACACAAACGGTATCACTACTGTTTCATCTACCATCACTCAAGGTAATTTCACGTACCACGAGATCTCAAAGTTAAACGTGATTGAGCGACAGTAGTCGTGTTTTGTATGCCCTAATTGCAAGTGTGTGAAAATAGGTCTTGAGAAGAATATACTTTTGTTGAATCATAAGATGTGATTGATTTACATGTAAAAGTAAGTAAAAAGCCATTTATGGTTGAATGAGGGACAGAATGGTAATTTAAGGAGTGAACTGTTTGTGAAAAACTAGCTAGTGTAAGATGGATATAGATGGATGGATGTGTGCATGGGTTGGTTAGTTTAGTATTTTGTTGTTGATTGAAATAGACATGGTATGGTATGGTATGGTATGGTATGCTATGAGAGAAATGATTGTGTGGATGCAGGTGTAGTGGAGGGAGGAAGCTCGATGGTGTTTATAAATGATGTGGCATTTGAAATAGGAGGTGGACCGTTCAATGTGAGAGAAGCATTTGGAGATGAAAATATGTTGATTCATTCATCAGGACATCCAGTATTCACAAATAAATGGGGTATCACTCTCCATTCTCTACAGCATGGAGCTTCTTACTATTTAGTACCACTTTCCATCACTGAACATGTTATGTTAGTCCTTTATTCTCTTCTAATTTATTTATTTTTCGATCGATTCAATCAATGAAAAATAAGATGTATACTAATTGATTCGTAAGAATCAATTTGTAATTTGTAATATCTAAAGTTTGAAAAGGTCAATTTTTATAAGTACTTGTTAATTTGAAAACTAGGTTGATATTTAAAATTTAGTTCGGGCTAAATTGATTATGCACATGTCCACTTTAGTTGTCATTTTGACTCTTAATTTGTATTATTTTATTAGAAATGTTGTAAAAAGGTCATAAAATTATCGTATTTTTATTGGTCAGATTAATAAACTTGGATTGTAATCGAATTGGTCCAATTCACGCAGTTGAATCTAAAACCTGGCTTGGTCTAATTGGTTCAACGTAGTTGAACCTAACTCGGTAGATAAAGCGGCCCGGAAAAGCATAAAATCTTATATTATCCATAGCCTCAAAAAATCCTTTGAAAAACCAATATATTTTTTGTTGGGTCAATTGTCCTTAGTCGAGTTCCAAGAGTATGAGTCTCTTCATAAGTCTGACTAAATTAGAATCTGATCTGAATGAACTTGTGGTTATTGGTTCAGAATTAACTCAGGAAACTACATCTTCCATGAACGAGGATAGTGAATCAAGCACAAAAGAAGAAACTCCTTCAGCTCAAGAGCCCACATTGCCAATATTTCAGAAAATTATCAATTTGAGGAAGCAAATTCAGGTAAGATTTTTCTATCTTTTGAACTTTCTCAATTTGGTTGTTGTAAAAAATAGGGACAGGAAAGAAAATATATCAGTTTTATCATTTCGTTCTACGAAAATTTAGTCCCTTGGATGTTTAAGTCGAATGATTCAATTGAAGTACTTGTTCTACCATAAATTCAAGTAGACTTTAGTTTAGCTGCAGACTTCTGATATTTGTTTACTGATTTTCCTTAAATCTAATGTTTTTTTTATTTCCTTTATTTTCAGTCGTGCGAAAAGAATCCCGTGACCCGAATGCATGGCATAGGCGGAGGAGCTGAACGGCTTCTGGAAGCGGGTTTATTGAGGATCACAATTCCATTAAATCGAAAGTTCAGTGGATGTCTTTAGGTATTTCTCAGACGAACTATTGATTTCTGATGTTCTTTCTTCCTTTTGTCGACCATTATCTGAGATGAAATTTGACTATATAACGTGATTGAAATATTGTAAATTCTTTATGAGTGGATCTAGATTGTGAACCTACAGACTTTGAGCTGGTTTAGTGAATTGGTAGTTAAGATCTATCAAATGGATTTGCTTGACAGATGTTCTAAGTCAGCTCTAATGCCATGCTCTTTTTTAACAAAACTATAACAATACCTCTTAAATTGAGAATTTAAAAACTTAAAGTGCTTGATTTTTAATTTCAAACAGATTGAAGATGTCAAATGAATTTGTAAACAGTCCCGATTTCCTTTGTTCATGTTCAGTTTGAATAAAAACCGTGTTTGATCTGTTCCAAAATTGAACACCGAATAGGTTGTATATTTGTTATTAAGAAGCTGAGGGGTAAATCTTATTCCCTCGTTTTGATTTTGTGTGATTCGAAGGAAATCTTATCTTTTCCTTTCAGCATCATTGAACTCCCAACCAAGGGGAATCTTCAATCTTTTCATCAATCTTTCAAATCCCTGCTTATTCCTTCAGCAAAACTTTGGGGTCATGTTTCGTTTGTAATATTATGGTGAACTGTAAATGAAATTTAAAAAGTGCATTAACTTAAATGATTTCTGGTCATGCAGGTCTTATACTGCTTGTCAATCATTCATACTCTTAGCTGATCTTGAGTTAAGGCTTGTCGAGCTTTTTGGTCTACAGGGACCTGCCAGGGAAAAGGAGAAGCTAACGAGTGGCATCGATGAAAGATTATGGTTTCTTAGAATTTGAAAACTATGTATTGGACATATATTATGATACTCTTATCTTATTTTGTAAGAGATTGTGTATGTATGAATTGGATCATTGTTTGTAAATATATTTGTCATATTTTATATTACACTTTCCGAAATTAGTCAAAATTTGCAATTATTATAGGTTGAAATTATTAAAAAGAAATGCAACAAAAAAGATGCAGATTACAATTGTTGCAAATAGCTACCAAATATGTTGCAAGATTCAGTTAAAATTGTTGCAAAATCTAATAAATATGTTGCAGAATTTAGTTAAAATTGTTGCAATTTCAACCAATTATGTTGCAAATTCGAACTAAAATTGTTGCAAAATTCATAAAATTTGTTGCAAATAGCAATATTCGTATTGCAGAAACTATTAAAATTGTTGAAAAAATTAAATAAATTAGTTGCATTAGATTTAATGCAACAATAATTACATGTTGCATTATTTTGTAAATTTGTTGCTTTTATCAAAAATTTGTTGCAACTAATTAAAATATATCCAACAATTGTTAATTGTTGCTATAGTTTGCAAATTGTTGCATTAGCAAATAATGCTACAGGAGCATCCGCAACAATTGGATTTTTGTTGCATTAGGCCTATTTTTGGTCTACTGCAACTCAAAAAGGGGTCTAAGCCAACAATTTCACTTGGTTGCAGTAGGGGTTTTATGGTGTAGTGACATAGATCCCAATTATACTAATTTTCATCCATTTGGTTGCTTATGTTATTATACTAACATTCATCCTCATAAGGATAAGTTCACACCTAGAGCACATAAAGGTGTTTTCTTAGGATTTCCTGTTGGCCAGAAAGATTACGAAATCCTAGACCTTCAAACTAATCACATTCACATCTCCAGAGGTGTTATTTTCCATGACACTATATTTCCTTTCAGCTCGTATATCTCAGCACTGCCTACTTAGTCTCCTGTTCCCTCAAAAGATCAAACCTCTCCATTGATGTCACATCAATCTCCTACTCCACCAGTTAAATCTTTACCTACTCCTATTCCTGTGGAACCCCCTTTGTCACAAAGTTCCACAGACAGGACTCTTAAAAAACCCACTTGGATGCAAGATTTTGTCTGTTATTCTAACAACAATTTTCCTGAGCTACCAGTGGCAGTTTTGAAACCACCTCATATTGATTTCATAGCACATGTCTCAAGTGATAAAGAACCTAAGAACTTCAAAGAGGCTTGTCAAGATCCTAAATGGGTTAAAGCTATGAATGAAGAACTTGCAGCTCTTGAAGATAATGGTACACGGAAAGAAGTGTATACAGACAAGGTGGATTTTTAAAATAAAAAAAGCCAAATGGTTAAATGGAGAGATTCAAGGCTAGATTGGTGGCTAAAGGGTACAACCAAACTCATGGACTTGATGATTTTGAGTGTTTCAGTCCTGTGGCAAAAAAATTCATTGTCAGATTGCTTATAACACTTACTGCAGCCAAGAATTGGTTTCTTCACCAACTGGATGTGAACAATGCTTACCTTTATGGGTACTTGGAAGAAGATATTTATCTCTCTCCACCTGAAGGTTATGACAAGTGTCCTCCACATATGGCTTGTAAACTTGTCAAATCTCTCTATGGCTTGAAACAAGCAGGGAGACAGTGGCATAAGGAAATCTCGTAGAAGTTAATGCAATTTGGTTTTCACAAATCATACCAGGATCATTGTTTGTTCACTAAAGTCGCAGATGGAGTTTCTACCTTCTTAGTCATATATGTGGATGATATTCTTATGGCTAGTGCAAATGAGGACCATATCACTACAATTAAGAAGTATTGGCATGAGTTATTCATAATTAAGGACATAGGCCCTGTGAAATATTTTCTGGGAGTGGAAGTTGCTAGATCAGATAAAGGCATCCTTCTATCTCAAACTAAATATATCAAAGATATATTGTCTGATGCAGGCATGAATAATGCACATACAGCTAGTAGTCCATTACCACATGGGGTCACACTAAAAGAACCAGGAGAGGTACTTGATGACCTAGAGTTGTATAGGAGGATAGTTGGGAGACTCCTATATTTAGGCTTTACCAGGCCTGCCTTAACATATTCTACTCAACAACTTAGTCAGTTTATGGAAAAACCTGCTAAGCATCATTTTCAGGCTGCTCTACATGTACTTAGATACTTGAAAGGAACAACACATTATGGTCTCTTTTATCCTGCACAGTCATCTACTAACCTGAATATCGATGCATACTGGTATGCTGATTGGGGGACTTCCAAAATAACAAGAAGGTCCATCACTGGTTACTATGTTTTCCTTAGTTAGTCTCTCATATCCTAGAAAACTAAGAAGCAGATAGTAGCTAGTCGTTCTTCTGCTGAAGCAGAATATAGAAGTATGGCTCAGACTAGTTGTGAAGTCAGATGGATCAGTTATTTACTTGATGAGTTTGGTATTACGTATACCAAACCTATCCCACTTTATTGTGACAATGCTTATGCTATAGCTATAGTAAAGAATCCAGTCTTCTATGATAAAATTAAATATGTGGAGATAGACTGCCATGTGGTTCGAGACTATGTTGCATCTGGTTTTCTATGTACTCCTCATGTGTATTCCCATAATCAGTTGGCTGATATCTTCACTAAGGTACTCAGTCAAAATGTTATAATGCCTTCCATGATTAAGATGGGTATGGTTACAATCGATTCAATATAAGGGAGATGTGATTCTACTAAGCTTCAGCTTGAGGGAGGCATGTTGAAGAAAGCTAATACAACAAGCTGAAGCGTCCAAAAGCTACAACCATCAACATCTTCAGTCAAACAAACTTCAGCTGAGTAATAGGTAGTTACTGAGCTTGGCAGGAATTCTGCAATTCTGTTAGATCTAGAAGCTGTAGAAAGCCAGCTGTCAAGGCTATGTAGCTACTTGTATAAATACCATCATATCAACTGTATTGTAATCATCACTTCAATCAATGAACTCAGTGTTTCTTCTTTCATCTTCATCATCGTGTTTTTATCATGAACCTTGAGAGTTATAAAAAACTAGCTTGATGATGTACTTCTCATCATCATCATCATTCTATTGTCAAATCACTTCTCTCCGAACACTTTGTCTTGTTGCACTTCTCACCAATTTCAAAATAATGTTCTTTTTCAGCTACATGTGTCAAACTGACACTTTCTCAACAATCACCTTTATGATGACCTGACTTGTTACAAATACCACATTTGGATTGAACTTTTTTTTTTGCTCCTGAACATGTAGAGCATTAATCAATTCAGACAAAGTAATTTGACTGATATCTCTAGAATCCTCTAAAGATGAAATTTTTGCCTCAAATATTTCGGTCAAACTTACGAGCACATTCTCTACAATCCGGCTATCGAGTATTGCTTCTCCCATCAATCTAATTTTGTTTATCACCATCATTAGCCTATCAGAAAATTCTTATAGAGTCTCATTTTTTTCCATCCTCAAAATCTCAAAATCCCTTTTGAGATTTAAAAGTTTATTCGTCTTATTGTTTCATTACCATGATAAAGGTCTTTTAGAGTATTCCAAGCTTGCTTGATTGTTTCACAACCCATGACTCTTGGGAAAATTGATTCAATAACATGAATTTGAGACAAAGTTCTTGGACCTTTGATTTATTGAGCTCTAATTTGATTGAGCATATGTTGTTTCCTAAACTCCGCCTGTGAGGGTCACTTGGTGGACTTTACAGCCGGTCCCAAGCCCGGACAAAGGAGAAGGGTTGCGGTAGGTTTGTGGCGGCCAACGTAAAACTTAGCCACATCTTATGACATGAACCATAATATAAATATCGTTGGGACGTTCCCTACTCAGCGACGCGCTGCACTTCCTAGACCCGGGTGTAGTGATAAATGTGCAAGGGTTGCTAGGTCGTCGCCCCGAAGCGGCGCGCCACCCCAGGAACCGGGGGTGGTGTCAAATATGCAAGGGTTACGGGTAAATAAGCTAGTCCACGGTAATGGTAGGGGTAGGGGTAAGGGTAGTAGGTTACGCTTTGGGACATGGAACATAGGTTCTTTGACAGGAAGATTAGCTGAAATTGTAGATGTTATGAAGAGGAGGAGAATAAATATAATGTGCTTACAAGAAACCAAGTGGGTTGGAGCCAAGGCTAGAGAGATAGCTCATTGGGGTGATAAGCGTTGGTACTCAGGAAAGGATAAAGGTAGAAATGGAGTAGGTATTCTTATTGATAGGGAGTATATTGATGATGTAGTAGCGGTATTTAGGAAGAGTGATAGAATTATGAGTGTTAAGCTAGTGATAGGGGATGAGGTTGTGAATGTCATTAGTGCATATGCACCACAAATAGGATTAGATGTGTCTATAAGACAAGTTTTTTGGGAGGACTTAGAGGAAGTGGTGCAACAGGTTCCTAGGGATGAAAAAATGGTACTGGGGGGTGATCTCAATGGACACGTGGGTTCTAGGCGAGATGGGTTTGATCGTGTTCATGGAGGGTATGGTTTTGGAGATAAGAATGAAGCAGGAAATGATATTTTGGAATTCGCATTAGCCTATGACTTGAGTATCATGAACACATGGTTTATGAAGAGAACGTCCCACTTAGTGACTTATCGAAGTGGCGGTAATGCGAGCCAAATTGACTTCTTCTTAGTAAGGAGTGCTTGGAGAAAGAGCTATATTGATTGTAAGGTGATCCCTGGTGAGAGTACGACAACCCAACATAGAGTAGTGGTGCTGGATTTTCGAAGTAGGAAATGTATAAGAAAACAAACACCACAAGTAGAGACTAAGATTAAGTGGTGGAAATTGCAAGGGGAGAATCAACAAAAATTTGTGGATGAGATGACCAAAAAAGATATTTGGACTTGCAATATGGATTTAGATATAGATTCGATATGGACTAAGATGGAGCATAGTATAAGGGAAGTAGCGAAGGAAGTTCTAGGGGAATCTAAAAGTAGCATGCCACCGGGTAAGGACACATCTTGGTGGACAGAAGAAGTACGACAAGCAGTAAAGAGTAAGCGAGAATCCTATAAAATATTGGGGAAATGTAGGAGCGACGAGAACTACGAAAAATACAAAGGGGATAAAAGGGAAGTAAAGAAGGTCATACGAGATGCTAGAGCAAAGGTGAATCAGGATCTGTATACAAGATTGGATACGAAAGAAGGGGAAAGAGACATATATAGAATTGCTCGGATGAGAGATAGGAAGACGCGAGATCTCGGAAAAGTTAAATGTGTGAAGGATGTGGACCAGAAAGTCCTAGTTGGAGATAAGGATATCAAGGAACGATGGAGGTCCTATTTTGATGATTTATTTAATGGAGATCGCCAACACGATGTTGGAGATATAAGTATCCATCACGATATGATAAATCATGAATGCCTGTGGAGAATTCAAAAGGGTGAAGTCAAAATGGCATTAAGTAAGATGAAGTTGAAGAAAGTAGTAGGACCTGATGGAATCCCTATTGAGATTTGGAGATGTTTGGGAGAAAGAGGAATCGAATGGTTGACGACGTTCTTCAACAAAATTTGGAGAAACAATAAGATGCCATCAGAATGGAGGAAAAGTATCTTAATCCCTTTGTATAAGAACAAAGGCGATGTCCAAGATTGTGCCAACTATCGGGGAATCAAATTAATGAGTCACACTATGAAACTTTGGGAGCGAGTGATCGAACAAAGGCTAATGAGGACGGTGAAGATCTCGGAAAACCAGTTTGGCTTTATGCTGGGAAGATCAACTATGGAAGCCATCCATCTAATGAGACAATTAATGGAGCACTATCGAAATAAGAAGAAAGACTTGCATATGGTTTTCATTGACTTGGAGAAAGCATATGATAAGGTACCAAGGGAAGTACTTTGGTGGGCCTTGATAAGGAAAGGCATTTCGCGGAAATATATTGATATCATAAAGGACATGTATGAGGGAGTATGCACGAGTGTACGTACTGGTGTTGGGAAGACTGAAGAGTTTCCTATTACGATTGGAGTGCATCAAGGTTCCGCACTAAGCCCATTTCTTTTTGCCATCGTTATGGATGAACTAACAAGTTCACTTCAAGATGGTATACCATGGTGCATGCTGTTTGCAGATGATATTGTGTTGGTTGATGAGACGAAAGAAAGAGTGGAGAGGAAGTTGGAACTATGGAGACAAACTCTAGAATCTAGAGGCTTTAAGTTGAGCCGAAGTAAGACAGAATATTTGGAGTGTAAGTTTAGCGGCCATAGGAGTAGGAAGGCAGGGACAATCACCCTAGATGGGAGAGTTGTTCAGGCCTCGGATTGCTTCCGGTATTTAGGATCTATTATCCAAACGGATGGAGAAGTAGATGGAGATGTTGCTCATAGGATTAAAGCTGGTTGGTCAAAGTGGAAGAGTGCTACGGGTTTCCTTTGTGACCCCGGTATGCCTAATAGATTGAAGGGAAAATTCTACCGGACGGTAATTAGACCAGCATTGTTGTATGGTACGGAGTGTTGGGCAGTGAAACACTGCCACATCCATAAGATGTCGGTGGCGGAGATGCGTATGTTGAGATGGATGTGTGGTCATACGAGAAAGGATCGGGTGCGTAATGAAATAATTAGGACAAAAGTAGGGGTCACATCTATTGAGAATAAAATGAGAGAAAATCGACTAAGGTGGTTTGGCCATGTGAGACGTAGAGCGCTTGATGCGCCGGTTAGGAGAACCGAAGAGTGGCAAATGGATGTAGTGGTGAGGGGTAGGGGAAGACCTAAGCAAACTTGGAGGAGGGTGATCGAGAGTGATATGAGTTTACTGGGAATTGAGGAAAATATGGTAGTGGATAGGACGGAGTGGAGGGAGCGAATTTGTGTCGCTGACACGACTTGATTTCACGGTTTTATATGATGGTTCATGTTAGCCGACCCCGAATCATTTCGGGACTAAGGCTCTGTTGTTGTTGTTTCCTAAAAGTTGCATTTCCTTCTCAGTTTCAATCCACTGCCACACGCGAATATCTAAGTGCGCTTTCATTTTGATTGTCCAAACTTGAATTTTTTTACTATTAAAGATTAGAGGTGAAAGAGTTGATGAATTGTTTGATGCCATATTTGCTATCTCTCACTATTATCCTCTCAATGTCATAAAAGCTCTAATAATAATTTTTTTGTTTTGGATCAAAACAATAATAATAAAAAAATGGTAGAGAAATGGTATTTATATTTTTTTGAATAAAAAATGGTATTTATATTAATCTAAAATCGCAATTTCTTAAGTAGTAGGCTTAATATATAGGCTTCTAGTCAAACTGAAAATATAATTTTTAGGCACCCAATCCACTATCCTAACGGAATAAATATGTCAAGAGCGTCACTTTTGTTTTCCATCAAATACACAAAAATAAAATCAAAGCAATCATCAATAAAAGTGATAACGTATCGTTTACCATTTTTGGTCAATGTTTCATCGACTTCACAAATGTCATAATGTCGAGTTCTCTAGTCACATATTTATGGGTATTTTGTGATCTTTGTTTGACTACAATAATCAGATTTATCAAATTCATTCAAACACATTATAGGAATTAAACCTAAGTTACTCATATTATTGATAATGTATTTCTTTACATAATAAAAACAAGCATGCCAAATATTAAAGTTACAAAGCATGTAAATAGAAAAATTCTCTTTATTAATTTCAACATTCAATTTAAACATACATAAGTGGAATATCCTTTTAATATACAAACATTCCATTCTTAGTCTTATTAAACAAATTAGCACCTATAATCCGAGTGAACTCTGCCTTATTGAGAAGATAGCCTGAAACCATATTCATTCTCATCTCTAGAGTTTACATTACATCCGTCAAAGTCACTATTTTCTAGATGTGAAGTTCCAAGAAACATATGATGAATTTTCTGGCATGTTTAAAAGGCGGAAAACTTAATTAAAACACAGAAATATCCGATTTCCACAGATCATACAACTAGAATAAAGTTAACGAATTAATCACCTTACACCCAGGAGTGAGAGATGTTTTCTTTGATTTCTATCTTTAAACCGAGATTAAGAGGTAAGATTCGAGCTCCCTCTACAATCGTCGGAATAAATTCCCGTGCCCGAGTCAACCCTTGGCCAAATACACTGTAGGGGCTGAAATTTTTGCTCTTTTAATCTCAGTGTACTTATTTGTCAAATTAGTATATGGGAGACTTGTATTTTTTAAATTTACTTAACCTTAGGTTTAGTCCAACTAAACCTTATGTATACTTCTTTTAGAATTAATTAACTTTTTAATTAAACAAAAACGAATCCAAACCTAATTTGATGGCGAACACACATGTAGATTTAAATTTAAGGGGAGAGTAACTCTCCCTAAAACCCTACTTTAACTAAACTCTTATTGTCAAAAAAAAAAAAAAAACTAAACTCTAATTTAATTAAATTTATATTAGCCAATGAAGGTTGGTTCCAGTGGTAAGGCGTTGAACCTCTGCTTAACAGGTTTGAGGTTCTATTGAAGATCGGTTAATTGAGTCTTAACTTCATTAATTAGAATATTTGAAGTTTCTTTGATCTGGAAATCATCAACATACTCTAGGACATCTATCTTTGTGACCTTAGTGATGGTTATGCATAGATTTATGAGAGCCTAAACCAAGCAATTTAAACAGAAAGCTTTGTTTCACTGGTGACAGCATGTTTGAGGCCATGCAAGCTTTTAGAGAGCTTGCAAACTTGACCTTTTCATATATTTTTATTTCTAATCATCAAAATAACTTGGTGCAATACAGATCCAAAATGTGAAAAACGCTTAAGCTGGAAGGTTATGTGTATAATTTGTCTTAGTAGTTTTGATAAATTCAGCTAAATTTTATAAATATTGAACTTGTATAATCCCATAGTATAGTGATATGATGATGAATAATCATAGGCGAATACAAATTGTTCAAGTTTGGTATGAATTGTAACTAAAAATTGTAGCTTTACGATCAATCAGAATGATGGGAATGGTTTAAGCCTAGGCACTGGAACACAGACCAAGGGTTTAGCCCTAGGTAGAGTAAGTCCAATTCCCTCTTCCATGTCAACACTACCATTAACCTTCCAATCAAAGCATTGAATCATAGAAGCAAGCCCTGTTTGTATCATCAGTAATGCTAATGAAGTTCCAGGGCATCCCCTTCTTCCACTTCCAAAGGGCAATAGATGGAAATATTGTCCCCTTACATCCATCTGACTCTTTCCATTTCCTTCTGCGATTATAAACCTTTCTGGGCAGAATTCAAGTGGCTTTTCCCAGTAATTTGGATCCCTACCAAGTGACCACACATTCACGTATAGTCTGGTTCTTGCTGGAATTTCGTACCCATTGATTGTACAATCTTCAGTTGATTCTCGCACAATTAAGGGTCCTGTTGGGTGAAGCCTCAGTGTTTCCTTTACGACTGATTGGAGGTAAGGAAGGTTTGCGATATCTGATTCTTGTACTATTCTTTCTTTCCCTATTATTGAATCGATTTCTTCTCTTGCTTTGTTCATGATGTTTGGGTGATTGATTAATTCTGATAGTGCCCATTCTGTAGTAATGGCGGATGTGTCTGTCCCTGCTGCAAATATATCCTGTTTGTATGATGAAAGACAAATTAGTATTATTTCTACTTATGCTTAAGGATTTTAGTTAATGATCTTCAGCAGTATGTGCTAAGAAGGTTCAAATTTGCCCTAACTTTTTTTTCTTTTTGCCCCAGTCCAAGCCAAAACTTTATGGCCTGGGTAAGGGCAAACTTTCTTTTAAGCCAGCCTATATGGGCTGAGTTTATAGTTTGCACTCTAAGCAGTCAAAGGCATACTAGGTGAACCCAAAATTGCTCTATGTTGAAAATGGTGAGGACAAGATTTTACTATTTCTTACACTAAGGCATATTTGCAATCCCCAAAAAATGTTAGTGGCAAGTTTGAATCTTATCCCTATTAAATAATAGTAAATACTAACAAACTTTGTCTGTAATGTTGAGACTTTACCAGGATGAAGGATTTGATGTTTTCTTTGGTTAATTTCATTTCAGACTTCTCATCTTCTGCAATATCAAGCAAAATGTCTAGTACATCTTTCACTGAATCTCCTTCACCACTTTCCTTGTTTATCTTCCTTGCATCTTCATGTTCTGCTATTATTCTCTCCATCATTGCATCAAACTTATCACGAATTTTCTTTAACCTTCCTCTAAACCCTTGCAAATCTATGTTCTTGCAAAACCAAATAAAATCTGACAAATTAAACTCCCCTGTAATCCCAGCTGTCTCTTGCACCAGCTTCCTTACCTCATCTGCTTCATCTTCCTTATCCGAACACCTTTGGCTCATTGTCATTCTAGA
Source organism: Euphorbia lathyris (assembly GCF_963576675.1). Taxonomy (NCBI): domain Eukaryota; kingdom Viridiplantae; phylum Streptophyta; class Magnoliopsida; order Malpighiales; family Euphorbiaceae; genus Euphorbia; species Euphorbia lathyris. The sequence continues at coordinate 35,195,541 of NC_088919.1, forward strand.
TATTACATTATTGGTTACCCTTATTAACTGCCCTCCAACATCAACACGCTCGGCTCCATCTGCTTTCTTCAACATAAGCTGCAAAAATCTCCTCATCTCTTCGTGCCTGACCGGGAGGAGCTGGTCTAATATTCGACCTCCGAGAATTTCAGTCATGCAAAGTTTCTTCATGAACTTCCAGTAAGGTCCATAAGGTGCAAAGGAGAAATCATTTGAGCCATATGTAAGGTAATCGAGAGCAGCTGAATTTGGACGATCCAAAAAAGAAGTTTCATGTGTTTTTAGGAATTCTTTTGCCATTTCAGGTGAAGAAGCAACAACACAAGGAACTGAACCAAGGAATAAGTGAATTAAGGGTCCATAGCGGAGTGAAAGCTTGTGAAAAGCTTGGTGAGGTATTGGTGCAATGAGATGGAGGTGTCCAATGATTGGTAAGGCTAATGGACTTGGTGGGAGATTAGGTTTTGCTTGAAATTTGTTTAGTATTGCTCTGATCACAATAACAGAGACTAGCCATATGAGAAAAAGAACCACTAGTTCCTGGAAATTAGCCATTCTTGAACCTTTGTATATTAGTATAGAGTATAAGGTGGTTTATATATAGAGCTGTTTATACAATTGTTAGAAGTTGTGTTTGGTGCTGGGTGAAAAGGATGGAGACGAATTCCAAAGACGGCAAACAAGTGTACTGAATGATTGATTATAAAGAAAATTTAATTGATTCTTGAAAACTCATTCTTGACAACTTATGGCATTTGTTTTTGTGATCTTCTCTTACAGACATTTCAGTATAATCAAAATAGAAGCTTCATATGATATTTGACGAAGCAATTATATACATATTCTGGTTGTTGATTAGTTCCATTATACATAAAATAGTGCATGCTTTTTTTATATTTTGATTGCTGAATTCCTCAAAACATATCATTCATTTCCACCTATGAATGGGATAACTTGACTTGCATTTGTGGGTCATAGTGTTGAAAGATATTTGTGAATGTCCCACTTGATACAAGGACAGCTTCATCATTTTCTTCTTATTGTGTTGTTTTGTGTTAAAACATTATCATAGACCATGTCAATATTTTAACCATTAGCATATTTGTGGTCTCTGCAAGTGGGCGGTTAGATCAAAGCTGAATGCGACTGCTTCACTTAATTTAAGGTTAAATCACATTCAGAAGGTTGCAGCCTTGCAGGCCCTGCTTCAGCACAGGTAATGTTTTTCTATTCTTTTGTCCGAATCTATATATATATTTCTTTTCAATTGATGCCATTCTTGTTTTGGCTATATCTAGTTATCTTATATATCAGAATCAAATCATTAGCTATATTTTCATAATTCATTTGTTATGATTTAACATAAATCATTATGTGTTAAATATTAAGCTTGTTTTTATGGGTCTTATTTGTCAATTCCATCCTCAAACATGATTTGAAATATATTCATTTTTGAAAAGTGATTTCAAATTCCAATATTACTTGTTCTACCAAGATGAAAGTTCATTTGGAAAGAGAGAATTGAAATTTGCTAGCCATCCTCTATGTTAAAACTTACAGTAGCAACTTGACATATAATGAGCATAGATTAAGCTAAAAAGTAGTGCCATCTTCATGAAACTGTGTTCAGATTGACAAAAGTGGACTGCGCCTAGCCACAGGGAAACAGACAAGGGGGTGAGCCCTGGGAAGGGTAAGCCCCGGTCCCTCTTCCATGTCAACGATACCATTCTCCCCGTCACCTACCTTCCACTCGAAACACTGGACCAAAGCAGCTAGAGTTGTAGGAACCAATCTTAATGCAAATGAAGCACCAGGGCAACTTCTTCTTCCCATCCCGAATGGCAAGAGATGAAAGTGCTGCCCCCTAACATCAAGCATAGTACTCTTCCCATTCCCAACCCACTCTTCAGAAGTAAACCTCTCTGGCCTAAACTCAAGTGGGTTTTCCCAGTGGTTTGGATCCCTGCCGAGTGACCAGATGTTAACAAACAGTCTAGTCTTCGCTGGAATTGTGTAGCCACCAATTGTACAATCTTCAGATGCTTCTCTCACGATTAACGGACCTGTAGGATGAAGCCTGAGTATTTCCTTTACTATAGCTTGCATGTACGGAAGATTCACTACATCCGACTCCTGTACTAATCTCGCCTTTCCTACGACAGTATCAATCTCGATTCTGGCTTTCTCCATCACATCTGGGTGGTTTATAAGCTCTGCTAGCCCCCATTCTACTGTGATGGAAGATGTATCTGTTCCAGCACCAAATATGTTCTGTCAAATTGAAAAACCATGTTACTTTTTTATTATATATTTCTACTATTTTAGTTACAATTCATATACAAATCCCCTAAAAAATGCAGAATCAGTAATTTAGCAGACTCGGTGTGGCTATTGATGGTTCAGATGTTTGGGGGTAAATAAAATATACAGCATAAATGCACAATTGATGAAGTATGAACTCCCCATAGATGTCTTGAATGTTTGATCAGATGCTAGGTTGCAGGTAAAATACATTTTTTTGAAAGAAATCTCTATTGCCCTAAAGAAGAAGATTGCCTCTAGACTTGTAAAATCATATTTGTGACAGCAGTGTCACGTGCGGAGATTTGGCCGTAGGCAAATCTCAGCCCGTGGCTTGGGCCAAGGCGTTGGCATTGACGTAGCAAAGGCATCGGGGAAGGTTTGCGGCGGAATTGTGGAAGACCAAGCCCTCGGCGAGGAATTGCAGCAGCGGCAGGAAGAATGGGCCCGTGGACTATGTCCACGCCAATTCTCCCAAATGGGGCAACTTTCCCAGGATAATTCAAAGGCTATAGGCACAATATATTCTATAAGGGACCACAAATGGGAACCTCTAGACATACCTTTGGATAAGTAGTGGTGTGTGGACCATGTGTGTGTCCATCGGTAGAGTGACCCGAGTTGGTATAAGAAACACTATAGGGGGATAGGGTCTCAGGCGTCGGATCTCCGCCAACCCCTGGGCCAGTTGTCGGGACTGGTTTAAGTGATCCACCTAGTGGACTAGGAGAGTCGGGCATCCGGCCTTCGGGAAGGGAGGCGGATGTCTCCGTTCGGGTGGAATCGCGGCGGACACTTTGGGTGGGCCCATAGTGCGAGTTATCTATATATCGAGGTTTAACCACGATAAACCCCTCCGGGACGGATTACGGATATATGAATTGACGGGATGCCTACGGTTAAAAGGGAATAGACTCCTTCGGATGGTGTTGGCTGGCCGAGACTCGGGGAAATCTCGGCGCCACACGGGGCATTGGCTAGGCCTTCGGATTGGCCCCGTGACACATAGCATGGCTTTTGATGTATTTCTCGGTTGATTTTTATATGCATATCAGATAACTGACTCACCATAATGAATGCTTTGACGTTTTCTCTGGTTAATCTCCTCTCTGCATTCTCATCTTCATATATATCAAGTAAAATATCAAGCAAATCCTTGTCTGCATCACTCATTTCCTTGTTGATTTTCCTAGCATCTTCATGCTCCTTAATGATCTTTTCCATCATATCATCATACCTGTCTCGAGCATCCTTCAACCTTTTCTCAAAACCCTGCAAATCCAAGTGCTTGCAGAACCAAATTGTATCTGACAAATTAAACTTTGCACCTAACTCATTCAGCTCTTTCACCAGCATTCTCACCTCATCCGCTCTATCTTTATCATCAGAACACCTTGTTCTAAGCATCATTCTCGATATTATGTTATTTGTCAATCTCATAAGCTCTCCTCCAACATTAACTTCTGCTTTTGTCTCAGCTTTACTCAGTACTACCTTCAAAAACCGCATTGTCTCTTCCTGCCGAATTGGGAGGAACTTATCTAATGTTCGACTGCCTAGCAACTCAGTCATGCAAAGTTTCTTCATGAACTTCCAATGTGGCCCATAAGGTATGGTAGCAAAGTCAGCCGAACCATAGGTAAGATAATCAAGATTGGCTACTTTGGGCCGGTTCATGAAATTGGATTCGTTATGCTTCAGAATTTCTTCTGCAATTTCTGGAGTGGAAGCAAGAAGACAAGGTTTTGAGCCAATGAAGAAGTAAACTAGAGGTCCGTAACGGTTTGAGAGCTTGTGAAAGGCTTGGGGAAGGACTGGACCTAGTAGGTGCATATGTCCTATGATTGGAAGAGCTCTCGGGCTCGGTGGAAGGCCATCTTTTGGAGCTTTGGCATAGATGATTAGAAGCAGAAGGATGGAAGCTATGAAGATAAGGAAGGGTAAAGAATAATCATTGATTTCAGGCATAGTTGAATTTGTCAAACATTATAGCTCTTTAAAGAAGCTTATATAAGAGAGAAGAAGACGATATTTTAGCATATATCGTATTTCTTCCAATTATTGATGTGAATTAGTGATCAACAGATAGTTTATACTTTTCTTTTTTCCCATTGTTATACATGTTATTCTCTAACTGATAACATTAGAACAAAATGATCTCTTAGATTAATATAAGGACCATTTAGATTATTAATGTATACTCTTAGTTTCTCAATTTGTGCTTTAATTAATCCTTCGCTGACACCACCATGTACTGTACTCCAATTTATTTAATTTTTTTGTGCATTACTATATTCTTTTCCTTCAGGATCAATGAAAATCATAATTTGGTTTTATATTATTTTGATATATACACCTACAATTAATCAGATGATTGTTTAATCTACAAATTAATCTGATGATTGAGATGACCAAATCTGGACCACTCTTCTTTGTTTTATGGTCATGGGATATATGTTTTTTTGATTCCTTTCTGATTTGTTGAAAGTCCTACTTTTATAGGAATATATATATATATACCGGAGGGATCAAGGAAAACAGCTCCTTATCTCATCTGAAAACAAATTATTTATATGAGAACACTCATTGATGATGTTATTGTAAATATTTTCACGGTGGTAAGAATATCTCCAAGCAAATTTTCTTTTTTGTCTTCCCCTATTCTCTATTTTTCTATCCTCAATCCCTATTTTTTCTCCAACCCATTTATATAATTTCTTCCCTATAGAGTATATTCCATACTTTATTCAGTTTCAATTACTTTTTATCTATAATTTATCACACTATTATTTTAATAATTTCTCATTAATTTGGGGAAGCATGGATTCTTTCCAGCCGTAGGGACGGATTGATTTCTTCCCTATAATTAGGGAAGACAATGGGGAGGGCTGGACAGTCAACTCTCCCAAATTCATCATTTCCAACCCTCCATATAAGGTTGAAGATGTTCTAAGGACCTTTCCGATCCACCTGACGGATTAAGGAGAGATTTTATAAAAGTTGAAATGCATAAATTTTAATTAAGTTAGGAAACTAATATATCACTTTAAGAAAATTCAGTCGCTAATTAATATATTTAATTGGTTATTTTAAATAAATATAAAAAGTTAGTTAATAGAACATTTTTTAAGTTGAGAGGCATAATGTATTTATGGGTGTTGCTATTTACCGTCCTCAAATTGTTAATTACTGTCCGTATGGCCATTGGCGGAAATTGTGACAGTCTAGGGTAAAAAAAATTGCGAAAAATGTACATCGTCCAATTTTTCCAACTCGTAATCATCCATTTCCAGAGTTCTCGGGTTATAACTTATCAATTATTTTCAGAATTTCAGTCTTGATTGGAAGAATGAAACCTTTCAATAACGTATATTTTTACGAAAAATGTATCTTGTCCAATTTTTTTGACTCGTAATCATCCATTTCTGGGGTTTTCGGGTTGTAACTTATCAATTATTTTTGGAATTATCGGAAGGAAGAAAAGATAAGATTTCAGTTTTTGAAAAAAATATATGAAAATGATAAAATTGTGCAATCCACTGTATTAAACCTTTTAGACTAACCTAGAAAATGTCTCCTAAAGTCACGTGCCACGTTCTAGAGGCTTCTTGGAAGAACGTTGGGATCCTCTTTTGGAAGTGGGCTGGTTTGTAGCCCAAAACTCGCGGACGTTTTTCTCACAGCTCTCTCATATTTGATCGATTCAGATGAAGATGGAATGCTTCTTAAACAATTTAATTCGAATTCGAAAATTGTGAATCTTATCTTATTGTTCGTTCATTCTCTCGAAATATTCTGTTCCTGCCTGCCAAAGCAGGTACCATTCTTTGCTTTTCTGACAGTTAATTTCTTGGTGTAACGTGTTTTCTTTTTCTTGTCTTGAAAAATACTGTTTTGTGTCCCTTATTAATCGCACATTTGTAGTCATTCAGCTGGTTTGGATGTGAATTGAGTTCTTAGAAACTTATATATGTCAACTGATTGAAAGTATCTTCTCTCTTTTTTCCATTCTTTCTATTATCTGCAATTTTGGTTGGTTGAATTGATGAGTGTTTTGTTATTCTTTTCATTATTTACTGTTTAAGGATTTCGATTGGAATTAGGGGAGTTACTTTTGTGATTGTAATGATGATAAAGCTCGTCAGATATTTGTGTTCATTGTAAATTTGTAAATCCATGTACTAATTTAATTGCTAATTGCTAAAATTTCTACGATGTAGAGCGTTATAGGTTTTCTACCTCGGATTATAATTTATATAGGTGGGATCATCAAAATCCTGTCCAATTGAGAGCTGTGTCAGATTCATGTGTTCTAAAATCATACCTCGGATTAACAGATGTACCTAACACCCCTTTCTAAAATTGATAATGGTAATTTCGAAACTGATCTACTTTCCAGCTAAACTAAAAGGATTCAATACAAAAAATTTCAGGGTTCTAGTTCTAAAGCAAACTAAAAAGCCATTTAGAGAGAAGTGCAAATTAGGTTCTCTCTTGAACATTAAGCCTAGTATATTGATGTGCTTGTAGAATTAGTACATGAAATTATACTTGCATTGTTATGTAAATGAATACAAGTAATAAAATGTGAGTGCCTAACTATAACCAGGTTAGTAGCATTACGTGTGAGATGAGAGAACTGATCATGCACATAAATGATGTGAATAATATCACAGTTGAATGTTCACTTGTCTAAATACACCTGATTCTGAAACAAGGAAATACTTTCTGTATGTATGCAGGTCTGTCCATTTTGATTTGTGTCTTCAGCTAATCTATTTCTCAGTATTATTTCTATGATCCTATTTCTGATATCCCTGTGCTTAAATTATTCACTTAGTGAGTTCATCTAACTGATTGGTTACATAAAATCCGGTTATATACTTGTGCTTCAGGCTCTACCAGTATGATCATTTGCTTCCTTGTCGACTGATGTGCAAGAAATGTACCTGAGGGGGAATGTTCAACTGATGGGCAGCACAGTTTTGAATTTGGTGTCCAGTAGACAATCCACTTCATGTTGTTTCTTTTCGTATCCTGCACGTTCCAGCGAAAATTACAGTCGCTTGTCTGTTTCAAAAGCATTGTCTAGTCCATCTGTTCAGACATTTCATACAAGTTGTTTTGGGTCAGGCTCATCCGGGAAGAATGGAAGTTGTCAGTCATTTACTGTGAAAGGTTTATTTAGCTCTAGAGGTTCTTTGAGGCGGCATTTAAATGTTTCACTGCAATGTCAGAATCTCAATATGAGACTCTCATTGTCCAGACGAGGAATGCTCTCCAAATTAAAGGGTAATGTGGGATCTGTATCTTGGTCCCATGAATATGCCTCAGCTGGCTTAATTTTAGGTCTCTTGGTTTGCCATTCAAGTTCTGAGCCAACACATGCACATGCTGAAGCAGCTGCAGAGAAGAAAGATGAGGATGATTCTGATTTACCATATGTTAGATTCTCACACGGAAAGAAAGTATACACTGACTATTCTGTTATCGGTGAGAACTGAGGAAGGAGTAAAAACAGTTAGTTACAGATTACTTATTTTCCCTCTTGATTTAATGTGGTGACTTCTTCTTTGATGTGTCATCTTCATGTTCTCTAGGAATTCCTGGAGATGGAAGATGTTTGTTCCGGTCAGTATCTCACGGGGCTTGTTTACGAGCTGGGCAACCAGCTCCAAGTGGAACTCTTCAGAGAGATTTAGCAGATAACTTGCGTGCTAGAGTATCTCCTTATGCTCTTTCTTTAATTTTATGAAAGTGAAATTTGATTTCAGTGAGATTACCGTATAATATATTGTGTTTTACTGAATTAGCTTTTCTTCATTGCTTTGGTGTATGTCTCATTGTCTCTCTATTTCAATTAGAATTCTCTCGTGATTTACAATTCTTGCAAACAACTTTATTTTCTAAAGAAAGCTATTTAATTATCTTATTTGAGTTCTTCCGAACAATGAATATCATGAGAAATAGAACTGAATTCCTCCAAAGTCCATCAAAATAGATGTCCCCAAACAAGGGGTTAAAATGTTTATTTCAATTTTAACCTCTGACTTCTGTTGGTTTGTTCATTTGGTCAGGTTGCTGACGAGTTTATCAAGAGGAGGGAGGAGACAGAATGGTAAAATGAAAATTAGTTGCACTTTCTTCTACTATTTTCACTGCTTTTCAAGCTATAGCATATACTATTTTTCGGTCACTTACGTTCATCGAGTAGAAACTATATTCTTATACACAACGAATTAAAAAATGAGAGAAGACCTTGGATTTATGCAGGTAAATCTTAATGATGCCACTTTTCCTGTAAAGAATCCGTTGATGGCATTGAGCAATCTTTGATAAGTTTTAGTTTGCAATTTCTCTTAAAAACCTTTTGAAAAACTCATTGTAGTTTTCCCAGAGACATCAGTTTTAGTTATAAATTTGTTCATGTGACTTCACCACTATGACAGGTTTGTAGAAGGTGATTTCGACACATATGTGGCACAGATGAGGAAGCCACATGTGTGGGGCGGTGAGCCTGAGTTGTTCATGGCTTCGCACGTTTTGAAGTAATTCCCTCTCTCTCTCTGTCTCTAATGGCATTATACTGAATATTAATGGAAGGAATAATGGTGGTGAGTGCAGGATGCCAATCAATGTTTACATGTATGACCAGAATGCCGGTGGGCTTATATCTATTGCTGAGTATGGTCAAGAATACGGGAAGGACAATCCGATAAGAGTTCTTTATCACGGTTCTGGTCATTATGATGCACTCCAAATTCCTGGAAGGAAAGGTGCTAAATCTAAACTCTAATGGCTTTTTTGATTGATATCGATGAGCAGTAATAAATCTGTGTCAATTTACAAATAAACTATGAGATATTTTGTTATATATAATGTCCCTTTGCCATATGTGAGCTTGAGATGGTATACTGTTGTCTCTTGGATGGTGGAATGAAATGACGTATGGATCAGCTTAATTTAATACATATCAGTGTTTTAGACCACTAATTTGACTAAAAGAATCATAATCAGTTTTTGCTAAGAAATCTGTATTACTGATTTAATAAGTGAGTTGAACTTTTTAGCCGAATATATAAAAATCCAGCAATTATTTATAATTATCCTTTTAAACCTGTTGTATCACAGATGCTCATATGGTTCGGGGCCATTCTTCGGCCTAGGCAGGAGTGACATTACTTTTAGAGCATATTGATGTATAATGATAATGTTTTGCATCTAAAAATGTTTCCTAGACAATATTTTGTCTGGTGTACGAGATAAAATGTTTTTTTCATATAAAATTTGATGTTTTTATTAGATCTTTGACTTAATACATCTTTGGCCTTTTGTACTTGTTTAAAAAAAGTCAATTGTCCCTTATATTTTGAAAAAGTTCTATTAACCTCCGAAACTTACTTAAAGTGACCAATTGAGTCTTTGAAATGTACCTATTACCCCTGAACTTTTTTAAATTGATCTATTAGCTCCTGAACTTTGCTTAAAGTCTATGCATTTTAAGTTTTTCATAGGTGATTTTAAACAAGTTCAAAGAGGTAATTTGAACATTTTAAGAGGGGATAATTGACTTTTTTTTTTTTTTTTTTTTTTTTTTTGACGAGTATAAGGGGTTAGGGATGGATTAAGCCTAGATCCTTTGTTAAGTAGTAATGAAAAAAAAGTGTCATTTTCAAGAATTTTCTTCTTTTACATAATTAATTTTTCTACTTTATTTTTAACTTTTTGTTTATTAAGACCGTCATTTGCTACTCTTCCTTAAAATTTCAAGATCGGTTCCAATATATGACGTTTAAATTTGCAGCCACTCATATAAAGAAAGTTAGAGAAATTATATGACATTTTTACTTCAATTGATTCGTTATTGCTAAAAAATAAATGTTGCAATCCTTGTAATTTCATTCATTTCATTGCTCACTTATACTCTCTGTCTTACTAAATTTAATACTTGAGTGCCCATACGAGCCCACCTGAGTGTAAGGAATCAACGAACAACTCCTCACATCTTGGGCTTATGCGATGATTTAATCAGCGATTGATTAAGTGAATTCGACCAGATACTGTTAAATTTAAGTTTATTAAAATTTTATTGTAAAATTAAAATAGGATTTAAATTTAATAAGTTCAAATCTAAAGGTGATTAGCCACTCATCCACTGTAATGTTTAATGTTTATAATTAATTAATTAGGTAATTGTGATAGAAAAAAATCGATGTTAATGGTGTATTAAATAAAACGTTTTGTTAACAGTGAAGCAAATTCTCTGTTTGTAACAAAAAAAAAAAAAAAATCCATTTTTCAAAGTTTGAGTTATATAATCAGAGAGATGAGTTCCATGTTATATTGAAGGCATCTAGTAAGATTCAAATTTATTCCTATCGTTATACACATTTATCTTTAACTAATTGAATTGTGTAATTTTATCCTTAATGTTTGCAAATAAAATATTTTTACTAGATAGAAGATTTAAACATAATAATTTACTCGTATTTAACTCGTTATTTAAATTGTCATATTAGATCCGTTCAAATATTAATTATGTTTAGAATATTTATTCTATTACTCACTCAATCTACCAGAATGTCATATTTAAATTTTTTAAATACAAGTTAATAACATATTAAAATATTTACTATGTGAGTAAAACAATTATAAATAACCTCTCAAAGGTAGGAAAATAAATTTGTTTAGATCAATCTGTTCAAATTATCTATTAGTTATGACTAAAAATTGCACTAATATTTTGTAAGTTAGGTGTAAATATGTATTTCAAAAAAAAAAAAAAATGATTAGGATAATTTATCTCTATATTTAAATGCATTTTTAACTTTTTTTTTAATTATAATTTTGTTTTTATTTAGGTTCTATTAGCAAGGACAGACTTATTTTGAAAAATAAAGCATAGAGCATATATTCTCTAATTAGTACATATGATTGGAAGATACAAATTTTACCAAAAGAAACAAAAACAAGTTATCGCTTTCTTATGTTGTTTTTTACTCTCTTTCTTTAACAAATTGTTGCAATTGACAAAAATGTCCTTGGTTTGGTAAGGTAGTGGAAACTGAAAAGCTCAAAAAGCATACACACCACCAGCAGCATGCCCTTTGTTTGTTTGATGGATACTCTGACACCAAAGATATGAATAAAGTTCGCATTTACAGAATTGTCCCTACCTATCCCCCTTTTTTTTTTATTTAAGTCAAAATCTTTCGGAAAAAAATCTTCTGTCCCGAATTCCCTGTCCCCTTCCCTGTTTCCCATTCAAATTTTGACACGTGTCCCTTTAACTACACTTTAACCAAAGTTAAGTATATCTAACCATAGTTAGTAGCAATAAAGTAAGATAAAAGGGACACGTGTCAAAATTTGAATGGGGGACAAGGAATTCGGGACAGAAGATTTTTTTCCAAATCTTTCTCTCTTTTTTTATGATTACAATTTACAACTCCGAATAAACTAATGAGAATTTCTTAAGAAATATTGCAATTTAAAGATATCTTTTTTTTTTTTTTGATGGAACAATTTAAAGATATTATAATTAGCTTTCAAGGATTCTATTTATAAAAATGAAAGCAATAGTACAATGCAGTCTAATATTCTAAATATTATATAAGTTTGTAATTCAATATTTTAGTTCAAATGCATCAATCCGGAGAAATCAGAAGCAAATTTTAGTTCAAACGTGTGTATTAAATTTAAGGATGGTTTCTGCAACTTAATGAGGGTAAATGAAGTTTACGCTATCCCTAAGTATTCCGGGCTTTCTATTGTCCTAGGTAGGTCAAATAAAGCAATTTTTAGTTTTTTCAGTGACCGAATTCAGAAGAAGATAGGAAGGTAGAATGAGAAGTGGTTGTCCGGTGCGGGAAAGGAAAAGTTGTAGCCCAAGCAATCTATTTGTATGTGATGAGCTAATTTTTATTTTCAAAAACTTTCTATGGCCTTACTCAACAATTTCTGGTGGGGCAAGAAGAGTGGTGGTTGAAGCATTCATTAGGTTAGAAGTAGTTTGCTCTTTGCACCTAAAGAGAAAAGGTATTTAATGCCCAATATCTATGGGAGTCTTTCATTTTTTAAGTTAGAGGTCGGGCAAGTGACAGTGCGGTTTGGCGGGGCCTACTCAGTGTTCGAGGGGTGCTTCTAGAGAGTGGAATGTGGAGGATTGGAAATGGTGAAAATGTGCGTATTAACTGTCATAAATGGGTTCCTAGAGTCATTTGTGGCAGACCCCTATTTTTGCTTTGCGATCCTTCTACAATTTTTGTCTTTCCTTTGATTAATGGTTCAAATTTCTCTTGGAATATTAATATCTTAAGAGAATGCTTTGATGAAGAGGATGTCAAGCCATTTGCAGAATTCCCCTTAGGCCAGCTGCGGGTAATGATAACTTTTTCTGGAAGGCATCTCGATCTGGAAGTTATTTGGTGATACTACGGCTTCATCTTCGGGCCCAAAGTCGTCCTGGAAACTAATCAGGAAGCTTATACTCCTTCCTAAAATTATCCACTTAATGTGGGTAGCTTGCAACGATTCTCTTCCTTATTTGGATTCTTTGGCTAAGCAACACATACCCATTACTAATGTTTGCGTCTTATATGGGGCTGAAGGTACTACTCTATTCCATGTCTTCAAGAACTGTCGTGTGGCTTGAAGGCGTTAGAAGGCTGCTGCACTTGCTGTCAAAGTGTACCTCGCCAATGGGGATAATTTCTCCAACTGGTTTCACGATGTTCATGATTGTCTTTCCTGGCGTTTTTTTTATGAAGGTAGTACTCTGCTCCATGTTTTCAAAACTTGTCGTGTGGCTCGAAGGTGTTGGAAGGCTGCTACACTTGCTGTCAAAGTGTACCTCGTAAATAGGGATAATTTCTCTAACTGGTTTGACGGTGTTCGTTCATGATTGTCTTTCCCATGATGATCGTCATCTTTTCTGTGCAGTATGTTGGATGTTTTGGTTTGCACATAATAAAGGTTGGCATGAGGGGAAGTTTCTTTCGGATGAGGCTATTATGCGGGAGGGAGGGTGATCAATGTTTTAGCTCTGAGAAATGTGATTGTTGCTAGTTTAAGGAATGGGGTAGCTAACCTCTTTGGTCCCCGCCTCCTCATGTCGTACTAAAATTAAACTATGATGCGGCTGTATTGGACGCCAGTCAGAGTTGTGCTACTGGCTTCATTCTAAAGGACTCTACTTGCTTAGACCGTATGAGTTGTGCATGCCCTCTAGCGCCCCATTGGTCGGTCTTGCAAGCGGAGCTTCTTGATATTCCTAATGGCTTACTTGCAGCCAAAGAATGCAGTGCTGAGAGGATTATTGTGGCCTCCAACTACTCTAAAGTGGTAGATGACATTTCACGGGGTGCAAACCTGACTTACATAGGCTGCATTGTTCAAGCCATTCTCGGAGAAGCTTACTTAGTCCCAGAAGTTAAATTTATCTTTGAAGGACGATACGGAAACTCCGCTGCCCATGATCTGGCCAAATAGGGTCTATCCCTTTCTTCTATTCAAGTCTTAATTGATGACTTTCCTTCTTGTATCACATATTATATTCTTTTTAATTTTTCCTTCTTATCCTTCTTTCTGAAAAATGAAAAGAAAATGGAGTTAAAAAAGGAAATGATTATTTCATTCTGGATAGTCAGTTCTTTAATTGTATTACTACTGATTCATTTTCCTCTTAATACAAGGTGACAGTTCTATCAAATATATATATTCAAAATTTTAGAATTGTAAATATTGGTATTTGTTTAAAGAAATTGTAATGCAGCAAAAATCTAAATTATTTCCCTAAAAAAGCCCAAACCATGATGTCTACGTACCTAGCAAATCAATTAATATCATATGCTTATATTTTTTCTATACATCAATTATCTTTGATGTAAAATGATTTATTATTTGGGTGTACTACTCTCAAAGTATAATAAAGTTCCTCTAATTCATTATTTGTCAATAAATATCGCTAATAACTTTGTAATATGGCTTAATATATCAGGGCTACGTAGATGGCTAAATAATCCGATTAATTCTCTTGTATTCATAAGATTCTTCGTTAGTCTTTTAAAATTGTTTAAATTTATGTGATTAATTTTTTAAATCATGTGTGGCAGAGCAAATAGATTTAGACAAATCGTAACACGTATCATTTTAAACAAATTTATAAAATCAATATATCACTTTGAATCATTTGAATAAATTTAGAGGATTCCATGGGTCATCATCACATTTAACATTGTTATTATTAGAAACATGTGAATTTCAGTTTCATTGAGGTAGTCAACTTAGAGATAACTCATAAAATTATCGACATTGCTACATTCTTTCACCTAATTTTACAATTGTTTTTGAACCTATCAATTTGTAATCATACCCCAATGCAATGCACCTAACACATGCTACAACTTTTGCTCATTAATATCAACTTCTTACCTAGTTTTGGCAATCCTTTCTTTTTTTTTTAATCCAAAAGTAAGCAAATGGAATTACTGTTATATGTTATATGATGAACAATTGGATCTAGGATTGATGCACATTCATCGTGTTAGAGCATTTCCAAAAGACTTTTAGTTCATTTTTTAAAAATAATATAAATAATTGACTCTTGGTGATTTGTGGAGTAACTAATACATATCATCTCCAATAATACTACTCATATTCACTCATTATTTATATTTTATAATTAAAATTATTAAGTATTGTTATATTTACCAATAGTGAGAGGAGAGAGACTCTTCAATAATAAATTATTAATAAAAAATGAAATAAGGAATGGACTCTGAGTGGAGAGGGGTTCCTTAATAATAAAGAATGATGAAGCTCTTAGTGATTTGAGGGGTCACTATGAGGCTATTGAAGTTGATTTTCATTCTATCTCCTCAAATTTTAATTTAAAGTCCAACTGATATGCTGTTGGAGATACTCTTAACGTCTAATTATATTTTATTGATTTTTTTAGTACCGATGTATTAAAAACAAATAGAACTTCATATACATGTTTAATGATTTTTTTTCCGTAATTAGTAAAATTCCCTTATAACACCCTAAATATGTCCATGATTCATAAATGGAGAGTATGTAGTTAAAGAAAACTTTGTTCTTGATTTTTTAAACTTTATTTAGCTTATGGATCTTTATTCTGAAGATTTAAAGTTCCATGATGCTAATAAAATATTATGTCTAGAACTTGGAAGTTTATTGAAGTCGGGTATATTATTTAAATAAAATGGGAATGATAACAATAGGAGGTTGTTGTCGTGCATTACTCAGGAAAATCATGTGATACACATATATGATTCCCATAAAATAGATGAGCTAATTTTCGTTACTTAGTTATTAGCTCTTCCATATATAGAGGGTGATTTCAATATGAATGATTGAGTGATGTGAATATACATGTTGGTGGGAATATGAATGATGATAGGAGTATGAATGCTAATGTGAATATGAATGTAGATGCTTATGCGAATATGAATATAAAAGCTGATGTGGATGTGAATATAGTTGCTGGTGTGAATATGAATGTTGGTAGGAGTGTAAATGCTGATGTGAATACGAGTATATATACTGATGTGAATGTGAATATAGAAGCTGATATGAACATGAATATAGATGTTGGTGTGATAAGGAATGATGATACCGATGTGATAAGGAATAATGGGGAGGCTGGTGTAAATATAAATGTTGATACTGATGTGATAAGCAATGTCGGAGGAAATCAAGGCTCTACTTGACAATGGCACTTGGTAGCTTGTTCCTAGACCTCAAAAGAGGCATGTTATCACTTCTCGTTGGTTGTTTCGAACAAAGAAGAAGTCCGATGGAATGATTGATCGATATAAAGCTCGTCTTGTGGCATAAGGATTTACACAAAAATCGGGTATTATTACAAGGAAACTTTCAGCCCTGTGGTCAAAGCTACCACTATAAGAGCCGTGTTTGCTATTGTAGTTGCCAATTGCTAGTTCATCAATCAAGCACCACGTGGGTGGTTTACCAGTCTATGAAACTTTTTACTTTCTCTTGGGTTCTAGATGTCGCAGGATGACAACTCTTTGTTTGTACACAGAAAGGGTGAAGATCAAACCTACATACTCTGTTATGTGGATGGAATTCTCATTATATAAAACGTTCATGCACATATTGTTAATACAATTACTTCTATTGAAAAAGAGTTTCTCATTCGAAAATTGTGTAGGCTGAGTATTTTTTGAGATTGAGATTCACTATGCAAAAGAGGGCATCCATTTATGTCAGACTAAGTATGCATCTGATATACTTGATATAGTTAATGGTTGATTCAAAACCAACATCGACTCCCATGGCCACCACACCAACACTCTCTAAAAGTCTTGGAACTAGTCTCGCATCTAAGCCTGAATACATGGGCATCGTGGGTGCACTTTAGTATTTGACTTTAACTTGACCTGGCATTTCCTTTGTTGTCAACAAGCTTTGCCAGTTTTTTCATTGTCCCATGGATGATCATTGGAAGAGTGTTAAACGGGTTTTGCGATATATTCAGGGCACTATTCGGCATTACCATGTCATCAAAATCCATTGAGTATGTTCACTGTTACTCTGGTAGTGATTGGGAGGGTGTCCAAATGACAGACGATCCACAAGTGCTTTTTGTGTCTATCTTGGAAAAAGCATCATTTCGTAGCAAACTCGTAAGCAACCTATGATTGCACGATCATCCATTGAGAGTGAATATAAAGCTGTTGCAAATGCTACAACTGAGCTTCTTTGGCTTCGGTCTTTACTTTCAGACTTAGGACTCCAAATTCCAAAATCTGTACTATAGTTGACAATATGGGGGCGATTGTTTCATGCTCGTACAAAGTATATTGAGTTTGACTATCACTTTATTCGTAAATAGGTTCAAAATGGTTTTCTAAGTGTCCGTTTTATTTCAACTGAAGATGAAGTTGAACACATTTTAACCAAACAGTAATAAACATAAAAATTTAATCCATCTTACGAACCTAACATTAATTATGTTATGTTTGAGATTAGAATTTTGAATTTCTGTTGGAGGAGAAGTAATTTAATATTATTCTTAAGTAGTAAATTTAAAATAAAATTAATTTTTATTTAATAAAAAAATGCAATATTAATATAAAATGAAGAGGTTAAGGTGAAATGGAACTACTTTTTGAACGTAGAGAGTACTGCAAATCTGAATGTTTATAATTTAATATTCCTATCCTACTAAACAGTGTCAGACAACAGTCGCAACAATTCAAATTTCACTGCCTCGAATCTCCCAAACTAACTTCAAACTTCATTTCAAACCCCCAAATCCTTCGTCTTCTTCTTCTCTATCAGTTTTCTGCAACTTCTCGTTGCTGCGTTCTTCATTGTCAAAATGCTACTGAAATACTCTCTTCAGATCACTTCATTGTCTCTTCTTCTAATTTTCCGATTCTCTTTCTGTCTTACAACAGATGGCCTTGCTCTCTTAGCTCTCAAAGCTGCAATCACAACTGACCCTACACGAGTTCTCGCTTCCTGGTCCGATTCTGACTCTACTCCATGCCACTGGCTCGGAGTCATTTGTGTTAATCACCGAGTCGTCTCTCTCTTTCTCCCTAACAGAACCCTTACTGGTTATTTACCTTCCGAACTCGGTCTCCTTGACTCTTTAACCCGACTCACTCTATCTCACAATAATTTCTCCAAGCCTATTCCTTCTCATCTCTTCAAATCCACCGCTCTACGCTTTCTCGATTTGTCTCATAACTCACTTTCTGGTCCTATCCCACCCCAAATTACTTCTTTACAATCTTTAACCCACTTGGATTTATCTTCCAATTCAATCAATGGGTCTCTTCCTGAATTCCTCACCGAGATCAAAAGCCTCACTGGAACTCTTAATTTGTCTTACAATTCATTTTCCGGTGAAATTCCCGAGTCGTTCGGGGATTTTCCGGTGATGGTTAGTTTAGATTTGAGGCATAATAATCTCAGTGGAAAAGTGCCTCTAGTTGGTTCATTGGTGAACCAGGGTCCGACTGCATTTGCCGGAAATCCAAGTCTATGTGGATTTCCATTGCAGACTCCATGTCCGGAGCCTTTCAATATGACAACCAACGAAAGCCCGGAAAATCCTGAAGATCCTAGAGACCCCAATCCTGCCCTTGTTGCTGAAGCTGAATACAAACAGAGGGCGAAAAACGGGTCGGTGACGGTTCCTCTAATATCGGGTGTTTCGGTGGTGATCGGAGCCGTATCGGTGTCGGTATGGTTGTTTCGGAGGAAATGGGGTAAAGGTGAAAAGGGCAAAAAGGGAAAAGAAGAAAATGTAGTAAACAGCATGAACGATGTGATGGAGGATGAGGGGCAAAAGGGTAAATTCGTAGTGATCGACGAAGGGTTCAGTTTGGAATTAGAGGATTTGTTAAGGGCATCAGCTTACGTGGTGGGAAAGGGACGGAGTGGAATAGTATACAAGGTAGTAGTAGGAGGGAGAGGATCGGGTACGGTGGCGCCTACAGTAGTTGCTGTGAGGAGACTGAATGAAGGCGATGCCACGTGGAGATTGAAGGAGTTTGAGACAGAGGTGGAAACTATTGAGAGGGTCCACCATCCTAATATCGTGCGGCTAAGAGCTTATTACTATGCTAATGATGAGAAGTTGCTCATCTCTGATTTCATTAGGAACGGGAGCTTGTACTCCGCGCTGCATGGTAACATTGCTCTCTGAATTTATTCAATTAATGGCAGATTATTTATAGCATGAAAGGAGTTTGAATTTATGTTTGTTTCTACTTGGTAGTTAGTAATGTTTTTGAATTTAGGGGTTTTGAGTTATTGGGATATGTTGTGTTGTGTTTATTTCTAGAAAGAATTATAGAGTTTGTCTCGTCCGGTTTCATCTGGGACTAGGATATCCATTTGAGAGATAATACCAAACATTTGTGGTCCTCAAATGAATTCAACATGCCTATAATTTTAGGCAAAACTTAATGCTAAGAACCCTGACTAATGTTGGTCCACTACACTAGGATGGACAATTGCTTTTTTATTCATTTGCTGCTTTCCTTGATAATTACTTTCATTAGTGTTTAAATTTGAATCGAGATGACTCTATTGCATTAGGGCCCATTTGTTTTACCTTTGCTTTGCTGTTACAGTTTGCTGTTTGCTATTGGAAAAAGTTGATTTTCCAAAAAGGAGAGATTACTTCTTTTTAGGTGTAAAAGGTAAACAAGAGTTCATTAATCAAACACCTAAAACTATCATTTTTGAAGTGAAAAGCCAAAGAGGAGTATGAAAATGAGTAACCAAACACCCTCCTAAGAGTCAAAATGAACATGAAGTTGTTACCCCCAAATCGAAATTTAGGCCACGCCATAGACATTAGGCTCAAGTGATCCACCCTAGTATATCAAAGACTAAGAGGCAGTTATAAATGCCCTTAAAAAAGAGAGGCGAATGTTTCCATAAGGAAGGAGCCCTATGCACTATGGGGCTGTTGGGTCCATAGTGCATGCTCCTAAGAGGCATTTCAATGTGGTTTACAAGTATTGGCTTAGATTCAGCCATACTCTCAGAAGTAGGACTTAGCAAAATGTTTATAGGGGAGAAATCACTCCTATGTTGGTTAGTTTGGGGAAATCTCGGGGGCACATGAGGATTTTATAGAAATAATGAAAACTATTATTGGAGCTTGGCTTATCAGTTTAGTTTAAGCTGTTATTTGCTATTTGCTATTGAAAGGAATAAAAGATGAGATGGAAATGCAACATTTGTTTGATTTCTGATAATTTGATTGCAGGAGGAGCATCCAATGCACTGCCACCGTTATCATGGGCAGCAAGGTTGAAAATTGCTCAAGGAACTGCAAGGGGTTTAATGTACATGCATGAATGTAGCCCCAGAAAGTATGTCCATGGCAACTTAAAATCAACTAAAATCCTCCTAGACGATGAACTCCAACCACACGTTTCAAGTTTCGGTCTCACCCGTCTTGTCTCCACTACTTCCAAGCTCACAACTTCAGCATCCAAACACCACTACTTGAACCAAACCATTCTAACATCTAAGACTTCATCTATGTACTTGGCACCGGAGGCTCGAGCATCCACCAGCAAGTTGAGACAGAAATGTGATGTCTACTCCTTCGGAATCATATTGATGGAACTATTAACTGGCCGATTACCTGATGCAGGACCGGAGAATGATGAGAAAGGATTAGAGAGTGTGGTGAGGAAGGCGTTTCGAGAGGAGCAACCGTTGTCTGAGATCATCGACCCTGCGTTGTTAAACGAGGTTCATGCGAAGAAACAGGTAATTGCAGTGTTTCATATTGCACTGAACTGTACCGAATTAGACCCGGAATTGCGACCTAGGATGAGAATAGTGTCTGAAAATCTAGATCGCATCAAATTGCAATGAACAAAGAATGTAAAGTTTTGTTTGCAGCTGCTTAAATTTGATCATGAAGCTTGAGAATGTAAGATCGTTGTAGCTGCATTTTGTTGCAATTTTATTATATTGCCTCAGCCATGTTTTGTGTTCTCCTTTCCTCTTGTTATTTATTTATTTTTTTCGTATTAAATCTCTTTTTTATTTCATATCAATTTTGATTTTATGATATAAATTTAAGACTGCTGTGGCCAATAAAATAAGGTACGACTCCAGTAAGATAAGCAAGATACCCCGTTACCATATGTGGCCTTGAAGCCTACAAGTTTTTTCTGGCTCTGCTGCCTCTAAATTCTTTTTAACAAAAAAAAATATTTTATATTTTTTGTGATGTAAAACATTTTATTGCTTTTATTATATTCAATATCAAATGGAAGATATATTTGAAAAAAGAAAAGATATTTGAACATATCTTCCTTTTCTAGAATGATAATTTTTTTTTTTTTTTTTATCTTTCAATTAAATCACAAAGTACAAATATAGCACAATAAAACCTTCCACCCATACAGGCTACAGTCCGTATAAGATCCACAAAGGAAAGAAAAGGGTTATGCTATGCTTACTTTGTTTTTGACAAAGTAAGTATTACTTTGTTTTTTCTACCATTGGATGGTGATGAACCTTGACAAAGTAAACTCATCCAATGGTAGAAAAAACAAAGTAATATTTACTCTGTCAAAAACAAAGTAAGCATAGAAGACACCGAAAGAAACTAGACTACAAAGAGCAATAAAAAAACTACAAAACACAATAAAAAAACCATAAATGATAAATATTTTTTTTAAAAAAATTTGAAAAATAATTTTAAATAATTCTCTTACTTGACATTTTTCTTAAAGAAAGAATAAATTGATTTTTTTAATTACAAGGCTAAACGCCAAATCAAACAAAACAATTAGAGGTATACCACACTCGTGATGGCTTAAAAAGAGATTTTTTCGTGTAGCTTGCCATCCAATCTGCAATACTATTGCTTTCCCGATACAAGTGCAAAAGTGAACATCCCAATCCCTAGTTTGAAGACGTTTGCAATGAAGAAAAATCTAAGAATAGGGTTGGTGGTGCATATCCAATGACTTATTCATAACCCAACAACGATCCGTGAACCGAGCTCCATAATAAACTTACAAACACCTTGCATGCAAGCTAAGTTAGGCCAAGTTTCGTCTGTATTCGTTTTCATTCAACCATCATCAAGAGGCTGCCATTTTACGCAAATAGTATCGTTAAACCTTTGATCTCTTGTTGAACAAAGAGAAAGCATATCCAAACTGAGCTCAAAAGTAATGGTGACTAAAATACATTCGTTTCTCCGCTTACACATCCACATCCACCACAACGACATAGAAGAGAATCGATCGTTGAACATTATCATAGACTGTATCTGAGCTCAAGGTAAGAAATAACCAGCTCAAAAAAAAAAAAAATCGGATTAAAAAAGAGAATGAAAAATCATTGGAACAATTATGTTCCAAAACCAGTCCAAAAAAGAACCGGACTCAAAAGGAGAATGAAACATGTTGATGATCCTCGGTGATCCCACAAATGACACAATTGGTGTCGGCAATCAAATGTTTACAAGTTCGATTATTGTTATTCATTAAACTGTCATGAGCGAGAATCTATGAAAAAACATAAATCCGTTTCGACATTTTTGATTGCGCCTCTTTAAGAGTTGAGTAGTTTTTAAATTGCCTTTTTTTTTTTTGTAAGATAATTCAAGAAAGTGATAATTATTCTTAAAGTTTTCTATAGTAATTTAGGGTTTAGGTTGTGACAAAGTGGAATTTTGATTGCTTGTGCTAAAACTTTTTTCCCTTAAAGATGACAAAATGATATCGATTTGGATGGAGCAAAAAAAAAAAAAAAAGGTTCAAATACAATAATGTCATAATTAAGTACAAAATTATAACTAAGACATATCATTAAATTTAATATGTCATTATTTTCTATATATTATGAATTTACACTATAATTTAAAATTTTTAGACTCCAATTCATAAATCATAAATTCTAGAAAATATATTCTAGACTTCTAATTTATAAATTATAATCTTTAAAATATATTAAAAGTACTGATTTTACTAGTTTGACATAATCCAAAATTATAACTTGACATAGTTGTAAATAGTTTTTAAAAGATAAATTTCTGTGTGATTTTCCCAAAAAAAAAAAACCCTTTTCGAGTTACTTGGCGGCCCATTTTTTAATGACAAACGCAGACTATCCTTCCAAACAAAATTCATGTATCTAAATTTTGAATTTTACATAGTTAGTTAAAAAATTAAAATACATTTATAGGATAAATTGTACTTATAATTTCTCAACTTTGTCTTTATTTTCATTTCGCCATTGAATTTTAAAACTGAATATTATAGCTTTTAACTTTACACTCTATTAATGTAATAATCCATTTTATCTTTAACCAAATCAAAATGAATATAAAATCAAAAAAGTCTAAGAATTAAAATTATTTAGGACCGCATTATAAATATAACATATTTATCGATATATACTATAATTCCTTTAGAAAGAATAACAATACGAATCAATTAGTCACATAGTAAGAATGAGAACAATTAGAAAGCATAAAAATGAAAAAAGAGCAGACAAAAAAATGTAAAGTATTACTAAAAAATATAATTAAAAATGTATTATTTTATGTAAATTCCTCAAAATGGAAGCAGATTATAGAGACTCATAAAAACAATAAAGATAAAACATTTACTAAAATAAAATAACAAGGGGGATCATCTCAGTTTTACAAAATAACATCTAACTTCTTAAATCTTAGGAAAGTATGTTTTTTCCTCATAATTTTTCCCTTTTTACTGATACTTTTATTTTTATTCTGAATCATGTAATTTTAGAAGCACATTTTGTATTTGCTTATTTGTAACCTTTTAATTCATATATATATCCAACTTATTGAAAAAGTTAGTATCCACCTTTTTAGGAGCATATAGAAAGGGAAATGACTTAGATGGGTTGGGTTGAAACCCAATTATAAATCATTCAATATGCGCTTGTAATTTATTTTTGTCCTGTAAGTCCCACCTGCAATTTCTCCTTCTCTTCTTCGGGTGAGATTACTCTCTTAGTGGGGTTCATTGTTCACATAGGCTCGAACACCTTGAGAGTACCCAGTGGCGAATCCAAGATTTGAAGAAGGGGGACAAAATTCTACGTAAAAAAATTGTAGATAAAAAATATAAAATTGTTCAATTTTTTATGATAAAAAATGCAAAATTGTTCAATTTTTTGTGACGAAAAATGCAAAATCGTTCAATTTTCATGCATTATTTTCATGATTTTTTTTTTTTATAAAAAACATAAATTATAATGTTTCCGACTCGTAATCATCCATTTTCGGGATTCTCGGGTTGTTACGCATCAAATATCCCTAACGTTTTGGGTCAGGTGTAATTTTACCCCTAACATCTAAAATGGTGCAATTTTACCCATAATGTTTGTAGCCAAGAGCAATTTTATCCCTAACGTTGATAAATTTGGATCAATGTCATACACTATTATAAAATACAGTCATTTTTTTCTTTATTTTGCACCAATTGCATATGAATTTTGTAATTTTGAACCAATTTTACCCCTAACGTTGATAAATTGGATCAATTTCAGACACTATTATTTATGACCGAGAAGACAGTTTGATGAATTATTTCTCAAATTGACCCAATTTATCAATGTTAGGGGTAAAATTGCTCTTGCCTTCCAACATTAAGGATAAAATTGTACCATTTTAGACGTTAGGAATAAAATTGCTCCTGACCCAAAACATTAAGGGTATTTTTGCACTTTAACCCTTATTTTTGGACTAAAATTTTTGTTTTTTTAATGGGATGAAGGAAGGGCAAATGCCCCTTTGACCCCCTACATCCGCCCCTGAGAGTACGTACCCACATCTGCGAGGAAGTTAGATGGTCGCAGTTTTGGATGTAAACATTCCACAATCTAAAGAAGTTAGGATCAAAATCCTTAACTTTGGTAGTGCTTTGGAGTGGAGATTCGGCCAGACAAGATCGTACAATGATCTCTCTTGTAGAAAGTACAATGATCCTCGATTTTTCAATGACAAGCTGGTAAAATATTCGAGGGTTTAGTTGTTTGGCCATGTTTTGGCATAACCAATGTAGGCATACTAGTTCGCACCGGGCATTCAGATGATAGAGGCGGTAGGAGGTTAGCATTGAGTTTATGGGATCCGATAAGGGATATAAAAAGCCTTTAATGATATGATAATGGTGGATGGCAAAGTACCCTGTAGGGATTATCCTTGTAGCAGGGATGACATATATATTCATAATCTCTTAAACAAAGATAGGTTCTCCGCATAATTCAATACGTTTGGGATCATTTTGGAGATAATCTCCCGGACTCGGAGTGTGTTTTTATTATTTCTGAGATGACAGGTCTCTCTAAACTCACTTAGATCAAGGAACTTTTTGTAATGTATGTTAAATTTGAATATTTTGTTATCTTATTATTTATGGATTAGTTTGAAGGGTTAGCAAATTGATTTATATATTAATTGGGTTGGGGCATAGAAATCTCTGAGTGTAGGAGGTTTGCTTAAAATGGAAAGCAAAAAAGTGAATGGAAATGCTAAGTCAGGTGTTTCTGTCCCCCTCCGCACATCTTTTTACCTAATTTCAATGTCAATGCCCCTTTCTTTCTTTTTTTTTTTCTTACCATTTCACACACCATTTTGTGACCACATCACTTATTTAATTAATGGGTGCAAAATTATTTTAATGTTGGTAGTTAATTAAATGATAAAATCATGCCAATAACTAGTATAAGTTTTTAGCACTAACTATAAATTATACTCTATATATAGTACTGACTTTTTTCAATGGGTGCAAAATTATTTTAATATTGGAAGTCATAAATCTTGTTATGCTATGCTATCATCTAATTAACAATATAGATACATATACATATATATCTAATATATTGCAGATGAAGATTATATATATATACATAGAATGAAATAACGACATTCATAACTTCATATAATGCTTCGTTAAGAATGATTGAAAATTGGTCAAAATTTTGAATAATAAAAATAAACTTGATTTAATTTATGAATGTTAGGAATAAAGTTACATAATTTTAGATTTTAATAATAAAATTACTTTTAGTTGTTAACGTTGAAATTGATAATAAAATTATACTTTTTAACTAAATCACGAATTAGATATATGACGTCGTAATTTAACTTCTCATTGTTTTTATGGAATTCTCAAATAATTTTATATTTTATGTCACGTTAAACTTCTAAAATAAATATAAGAACCAAATTAACTCTTCACCCTTTGACTTTTAACACCGTTAGTCAATTTGGTATGTGTATTGCTAACGGAATGAACCACAAAGTACCATTTTATAAACTTTTAAACCACAAGGGTGCCGATCGAAAACAGGTGTAACCACAAGGTTTATTTTTATACTTTTCTCCAAAATAAACCTTAATCTTTTAGTGTTGAATATTTTGGGTGGGTCACCCTTGATGGAATCTGACCCGATCGGATCAGGCCCGAATGAACGAAAAGACCTGACATTTTGTATATAAAGAAAAAGAAACGGTCTTTTTCAATTTTTAGTTATTGTAAAACTAATTTTCATCTCCCCTATTTTCTTTTCTGTGATTGCAAATCAAAGTTTTTATTTGGGAATCCTTCCAAAGGTATTTATATTGTAAAACTAATCTTCCTAGTTTGTCATTAGATTGATGTGATTATGATATTTGATTCATATTTTATGATATTGGGTTTGATTAATTGTGTGTCAATCACTTAATAATTCAACATTTAGTTGTTTGGAATTTCAAAGTCTAAAGAAACATATATACTGTTTGGTAACTCCTTCAATTCAAAATTATAAAACAACAACACTAATTAATTTTCTAGGTGATAAAACTAACTAAAAAGAGTACATAACTTACAATTCAATAAACTCAATGAATTGAAACATTTAATTTAAAATTTTAAGTGTAACCTTTTATACATGAATCAATATCATTTTCAAATCCGGAAGATTCACAGGAATAGTTCGATATGCAGAAAGGAATATTCTCTAAAGATGCGAATGACACCCTCCAGCCACGTGAAAGAATCCCCACCATCCGTCCCAGGAACCATACGATTAAGAAAGAGCAACCAGTTGTGCAAATGACAGGGGACATAGACAGAGTGTGTCGTCTAACGCTTCAACGGTCCAAAGGCTTTAGACCTAATGAAACTAGGACACCTGGAAGCACGCTTGCTATATGGTAGGATGTATCACCTGACGATATCACAGACTGAGATTGGAAGAACCAAATGAAAGTTGACATGTGTCTGATAACTTATTAAAGTGCATTCCTAGAATGACGAAGATTACCACTATTTCTTATTCTGTATCGGTTAGTGGCTCCTTAGTTGGACCTATCTCACCTGGGAGAGGCTTGCGATAAGGGGACCCGTTATCTCCATACTTATTTATTTTATGTGTGGAAGTACTCTCTCGACTCATTCAAAGAGAAAAATCAGAAAGGGGTTATCAAGGGGTGTCGGGTGTGCAGGGGAGCCCCGCAGGTCTCCCACTTATTATTTACAGACGATAGCTTTCTGTTCTTCGAAGCTGATATGATGGAGGCACAACAGATGGTTGACATCTTGAAGGAATATGAGCTCGCATCTGGGCAAGCTGTCAATTTATCCAAATCAGGTATCTTTTTCAGTTCAAATGTGGCTAGGGAGACTCGTAATGCTATTTGTTCTTTGTTGCGACTCCACTCTGCGCTGGATACGGGTCGATACTTAGCCTTACAATCGCTTATCGGTAAGTCTAAGAGGGCCATTTTTTAATTTCTGAAGGATAGGCTGAGGAAGAAATTTAATTCTTAGACATGAAGTTCCTGTCAAATGAAGGGGAAGGAGTCCTCTTACGCTCAGTTGCGCAAGCAATGCCAAATTTTTACATGAGTGTATTTCTTCTTCCTACATCTACATGTGATGATTTGGAAAAGATGATGAACTCATATTGGTGGGGTATGAAGGATAATGGAAAGAAGAACATTCATTAGTGTGGGTGGAACCGGTTATGTAATTCTATGGAAAAGGGGGGACTTGGGTATAAGGATCTGCATGATTACACTATCTCCTTATTTGGGAAGCAGGGGTGGAAATTTATTAATCAGTCTCAAGCATTGGTTAGTCGAATTTTTAAGGCTACATATTTTCCATATGGTGACTTTCTAAATGCTAGCATGGGGTCAAATCCCAGCTATGTATGACGGAGCATTTGGGGATTGATAGAAATTTTGAAAAAAAGGATCTGTTGGCAGATTGGGACAAGTAAGAATGTTAGAATCTGGTCTGATCTGATATGTGGATGATCAGGGATGAGGAGTTTTGGGTTGTGTTAGTTAGGGTGGCGGGTATAGAGGAGGCAAGAGTTTGCGAGCTTTGGGTGGATGGTGCTCGGGTTTGGGACAGAGGAAAGGTGCTAAATTGCTTCAATAAGGAGGAGGCAGATGTCATAAATAACATGAGTATTCCGCTGGGAAACTTAGATGATAGACTAATCAGGCATTTTATGAAGGATGGGTCCTACTCATCTAAGTTTGGGTACCATGTTCTTCAAAAGAATAAACTGACTCAAATAGGAAACCATGACTAGAATAAATTGTGAAAGTTAGACTTGCCGCCTAAGATTATGATGTTTATGTGGAGACTGGGGAATAATTATTTACCTACAAGGTATAGGCTATTCGAACGACATATGAATGTGCCATTGAATTGCTTGTTTTGTGAAGTCGATGTAGAGTTTGGATGGCACCTGTTCGTCGAGTGCTCGTACGCGAAGGAGTGCTGGCAGACATCAGGTATGGCGGCACCGAGTGGTCAATGGAATCGGATAGAGGAATGGTTTTTCGACTCCATCAGTAATAACGTAGCAGCAATGTCCAATAAAGTGGCGGTAGTTTTATGGAAGATTTTGGAGCAGAGAAATCAGCAATTGTGGAAGCAACAACATCTCACAGCGGGAAGAGCAGTATCAGGGGGCAAAGCATTCTGTCAAATTGGGTAGCAGCTCATTTGCGAGGAGGCAGTCTCAGGCATGTCCTCCATGATCGAAGCCGGAATCGGGAGAGATGGTGTCCGCCAGAAGTTGGGAGGATGAAGTGTAATTTAGATGTCGCCATGTTCACAGCAGCAAGGAAAAGTGGTATGGGAGCAGTTATCCGAAATAGCGGTGGAGATGGAGTGAGGTGGATGAGTACGTGAGCGGAAGGATCATATAGCCTGAAGATCGCTGAACTAATCACTCTTAGAACTGCTATACAATGGGTAGTTTCACTAAGCCTCAGTAATGTTAAGGTGGACGCAAAGCTGGTGGCAGATAGTTTAAATTCTGCGAAGAATGACCTGTCTGAGTTTGGAAGTATTATTCAAGTTCCCTGATTATAGTGTTAATTTTGCACATAGATTAGCGAATATTGCAGCTAATGCAATTGCAAGACATGCGTGTTCTAATTGTAGTCATTTTTCGAGTTCTGTTATACCACATTGGTTAATGGATATATTTTTTTGTAAGGACCTTAGTTCTTCTGGTTAATAAATTGAGTTTTAAAGTAAAAAACACAGATTTTTGTATTGAATAAAGAGATTGAGTTGTTTAAATAGCGACACAATATATAGAGATTTTATAGTAAATTTTGAAAACAAAAATCCTACACGGGGCATTTGGTATTCTATGGGATAGGGATAAGGATAAAGGTTGGGATAGGGATAAAGATAAATGATTGGGATACAGATAAAAAATATGATAGTCGAGAATTATTTATTCAAATCTTTGGTACGTGGGATAGGCATAGGGATAAAATAATACATTTTACTATTTTAACCTTATTTAAACTACATAACATTACTTTGAGGGATAAGATGGACTTTTCCATCCTATTAAAGTCGCATGAGCTTATTACACCTCCTTATACCACTCCATCTTGGGTATAGAATTTGAGAGATAAGAGACTTATCCCTCATCTATCTCACTCTCCTATCTTCCAAACAAACACGAGATAATTTATCTCGTATTTTTTTTTTATCCCTATCCCACATTCTATATCCATTCTAATAAATACCCCGACAGAGTAATTATCAAATAATTTACATCGTAGTGTGTTGTTTTTATGAGTTATTTATTTATTAGTTCGGTTAGACTTAAATTTGGAAATTCCAAATAAAAAACATGTCATCTGATGAGAAGTGAAGTCAAAATGAATGAAAGGTATGTGTTGAATAAATATTCGATATTTGGTTTATACCATTCATTAATAATTGCATCATTAATTTCATTTTATCCATTCATTGTAATGTAACCATCTAGATCATATATTATTTAAAGTTAAAATGCATCAAAGGAATCATCAAACTTTGTTCTTAGTTTATGCTTATTTAATTTGGAATTGGCATAAATTGATACTTCCTTTTCATTATTCACTTTTTGCACGGGACAAAACATAATATTATTCTTAATAATGTTCTCCTCATACAAAGATAAATAATAATAAAAGAATAACTCTAAATTTGCTCTTCATTCTAAATATATCTTAATATACTAAATGTTAAAATTTTATATTTAACGTTCTAATTTAGAGTAATTTTAAACTATATAATAGTAAATAAATAATATAAACCATAAAATAATGACTCTTACTTGGATGTAGGAACTACCTCTATCCATTTCTTAGATGGGAAAACTTAATTTTAACTCCAACCTATATGAGCCGAGTTTATCTATTGCACTCCAAACTTTTAAAAGTTGACTTTATATTGTCTGAATCCAAAACTAT
The DNA here is from genome assembly GCF_963576675.1 of Euphorbia lathyris. Classification (NCBI taxonomy): domain Eukaryota; kingdom Viridiplantae; phylum Streptophyta; class Magnoliopsida; order Malpighiales; family Euphorbiaceae; genus Euphorbia; species Euphorbia lathyris. Next base: position 35,226,133 of record NC_088919.1, read on the forward strand.
TCCATATTAGAAACGTTAAACATAAAATGGGTTAATTAAAAAAAAAAAAAAAACACTATGGTTTTGTTAATTCAGATGGATGTCTACGTTATTTTTTTTTTTTGTTAGAAACAAATAATGGGTGTTTTTTTTGCATTTATAAATCAATGATTTTTTAGATTTTTTTTATAGAAATTGGGACGAGACAGAACTTGGGCGGGGTGAGCACCCGTGGCCCAAGAACTGACAAACCCGCAATATATTAATAAACGAAAAATGAGTGTTTGAACAAAAGAAGAGAAAGGAGAACAAACAAAAGAAGGGTGGAGGAGAAAAGTTTAGGAAAGTCAAGAAAAACGTAAGTAAGAAATACTACAAATGTCATCATTGATAAACCTGTGGTAAAAAGCAGGAGCTGAAGGCCACCAATTGATCACTGAGGAAGAGACTCCAAACTTTGCCAGTGCATCAGCAACTCTATTTCCTTCTCTAAAGATGGGTGAAAAAAGAATGTTCATCCTAGAGCAAATGCTGAGACAATGCAACCATTCTTGATGAATACTCTAAGGAACATCCATGGAACGATGTCTAAGCAGATTAAAAACGTACATTGAGTCTGACTCAACCTAAAGCTGATGCCAATTTTTCTCCCAAGCAAGTTCAATTGCAAAAATAGAGGCTCTCAATTCAGTCATATAAGCAAAAGAAGGAGGGGTAGAAAAAGCAAAACAACCTTTGGGAAATCCACGATAGTTGCGAAAAATACCTCCCGCTCCTGCCTCGTCTGGAGTGCCAAAAGCAGAGCCGTCCACATTGACTTTAACCCAGTCCGGAGGAGGTTTAAGCCAATCGACCAGGCTAATGTTGGGAGCCGGAGGCGGCCTAGGAGAAGCTAGAAGACGGGATAAGATAACATCATCTCTCTGTGAAGAGAAAAAAACCTTTAGAAGTGGCAAATGACTCTCGAATCATTCGAAAGAAGGTGATCTTCGAATGCTGGATAAAAGGATAAACTGTTGAAACACCTTTCCACATGATTTTGATTTGACAAAATTATTTAAAGTAATAGTTAATTCACCATGATAAAATATTCTAACACATTAAATTTAAATGCTTTGATTTATTAATACTAATGTGTTTGTTCAATGTTGAGTTAATTGGATATATAAGAATCAAGACATTAAAAGTGTAAGGCCCAAAAGCCCACAAGAGAAAGTCAAGCTCAAGTCAATTGTTAAAAGCCACACGGCCCAAGCAGAACAAAACGCGGCCCAGCAGAAAGAAGGATCGAGAAGCCTTCTCAACAACTTCAAGACGAAGCTTCTGAGTCAAGCGACAAGGAAGTCAGGTCAGCATCTGGCCTGGACAACTTGGAGACAAAGTATTTTCACTTAAGGAAATGTTCAGACGAAGCAGAAAGCTGTCTGAAAGACCTTTCCCAAAATGTGGAGACACTCTGACCAGCCTGAGCAAAAGCAACTGATCCCTGACGAAGATAGAAGATGCAACGTTCTTATTGGCCGAAGACGTTGAGCACTGACCGGATGAAAGCGACAGGAAGCCGTTTTCCCCCAACGGTTATTTCAAAATTCGAAATGACCGGTGCCTCAGATGTCACTATAAATAGGCCTCTCAAATGCTTCATTCGATGCAGATCTTCATCAAGTCGAAACGCTGACCAAATCCCAACTCGAAGTTCTGTATTGAAAAGCAAAGCAAATTCTTACACCAATTCATATCTTTGTGTAAAAGTCTAAAGTGATTCAATTCATCTAAAGTGTTCTTAGCTTTTGTTAGAACAAACACTTTATCATTTCTAGAAGAATAGAAAGGAGAAGCTGAGTTGCTTGGTTATAGCACTCAACAGTAGATATAGTATTGAGTAGAAGAATAGAGGAAGGTACTCTTGTATACTCAGTAGCTATTTATAAACAGTTTGTGCTCTACCTTTAAAGAGCTCAGTAGAGGATTCAAAAAGCTCGGAAGGATTCCGGGGACTAGACGTAGGCAAGGAGGCCGAACCAGGATAAGTCTGCTGAGTAACATATTTCTAACCCTTTACTCCTTTATATATATTGCTTGCTAAGTACTGCCTAGTAAAACGTTAAACGAACATACGCTGAGTTGAGTGATCTGAGAGTTGAGTTCAAGAATAAACTTAAGTCCTATCTCCTGACTCACGGTAGAAACAGTTCTAGTCAGCAGTTGACTAAATCTGCCTCTAACCCTACTCAGCATTGTTGTGCTAAAAGACTTAATAAAAGTCTAAGTTCAAAATATAAGTCAGCCTTACGTGAAATTTTTTAAATAGTTTCTAACCCCCCCCCCCCCCCTTAGAACTAATCTTGTCACGTTACACGGACCAACATAAACTTCCTTAAAGATTGCTTCACTCCTGCAATGCCAGATTAACCAGATGCAAGTGACAGCGGCAACACGCCAGATCATCGACACCTGTGAGCCAAAATGAATGCTACGAAGAGAGCTGAAGAAGTGGATGAATTGTGAATAACGAGGCAAAGAGCAGTCAAAGTGAAACTCAAGGGCCCTCCAAAGAGAATCTGCAAAAGAACAGCTAATGAATAGGTGGTTAATGGACTCAGCATCCCTACCACATAGAACACAATAAGAGGCAAAGGAGAATCCAAGATGCTGTAGGAGGTTGTGAGTTGGAACCCGGCCATGCAAAACTCTCCAAATAGTGAAGGAACGAGAAGGGAGAGTGTGAGCATTCCAAACAAATTTATACCAGTCCACCGAAGAGGAACTAGGACTGATAACCGAATAGTACTCTTTGGCAGAGGAAATACCCTTCGTAGAGGGCTGCCAAGCGCAGAAATCAAGATCATCTCTACCCATTTGAATAGATCGAATACTGTCTTGAACAACCAAATGAAGAGTGTCTAAGTCAAGCCACTCCGAATTAACCAAAAAATCATTAACAAAATTAAAGCGTGAATGCTTATCCTGATGATCAAGACCCAATTTTTCCGCCACCGATGGAATCATCCACCTATCTGTCCAGAAATTGAGCTTTGAAGACTGGCCAATCCACCAAAAGGTCTGGTCCCAAATGGATGAATAAACAAACTTACAAGAAGACCAAATCGAGGACGGAGCAATGGAAGCTTTAGGCAAACCAGAGACAGCCAGAAATCTAGACTTCATCAGAGAAATAACAAGACTGGTGCCTTGAATTAATTCCCAACACATTGCAAATTTGACCGTTTGTTTGGAGGAAAATATTATGTTCTGAAAAATAAAATATTTTCCTATGTTTGGCAACAACACTGGAAAATATTTTCCAACCACAAAATATATTCTGTATTTTTTTTTCAATTGTATATATAAAACACAAAAATAAAATAGAAATACGTTATCCACATATAAAGTTCATGCCGTAAATAAAAATATGCCCAATTACATAATAGAATAAATATGCCCAAAACTGCACCAATTAAGCTAAAAATATAGCTATAAATTACCCCTAGAAAACTGTCTAAAAACCGCATCAAACTTACCCAAAAACTGCACCAATTAAGCGAAAAACAGCAGCAAACATACCCCCAAAAACAGCAGCAAACATACCCTCCAAAAACCGCACCAATTAAGCTAAAAACACACACATAAACTGTAAAAATACAGCTGCAAATTACCTCTAAAACTGCTCAAAAACAGCAGCAAAAATATCCCAAAACTGTACAAAGTAATCACCAAAAAGTACCTAAATAGCTATAAAAAAATCACTTGGAACTAGAATAATTTGCCAAACGATGAATATTTATCCAATATACACGTATACATTAAATCAACCAATAAAGAATATTTCATATCCAAGCCAATCCAATCCCTCTGCTCCATCTTCCAGGTTTATATTCTATTTATTTATCATGAGATTGGGTTGTTAATTATGAAGTAATTGAATTAATTAATGTAGAATTCGAGAATGAGCAAATGAAGAGCACATATGTCCATTCTTCAAGAGTAATAAGTGTTATAGGAGAGCACTCAGTTTCAAACAACAAATGGGAAAAATTCAATAAAGCATTCCCTGTTTCTGAAAAATGTAATGTCCAGAAAATCCAAGCAAAGTTCCAATACTCTCACTATTACTCTCCCTAAAATCACCCCAACTCCAACTCTAACAAACCCATCTTTCATCTTCCAAACCACAAAATAATAAAATAGACAGTGTTGATAACAAGAAAACCACAAAATAAACCAAGAAACAAGAATTAAATCCTATTCATCCTCCTTCAGCAGATCAGAAAGATGAGAACAAAAAGAAACAACAGGAAAAAGAGGACAATAATAGCAAGAAAATAATAAAAAAATTAGGGCTGACAGAGTCGAAGAGAAGAGATATGGACAAAATAACCAAAAAAATAAATTACCTGGATCGGTGACAGAGGAGAGAAAGGAGATCGGCGACGGAGGAGAGAACATCGAATGAACGGAGATATCTGGTGAAGGGCTGGCAGAGTTGAAGAGAAGAGACGGAAACGCGTAAAGAAGAGGATGTCGTTCACGCGTGTGCTTTGGAAAATGTTTTACCCTTCTCAAAAGGGTAAAGCATTTTCCCTTGTTTCTTCCTCCATTTTCCATTGACTGACAACTTATTTTCCTGCCCAAACAAACACTGGAAAATTGAAAAAATATTAGAGTTATTTAAATATTGTTTGGTCAGGAAAAGAAGATTAATGTTTTTTTAAAAGAAAAAAAAGTAATGATTTTGAAAAATAAAATATCTGATTTAATAATAAATATAGTACTAAATAAATTTAATTTTTAAACTTTTTTATTTTGAGATCATCAGTCAAATTGTTAATACCAACTTAAAAGTTCTTGATTTATAAATTGAAAACCTCGTTACTCTATGTTATAAAAAAACACACACACAAACACACATCTCAAAATTAATGAAACCATGTAATTCTTTTTCTTTTTCAAATTAACCTAAATAAAAATTTACAATTTTATACATGATGGATATATTACACTTCTCTATAAGAAGTGTTGGAGCCAACTTTGGACTATATTAATAATAATTAAGAGGATGCCAAATTCAATTATTCAAAACTCTCTTATGCCATTATTGTAAATAAAAACAAAAACTAAATGAAATGAAAAGACGGAGATAAAAATGACGATGAGAATCAGGTTCGTCGCGAATTCAGTGCTAAACGGATCTAACGGTGGCGTCAAACTGATTTATGTGGCCATTGCCTAGTAATCCTTTTTTCCTCTTTGCTTCTTTTGTTTATTTACAGAATAAATTACAAATTTAGCTTATATGATGGCATATGATTATGGTCGATTAGAAAAATGAATTATATAAAATAAATTAATTAAAATGACATCTATCTTTTACAATTTATTAATTGATCTAATAAAAAAATCATATTTCATATAAAAATCATTTATTTTGTTTTAAATATCTAATTTCTTACAAAATATTATCTACTAACATTTCTAGATACAAATAAAATAAAAAATGGTGTCTATATCATTATAGTCTAATATATTTCTCTCAATAGATAAAATTACTTAATCATTCAATATTTTTTGTTTTATTGATGATCTCAAATAGTTTTTCAATAATTTTAATTTCAAATATTTTTTCTACAGATACGAAGGTCACTTGTATAGTTAAGAGGATTCGAAAAGCAATTGAAGTATTTGGATAAGAATCTGCTGCTTTGACAAACTCAAGAATTTCAAATGCTGACATCAACATGTTTATTATTTGCAACACTTTCATTTAAAAAAACATCATCTGCATCAACATGCGAAAAATTATTATAAGTGATAATTGTATATCAGAACTCCGTGTAATTCTCCAAAGACGACTGTGATGCACCGACGAGTATCGAACTGAACCAGAAGCTCACAGTTAAAGTGTGATACATCATATACACATGTGCACAACAACCCGTTACCCAGTAACCCAAGAAAATAGGAATAGTGAGCTGAAATGACAAACATGATGAGTGAATTAAGGAGAAGTGTGATGAATGCAAGTAGTAGGTGAAAGCTGAGAGAAAAATCAGGGTAGTGAGCATTCTCAAAAGCTATAAATAGGACTCAAAGCATTATTTTCAAACCCCAACCAACAACCCAAAAAAACACCTACATTATATCAAATTTTTCTTAGACCTGTTCTTCATCATTCCTATCTCTAATTTCACTTTTCAAGCTTGAGTCTTTTAGCAACTAGTTTTCAAGTCTCTTATATTCAATTATCAATCCCCTAGTCCAAAATTCACGAATTCCTTAGCTAAAAATTCACTAAAGTCACTTTTTGTCCATTTTTATAGTTTATGTCCATTAATTTTTCGTCTCCATTTTAGACTTAAAGTTCGTTTGTGCTCTCGACTTCTTATAAACATTTGTTCTTGACATTTTAAATTTCATCTTAGCCTTTCATTTTGCTTGATTCCATATACGGAAGTCTATTTTACAAGCCAATCTTCTCACCCTAAATCATTTTTTCATTTTCTACCCAGATTTTACACAATCTGCCCACCTTTTTTTCATTTACATGTTCCTAAGCATTTAAACTTCATTTATGTCCATGATTTTTATATAAACTCGTTCTTGACTTCCTGAATTTCATTTTACTCTTTTGATTTACTCAATCCGTGTCCGAAATCTCTCGTATGAGTCATCCAAAGTTTAATCCAAATATGCCACTGACTTTAGTTACTTGTACTACTCTCAATCAGTTTAAAATACCATTCGAATCAGAAACTCGTAAGCGAAGTCATCTCTCCGAGATAGTCTAAATCTACCAACTGCTCGTGGTGTTCGTGAATCCAAAGCCGACGTCAATTGAACGTCTCACCGAGATAGCCAACTATGGCTCCGAGTTTGTCGTTCGATTTTTTCAATTTCATTTCTTTTATTATGAATATTTCAATTCAATTACTGCACACGTTATTGGTTTGTATCTATTTAATTCTTGCAATTCTTAAGCCATTTTGGTATAGGTGTATTTCAATTGTAATTATTGATCATTAAACATCTCTATTCAGACTCATTTATTATCAATAAAATGTCATTTTCACCAAATCTTGTGTCAATTTCACATTTTTATTTTCCTTTATTTACTCGTCCTTTATTTATCCGCATAGCTCAAAAATAATAACTATCTAGCAAAATTTATAACGGAACTAGAGACTCAATAAATACATTTTCAATCCTTGCGTCTTTCTCCAATCGTTTCGTATAGTTTTCATGTTTTGGCGCGTAAAATCCATAAATTTAACCCATATTAATTGAGATTAATTTATTTGGTATGCCCGCACTCAAACCACACGTGACAAAATTGAAATTAACATTATTTATAAAATATCGCTAACATAATTATTCATGTGTTTGTTTTTTATGAATTACAAATCTATTTTAATTAAAAAAAATATATGAGTTAATGGCTTTATGATTATGACCGCCTTGTGAATTATGTTTCTTTAGTTTTTATATATAAAAGTTTTTTTTTTTAAACGGAGAAGGCTCAAGGTTTAGGGAACAGAAAAGTGGAAGAAAACAGGAAAAAAAATAGTGTAACAAAGTCATAAATAAGAAACTAAGAACGAATAATTCTGTTTAGAGCCAAGCCCTGATAGTTATCAGAGAGGATCTTCTGGAGACCTACAGAGAGGGCACATCATACACATGATGTCCTAGAGCACTTGAATCTGTGAAATTCACCAGCCAGTCTGCAACACAGTTCCCTTCTCTGTAAGTACGCATAAAGACGACTATCTTTATATATAAAAGTTAAATATACTCTTCTTATTCCTAAGATCATTTAACTATTTTCTATAAAAAAATCATATAGTAATTAATCAGGATACGTGGAATAGTGAACTGGCTCTCTCCGGGTTAGGTTCCCGCGTTCTGCGATGATCGTCCCTGCGCGGGGAGCGGTCACTGAATATACTCCGACGATCAAGACAGTTAGTAGCTCAAGGAAAATTACTCTTGTTATTAAGGTAGAGTTTAGAGATAATGTTACCCGCCCCTTCTTTAGGTTGTGTCCCCCTATTTATATTGATCCTTCTTGGGCTTTGCTGGGCCTATGGGCCAGCTGGGCCCCCGTCTGATATTCCGAATCAAGTAGTCCCCCCCTCGGTCAGGTGTACCGAGTATTGCATGCGAGGTGTAGTCGGGGAGCTCATAGCGTTATCACTTCCGTATTGAGCAACGGTCTTCACAAAAAAGGTTTCTCGCGTCGGGGTGGTTGACGTGACCTTTCCTATTACCGCATGCGCTCCTTGTTTTAACGCGAAAATTAATTGCCCCTTCATTAATGCTTCTGCACGCGCCGTAAAGCATCGTTGGATACCGTGCCCTGTCGGCGCCTCCGCTCTAGTTATAAATAGTGGAAAAAAGGTCCTAAACTTTCTTTGCAAAGACTCATCTGGTGTGTACTTCTTGCCCATCTCGTTCCTTGGACTCCTTGTTTCGTTGCCGGCATCGTAACCTGCTTTTCACTTTTTACCAGAATTTTTCGAACGCTGGGCTTGCCTGTTCGTGACGCTCGTCGGAGGGTGGTTTGTTCCTATGGTCGAGACGCCGTGTGAGGTCAGTCTTGCCTCTTCCTCATCTTTTCTGCTTCGTTATTTAATTTGTTTATCTTGGGAGGGATAGTATGTCAGAAGGTTCTTCGCGGGGAGCCCTAAAACGACTGCCGCCAGTGACACCGGGCGACTTTACACTTCGTGACGCCTCCCGAAAACGATCTATAAAGCGAAAAAGGCGAGTAGGGACGGCAGAGGAGGGCGGCGTTACTGTTGGAAAGAAAAGGAAAACCGTCATGGTACGCGCGCCGCCCATCGTTGAGCGCCCGCCTAGAGGGGCCGCCGTCGGTGTCCTTGAAGTAGTTGTGGTTGTACCAGAGGGAGTGATTACCGAAGAGCGACCTTTGACTTTGATCTACGAAGAAATGCGTGAAAAGGTATGGACGCGGTCGGCAGGTGTGATGAGTGTGGATGGGAAACGCTTTGAGGGGAGGCACCACTCGAAGAGACTGGAATCCTTTTCGGTGGACGATGCCTATAGTATTATTGTGTCCGCAAACTTAGCCGCTATCTCTGACGTGTACCGATTAGGGCAGCCTTATGAGTTGGTGGCGCTGGAGGAAGATGATCGTGCTCATCATGTGGGCGGGGCAAATGAGCTGGTTGTATACGAGGAGCAGTTGGAGTCAGGGATGCGGCTACCTCTGCTTCCTTTCTTTGTGGAGGTATTAAAAGAGTATGACTTGTGTCCTAGTCAAATTCATCCGAACGGGTGGAGGATGATGGTGGCATTTTATTCTTTGTGCCGGTCGGCTAGATATCGAGCTACCGGGCTGGTGTTTCGTGAATTCTTCCGGCCGAATAAGGGACCCTGCTCCCAACACGTGACCTTCTCTCATCAGAAGTTTAAGGTACTCGGTGGCCTGAAGGATAAGATCCCCGAGTTTAGGCATCGGTACTTTCTAGTGCGGAAACTGGATGGCGACTTCCCTTTCCGCGTGACATGGAATGAGGATCCCATGGATTCGGGTAGGTGGTTAAAAATGCGACCAATGTTGCCATCGGAGGAGCATCTCATAAAGTATTTAAAGGGGTTGCCGACGGACGAAGAAAGTATGAAGGATGTGGATGAGCTCGTGGGACATTTTCTGGCCGCTGGATATGATATCTGGAAACAATGGCGAATGGCCCAGCTAGCTGGCTGGTCGCAGACGAACTTCGAAAAATGGAAACGCGGGTATAACTTTTCGGACGGAGAGCTAGCGGAGTTGGAGGCGATAACCGTAAACGTTGCTATCGTAGGTGAGGGGTATGGGTTGTAAGTTTCATTTCGTAGTTCTAACGTGTTTTTCTTGAAATATATATTGACTATGATGTTACCGATGCAGGTCTAGGTAATCCTCGCGTTAGCATGGATTTTGATCCGAACGAGTTTGGTGTTGGCCTTGAGACTGCGGAGGAAGCCTTCGCTATTCCATCCGGATCCTTGGCCTCCTTCTCTTCGCTTGAAGATGCGAACCAAGTGGTGCAGAGCATGGGGGCGTGCTAGCCGTGCATGATGATACTGATGTTACTGGCGACATACCGCAAGGGATGCCTGTGGTAAGGAGTGAGGCAAAAGAAGCTGCGGAGGTGACCACTGTTGAAAAGGAACAAAGCGAGCAGCAGATGCAAGGACCCCTTACCCGAAAACATAAGAAAGACAAAGGTAAGTCTGTTATTGGGATTGAAAAAGAAAAGTTGCGTGCTGGAGATGATGCCGTCGGGGGTACGAAGGCTCTAAACGAGCGTGTACTGATGGTGGAAACGAGCTTGAGGCAGGGATGGTGGATCGGTTAGGCGATCACCCGGAGATGATGAAAATAATGGATGCCAAGATTGCTAAGTTCCAGGAGTATGTGATGGGCTTGTCGGTGCACTCCGATATGATGACGTCCGACCTTGCGAGGGTGATGGCTCGCGTCGCTAAGGTGCCCGGAGAAAGGATGCGGATGGACAGTGTGTCCAAGATGAACCTTGGTGTGGAGACTCTGTCGGCGCTTGGTGTGGTAAGCTCTTCTGACCTTTTCGCCTAGATTCATTCCTAACAACTGTGTCCTGAATTGCCCAAATTTTATGCAGGCCGTTCAAAATGCTAACAAGGTGTTCGATATGTGTGTGAACGATGAAAATCTCTTTCGCGATATGGAGCAAGGTTTGCGGAACTCGGTGAAGGACTTGGAAATGGCGAATGGAAAAATAGCCGCCGCTGGGGAGCTGTTGGAGCATCGGGAGGGCGAGATTGCTGTGCTGACCGAGAAGCTAAAAGTGGAGACGGGGTGCCGACTGGAGCTGTCGAAAAAGTTGGCACGTGATGTCGAGGAACTTCGTTGCTACAAAGTTTTGTTCAAGGCGGCCATACTATGGGTCCGCCGAGTGAAGGAGCAGGTGGATGAGAGGGTGAGGCAAGCAACTGCATTATCTGCTGAGAAGAAAAGCTTAGGCAGGATCTTGAGGTAGCTCGGAAAGAGGCTAGGGAGTTACGGGCCCTCGCGGGAGATCGCGAGGAGAAACTGATTAAGATAGACCGGATGATGCTCATCACTGCTGCCCATGCTGCCGGGTATGAAGTTCCTCCGGAGGGCATATTTTCTCTGAATGTCTATGACAAGGCTGCCCAGGCGGAGGCCGTAGAGTTCTGTGGTCGCTTTAAAAAGAAGTAGTTGGAGATGGAGGTGGCCTGATCCACTTGGTCCCTTGTTTTCAAATATGTAATAATTTTGTTGTACGGTTTGTATCTTGGAGGATCTTTTGACAGTCTATTTTGATCATCATCTTGCACTTTTGATTTGATTTGAGACTTCATGATGTGTTTGTCAAGTCTTTTCCATTCTTACTATAAATAGGAGTCGGTTTTTGTTTGTGTTTCTTGCTCAAATTCCGTTCTTGCTTCTAGTGCTCGTATCTTTAGTTATTTGTTTACGCCTATCTTTGTGATGTCGCTTCGGGATGTGGTGGATTCTGCTAAGGTGCTTGAGGTGCAAAAGGCCATCTCGGTGATGCCTCATCCCTATGTGTATTGTCCCCCAATGGATGATCATGAGCTGGACAGGAAAGTGCGGTATGCCTCCCCGGTGTGGATGAATCGGGGTTTCTCATGGAGAAGCCGAAACGGGGAGAGTGAGAGTTCCGCGCCCTATACTGGATCTGCAACGGACTCATGCGATGTGGTTATCAGTGCCTTTTCTTCTACTGAGAAGAAAACTTGGTCGCAGGATGGGATTGGGTTCTTGAATCCCGACGAGTCAGTGGTACCCGTGACAAATCCTCATCCTGCCTGGGTAAGGAGACTGCTTGCCGACGAACTAGAAAGAGTTATGAATCTCCCCCCCTATGCTGGAAAATCATCATTCGGGGCACCATGCTTCACCGAGTCGACCCCATGGGGCGACGTTTGTCGATCCGCTAAAACCTCGTAGTGTGGTTTTCCTTGAATTTTCTAGACAAGGGTTTCTGGGGCCTATTCCAGCCGATCCGGCGCATCGAGTGACGCACGTTGAGAAAGCATGCCTGTACCATAGGCAGAATGGGCATAACACCGATGAATGTACTGATTGGCGAGTAGTGCACCAAGCCCTCATGGATACGGAGGCCATACCGAACCCCGACAGTGTCCGTGCTTCGCTTGAGTGATTATGGTGTGCTTTATCTGTATTTGTAATGGACGTAACTGTGGATCCCTTTCTGTGATGAACTTTGATATGTTTGTCGTTTGTCGTCATAATATTTATGTGCTTATGCAACGTTGTTTTGGGACATTTTTCCCTAAATTGCGTGCGAAAGATTCCTTCTTTAGGGAGCGTTTTAGATGCTCTAGGAGTAACGTTTAGTGTTGCTTAGCGGAGAACGAATCGGGATGTGTGCTTGTAAATAATTGGTAACCATATGGAAGCATTAGTCGAACAAGTGATTGCAAGGTCATTCGAGATGCTCGAATATCCTTTTGAGATTTATCTTAGTGGAGAAAGCATCGTGTTGTTCGCTCGTAAATAATTTGTAATAATATGGGATTGTTTAGGCGATTATGAAGTCATTCGAGGTGCTCGATGAGCCTTTGGATGATATTTTGACGTTTTTTTGTAGCGGAGAACGCATCGTGGTATCCGCTTGTAAATAATCGGTAACAATATGGGATTGTTATGCGATTACGAAGGCAGTCGGGATGCTCGATAAGCCTTTGGATAACATTTTGATGTTTTTGTAGCGGAGAACGCATTGTGGTATCCGCTTGTAAATAATCGGTAACAATATGGGATTGTTAGGCGATTACGAAGGCAGTCGAGATGCTCGATAAGCCTTTGGATAACATTTTGATGTTTTTGTAGCGGAGAACGCATTGTGGTGTCCGCTTGTAAATAATCGGTAACAATATGGGATTGTTAGGCGATTACGAAGGCAGTCGAGATGCTCGATAAGCCTTTGGATAACATTTTGATGTTTTTGTAGTGGAGAACGCATTGTGGTGTCCGTTTGTAAATAATCGGTAACAATATGGGATTGTTAGGCGATTACGAAGGCAGTCGAGATGCTCAATTAATGAAAATATCTCAAATAAAATACGGGCATTCGATTAATCGGAATTGTGTATACAGGCTACTGATAATATATTTTCAAAGTCTGGATGTTCCAACTATTGTCAAACACCAAACCGTCTAATGAGGTGATTGTGTAAGTGCCGTTGTGGAGGACAGTATCGACCTTGTACGGCCCTTCCCATGACTGCCCGAGCTTGCCCTGAGCTAATGGAGATTGGGCGGCAGCGGCGTCTCGGAGCACAAGGTCTCCGACTTGAAAAGTGCGGGGCCGGACTCGTCTGTTGTGGTATCGAGCTATGCTTTGCTTATGTGCCGTGATGTGAAGCAACGCATTAAGGCGTTCTTCTTCTAAACGCTCACTTGCTTCGGCAAGTTCCGCGTTGTTATCAGCTTCTTCGAAGGTGATCTGTCAAGGAGAGCGAAGGGTGACCTCGGACGGCGCCATTACTTCTGCCCCATAGGTGAGGAAGAAAGGAGAGCGCACAGTGCCGGAGTGCGGGGTTGTACGGTACGACCATAGTATCGCTGGGATATGGTCAGGCCATGCTCGACCCTGATCGGACAAGCACGCTTTAATTCCTCACAGAATTGTTCGGTTGCTTACTTTAGTGAGCCCGTTGCTTTGAGGGTGCGCTACGGAGGTGTACCGCCCTTTGATACCCCATTCCTTACAAAACTCGCGGAAATTACTGCAGTCGAACTGCCTCCCGTTATCTATGATGAAAGAGTGAGGGACCCCGAATCGGTATATGATTGTTCATTTGAGGAAACCGATTATGTTGTCGGCGGTTATTTTTGCGATCGCTTCTGCCTCGATCCATTTGGTGAAATGGTCGACTGCTACCACTATGAAGCGTTTCTGAGCTAAGGCCATTGGAAAAGGGCCGAGCATATCGACGCCCCATACTGCGAATGGCCAAGGTGTGACAATGCCTTTGAGCGGAGCTGCTGGCGCGTGATGAGTATTGGCATGTACTGACATGCCTGACAGCTACGAACCAAACGCATTGCATCGGAGTCCATGGTTTGCCAATAAAGTCCCTGAAGCCGGGCCTTCTTCGTAATTACCCGAGCACCCTGATGGGAGCTACAAACGCCTTGATGAATTTCCTTTAGGCAGTGATCCCCTTCCTCTTCAGATATACAACGCAACCAAGGGTGTATGGAGGATTTCCGGTAGAGGAAACCGTCCTGCATTGCATATCGCCAGGAACGCCGAACCACAAGGGATGCCTCTGTCCGATCTTCCGGCAGCGTTCCATCTTGCAGGTACCTGATTATCGGACTCCTCCACCCGCCCGCTGCTGCGTCTGCTGTGTCGATCTGTAGCGAGCACTCTGTGTGAATGACTGGGGTAGCAGCGGTTTTTATCAGGGTGTACGGATCACTGGACTGCTCACTTGCTGTGAGAGCGGCAATGGCATCCGCTTCCTTGTTCTCGTCTCGTGGCACTAGTATAAGGTCAAGGGTTACTCATTTGCCTTTGAGATCATTGAGCAAGGAGGTGGCGAGGGCCAAATATTGGCATATCGTCGGATCTTTTGCCTTGTAGGTACCGCTGACGTGGCTAACGACGAGCTTTGAGTCTGAGTATATCGTCAGATGTCCGTTCACCATTGTTTTGGATAACCGAAGAGCTGCGATCAAGGCCTCATATTCTTCCTGATTGTTCGTGGTCGGGAAATCAAGCCGGACGGTGTACCGTATTCGGAGATTATTGGGTCCCTGAATGGCTACGCCTGCGCCTGCCCACCCTAGGCCGCAGGACCCCTCTACACTCATGGTCCAGACGTCGCTGTTGTGAGCTTTTGTTGGTGTGGGGTTGCCAGTAGACGATCCGGTGAATTCTATGATCAAATCGGACAGTACCTGAGCTTTGATCGTCGTGCGGGGCTCAAATCATATGTCAAACTGGGATAGTCGAACTGACCAGTTGATGATCCGACCGGAGACCTCTGGTTTCTGGACGACCTTCTTGAGAGGGTAATTGGTCTTGACCACAACCGTATGTGCTTGGAAGTATGGTCTAAGACGCTCGGATGCTTGAGTTATGGCGAACAGAGCCTTCTTAACCTCGGAGTATCGGATTTCGGCTCCCTTCAGAACCTTGCTCAGAAAGTAAATCGGGTAAAGCTCCGTACCCTCTTCTTGAGTTAAAACGACTCCTACCGTTTCATCGGCGATGGTGAAGTACAAGTGAATGTCCCATCCTGGTCTTGGCACCGACAGCAGTGGGGGTGTGGCGAGGAAGATTTTTATGGCATTGAATGCAGCCTGGCAGTCCATAGACCATTTGAAGGGATGCTCCTTCTTGATTGCTTTGTAAAAAGGCAAACACCGCTGTGCCGAGCAAGAAATGAACCGTCCCAAGGCGATGATCCTTCCGTTGAGCCTTTGAACCCCCTGCAAGTCACGCGGTGGCTCCATTACCAAGATTGCCTCGATCTTCACGGGATTGGGCTCGATGCCTTTCTCTGACACCACGCATCCCAGGAATTTGCAGCTCCGAATTTCGAAGAAACATTTCTCTGGATTTAGCTTGAGGTTGTAGGCTCTGAAAATTTTAAACACTTCCGCCAAGTCACGCGGGTGGTCGCTCTCTTCAGTGCTTAGGACAACCATGTCATCGATGTATACCTGTACCGTCTTGCCGATGAGATGGGCGAACAACTTGTCTATTAACCGCTGGTATATGGCTCCCGCATTTTTTAACCCAAAAGGCATGACATTGTAGCAATAAGTGCCTTCATGCGTAATGAAGGAGGTCTTCTCGGCATCGGCTGGGTCCAGAGGGATTTGCTAAAAACCAGCGATGGCATCAAACTGAGATAGGATTTTGCGACCAGCTGTTTGGTCGAGGAGCTTATCTATATTAGGCAGCGGGTAAGAATCCTTGGGGCATGCTTTATTAACATTTGTAAAATCTACACACATGCGGTACTTTTCGCTGGCTTTCTTTACAAGTACAACGTTAGAAAGCCAGTCCGGATAGTGGACCTCGCGAATAAATTTTACAGCTAGTAGCTTGTCGACCTCTGCCCTTACTGCGACTTGCTTGTCCTTCGCCTGCACTCGCATCTTCTGCTTCAGGGGCTCCATGGAGGGGTCGATGCTCAATCTATGCACTGCTTGATTGGGTGAGACCCCCGTGATGTCTTCGGTGCACCATGCGAACACATCTGAATGCTCTGATAGGACGGCTTTGATCTCGTCGGCCAAATGGGACGTGAGCCTGGTCCCAATTTTTACTGTCTTGGTGTCCCTGATGGCACAGTCGCTGACCGGTTCGATTGGTATGGGATTGTAACCCCTCATATCCATCAGACCATCCTTCAGGTAAAGCGCTGTCCGAGGCTGAGTCGCCTCCCACTGCAATCTTTTGGCCAGGATGCGATCTCCTTGGACGGTGATCCTTCCGTGTTGAAGCGGCAAAGTTAAGCATAATCCGGAGATATCGACCGTGGCCTTCAAGCTAGCCAGCAGAGGTCTTCCGATGATGGCATTGTAGGATAGGGGGATATCGACCACCACCCATTCTGCGGTATCCTCGATCTCCTTGACGCCTTCGGCGAAGATAGTCGACAGTGAGATGACTCCCTTTATTGGGACTTCAATTTCCGACAGGCCAACCAGGGGGAAAGTCCCGGCTCGGAGGGCAGTGTGAGTATTCTTCATTGCACGGAGCGCCGTCCAGGTGAGCAAGTTCACCGAACTTCTGTGTCTACTAGCACTCGGTGCGTTTTAAAGCCGGCGATGTTGATGGTGACAACTAGAGCCTCCGAATGGCTAGTCCGGAGCGGTGGATGCACCGTCAGGGTCAGATCGATCGATTTCCTTTTTCGGGAGCTCTCCGGACGCGCGCAGAGCGCTGGTGCTCCCTCCCTTATGACGTGGATCTCCCCGTGGTACCTCGGTCGCTTTGGCTCATCTGCTCGGCTGGCGTCCCGCTGCTTCGGGCTCTGCTCCCTCTGCCTAACTACCTTTGGTGGCGTGCCCTGCTCCGTGATCCGCTCAATATCTTTCTGCAGCTAATAGTAGTTCTCCGTGGAGTGTCCGGAGGATTTGTGATACTTGTAGTATTCTTTCTCGGTACGGGTCTTGCCCTTGTCGGCTGATGGAGTCTGATGTGCGAATCGGCGAGGCTGGCTCTAAGCAGCATAATGCACTTTCTTTCCGCGGGATCGGTCTCCCCTGCGCTCTAGGTTTGCTCGCTCGGCCCGAGCCGAAAAAGGCATCGGGGCCTCCTTACGTGCCCGGCCTTCCTCACGCGCTTCTGCGATCGGTCTGCCTTTTTCCTGCTTGTGCGTGTCTCCTCTGGCCTTGTCCCTGTCTGACTCTTCATATCCTGCGGGTCGATCGCAGTCGTCATACCTGACGAAGGTTTGTGCCATGGTCATGAGCTCCTCGAAAGATCTTGGCATCTTTCGGAAACATTTCTGCTTTAGAGGCTCGCACGAGGTTCCTTTCACCAAAGCGTCATGAGCCACCTCGAGGTTAAGGCCTTTAACCTGTCAGGCCATATGGTGAAACCGAGAAAGAAAGTTGCGCAGCGGTTCAGTTGCTCGCTGCTTGAGCCCGTTGAGATCCGAGCTGATCTTCCTTACTTTTGCTGCTGCGGCGAAACGGGAGAGGAAAAGATCCTTTAGGAGATCGAACGAGTCGATCGACTCTAGAGCAAGTCCTCGATACCATTCTTGCGCACTAGATGAGAGTGTGGTCGGAAAAACCTTGCACATGACGTCCTCGTCTTTTGAGCACAAGTTGATGGTGCTCGTGAAAGATGCCACATAGTCGTTCGGGTCTTCGGTCCCCGAATACTGGGATAGTCGAGGAGCTTTCCAGTCCCATGGGAACCTTGTTTCGATGATTCTTTGCACCAGCGGTGTTTTACTAGAGGTGATGATTCCTCCCATGACGCCCCCGAGGGCCCTCTTGTCTAGGAAACGCTGGATCTTCAGTTCCAACATGTCTTCGTTACTCGCGGCTGCTGTCTCGTCGCGTCGCCCACCGCTCCCTCCGGCCGTGGTAGCTCCGGAGCCCCTCCCTGCAAAGACCCCGGGTCCCGAGGGCTCCATCGGCAGTGCGCTCTCTCTTTGTGTTTCTACTGCTTCTTTAAGGTATTGCCAGATTTTGGCGTTCTCCTCCTGCAAGCTTCTCTGTTGATCTATGATCTTCATCTGAGCCGCCGAGTGAATAGCCTGTTGTAGACACTGAGTCGGAGGACCTGTGACGAAAACCTGAAAACAAGACGGTTGAAGTGATTGATTCCGGAAGTTTTGAAAAACAAAAAAATATATAAAGAATAATAAGCGAAGGAAAATTAGCGGCACGACGCGGGTGCTTAGCGGCATCCGGCACGCGGACGACAATGGTCGAACGCCCGCTCGGCGGGGCGGGACGTGCGCTCGGCGTCCGTCGGACGCACCGCAAGTGGCACGCTCTCGACGTCCGAGCAATGCCCGGGTCCGGTGGCACGGGGCGCGCTCTCGTGGGCCGCTGAGCGCACGTGCCCGGTAGCGCAAAGCGCGCGTTCGGCGGCCGCGACGTGTGAGCGTCCGGCGGCACGGGACGCGCGCTCAGCGGCCGCGGGGTGCGCACGCCCCGAGGGTCGTCGGGCGGGCGCCCAACCACGTCGGGCGAACGCCCGACGGAGGTTGGGTGCGGGCGCCCAACCTAGCGTTGGGCGCTCGCCCAACGCCGTTGGGCGCTCGCCCAACGCCATTGGGCGATCGCCCAACGATTGTTGGGCGATCGCCCAACAAATGTTGGGCGGCCGCCCAACAAGGTTGGCGGTAGCCCAACACTAGGTTGGGCGGCCGCCCAACCCCAATGGGCGACGCCCAATTTCTTTTGGGCGTCGCCCATTGGTCCGGGGACCCGTTTGCCTATAAAAGGCACGGATCCCCATGCAAAAAAAAAGAAAAAAAAAGGAAAGAAGGGAGGAGGAATCCTTAGAGAGCTTCTCACACTAGATATTTTTCTAGAGAGAGGAAGTTGATTTTTTTAGGAAAAAACATTTTTTTTCCTAAAAATTGAAAATCTCTAAATTTCCTAAGTTCAAATTTTACTAAATTTTTTATAAAAACGGGAGCTCGTGGTTCGTGGAATCAATCGGCTTCAACTGTCAGATACCGAATTCGAGGTATTATCCGAGGACTAGACTCTTTATTTTATTTAATTTATTCTCTTCTTCTATTTTTATGCTATAGTTTTTATTCATTTAGTCATTTATTTATTTTGTCACATTTTATTTAGTTAGCGTATTTATTTAATTTTCGTTTCGTGTTAAATAAAATTCGGTTTTGTTTTAAAATAAAAAACCTCGTTTTGATGTCCCAATACGAACCGTGATCCGATAAAAGGTAGTTCGGGTATCGAAAACGTTGTAATTACAAGTTTTTAATTTAAAAGGAATTTCCAAATAATGTTTTGAAATAAAAAACGTCGTTTAGGAATTTCCGTTTTCGACTATGATCCATCTTTGGTAGTTCGGAAACCCAAAACGATTGAATTAGATTTAATTTAAAGCTTTTGAATAAATCTGGAAACATTTAGGAGTGCTTCTGTAATTTACCTATTCTGTCACTAAATGCTGTTTACCGACGGATTTTCCGTCGGTAAATCTGCCAAAATGTAAAAAATGCCATTTCAGTCCCTTTTTCTTAACTTTTAAACTTTTAATCCTTAGTACATATATATAAATATGTAATATATGTTTTTCAAATTATTTTAGAACTTTAGCATATATAATCATTCTAGAATATTTGTATATTATTATTTATTCAATTTTACAATATAAGTATAAATATATATATGTATTCCTTTTTATTAATTTGGATTATGTTTTAAATGTTAGTTATTGGGTATTTTGAGAAATAATTAATATATATTAGCATATGGTATTTTTGGTATTTAAAACTATAGTAGTCATGTATATGTATAGTTTTTGGAACATTTGGGTTATTTTAGTGATTATTGAATAAAATTATTTTTGGATAAGAATTATTTTCTTAGTTATAGGATTTACTTATTATTTTCACATTTTCAAGGTATAGATATATTGTACCTATTATTTTTATATATACATATAGCTTCTTTTGTATTAACTCTTATTTTATATTCTATTTTTGATTTAAATGTATATACGTATGTACAAATTATTTTCTTTACCCTTTGAGCCCATTCATGGGTCCATATTTCAAATGGGCTTTATTTAAGTGTAAATATTAGTTAAAATAAGTTTATTGTTGTAATTATAACAATTAGAGAGTCCATTAAATAAGTGGGGAAAATAAATCACAAAAAAGAGAGTTTTCAATTGAATTATTTAAACTAATGAGTTTTTTTCTAATGTAAATAAATAGTCATTCTTGTTAATATTCCAAATCGTCTTCAAAACACCACGTTTTAAAACCTTAATCCGTTCCAAAGGCGGATTAAAGGATCATTGTAATTAAAATCGTTTTCTTTGCAAATAATAGATTTTTGAATCATTTTCTTAAAGGATTTGTACAAAATGAAATTGACTTGTATGTTTAACCACGTTTTCTTATTAAAAGGTTCTTTATCTCAAACGTTTTCAAATACTCGAGTCGTTCCAACGGCGATTCGGGTAAGCTTCAACAAACGAGGTTTTAAAACGCTCCTAAATCGTTCCAACGGCGATTAAGGTGCGAACCATGTAAATAAAACTCGTTTTGGGGAAATAAGTTAGTGTAGAATAAACACACAACATAACATTTAAATGCGGTTGTGAATAAATCATTTCTTTCTTCCCTCTCTGTGTATGTATAAACATAAATGGGTGATTCTTTACTGAGGTGGCTTTTCAATATCATATGCTCAAAATGCTTTCTAAAAAGAGAAAAAAAAGGGTTTCAAATGAATTTTAAACTTAAAGAAGTATACGATTAGTCCCTTATCGCCTAACATGCTGAGTAGGAGGCCGGTGGTTCATAACCGGGCGATGTCGGGGTGCCTAGTAGCCTTTCTCCAGAAAGGATCTAGCCTTCTCGGCTCGTACCTAAGTTTCCCGAACCCACACCGGTCTCCCGCAAGGGATCGGTGTTCATTTTCCCATTCGTGGGTGGCGACTCTTCCATATCTCCGAGCTCCGGTCCTGCCGAGCAGCTTGATTCCATGATTGGTTGCTTTCGGCGCCAATCACCGCTTACGTCGCCATGAGGTTGTCCACCCCCCGGTCCGCCCGGGAGATTAGGCCGCGGCACCTCGTCTAACAAGTGGCGACTCCGCTGGGGAAGCGAGAAATTTGATTCCGGAAGGCGTGTATTAAGCCCTTAACGGGGACGGATTGTTTTACTTCTTTTCGTATGCATTCATATGCATTATTGCAAACCCTTTGGATAATTTCCGCGAAACCTTTAGCGAGAGTCCATTCGTCGCTCGAAAGAGGCTAGCGTAAGTTCCCCCTTACAGTAAGGCGCCAGAGGGTCCCCATCCATTCGTTAGGGGCGAATCTGTGCGGTCCTGTGAGGTCCCGCGGTCAGCCGTGTCAGCATATAGTAGCCTTAGAAGTTTCCATAGGATTACCCGTTACTATTTTTGATGTGATAAATGAATCAGTTCGTGTTTTCAAACCGCCATGATACGTGTCTAATCCTAAATTATGTAAAGAAAATGAGACGATGCGTTAATATATACTCATGAATCGACATACTAATTACCCTAAAACATCGAAACGATTTGAACTAAAGACGACTTAGTCATCTCATATGAATGAACATGTGCGACCCGCCTTGTCCCTTTCGGTGTCCCGACGAAGGCACGTGTTCAGGAAATGTGTTATGATGTAAGCACGTATTAAGTATGAATCGGTTTAATGTTAAGGATAATTACATTTCGATACAAAAGACTATATTAACAATAGCCGTTATTCACATTCTTTAAATAAATTGGGATAAAACGAGATCAAGACGAGACGAAAACGAAGAACATTTCTGTCCTAAACGACCCTGTCATAACGCGAAAAGTTTCGCACAAGTAGCCCGTCCCTTCCGAATGAAAGACGAGCTTTTACGTTATGCCTCGTGTCGTTCTTAAGAGAAATGGATGTGTCCGTACAGATGACTAAGAAAATAAAGAAGAGAAAAATGAACTAAACGACCAAAATCATTCCGAATCTACGATATATATCAATACCGAGAGTAGTTAAAGAAAATAAACCAATGTCGTTGAGTACGTGCCTCGAACGAGTGTATAACCCGTTTAAAATCACAAAGCCGAATTAAGCCAAACCATATAATTGCGCCATATGGACGAGACTGCGGGTTTTGACTAACGACTCGATCATTTCGACCGTTACCAAAACTGCAAGAAATATGGCCCGATGTACGTGTTTGCTTAATTCGTGCCTAAAGGAAAGAGAACGGTGATGTCCTCGCTTTGAATAAGCATGCGATTCAACAAAACATTGATTTTCTATAACCACACTAAGACGATATATCCCGTGGATTGGGAAGAACAACGAACTGTTGCTAGCCGAAAGGTTACCGTGCGCTCAAAATAAGACTCGCCGTCTTTTTCACGTAGCTAAAATGAGCAAACGGATCCTCGACGCTAAGAACAAACGCGTTATGCGATGAGTCAGTTCCCTAAAATAAAATCCAAAAGTGATTCCATCACTAAATAAACATGTGGTTACGTCTCTCGATAGATCCAAAAGATCCCATTGTAATCCAAAATCGAGACACGAACCCACGCGAACAAAAGGGAACGAGTCATCGACAATAACGAACGATTGAACTAGAAGAATAACTCGAACCATGTCTAAAAACTGAGATGCGCTCAAAGGGAGTCAAAACCCGAATTAATGCGTCTCGCAAAAGGACAAAAGACGAGTTATTCTGAAAGGACAATCCAACTTGGTCAATTTCTTAGTCACCAAACGTGGATACGTCAAAACGAACTGTGTTGTCTGATGAATGATTTAATTTCCCGCAATAATCGACGGCATCACGCGTCCCCTGGACCGCAATGTGAGCTAAAAACCAAAACCCTAGAAAAGAGACCTGGACCGACGAGTGTGTGGAGGAATAAGGGTGGAAGAGAGATGTTGTGATACATGTAAATAGAACTAACGTTTGTTCTTCTTATCTTATAATCGTAAATAAATAAACGCACACACCACGAATCATGCATATAAAAATCATACATACTAATGGATACCGTTCGCGCAGACGTCATCATTAAGCGATTGTGGTTTCGCGAGAGTAATCGGCTTGTCAGCCAGTTTGATCAGCAGCGAGTAGACAGTTCCGAATCAGTAATTGGGCTTCTGAATCATCTTCATCCGAGTATACTCAGTCTTCCGTCAGTATGTCTGCAACCGACGAGAAGGTGGCTGAATTGGAGAATTCTGTGAACAATATTAATGATCAGCTAGCCGCAATCTTGGCCCAACTAGCTGAGTTAGCACTGAAGGACAACAAGAGTGGTAGTAAGCGTGCTGAGAATGAGGTGAACGATGGCCCTCGCTTTGGGAATGAGGAGGATTATCATGATTATATCCGAAAACAGTTAGAGAAAGAGAAAGCTAAGAAAGAGGAGTGGAAGCAACACATCACACAGGAAGTGCAGGACTTGTGCGGGGGAAGTTCCGGGAGTCAGGACTTTTATAACTTGAAGAATTGTTTATCGGCAACAGCTTTGCCTTTGAAATTTCGGCTCCCCGACATGAAAAAGTTCGATGGAACTGGAGATCCCACCGCTCACATGAATCAGTATGTTGCTGTGATGAAGCACACGATCCTGACTGAGGATCAAGTCCTGGGGCTGTTTAACACCTATCTAGAGGGGGCTGCCCTCACATGGTTTCATGCATTGTCGATGGTAACAAAGAGGGATTGGAAGGAATTAGCAAAGTCGTTCATCGCTCAGTATAGCTTTAACACCATGCTGGAGGTCACTTTGAAAGAATTAGAGAGCACTAAGCAGCAGGCTGGGGAATCCTTTTCCGATTTTGTGAAAAGATGGAGGGCTAAGGCCGCAGTGATGAAACAAAAGCCGCTCGAGCAGGATCAGATCCGAATGGTGGTTGGCAACACGTTGCCGTATATCAAGAATGAGTTGCGATATATGCCGTTTACGGATTTCAATCAGATGTATAGTTGTGCCTTGACTGTCGAAGGTGATAGGGAGCCGAAGAAAGCTTATACCAAGTGGACGAAGTCTGGATATAGTGCCGGAGGGCCTAGCGCGAGTACGAAATCCGCAGCAGTGAAAGTGGTTGATCTTAATGCTATTGAAAAGAGGCGGTTCGCCAAGTTCGATCAGACCTATGCTAAAGTTTTCGAGCGTCTGCAGAAAAAGGGATTGTTGAAAGCCCTTACCCCGTATAACAAAGCTCAACCTACTCCGCAAATTCAGGCTAGAGGGTACTGTGAGTTCCACAGCAGTTATGGACATACGATTGAGAATTGCGAGAGGCTGAAACACGAAATCCAAGATTTGATTGAGGAGAAGAAGATAGCTGATCCTTCGTCAGCAAACCCTTCCGTTAGGCGCAATCCATTGCCTAATCATAGGGTGAGCATGATCGGAGCTGGTTTGACAGAAACTGTAGTGATGGAATCCTTTGAGGAAGATGTAGAGGAGTTGTTGGACTCCGTCGAAAAAAGCAATGTGGGAAAAGGTCTGTATGTGTCCTTCTTTGGTGAGGAACGAGAGGATGAACCGATGGAAGAAGGGTCAAATGGTGGAGCACCGTATGATGAGGATAGTGCTGAAGAGACCGGAGAAGGGTCGTCTCGGACTATTATGCCAGATTTGAGTTTATTTAGTGGAGGAAGAGATCCCGAGGTGCACTTGCGTGAATATATGCACAACATGTTTATTGAATCCTTCGGAGTAGATGAGATTGCTCAGTGGTTTCATTATTCGCTGGTAGGCGAGCCTTTGGAATGGTTCCACTCATTACCCGACTCTTGCAAGCATGATTGGGATCAATTATCAGATTTATTCTTAGAAAAGTACCAAAGAGCCGAGGACAGGGCCGCAGAGCACTTCGCAATGCAGATTGGACCTATCAAGCGTCCGCTACCGAGGGTTAGCAAGTATAATGGCAATAAGGATCCTATGGAACACCTTCATTTTTACTTGTCGGCTATGGCACCCTTAGGTTTTAAAGAAGAAGAGATCACTAGCTTGTTTTGTAATTCGTTGATGGGTGAACCGTTAATGTGGTACATGTCGCTGCCGATGTATGTTAAGACCGATTGGGCAGCAATGACGAAAAGATTTATCAAGGAGTATACAGTATGGATGCTGGCAGAGCAAACCCCTGACTCCCCGTCTTACCAAACACCTGGTGCGGTGTTAGCAATGCCTATGTATGGTGGATACCAGGATCCTGTGGAGCATGCGAGGATATTTCGCAATCATATGTATGACGCCGGATTTCCACAGTGTGAGTTGCATGAACATTTTTCGGAAACCTTGATGGGTGAAGCCTTATTGTGGCATCAGGGTCTATCAGAGGAGGAGATGGGTCATTGGATACCGCTCCGAAGTGCCTTTGTGGCGAGATATGAAATGTACATTCCATGGACGGGATCCCTGGATGATCTGGACAGGATTAGGCAATTCCCCGAGGAACATTTTGTGGATTATGCTAGAAGGTGGAGGCACCGTTATGAGCAGTGTAATGAGACAATGAGCGATAAGGTGCAGCTTATGTGCATACAACGAGGTGCTATTCCGTTGGCCGCAAGGAGGATGAGCCGGGTGTCCCTCCGTGACTATGATGAGTTGATAGGTTGGGCTTTGTACGGATCGGCGGATCCCTTTTTCCTGAATCCGAGTGTTCCTCACGTCATGGATTTAATGGTCGTGGACATTTGGGAGAGTTCCTCGGACGAGGAGGATGCCAATCGAAGGGTTCCTATTAACTTTTGGGATGAATCGGATGATGAGCCGGAAATTGCGGTAATGACGAGATCAGGTCGTGTGGCCGAGGGAAAGGCACCAATGGTAGAGACTGAGATTGGAGAAGGGTCGGCTCCTAAGCTCGATGACCAAGTTCTTAAGCAGTTGAAGAAGACGCAAGCTAAGTCTACGGTCTGGGAAGTTTTATGTCATTCTAAGTACCATCGTGAGAACCTGATGAAGGAGTTCCAGAATTTGGTTATTTCCACTGATACTGAGCCGGCAGCGCTAGTAGGGGCAATTATGGCTCGAAAGAAGACTGAGATCACATTTACTGACGAGGATCTCCCAGAAGAGGGGAAGGCTCATAATAAGCCATTGTATATCCGAGCGGAAATTAACGGGAAGAAGACTAGCTGTGTGATGGTCGATGATGGATCGGCCATTAATGTTTGTCCATTGAAACTCTTGTCGAAGTTGGGAGTGGAAAGAGGAGACTTGACGGCCTCTGAAACAGTGATTAGAGCATATGACGACAGCCGTGGGCACATTGAAGGAGTCTTCAGGGCCAAGTTGAAAGTGGGGCCGCACGAGGAAGAAACTGAGTTCACGGTGTTGGATATCCCGGTAACTTTTGCTGTGCTGTTGGGACGCCCTTGGTTCCATAAGTTAGGAGGTGTGCCCTCCACGCTCTACCAAATGATTAAGTTCCCCTTCGGGGAGGAGATAGTAACAATTAGAGCTGAGAAATTGAGCTCGGTGGCAGCACTGGGAATTGAGCCTCAACTTTTCTCCGGATTCCAAGTCTCCAGGATTTACGAGTCGAGCATGACCACCGATGTGGTGAAAATGATGAAGGGGGGTTTCATCCCGGGAATGGGTTTAGGAGCATACCATCAGGGGCTGCCAGAGTTTCCGGACTTTAAGAGTCAGAAAACCCGGAGAGGTTTGGGATATGAGTAGGGGAGTCCGTCCAATGCGAGTGCTGAAGGAAAAGTAGGCTTGAGGAAGTATTTTGTGAGCGAGGGGCATGGGAAGGCATATTCAGGAACCCCCGAGGCATGGACTAGCACGGAAGGGAAGATTCTGCCAGGGTTCGAAATCTTCAATGATGTTGTCGACTAGGGCAAAGGAAAGGCGAGCTGCTTTGTCGAGGAGATCATGATGCTGGATTTAAATGCCGAGGAGCAGGTCATCACCATCGAAGCGACTGCGGGAGCGGGAGATGAGCCTAGTACCTCCAAAATTCACGAGAAGTCCGAAGGCCCTAATGATGAAAATTGTATTACTGCTTTGTTTGAATCAGATGATGTAATCACCCATGCTATCAATGAAATGAATTCTGATTTTGCTTACTTGCTTGATGTCGATCATGATCATTCCATGCATTCTCATTCATATAACATGCCTGCATTTGAAATCAATACAATAGAAATGTCAACTTTCAATCTTGGTACGGATGAAAATCCTAAACTTATACAAATTGCTCAAGCATTAACTATTGAAGAGAGAAAAGAATTTGAGAGAATAATTAAAAAATACAAAATTGTATTCGCTTGGACATACGAAGACATGCCTGGAATTGATCAATCAATCGTAACCCACCGCATTCCAACTTACCCCGAAGCGAAGCCCGTAAAGCAGAAGCTCCGACGTATGAGACCAGAATGGGCAGATAAGATCAGAGAGGAGGTGAAGAAACAGTTAGAAGCAAGATTCATCGAAGTAATCGACTATCCCCCTTGGGTCGCAAATGTGGTGCCCATCGCAAAGAAGGACGGCAAAGTGAGAATGTGCGTTGATTACAGAGATCTTAACAAGGCATGCCCCAAGGATGAGTTCGCATTACCTCACATCGACGTATTGATCGACAGCACAGCGTCAAGTGTATTACACACGAATGTGGACGGTTTCATGGGCTACATGCAAGTTCAGATGGCCGAAAAGCACAAAGCGAAAACCTCGTTCACAACTGAGTGGGGGACATACTGTTAAAGGGTAATGCCGTTTGGTTTGAAAAACGCCGAGGCAACTTACCAGAGAATGGCCACAGCACTGTTCCATGATATGATACACAAGGAGGTAGAAGTCTACGTGGATGATATGATGGTCAAATCAGAGACAAGAGAAGGGCATTTTGCCGCGCTCGAGAAGTTTTTGGCCCGAATCGCAGAATTCAAGCTAAGGCTAAACCCGAAGAAGTGCTTTTTCGGCGTTTCGTCGGGGAAAATCTAAGGCTATGTAATCGGAAATAAGGGGATTGAGGTGGATCCCGATAAAGTGAAAGCCATACAGGAAATGTCGGCACCGAAGAATGAGAAAGAAGTAAGGGGATTCCTGGGGCAGGTTCAGTATATCAGTCGGTTCATAGCAAGACTCACCGCAATCTGCGAGCCAATCTTTAAGTTGCTAAGGAAAGACCAACCCGTTGTTTGGAATGATAAGTGTCAGCAAGCTTTGGAGAGCGTCCGGAGCTATTTGTCTAATCCGCCAGTGCTGAGACCGCCTAAACTAGGAAAGCCGCTTCTCCTCTATGTAGCGATTGAGTTGCGATCTATTGGGGCAATGTTGGCTCAAGAAGGAGACACCGGTGTGGAGCACGCGGTGTATTATTTGAGTAAGAAGTTCCTAGAGTACGAGCTCAAGTACAACATGATCGAAAAGACATGTGTGGCAGTAGTATGGTTGACAAAGAAACTGCGACACTATTTCCAATCGTATAAAGTGATCATTATTTCTCGGATGGACCCCGTGAAGTATCTATACCGAACTCCATCCTTGACGGGGAAGTTAGCCAGATGGTTGTTACTTTTGTCCGAGTTTGACATTGAATATGTGACGAAGAATGTTATCAAAGGGAGGGCCGTGGCAGAATTTCTGGCCAACCAGCCCCTGAATGCAGAGGAAGAAGAGATAAGTTATGATTTCCCCGATGAGCACTTGAACGCAATCGAAGTTATACCGTGGAAAATGTTCTTCGACGGAGCAGTTAATTCGAATGGAGCCGGAGTAGGAGTACTACTTACCTCACCGGAAGGAGAAAGGATCCCGATGGCCAAGAAGTTATCCTTCCCTCTCACCAATAATATGGCTGAGTATGAAGCGTGCATTTATGGCTTAGAGTCATTAGCGGCACTGGGAGCGTCATATGTCGAAATCTGGGGGGACTCAAAGTTGATCATTGAACAGGCACAAGGAAATTGGGAGGTAAGAGAAGAAAGACTACGTCCATATCTAGATCAGCTAGAAGGGTTGGCACAAAGATTCAAGGAATGTCGTTTCTATCATATTCCTCGAGCACAGAACCAGGCGGCGGATGCCTTGGCTACTTTGGTGTCAGTTTGGGACAACCCCCGGAACCTTGCTTCGAAGCCGTTGGTATTGAGAAGATCTCACAAACCATGTTACGAGGATGTAATGCTGTTAGGGACAGATGAAAAACCATGGTATTTCGATATCGTGAACTTCATGAAAGATGGGACATATCCGGCAGAGTCAGAACCTAGGGATCAAGCTGTGATTAGAAGGCTAGCTCGTCAGTTCGTCATCCACAACGACTTGCTTTACAAAAGGCACGTTGATGGATTACAACTCAGATGCTTGGATGCGGGAGAAGCCCGCGAGGCAATGGAATCAGTACATTCGGGAATTTGTGGAGCCCATATGGGAGGAGCAGTACTAGCTAAGAAAATTATCAGACAAGGCTTCTATTGGCTCACCATGGAAAGAGATTATAACGAGTATGCAAAGAAATGTCACGATTGTCAAATCCACGGCGATTGCAGTCATCTTTCGGCCATGGAACTACATGTGCTAGCACCTATTTGGCCATTCGCTGCCTGGGGCATTGACATCATCGGCGAAGTAAGGCCTAATGCTTCAAATGGACATAAGTTTATTGCAATCGCCATCGATTATTTCACCAAATGGGTAGAAGCAGAGTCGTTTAGCAAACTGGGATCCAAGCAGATGAGAAAGTTCATTGAAAAACACTTGATCACCAGGTTCGGAGTGCCTCATCACATGATCACGGATAACGGAGTCCAGTTTCAGGGGGAAGTAAGGAACCTTTTCCGAGAATATGGCATTGAACATCACAGGTCTTCTCCGTACCGTCCACGGGCTAATGGGGCAGTAGAAGCAGCTAATAAGAACCTTAAAAGGATTCTCGTACAGACGGTGGAATCACATCGGAACTGGCATGAGCACCTCCCACTCGCGTTGTGGGCTTATCGCACGACAATCAGAACCTCGACTGGGGCAACGCCATTCTCCTTGGTATACGGAACAGAAGCAGTCCTGCCGATTGAGATCGAAAAGCGATCGTTGGGAATCGCAGTGGAAGCAGAAATTCCCGAAACGGAATGGGTGAAGAGGCGATATGAGCAGTTGGCTTTAGTTGATGAGAAAAGGATGGAAGCCCTTTACCATGTACAGTTATATCAAAGAAGGATGGCTCGGGCTTTCAATAAAAAAGTCAAGACCAGCCCTATCAAAGAAGGAGATTTGGTGATGAAACAGATCCGTGTGACGCACACCGACCCGAGGGGGAAGTTTAGGCCTAAGTGGGAAGGACCATTCGTCGTAAAGAAGATACTAAGCAAAGGAGCGGTGAAGTTAACCACAATGGACGGCATGGAATTCTCCGAACCTACCAACCTGGATAGGCTTAAGAAATACTTTTCGTAAAAAAAAAGAAAAATAAAGAAAAATTCCCGATGGGTTGAAAACCCGCAAAGGGCGACCTATGCAACAATAAGGGAAATCCCAATGGGTGAAAACCCGAAAGGGCACTCATTTAAAAATTCCGAGATAGTAAAAGGGGAGGAGAAAAATCGCCGGGATCCGAAAACCGAAAGGCGGGTCCTGGTAACAATAGTTATAACTTGAGCAATTACAAAAACAATGTATAAGAGACTAAGTATTTCTGTTGTTTGTAAATAAATAGAGGCATGAATATATCTGACGAGAATAATTGGAATCATTATAATCTACCGAATGCATGGTAATATGAATCACGGGTTATACATTTCTTGTCCTACTTTTCACAAAAAGCCTACCTACTATCCACCCCACTCCCTATACATCAGCTATACATCAGAGAAACCCTAATAAAGCTACAAAGCAACAATGAAAGCTACAAAGCAATAATGAAAGCTACAAAGCAATACATCACGAGCCTAATACGGAGGAAAGTCCCAATAGTTCTCAAAATCTCTCAGGTGTGATGCCCGCTCCGCAGATAGTGCTTCCTCGGCAGCACACGCTCTCTCATCAGAAACTCGCGCTCTCTCATCAGAAACTCGTGCTCTCTCATCAGCAGCTCGTGCTCTCTCCTCTGCAGCAAGACGTCTGATCGACTCATCACGCGCCATCTCCTCAACGGCAAGGCGACCCTCAGTCTCCCGTCGCATCATACCCGACCAGTGGTCGTTCCTCTCTTGATACACATGACCAACTCGGGCATCAGCTTCCCACACTAGCTCGCTCTGTCTCCGCTCGTGGGCATGCAGATCACTCTACAGAAAAAGAAAAAAAAAAGAACAGATAAAAGGCAGCATAGGCAAAAACATAAATCATACATACATGCATACATTTCACTACACTAAAGTACAGTAATGATACATACCAGGTGATCGGTGCAGCGCAAGCTGAGGCGGTCTCGGAGATAACCAGACAGCCCCACGTAATCCGTACAAGTCTCTCTCGTGGTTAGAGAAGCGTCCGAGGGATCAAACGGGACCCTCGAGGAGAAGATAGGAGGGGCCGCCTCAAATCCCGCGTAAGGTGCCCCGGACTCGTCATAGCAGATCGTAGCATAATCTCTCCCATAATCTGGTATAGGCACGCCTAGGGAAGACCTCTCCGGTCGGGCAGCGCTGGAGGACTCGCCAATATAGTAGGGCTGCTCGCACACTGGCGTCTGAGCCCGAGTGCCGTCGAAGAAATCAGATAAGTGGGCACTCCTCCAGGATCCCTCCTGCAAACAAAACACACCATAAAACCTCTGAACATCTCATGAATAAAAGGGGTAAAATAAAAATGGAATGGAATCACTTATCGGGACCTCCTCCTGACCAAAGACTACCGCGACAGCCTCCCTCGAAAATACATCCGCCACCGGATCCACCTCCATCGCCGCCGCCGGGGCATCCCTCGCGCTCAGCAAAGTAGACAAGTAAGGCTCACGGCCCCCGGCGTGAATCCACATCGCTCTACCAACATACCGACGGGTCAGGTCCCGACGAATGACCGATAGTGGCAGGGTCCGCACCGCGAACATAGAGACGGGGATCTCGCCCGGCGTCCAGTGAGCGTCCCTAACTCCGGTGATGCCTCGATCCCCTAAATACCACGCCCGCACGCAGGGGCCGGTGAGCACACACTGCTGCTCCTGGATCATCGATACATATGTATAACCAGGGCTGAAGTCGAGGTCGTCCCATCGGAACTTAATCTAAAAAAATGCACAAAGAGAAAGTCAGAAAGACTCAAACAAAAACCAAGCATGATTAGGCAAAATCTACCTGTGTGAGGGTCAGCGAGTCGATCCGATCCAGAAGCCGCGACACTGTCCGACTCCTCTCGGCGCTCAAGTCAAAATCCCTCCACTGAGTCATGAAAGGCGGCCTCAGTACTCTCGGTCGAGATCAAGATCGGCTGGGAAGGATGTGTCTCTCATACGCCCACACCTGCGGTAAAAACGAGGACTAGGAGTGTGAAAAATGCGAAGAAGATAAGATGGATAAGTCAAGAAGGCGTCACGTACCAGCAGAGCAAAGGTATAACCACCGAAGTCCTTGCGCTTCCGGCAAGTCAGATCCAAAAACTTGTAAAGAAAGGCTAAGCCTGCCCCCGCCCAATCGTAGGAAGCCGCTGCATCCAAATCGCTGAGCGCCTGAATGAGGCCCGCATGTACCTTCCCGCCCTTCGTGCGGAAAATCGTCTCACTCAGAGCATATACCAAGAAGCTGCGAACCGCCAAGTCGGTATCGTCAGTCTCGTAAAAATCTCGTCTACTCAAGAGGCTCGCGGTGGAAACAAACTTCGCCGGAGTAGACTTGGCGCATAGACGAACTCCCGGTCCAATCAAGGCAGAAAGCCTAGCAGGGTCGACCCGCGGTCGCATCATACCAAAATGGAAAGGGATGGGAGTGTTGCTCCCTCGCCATCCGGTCAATAGTGAAAAATCTCGAGGCGAGATAGTCATCTCCCCAAAGGAAAGGTGGAAGGTGTGGGTCGAATCAACCCACCGCTCACACAAGGCCCGTAGGCCAAAAGGATCGTATACCCCGTTGGTGCGGGGCAGCGCTGCAATAAAGGGCTCGAAGCCCAACTCACGCACGCGGGCTCTCACCGCGGCGCCTAGCCTATCGTACCACGAGTGAACCTCGGCGGTGGTCCCCGAAATCTCAATGAACTAAAAAGGAACAAGATAAGAAAATTTAAATACAGCTCCTAAAGCACGCAATTGATAAGAACGCGTTAAGACTAGGTATTCTTTCATTTTCTAACCTAGAGACATCCGGTCAGTTAGGACCAATTTTCTGTAAAAATCTCTCCTGTAGGGTCATTCACGTAAGGTTTAGTCAATTCTTTAATCCACCCTCGTCTGCGGTGACGAGGAGCATAGATTAGGCTTTACTATTCACGTGCATTAGTTAAGTTTTTACTATTCACGTGCACTATTCACGTTTTACTATTCACGTGCATTAGCTAAGTTTTTACTAGTCACGTTTTTACTATTCACGTGCACTATTCACGTGCATTAGCTAAGTCTTTACTATTCACGTTTTTACTATTCATTTGCACTATTCACGTGCACTGTTCACGTCTTCACTATTCACGTCGTTTTTACTGTTAGCATGCATAAATTCGTAGTGTCACTATTCACATGCATATAGTGCGCATTCTTACAAAAATAAACAGGTGTTACTTGTAAATAAAGGAATTCACGTTTTCTAGCTAAAGTCCTCTAAGGCAGTCTAAGGGTTAGCATGCAAATCATGTTCGTATAGGAATGCTAAAGCCTAGAGTTCGAATCGAATAAAAGTGAGAAATTACTTACCTCGTTGCAGCGTGTCCTGCTCAAATGCGTCGTAGGGTCGTGAAAGGTATCCACTCTATCCAGGTTTACGTAAACCCCGTCCATGCCTCTAGTGCCATCCCATTCATCTAAATCCATCCCGAGAATAATCCAAATTGAAGTCTGGTGAGAGAAAGAGGAGAGAGAAGGTGTGGGGTTGAAATGAAACCCCACCACCTTATATAGGAAAAGGGAATGGCATTCCCGTAAATAGTGAAAAAAGTACGATTTGACATAAAGGTAAAAAGTAAATAATTAATTACTAGGTGCACAGACCTCCGATTTGCAGTCCGTTTCAGCCTGCATTTCTCTCAGACAGCAACCAATACTGTCAAGATATGAACTCCAGACAACAGCCAATTTTTACAGAACAATGACACCAGTCAAAGTACAGACGACAGTCAACAGAAAAACAATCGTTAGTCTATATCATTCCAGACCAAAACACGTTCCCATTAAACCTCCGAGACACTAGCTCCAGACAATGGTGTTTTAAAAGAATCCAGAATCGTTAGAAAGAACTTTTCTGCTCTTTAGCCATCTTACCTACGGTTCACGACCGAGGTAGATCTTTAGCCATCTTACCTACGGTTCACGACCGAGGTAGCTTTTTAGCCATCTTACCTACGGTTCACGACCGAGGTAGCTTTTTAGCCATCTTACCTACGGTTCACGACCGAGGTAGCTTTTTACCCATCTTACCTACGGTCCACGACCGAGGTTGCTTTCGAGCCATTCTTATCCATATTCAACGTACGCTAGATTTCGAGAGAAAAACATCCACCGACGGCCGATTCAGAGGCGAGGATGGAAGGAATCAGAGAACGACACCAGAGCGCGCAGCGCGAAGGTCAGGTATGCTCCCTCCTACTCACATTGCATGTGTTACATTGCATGTGTTACGTTAGCAAAAAAATGTTTTCGAAACACACACATCACTGTCAAAATAGAAAAGTAGGGGCAACTGTAGACACTGAGTCGGAGGACCTCTGACGAAAACCTGAAAACAAGACGGTTGAAGTGATTGATTCCGGAAGTTTTGAAAAACAAAAAAATATATAAAGAATAATAAGCGAAGGAAAATTAGCGGCACGGCGCGGGTGCTTAGCGGCATCCGGCACGCGGACGACAATGGTCGAACGCCCGCTCGGCGGTGCGAGACGTGCGCTCGGCGTCCGTCGGACGCACCGCAAGTGGCACGCTCTCGACGTCCGAGCAATGCCCGGGTCCGGTGGCACGGGGCGCGCTCTCGTGGGCCGCTGAGCGCACGTGCCCGGTAGCGCGAAGCGCGCGTTCGGCGGCCGCGACGTGTGAGCGTCCGGCGGCACGGGACGCGCGCTCGGCGGCCGCGGGGTGCGCACGCCCGATGGCTCGAGGCATGCCCCGAGGGTCATCGGGCGGGTGCCCAACCACGTCGGGCGAACGCCCGACGGAGGTTGGGCGCGGGCGCCCAACGCCGTTGGGCGATCGCCCAACGATTGTTGGGCGGCCGCCCAACATTGTTGGGCGGTAGCCCAACACTAGGTTGGGCGGCCGCCCAACCCCAATGGACGACGCCCAATTTCTTTTGGGCGTCGCCCATTGGTCCGGGGACCCGTTTGCCTATAAAAGGCACGGATCCCCATGCAAAAAAAAAAGAAAAAAAAAGGAAAGAAGGGAGGAGGAATCCTTAGAGAGCTTCTCACACTAGATATTTTTCTAGAGAGAGGAAGTTGATTTTTTTAGGAAAAAACATTTTTTTTCCTAAAAATTGAAAATCTATAAATTTCCTAAGTTCAATTTTTACTAAATTTTTTTATAAAAACGGGAGCTCGTGGTTCGTGGAATCAATCGGCTTCAACTGTCAGATACCGAATTCGAGGTATTATCCGAGGACTAGACTCTTTATTTTATTTAATTTATTCTCTTCTTCTATTTTTATGCTATAGTTTTTATTCATTTAGTCATTTATTTATTTTGTCGCATTTTATTTAGTTAGCGTATTTATTTAATTTTCGTTTCGTGTTAAATAAAATTCGGTTTTGTTTTAAAATAAAAAATCTCGTTTTGATGTCCCAATACGAACCGTGATCCGATAAAAGGTAGTTCGGGTATCGAAAACGTTGTAATTACAAGTTTTTAATTTAAAAGGAATTTCCAAATAATGTTTTGAAATAA
This sequence comes from Euphorbia lathyris, assembly GCF_963576675.1. Taxonomy (NCBI): domain Eukaryota; kingdom Viridiplantae; phylum Streptophyta; class Magnoliopsida; order Malpighiales; family Euphorbiaceae; genus Euphorbia; species Euphorbia lathyris. Next base: position 35,262,333 of record NC_088919.1, read on the forward strand.
AAAAACGTCGTTTAGGAATTTCCGTTTTCGACTATGATCCATCTTTGGTAGTTCGGAAACCCAAAACGATTGAATTAGATTTAATTTAAAGCTTTTGAATAAATCTGGAAACATTTAGGAGTGCTTCTGTAATTTACCTATTATGTCACTAAATGCTGTTTACCGACGGATTTTCCGTCGGTAAATCTGCCAAAATGTAAAAAATGCCATTTCAGTCCCTTTTTCTTAACTTTTAACTTTTAATCCTTAGTACATATATATAAATATGTAATATATGTTTTTCAAATTATTTTAGAACTTTAGCATATATAATCATTCTAGAATATTTGTATATTATTATTTATTCCATTTTACAATATAAGTATAAGTATATATATGTATTCCTTTTTATTAATTTGGATTATGTTTTAAATGTTAGTTATTTGGTATTTTGAGAAATAATTAATATATATTAGCATATGGTATTTTTGGTATTTAAAACTATAGTAGTTATGTATATGTATAGTTTTTGGAACATTTGGGTTATTTTAGTGATTATTGAATAAAATTATTTTTGGATAAGAATTATTTTCTTAGTTATAGGATTTACTTATTATTTTCACATTTTCAAAGTATAGATATATTGTACCTATTATTTTTATATATACATATAGCTTCTTTTGTATTAACTCTTATTCTATATTCTATTTTTGATTTAAATGTATATACGTATGTACAAATTATTTTCTTTACCCTTTGAGCCCATTCATGGGTCTATATTTCAAATGGGCTTTATTTAAGTGTAAATATTAGTTAAAATAAGTTTATTGTTGTAATTATAACAATTAGAGAGTCCATTAAATAAGTGGGGAAAATAAATCACAAAAAAGAGAGTTTTCAATTGAATTATTTAAACTAATGAGTTTTTTTCTAATGTAAATAAATAGAGTCATTCTTGTTAATATTCCAAATCGTCTTCAAAACACCACGTTTTAAAACCTTAATCCGTTCCAAAGGCTGATTAAAGGATCATTGTAATTAAAATCGTTTTCTTTGCAAATAATAGATTTTTGAATCATTTTCTTAAAGGATTTGTACAAAATGAAATTGACTTGTATGTTTAACCACGTTTTCTTATTAAAAGGTTCTTTATCTCAAACGTTTTCAAATACTCGAGTCGTTCCAACGGCGATTCGGGTAAGCTTCATCAAACGAGGTTTTAAAACGCTCCTAAATCGCTCCAACAGCGATTAAGGTGCGAACCATGTAAATAAAACTCGTTTTGGGGAAATAAGTTAGTGTAGAATAAACACACAACATAACATTTAAATGCGGTTGTAAATAAATCATTTCTTTCTTCCCTCTCTGTGTATGTATAAACATAAATGGGTGATTCTTTACTGAGGTGGCTTTTCAATATCATATGCTCAAAATGCTTTCTAAAAAGAGAAAGAAAAGGGTTTCAAATGAATTTTAAACTTAAAGAAGTATACGATTAGTCCGTTATCGCCTAACATGCTGAGTAGGAGGCCGGTGGTTCATAACCGGGCGATGTCGGGGTGCCTAGTAGCCTTTCTCCGGAAAGGAGCTAGCCTTCTCGGCTCGTACCTAAGTTTCCCGAACCCACACCGGTCTCCCGCAAGGGATCGGTGTTCATTTTCCCATTCGTGGGTGGCGACTCTTCCATATCTCCGAGCTCCGGTCCTGTCGAGCAGCTTGATTCCACGATTGGTTGCTTTCGGCGCCAATCACCGCTTACGTCGCCATGAGGTTGTCCACCCCCCGGTCCGCCGGGAGATTAGGCCGCGGCACCTCGTCTAACACCTGTGTAGTCTGAAAACCTTGTATCGCACTGAGGAGTTGGGTGGTATTGTAAGTTTCTTCTTCTTCAGGGCTCACCTCCTCCATCAGTGGTCCCAGGTTTTTAGGGGGAAATTGGAATGGGCGGAACGGAACGCTCGACATTAGTCATGGAGCTAGTCGTTCCTACTTTTGGCGCTTGCGTCGGAGCGGGCTCATTTGGGGTTTGCATTTTTCTTGAGATTCCGAAGTCACTTGAACTCCACACGCTCACCGCACCAAATAATCAGGATACGTGGAATAGTGAACTGGCTCTCTCCAGGTTAGGTTCCCGCGTTCTGCGATGATCGTCCTTGCGCGGGGAGCGGTCCCTGAATATACTCCGACGATCAAGACAGTTGTAGACACTGAGTCGGAGGACCTGTGATGAAAACCTGAAAACAAGACGGTTGAAGTGATTGATTCCGGAAGTTTTGAAAAACAAAAAAATATATAAAGAATAATAAGCGAAGGAAAATTAGCGGCACGGCGCGGGTGCTTAGCGGCATCCGGCACGCGGACGACAATGGTCGAACGCCCGCTCGACGGCGCGGGACGTACGCTCGGCGTCCGTCGGACGCACCGCAAGTGGCACGCTCTCGACGTCCGAGCAATGCCCGGGTCCGGTGGCACGGGGCACGCTCTCGTGGGCCGCTGAGCGCACGTGCCCGGTAGCGCGAGCGCGCGTTCGGCGGCCGCAACGTGTGAGCGTCCGGCGGCACGGGACGCGTGCTCGGCGGCCGCGGGTTGCGCACGCCCGATGGCTCGAGGCACGCCCCGAGGGTCGTCGGGCGGGCGCCCAACCACTTCGGGCGAACGCCCGACGGAGGTTGGGCGCGGGCGCCCAACTTAGCGTTGGGCGCTCGCCCAACGCCGTTGGGCGATCGCCCAACAAATGTTGGGCGGCCGCCCAACTCTTGTTGGGCGGCCGCCCAACAAGGTTGGGCGGTAGCCCAACACTAGGTTGGGCGGTAGCCCAACACTAGGTTGGGCGGCCGCCCAACCCCAATGGGCGACGCCCAATTTCTTTTGGGCGTCGCCCATTGGTCCGGGGACCCGTTTGCCTATAAAAGGCACGGATCCCCATGCAAAGAAAAAAAAAGAGGAAAAAGGGAGGAGGAATCCTTAGAGAGCTTCTCACACTAGATATTTTTCTAGAGAGAGGAAGTTGATTTTTTTAGGAAAAAACATTTTTTTTCCTAAAAATTGAAAATCTCTAAATTTCCTAAGTTCAATTTTTACTAAATTTTTTATAAAAAACGGGAGCTCGTGGTTCGTGGAATCAATCGGCTTCAACTGTCAGATACTGAATTCAAGGTATTATCCGAGGACTAGACTCTTTATTTTATTTAATTTATTCTCTTCTTCTATTTTTATGCTATAGTTTTTATTCATTTAGTCATTTATTTATTTTGTCACATTTTATTTAATTAGCGTATTTATTTAATTTTCGTTTCGTGTTAAATAAAATTCGGTTTTGTTTTAAAATAAAAAACCTCGTTTTGATGTCCCAATACGAACCGTGATCCGATAAAAGGTAGTTTGGGTATCGAAAACGTTGTAATTACAAGTTTTTAATTTAAAAGGAATTTCCAAATAATGTTTTGAAATAAAAAGCGTCGTTTAGGAATTTCCGTTTTCGACTATGATCCATCTTTGGTAGTTCGGAAACCCAAAACGATTGAATTAGATTTAATTTAAAGCTTTTGAATAAATCTGGAAACATTTAGGAGTGCTTCTGTAATTTACCTATTCTGTCACTAAATGCTGTTTACCGACGGATTTTCCGTCGGTAAATCTGCCAAAATGTAAAAAATGCCATTTCAGTCTTTTTTTCTTAACTTTTAAACTTTTAATCCTTAGTACATATATATAAATATGTAATATATGTTTTTCAAATTATTTTAGAACTTTAGCATATATAATCATTCTAGAATATTTGTATATTATTATTTATTCCATTTTACAATATAAGTATAAGTATATATATGTATTCCTTTTTATTAATTTGGATTATGTTTTAAATGTTAGTTATTTGGTATTTTGAGAAATAATTAATATATATTAGCATATGGTATTTTTGGTATTTAAAACTATAGTAGTTATGTATATGTATAGTTTTTGGAACATTTGGGTTATTTTAGTGATTATTGAATAAAATTATTTTTGGATAAGAATTATTTCCTTAGTTATAGGATTTACTTATCATTTTCACATTTTCAAAGTATAGATATATTGTACCTATTATTTTTATATATACATATAGCTTCTTTTGTATTAACTCTTATTTTATATTCTATTTTTGATTTAAATGTATATACGTATGTACAAATTATTTTCTTTACCCTTTGAGCCCATTCATGGGTCCATATTTCAAATGGGCTCTATTTAAGTGTAAATATTAGTTAAAATAAGTTTATTGTTGTAATTATAACAATTAGAGAGTCCATTAAATAAGTGGGGAAAATAAATCACAAAAAAGAGAGTTTTCAATTGAATTATTTAAACTAATGAGTTTTTTTTTCTAATGTAAATAAATAGAGTCATTCTTATTAATATTCCAAATCGTCTTCAAAACACCACGTTTTAAAACCTTAATCCGTTCCAAAGGCGGATTAAAGGATCATTGTAATTAAAATCGTTTTCTTTGCAAATAATAGATTTTTGAATCATTTTCTTAAAGGATTTGTACAAAATGAAATTGACTTGTATGTTTAACCACGTTTTCTTATTAAAAGGTTCTTTATCTCAAACGTTTTCAAATACTCGAGTCGTTCCAACGGCGATTCGGGTAAGCTTCATCAAACGAGGTTTTAAAACGCTCCTAAATCGTTCCAACGGCGATTAAGGTGCGAACCATGTAAATAAAACTCGTTTTGGGGAAATAAGTTAGTGTAGAATAAATACACAACATAACATTTAAATGCGGTTGTAAATAAATCATTTCTTTCTTCCCTCTCTGTGTATGTATAAACATAAATGGGTGATTCTTTACTGAGGTGGCTTTTCAATATCATATGCTCAAAATGCTTTCTAAAAAGAGAAAGAAAAGGGTTTCAAATGAATTTTAAACTTAAAGAAGTATACGATTAGTCCCTTATCGCCTAACATGCTGAGTAGGAGGCCGGTGGTTCATAACCGGGCGATGTAGGGGTGCCTAGTAGCCTTTCTCCGGAAAGGAGCTAGCCTTCTCGGCTCGTACCTAAGTTTCCCGAACCCACACCGGTCTCCCGCAAGGGATCGGTGTTCATTTTCCCATTCGTGGGTGGCGACTCTTCCATATCTCCGAGCTCTGGTCCTACCGAGCAGCTTGATTCCACGATTGGTTGCTTTCGGCGCCAATCACCGCTTACGTCGCCATGAGGTTGTCCACCCCCCGGTCCGCCCGGGAGATTAGGCCGCGGCACCTCGTCTAACAAGTGGCGACTCTGCTGGGGAAGCGAGAAATTTAATTCCGGAAGGCGTGTATTAAGCCCTTAACGGGGACAGATCGTTTTACTTCTTTTCGTATGCATTCATATGCATTATTGCAAACCCTTTGGGTAATTTCCGCGAAACCTCTAGCGAGAGTCCATTCGTCGCTCGAAAGAGGCTAGCGTAAGTTCCCCCTTACAGTAAGGCGCCAGAGGGTCCCCATCCATTCGTTAGGGGCAAATCTGTGCGGTCCTGTGAGGTCCCGCGGTCAGCCGTGTCAGCATATAGTAGCCTTAGAAGTTTCCATAGGATTACCCGTTACTATTTTTGATGTGATAAATGAATCAGTTCGTGTTTTCAAACCGCCATGATACGTGTCTAATCCTAAATTATGTAAAGAAAATGAGACGATGCGTTAATATATACTCATGAATCGACATACTAATTACCCTAAAACATCGAAACGATTTGAACTAAAGACGACTTAGTCATCTCATATGAATGAACATGTGCGACCCGCCTTGTCCCTTTCGGTGTCCCGACGAAGGCACATGTTCAGGAAATGTGTTATGACGTAAGCACGTATTAAGTATGAATCGGTTTAATGCTAAGGATAATTACATTTCGATACAAAAGACTATATTAACAATAGCCGTTATTCACATTCTTTAAATAAATTGGGATAAAACGAGATCAAGACGAAACGAAAACGAAGAACATTTCTGTCCTGAACGACCCTGTCATAACGCGAAAAGTTTCGTACAAGTAGCCCGTCCCTTCCGAATGAAAGACGAGCTTTTACGTTATGCCTCGTGTCGTTCTTAAGAAAAATGGATGTGTCCGTACAGATGACTAAGAAAATAAAGAAGAGAAAAATGAACTAAACGACCAAAATCATTCCGAATCTACGATATATATCAATACCGAGAGTAGTTAAAGAAAATAAACCAATGTCGTTGAGTACGTGCCTCGAACGAGTGTATACCCCGTTTAAAATCACAAAGCCGAATTAAGCCAAACCATATAATTGCGCCATATGGACGAGACTGCGGGTTTTGACTAACGACTCGATCATTTCGACCGTTACCAAAACTGCAAGAAGTATGGCCCGATGTACGTGTTTGCTTAATTCGTGCCTAAAGGAAAGAGAACGGTGATGTCCTCGCTTTGAATAAGCATGCGATTCAACGAAACATTGATTTTCTATAACCACACTAAGACGATATATCCCGTGGATTGGGAAGAACAACGAACTGTTGCTAGCCGAAAGGTTACCGTGCGCTCAAAATAAGACTCACCGTCTTTTTCACGTAGCTAAAATGAGCAAACGGATCCTCGACGCTAAGAACAAACGCGTTACGCGATGAGTCTGTTCCCTAAAATAAAATCCAAAAGTGATTCCATCACTAAATAAACATGTGGTTACGTCTCTCGATAGATCCAAAAGATCCCGTTGTAATCCAAAATCGAGACACAAACCCACGCGAACAAAAGGGAACGAGTCATCGACAATAACGAACGATTGAACTAGAAGAATAACTCGAACCACGTCTAAAAACTAAGATGCGCTCAAAGGGAGTCAAAACCCAAATTAATGCGTCTCGCAAAAGGACAAAAGACGAGTTATTCTAAAAGGACAATCCAACTTGGTCAATTTCTTAGTCACCAAACGTGGATACGTCAAAACGAACTGTGTTGTCTGATGAATGATTTAATTTCCCGCAATAATCGACGGCATCACGCGTCCCCTGGACCGCAATGTGAGCCAAAAACCAAAATCCTAGAAAAGAGACCTGGACCGACGAGTGTGTGGAGGAATAAGGGTGGAAGAGAGATGTTGTGATACATGTAAATAGAACTAACGTTTGTTCTTCTTATCTTATAATCGTAAATAAATAAACGCACACACCACGAATCATGCATATAAAAATCATGCATACATACTAATGGATACCGTTCGCGCAGACGTCATCATTAAGCGGTTGTGGTTTCGCGAGAGTAATCGGCTTGTCAGACAGTTTGATCAGCTACGAGTAGACAGTTCGGAATCAGTAGTTGTGGCTTCTGAATCATCTTCGTCTGGGTATACTCAGTCTTCCGTCAGTATGTCTGCGACCGACGAGAAAGTGGCTGAATTGGAGAATTCTGTGAACAATATCAATGATCAGCTGGCCGCGATCTTGGCCCAGCTAGCTGAGTTAGCACTGAAGGACAACAAGAGTGGTAGTAAGCGTGCTGAGAATGAGGTGAACGATGGCCCTCGCTTTGGGAACGAGGAGGATTATCAGGATTATATCCGAAAACAGTTAGAGAAAGAGAAAGCTAAGGAAGAGGAGTGGAAGTAACACATCACACAGGAAGTGCAGGACTTGCGCGGGGGAAGTTCCGGGAGTCAGGACTTTTATAACTTGAAGAATTGTTTATCGGCAACAGCTTTGCCTTTGAAATTTCGGCTCCCCGATATGAAAAAGTTCGATGGAACTGGAGATCCCACCGCTCACATGAATCAGTATGTTGCTGTGATGAAGCACACGATCCTGACTGAGGATCAAGTCCTGGGGCTGTTTAACACCTATCTAGAGGGGGCTGCCCTCACATGGTTTCATACATTGCCGATGGTAACAAAGAGGGATTGGAAGGAATTAGCAAAGTCGTTCATCGCTCAGTATAGCTTTAACACCATGCTGGAGGTCACTTTGAAAGAATTAGAGAGCACTAAGCAGCAGGCTGGGGAATCCTTTTCCGATTTTGTGAAAAGATGGAGGGCTAAGGCCGCAGTGATGAAACAAAAGCCGCTCGAGCAGGATCAGATCCGAATGGTGGTTGGCAACACGTTGCCGTATATCAAGAATGAGTTGCGGTATATGCCGTTTACGGATTTCAATCAGATGTATAGTTGTGCCTTGACTGTCGAAGGTGATGGGGAGCTGAAGAAAGCTTATACCAAGTGGACGAAGTCTGGATATAGTGCCGGAGGGCCTAGCGCGAGTACGGAATCCGCAGCAGTGAAAGTGGTTGATCTTAATGCTATTGAAAAGAGGCGGTTCGCCAAGTTCGATCAGACCTATGCTAAAGTTTTCGAGCGTCTGCAGAAAAAGGGATTGTTGAAAGCCCTTACCCCGTATAAGAAAGCTCAACCTACTCCGCTGATTCAGGCTAGAGGGTACTGTGAGTTCCACAGCAGTTATGGACATACGATTGAGAATTGCGAGAGGCTGAAACACGAAATCCAAGATTTGATTGAGGAGAAGAAGATAGCTGATCCTTTGTCAGCAAACCCTTCCACTAGGCGTAATTCATTGCCTAATCATAGGGTGAGCATGATCGGAGTTGGTTTGACAGAATGTGTGGTGATGGAATCCTTCGAGGAGAACGTAGAGGAGTTGCTGGACTCCGATGAGAAGAATAATGTGGGAAATGGTTTGTATGTGCCGGCTTTGGAAGAGGAGCCAACGGAAGAAGTGATGGATGATAGAACTGAAACTGAGGAGACCGAGGAAGTCTCATCTCGGAGGATCATGCCCGTGTTGAAATTGTTTAGTGGGGTAGAAGACCCCGAAGCTCATTTGTATGGATACATGTGTGCTATGTTTGGAGAGCCATACAAAGTGGAAGAAGTCGCTCCATGGTTCCATCTTTCGCTGGTGGGCGAACCTTTGAAGTGGTTTCAATCGCTACCTGATGCGACTAAGCATGATTGGTCACTGGTGTCAAGCTTGTTTTTGATGAAGTATCGAAGAGACAAAATACGGGCAGGGGAATATAGCGCAATGCAAATTGGGCCTATCAAACATTCGTTTCCGACTGTCAGCAAGTATAATGAGGGGAAGGACCCGTGGAGCACTTGCATTTTTATCTGTCGGCTATGGGTCCTCTAGGTTTCAAAGAGGGGGAGATCACGAGCTTGTTTTGCAACTCACTGGCAGGAGAGTCACTAGTGTGGTACATGTCTCTTCCAATGCACGTTAAAGCAGATTGGGCAAAAATGACTAAGAGATTCATCAAGAAATACGCCGCACGGGAATGTCCAAAGGAAATGCCTGCATTATCCGAAGAGGAGACACCTGAAGCAGTAACAGCCATGTCTAAGTATAAAGGAGATGAGAACCCCATTGATCATATAAACCATTTCCGTGCCTGCATGTTTGACGCGGGACTCTACCGAAGTGAGTTAGTCCAGCATTTTCCAAAGACACTCATAGGAGAAGCTTTGATGTGGCACCGAATGCTCGCGGCAAAGACAAAAGGGGACTGGGGATCCCTCATGGAGGCCTTTGTGCAGAGGTATGAGAGGTACATTCCGTGGACAGGGTCGTTGGAAGATTTAGAAAGGATCAGGCAATTCCCCGAGAACCCTGATGATGAAAAATTATATTACTAGACTTGAATGCCGAGGAGCAAGTCATCACCATTGAAGCAACTGCGGGAGCGGTGGACGAGCCCAGTACCTCCAAGGTTCATGAGGAGCCCGAGAACCCTGATGATGAAAATTATATTACTACTTTGTTTGAATCAGATGATGTAATCACCCATGCTATCAATGAAATGAATTCTGATTTTGCTTACTTGCTTGATGTCGATCATGATCATTCCATGCATTCTCATTCATATAACATGCCTGCATTTGAAATCAATACAATAGAAATGTCAACTTTCAATCTTGGTACGGATGAAAATCCTAAACTTATACAAACGCTCCTAAATCGTTCCAACGGCGATTAAGGTGCGAACCATGTAAATAAAACTCATTTTGGGGAAATAAGTTAGTGTAGAATAAACACACAACATAACATTTAAATGCGGTTGTAAATAAATCATTTCTTTCTTCCCTCTCTGTGTATTATGCTAGAAGATGGAGGTTCAAGTATGCCTCGTGTCGGGTCACCTTGAGTGATCAGGAGCAACTCATGTGCATCCGAAAGGGTGCTATTCCACTCGTGGCTAGAAGAATGAATGGAGTGTTCCTCAAGGACTATGAAGAACTGATAGGCTGGGCTCAGTATGGATCGTCGGACCCTTCCTACATAAATCCGAATGTCCCTCACATAATGGATCTGATGGTCGTGGACATTTGGGGAAGTTCCTCCGGCGAGGAAGGTATCAATCAGAGGGTTCCGATCAACATCTGGGATGAGTCTGATGATGAGTCGGAAGTGGCTGTTAGCGCCGAAGGAAAGATTCTGCCGGGGTTCGAAATCTTCAATGATGTTGCCGACTGGGGCAAAGGAAAGGCGAGCTGCTTTGTCGAGGAGATTATGGTGCTAGACTTGAATGCCGAGGAGCAAGTCATCACCATTGAAGCAACTGCGGGAGCGGTGGACGAGCCCAGTACCTCCAAGGTTCATGAGGAGCCCGAGAACCCTGATGATGAAAATTATATTACTGCTTTGTTTGAATCAGATGATGTAATCACCCATGCTATCAATGAAATGAATTCTGATTTTGCTTACTTGCTTGATGTCGATCATGATCATTCCATGCATTCTCATTCATATAACATGCCTGCATTTGAAATCAATACAATAGAAATGTCAACTTTCAATCTTGGTACGGATGAAAATCCTAAACTTATACAAATTGCTCAAGCATTAACTATTGAAGAGAGAAAAGAATTTGAGAGAATAATTAAAAAATACGAAATTGTATTCGCTTGGACATACGAAGACATGCCTGGAATTGATCAATCAATCGTAACCCACCGCATTCCAACTTACCCCGAAGCGAAGCCCGTAAAGCAGAAGCTCCGACGTATGAGACCAGAATGGGCAGATAAGATCAGAGAGGAGGTGAAGAAACAGTTAGAAGCAGGATTCATCGAAGTAATCGACTATCCCCCTTGGGTCGCAAATGTGGTGCACATCGTAAAGAAGGACGGCAAAGTGAGAATGTGCGTTGATTACAGAGATCTTAACAAGGCATGCCCCAAGGATGAGTTCGCATTACCTCATATCGACGTATTGATCGACAGCGCAGCGTCAAGTGTATTGCACACGAATGTGGACGGTTTCATGGGCTACATGCAAGTTCAGATGGCCGAAAAGCACAAAGCGAAAACCTCGTTCACAACTGAGTGGGGGACATACTGTTACAGGGTAATGCCGTTTGGTTTGAAAAACGCCGGGGCAACTTTCCAGAGAATGGCCACAGCACTATTCCATGATATGATACACAAGGAGGTAGAAGTCTATGTGGACGATATGATGGTCAAATCAGAGACAAGAGAAGGGCATTTTGCCGCGCTCGAGAAGTTTTTGGCCCGAATTGCAGAATTCAAGCTAAAGTTAAACCCGAAGAAGTGCTTTTTCGGCGTTTCGTTGGGGAAAATCTTAGGCTATGTAATCGGAAATAAGGGAATCGAGGTGGATCCTGATAAAGTGAAGGCTATACAGGAGATGCCGGCGCCGAAAAATGAGAAAGAAGTGAGAGGGTTTCTGGGGCAGGTTCAATATATCAGTCGGTTCATAGCGAGACTCACCGCAATCTGCGAGCCAATCTTTAAGTTGTTAAGGAAAGACCAACCCACCATCTGGAATGATAAGTGTCAACAAGCTTTGGAGAGCGTCCGGAACTATTTGTCTAATACGCCAGTGCTGAGACCGTCTAAACTAGGGAAGCCGCTACTCCTCTATGTAGCGATCGAGGAGCGATCTATTGGGGCAATGTTGGCTCAAGAGGGAGACACCGGTGTGGAGCACGCGGTGTATTATTTGAGTAAGAAATTCCTGGAGTACGAGCTTAAGTACAACATGATCGAAAAGATATGCGTGGCAGTAGTATGGTTGATAAAGAAACTGCGGCACTATTTCCAATCGTATAAAGTGATTATTATTTCTCGGATGGACCCCGTGAAGTATCTGTACCGAACTCCATCCTTGATGGGGAAGTTAGCCCGATGGTTGTTGCTTCTGTCCGAGTTTGACATTGAATATGTGACGAAGAAGGTTATCAAAGGAAGGGCCGTGGCAGAGTTTCTGGCTAACCAACCCCTGAATGCAGAAGAGGAAGAAGTAAGCTATGATTTCCCCGATGAGCACTTGAACGCAATCGAAGTTATACCGTGGAAAATGTTCTTCGACGGAGTAGTTAATTCGAATGGAGCCGGAGTAGGAGTACTAACCTCACCGGAAGGAGAAAGGATCCCGATGGCCAAGAAGTTATCCTTCCCTCTCACCAATAATATGGCTGAGTATGAAGCGTGCATTTATGGCTTAGAGTCATTAGCGGCACTGGGAGCGTCATATGTCGAAATCTGGGGGGACTCAAAGTTGATCATTGAACAGGCACAAGGAAACTGGGAGGTAAGAGAAGAAAGATTACGTCCATATCTAGATCAGCTAGAAGGGTTGGCACAAAGATTCAAGGAATGTCGTTTCTATCATATTCCTCGAGCACAGAACCAGGCGGCGGATGCCTTGGCTACTTTGGTGTCAGTTTGGGACAACCCCCGGAACCTTGCTTCGAAGCCGTTGGTATTGAGAAGATCACACAAACCATGTTACGAGGACGTAATGCTGTTAGGGACAGACGAAAAACCATGGTATTTCGATATCGTGAACTTCATGAAAGATGGGACATATCCGGCAGAGTCAGAACCTAGGGATCAAGCTGTGATTAGAAGGCTAGCTCGTCAGTTCGTCATCCACAATGACTTGGTTTACAAAAGGCACGTTGATGGATTACAACTCAGATGCTTGGATGCGGGAGAAGCCCGCGAGGCAATGGAATCAGTACATTCGGGAATTTATGGAGCCCATATGGGAGGAGCAGTACTAGCTAAGAAAATTATCAGACAAGGCTTCTATTGGCTCACCATGGAAAGAGATTGTAACGAGTATGCAAAGAAATGTCATGATTGTCGAATCCACGGCGATTGCAGTCATCTTCCGACCATGGAACTACATGTGCTAGCACCTATTTGGCCATTCGCTGCCTGGGGCATTGACATAATCGGCGAAGTAAGGCCTAATGCTTCAAATGGACATAAGTTTATTGCAGTCGCCATCGATTATTTCACCAAATGGGTAGAAGCAGAGTCGTTTAGCAAACTGGGATCCAAGCAGATGAGAAAGTTCATTGAAAAACACTTGATCACCAGGTTCGGAGTGCCTCATCACATGATCACGGATAACGGAGTCCAGTTTCAGGGGGAAGTAAGGAATCTTTTCCGAGAATATGGCATTAAAAATCACAGGTCTTCTCCGTACCGTCCACAGGCTAATGGGACAGTAGAAGCAGCTAATAAGAACCTTAAAAGGATTCTCGTAAAGACGGTGGAATCACATCGGAACTGGCATGAGCACCTCCCACTCGCGTTGTGGGCTTATCGCACGACAATCAGAACCTCGACTGGGGCAACGCCATTCTCCTTGGTATACGGAACAGAAGCAGTCCTGCCGATTTAGATCGAAAAGCGATCGTTGAGAATCGCAGTGGAAGCAGAAATTCCCGAAACGGAATGGGTGAAGAGGCGATATGAGCAGTTGGCTTTAGTTGATGAGAAAAGGATGGAAGCCCTTTACCATGTACAGTTAGATCAAAGAAGGATGGCTCGGGCTTTCAATAAAAAAGTCAAGACCAGCCCTATCAAAGAAGGAGATTTGGTGCTGAAACAGATCCGTGTGACACACACCGACCCGAGGGGGAAGTTCAGGCCTAACTGGGAAGGACCATTCGTCGTAAAGAAGATACTAAGCAAAGGAGCGGTGAAGTTAACCACAATGGACGGCATGGAATTCTCCGAACCTACCAACCTGGATAGGCTTAAGAAATACTTTTCGTAAAAAAAAAGAAAAATAAAGAAAAATTCCTGATGGGTTGAAAACCCGCAAAGGGCGACCTATGCAACAATAAGGGAAATCCCAATGGGTGAAAACCCGAAAGGGCACTCATTTAAAAATTCTGGGATAGTAAAAGGGGAGGAGAAAAATCGCCGGGATCCGAAAACCGAAAGGCGGGTCCTGGTAACAATAGTTATAACTTGAGCAATTACAAAAACAATGTATAAGAGACTAAGTATTTCTGTTGTTTGTAAATAAATAGAGGCATGAATATATCTGACGAGAATGATTGGAATCATTATAATCTACCGAATGCATGGTAATATGAATCACGGGTTATACATTTCTTGTCCTACTTTTCACAAAAAGCCTACCTACTATCCACCCCACTCCCTATACATCAGCTATACATCGGAGAAACCCTAATAAAGCTACAAAGCAACAATGAAAGCTACAAAGCAATAATGAAAGCTACAAAGCAATACATAACGAGCCTAATACGGAGGAAAGTCCCAATAGTTCTCAAAATCTCTCAGGTGTGATGCCCGCTCCGCAGATAGTGCTTCCTCGGCAGCAAGCGCTCTCTCATCAGAAACTCGCGCTCTCTCATCAGAAACTCGTGCTCTCTCATCAGCAGCTCGTGCTCTCTCCTCTGCAGCAAGGCGTCTGATCGACTCATCACGTGCCCTCTCCTCGACGGCAAGGCGACCCTCAGTCTCCCGTCGCATCATCCCCGACCAGTGGTCGTTCCTCTCTTGATACACATGACCAACTCGGGCATCAGCTTCCCGCACTAGCTCGCTCTGTCTCCGCTCGTGGGCATGCAGATCACTCTACAGAAAAAGAAAAAAAAAAGAACAGATAAAAGGCAGCATAGGCAAAAACATAAATCATACATACATGCATACATTTCACTACACTAAAGTACAGTAATGATACATACCAGGTGATCGGTGCAGCGCAAGCTGAGGCGGTCTCGGAGATAACCAGACAGCCCCACGTAATCCGTACAAGTCTCTCTCGTGGTCAGAGAAGCATCCGAGGGATCAAACGGGACCCTCGAGGAGAAGATAGGAGGGGCCGCCTCAAATCCCGCGTAAGGTGCCCCGGACTCGTCATAGCAGATCGTAGCATAATCTCTCCCATAGTCTGGTATAGGCACGCCTAGGGAAGACCTCTCCGGTCGGGCAGAGCTGGAGGACTCGCCAACATAGTAGGGCTGCTCGCACACTGGCGTCTGAGCCCGAGTGCCGTCGAAGAAATCAGATAAGTGGGCACTCCTCCATGATCCCTCCTGCAAACAAAACACACCATAAAACCTCTGAACATCTCATGAATAAAAGGGGTAAAATAAAAAGGGAATGGAATCACTTACCGGGACCTCCTCCTGACCAAAGACTGCCGCGACAGCCTCCCTCGAAAATACATCCGCCACCGGATCCACCTCCATCGCCGCCGCCGGGGCATCCCTCGCGCTCAGCAAAGTAGACAAGTAAGGCTCACGGCCCCCGACGTGAATCCACACCGCTCTACCAACATACCGACAGGTCAGGTCCCGACGAATGACCGATAGTGGCAGGGTTCGCACCGCGAACATAGAGACGGGGATCTCGCCCGGTGTCCAGTGAGCGTCCCTAACTCCGGTGATGCCTCGATCCCCTAAATACCACGCCCGCATGCAGGGGCCGGTGAGCACACACTGCTGCTCCTGGATCATCGATACATATGTATAACCAGGGCCGAAGTCGAGGTCGTCCCATCGGAACTTAATCTAAAAAAATGCACAAAGAGAAAGTCAGAAAGACTCAAACAAAAAACCAAGCATGATTAGGCAAAATCTACCTGTGTGAGGGTCAGCGAGTCGATCCGATCCAGAAGCCGCGACACTGTCCGACTCCTCTCGACGCTCAAGTCAAAATCCCTCCACTGAGTCATGAAAGGCGGCCTCAGTACTCTCGGTCGAGATCGAGATCGGCTGGGAAGGATGTGTCTCTCATACGCCCACACCTGCGGTAAAAACGAGGACTAGGAGTGTGAAAAATTCAAAGAAGATAAGACGGATAAGTCAAGAAGGCGTCACGTACCAGCAGAGCAAAGGTATAACCACCGAAGTCCTTCGCTTCCGGCAAGTCAGATCCAAAAACTTGTAAAGAAAGGCTAAGCCTGCCCCCACCCAATCGTAGGAAGCCGCTGCATCCAAATCGCTGAGCGCCTGAATGAGGCCCGCATGTACCTTCCCGCCCTTCGTGCAGAAAATCGTCTCACTCAGAGCATATACCAAGAAGCTACGAACCGCCAAGTCGGTATCGTCAGTCTCGCAAAAATCTCGTCTACTCAAGAGGCTCGCGATGGAAACAAACTTCACCGGAGTAGACTTGGCGCATAGACGAACTCCCGGTCCAATCAAGGCAGCAAGCCTAGCAGGGTCGACCCGCGGTCGCATCATACCAAAATGGAAAGGGACGGGAGTGTTGCTCCCTCGCAATCCGGTCAATAGCGAAAAATCTCGAGGCGAGATAGTCATCTCCCCAAAGGAAAGGTGGAAGGTGTGGGTCGAATCAACCCACCGCTCACACAAGGCCCGTAGGCCAAAAGGATCGCATACCCCGTTGGTGCGGGGCAGCGCTGCAATAAAGGGCTCGAAGCCCAACTCACGCACGCGGGCTCTCGCCGCGACGCCTAGCCTATCATACCACGAGTGAACCTCGGCGGTGGTCCCCGAAATCTCAATGAACTAAAAAGGAACAAGATAAGAAAATTTAAATACAGCTCCTAAAGCATGCAATTGATAAGAACGCGTTAAGACTATGTATTCTTTCATTTTCTAACCTAGAGACATCCGGTCAGTTAGGACCAATTTTCTGTAAAAATCTCTCCTGTAGGGTCATTCACGTAAGGTTTAGTCAATTCTTTAATCCACCCTCGTCTGCGGTGACGAGGAGCATAGATTAGGCTTTACTATTCACGTGCATTAGTTAAGTTTTTACTATTCACGTGCACTATTCACGTTTTTACTATTCACGTGCATTAGCTAAGTTTTTACTATTCACGTGCACTATTCATATTTTTACTATTCACGTGCATTAGCTAAGTCTTTACTATTCACGTTTTTACTATTCATTTGCACTATTCACGTTTTCACTATTCACGTGCACTGTTCATGTCTTCACTATTCACGTCGTTTTTACTGTTAGCATGCATAAATTCGTAGTGTCACTATTCACATGCATATAGCGCGCATTCTTACAAAAATAAACAGGTGTTACTTGTAAATAAAGGAATTCACGTTTTCTAGCTAAAGTCCTCTAAGGCAGTCTAAAGGTTAGCATGCAAATCATGTTCGTATAGGAATGCTAAAGCCTAGAGTTCGAATCGAATAAAAGTGAGAAATTACTTACCTCGTTGCAGCGTGTCCTGCTCAAATGCGTCGTAGGGTCGTGAAAGGTATCCACTCTATCCAGGTTTACGTAAACCTCGTCCATGCCTCTAGTGCCATCCCATTCATCTAAATCCATCCCGAGAATAATCCAAATTGAAGTCTAGTGAGAGAAAGAGGAGAGAGAAGGTGTGGGGTTGAAATGAAACCCCACCACCTTATATAGGAAAAGGGAATGGCATTCCCGTAAATAGTGAAAAAAGTACGATTTGACATAAAGGTAAAAAGTAAATAATTAATTACTAGGTGCACAGACCTCCGATTTGCAGTCTGTTTCAGCCTGCATTTCTCTCAGACAGCAACCAATACTGTCAAGATATGAACTCCAGACAACAGCCAATTTTTACAGAACAATGACACCAGTCAAAGTACAGACGACAGTCAACAGAAAAACAATCGTTAGTCTATATCATTCCAGACCAAAACACGTTCCCATTAAACCTCCGAGACACTAGCTCCAGACAATGGTGTTTTAAAAGAATCCAGAATCGTTAGAAAGAACTTTTCTGCTCTTTAGCCATCTTACCTACGGTTCACGACCGAGGTAGATCTTTAGCCATCTTACCTACGGTTCACGACCGAGGTAGATTTTTAGCCATCTTACCTACGGTTCACGACCGAGGTAGCTTTTTAGCCATCTTACCTACGGTTCACGACCGAGGTAGCTTTTTAGCCATCTTACCTACGGTTCACGACCGAGGTAGCTTTTTAGCCATCTTACCTACGGTTCACGACCGAGGTAGCTTTTTAGCCATCTTACCTACGGTTCACGACCGAGGTAGCTTTTTAGCCATCTTACCTACGGTCCACGACCGAGGTTGCTTTCGAGCCATTCTTGACCATAGTCAACGTACACTAGATTCCGAGAGAAAAACATCCACCGACGGCCGATTCAGAGGCGAGGATGGAAGGAATCAGAGAACGACACCAGAGCGCGCAGCGTGAAGGTCAGGTATGCTCCCTCCTACTCTTTACGTGTCTTTTACTTTTATATGTTTTACATTGCATGTGTTACGTTAGCAAAAAAACGTTTTCGAAACACACACATCACTGTCAAAATAGAAAAGTAGGGGCAACTGTAGACACTGAGTCGGAGGACCTGTGACGAAAACCTGAAAACAAGACGGTTGAAGTGATTGATTCCGAAAGTTTTGAAAAACAAAAAAATATATAAAGAATAATAAGCGAAGGAAAATTAGCGGCACGGCGCGGGTGCTTTGCGGCATCCGGCACGCGGACGACAATGGTCGAACGCCCGGTCGGCGGCGCGGGACGTGCGCTCGGCGTCCGTTGGACGCACCGCAAGTGGCACGCTCTCGACGTCCGAGCAATGCCCGGGTCCGGTGGCACGGGGCGCGCTCTCGTGGGCCGCTGAGCGCACGTGCCCGGTAGCGCGAAGCGCGCGTTCGGCGGCCGCGACGTGTGAGCGTCCGGCGGCACGGGACGCGCGCTCGGCGGCCGCGGGGTGCGCACGCCCGATGGCTCGAGGCACGCCCCGAGGGTCGTCGGGCGGGCGCCCAACCTAGCGTTGGGCGCTCGCCCAACAAATGTTGGGCGGCCGCCCAACAAGGTTGGGCGGTAGCCCAACACTAGGTTGGGCGGCCGCCCAACCCCAATGGGCGACGCCCAATTTCTTTTGGGCGTCGCCCATTGGTCCGGGGACCCGTTTGCCTATAAAAGGCACGGATCCCCATGCAAAGAAAAAAAAAAGAGGAAAAGGGAGGAGGAATCCTTAGAGAGCTTCTCACACTAGATATTTTTCTAGAGAGAGGAAGTTGATTTTTTTAGGAAAAAACATTTTTTTTCCTAAAATTTGAAAATCTCTAAATTTTCTAAGTTCAATTTTTACTAAATTTTTTATAAAAAACGGGAGCTCGTGGTTCGTGGAATCAATCGGCTTCAACTGTCAGATACTGAATTCAAGGTATTATCCAAGGACTAAACTCTTTATTTTATTTAATTTATTCTCTTCTTCTATTTTTATGCTATAGTTTTATTCATTTAGTCATTTATTTATTTTGTCACATTTTATTTAATTAGCGTATTTATTTAATTTTCGTTTCGTGTTAAATAAAATTCGTTTTTGTTTTAAAATAAAAAAACCTCGTTTTGATGTCCCAATACGAACCGTGATCCGATAAAAGGTAGTCCGGGTATCGAAAACGTTGTAATTACAAGTTTTTAATTTAAAAGGAATTTCCAAATAATGTTTTGAAATAAAAAACGTCGTTTAGGAATTTCCGTTTTCGACTATGATCCATCTTTGGTAGTTCGGAAACCCAAAACGATTGAATTAGATTTAATTTAAAGCTTTTGAATAAATCTGGAAACATTTAGGAGTGCTTCTGTAATTTACCTATTCTGTCACTAAATGCTGTTTACCGACGGATTTTCCGTCGGTAAATCTGCCAAAATGTAAAAAATGCCATTTCAGTCCCTTTTTCTTAACTTTTAAACTTTTAATCCTTAGTACATATATATAAATATGTAATATATGTTTTTCAAATTATTTTAGAACTTTAGCATATATAATCATTCTAGAATATTTGTATATTATTATTTATTCCATTTTACAATATAAGTATAAGTATATATATGTATTCCTTTTTATTAATTTGGATTATGTTTTAAATGTTAGTTATTTGGTATTTTGAGAAATAATTAATATATATTAGCATATGGTATTTTTGGTATTTAAAACTATAGTAGTTATGTATATGTATAGTTTTTGGAACATTTGGGTTATTTTAGTGATTATTGAATAAAATTATTTTTGGATAAGAATTATTTCCTTAGTTATAGGATTTACTTATCATTTTCACATTTTCAAAGTATAGATATATTGTACCTATTATTTTTATATATACATATAGCTTCTTTTGTATTAACTCTTATTTTATATTCTATTTTTGATTTAAATGTATATACGTATGTACAAATTATTTTCTTTACCCTTTGAGCCCATTCATGGGTCCATATTTCAAATGGCTTTATTTAAGTGTAAATATTAGTTAAAATAAGTTTATTGTTGTAATTATAACAATTAGAGAGTCCATTAAATAAGTGGGAAAAATAAATCACAAAAAAGAGAGTTTTCAATTGAATTATTTAAACTAATGAGTTTTTTTTTCTAATGTAAATAAATAGAGTCATTCTTGTTAATATTCCAAATCGTCTTCAAAACACCACGTTTTAAAACCTTAATCCGTTCCAAAGGCGGATTAAAGGATCATTGTAATTAAAATCGTTTTCTTTGCAAATAATAGATTTTTGAATCATTTTCTTAAAGGATTTGTACAAAATGAAATTGACTTGTATGTTTAACCACGTTTTCTTATTAAAAGGTTCTTTATCTCAAACGTTTTCAAATACTCGAGTCGTTCCAACGGCGATTCGGGTAAGCTTCATCAAACGAGGTTTTAAAACGCTCCTAAATCGTTCCAACGGCGATTAAGGTGCGAACCATGTAAATAAAACTCGTTTTGGGGAAATAAGTTAGTGTAGAATAAACACACAACATAACATTTAAATGCGGTTGTAAATAAATCATTTCTTTCTTCCCTCTCTGTGTATGTATAAACATAAATGGGTGATTCTTTACTGAGGTGGCTTTTCAATATCATATGCTCAAAATGCTTTCTAAAAAGAGAAAGAAAAGGGTTTCAAATGAATTTTAAACTTAAAGAAGTATACGATTAGTCCGTCATCGCCTAACATGCTGAGTAGGAGGCCGGTGGTTCATAACCGGGCGATGTCGGGGTGCCTAGTAGCCTTTCTCCGGAAAGGAGCTAGCCTTCTCGGCTCGTACCTAAGTTTCCCGAACCCACACCGGTCTCCCGCAAGGGATCGGTGTTCATTTTCCCATTCGTGGGTGGCGACTCTTCCATATCTCCGAGCTCCGGTCCTGCCGAGCAGCTTGATTCCACGATTGGTTGCTTTCGGCGCCAATCACCGCTTACGTCGCCATGAGGTTGTCCACCCCCCGGTCCGCCTGGGAGATTAGGCCGCGGTACCTCGTCTAACAACAGTTAGTAGCTCAAGGGAAATTACTCTTGTTATTAAGGTAGAGTTTAGAGATAATGTTACCCGCCCCTTCTTTAGGTTGTGTCCCCCCTATTTATATTGATCCTTCTTGGGCCTTGCTGGGCCTATGGGCCAGCTGGGCCCCCGTCTGATATTCCGAATCAGTAATTATTTTAGAGAGAAGTATAAAAATAATATATGCGGTTTGCTCAATTTGCAAATCAGGGTTTGTGGCCTAAAAATTTATAAATAAAGATATCCTGTTTTCCCGCTAGAATAGCATCGATCACAAATTTAGCATCAGACTCGAACTCAATAGATGTATAACCCAAATTAACAAACCATAATTTTTTGCATCGCGCTACCCCAAACCTCTCGTTCGTCATATCTACCACCGCAGAGACCTCCTAACTCCGACGTCGGTCCCGTTCTCTCTCTGCCGCCGCCGGTAGTGGGAGGTTGTCTGTCCTTCCGGCGCCAATCGCGGTGCCTGTGTGGGTTTGTTGTCGATCGGTTCCTCCCGTGCGAGTCGTGAGGCTTTCTTCCGATTTCTTGTGATCTTGGTCCGCTGTTTCTACATCCGCTTCTGCCGTCGCCGCCGGTGGCTGCTGTGCTCTGGTCACCGTCAACAGGTCAAGGGGTCGCCGCCGATTTCGTCTTCATCTGGTCACTTCCGGCTCGCCTCTACCAAGTCGGTAGCAGGGTTAGTTTCTATTCTCCTTTCTCTGGTTCTTGGTTGGCTTCTAGTGGTTCGTGTCCTGTTGTTTGGTTGTTTTCGTGTTGCTCTGTGGTTGTGGCTGGCTTGTTTTGTTTGTAGTGATCTGCTGTATTCTGCTTGTGTTGCTGGTTTGGTCTGTGTTGTTGGCTATTAGCAGTTTGTGAGTCTGGAGATTGGGTTTGGGGGAACTGCTTATTTGGGGTGTGCTGTGGTATTGAGTGCCTGTTTTCTGGTTGCCTTTGGTGTTCACTTTTCTGTTATTTGAGTTGCTTTCAATCATGGCTGGGGTGGAGAAAGCAATAGGCAATTTGTCGTTGTCAGATGGTGAGGAGGAAGCCCTAGATCTTAGTGGACCATCATCCAATCCGATTGCTAAAAATGGAGGGCTAACCTTGATTGGCCGTTTCTTGACTGAACGTTCTATTAATACTGTAGCCATGAAGGCTAGAATGGCCACGATATGGAGACCAGGCAGGGCAGTGGCTATATCCGAACTATCCAACAATAAATATGTATTTGAGTTTTACCATGCTATTGACTTGGCACGTGTGGTGGAAGGGGGCCCTTGGTCTTTTGATAATCATTTGCTTGTGGTAGCTCTCTGGAAAGATGAACCGTCACCGGACTTGGTGGACCTATATATTGCCGACTTTTGGGTCCAGATTTATGATTTGCCTATTGGGTCTATGTCGGAGAGTGTGGGTAGACAGATTGGGGATTTCATTGGTAGATTCCAGGCTTATGATATCAACAATAACACCGGGTTGCGTAGGCAATTTATGAGGCTAAGAGTCTCTATTGATGTGAGGAAGCCATTAAAGCGAATGAAGAAAATTCGTAAGGGGAAGGAGGAGTGGGCTTATATCTCATTCAAGTATGAGAGATTGGGTTCATTTTGCTATATATGCGGGCTGCTGGGCCATACTGATAGATTTTGTGATAAGATCTTCACCTTAAAACCTGAGGAGATCACTAGGGAGTGGGGGGACTGGTTGAAGGCCCCTGTTCGCAGAGGCGGGGATGTGTTGAATGTGAAGTGGCTGAGAGAGCCAGGTAGTCAGGCTATAAGCATTAATTCTGGGAGTGGTCAGTCTTCAGGAAACACTGTTGAAACTTTAGAAGCACGGCAGTCTAGTGGGGATAAGGAAGTGGGGAAGGAGAACATTCCGGTGGGTAAGGAAGGGGCAAAGCAGAAAGGAAAACTGGTTGTAGGAATAGGGAATTCAATCATACAGCCTATGCAGGAGGGGGAGATAGTGAATATGGCTGTGGATAGCGATGATGAGGGCCTTGAATTGGCAGATGATCGTAAGCGCAGGCGTGCAGGCCCGGAGTCGGTGTCTGTTCAGGCTATTGTGAACAAGCTACAGGGGAACGGGGATGGTCAGATCCTTAATATTCCGAAGGGGATGGTTTCTACGAGCCAAGTAGATCTCTCTTCTTCTAGTGACACAGAAACGGCGAGGTCTGCAGAGCAGGCCCGCCGAGGATTATGAATTGCTTAAGCTGGAACTGCCGGGGGTTAGGGAACACCCGAGCAGTTTGGTCCCTTGGTGAGCTTGTTAAGATAAGTAAGCCGGACATGATGTTTCTGATTGAAACTTTGGTAGCAGGTTCTTGTATTGATGCTTTGAAGAGCAAGTTTGGTTTTGAAGGGTCTTTTGCTGTTGATTGTAGAGGAAGGAGTGGGGGATTAGCTTTATTTTGGAGGAAGTCTGACATGGCTTCGGTGGTTTCCTTCTCTGACAATCATATTGAAGTTCAGGTGCATGACACTGAGAAGGGAGATTGGAGGTTGGTAGGTTTCTATGGTCATTCTAACCGTGCCAACCATGTGTGGTCTTGGAGTCTCTTGACTCAATTGTGCTCTTGCTCGATTCTACCTTTATTGGTGATCGGAGACTTTAATTGTATTCTTTCAAATTCAGAGAAGCTTGGGGGTCTGGGCTACCCTCAAGGGTTGATGCGCAGGTTTCAGGAAGCTGTGGAAGAGAATATGTTGATCGATCTCCCTACACAGGGTAGCCAATTCACGTGGGAGAGGAGTAGGGGGACTAGATTGTGGGTCAGGGAGAGGCTGGATAGGGCTTTGGTCACCAGTGCTTGGATGGACAGATTCCCAACCCATCGGCTTCGCACTCTGGTAACTGCCTATTCTGATCATGCCCCGATTTTGTTAGAATTCGATAAGCCGATCAGTAATGTGAGGCGCAATCATTTTCGTTTTGAACAAGAGTGGCTTTCAGATCCTGAGTTCAAGGTTCTGGTGAGGACTTGCTGGTTAAGTAGTAACTGTTATACACTTGCTGCAAAGCTGGCAGCCTGTGCTAGCAGCATGGAACAATGGGGGAAGAAGTATCGGATGAGGTTCAGGAAGCAAATTGAAGGCTGTAAGAGGAGGTTGGATAGCCTAGTGGACAGCAGCGCTCCGACTGATGTGGCTAGTTTCCTTCAGGCCAAAAGGAAACTGACTACTCTACTTGATGCCGAGGCAATACATTGGCAACAAAGGGCAAAGAATTTTTGGCTACAAGAGGGGGACCAAAATACTAAGTTTTTCCATGCCTGTGTCAAAGCTAGAAAGCAGAGGAATACTATTCGCTATCTGAAGGATGTGAATGGCCTGGTAGTAGAAGGAGCTTATGACATGGGGGTTATTGCCAAGGCTTATTTCTCCGACCTATTTGCCGGCCCTAATAGCCCGTGTTATGATGCTGTGGATTGCCTTGCACCCCTTGTTTCACCTGAAATGCAGGCAGACCTGTGCTCACCTTTCACTTTTGATGTATTCAAGACTGCCATGTTCCAAATGCACCCTGATAAATCCCCTGGCCCTGATGGACTAAATCCAGGTTTCTTTCAACACTTTTGGGACCTGATTGGACCTGAGATTGTTAATGCATGTAAAGGTTATCTGGATCGCAAAGAATTTCCCCCGCATTTAAACGACACGATAATTGTCCTTATTCCCAAAATTGACAGGCCTGAGGGTATGAAAGATTTTCGCCCTATCTCCCTTTGCAATGTGCTGTACAAACTGATTGCTAAGGTCCTAGCTAATAGGCTCAAACTTGTGCTACCTTTCGTGGTATCTGAGACTCAATCTGCTTTTGTCCCTGGCAGGTCTATCTCTGACAGCATTATGGTGGCTTTTGAGTCATTACACTTTATGAAGAGAAAGAACAGGGGTAGAATTGGTGAGGTGGCTTTAAAATTGGATATTAGCAAGGCCTATGATAGGGTTGATTGGACCTTCCTGAGACTTGTCATGCAAAAATTAGGCTTCCCTGAGATGTGGATTGAGTGGATCATGTTGTGTATCTCTACTGTGGAATATTCTGTGTCACTTAATGGTACTTTTGTGGGGCCAATTACACCTGGTAGGGGTCTGAGACAAGGTGACCCTCTGTCGCCGTACCTATTTATACTGTGTGCCGAAGTCTTATCTAAACTGATTACAAGGGCGGCGGAGGAGGGATCCCTCCATGGATGCCTTATCGCGAGGAACGCGCCTACTATCACACATCTGTTCTTTGCAGATGACAGCTTCCTTTTTTTCAGGGCCTCTATGGATGAGTGTAATAAAGTTGGGTTGATCCTATCTGAGTATGAGGCAGCATCTGGTCAGGCTATCAACCTGCAAAAATCTGGGATTTTCTTTAGTCCTAATGTTGGCATGGATCTGCGAAATGAGGTATGTAATTCTCTCCAGGTTTTTCAACCTCTGGATACTGGCCGCTACTTGGGTCTCCCCTCACTAATTGGGAAGTCCAAAGTGGCGATTTTCAGTTTTCTCAAAGATAGACTTAGGAAGAGGTTGAGTGCATGGACCTTTAGATTTCTTTCTGCGGCTGGTAAGGAAGTGCTAATTAAGGCGGTTGCACAGGCACTGCCAACTTTTTGTATGAGTGTCTTTAAACTGCCTAAATCCCTTTGCCTGGATTTGGAGAAGATAATGAATTCCTTTTGGTGGGGTATGAAACCAGGGGGTAGGAGATCGATTCATTGGCAGAGTTGGGACAGGCTCTGTAGGGATAAGAGAGAGGGTGGCTTGGGATTTAGGAATCTCCAAAAATTCAACTTGGCCTTATTAGGCAAACAAGCCTGGAAGTTAGTGGTTAATCCAAACTCATTAGTGGGTAGAATGTTCAAAGCTAAATATTTCCCTAGGGACCCCTTCTTTTCCTCCAAATTAGGCAATAATCCTAGTTTTGTTTGGGGGAGTGTTTGGAGAGCCATTGAGGTACTGAGATTGGGAGTTCGTTGGAGAATTGGGAATGGCAAGTCAATATTTGTATGGAAAGACCTTTGGATAAATACTATGGCCCCATTTAGGGTACAGGGTGATGATGTTATGCAGCAGGATGATACAAAAGTGGCCGACTTGTTTATTCCTGGTAGGAAGTTGTGGGACAGAGGGAAGGTAGAAGAATTGTTGAATGAGGCAGATGCCAGAATTGTGTGTAGGATGGTATTGCCAACCAGAGAAGTTGAGGATGGACCAATGTGGAACTTTACCAAAAATGGCATGTATACTAGTAAGTCAGGCTACAAAACTCTTTGTGAGGATTATGGTGGTGTGATCCAGGAGGAAGGGTGGAGTAGAATTTGGAAGATGCATGTCCCCCCAAAAGTTAGAATGTTTGTTTGGAAGTTGGCCTCGGGTTGTATGGCTACTAGGCTTAGATTGGCAGGAAGAGGATTGCAAATCCCAACGCAATGCCCCTTCTGTCATTCTGATACTGAGCATGATCACCACCTCTTTGTGGATTGTGTATACGCCCAGGAATGTTGGAACCTATCCGGGATCAATACGGATGTATTCCAACCTGATTTTCTAACGGGTTCTATTTTGCAGGTACTCTTATCCAATGATGCCGACACCATAACCAAGATGGCCATGACGTTGTGGGTTATTTGGAATCAAAGGAACCAGATAGTCTGGGAGAGTAAAGTCCAATTACCAGAAACGGCGATCTCTCTCGCGAAGAACTATCTTGCTGCTTGGTGTCAGTCCCAACTGAAGAATCGGCCGATTGCGGCTAGTCATCCGTCTATGGACTCAACGGCAAACGCAGATGACCCTACTGCACATCATCGCCCGATCCTATGTCCTCAGGTGGTTGGCCCGGCCCCTGCCTATCCTCCTACGCAGAACCGGCCACCTTCTACCACTACCAACATTGCAATCGAAAACGCCGGCACGGTTGCCCATCACCACGTGCACACACCGCGGCCTATTGCGGCACAGGTACGAGATACTAGGTGGTCTTGCCCCCCTCTTGGCTTTGTCAAATGCAATTGTGACGCAGCTACCTTTAAAGCTGAGGCCCGGAGTGGGGTGGGAGCCTTGCTTAGATCCTCCGATGGTTCTTTTATGGCGTGCCGTAGTCGCCTAATCCCTATTATTGAAGATATCAGGGAAGCTGAAGCTTTAGCCCTTCGGGATACAATGCATTGGTGTATTTACCTTAATTGTATTAATGTTTTGTTTGAGAGTGATTCATTGACTGTGGTTAATAGTGTCAATTCGTCTGATCCAGACTTGTCAGTTTATGGGTCAATTATTCAGGATTGTAAGTCTTTGTTAAGTTGCCGACACGATTATAAAGTGTCATTCTCTCCACGCCTAGCAAACAAGGGAGCTCATGTCGTTGCACGACATGCCCTGTCCAATGCTAGTGAGTTTGTGTCTTTTTCTGTCCCGGATTGATTGCAGAAGTCTATTGTTGCTGATTTGGATTAAGGAATGAATTTCATCTTTGTCTAAAAAAAAGAATATAATTCCATAAAAAAAATTATTATATTAATTTTATAAAAAATAAATATATAATAAGTATGTGTCTTTATCCGAGCCGATACTTGGAGGGGCGAGAGCTGGGAAGGAAACAGTTCCCGAGGTTAACACTGTCTATTAAATTCTATTTTATTCTCCGTTGCTATGTTTTTCATTTTTAAAACAACTTAAATCTATCTTTCCAGAAAAAAAAAAAAAAAAAAAAAAAAAAAACTTAAATATATTATGTTTCCCTTCCCGGTGGTGCGGTAGATATATATAAGCGTGACATCACATATTAATTAAGAAATCATGTAATATACGTCGTATATCTGATAAAAACCAAATAAGGTAATAATATATAAAAAAAAGGCCTCATTTTTTTTTTTATAATAAAAAGGCCTCATTTTAAATGAAAAGGTTTTAATATTAGTGTGATTTTGAGAAGTATATCATTGTAAGTAGAGCTGTGAAAATGAGTCATAACTCATTTATTGACCCATTTAACCCATCATTTAAATAGGTTAGGGTTGACCTTTTTATGGACTGGGTCATAAAGAGGTTGAGCCATTTAACCCATATAATAAAAGGGTTGAATAGGTTTTTGGCAGGGTCAACCCAATAACCCATAAGTTTTTTTTTTTTTGAATCACCCATTAGTTTCTTATTCATCTTAAAACAACCACAAATACTTATTCTTTAATATTAGTAGATTTGAATTATTGAATGAAATTTGAATTATTCCTCCACTAAATCAGAATTAGTCTCTTCATATTATTCTTTTCATACTTATTCTTTAATATTAGTAGATTTTTCAATTGATTATATATAGTTTTCTTTGAAATAATATATTTATTTATTTATAAAATGTGAGGATGTGAGGCTGTGACGACAACCTAATAAACAATTTCGTCAAAACATTCATTTATTTAATAATTAATAAATATATTTTTTTATTTCTCATACAAAACGTCTAAAACAAAAAATAATATTCTCTAATTCCACGAAATATTAAATTATATATATTCTCAAAAGAAAACTTATAAAATTAAGGGTTAATTTAAAAAAACACATGGTTTCATAGATCAGAAATTCTAAAATTCAATAAGTTTCTAGAATTTAAAATTCCGAAATTCTAGAATTTTTTAGAATTTCATAGCTCTGGAATTTTTGAAATTTCAAATTTCAAAAATTTTGAAATTTCAAAAATTATAGAATTTCAAAAATTCTGGAATTCCAGAATCTGAAGAATTCTGGAATTCCATAATCTAAAGAATTCTAGAATTCCAGAATCTGAAGAATTCTGCAATTCCAGAATCTGAAGAATTCCAAAATCTGGAAATTCTAGAATTTCAAAAATTCTGAAATTCCAGAATATGAAAATTCTGAAATTCTAGAATTTCAAAAATTCTGGAATTTCAGAATATCTGGAATTTCTGAATTTTTGAAATTCTGAAATTTCAGAATCTGGAAATTCTGGAATTTCAAAAATTCAGAAATTCCAGATATTCTGAAATTCCAGAAATTTTGGAATTTTGAAAAATTCTAGAATTTCAGAATCTGAAGAATTGAAATTCTAGAATTTCAAAAATTCTGAAATTCCAGAATATGAAAATTCTGGAATTTCAAAAATTCTAAAATTTTAAAAATTCTAGAATTTCGAAAATTCTGAAATTCCAAAATGTGAAATTTCAGAATCTGGGATATCAAAAATTTTGAAATTTTAGAAATTCCAGATATTCTGAAATTCCAGAAATTTTGGAATTTTGAAAAATTCTAGAATTTCAGAATCTGAAGAATTGAAATTCTAGAATTTCAAAAATTCTGAAATTCCAGAATATGAAAATTCTGGAATTTCAAAAATTCTAAAATTTAAAATTCTAGAATTTCAAAAATTCCGAAATTCCAAAATCTGAAATTTCAGAATCTGAAATATCAAAAATTCTGAAATATCAAAAATTTCAGAAATTCTAGATATTCTGAAATTCCGGAAATTCTGGAATTTTGAAAATTTCGAAATTTCAAAAGTTCTGGAATTTCAAAAATTCTTGATGATTTGGATGATTACTACGTTGTTGTTTGATTTTATAGAACATTACATTATTTGGACTAATAGTTTTTTACGTGTATGTTAATTGAAATTCAAATGAACAAATTTGTAGGTTTTTTACGCTAGTTCTTTTTGTACTTAGTTGAATTTAAATTGAATTTTAATTACACTAAAAGACTATATCATATAACAGGATGGATAACCAGATATTATATTATATTTTAGTTAATTGGGTTAAATGAGTCGATCCGTGTAATTTTTACATTTTTATGTTTTTATGTTTCTACGTTTTTTTTTATTTTTGTTTAATTTTTAATTAGATTTAGTTAAATGGGTTAAATGGGTCAACCCATATAACTCATTTAATAAATGGGTTGAGTCATTTTGACCTCTATACAAATAGGTTATTACAACTTATTTATTAAATGGGTTGGATTGGGTCAATCCATTTATTAAATAGGTTGGGCCAATCTTTTTAACCATTTTGACACCTCTAATTGTAAGTTCTAATAGGCAACTTTCTCATAACTTCTACATATGTTTTTTGTTTTTTTCTAAAGCATATGTATTTATTTAGTAAATCAATTTAAATTTACTTGTTATGAGTAACAACAAACAACCGCAATTTAACTCAGTAAATTTTTTAAAATATTGTAACCCTTTAACTCAATAAATTTTTTAAATGATGGGTTACAATTGATTAAAACTATAAATTCAAGAAGCTACAAGAAACCGTAACAAATAAATTTCTTTCGATATCAGCTTGTTAAAAAAAAAAAAAAAAAAAAAAGCTAAATACAACATTTAACGGTTGAGTATTAATGAGACTATCATAGATGATGTAGTCTTGATTGAGTGGCACATTTTGAATTTTTACACGGCAGATAATTTGGATAATAGGAAATGTTTGTCGTTTTTTCATAATATTCCAAATTTGGTGTTTGAGGATGATAATTCCATACATTTAGTGACCCTTTTGGATAGGGATATTCTAGAGACGGTTTTATATATGGATGGATTGAGTGCCCTTGGTCCATATGGGTACATGAGTAACTTTTATAAGGGTTTTTTAGACCATTATCAGTGACGATGTTTGTAAGACAGTTAAGAGTTTCTTTGCTTTGGGTTGTATGTCTATGGCCGGAATTCTAGCCTTATGGTTCTCATTCCTAAAGGACCCGAGGCAATGTGTATTAATCAATTCCAACCGGTTGTTTTGAGTAATTTCTATTTCAAGATAGTTACAAAAATCTTGGCATCTAAGCTTGCTATTATAAAACTACCTCTTTCAAACCAGATTGGTTTTGTAAAAGAATGTATTATTTTACATTTTATCCTAGGTGCTTCGGGGGGGTGGGGGGGTGAACATCTTTAACAAAAGTTTCTTTGGAGGCAATATGTCAGATAAGATTAACATTCGAAGAGCCTTCGGCACAATGGATTTGAATTTTTTGTTGGAAGTTTTATCTGCTTTTAGAATTTCCTTATAGTTCATAGATTGGATTCTTAACCTCTTTTCTTCAGCTTGTATATTCTTATCAACGATTGCCTTATCCTGTTGCTGACCCAATTGGGTAGTGGGGAGCTTCTTTTACAATTGGGCAATCATAGCAACAAAGGTCTAGTTCAAAGCTTTGACCTTTTGGGTTCAGTCGGACTCCGTCTTCTTTCTAGCTCCGCTCACGACGAAGTCGATGAATATCCTCCTCATTCTGCGCCAACTCCTGATGAGCCTTGTTGAGGGCTTCCTCATTATTTTGGATGGATGCTACTCAAAGCTGCTACTCCAGCTAGGATATCCTCCTCGCAACAGTTTCTAGCCTTAACATGGCGTCTGACTGTACATATTGCGCCTACCTAAAAGAATCAAATGACTTCTAAGCTAAAAGCAAAATAAAACAGAAGTTTGACATGGGGAAAGGAAGTACCTGAGCGAAATGGTTATGAGAGAGATTAATAATGGCCTTATTAGACTACCAATTATATAACATCCTTTCAATAGTAACCCTGGACATTTTGGCAAGGCTACATGCAGCGAAGGGATATTCCAGATGTGGTCCTCTAGGGTATTTGTGCAGCTAGAGCTATCATAACAAAGTATTAGTTAGACTTCCACAAAGCTGCATAACAATAAGAAAATTGAAGAGTGCATGAAAGGCTTACACTATAAGTATTGTGTTGGTCCCTTGTGAGATAATATTAGTTCCATGGGGGGTGAATGGAACTATTTGGCGAATTTAATTCTTTTTAATTTCACTTACTTGGCTTAGCACAACTCTGTCTAACACAGACGTATGATAATTAATTTTTAGAGGATGAGATACAATAATCAGAGGAGACTATCAATTGAGCCGTTCTGATATTAAATATTATGTTCACGAATGCCTTTTTAGTTTGACTGAGCCTCTATTTAAGATGCAAGTACTTTAACAAATGATAATGCAACAGAATCAATTTAGCATTTATAGGAGATCAGATATAGAGCATAAATAATCAGAATCAGTGGGTTAGAGTTTAGAAAATAGTTACTCAGTAGATTTATCCTGGTTCGGCCTCTAGCCTACGTTCAGTCCTCAGAATACCTTCTTTTGAGCTTTAATCCACTAAAGCACTCTTTCACGGGTAGAGCACAAACATTTATACAAATAGATAGAGCCTCTGTAAAGTACCTTCCTGTATAATCCCTCGGCTATCTATATCTCCATTGCTTGCCTATAACCAAAGGAAACAACAGAGCTTCTGAAGGAATATTATGAACAGAGAGAGTTCTTTTCAAGAACACAATGAAGATCTAAATAATATTTTTGAACAAACACAAGTATGAACAATGATTGTGTATTTGAATATTGCTCTAGATCTTTTGAAGAATTTTGATCTCTCTTGATAGCTTGTATATGACATGTTGTTCAAGTGGAGCGTATAGCATAGTATTTATAGGAGAGGCTAGCGAAAGATCCGTTTGAATTTTGAATTAGCTGTTATAAACAAACGAAGCCTGTCACCCTGACACCCACTATGCCATTTTTCCTTTCACATGACACAAGATACATGACAGACATTTGTTTTCGTGTCGTCTGAATATTTTTCGTGACAGTATTTTAACTGTATGTCATCTTAAGGCGAAATAAAAAATGCGCTCGATTCTCAGATGACATTATGATTACAGAATCCTGTCATCCAAAGAAAACACGTGTTTTCTTTAAATTTGATGCGCTCAACAGATGACACTTCTAATAAATGAATGTCATTGTATGCCGAAAACAAAAAAGCGGCAAATGAAATTTCACTTACGCGACCATACCAAATTTTAGGCACTCTATATCATTTGACTGAAATTTCAGCTGATATATAAACCCTCTCTCAATCCCAAACCCCAGTTTAGGTTACGCAAGCTTCATCCCTCTCATCCCTCTCATCCCGCTCTATCTCCATGGTTGATTTAAACATGCAATCACTGGGTGAGCTCGAAACACGGTACTGGTAAGCCATATTTTCTTCATTCCTAACTGTATTAGAGTATCATTATTCCTTACTCTATCTTTTCCTCATCCGATTTACTTTGGTGTATGTCGATTTCAGAAGCTGGTATAATGATTTTGTGATTTTCAGACCTATCGTTGAAAGTTTTAGATCTCTCGCTTAGCTACACTGATTTTATTGTATTTAGAATCACTGCTGTAAAGCTTGGGTCTTTATATTTTTTAATCTAGGGCAAGACAGTGCCTGATACAGTAGATGGTATGAACTCATCTGATTCCTTTTTATTTGAACACTATTTGTAGGGATAGTAAGAATGCTTCAGTACATGGGAAGGCTGACTGAAGAGATTGTCAATCGGTTCATGCCCTTAGCATATGGGAAGATTTCTTTAACTTACTGAATATATATTAATGTTATGTTGGTTTGAATTGATTGGTCATGCCTTTAGAAGTGATTGTGTATGTTTGATGTACTGTTTTGGAACCTAGAACTCATTTATTTAGGAAACTAGCCTGATTTAGTATATATATTGTTATGTGGGTTTGAACTGAATGATTACATATATGTATGATGTTGTGGGTGATGATGAAATGACTGGTATGAACTGATTGGTTAGATATAACTGTTTAGGAAGCTAAGACTCATAGAGTTTATGTATGAATGATCATTAAGCATGTGGCTGATTAGGCATACTCTAAAGCTTTGAATGTTCATTGAGATTGGCACTACTCTTACACCTATGAGTTATACTGCTAGAAGTGATTGAGTATGTGTATGTGTATGAAACATGTTTATGTATGATGTTCTGTTGATGTTTATGTTTGAGGTTCTGTATGAGTATGTGTACGATTGTTCATTTGGGCATATAGCTTATTCATCATGCATCAAATATTAGAGGAACATTGTAAAAGGGTCATTGAGCATGTGTGAAGCATGTATTAAAGGGTAAATTTAGGCTAATTGCATGTACTAATATGGCTTGCAAATGATAAGATATCACCATTGTTAGACGAGGTGCCGCGGCCTAATCTCCCGGGCGGACCGGGGGGTGGACAACCTCATGGCGACGTAAGCGGTGATTGGCGCCGAAAGCAACCAATCGTGGAATCAAGCTGCTCGACAGGGCCGGAGCTCGGAGATATGGAAGAGTCGCCACCCATGAATGGGAAAATGAACACCGATCCCTTGCGGGAGACCGGTGTGGGTTCGGGAAACTTAGGTACGAGCCGAGAAGGCTAGCTCCTTTCCGGAGAAAGGCTACTAGGCACCCCGACATCGCCCGGTTATGAACCACCGGCCTCCTACTCAGCATGTTAGGCGATAACGGACTAATCGTATACTTCTTTAAGTTTAAAATTCATTTGAAACCCTTTTCTTTCTCTTTTTGGAAACCATTTTGAGCATATGATATTGAAAAGCCACATCAGTAAAGAATCACCCATTTTATGTTTATACATACACAGAGAGGGGGAAGAAAGAAGTGATTTATTTACAACCGTATTTAAATGTTATATTGTGTGTCTATTCTACATTAACTTATTTCCCCAAAACGATGTTTATTACATGGTTCGCACCTTAATCGCCGTTGGAACGATTTAGGTGCGTTTTAAAACCCCGTTTGATGAAGCTTACCCGAGTCGCCGTTGGAACGACTCGAGTAATTGAAAACGTTAAAGTAAAAGCCTTTTAATAAGAAAACGTGGTTAAACATACAAGTCAATTTTATTTTGTACAAATTCATTAAGAAAGCGATTCAAAATCTCCATTATTAACAAAGAAAACGATTTTGGTTACAATGTTCGCTTAATCCGTCGTTGGAACGGACTAAGGTTTTAAAACGTGGTGTTTTGAAGACGATTTGAAATATCAACCAAAATGACTCTATTTATCTACATTAGAGATTTAAGAAAGCTCGTTAGCTTAAATAATTTAATTGAAAACTCTCTTTTTGTGACTTATTTTCCCCACTTATTTAATGGACTCTCTAACTATTATAATTACATCAATAAACACATTTAGGCCCAAAAATTAATTTTGCCAAGTGAAGCCCATTTGAAACATGGACTTATAAATGGCCAAAAGAAATAAAGAAAATAATATAGATATATATTTACACATTTTAGCCCAAAAGACATAAAATAAGAGTAAAAGAAAATATAATATCTAATACATATATAAGAAAGAATAATGAAAATAATATATTTATACTTTAAACATAAGAAAATAGTGAATGAAATTCATAAATAGGAAAATAGCCTTTATCCCTCAAAATAATTTTATTTAACAATAATTAAGATAACCCAAATATACCCCAAAACTATATATATATACATAACTAATATAATCTAATGTCAAAAAGACTATATGTTCATCCCCCAATATCTACTAATTATCTCCCAAAATGACCAAGTAAATAACATTTAAAATAGAATTTAATGTAATTTAAATGAATAATAATAAAAAAAGCAAGTAATATGTACATATATAAAAAATTAGAATAAAAATGGAATACCAATCTCCTAAAATAATTATATATGTTAAAGTTTTAAAACAATTTGAAAAGAATGTATTACATAATCATATATATATATACTAAGGATTAAAAGTCTAAAAGTTAAGAAAAAGGGACTGAAATGGCATTTTTTACATTTTGGCAGATTTCCCGACGGAAAATCCGTCGGTAAACAGCATTTAGTGACAGAATTAGCAAATTACAGCAGCACTCCAATATTTTCCAGATTTATTCAAAAGCTTTAAATTAAATCTAATTCAATCGTTTTGGACTTCCGAACTACCAAAGATGGATCATAGTCGAAAACGGAAGTTCCTAAAACGATGTTTTTATTTTAAAACGTTATTTGGAAACCTCTTTTAAATTAAAAACTTATAATTACAACATTTTCGATACCCGAACTACCGTTTTATCGGATCACGGTTCGTATTGGGATATCCAAAACGAGGTTTTTATTTTAAAACAAAACCGAATTTTATTTAACACGAAACGAAAATTAAATAAATACGTTAATTAAATAAAACGTGACAAAATAAATAAATAACTAAAGGAATAAAAACTATAGCATAAAAAAAATAGAAGGAGAGAATAAATTAAATAAAATAAAGAGTCTAGTTCTCGGATAATACCTTTAATTCGGTATCTGACAGTCGAAGCCGATTGATTCCACGAGCCGCGAGCTCCCGATTTTAATAAAAATTTAGTAAAAATTGAACTTAGGAAATTCGGAATTTTTGAGAAAAAAAATATTTTTCTCAAAAAAAATCCACTCTCTCTCTCTCTAAAAATGTTTAGAGTGAGAAAGTTTTTTCCCCCCCCAAAGGCCTCCCCTTCACCTTGGGATTCGTGCCCTTATATAGGGAAACGGATCCCGGAACAATGGGCGACGCCCAAAAAAAATTGGGCGTCGCCTATTGTGGTTGGGCGGCCGCCCAACCTAGTGTTGGGCTACCGCCCAACATGAGTTGGGCGGCCGCCCAACAATGTTGGGCGATCGCCCAATGGCGTTGGGCGAGCGCCCAACGCGAGGTTGGGCGCCCGCGCCCAACCCTCGTCGGGCGTCCGCCCGACGCGTTGGGCGTTCGCCCGACGTGGTTGGGTGCCCGCTCGGCGACCCCCGGGGCGTGCCCCGCGCCGTCGGACGCGTGCACCCCGTGACCGCCGTGCGCGCGTTCCGCGCAGCTAGACGCTTGCGCGTCGCGGCCGCCGAACGCGCGCCTCGCGCCGCCAGGCACGTGTGCTCAACGGCCCACGAGGGCGGGCACCGCCCGCGGTCCCAGGCATTGCCCCGGGCGTCGAGAGCGTGCCACTCGCGGTGCGTCCGACGGACGCCGCGCGCACGTCTCGAGCCGTCAAGCGGGCGTTCGACCATCGTCGTCCGCGTGCGGGATGCCGTTGAGTGCCCGCGCCGTGCCGTTAATTTTCCTCAGCTTATTATTCTTTATATATTTTTCAAAACTTCCGGAATCAATCGCTTCGACCGTCTTGTTTCAGGTTTTCGTCACAGGTCCTCCGACTCGGTGTCTACAGTTGCCCCTACTTTTCTATTTTGACAGTGATGTGTGTGGTTCGAAAACGTTTTTGCTAACGTAACACATGCAATGTAAACATATAAAAGTAAAAGTCACGTAACGAGTAGGAGGAAACATACCTGACCTTTGCGCTGCGCGCTCTGGCGTTGCTCTCTGACTGCATCAGACTCTGCTTCGGGCTGCACCCTAGTTCACGATCGCGGGGATAATGGCTAAATAGCTACCCTAGTTTATGACCGCGGGGATAATGGCTAGACGGCTACCCTATTTCAAGATTACGGGGATAATGGCTAAACAGCTACCCTGATTTACGACTGTGGGGATAATGGCTAAACCGCTACCCTATTTCAAGATCGCGGGGATAACGGCTAAACAGCTACCCTATTTCAAGATCACGGGGATAATGGCTAAAAAGCTACCCTATTTCAAGATTACGGGGATAATGGCTAAACTGCTACCCTATTTCAAGATTACGGGGATAATGGCTAAACAGCTACCCTGATTTACGACTGTGGGGATAATGGCTAAACCGCTACCCTAGTCTACGATCTTAGGTAAATATGGCTCAAAAGCAACTCCGGTCTGCGACCATGAGTCAGATGGCTCAAAAGCAACTGCGATCTGCGACCGTGAGTCAGATGGCTCAAAAGCAACTCCGGTCTGCGACCGTGAGTCAGATGGCTCAAAAGCAACTCCGGTCTGCGACCGTGAGTCAGATGGCTCAAAAGCAACTCCAGTCTGCGACCGTGAGTCAGATGGCTCAAAAGCAACTCCGGTCTGCGACCGTGAGTCAAATGGCTCAAAAGCAACTCCGGTCTGCGACCGAGAGTCAAATGGCTCAAAAGCAACTCCGGTCTGCGACCGAGAGTCAAATGGCTCAAAAGCAACTTCGGTCTACGACCGTGAGTCAAATGGCAAAAAAGCGGGTTCTGTTTCTGGATTTTCTTACCACACGGTTGTCTGTACTTTCTCACTAGAGCTATCATCTCGACGATTCGATGGGCACACGTCTGAGTCCGAAATGAAATAGACTACTGATTGTTTTTCTGTTGACTGTCGTCTGTATTTCGACTGGTGTCACTGTTCTATAAAAATTAGCTGTTGTCTGGAATTGATGTTTTGACAATGTTAGTCACTGTCTGGGAGAAATGCAGGCTGAAACGGACTGCAAATCGGAGGTCTGTGCACCTGGTAATTAATTATTTACTTTTTACCTTTATGTCAAATCGTACTTTTTTCACTATTTACGGGAATGCCATTCCCTTTTCCTATATAAGGTGGTGGGGTTTCATTTCAACCCCACACCTTCTCTTTCCTCTTTCTCTCACTAGACTTCAATTTGGATTATTCTCGGGATGGATTTAGACGAATGGGATGGCACCAGAGGCATGGACGAGGTTTACGTAAACCTGGATAGAGTGGATACCTTCCACGACCCTACAACACACTTGAGCAGGACACGCTGCAACGAGGTAAGTGGTTTCTCACTTTTATTTGATTTGAACTCTAGGCTTTAGCATTCCTATACGAACATGATTTGCATGCCAACTCTTAGACTGCCTTAGAGGACTTTAGCTAGAAAACGTGAATTCCTTTATTTACACGTAATACCTGTTTGTTTTTGTAAGAATGCGCGCTATATGCATGTGAATAGTACACTACGAATTTATGCATGTTAACAGTAAAAACGATGTGAATAGTAAAAACGTGAATAGTGCACGTGAATAGTAAAAACTTAGCTAATGCACGTGAATAATACACATGAATAGTGACAACGTGAATAGTAAAAACTTAGCTAACGCATGTGAATAGTAAAAACTTAGCTAATGCACGTGAATAGTGACAACGTGAATAGTAAAAACTTAGCTAGTACACG
Organism: Euphorbia lathyris; assembly: GCF_963576675.1. Taxonomy (NCBI): domain Eukaryota; kingdom Viridiplantae; phylum Streptophyta; class Magnoliopsida; order Malpighiales; family Euphorbiaceae; genus Euphorbia; species Euphorbia lathyris. The sequence continues at coordinate 35,301,745 of NC_088919.1, forward strand.
TGAATAGTGACAACGTGAATAGTAAAACTTAGCTAACGCACGTGAATAGTGACAACGTGAATAGTAAAAACTTAGCTAATGCACGTGAATAGTAGACGTGAATAGTGAAAACATGAATAGTGCACGTGAATAGTAAAAACGTGAATAGTGCACGTGAATAGTAAAAACTTAGTTAATGCACGTGAATAGTAGAACCTAATCTATGCTCCTCATCGCCGCAGACGAGAGTGGATCAAAGAATTGACTCAACCTTACGTGAAGGACCCTACATGAGAGATTTTTGCAGAAAATTGGTCCTAACTGACCGGATGTCTCTAGGTTAGAAAATGGAAGAATACCTAGTCTTAACGCGTTCTTTTCAATTGCCTGCTTTAGGAGCTGTATTTAAATTTTCTTATCTTGTTCTTTTTTAGTTCATTGAGATTTCGGGGACCACCGCCGAGGTTCTCTCATGGTATGATAGGCTAGGTGCCGCGGCGAGAGCCCGTGTGCAGGAGTTGGGCTTCGAGCCCTTTATTGCAGCGCTGCCCCGCACCAACGGGGTGTGTGATCCTTTTGGCCTACGGGCCTTATGCGAGCGGTGGGTTGACTCGACCCACACCTTCCACCTTTTCTTTGGGGAGATGACCATCTCGCCTCGAGATTTTTCGCTGTTGACAGGATTGCGAGGGAGCAACACTCCCGTCCCTTTCCACTTTGGTATGATGCGACCACGAGTCGACCCTGCTAGGCTTGCTACCTTGATTGGACCGGGAGTTCGTCTATGCGCCAAGTCTACTCCGGCGAAGTTTGTCTCTACCGCGAGCCTCTTGAGTAGACGTGATTTCTGCGAGACTGACGCTACCGACCTGACGGTTCGTAGTTTCTTAGTATATGCTCTGAGTGAGACGATTTTCCGCACGAAGGGCGGGAAGGTACACGCAGGTCTTATTCAGGCACTTAGCGATCTGGATGCAGCGGCTTCTTATGATTGGGCAGGGGCAGGCTTAGCCTTTCTTTACAAGTTCTTGGATCTGACTTGCCGGAAGCGCAAGGACTTCGGCGGTTATACCTTTGCCCTGTTGGTACGTGACGCCTTCTTGACTTATCCGTCTTATCTTTTTCGCATTTTTCACACTCCTAGTCCTTGTTTTTACCGCAGGTGTGGGCATACGAGAGACACATCCTTCCTAGCCGGTTTCGACCTCGACCGAGAGTGCCGAGGCCGCCATTTATGACTCGATGGAGGGACTTCGACTTGAGCGTTGAGAGGAGTCGGACAGTGTCGCGGCTTCTGGATCGGATCGACTCGCTGACCCTAAGTCAGGTAGATTTTGCCCCATCGTGCCAGATTTTGGTTTGAGCCTTTCTGACTTTCTCTTTGTGTATTTTGCTTTAGATTCAGTTCAGGTGGGATGACCTCGACTTCGGCCCTGAGTATGCATACGTGTCGATGATCCAGGAGCAGCAGTGTGTGCTCACCAGCCCCTGCGTGCGGGCGTGGTATCTAGGGGATCGAGGCATTACCGGGGTTAGAGACGCTCATTGGACGCCGGGTGAGATCCCCATCTCTATGTTCGCGGTACGGACTCTGCCCTTATCGATCATTCGTCGAGATCTGACCTGCCGTTTTGTCAGTAGAGTGGTCTGGATTCATGCCGGGGGCCGCGAGCCTTATTTGTCTACTTTACTGAGCGCGAGGGATGCCCCGGCGGCAGCGATGGAGGTAGATCCGGTGGCGGACGTGTTTTCGAGAGAGGCGGTCGAGGCCGTCTTTGGTCAGGCAGAGGTTCCGGTAAGTGATTCCGCCCTTTTTTCATTTTATCCATGATATACTCGGAGGTTTTATTGTGTGTTTTTTTTTGCAGGAGGGATCTTGGAGGAGTGCCCACTTATCTGATTTTTTTGATGGCACTCAGACCCAGACACCAGCGCGTGAGCAGCCCTACTTCGTCGGCGAGTCCTCCAGCGCAGCCCGACCGGAGAGATCGTCCATAGGCATGCCTATACCAGGCTACGGGAGGGATTATGCTACGATCCGCTATGACGAGTCTGGGACACCTTATGCGGGATTTGAGGCGGCCCCTCCTATCTTCTCCTCGAGGGTCCCGTTTGATCCCTCGGACGCTTCACTGACCACTAGGGAGACCTGTACAGACTACGTGGATCTATCCGGCTTCCTACGAGATCGCCTCAGCTTGCGCTGCACCGACCACCTGGTATGTATCATTACTGTACTTTAGTGTAGTGAAATGTATGTATGATTTATGTTTTTGCCTATGCTGCCTCTTATCTTTTTTTTTCCTTTTTTTTTGTAGAGTGATCTTCATGCCCATGAGCGGAGACAGAGTGAGCTAGTGCGGGAAGCTGATGCCCGAGTTGGTCGTGTGTATCAAGAGAGGAACGACCACTGGTCGGGAGTGATGCGACGGGAGACTGAGGGTCGCCTTGCCGTCGAGGAGAGGGCGCGTGATGAGTCGATCAGACGCCTTGCTGCAGAGGAGAGAGCACGAGCTGCTGATGAGAGAGCATGGGTTTCTGATGAGAGAGCGCGAGCTTCTGATGAGAGAGCGTGTGCTGCCGAGGAGACACTATCTGCGGAGCGGGCATCTCACCTGAGAGATTTTGAGAACTATTGGGACTTCCCTCCGTATTAGGCTCGTTATGTATTGCTTTGTAGCTTTCATTGTTGCTTTGTAGCTTTTATTAGAGTTTCCCCGATGTATAGCTGATGTATAGGGAGTGGGGTGGATAGTAGGTAGGCTTTTTGTGGAAAGTAGGATAGGAAATGTATAACTCGTGATTCATATTACCATGCATTCAGTAGATTATGATGATTCCAATCATTCTCGTCAAATATATTCATGCCTTTATTTATTTACAAACAACAGAAATACTTAGTCTCTTATACATTGTTTTTGTAATTGCTCAAGTTATAACTATTGTTACCAGGACCCGCCTTTCGGTTTTCGGATCCCGGCGATTTTTCTCCTCTCCTTTTACTATCCCGGAATTTTTAAATGAGCGCCCTTTCGGGTTTTCACCCATTGGGATTTCCCTTATTGTTGCATAGGTCGCCCTTTGCGGGTTTTCGACCTATCGGGAATTTTTCTTTTTTTTTCTTTTTTTTTTTTTTTTTTTTTTACGAAAAGTATTTCTTAAGCCTATCCAGATTGGTAGGTTCGGAGAATTCCATGCCGTCCATTGTGGTTAACTTCACCGCTCCTTTGCTTAGTATCTTCTTCACGACGAATGGTCCTTCCCAGTTAGGGCTGAACTTCCCCCTCGGGTCGGTGTGCATCACACGGATCTGTTTCAGCACCAAATCTCCTTCTTTGATAGGGCTGGTCTTGACTTTTTTATTGAAAGCCCGAGCCATCCTTCTTTGATATAACTGTACATGGTAAAGGGCTTCCATCCTTTTCTCATCAACTAAAGCCAACTGCTCGCATCGCCTCTTTACCCATTCCGCCTCGGGAATTTCTGCTTCCACTGCGATTCTCAACGATCGCTTTTCAATCTCAATCGGCAAAACTGCTTCTGTGCCATACACCAAAGAGAATGGTGTTGCCCCAGTCGAGGTTCTGACTGTCGTGCGATAAGCCCACAACGCGAGAGGGAGGTGCTCATGCCAGTTCCGATGTGATTCTACCGTCTTTACGAGGATCCTTTTAAGGTTCTTATTGGCTGCTTCTACTGCCCCATTAGCCTGCGGACGGTACGGAGAAGACCTGTGATGTTCAATGCCATATTCTCGGAAAAGATTCCTTACTTCCCCTGAAACTGGACTCCGTTATCCGTGATCATGTGATGAGGCACTCCGAACCTGGTGATCAAGTGTTTTTCAATGAACTTTCTCATCTGCTTGGATCCCAGTTTGCTAAACGACTCTTCTTCTACCCACTTGGTGAAATAATCGATGGCGACTGCAATAAACTTATGTCCATTTGAAGCATTAGGCCTTACTTCGCCAATGATGTCAATGCCCCAAGCAGCGAATGGCCAAATAGGTGCTAGCACGTGTAATTCCATGGCCGGAAGATGACTGCAATCGCCGTGGATTTGACAATCGTGACATTTCTTCGCATGCTCATTACAATCTCTTTCCATGGTGAGCCAATAAAAGCCTTGCCTAATAATTTTCTTAGCTAGTACTGCTCCTCCCATATGGGCTCCACAAATTCCCGAATGTACTGATTCCATCGCCTCGCGGGCTTCCCCCGCATCCAAGCATCTTAGTTGTAATCCATCAACGTGCCTTTTGTAAAGCAAGTCATTGTGGATGACGAACTGACGGGCTAGCCTTCTAATCACAGCTTGATCCCTAGGTTCTGACTCTGCCGGATATGTTCCATCTTTCATGAAGTTCACGATATCGAAATACCACGGTTTTTCATCTGCCCCTAACAGCATTACGTCTTCGTAGCACGGTTTGTGGGATCTTCTCAATACCAATGGTTTCGAAGCAAGGTTCCGGGGGTTGTCCCAAACTGACACCAAAGTGGCCAAGGCATCCGCGGCCTGATTCTGAGCTCGAGGAATGTGATAGAAGCGACATTCTTGGAATCTCAATGCCAACCCTTCTAGCTGATCTAGATACGGACGTAGCCTTTCTTCTCTCACTTCCCAGTTCCCTTGTGCCTGTTCGATGATCAACTTGGAGTCACCCCAAATTTCGACATATAATGCTCCCAGTGCTGCTAATGACTCCAAACCATAAATGCACGCTTCATATTCGGCCATATTATTAGTAAGAGGGAAGGATAACTTCTTCGCCATCGGGATTCTTTCTCCTTCCGGTGAGATAAGTAGTACTCCTACTCCGGCTCCACTCGAATTAACTGCTCCGTCGAAGAACATTTTCCATGGTATGACTTCGATTGCGTTCAAATGTTCATCGGGGAAATCATAGCTTACTTCTTCCTCTTCTGCATTCAGGGGTTGGTTAGCCAGAAACTCTGCCACGGCCCTTCCTTTGATAACCTTCTTCGTCACATATTCAATGTCAAACTCGGACAAAAGCAACAACCATCTGGCTAACTTCCCGGTCAAGGATGGAGTTCGGTACAGATACTTCACGGGGTCCATCCGAGAAATAATGATCACTTTATACGATTGGAAATAGTGCCGCAGTTTCTTTGTCAACCACACCACTGCCACACATGTCTTTTCGATCATGTTGTACTTGAGCTCGTACTCCAGGAACTTCTTACTCAAATAATACACCACGTGCTCCACACCGGTGTCTCCCTCTTGAGCCAACATTGCCCCAATAGATCGCTCCTCAATTGCTACATAGAGGAGAAGTGGCTTTCCCAGTTTAGGCGGTCTCAACACTGGCGGATTAGACAAGTAACTTCGGACACTCTCCAACGCTTGTTGACACTTATCATTCCAAACGACGGGTTGGTCTTTCCTTAGCAACTTAAAGATTGGCTCGCAGATTGTGGTGAGTCTTGCTATGAACCGACTGATATACTGAACTTGCCCCAGAAACCCCCTCACTTCCTTCTCATTTCTCGGCGCTAGCATTTCGTTTATAGCCTTCACTTTATCGGGATCCACCTCAATTCCCTTATTTTCGATTACATAGCCTAAGATTTTCCCCGACGAAACGCCAAAAAAACACTTCTTCGGGTTTAACCTTAGCTTGAATTCTGCAATTCGGGCCAAAAACTTCTCGAGTGCGGCAAAATGCCCTTCTCTTGTCTCTGATTTGACCATCATATCGTCCACGTAGACTTCTACCTCCTTGTGTATCATATCATGGAACAGTGCTGTGGCCATTCGCTGGTAGGTTGCCCCGGCATTTTTCAAACCAAATGGCATCACTCTGTAACAGTATGTTCCCCACTCTGTTGTGAACGAGGTTTTCGCTTTGTGCTTTTCGGCCATCTGAACTTGCATGTAGCCCATGAAACCGTCCACATTCGTGTGTAAGACGTTTGACGCTGCACTGTCGATCAATACGTCGATATGAGGCAATGCGAACTCATCCTTGGGGCATGCCTTGTTAAGATCTCTGTAATCCACGCACATCCTCACTTTGCCATCCTTTTTCGCGATGGGCACTACATTTGCGACCCAAGGGGGATAGTCGATCACTTCGATGAATCCTGCTTCTAACTGCTTCTTCACCTCCTCTCTGATCTTATCTGCCCATTCGGGTCTCATACGTCGGAGCTTCTGCTTTACGGGCCTCGCCTCGGGATATGTTGGAATACGGTGAGTTACGATTGATTGATCGATTCCAGGCATGTCTTCGTATGTCCAAGCGAATACAATTTCGTATTTTTTAATTATTCTCTCAAATTCTTTTCTCTCTTCAATAGTTAATTCTTGAGCAATTTGTATAAGTTTAGGATTTTCATCCGTACCAAGATTGAAAGTTGACATTTCTATTGTATTGATTTCAAATGTAGGCATGTTATATGAATGAGAATGCATGGAATGATCATGATCAACATCAAGCAAGTAAGCAAAATCGGAATTCATTTCATTGATAGCGTGGGTGATTACATCATCAGACTCAAACAAAGCAGTAATACAATTTTCATCCTCAATATCTTCGGACTTCTCATATACTCTCGAGGTACTAGGCTCAATTTCAGCTCCTGTAGCCGTTTCAATGGTAATGACCTGCTCCTCGACATTTGAATCCAGCATCATGATCTCCTCGACAAAGCAGCTTGCCTTTCCTTTGCCCCAGTCGGTGACATCATTGAAGATTTCAAACCCTGGCAGGATCTTTCCTTCCGCGCTAGTCCACGACTCGGAGGTTCCCGAATATGGCTTTCCATACCCCTCGCTTACAAAATGCTTCCTCAAGCCTACTTTTCCTTCTGCACTCATGTTGGATGGACTCCCCTGCTCATATCCCAAACCCCTCCGGGTTTTCTGACTTTTAAAATCCGGAAACTCCGACAACCCTTGATGGTGTGCTCCTAATCCCATTCCCGGGATGAAACCTCCTTTCATCATCTTCACCACATCGGTGGTCATGCTCGATTCGTAAATCCCGGAGACTTGGAATCCGGAGAAAAGTTGAGGCTCAATTCCCAATGCTGCCACCGAGCTCAGTTTCTCAGCTCTAATTGTTACTATTTCCTCCCCGAAAGGGAACTTGATCATTTGGTGGAGCGTGGAGGGCACACCTCCCAGCTTGTGGAACCAAGGGCGTCCCAACAACACAACAAAAGTTACCGGGATGTCCAACACTGTGAACTCAGTCTCTTCCTCATGCGGCCCCACTTTCAACTTGGCCTTGAAAACTCCTTTAATATGCCTACGGCTGTCATCGTATGCTCTAATCACTGTTTCAGAAGCTGTCAAGTCTCCTCTCTCTACTCCCAACCTCGACAAGAGTTTCAACGGACAAACATTAATGGCCGATCCGTCATCGACCATAACACAGCTAGTCTTCTTCCCGTTAATTTCCGCTCGGATATACAATGGCTTGTTGTGAGCCTTCCCCTCCTTTGGGAGATCCTCGTCGGTAAATGTGATCTCAGTCCTCTTTCGGGCCATAATTGCCCCTACTAGCGCTGCCGGCTCCGTGTCGGTGGAAATAACCAAATTCTGCAACTCCTTCATCAGATTTTCCCGATGGTACCTAGAATGGCATAAAACTTCCCAGACCGTAGACTTAGCTTGCGTCTTCTTCAACTGTTCAAGAACTTGGTCGTCGGGCTTAGGAGCCGACCCTTCTCCAATCTCAGGCTCTACCATTGGTGCCTTTCCTTCGGCCACACGACCTGATCTCGTCATTACCGCAATTTCCGGCTTATCATCTGACTCGTCCTAAATTTTGATAGGGATCTTTCGATTGGCATCCTCCTCGTCCGAGGAACTCGCCCAAATGTCTACGACCATTAAATCCATGACGTGAGGAACACTCGGATTCAGGAAGAAGGGATCCGCTGATCCATACAAAGCCCAACCTATCAACTCATCATAGTCACGGAGGGACACTCTACTCATCCTTCTTGCGGCCAACGGAATAGCGCCTCGTTGTATGCACATAAGCTGCACCTTATCGCTCATTGTCTCATTACACTGCTCATAATGGTGCCTCCACCTTCTAGCATAATCCACAAAATGTTCCTCGGGGAATTGCCTAATCCTGTCCAGATCATCCAGGGATCCCGTCCATGGAATGTACATTTCATATCTCGCCACAAAGGCATTTCGGAGCGGTATCCAATGGCACATCTCTTCCTCTGACAGACCCTGATGCCACAATAAGGCTTCTCCCATCAAGGTTTCCGGAAAATGTTCATGCAACTCACACTGTGGGAATCCAGCGTTATACATATGATCGCGGAATATCCTCGCATGCTCTACAGGATCCCGGTATCCACCATACCTAGGCATCGCTAACACCGCATCAGGTGTTTGGTAAGACGGGGAATCAGGAGTTTGCTCTGCTAGCATCCATACCGTATATTCCTTGATAAATCTCTTCGTCATAGCTGCCCAATCGGTCTTAACATACATCGGCAGCGACATGTACCACATCAGCGGTTCACCCATCAGTGAATTACAAAACAAGCTAGTGATCTCTTCCTCTTTGAAACTCAAGGCTGTCATAGCCGACAAATAGAAGTGAAGGTGCTCCATAGGGTCCTTATTGCCGTTATACTTGCTCACCCTTGGCAATGGACGCTTGATGGGTCCAATCTGCATTGCAAAGTGCTCCGCGGTTCTATCCTCAGCTCTCTGATACTTTTCAAGAAACAAATCCGACAACCGATCCCAATCGTGCTTGCAAGAGTCGGGCAATGAATGGAACCATTGCAAAGGCTCGCCTACCAACGAATGGTGGAACCACTGAGCAATTTCATCTACCCCGAAGGATTCAATAAACATGTCGTGCATATACTCACGCAAGTGCACTTCGGGATCCCTTCCTCCACTGAACAAACCCCAAATTTGGTACGATAGTCCGAGACGCCCCTTCACCGGTCTCTTCAGCACTATCCTCGTCATATGGTGCTCCATCATCTGATCCCTCCTCCATTGGTTCTTCCTCTTGTTCCTCACCCAAGAAGGACACATACAAACCATTTCCCACATTGCTTCTTTCGACGGAGTCCAACAACTCCTCTACATCTTCCTCAAAAGATTCCATCACTACAGTTTCCGTCAAACCAACTCCGATCACGCTCACCCTATGATTAGGCAATGGATTGCGCCTAACGGAAGGGTTTGCGGACGAAGGATCAGCTATCTTCTTCTCCTCAATCAAATCTTGGATTTCGTGTTTCAGCCTCTTGCAATTCTCAATCGTATGTCCATAACTGCTGTGGAATTCACAATACCCTCTAGCCTGAATCTGCGGAGTAGCTTGAGCTTTGTTATACGGGGTAAGGGCTTTCAACAACCCCTTCTTCTGCAGACGTTCAAAAACTTTTGCATAGGTCTGATCGAACTTGGCGAACCGCCTCTTTTCGATAGCATTAAGATCAACCACTTTCACTGTCGCAGATTCCGTACTCGCGCTAGGCCCTCCGATACTATATCCAGACTTCGTCCACTTGGTATAAGCTTTCTTCGGCTCCCCATCGCCTTCGACAGTCAAGGCACAACTATACATCTGATTGAAATCTGTGAACGGCATATATCTCAACTCATTCTTAATATGCGGCAACGTGTTGCCAACCACCATTCGGATCTGATCCTGCTCGAGCGGCTTTTGTTTCATCACCGCGGCCTTAGCCCTCCATCTCTTCACGAAGTCTGAAAGGGATTCCCCAGTCTGCTGCTTAGTGCTCTCTAACTCTTTCAAAGTGACTTCCAGCATGGTGTTAAAGCTATACTGAGCGATGAATGACTTCGCCAACTCCTTCCAATCCTTCTTTGTCACCATTGGTAACGCATGAAACCATGTGAGGGCAGCCCCCTCCAGGTAAGTGTTAAACAGCCCTAAGACTTGATCCTCGGTCAGGATCGTGTGCTTCATTACCGCAACGTACTGATTCATGTGAGCGGTGGGATCTCCAGTTCCATCGAACTTTTTCATGTCAGGGAGCCGGAATTTCAGAGGCAAAGCTGTTGCTGTCAAGCAATTCTTCAAGTTATAGAAATCTTGACTCCCGGAGCTTCCTCCGCGCAAGTCCTGCACTTCCTGTGTGATGTGTTGCCTCCACTCCTCTTCCTTAGCTTTCTCCTTCTCTAACTGTTTTCGGACATAATCCTGATAATCCTCCTCATTCCCAAAGCGAGGGCCATCGTTCACCTCATTCTCAGCACGCTTACTACCACTCTTGTTGTCCTTCAGTGCTAACTCAGCTAGCTGGGCCAAGATTGCGGCCAGCTGGTCGTTGATATTGTTCACAGAATTCTCCAATTCAGCCACCTTCTCGTCGGTTGCAGACATACTGACGGAAGACTGAGTATACTCGGATGAAGATGATTCAGAAGCCACAACTACTGATTCGGGACTGTCTACTTGCAACTGATCAAACTGTCTGACAAGCCGATTACTCTCGCGAAACCACAACCGCTTAATGATGACGTCTGCGCGAACAGTATCCATTAGTATGTATGCATGATTTCATATGCATGATTCGTGGTGTGTGCGTTTATTTATTTACGATTATAAGATAAGAAGAACAAACGTTAGTTCTATTTACATGTATCACAACATCTCTCTTCCACCCTTATTCCTCCACACACTCGTTGGTCCAGGTCTCTTTCCTAGGATTTTGGTTTCTTGGCTCACATTGCGGTCTAGGGGACGCGTGATGCCATCGATTATTGCGGGAAAATAAATCATTCATCAGACAATACAGTTCGTTTTGACGTATCAACGTTCAGTGACTAAGAAATCGACCAAGTTGGATTGTTCTTTCAGAATAACTCGTCTGTTGTCCTTTCGTGAGACGCATTAATTCGGGTTTTGACTCCCTTTGAGTGCATCTCAGTTTTTAGACGTGGTTCGAGTTATTCTTCTAGTCCAATCGTTCGTTATTGTCAATGACTCGTTCCCTTTTGTTCGCGCGGGTTCGTGTCTCGATTTTTGGATTACAACGGGATCTTTGGGATCTATCGAGAGACGTAACCACGTGTTTATTTAGTGATGGAATCACTTTTGGACTTGATTTTAGGGAACGGACTCATCGCGTAACGTGTTTGTTCTTAGCGTCGAGAATTCGTTTGCTCATTTTGCTACGTGAAAAGACGGCGAGTCTTATTTTGAGCGCACGATAATCTTCCGGCTAATTACAACTCTTTGTTCCTCCCAATCCACGGGATATATTATCTCAGTGTGGTTATAGAAAAATCAACGTTTCGTTGAATCGCATGTTTATTCGAAGCGAGGATATCACCGTTCTCTTTCCTTTAGGCACGAATTTAGACAAACACGTACATCGGGCCATATTTCTTGCAGTTTTGGTAACAGTCGAAATGATCGAGTCGTTAGTCAAAACCCGCAGTCTCGTCCATATGGCGCAATTATATGGTTTGGCTTAATTCGGCTTCGAGATTTTAAACGGGGTATATACTCGTCCGAGGCACGTATTCAACGACATTGGTTTATTTTCTTTAACTACTCTCAGTATTGATATATATCGTAGATTCGGAATGATTTTGGTCGTTTAGTTCATTTTTCTTTTCTTTGTTTTCTTAGTCACCTTTTGCGGACACGTCCATTTCTCCTAAGAATGACACAAGGCATAACGTAAAAGCTCGTCTTTCATTCGGAAGGGACGGGCTACTTGTGCGAAACTTTTCACGTTACAACAAGGTCGTTCGAAACAGAAATGTTCTTCGTTTTCGTTTCATCGTGATCTCGTTTTATCCTAATTTATTTAAAGAATGTGAATAACGGCTACCGTTAATATAGTCTTTTGTATCGAAATGTAATTATCCTTAACACCGAACCGATTCATACTAATACGTGCTTACGTCATAACGTATTTCCTGAACACGTGCCTTCGTCGGGACACCGAAAGGGACAAGGCGGGTCGCACATGTTCATTCATATGAGATGACTAAGTCGTCTTTAGTTCAAATCGTTTCGACGTTTTAGGGTAACTAGTATGTCGATTCATGAGTATATATTAACGCATCGTCTTATTTTCTTTACATAGTTTAGGATTTAGACACGTATCATGGCGGTTTGAAAACACGAACTGATTCATTTATCACATCAAAAATAGTAACAGGTAATCCTATGGAAACTTCTAAGGCTACTATATGCTGACACGGCTGACCGCGGGACCTCACAGGACCGCACAGATTCGCCCCTAACGAATGGATGGGGACCCTCTGGCGCCTTACTGTAAGGGGGAACTTACGCTATCCTCTTTCGAGCGACGAATGGACTCTCGCTAGAGGTTTCACGGAAATTACCCAAAGGGTTTGCAATAATGCTCGTGAATGCATACGAAAAGAAGTAAAACGATCCGTCCACGTTAAGGGCTTAGTGCATGCCTTCCGAAATCAAATTTCTCGCTTCCCCAGCAGAGTCGCCACTTGTTAGACGAGGTGCCGCGGCCTAATCTCCCGGGCGGACCGGGGGGTGGACAACCTCATGGCGACGTATTGATCGACAGTGCAGCGTCAAGCGTCTTACACACGAATGTGGACGGTTTCATGGGCTACATGCAAGTTCAGATGGCCGAAAAGCACAAAGCGAAAACCTCGTTCACAACAGAGTGGGGAACATACTGTTACAGAGTGATGCCATTTGGTTTGAAAAATGCCGGGGCAACCTACCAGCGAATGGCCACAGCACTGTTCCATGATATGATACACAAGGAGGTAGAAGTCTACGTGGACGATATGATGGTCAAATCAGAGACAAGAGAAGGACATTTTGCCGCACTCGAGAAGTTTTTGGCCCGAATTGCAGAATTCAAGCTAAGGTTAAACCCGAAGAAGTGTTTTTTCGGCGTTTCGTCGGGGAAAATCTTAGGCTATGTAATCGGAAATAAGGGAATTGAGGTGGATCCCGATAAAGTGAAGGCTATAAAGGAAATGCCAGCGCCGAGAAATGAGAAGGAAGTGAGGGGGTTTCTGGGGCAAGTTCAGTATATCAGTCGGTTCATAGCAAGACTCACCACAATCTGCGAGCCAATCTTTAAGTTGCTAAGGAAAGACCAACCCGTCGTTTGGAATGATAAGTGTCAACAAGCGTTGGAGAGTGTCCGAAGTTACTTGTCTAATCCGCCAGTGTTGAGACCGCCTAAACTGGGAAAGCCACTTCTCCTCTATGTAGCAATTGAGGAGCGATCTATCGGAGCAATGTTAGCTCAAGAGGGAGACACCGGTGTGGAACACGCGGTGTATTATTTGAGTAAGAAGTTCCTAGAGTATGAGCTCAAATACAACATGATCGAAAAGACATGTGTGGCAGTGGTGTGGTTGACGAAGAAACTGTGGCACTATTTCCAATCGTATCATGGAATCAAGCTGCTCGGCAGGGCCGGAGCTCGGAGATATGGAAGAGTCGCCACCCACGAATGGGAAAATGAACACCGATCCCTTACGGGAGACCGGTGTGGGTTCGGGAAACTTAGGTACGAGCCGAGAAGGCTAGCTCCTTTCCGGAGAAAGGCTACTAGGCACCCCGACATCGCCCGGTTATGAACCACCGGCCTCCTACTCAGCATGTTAGGCGATAACGGACTAATCGTATACTTCTTTAAGTTTAAAATTCATTTGAAACCCTTTTCTTTCTCTTTTTGGAAACCATTTTGAGCATATGATATTGAAAAGCCACATCAGTAAAGAATCACCCATTTTATGTTTATACATACACAGAGAGGGGGAAGAAAGAAGTGATTTATTTACAACCGTATTTAAATGTTATATTGTGTGTCTATTCTACATTAACTTATTTCCCCAAAACGATGTTTATTACATGGTTCGCACCTTAATCGCCGTTGGAACGATTTAGGTGCGTTTTAAAACCCCGTTTGATGAAGCTTACCCGAGTCGCCGTTGGAACGACTCGAGTAATTGAAAACGTTAAAGTAAAAGCCTTTTAATAAGAAAACGTGGTTAAACATACAAGTCAATTTTATTTTGTACAAATTCATTAAGAAAGCGATTCAAAATCTCCATTATTAACAAAGAAAACGATTTTGGTTACAATGTTCGCTTAATCCGTCGTTGGAACGGACTAAGGTTTTAAAACGTGGTGTTTTGAAGACGATTTGAAATATCAACCAAAATGACTCTATTTATCTACATTAGAGATTTAAGAAAGCTCGTTAGCTTAAATAATTTAATTGAAAACTCTCTTTTTGTGACTTATTTTCCCCACTTATTTAATGGACTCTCTAACTATTATAATTACATCAATAAACACATTTAGGCCCAAAAATTAATTTTGCCAAGTGAAGCCCATTTGAAACATGGACTTATAAATGGCCAAAAGAAATAAAGAAAATAATATAAATATATATTTACACATTTTAGCCCAAAAGACATAAAATAAGAGTAAAAGAAAATATACTATCTAATACATATATAAGAAAGAATAATGAAAATAATATATTTATACTTTAAACATAAGAAAATAGTGAATGAAATTCATAAATAGGAAAATAGCCTTTATCCCTCAAAATAATTTTATTTAACAATAATTAAGATAACCCAAATATACCCCAAAACTATATATATATACATAACTAATATAATCCTAATGTCAAAAAGACTATATGTTCATCCCCCAATATCTACTAATTATCTCCCAAAATGATCAAGTAAATAACATTTAAAATAGAATTTAATGTAATTTAAATGAATAATAATAAAAAAGCAAGTAATATGTACATATATAAAAAAAATTAGAATAAAAATGGAATACCAATCTCCTAAAATAATTATATATGTTAAAGTTTTAAAACAATTTGAAAAGAATGTATTACATAATCATATATATATATACTAAGGATTAAAAGTCTAAAAGTTAAGAAAAAGGGACTGAAATGGCATTTTTTACATTTTGGCAGATTTACCGACGGAAAATCCGTCGGTAAACAGCATTTAGTGACAGAATTGGCAAATTACAGCAGCACTCCAATATTTTCCAGATTTATTCAAAAGCTTTAAATTAAATCTAATTCAATCGTTTTGGACTTCCGAACTACCAAAGATGGATCATAGTCGAAAACGGAAGTTCCTAAAACGATGTTTTTATTTTAAAACGTTATTTGGAAACCTCTTTTAAATTAAAAACTTATAATTACAACATTTTCGATACCCGAACTACCTTTTTATCGGATCACGGTTCGTATTGGGATATCCAAAACGAGGTTTTTATTTTAAAACAAAACCGAATTTTATTTAACACGAAACGAAAATTAAATAAATACGTTAATTAAATAAAACGTGACAAAATAAATAAATAACTAAAGGAATAAAAACTATAGCATAAAAAAAATAAATAGAAGGAGAGAATAAATTAAATAAAATAAAGAGTCTAGTCCTCGGATAATACCTTTAATTCGGTATCTCACAGTCGAAGCCGATTGATTCCACGAGCCGTGAGCTCCCGATTTTAATAAAAATTTAGTAAAAATTGAACTTAGGAAATTCGGAATTTTTGAGAAAAAAAATATTTTTCTCAAAAAAAATCCACTCTCTCTCTAAAAATGTTTAGAGTGAGAAAGTTTTTTTCCCCCCAAAAGGCCTCCCCTTCACCTTGGGATCCGTGCCCTTATATAGGGAAACGGATCCCGGAACAATGGGCGACGCCCAAAAAAAATTGGGCGTCGCCCATTGTGGTTGGGCGGCCGCCCAACCTAGTGTTGGGCTACCGCCCAACCTTGTTGGGTGGCCGCCCAACAATAGTTGGGCGGCCGCCCAACAATAGTTGGGCGGCCGCCCAACAATGTTGGGCGAGCGCCCAACGCGAGGTTGGGCGCCCGCGCCCAACCCTCGTCGGGCGTCCGCCCGACGCGTTGGGCATTCGCCCGACGTGGTTGGGTGCCCGCCCGGCGACCCCCGGGGCGTGCCCCGCGCCGTCGGACGCGTGCACCCCGTGACCGCCGAGCGCGCGTTCCGCGCAGCTAGACGCTCGCGCGTCGCGGCCGCCGAACGCGCGCCTCGCGCCGCCAGGCACGTGTGCTCAACGGCCCACGAGGGCGGGCACCGCCCGCGGTCCCAGGCATTGCCCCGAGCGTCGAGAGCGTGCCACTCGCGGTGCGTCCGACGGACGCCGCGCGCACGTCTCGAGCCGTCAAGCGGGCGTTCGACCATCGTCGTCCGCGTGCGGGATGCCGTTGCGTGCCCGCGCCGTGCCGTTAATTTTCCTCAGCTTATTATTCTTTATATATTTTTCAAAACTTCCAGAATCAATCGCTTCGACCGTCTTGTTTCAGGTTTTCGTCACAGGTCCTCCGACTCGGTGTCTACAACCATACTCTTTTTTATTTGAACATGACCTATGATGATAAGTAAGGAATAAGTTGTCTTGAATAAGTAAGGAATAGACATGCACGAATAAGTTGTCTACTTGTTATAGCATGTTCACTTGAATATACATGTCTACTTGAATAAGTTGTCTACTTGTTATAGCATGTTAGGCATACTCTTAAAGCTGAAAATGTTATGAACTCAACTGGCTCATTTTTATTTGAACATGACCTATGATGATAAGTAAGGATTCTGAATGCAATTCGTTTATGAAGCATGTATGAAGCATGTATTAAAGGGTAAATTTAGGCTAATTGCGTGTACTGATATAGCTTGCAAATGATAAGATATATTTTGATTAGATAGAATATACATATACATACGAACTGAATAACAAGCTCTACATAAAGGGTTATGTATGTGCATTGGTCATACTCCTACTATGTTCCTTTCCACTCGGTTTGATATCGTAACAACAACATTAAACATGGTGATAGATTTATGATGCATTCAATACAAATAGAGTCCCTTGTTTTGACAGCATCATAAACCTCATTACCAAGTTTCGGGAAAATCATGATGATAATGCTTTCGTCTCTTCGGAGACCTCGAATCTATACCTCCAGCTGTTAACCTTAGCTTTATCGGAGAAGGTGAATTATGGTACCTTTAGTATTGAGGACTACCAACTTTTTCTCTAGACCTTCATCTCACTCTTTTTGGATGAGACTCTGCCAAAGGATCCCTCTTCATAGGACATGTTTTTGTGTTGTGATGTTCAGTGGTGCAAGCAACGGAGCTCCTTCCTTCTTCATGCCAGCCAACCTTTCTTGCCTCCAAGAGCTCTACATGTATTGCTTCCATTTGTAATGCATGCTCAGCCCTCAAAATATTCATTGACTCCTGTAAAGAGCCAATATTGTAAATGAGTTGCTTTGTAAGGCCATCCATGAAGCAATGTTGTTCAGGATCCAAGGACCCCAAACAGGCTTCAATTTGCTGATCTAAGGTCGGCGTAATAAATAGAGGTGGAATCGGATGATTACTAGATTCTAATAAGCCATGTTTATGAGTAGCTGAAGAACTTGGAATATCCTCCATCCTCTTACTAAATGGAGCCGGAGAATGGATGATAGGTTGAGTAATTTTCGGAGCAACCTATGGAAAAACATGCTCAGTTGTTGGATGAACAATGGATGAATGTGAAGGAAAATAGACAAGCCTAGGCGCAGCGGAATAATAAAATTTTATCTATTTTTTATCTATTTCCCTTTTCCAAGATCTGTTAATTGTTATTTCATATAAAGAGGGATAGAATGAAATGCCTTTCTGAAGAACTATCTACAGTTGCAAATGAAGTGCCCACAACTCTTAATCCGTGTATCACGAACAACAAAAGAAACAACACAGAAAAGAAAGACGATTAGTAATCAACCTTAATAAATAACAATCGCAATGACTGCCTCTAACAGAATTGATACGAGATCAAAGAGAGAGTAAGAAAGAATGTAAATTAGCCGAGACGGAGACGGAACGATTCCTCTTCCCTTGTATGTGAGTGTATCGAAATATTGGGGTTAGGGAGTCTATTTATCGACTTCTCAAAACCCTAATCCTAGTTGTGTTAGGTAATTAATTAATTAGAATCTTATTCAGAATAGGATTACTAATTAGATAATTAAATAAACACTTATTATTATCTGAATAACAACTAATTATATCTAGATAATATTACTAATCAAATTAATAATTTAATTATTGTTAGGGATAATTAATTAGAGTTTCAATCACATTAAAACCTCTAATTAATATTATCAGATAATCCTTTAATTTAATTTATAACTATAATCTAATTATAATTATTAACCAAATTAAATATCCCTAATTAATACTCTAAATTTCGGTCCATGTAGTGTGTCCCGCTAATTACAGTTTCGTCCTCTGGTTCCAAGTCCCATATGCAACCCATTAGGTTCTTTATTGCCACTAGCCGTATATATCCTTTGAAATTAATTCATCCTGATTAATTTCAACATGTATATAACGGAATACCGTAGCGAGCTGTTACTAGCAGAACCTATGATATTCCCCCAGAGCAATTAAGAAGTCAGGTTGATAACTGACGTTAACCTTTCAGCATTAGGTGCAGTATAATACGATCCTTCATCAACTATATCCTATTGGTCAATTCCTTATAACCATGGAACGTGTCAAGGTTATATATAGCGAAGAGTCCGTTTTACTTGTACAGGTTGAATTCACTCTGGAAGATAAGTTAAGTGAAATATTCATTTCTACTCTTAACTCTATCACCTTGCAAGGATTTCAGTTAATTCACCACAAGCGGCCATTTGGATATATCTCCCACTTATCGGGAGTGACGAATGCTCAATCTGACATTAGCTATTCTGCAATCACTTTATGTGATACCCAACCATGCTCTCACACCCCCAGGCTCTCACCTGTTGGATCGTGCTCGCACAGAATCAAAGTACCAGACTCCATAATCCAGAATCACTAATTAACGAATGTTTGAGTCTGAGGATTAGTTATACCTACTAATACAAATGAGATGAACAGTTGACACTTTTAGATAAATTAATCCATGCTGTTATCTCAAGTCGGGTCCCAATCCTAATGAACTCCTTCACCGGATCCATGTAACTGTCTAGATATCTAAATATCTAAAGCTTGTGAGATCAGCTTTCTGTCTCGACATAAAACATTGTTACATGCAAGTCTCAACAGTGATATGCCAACCCCTATAACATATTACTTGACTTGGATTGATTTTAAGTCTATTGGTCTATTATAAAGTATAGTCTCACTTCATGCTTGTATGAACACTTTATAACTACTTAAATAAACTTAGGATTACTTTCTTTATGAAAGATTTGTGCCTTTATATATAGTTATATTTTATGCTATATATCTTATTAAACAAATGATTAAATAAACAATTTATTCATTAATATTTATATCCTAAAACAATTGTCTTTAGGACACTAAACTCCAACAGAATGAACATAGACCATTCTGAAACGATATAGCTTCCACGTTCACCGCACCAAATGATATCGGAATATCCTCTAACTGTAGATAATGAACCTTTGATCACTTGAGAAGGAAGAAAACTGTCAGATAGGGGATCGGAGACCGGTGAATCCTCTTCGATGCCTAAATTAGTATGTAGAATATGTAATCTGGGAAGGATTTAGTAATGTAATGGTTAAGAGAATTGTGTACTTGTCTTATATATTTCTATGCTATTTATAGATGTTAGAGTTTGTACTTTCGTACACGTGTCAACTTCTTATTGGTCTGGAACCTATCTTTCTGCAACATAGTTAGTTGAGCGTGATATTTGGAGTCTGAAGCTTCCTCCTTGTGCTTAATTTCAAAAAGACCCTTTGTAGCTTCTTGGGTCGACCAAATATATAAAGTTATGAAATAGTAGGTCTAGGCCCATTCTCATATTTCATACCATATCATAGACCAATAAATCACTTTAAAAAAATCTAGATGATCGATCAGTTATTTTAAACAAGTAGAGAGAGCTAATGAAATATTTTATAAATTTAGAAGGGTGATTAACCTTTTGAGACAAGTCATTAAGCCAAAAATATTACTTTGTTTCTAAAATATTTAAAATGTCTAAAGTATTAATTAAATAATTTTCAATTCAATTGGTTCAAATTTTTGGTTAGGTGATAAAATTGAGTATCTCAAATAGATCTCTAACAGTTTTTTAGTTTGACTTTTAAGTTAAAATTTGAGGAGGTAGAGTTAAAAATCAGTCCCAACAGCCTCTTAGTGGCTATTCAAATCATTAAGAGCATCTTCATCTTCTTTATTAATAAAGAGTCTCTCCACCCCTTAGTGTCTTCTTAATTCATTTTGTTATTAATAATTTATTATTGATGAGTCTATCTCATCCCACTGTTGATAAATATAACAATAATTAAGAATTCTAATGATAAAATAATAAGTAATGAGTGAATATGATGAGTATTGTTGGAAGAAAATATGTTGTCCCTCTTTCATGTCTCTCTCACAAAAAGTAATCGTTTTTATTGTGTGATTCCTTTTAGGTCATAAATATATTATTTTAATTAAAAAATGACCACTTTTTGTGAGAGAGATGAAAGAGGACACTAAAACGGGAACATCAGATTTTCTTCCAGTATTGTTGAAGATGACGACATGTCTTGATCACTCCTAAACCACTAAAAGTCAATTATTTATATTATTTTTAAAGAGCGTATTAAGAGTCTTCTTAGAAATGTTACCGTTAAGATAGTAAATCTACACTTTTTAAGAGTAAATTTAAACCATGACCCATATTAGATGTGTGTTCACCAAACTTGACTACAAATTCATAATTTCCTTTGTAATCAATTACTAGGAGTAGGAATAGAGTAGTAGTATTTATTTTTTACCATAAATGAGTCACTATTTATTTTTTACCATAAATGAGTCACTATCCGCATTAGCAAAGTCACATGTTTCCTTAAACAAACATGTTTTGTACCAAAGTAGAAATAATAACAACAAAAGCAAGGGTATTTTCGTATATAAAAAGTGTCTCTGCAGATATACATGATATTTTGAGGAAAGATGAAATTGATTGGAGTTTGTACTTTTCCATTGGCTGCTGCATCTTTCATTTCACAGAAAGAAGAAGAAGAAGAAGAAGCCTTCATGATCTTCCTTGCTTTCAAACCCAAATCAAACTCTGTTCTGTTTTAACAAAATCTCTTCTTTTTTGCTTTTCATACTCTCAGAGACAGTCTTCTGCTGATTATTACAACTGAAAACCTTGAAATTCCGGTTATTTACAGTTTTGTGATTAGGGTTTATAAGATTTTATGCTCCCTTAAAGGTATTGACCTTTTTCTTGGATTGCTTCCTCTTCAAGATCTTATCTTTACTATGCTTAAAAAATAAGCAGAAATAATACAAATTAATTTTTCCTTTCTTTTTAGGAAGATAGTGATGCGAAGATATTCCCAGAATTTTCCATTAGTATTAAGGTATGTGTAATAGTTCCCTAGCATCAAATCTCTTGACTCTTAGAACAGAATCAGAGTAACAAAAAACAGAGAAGCTGTTAATGGATTCTAGCAGTTTTCAGAACCAGACAAGTTCTGGATTGTTGCGCTTTCGCTCAGCTCCTAGTTCATTACTTGCTAACTTCAATGAAATTGGAGCTACGAATGATTCTTCAGTTTTGACTACTTTTCATGAATTGGAAGATAAATCTGGAGTGAAGATGACTGACTTTTCAACACATACTTACTCTGGCTTGCCTCCTCATTATCCAAGACATACTTCTTCAGCTATGGATGATGCCTCTTATGGTTTCCTTGGAATGACTCATTCTGACCAACCCAAGAGGATGGATTCCAACATTGCTAGACAGAATAGCTCCCCTGCTGGACTTTTTGGAAACATCTCTGTTCAAGATGGTTGGTATTTTTCTTGCTCCCATTGTTGAAAATATATGTTGTTAAGCATTAATTTGTCTAGATTTGTGTAATCAATCGGATATACTCAAATTTGCTTGTTTTCTTGAGCTATATCACTTGAGTAAAATGTTCAAAATAGTTTATTTCATCTGAATGAGATTAGCTTTGTGGAATTCAAGTGGTTTCTGGTGCAATTCCCTATAAACTATAAAAATGGGGATGTATTGATTACAGTGTACCGGATGCAATGGACACAACCAATACCAATTCATTAGGAAAGATTATTGTGGAAAAAACAGTTATATGATTGTCACATATTCATTTGAATAGTATAGTTCAATGCAGTGGCAGGAGATAAGGGGACTAGAAGGAACCCCAACGGCACTGCCAGTAATCACCCTGTCAAGGGTGGTTCCAGTCCCCTGCCGTTGCCACTGGTAGTGCAAAATTTACACGCCCAAACAAAACGCGCAGTCCTAATGAGTTGGACAATAATCTTTTGTACGTTGTTTGGGCTGGAGATGGGCAAAAAAGAAAAGAATAAGCGAGCCCTTTACGGGCTAGGCTTGTAGTTTTTTGCACTCCCAACAGTCCAACCCCTGAAAGCTGGATCGTCAAATGGACCGGTGTTATAATAAAATTTAATGAACTTGAGAAATTGTCATGTCAGATGAAGAAGTACACAACTTTTAACTTTTTGAAACATTTTTTGTTTCATTAGTAGTACTTCAATCTAGAGTGAAAGTGTATTAATGAAGTGTATTAGATATTCAGCCTAGGAAGTTGTTTAAGAATAGAATAAGGTGGAAAGAAACATTGAACATCTCCCAGTAAATTGCAGGATATGGCAGCATGAAGGGCTATGGAGACAACACTCCAAGATTGAAGACTCAACTTAGCTTCCCACAAAGGTTACCTTCATCCTTGAGCATGTTTTCACAAATTTCAGAAATCGGAAACGAAATTAGCATTGATGCTGCTGGCAGCCCTGATAGTGGGAAGCTCGGAGATGCTAGCATCCAGGGTCGATTTTATAGCAGCAGCGGCGGCATCTCATCATATAGTTCTTGGAATGAATCAAATTTTGCTGACAACTTCAATGTCATGAAAAGAGATGTAGATAATACTGGAAAGCTATATCCTAATCCTCATCAGGTAGCTTCAACTCTTATATATGTTTGAAGTGTGCAAATTCTGATCTAAACAAACAGATTATGTTTTATGAATTAGAATGGAGAAGCCGGAAATCGCCTTAATTTGTTGTCACACCACTTGAGCTTGCCAAAGACATCTGCTGATATGATTTCCATGGAAAAGTTGCTCCATTTACAAGATTCTGTTCCTTGTAAAATCAGGGCAAAGCGCGGGTGTGCTACTCATCCGCGAAGTATTGCAGAAAGAGTAAGATTAATTCATATCTATATATTGAAGTGGATCATGTTAGAACTTAGAAGAGACTATTAGTAATTGTTGTTTTGATGTTGTATAGTTGAGAAGAACCCGGATCAGCGAAAGAATGCGAAAACTACAAGAGCTTGTCCCGAATATGGACAAGGTAGAATGTGTTGATGATATGTTGTAAGCATGAAAATGGTCATCATGAACTTATATTTGAGTGGTGTTTTTTGCAGCAAACAAACACTGCAGACATGTTAGATTTAGCTGTTGATTACATTAAAGATCTTCAAAAGCAGTACAAGGTAATGGATCAAAATGAAAATTTTGATATTTCTTCTGTTTTGAAGTGTTTTAATTTCTTTTGTTTATGTTGGGGTGCAGATACTGAGTGAGAGCCGAGCAAAGTGCAAGTGTTTGAGTAAGCAGAAGGTGGTTTGAAGTAGAGATAATAAAAAAGGAATAGGAAATTAAAAGTAGTAATGTAGGAAGAAATATGTTTTAATTATAAAGTTTGGAAAATGATAATGTGGAAGCTAACAAATCAAAAGGTGCTTCCAGTAACACAATAATACCTGAAATGAAATAAAGATAGAAAGAAAGAATATATGTACAGGACATGTTCTTGTTTTATAGAATTAGAGCTTGTATTGTATCCAAATATCTTGGTTTCAGCCTCTTTTCCTTTATATTTGACATCACTAATCACTATATGACAAAATTGGATAACAAAATGAACAAGGATAAACCAATTTCAATGTTTTAAAAAGTAACTGCTACGAATAACAATCCCTATTTTCTTACAAACAATAATAAAATAACATCATACCTAAATTGAGCGGTTTATGAACAATTACATCAAGGTATAAAAATCCTCATGCATTTCAAATAAATAATACTACTGCAGTTACTTTATTGTGATTTAGTTGAATTCTGAAATAGCAAATTGTCATCTTTTTTAGGGTAATTAATTTATTAGTCCCTATATTTTAAAAAACACACAATAAGGTCCGTAACCTTTTTTCTCGGTGAACTGTTTAGTCCTTTCATCTGTTTGTTAGATTTTTTACCATTTATGAATTCGGAAATTACTAAATTACCCTTTACTATTTATCAGTCAAAAGCAATTTACACCTCTATGTCTTTCTCTCACAACTCGCACTCAGAAAAAAAAATGGAGAAAGGATTGAATCCCTAACCCATTTATTAGTCAGAAGCTATTTGTATGGAGAACAAGAAAAAGAACACAGACCCAATGCCTACGAATCTGAACGATTAAGAAAAAAATCAAGAACAAGAACACTTAAAGTTGATA
Source organism: Euphorbia lathyris (assembly GCF_963576675.1). Taxonomy (NCBI): domain Eukaryota; kingdom Viridiplantae; phylum Streptophyta; class Magnoliopsida; order Malpighiales; family Euphorbiaceae; genus Euphorbia; species Euphorbia lathyris. The sequence goes on from NC_088919.1 coordinate 35,326,273, forward strand.
CCAGATGTAGTAGAGTCTAAGGAAAAGGAAAATAAAGGAAAAGACGAATACATAGATGAGAAACAATGAAGATAATGGTCTTATATATTTGATTTTGTGGTAAAGAGTAGTTAAGACGTTACATTTTTATTTTAAATAGATTTTGACTCAAATCCAAATTGACTAACAAAATCTTCATGAGAGTCTAACGGCATGGACTAAACAGTTCACCGAGAAAAACGTTAGGGACTAAACAGTCCATCGAGAAAAAGGTTAGGGACCTTACCGTGTGTTTTTGAAAATACAGGGACTAAACAGTGTGTTTTGTCAAAATTTAGGAACTAATAAATTAATTACCCTATTTTTTATAAGCGTAAACAATTTAATTTATACTCTTAGGTGTATAATATTAGTATTTTTTTTTTTTGTCAAAGTAATTCTGGAGGGTCTGCACCACCGCGACGGACATCTTTAAGCCATATCTATACCGAGACTAATTCACGTTCGTTGGTTGGTAGGTACCTCAAATGGGTGGGACAGCTGATCCAAAGATTTAAGATCGTTCCATATCAATATTAGTACCTTTGTGAGAGGAACAAATGTAAAAATAATAGAGATATGGTGTAAAAATACTCCTAATGTTAACTTCTATGAGCAATTTTACCTCTAACATTGGTAGCCAAAAGCAATTTTATCCGTAACATTGGTAAATTAGGTCAATTTCAAACATTATTATATAACATACACATTTTGTTCTATATTCTACATCAATTGCATATCCGGTGTTTCCAAAAAAAAATCATACTTTTTCAGATTTAATAATTGAATTAGAGATTAATATTTTTAAATTCGGTAAAAATTTTGAATTTTTTTTATCCAACTCGTACAAAATACAATATATTTCAATTTTATTTTTAATTTTTTTTCCACGTTTAATCCTATGTTTGTGATCTGTTACTAACTAGTGATAAAATAATGTATATATGAAATGTAGACGACAAGATTCATGATCGAGAAGACAGTTTGATGAATTATTTCTCAAACTGACCCAACTTATCAACGCTAGGGGTAAAATTACTCTTGGGTACCAACATTATGGGTAAAATTACACAATTTTAGATGTTAAGGTAAAATTGCTCTTGGTTACCAACAATAAGGGTAAAATTATACCATTTTAGACGTTAGAAGTAAAATTGCTCTTGATTATGAACGTTAGGAGTATTTTTGCATCTTATCCCAAAATAATCCTTTCACGTTTTATTAACTGATATTGACATCTATTTATACTAATAAATGAAGGAATAAAAAATAATGTACAATTATAATTGATTCCATATTTTATCTAATATATTTACAATAATATCCTAAGCATAGTATCCAATAATATATTCCTTTAATATGGAGGTTGTGATGAAAAAGATAAATCGAAAAGATAAAGCTTAGTAGAAACATATAGCGTGAAAAAAAAAGCTTGGAGTAACATGCTCACAAAACGATGTGACAATCAATGTCCAAGTGTTTGGTTCGTTCATGAATAGCAGGGTTAGAAGCAATATAGATAGCAACCTTGTTGTCACAATAAAGTGTGATAAGTAAAGATAATGGAATGCGGAATTCACGTAATAAATACGGATGCCATTTGAGCTCACGGCCAGTGTTGGTTCTGCTGCGATACTCAGTTTCAATAGAGAATTTACTAACGGTTGCTTGCTTGAGGACCCATAGGATTTAGCCACATCAGGTGGGTTGCTTCTTAGCCTTCCAAGAGACTAAGGAAGGTAACCATTCTTTTCCTATGTAACCTTCGGGATCACACTCTCAAATACTTCAAAAGAAAATGAGTTTGTGGTTTGAATTTTTTTAGTGAAATAGTTAACCATCAATGCCCCCAAATTTCCTTCCCAATCATGCCATCCACCATCATGATCTCTTAACTTCTCAATTCTATTTCTTCTCTTTCTGCTTGTATCATAAGAATGGAAAAAACGTGTGTTTTGCATCCCCTTCCTTAAGCCAATACAGCTTCGATCGCTGCTTCCAGTGGATCTCCATGCTCCCAAATAAACGGAAATATTCCTCATGTTTATCTCGAAAAGCCTCCACTCCTCCCATATCTCGTCGACTGCACAACCCCATTAGGTCTAGCTTTACACTTCTCAATTTCGCCTAATCTCATTCAAATAATCCTCACCCCAATGCTTCAATGGACCACTACATTCCTTCAGCTTTGTTTGTATATCCCCTGTACTATTCCTCCTCCACGCATCTTCCACAATCTTCCGACACTTTAAGCCTTTTAAAGAAACATTCTCGAATCAGAACTGCTCAACCGACACTCTCCTGTTTTGCTGCATGCGTGAAAAAAACAGTGATAAATGGCATGAAAATGAAAAATTGAGAACCTTAATCATCAATTGTAGGAATACTAATCAAGTGTAATAAAACCTCTATCTAATTTTTCTTCGATTCACTCCTCTGTATCCCTTCCTCTTTCCTATGTAAACAAACTCCCCACATTTCCCATATCGATTAGACCCTATCAGTGATATCTTGTTGAAAACCCCGTAACAACAATGGCAGATGTGGAACCCGACCTCTCTTCTCTTCATGCCTTAATAAATTGTTAAAGTCTCATATACAACACCATAGAAGATCAGAACTTGCAGCAAGATGATGAATAGTGTCACAAGACTTCTATTGCTCCCCCCCTTTCTAGATTTCATAGAAACCCGTAAATCTCCATCGCTGCTCAACCCCCAATTGAGTCAAAACATTCACATAATTCCTTATAGTATCAACAACCTATATTATGTTATCATGTGCACAGAGAAGCCCTAAGCCTCCACGACGACCAATACAATCCACACTCCAGCACCATTCGAACTCTAGTTTCCTACGAACATCGTCTAATCTACTCAAAGTCAAATGTGTTTCGAAAAAAAAATCACATCCGGTTTATTTTTTCGGGCTTGACCCAAAATTGAATTGCTTGTGGATTGCATAGTCCACGATAATTCTATATCAAGATGCTTATAATGCTTAACGGATCTGTCCAGCAAAATCATTAGTAATAACACTCGATGAAGCCGTGATTAGATTGAAAAGAGCAAAAAAACAATTACAAAACTTAGTCCTATAGCAAGACAAAACCTACTTATCAATACGACAATACTCTATGCTCGATGGAATTAAATAGCATATTCCGATCAAAAACTTCGTTAATCACCATCGGTTGTCTTAGCAATTAATTATTTACATTTTGAATATTACAAAATCATGTAAGAAGTACGTATTTATTTTTTCTTTTGAAAACAATGAGTATGTATTTTGTTTACGATTAAAACTTAAAAAAAAAAGGTAACATCTCATCCGTTCATCTAACATCACTACAAAAAAAGAGGCTTTTAATGAGAAGAAATATTATCATTAAAAGTCCAAATATTCTCATGAAAGAGTTTTTAATGAGAATTATTACTCTCATGGCTCCCTTCATTACAGGGGTCCCTTACTAAAAGTAATTATGAGAATAAAATACCTTCTCATTATCACCATATATAATGAGATTAATTTTCATCATCATAAATTTTTATAATAATAAAAACTCTTCTCGTTAAATAACTCGCGCCAGTAGTGCGATCTGCATACCGAGCGTATTTCCGAGTTCTTCATCATTTGACCTCTTCATCCAATTCGTCTTTCTTTGCTGAGATCGGACCTTCCTCGTGGAACTCGGTAAAGGTTTGTTTATAATAATTAGAATTATTCTTATTAATTTTTTATGTAATAATTAAAAATCTTCTCATTAAATCTTTTATAATGATTCAAAAACCCCTCATTAAAGATTTTATCATGATAAAAAAAATATTTACATTATATAATAATATTCTGCTTATTAATTATAAGAATACAATTCAACAATAGATTATAAAACGAAGTTCTATTTCAATTCACTAAGAAGAAAGAGCCACAACTTGGAGAAACAAAATGTATTACATGGACAGCACAATAGCTTGGATTTACATATTGGTAAACAATTAGCATCAATATCCTATATAAAAGCTCTAGCCGGATGCGTGACTCCAACAAACATGGCATAGCCAAACATTCCAACCGCCATAGGATAAACAACAACCTACACAATGCAAGCCCTATAATTAATATACCTAATTAGCAGTACCAAAAAAATGAAAAATGTGTCTGAGGCAAAAAATCTTCTATGTTCTAATTAAAAGACCATAGGGACAATATTGCAACACAGTACTGGAATCAACATATACCCTTCAATATTGCAACACAGTACATTGCCACTACTTTTGAAACGAAAGGATTCTGTCATCAATATTCAATACAAATAGCAGAAATATAGGAGATGATTACAAGATATCAGATGGCAATTGCAGAAGTGCATGAAGCATAATACTCAATTCTTTTCCCCAGACAAAACAATCTACCAGAAAAGCATCCACAATGCGAATAAGTCAAACTTCTTATCGATTGCTAAGATAAACAAGGAATTAAAAACCAGCTGCAAATCTAACCTGAGAACCATGCAAAAGCCGTCAGAGTGAGATACATGCCTACATTCATAGAACTTCCTCCAGATGTTGAATTTAATCTACAAACTAAGGAATAAGGGGAGCACCAAAAAAATAGACTGAATTGTCAGATTACTTCTGATGATGAAAACAAGTTGGTGATTAATAAAACAATAAACAGACAAATAGGGTGCCCGTCACAATCATGACCCTTGATTTATCAAAGTTTGTCATATAAGCTAAAACTCAAATTGCAACTAATCAACAAAACATCAATGTACCAATATCCTATTCAATAGAGAGAGGAAAGTTGAACTCACGATCAAACCGATCAGGACGATGCAATGCTCCATCCATAGCATCAACTCTGTTGGTTGCTCCAATCAAAACTACTTGTCCTCTGGAATCTAGACCATCCATCAATACAAGCAAAGTCGAAACAATAGAATTAATAGTTATAAAAGAGAACAGAATTATTTAAAGGTCCTTACCTATTGCAAACATCTCTGAGGCACATCCTCATTCGACGAAGGGCATGTTGCTCTGCTTCTATCCTAGCTTTTAACTTTGAGGCCTTTGGACCACTTGCCACTTTATTCACCTTCGGAAGTTCAGGAAGGGTCGATTCTTGAGATTTGTTGCTCATTCCCTCTAAGAAGACTGATAAGGCAGCTTCAATTAAACGTTCAAAACACAATGATCTGTCTTCAGTTGATGGTAAGCCCACTTGATAGCTGAAAATGGAAAGACATTCTTGACTATAATGTTCAATTTATGAAAATTCACTAAGCTATCAACATGTACAGGATATTAAGTTTCCAACGCATCAATATATCTTGAAAGGCCACCTATTTCATTAAAACTTACACTATCATCAACTTGTAATGGTTGGATATCTGCTCTGCCTTTGGAGCTTGGCCCAGCAGTTTAGATCCCAGAAGTCAATGTAGCAACAGTATCACCCTGATGACCCCAGCCAGATGCAGCAACATTTAGTCCCCATATTGAGGATCCATGCATGTCTAGTCCTCCAAAGAGGCAAGGTGGACCAGATGGGCTACCTCCTCGAGCCCAAGGAATAGCAGGACCTTGGTCCAGTTCATCCACAAGAAGAGAATCATCAGAATCTTCAGCTCTTGGCATTCGATGTCGCTTGTGAACTCGTGATCCACCCTTCCTTACATCCCTATTACCCCTTGTCCCAATTCCTTGATGCAATACCCTTCGTGGTAGATTCAGATGATCAATAACAATATGGAATTGAGAAATGAACAGAAAGAACCAAACTTTACCACTAGTCGAATCTTATAGAAGATTCTGTTCTTGAATTTCAATGTCGTCCTCTTCTATAGCAGTAAACGGAGGATATTCCTTCTCACAAGCAGCATATTTCCCTGCATTTAAGAAACATAATTATCAAACAACATTGTATACATCAACTAAGCTTTAATCCCAAGTTCCCAATTACTTAAATCTATTCAACCACTATGAAATTGCAGGAAACAGACGAGGTGTGGCACTGGGGCTGGAATTGCAGGAAACAGAGGAGGTGTGGCCCTAGGGCTGGACAGGCGAAAAAGAGGCCAGAGCTGAAACCTGATTGTAGAGAATAAAACTCGGCTTTGATTTACTAATTATGGTGGGATCCCTCTCCGGACCCTCGCTGAACGGGGACACGTAGTGCACCGGGCCGCCCTTTAATATTAGATAAAAGAAAACTAACACTAATAACACATCTATACATACCGAAGGACTTTATATCAACAATATAACTAAGTGGTCAGGTGTATAAAAGTCTTATTGTGTATTCAATAATAGTTAGTTCATAACTTTTATATCCTTTACTAGTTACCATTTTTATGGAGAATACATGTGAAAAAATACATAAAAGGAGCCTGTAATATCTAAGCAATTTAAGGGACCTAGTTGTACACTTAAGTACTTAATACTACTGTTACTTCAAGGCAATTAACATTGGATAACATTACATTTACTTACTCCTCACCTACTTCTAGCAGCTCCAACATCTACCAATTTTGGTATATTATCAATTATTTTTGGTGCTACAATTTGTCCTTCTGCTACTGCTACTGGTACCTGTTTCTCATAAGCTGAATCATGAACCCCAATTTTTATGTACATTTGTGCAGCATGTGCTTTAAGACCATCAGTCCAGTTATAGCCTAAGCCATCACTAAATTTTGTGCAACATGCACATTTTGTATCTCCTTATCTGTAACATGAAACATTTTAAAACATAAAAAAAAAGTGATTACAATCACGGAAAAGAAGGATATAAAATCGAAAAATAAGCCCAATTTTTATGTACATTTTGTGCAGCATGTGCTTTAAGACCATCAGTCCAGTTATAGCCTAAACCATCACTAAATTGTTCTTTCTGCCTGTACAGATTATGCTTCGGGAGATATGGATGTTCTTCATCATCAAAAGCTATTCTTAGAACCCATTTCTCGATACGTCTTTCATCTCGTTTAATCTTAAATCGGTTTAACAACATTCAACATTCATTTTAAAGAGACAGACATCAATCGATATTTGTGTCAAATGCATCTGTTGATGACATTTTTCACACCTTAAACAGAGTAAGCAAGTTTGAAGTATCCAGAGTTTGAAGGATCATACCTATAGACTCTAGTTGTGGCGTCTGCAGAATCTTAGTTGTAGCATCAACTGTCAATGGCCTTTTTATAGGAATCTCTAGGTTGGCAACTGACAGAATTGAAACAGATATTCCTGTAATTACAACACAAATGATAGAATACTATGCAATTAGACTGTATTATGAGTATGAGACAAAATTGTTCTAGATCATGATTAAGCAACCAAAAGGTTCTTAGTTCTTAAAATTATCTGTGGTATGACAGCTACAAAAATGAGTTTCCTGCACATAGATAATATAGCAGATACACTCTACCTAGATAGAGATAATAAAATGGGCTACAACTATTGTAAGCAAATCAAAATAACCTACAAAAGACAACAACTGCTAAAGAAACATATCTTCACATGAAGTATACTTCATGTAGAAGCATGTTCACCAGTTCTGTAAACAGAACTGGTCCTGTTCTATTACAGAACTGGTTAACATGCTTCTTACTTCAAAAACTAGTGATAGGGGCATGAGCGTATCCCCAACTTGAATATTGAAAAAATGGTATTAATGTTGAAGTCTGTTGGGGATTTGATAAGAAAGTGAGGGGCAAATGTAAATAGCGTCTTAATACTGATTAACAAAAAAATTAATACTTACCAAACTAATTAACAAAAAATGCGTGTAGAAACAAAAGTGTGGGAAATAGTGATATGTAAATGTAAGCTAATTACGAAAAACTAGTAGATACATGATCTCATCTAATAGTCTTTGCCCTAAATTGATATATTGAATATTGTCTAAGTATTATAGTGATTATCTAACTTATATGAGCATCTGATCTTACCTTAACCAAAGAAGATAAGAATTATTATTTGATTTGGCAACTTGTTATTTGAAATGTCCTAAGTCAAATTTATGCAAAATTGAATTGAAGAGAGCATACATTTATCACTTATTTTGAATCCCCTGCATTATTTTTAACTTTATTCTTCCCTGCATCTCCTTTTACTCTCTTCCTCTTAAAACCTTTCAACATCTCTTTATCTCAATCTGTTTCTACTACTTGTAATGGCCCATCCAAGAAACCACGACAACTCGCATCTCAAAATAAAGTTGCATTATAGCTCATGAAAATTTTCACATTCTATCAGCAAATGCAATATGACCTTCCTTCTACTGCCATTGGGCAGGTTATGGAACTCACTTGGCTTCAATGTCATACTTTTGAATCCTAAAGCATTCAAGCCACTCTCTTCCATATTTCCACACCAATTTTACATACTGCGATTTAATCTCACCCTCTCATGGATCAATAATTGACGAAGGAAAGCCAGAATAGTTTAGGACAAATGATTTCAACAATTTTGAAAAGAAAATCATAATTTAGGGCAATTAATTTCTCATAATATAACACCGAGTTCATGAATCTAAAGTCAAGACCCAAAAGTTACATTCAACTTAATCAATCTGCAACCCAAAATTAATCAGCAACATCGTATAATGAACACACTCAAATGAAATGGCATGAACAACCAAAGAGAGAGGATGAAAGATGCAGAAGAAAATTACTAGATTTGAAGACTCAAGAAGAGAGAACCAAAATTGCTGAAGAGTAGATAACCAGAGGAGACTCTATAGAGGTACTGAACATAAGTGATTATATATATGTATAGTATGAAAAGATCTGAAGAGAGGCAGTGAGAGTCTTCTGCCAACGATGATTAATCTAAACTGGAAACTATTACTATTACCAAGTCATTGTGTTGAACTTACATTTAAGCATATACTAGTGTCTCTAGTGTGAAACAAAACAAGAGTTATTTCTGTGTCATTGGTTTTGCCATGAAAATCCATTTAATGCCTGAAAACTTCAAAGTAAATTAGCCAATTAAAGCATTACTGCATAAACTCAAATTATGAATTACACAATGAAATTGAACCCGTGTTCCTTCATGAATAGCTAGAAGTAAACAATTTCATGCTCAATGCTCTTAGAAAATATCACAGAATATCCAAAGGAACATGTCATGTTTCAAATTTTAAAATGATATTAATTCAATTCAAATGAACATGTCCTGTTTCAAATGAACAAATCTATACTTTTGTGAAGGTGTGGGTCTGAACCATATCATAAACGATACAACTTTATGTACAAATGTAAGAGAGAGGGAGAAGGAAACCTGACCTGATGACCAAGATGAGCAGCAAGATGGGCCACCGTGGATCCCTCCTCCACTCCTGCCGTCTTCCACAGTGCTCCTACACCTGCCAATCCCAATCTTCAACATCTGCATTAGAAAATATATACCATTTGAATCAAGAAAAGATCTAAAATTGAAAATGAGTATGTATGATCGGTTGAAATTCCATAACTGACCAAAGAGGCTTTATCAAGTGGGATATGAGGATTCAACTTGACCACATTAGCAATATCCACAATAGTATGCTCACTAAAGCTTGAAACATTCAAGAAATGGTTCAAAGATTCCCCTTTCATAGCCCTAAATCGTTGTTCCATCCTCTCGACATCCAAAAAATACTAGCGCCACTGGAAATTTGGAGCGACTGGCAAGAACGGATACCATTGTTGGTGTAGCATTCTTCAATCGCTGACCGCGATGATACAACTACCACACGACGAGAAGCTGATCTGGGAGAAGTGATTGGATGAATTTTTCTGAGACAGAGTTTGAAAAGTCCGATGAAGACGTCGAATGGGATTGAGAAGAAAGTGAAGATAACCTAGAACTCGAAGAGAGATCGGGGATAAAGTGTTTATTTCTTTTACAATTAATTAGGTTTTGTGAAAATTTGGGGAATAGATGGCGCGTGAAATATTTTAGTCAAATATTTGGGGGGGGGAGGGGTGAGTGGATGGCGCCTAAAAATTTCGGCTCTAAAAATTTGACAAATATTTAATAAAGATATATAATAAATAAACTCTTATTTTATTTTAGTATTTATGATATTATTTATTCTTATTGTAACTATTGATGATATGTTTTAATGAAAATACTTCATATTCTCATTATGTTTTTCTCATTTAATGAGAATATATTTAAAAAACAATCTAAAAAAATAAATTGATTGCTTAATGATACTTAATGATATTATTTCTTCTCATTATATTTATCTTTCGATGAGAATTTTCTTATTATCATTATTTTCTTCTCATTACTACTTGTTTTTCTTGTAGTACATATAGCTTAGCATGACCGTTAAATAACAAACTTTCAGTAGGCCGTTGGTCTGTGCTTTCTCCATCGATCTCTTTTCGCAAACAGTTTCTCTGCAATTTACAAAAAATTAAAGAAAACAAAAATTCCAGAATTACCGAATTGCATTTATGCACATTCTTACGTTTATATTGTTTTTTCAACTCCCATATTTTGATTCACCTGAATATATATGAACTCGATTTGTATAGGACAATGCTAAATGGATAGAAAAAATAGGGATAGAATGGATGGAATTAGATTTTTGTCACTTGAAATATCATAATTACCCTTTCATAAATATAGACTTTTTCTTTTTTACATATTGAAACTTGTAGTTATTTAAGATAGTATTTATTAGACTCTTGAAATTAATGTTAAATTTTTAGTATCTTATAATCATTTAAAAAACGAATATACCGTACAAATGATTCATTGAACCATGCCATTCTAATCAATCCATGGAATTAGAAAAAAAAAGTGTTTCAATTTTTTTTAATTCTTTGGATTATATAAGTATTTATTAATTACTTAAACTAATAAAAAATTATAAAAAAAATTACAAAAGCCACATCCGAACTTATTTAAGCAAAATCAATAAAAAAAAAACTCATTTGTGTTGTAATTAGGGGTGTAACCGAGCCGAACCCTAGGTAGGCTCGGTATTGGCTCGTTAATATCTCGAGTCGAGCCCTCTCGAATCGAACTTTGATGAGCTTTGACCGAATCTGATCGAGCTTTGACCGAATCTGGTCGAGCTTTGACCGAGCCGAGCTTTTATCGAGCTTCTAACGAGCTTTAACCAAATTCATTATACATGTATAGATTAAGTAGTGTAAAAAAACAGAAAAGCCTTATAACATACTCCATAAGAATTTAAAATATTTATAAAGAAAAACAATCAGGTTTGTGTCATTTTTTATGTGTTAAATCTTATTTGAGTTGTGAATTGTGATGAAAACAAATAATAACCAATGAAATATATATTAAATATATATATAATGAAATATATATAGTAACTAAAAATAATCGAGCCTGCTCGCGAGCTTTCGAGCCGAACCTGAGGAAGCTCGGACTCAGCTCGTTAGTGCTCGAGCCGATCCCGAACTCGAGTCGAGTCCTATCGAGCCGAGCTTTGATCGAGCTTTCACCGAGCCGAGCTCGAATAGTTTGCAAACTACCAAAGCTCGTTTGCACCCCTAGTTGTAATCATTTTTTCTAAGCATCATTCTTTTAGTTGAAATTTGCTTTTAAACAATGGAGGATATGGATAAAGAAATTATAGAGCAAAAATAATAGAATAAATTTTTGACACTGATGAAAAAGACTATGGTGATAGATTATTTCTTGAAAATTCTAAACAATAAGATGAATTTGATTCAAATGAGCAGGAAAATAAAGTTATGGAAAATTACTCGGTAAAAAAAATGTGTTTGGCGTTGAAGAAAAAAAGATTGTAGGCGATTGAAATAACATAACGTACATTTGTAGTGGATATTAGGGGTGTTGATAAGCCGAACTGATACCTAACCTATGCAGACTCGGCTCGGCTCGGCTCGAGAATTGGAAAGATCGGGCTCGAGCTCGAAGCTCGTCTAACTTAGAGTTTTAAAGCTCGACTCGAGCTGGAAACTCAACAAGCCTATAATTTTAGGTTCAAGAAAAACTCTCGAATGATTAGATTTTAATTTATTCAATTGTACATGATATAACATTTATATTATTGAGTAACGTTCAAGTATTTAAAATTAAGATTTAAAGCACTATATTGTAATTAGAATTGTCGACGAGGCAGAGATTCCATGTCGTCGCTTTCTCTGGAGGATTCATCTTAATGGAGATGGATAATATATAGATCTGTTCACAGGCGCGGGTACCCGTCCAGGCCCGTGTCCCCTGGGCTGGGCTTGGACATAAAAATTTATCTCTAGGCCCAACCCAGCCCATGCCTGCTAAATCCCGTCTCTTTTTTGGACGGGTTTGAAATTTATAAAAATAGCACAGGCCGATCTAGCCTGACCCATCTATTAATATTAATTAATAAATCTATATATTTATATACTAATATTTATTTTTAAGTATAATTTAATTTTTTATTATTAAAAAATTATACATATATATTTAGGTGGGCTTATATGGACTGGGCTTGGGATTTGATTTTTGAGCCCCGCGCCCGACTAAATTAACAGCGGGTGAGGGCACAGTAGTGGTGGGTTAGTATAAATCCATTTCATAAAGTTGGTTCGAATATAATAATAAGTTATTATTTGAAAGTATAATAATGAGTCGACTCCTCTCACGGCGTCTTGTTTCTGCAATTTGACGCTTGGGCTCAATTTTTGTCTATGGCTTCTGGTTCACTGGTTAGAGAGGTTCCCATCTCTTCTTCCATGGATTACTTGGATAATTATCTCAGTATTGGGGTTTTATTCAATCCTAAGGCTCCTGTTCCGCCGTTGCACGGAGTTCCGCCGCCGTTGAAATCAGGATTGATCGCGCCGCCGCAGACTTCGGGATTGACCCAGAATAATTCAAATTCTGGGGTTTTAGGAAGATCATTTGCAAAGGCTCTTGTTGGGAATTTGGATTCGGCACCCATCTCATCTGCTGTGATCTCGGATATTGGAGGTCTTAGATCGGTAAGAATTAATCAGTCTGCTTATGATAGACGGGTTGCTATGTGTTCGTCTTCTTTTATTGGTAGGTTAATTCTCAATAAGGGGGACGCCCCATGGAAGGTCCCTGCTTTGAAGGAAGCATTAACAAAGCTTTGGGGTTTGAAGAATCCCTGGCGCCTAATTTCTATTGGGAGAGGATTTTTCCATGTTGTTTTGGATTCTCAGGAGATTAAATCTCAGCTGCTCGCGCGGGGAACTATTAATATTAAGCCGGGAAGCTTTCGCTTGCAACCATGGACTCCGAACTTTGACCCTTATGCTGTGAAATCAACGAATGCCCAGGTTTGGGTTAGATTATACTCTCTTCCATGGGAATACTGAAATCCCCAAATTCTGTCAGATATTGCTAAAGGCATTGGCGGGCTTATCAGATTTGATAGTACCACTCTTGAAGGTGAATTTGGGCATTATGCCAGGATGTTAGTTGATGTTGATTTGATTAATGATTTACCTGTTAAACTGGGTATTGAATGGGAAGGTAAGCAAATTTGGATTGATGTTGTGTATGAACGACTCCCAAGCTTTTGTAAAGTTTGTTCAAATATTGGTCACATGGCATATGATTGTAGGAAAAATATAAAACCAATTGGGGTTCGGAAGGAGCAAGAAAAAGCTTCAGAGGCTGTGATCAGTGAAAGGAAGCGTATCATGGTTTCACAGGATACGACACTGGGGAAAAAACCAAACCATGTGCAGAATGTGGTTCCGGTTCAGCAGGTCACTTCCCGGATTATTTCAGAGCTTGGGCCTTCTGTTGCTGCTCGAACCCTGGTGGAGAAGGTTGATTCGGCTTTGCCTGGCAGTCCACAGATCAGAATGGAAGATGAGATTATTTGCAATGATGTTGATCGGCCAGCATCTCCTGGGATGGATAATATTCTTTCTGTTTGTAAGGGTGTCGATTCAACGTCTGAATCATCTTCGCACACTAAATCATGGGCTGATATGGCGGAGGAGGAGGAAAATAGCTGGAACATTGTCATCGCTAAGAAAGGAAGACGTAGGGAAAGAATAATGACAACAACGGAGAATTTGCCATCTCGCAATAAGCGAGCCAGTAAACCTCCGGTTCGTTTTAAATGATTGTTCTTTTTTGGAATTGTAGGGGTATCCAAAATAGGGATACCCAGGGTTACTTATATCGTTTGTGTTTGCTTCATAAACCGGATTTTTTCTGTTTGGCTGAGCCTATGGTGGAGTTCAACTCAGTGAGTGATGCCTTTTGGAGAAAACTTGGTTTTTCTTTGGTGGCCATGAATAATAGGGAGCTTCCTACTCTTTGGGTTTTTGCTAGGAGTAATTCCTCTCTTGCTTCTAGTATCCATGTTCGGCATGATCAATATGTTATCCTGAGATTGTCGACTCTGAACACTTTTGTTTGTTTTGTTTATGGTAGTGTCTGGGCAAATCGTCGTGTCAATATGTTTGAGGATATTTTGGTTCATCAAAGTAGATTAAAAGGGAATTGGATTCTCATTGGTGATTTTAACGCGGTCCTTGGCTCTCATGAGAAATCTGGTCGGCCTCCTACTTCGCGACCATGTAGAGAGTTTCGTGAGTTTATTGACTCGGGAATTTTTGTTGATCTTTCTTCGCAGGGGGCGTTTTTTACGTGGTCTAATGGCAGAGCTGGTTCTGCGAGAGTTGAAAGTCGTCTGGACCGTGTTTTGCTATCTGCTTTGTTCACGGATTTTTGGGATTCAGTTAGCTGCAATGCTCTGCCGCGTCATCATTCTGATCATTGTCCTTTGTTATTTAGTTGTTCGAAGGGTAATCGTATTGCTTCTCGTTTTAGATTTCAATCTATGTGGAGTATGCACCCGAGTATTAGGGAGGTTATTGCTAATTTTTGGAATGGGACTCATCCTAGATTGCCTCCAATGCAAGCTTTGTGTGATAAACTTAGGAGGCTTCGCCATGTCCTTCGCTGCTGGAATAAAGAAGTTTTTGGGGACATTGATGTCAATATTACTGATGCTGAATCTCAGTTAGCTCTGATTCAGGCGGATATTTCTAAAAATGGTCACTCTTCTGATCTTCATCATGCTGAGCTTAATGCACATGCCCATCTTGATAATGTTCTACGCCAAAAAGAGGCTTTCATGCATGACAAAAGCAGGGTTAAATGGCTAAAAGAGGGAGATCGGAATACTAGTTTCTTTCATCGTATGGTTTCCGCTCGCGCTGCGGCGTCTGGGATATCTGTCCTACAAATTGGGGATGAAATGGTCTCTAATCCACAAATAATTGGTACGCATACTGCTGATTTTTACTCAAATTTGTTTAAAAATGAGGACACCCTGCCACATAATTATGATTTAGTTTATGATATTGTTCCGCGTATGGTCTCTGACTCGGATAATGATTCGCTAATTAAATGTCCGGATATGAATGAGGTTCGCTTGGCTGTTTTTGCGATGGATAAAGGCAGTTCGCCTGGACCTGATGGGTTTACTGGGGTTTTCTTTCAGACTTTTTGGGATATTGTTGGATCAGATGTCTTTGCTATGGTCAGAAGTTTTTTTATGAGTGGTTTGATTTATCCTGGTTTGAGTTCAAGCATTATGGTCCTTATTCTGAAAATTGAGGGGGCGTTTTCTTTGGACCATTTTAGGCCCATTGCTATGAGCAACTTCAGCTATAAAATTATTGCAAAAATTTTGGCTGACAGGCTCGCTTTGGTTGCTTCCCGCATTGTTTCACAGAATCAGTTTGGTTTCATTCCTGGAAGGAGTATCCATCAATGCATATCCCTGGCTTCAGAGGGCACCAATATGCTTCGGAAAAGATGCTTTGGCGGAAATTTGGCTTTAAAAGTGGATATCAAGAAAGCATTTGATACAATAAACTGGAATTTTTTATTGGCTGTAATGGATGCGTTTGGTTTTTCTTTGCAATTCAGGGATTGGATTTTAAACATTTTATCAGCTGCTCGGATATCAATTCTCAATAATGGTGTCATTAGTGGCTATTTCAAATGCTCTAGAGGGGTTAGACAGGGTGATCCGTTATCTCCTATTCTATTTGGAATTGCTGAGGACTTTCTTAGTCGCTGGCTTCTACTTTTGAGTAGCACTGGACGTCTGAATCCGATGCGTTATACCTCATGAGGGGTCTTTCCCACTCACTTATTATATGCGGATGATATTCTTTTATTTTGCAGGGCTTCTGTGAATAATCTTGTTGTTATCAAGGAAGTCTTTGAGATGTATGGCTTTATTTCAGGTCAATGTGTTAACTGGAATAAGTCAGAGCTTTTCCTAGGTTCTTTTGTCACTACTGGACGTGGGAATCATCTGGCTGGTTTAATTGGAATTCGTCGAGGGGAGATTCCTTTTCGTTATCTTGGTATCCCGTTATTTTTTTGCCGGCCAAAAACTTCACATTTAAATTGTTTGATGGATAGGGTCCTTGCCCATTTTACTAAATGGAAGGGCAACTGTTTATCAATGGCTGGTAGAGTTGCCCTGGTAAATTCTGTTATCACTGGGAGCTTTATTCATTCTTTTATTATTTATAAGTGGCCTGCTGCGTTGCTTCGCCGTATGACTAAATGTATGCAAAATTTTGTATGGTCCGGTTCAATTCACTGTAGGAAGCTGGTAACGGTTCCTTGGAAAGTCTGTTGTCAAAGTCTCAAAGATGGAGGGCTTGGTATCAAGGATTTGTTTCTTTTAAACAAAGCTCTGACTGGGAAGATGGCTTGGGGCTTAATTCAGGACAACTCGCTCTGTTTTAACTTACTGAGAACCCGATTCTTAAACAAAGTGGGACAGCCACGTCAATTGGTTTTAAACTCGTCTGTTTGGGCTTCGGTTAAGGGCATTTATTTGGAAATTTCGCAACATTGTATCTGGTGGATTGGTCAGAACTTGGTCTTAAACTTTTGGAACGGGGGTTGGATGTGTCCCTCTCTGGCTGCTCAAGTTGGGTTAACTGCTCGACAACAACGTTCTTGTTCAGATTCAGTCGAAATTTATTTGGATGGAGATAGTTGGAATAACCTACCTATGCTTCCTTCTGAAGTTGAGGGTAGGGTTCGACGCATTAAGCGTGGAAAGGATGCAGATGATAAATGCGTGTGGAAGCCTGCTATGAGTGGGGTTCTTACTGTTAATTTGTTGTATGCTTGGCTTAGGGATCCGGTTGATCAGCAGCAATGGTGTCGTTTCCTTCGACATCCATGCATTCCTCCTGCACATTCTTTGGTCGCATGGCGTGCCTATCTCGGTTATTTGCCTACTCACGACAAGCTAAGATTTCGTGTTTGTTTTATTGTCTCGCGTTGTAGCTTATGTTTGTCTGATGTGGAATCAATTGATCATCTTTTCGTCACTTGTCCGTTTGCTAGAATTATCTGGCAAGGTATTAGCTCGTTGTTTGGACGTCGGATCAACACAAGCTCGACACTTAAAGATCTCATAAGTGATGCCATAGTTCAACGTTTTAGCTCTCAAATTTCTGAATTATGGGCATCTACAATTGGAAATTCTATTTGGGCATTGTGGATTACTCGGAATAGATGCATTTTTTAGGATGAAAAACCGGAAACAGTAATGGTTTTAAGACGCATTTGGAGAGTTTTAAGAGAATCTTCTCACACGGGTCGGGGTACTACTTGGAATTCGTTAGTGGAATCACAAATTTTGGGAGAGCTCGGGATTCCTAAAAGGTATGCTAAAGGGCCGCGAATTATCCCGGTTGTTTGGCAGCTTCCTCCGAGGGATTGGACGAAGATTAACACTGATGCCTCTGTTTTGGGTTCCCCTGGACCGGCCGGGTGCGGAGGAATTTTTCGATCAAGTACTGGTTTGTGTTTGGGAGCATTTGCTTTTCCAATCACCAGTTCGTTTGCCTTCCTTGCTGAGCTATCTGCGGCTGTTCATGCTATTGATTTGGCTTACAACAAAGGTTGGCGGAAGATTTAGATTGAAAGCGACTCTATGTATGTTGTGCAGATGCTGAAATCCAAATCCACATCGGTTCCTTGGGTAATTAGACAAAATTGGTTAAATTGTTTGACACAGGTTGAAGCTATGAACTGTGTTGTTTCTCATATTTTCCGCGAAGGTAATCAGGTTGCAAACTTTCTTGCAAACTTTGGACGGACAGCTTCTAGTTTTACGTGGTGGGATGATATTCCGAGCTTCTGTGAATCGTCTTTTCTTCATAATAGGGGAGGACGGTGCTCTTACCGTTTCTCTTGATCTTGTTCTGTAATTTTTTTTTCTTTCATTCTTTTGTTTCGGTTTTTTTATTTTCTCTTTTAATAATATTGGTTCGGGGGTCATGGGGTTGAGGTCGGGGGTGCCAGCTTTGCTGGGATGTCCGTCTTCGGCTCCTCCTCGATAACCAGCCTTTAATTAAAAAAAATTAACAGCGGGTGAGACTGGGCTTGGACTGAGCATTTTTAGACAAACGCCCGTTGGACCCGGCCCATGAACATGTCTAATAATATATATTGGTTTGATAAGAAGCTCAATCGTATTCGTCTCGATTTATAAACAAGTCGAGCTTGAACACGACGAAGCTCGACTCACAAGTACACGAGCAAGCTCGATTATAGGTTCATAAACAAATTTATGAGAAAACTCGATTATAATATTCATGAACACGCTCGTGAGCATGTGTGGTTCGATTTTTTTTAATAATAATATTTATATAAAGAAGGAAATGTAAAACAACGTAGTTTTGTGTAAACTTTAGTTTTGTAGATTTTAAAACTATGTAGTTTTATGTTAAGAAAATTTCAAATCAATACAATCAATGAACATAATTAATGAGTTGTTTACGTGTTCATGAACTAAACTAATGAGCCGGTGGGTAACAGAGCTCGTGAACAAATTCTTGAACAGTTCGTAAGCAGCTCACAAACAGAATATTGAGATCGAGCTAGTCAATTTTCTGATCAGCCGAGCTTGAATATGCCAAAACTCGACTCAATTACAGCTAGGGCTATAATCGAGCCGAGCCAAGCTTTAGCCAAGCTTTGGCCTGCTCAAGCTCGGCTCATCATAATGTTAATGAGCTTGAGCCAAGCTTCGAGCTCTGTTCGAGTTCAAATTTGTGTTTGAGCTCAACTCGTTTAGAAGCTTGTTCGTTCACGAGCTGCTCACGAGCCAACTCATTTGTTCATGATCCAACTCGTTTGTTCACGAGCTAGTCATGAGACATCTCGTTTATCTTAATCACGAGCTTAGGTCATGAGCTGCTCATTTATTTTATTCACGAGCTTGATTGCGAGCAGCTCGTTTCTTTTGTTCACGAATGAAATAATATCAAATAAAATAATAGCATGTTTAGCAAATAAAATAATACAATTTTACATGAATAAACATTTAAAACCTTCTTTTAGTCATTAAATAAAAAATATTGTGAGGTGAGGGAGGCGGAAATGAAAAGAGGCATTGGAGAAGGAGAAGTGAATGTGATGAACATATGAAGATATGAAGTGATCTGGTGGTAATTCAGAAAAAAAATCCTAAATCAATGTTGTTCGTGAACATTATAATCGAGTTTGGTTATGAACTCGTTCACGAGCCTATAACCGAGCCTGCTCGCAAGCGGTTTGTTTATAAATCGAACCGATTCGAGCCGAGCTTTTATTGAGCCGATCGCCGAGTTGCTCATGAGCTTTTGTTGAGCCGACCAAATTAATGACAAAATATGCAAAATATTTTTTAAAAACCAACTGATATCCAACTAGTGTAAAACATATGTATATAATATATGTGTATTTTAATAATGTTTGAAATCGACTAAAAATGATTATTTTAGAGATAAAATTACTTTTTATTATCAATATTAGGGTAACATTGTATTTTATAATTAAACATCATTAAAACGTTAAGAATAAAATTGATCTTGCTTATTAACATTATATTTTATAATTAAATAAATAAAATTTTAAATTTAGGAAAAAAAAAAGAAGAAATACAAATAATACGTGTTATTTGGATTAATATAAATAAAGAAAAAAAAATCTTAAATAAAAAGAAAAAAATGATAATTAATGTTTGAAATCATAACTAATTACTAGTTTTTGGCCCGTGCGATGCACGGATTCATCTTAATATATAAATATTAATAAAAATACAATCTAATAATTACAATTAATGACATAAATGTGTTATATAAATTAAATATTATTATTTGATTTTCACATTTACTTTAAATAATATTTTTATAGATAAATATAATAATAAAATAAAAACTAATATATTATATATTATATTATATTTTTTTATCAGTAAAAAAGGAGGAAGTGACACCTCAGTTCCATCGTTACTGTTTTATATTATATATAGATATGTAGAGAATTAGAGAGATTTTATGGATTAATTTAAATTCTGTAGTACTCTTAGATATATAGGATAAAATAATCTTTTTATAGATAAATATACATAATAAAATTAAAATTAATATAATAAATTTTTTATCACTAAAAAAGGAGGAAGTGACACCTCAGTTCCATCGTTATTGTTTTATATTATATATAGATAGATGTGTAGAGAATTAGAGAGATTTTAGGGATTAATTTAAAATATGTAGAACTCTTAGATATAGTACGGATAAAATAATCTTTTTATAGATAAATATATATAATAAAATTAAAATTAATATATTAAATTTTTTATCACTAAAAAAGGAGGAAGTGATACCTCAGTTCCATCGTTACTGTTTTATATTATATATAGATATATAGATGTGTAGAGAATTAGAGAGATTTTAGGGATTAATTTAAATTCTGTAGAACTCTTAGATATAGTACGGATACAATAATCTTTTTATAGATAAATATATATAATAAAATTAAAATTAATATATTAAATTTATTATCACTAAAAAGGAGGAAGTGACACCTCAGTTCCATCGTTACTGTTTTATACTATATATAGATGTGTAGAGAATTAGAGAGATTTTAGGGATTAATTTAAATTCTGTAGAACTCTTAGATATATTACGGATAAAATAATCTTTTTTATAGATAAATATATATATAATAAAATTAAAATTAATATATTAAATTTTTTATCACTAAAAAAGGAGGAAGTGACACCTCAGTTCCATCGTTACTGTTTTATATTATATATAGATGTGTAGAGAATTAGAGAGACTTTAGGGATTAATTTAAATTCTCTAGAACTCTTAGATATAGTACGGATACAATAATCTTTTTATAGATAAATATATATAATAAAATTAAATTTAATATATTAAATTTTTTATCACTAAAAAAGGAGGAAGTGACACCTCAGTTCCATCATTACTGTTTTATATTATATCTAGATCACTAAAAAAGGAGGAAGTGACACCTCAGTTCCATCGTTACTGTTTTATATTATATAATATAGATGTGTAGAGAATTAGAGAGATTTTAGGGATTAATTTAAATTCTGTAGAACTCTTAGATATAGTACGGATAAAATAATCTTTTTATAGATAAATATATATAATAAAATTTAAATTAATATATTAAATTTTTTATCACTAAAAAAGGAGGAAGTGATACCTTAGTTCCATCGTTACTGTTTTATATTATATATAGATATATAGATGTGTAGAGAATTAGAAAGATTTTAGGGATTAATTTAAATTCTGTAGAACTCTTAGATATAGTACGGATACAATAATCTTTTTATAGATAAATATATATAATAAAATTAAAATTAATATATTAAATTTTTTATCACTAAAAAAGGAGGAAGTGACACCTCAGTTCCATCGTTACTGTTTTATACTATATATAGATGTGTAGAGAATTAGAGAGATTTTAGGGATTAATTTAAATTCTGTGGAACTCTTAGATATAGTACGAATAAAATAATCTTTTTATAGATAAATATATATAATAAAATTAATATTAATATATTAAATTTTTTATCACTAAAAAAGGAGGAAGTGACACCTCAGTTCCATCGTTACTGTTTTATATTATATATAGAATATAGATGTGTAGAGAATTAGAGAGATTTTAGGGATTAATTTAAATTCTCTAGAACTCTTAGATATAGTACGGATAAAATAATCTTTTTATAGATAAATATATATTTTTTTGATTAAAGATTGGTTAGCGAGTATAGATAAATATATATAATAAAATTAAAATTAATATATTAAATTTTTTATCACTAAAAAAGGAGGAAGTGACACATCAGTTCCATCGTTACTGTTTTATATTATATATAGATGTGTAGAGAATTAGAGAGATTTTAGGGATTAATTTAAATTCTGTAGAACTCTTAGATATAGTATGGATAAAATAATCTTTTTTATAGATAAATATATATAATAAAATTAAAATTAATATATTAAATTTTTTATCACTAAAAAAGGAGGAAGTGATACCTCAGTTACATCGTTACTGTTTTATATTATATATAGATATATAGATGTGTAGAGAATTAGAGAGATTTTAGGGATTAATTTAAATTCTCTAGAACTCTTAGATATAGTACGAATAAAATAATCTTTTTATAGATAAATATATATAATAAAATTAAAATTAATATATTAAATTTTTTATCACTAAAAAAGGAGGAAGTGACACCTCAGTTCCATCGTTACTGTTTTATATTATATATAGATGTGTAGAGAATTAGAGAGATTTTAGGGATTAATTTAAATTCTGTAGAACTCTTAGATATAGTATGGATAAAATAATTTTTTTTATAGATAAATATAATAATAGAATTAAAATTAATATATTATATTATATATTATATTTTTTATCAGTAAAAAAGGAGGAAGTTACACGTCAGTTCTATCGTTACTGTTTTATATTATATACAGATGTCATTGAAACCAATATAATTATGTCATTGGAAACCAATATAATCATAAAGATTTAATGGTTAAAATCCAAAGAACATAGTCAAATTACAACAGTTATATATTTCGAATAAACAACATTATTAATATAGGATAAGAGTGTTTTAGTCATAATGAAAAAAAAAACTAATTTCTATCTGGATATTTCTATCCAGGGAATTAATTTAGATCTGAGATTTGATTTTTTTGTTTTGAAAATGACAAATTATGTAGATTATAGTCAAAAGATTGATTATGTATTTAAAGTTGTATTGATTGGGGATTCAGCTGTTGGGAAATCTCAGCTTTTAGCAAGATTTTCGAGAAATGAATTCTGTTTGGATTCAAAAGCTACCATTGGGGTTGAATTCCAGACGAAAACGCTCTCAATCGACAACAAGACTGTTAAGGCACAAATTTGGGATACTGCTGGCCAAGAAAGGTATGCCTTTAAACTCTCTTCCCATGATTTTATGTCTCTTTCGTCGATTTAAATTTGAAAGTGGCAAATGATCAAATGAGAAATTTTTAGGATTCTGATCAAGTTTAGAGGGTCCTGCGGTGATAGGGCTAGGATTGAGAATGAATTAGACCTAATTTAACTGAATACATAATTCAATCAAACCTCTGCTTCCCTTCAATGCAAGAGCCTTTATCTGTTATTCCCTGGTTGGAGTAATTAGGAGAGACAAATCTACTTCAGAATGTAGAAACCGATTTGAATCAGTGTAGCTGTACTTTACAAGAAATTGGAAGAAAAATCACATTAGTTTTATTATTTATACTTTGAATCACTGCTTAATTATAGATGCTTTCTGAAAAGAGGTAATTTAATATGACAATCCATTTAACGGTGGTTGTGCTCATTCTGAAACATTGATGTGTACATCAGCAATCTTTTCCCTATCATGGTATAATTATAGACTTTATGCCTTGTCTGGTCTTCACTTCTTTTTTCTTATTCTTCTTATGTTTGTTTTTGTTCTTTGTATGACTTTCTACTGTTGTTTTTCTCCCCACTCGATAAATTAAAATATTTGCTTTCAAGAAATGTTAGAACATTATGGGCAACCTTTGAAACTTAATACTATTCGTATGTCTTTCTCTCTTTTTTGAAAGGACTATTGGTAGGTCTTGTATCTTCCAATTTCCACCCTCCTTCTAAATATGTGCGAATATCCACTTTGCTTAAGTTTCATTGTATCTTAATACTATTCGTATGTCTTGTATCTTCCAATTTCCATCCTTCTTCTAAAAATGTGAATTTCCACTACCTCATAAAAGGAGACTTCAGTTCTCCTAATCTTCATCCTCTGTGTAACATCATTTATATGATCATGTGCTTCCTTGCTGCAAACCAGGATGTGCAGGTCCTTCATATATCCAGAAAAGCCAATCTTTGTGCTGACAAGCTAGCTAACCTGGCTGGGAACTCTCCCACTGGGTTTGTAGCCATTGAAGATGCTCCTGTAGATTTATTTTCGATGGCAGCAAAGGAAAAAACAGCTATAGAACTGTGTATATTGGGTTGGGGTGGTCACTGGGCTTTCGATTTGTTTTTCCTTTTGTTTTCTTTCCTTTCTACCAAAAAAAAGTTTCATTGTATAGTTGATGAGCTTGGATTGGTTTCTTTATAGTTGCAAATAATATCCTAGATTTATGGTTCAGTAGACCCAGATTGGATCTCATATCTTAATTTTACTTATTTCAGCATATTTTGGTCCACCCTCCCAGTCCTTTCACAGAGTGACTAGAATGGATTTCTTTTCTTAAAATTTATCATGTATTTATTTGTTCTCCTGCCTTCTCTTTGTGGATTTGCTGATATAAATTTCTTCGATGATTCAATTGCCTTGTTTAAAGGATTCTAAATTGCATAAAGTGGCATTATTAGCTCCCTGACACAGTCTTCTTGTAATTTCTTTTTTGTCTCTGTTGTGCATAAACTCCTAATAGCAAAACACTGATTGTGCTTTTCCTTTGGACCCCGATATCATCCTCTGTAGGAAATGCCACTTTGCTTTTCTTGATAGAAAACACTATGCTGCTTTTATTGAAATTGTTGCTCAATATGTAAGAATTTGAGCAATCTATGCATACTGCAACTTCTTATCACTTGCCACTGGGTTACACTTAAAGCAGTATGCCCGACACATATGTAAGAACTGTAATGACACTCTTGTGTATATAGTCTTGTTAGCTTGAATCAAAACCAAAAAAAGTCTATTATCCTTCAATATATTTTGAACTGTTTGAATTGCATAATGACACAAAGGATAAACAAGAGTAGTTCAGATACGTTATTCTGAATTCTTGTATCAAATAGTAGCACATATAATTGATTTGATTTTCAGGTACAGGGCAGTGACGAGTGCATACTACCGGGGAGCGGTAGGTGCAATGTTAGTTTATGACATGACGAAACGGCAATCCTTTGATCATATGTCAAGGTGGTTAGAGGAATTGAGGGGACATGCAGACAAGAACATAGTAATAATGCTCATAGGCAACAAGAGTGATCTAGGAAGTCTTCGAGCTGTGCCGATAGAAGATGCCCAGGAATTTGCCCAAAGAGAAAACTTGTTCTTTATGGAGACATCAGCTCTGGAAGCCACCAATGTGGAAACTGCATTTTTGACAATACTAACAGAGATATATCGTGTAATCAGTAAGAAAAGTCTTAGTGTTGATGAAATAGATGCTAATGGGACTTCAGGCCTTTTAAAGGGAACAAGGATCATAGTTCCTGGTAATGAACAGATTCCTAAGAAAGGTGGTTGTTGCTAGCATTTTCATTTCAATCTACATTTTTGTATTTTCTTTTTTTGTTCTACTTCTTTTAGGCTCCGTTGTTTTGAACAACTTCATATATATATTCCTTTAGAAAATGGGTTCTATAATTTTGTTGGATGATAGAGTAAGCCTGTCCATATGTTATTCACATATATAGGCGACTTCAGCAATATATAGGGTATGTATGGATGTCCATTAGTCTTCTTATAATGACCATCTCCCTCATAAGTTTTTAGGTTTTGTGGATATCAAGGCAGGTACGGATCTAAGAGATCGAGCCTCCACTGGTTACCGGAAAAGTATATTAAACTTGTGTGTATGGAACTTTAATTTCTTAGGGTAAACCGATACCCAGAAAATTTCAATTAATCAGCCATAGACATTGGAACTTCTCTCGGTCAGTGAATCTCAGATCCGTCTTTATTTTGTTGCATTATACGTTATGTTGATTGATTAGGGATGGCCCCTTAATATATATGTAATAGTAAGTATCCATGTCTAAGAAATAAAGCAATTGTATCCACAGGATTGAATATAAACTAAACTACAATAATAATAAAATGCACAGGTTGGAGCACAGCTTCAAACAGATCGTGGTATATAGTATTTTCTTGTTCTCGAACATTTAAGTATTTTCTTATTCTCGCATATTGATTCTTTATAAATAAAATTAATGTTCTTGGTCTTTACTAATTCCATTTATAAACATTAATCACATTCAATAATCACAAAACATTTATAAAAACAGAATCCAAAAAATATATCCACGTCATTTGGAGGTCTCTCAATTCATCTTCGAACACGTGTATTGTAGTCCCATCTAATATTTAAAATCATGAACCCTCTTATAATATGCGTGAGTCTATATTACACATAGAAAAATATGTATGAGAGGTCTTCTATTTGTTATGGAGAACCGAGTGCTCCAAATAATTTCCCCTAGTAGGGACATTTGCAATTCCTCAAGAAGAACTTATCTTCCAAAATGTTCTCCATCCTTTCGAGACACAAACATGTACTCTACCATCTACTCATAGTATGAATATTTTGTAGTTTTTTTTTTTATAACTATGCAGAATTCGTAGGAGAATATGGGAACATTTTGTAGATTCTTGTGATTCTCAAAGGAGATGGAACTTCCTTCAGAATCGCCTACCCAATCATATACCGCCATTCTTCATCTATGTGAGCATGGTTGTTTTTGGGCTATGAAATAAGGGATGCCCACCAGGCCCATATTAATGAGAGACCAAAAAATAGTTTTTTTTATATAGTATATATATGCATACGGGAATACACTAATTGTTTTCCCTTTTCAATTTTCATTTTTTCTCTTTTACCTTTTGGACTTTCCTTTTTCTTGATTTTCTCTTTTATTTTGATAGTGTTAAAACCAATTGATGGATTTTGTAACTATGGAAACATTACAAACTGAGATTGGATATTTCTTTTTTTTGTTGGTGGTATATATCTATAGATATTTTTTATTTTTAGCATAGTTATGTAAAAAGATCAAGAATAGTTATTTATCTTTTTAAGTCTTATGTCTTAAGCCTAACTCTTACTAGTTGGTGCAATTTCAACCCTACTTGATGAAAAATGAGTTTTTTTTCATTGATATAAAATATGCAATTGTAAATTATATTGAGTTACCAGAACATGAACTTACACATAAAAAAAATCTCATTTTCGTCAATTAAGCTTGAAATTATATAAAGCACAAAAAATCAGGTATAGTTTATCCATTAAGCAATATAATGCTGCTTAAATAACATATAATACAACCCAAATTCAATGACCACACACCAAATTCAATGACCACACGAAGCCGAAAAGCCGAAGAAATAAAAAAAAGTAAGGTAGAAGAGAGATTGAAATCATTTTAAAAGCTTAAAAATAAGGGAAAATTATAAAATTGGGTCAAATAGGAGATCTATTTACATATTTAGACCACTTATGCAACTCATTACCTATCTATGCTATATTTTGTGACTTTCCCAAAATACCCTTCATATATATATAACACTTAGAAATTTCTTAGTCTTTCTTCTTTCTCCCTTCCGTCTCACTTCGCATATTTCGCAATATGCGAAGATAATATTTGCTTCAGAACATGAATTTAATTCGCATATTTCACAATATGCGAAGCATGCTAAGACAATACTAATTCGCAGAATAACTTTCATTTTCGCAGATTTTGAAATATGCGAAGTAAAAGACGTGTTTTAAGCAGTATTATCTTCGCATATTTCACAATATGCGAAGTGGTATATAACAAAAAAAGCATAACAACAAGGGTATACCAATAATTCTAACATTAAAATCATAACATTATCAAAATTTACAACAAGATTACAACAATAACAACATTAAAATCATAAACTTTATCAAAATTTACAACAAGATTGCAATAATAATTCAAAACCTAAATGCTAAATCCCAGAAGTAGAAGAAAAATCGGCAGAGTAAGCGTCCTTTTGAGATGGGAAATGGAACCCGAAGTTTGAGAAATGGAATCCAAAGTTTGTGGTGAATTTTCTTTCCTTTTCAAGGAAGCATCCAAGAAAAATCGGCAGGTTCCCACCTCCCCTACATCCCAGTACACCACCTACTGTGATTGATACCTCTGTATTCAACCACCTTCACAAAAATTAAGTTGTGTTAGCAAGAAAAAGGACGATTTGACTTTGCGAAAAAAGATTACGCGAAGTCTGCGAAGAGAAAAGTAACAATAAACGGACGATTTTACTTCGCAAAAAAACGATTACGCAAAGCCTGTGAAGATAAAAGTAACAATAAAAGGACGATTTTATTTTGTGAAACAAGATTATTCGAAGTCTGCGAAGATAAAAATTGTCACATCCGTGTCTAATTTTTTTTATGAAAATTGATTTCAATAGAGAGTATTTGAAGTATATGATTAAAATTAATAGAAATTTGCATATCAATATGAATTTAATTTTTGGAATAATATTTTAAAATCATCATTTGGACTAATCCTTTTATATGTTTACAAGAATCGAGATCGGTTAAAGATAGTGAATTTTTGTGATAGAAATAATAAACAAGTAGGGAAAAGAAAATATGTTAATTGAGGTCTAATTACACGAAATAGAAGATTTGTGGCTAAATTGGAATGTTAGAATAAATTAAAAGGCAGAATTGTAAAACTAAAGGACTTAATTGCACCTTTTACTAACATGGGGGAATAAATTAAAAGGGTCGTCAAATTACTAAATAATTTTATAATAACTTTAAAATTTAGGGATTCATTTGGATATTTGGGGATTTATCTAGAAGGATCTCGTTATCTTTTCGAGGTTCTTCTAGGTTCTGAGATCGGGAAAAAAAGGGATTCCTTCTCTCACTTCTGGGGGAATCAGAAAAACTTTCACAGACTCCATGGATTCTCATTGCTTTTCTCACCGTTCTCATTTCCATTCGCCCTCTTTTGGGTTCTCTTGGATATTTCCCACGATTTCCCCTTTGTTACAGACCTTTTAGGTCCAATCGGACGAATCCGAGAATGGCGGCTGTGCTCGCCTCCGATGAGGACCTCCGAGTTCCTGAGGAGGTTCATTCGGTCTGAAACCTACATGCAAGGGTTAGATGTAAGATTTGTAACTCTTTCGTTCGACCTTGACTTCTTTTCAGGTTTGTTGCAATCTCTATTTTGTTGTCTTTGGCTTGAGATGCTTGATGTGATTGTTGGTTTATGATATCTATGTGTGTTTTGCTGTGTTTGCTTTGTTTGAGATATCACACTCCTTTGATTTTGAGACCGAAGTCTCTGCTTCCCCTTATCCTAATTGATTGAGCTTGATGATATGAATATTTGATTTATCTAAGACTTTTAAAGGATTTGTTAGTTCTTGTTCTCTCAATACATGGAATTTAAATGACACACATAATTGCTTCTTGACATTCTATGGATTGGTTAGTGAGTGGATTGTTGGAAATAGGGCTAAGGTATAGCAGCGGAAATATAAAAATTTTAGCCTACTTCCTTTTAACCATAGGATCCGTTAATCGTTATTTCATATAAAGAGGGATAAGAAGATATACCTTTCGATGATCAATCTACCGTTGCAAACGAAGTGCCCACAACTTCAAAGGAGATGTAAACTGTTTATCAATCTGTCCCTATTCGAAATAGACCTTCCAGACCTCCGAACGACGATCCCTTCGGTGGAAACGTGGAAGAATGTGTCTAGAGGCTACTGTCCAAAAATCGCGACGATCCGACGGTTCAATCTCCGGGAATCCTCGAAATAGTGAACTGACCTGATGTAGGCGAAGAAAAACGAATTTCTCCCTTGCGATACCAGTCGGTGAAGTTTGAACTATTCAACTTGTTATCGGTAAATGTATTTTGCAGATTGGTGTTAGTCATGATTTTAAGAGTGTTTCATTAAACTGAGAGTGAGAAAGAGTAAACGTATTTTATTCATTTGCTTTAAAGTATAACAATCTAAAATTATAGGCCTTTTAATTTATTTCAGATTGCTCCCACTATTTTGCCAAATTAATAACCCTCCATATTAATTCGAAGAATTTCACAAATCCTTTAGTGAGCTAGGATCCTAACTCCTGAGATTTCGCCTTAACTTTAGCCAACAAACTAGTCTCATTCATTAGGTAGATTCATTCAATCAATCACATCTCGAATGTGACTCCTAGGTTATTGGGTTACTAACCACATTAGTAACTAATATATCATTCATATTAATCCCAACCATTTTGCCCATTAGTGTATGAACAACATGACTTTTGCCAACCAATTGTCATACTCTAATTTAAGTATTACCCCATATTCATGAAAGAACTATTTTCGATAATCCAGGTGTTACCATAAGACCCCGAGCTTGACTTTTGCCAACAACCCAAAGGCCCCCAGTACTGCCGGCTGAATTATAATATTAGGGAGGGGCAACCGATTTTAATAACTTATTTATTTACTTAACTTTTTAATGAGGGATTTTTATTTAAGTCTCATAATCTAACTTAGTCTTGATTTGCTTTAGCATACATCAGACATACATTCACACATACATTGGCGTTATGGACATATCATCTAAATTATTCCGTCGAGCCAGAGACGGAATAAAAGGGCAAACCTAAGGAAATACTAACTATTACATATTTCTCTTTAGGTCCTCCGTCTTCTCCATGGCGCCTTGAAAATTACACATTAATTTTCTATACTACTAAAGAAAACTTCAATTGAAAATTGAAGGGAATAGATGAGAAGAGAAATTACAATAGATAGTAGAAAGGCAGGACGCGCAGACCCTATTTCAAAAATACCAAAAAAATAAAAGAGGGTCCAAATATGTCCATAACTCCAAACATGCAAAGACTCAATTAAATAAATTTAATTGGTTGATTACATAACTTATTTATGTAATATTTATGTTAATCAAATTAACTCATCAAATTAATTCCCATCTAATTTTACTTCTAACCGTTTTGCATCTTTATATTAATTCTTAGATTAATATAACCATACAAAACTTCAATTATGCATGTCCCAATTATTTTGATTTCAATTCATTTAACGCTTTCATTTACAACTTGGTAAAAACAAACTTTTAAACGAATTTTCATTCGATAATCAAAACAGAAAACTATTAATTTCCGAAACATGTATATATATATTTTATATTCAAAACTAATTTTAAATTTCATATATATATCAGATTTTTAATACGGTTGAAAAGCGATTTTCAAAAATAGGAAAAACTACAATAGCTTTCCATTTTATCTTTAGAATCAATAAAACTAATTTTATTAATCTAACCATAAAACTAATAGATTTTGTTATAATGATTATCAACCGAAATAATTAGGAACATACGCATAATCTATTTCACTTATTTATCTTTAGAATTAATTAACCAAACAATTTGTTAATTAATCCTAACCATAAATATTCATTCAATCCTATTGAAAGCTTCTAAATTTCATATATGAAATAACGGATTTAACGATGGCTCAGATACCACTGTTGGAAATAGGGCTAAGGTATAGCAGCGGAAATATAAAAATTTTAGCCTACTTCCTTTTAACCATAGGATCCGTTAATCGTTATTTCATATAAAGAGGGATAAGAAGATATACCTTTCGATGATCAATCTACCGTTGCAAACGAAGTGCCCACAACTTCAAAGGAGATGTAAACTGTTTACCAATCTGCCCCTATTAGAAATAGACCTTTCAGACCTCCGAACGACGATCCCTTCGGTCAAAACGTGGAAGAATGTGTCTAGAAGCTACTGTCCAAAAATCGCGACGATCCGACGGTTCAATCTCCGGGAATCCTCGAAATAGTGAACTGACCTGATGTAGGCGAAGAAAAACGAATTTCTCATTTTTTATTGTTTTTCTTCTTTCGTGAACACGGTGAGGTTAAATTAGAATCAACCCTTATGAGATGTAACCAAAATATATTACCTCTAATTAACCAACACAAGATCAAGGAGAAAGAGGGATGAATTAGATTAATCAATCGATGGAATGCCGAATGAATTCTTGTCCACGAACTTGGGGATGGAATTCACTTTCTCTCTCTAGCTAGTAGATTTCGAAAATCACAAGGGGTGGGGCTAGAGTGTGTTTCGAAATTCACTAGGTAAGGGGTATATATATTATCTTGTCTCTAAACCCTAGTTAGATAGGATTAGGTTACTTAATAGCAATCCAATTCGGAATAGGATTTCTAATTATTATCTTACTATATATCTAATATAATTAGGATAATAATAAGTAACATAGTTAGATAATAATAGGAGGACATTAATCCACTTAATAACTCCTAACTTGATTATCTCTTAATTAATTTAATTTCACAATCCTAATCCAATTAGGAAGAGTGGAATAAATTAATTCCCTTCCTTTAATACATATAATTTTTGACCCCCTTATCCATGGGCCTTACTGGGCTCAACTGGGCTTCCATCTATTAATCAGATCCATCTCTCTTTTGTTTCCAAGTCTTATGTGTGATCCATTAGGTCCTTACTACTTCTGGCCGTATGCAACTATTAAATTAATTTCTCCAAGAATTATATTTAATCCTTGCATAACGGAATGATGAACAGAGCATGTTATCGGCATGTCCGTAATCATTCCCCCAGAGTCCGTTAAGAAGACAGGTTGATTCTGCCGTTAACCCTTCCGTATTAGTTACAGTATAATTCGATCCTTTATCAACTACATCCTTGAACTGAATCTTATGACTATGGATGATGTCAAGTCATATATAGCGAGACGTTCGTTTTACTTGTACAGGCCGAGTCAACTCAAATAGATAGGTTAAGTGAAATCTGTATTTCTACTCTTAAGCTATCACCTTGCAAGGATTTAGAGTCGAGTCTTCCACAAGCGATCCTTGGACGTATCTCCCATTCGTCGGGAGTGATAAATGCTCAATCCAATGTATAACTACCCTGACATTATCTCCTGTGACACCCAACCTTTGCAGTTCACACCCCAAAGTCATCTCTGTTAAGGATCGTGGGACCACGCGATCAAAGTCTCACATTCAGTAATTCAGGATGACCAATTAACATTCCTTTGAGTCTGAGGATTATTTATACCTATTAATACCAATGAGATGAACAGGTGACAAGGACGAATCTACCCATCCTGTTATCTCAAATCGGATCCCCAATCCTAATGAACGACGTTTCATCGGATCTATGTAACTGTCCAGATATCTATATATGTGAAGCTTGTGAGATCAGCTTTCTGTCGGACAGAAGACATTGTTACATACAAGTCTCAACAGTGATATGTCAATCCTAAACATCTCACTTGACTTGGGGTGGTTTTAAGTTTATTAGTTTATTATAAAGTCTTGTCTCACTTCATGCTTGTATGAACACTTTATAATCACTTTAAACAAACTTACGGATTTCCTTTTATTAGACTTTATTTAGTGCTGTAAAAGGGTTTGCCTTTATATAGTTATCAAACATATATCTTATTAAAACAAATGATATAAAGAACAATTCATTTACAATAACTTTGCATCCTACAACCATTGTCTTTAGGACACTAAACCCCAACATACTCCCACTTGGACTAAAGCTAATTGTTTCTAAAACTTATCCCAGTAGAAGTCAAATGATGATCATGTACTTTCTGGGCTAACGGCTTTGTCAACGGATCTGCAACGTTGTCCTCGGTAGGTACTCTTTCTATTCTCACATCTCCTCTAGCCACAATCTCTCTGATGATGTGGTATCGCTTTAGGTAGTGTTTGGATGCATTATGAGACCGTGGTTCCTTTGCTTGCGCAATGGCTCCATTGTTATCACAGTACAGAGTAATGGGATTGACAATGTCAGGCACCACTCCTAGTTCTGTAATGAACTTTCTAATCCAAACCGCTTCCTTTGCCGCTTCCGCAGCAGCGATGTACTCTGACTCGGTCGTAGAGAAAGCAACGCTTCCCTGCTTGGAACTCTTCCAACTGACCGCGCCCCCATTCAAGATAAACAGGTATCCTGATTGGGATTTAAAATCATTCTCATCTGTGAGATGACTAGCGTCTGAAAATCCTTCAATTTTTAGATCTCCTTCTCCGTACACTAGGAACATATCTTTAGTCCTTCTCAAGTACTTAAGAATGTTCTTGACGGCAATCCAATGCTCGTCTCCCGGATTCCCTTGGTAACGACTCGTTACTGATAACGCGAACGCTACGTCAGGTCTAGTGCATAGCATAGCATACATAATCGAACCGATCGCGCTGGCATACGGGACTACAGCCATGCGTCGTTTGTCATCATCAGTTTTAGGACATTGATGATTGTTTAACTTCACTCCATGTACCATGGGTAAGTTACCTCGTTTCGATTCAATCATGCTAAACCGATTTAGCACCTTTTCAATGTATGTAGCCTGTGAAAGACCAAGCAGTCTACGCGATCTATCTCTATAGATCTTTATACCAAGTATATAGGCTGCTTCACCAAGGTCTTTCATTGAGAAGTTACCGGATAACCATACTTTTACCGATTGTAATAGAGCAATGTCATTTCCCATTAACAGTATATCGTCCACATATAGTATGAGAAATGCTATAGAGCTCCCACTTGCTTTCTTGTAAATGCAAGCTTCCTCGCAATTTTGTTCGAAACCAAATTGTTTTATGGTTTCGTCAAAACGCTTATTCCAGCTTCTAGATGCTTGCTTGAGTCCATAAATGGATCTCTGAAGTTTGCAAACTTTATTTGCATCCTTTGATATGAAACCTCCATGTTGCATCATGTATACATCCTCAAGCAGGTTTCCGTTTAGGAAAGCTGTTTTCACATCCATTTGCCAAATCTCATAATCAAAATGAGCGGCAATTGCAAGCATGATTCTGATTGATTTGGACATAGCAACTGGAGAGAAGGTTTCGTCATAATCAACACCTTGTTTTTGACGATATCCTTTCGCTACCAACCTAGCCTTGTAGGTGCTAACCTTTCCATCCATGTCAGTCTTCCTTTTGAAGATCCACCTGCACCCGATGGGTTTTATTCCTTCGGGTGGATCAACCAAAGTCCACACTTGGTTAGTATACATGGAATCCATTTCAGAATCTATGGCCTCAAGCCATGCTTTAGAATCTGGACTAGTAAGAGCCTCTTCATAGTTTTCGGGTTCGTCGTCAAACATGGGAACCTCGTCATCATCTCCCACTAGAAAACCATATCTAACTGGGAGTTCACGAACTCTTCGTGATCTACGAATAGGTGCCACTGGAGTCTCATCTAATGGGACTTCTTCGGGTACTTCAACCGCTTCTGTTGTTTCAGCCGGCGTCTCTTCCTCTTGAACTTCGTCGAGTTCAATCACGCTTCCCTTTTGTGTTTCTTCGAGAAACTCTTTCTCTAAGAAGGTTGCGTATCTGGATACTATTACTTTCTGATCATCTGGATGATAGAAGTAATACCCTACGGTTTCTTTGGGATATCCAATGAAGAAACATTTATCAGATTTAGAATCTAATTTGTCGGACGCAATGCGTTTGACATATGCCGAACAACCCCATACTCTCATAAATGAGAACACAGGTTTCCTACCAACGAACAATTCATACGGTGTGGAACTAGCGGATTTAGTTGGTACTTGATTTAGGGTGAAGATGGCAGTTTCTAAGGCATAGCCCCAGAACATCTTTGGAAGTAAGGCCATGCTCATCATGGACCGCACCATATCTAATAGGGTACGGTTTCTCCTCTCGGATACACCATTGTGTTGTGGTGTATAGGGAGGTGTCCATTGCGAGCATATCCCACATTCAGTTAGATAATTCAGAAAATTATCAGAAAGATATTCGCCACCTCGATCGGATCGAAGCGTCTTTATTTTCTTTCCTAATTGATTTTCTACTTCATTCTTGAAGCATTTGAACTTGTCAAAGGCTTCTGATTTGTGCCTCATCAAGTAGATATAACCATAGCGAGTATGGTCATCTATGAAGCTAATGAAGTATCTGAATCCTCCTCTTGCTTGGACTAACATAGGACCACATACATCCGAATGAATGAGTCCTAGAGTGTCTGATACACGCTCACCTTTATTGCTAAAGGGTGTCTTTGTCATTTTACCTTTTAAACATGATTCGCATGTTTCCAATGATTCAGAATCGAGTGGATCTATAAGCCCATCTGAATGTAGCTTTTAGTATGCGTCTCTTGTTTATATGACAATCCCACAAGCAAGTTGAATTATCTAGCTTATGTCTTTTGGTATCAATTGCGAAAACAGAAATCTAACACATAAATCCCATTTTGTGATATTCCTGGAAAATAGAAAATCCTATCTCTATAAAAATCGCAATGTTTGTTCTTTATCGAAATATAGAACATACCAGATGTTGGAGTACCGGCCTTTTCCCTTCTTGAGGGTAGCTAGGTACACCAAACAGTTTCTTTTCCAATGCCTTTCTTCACCACAGAAGTGGCACTCTCCTTTGGGCTTCTTAACTTACTTTCCCTTGGACACATCTTTCTTACCTTTCTTGGGATGTTTAGGATTGGGAAAATTCCCTTTCCTTTTCTATGATCCCTCTATGACAATAGCCGGTATTGCCTTGTCTTTCTGAATATTGGGCTCAACTGACTTGAGCATATTTGCAAGCTCTTCAAGAGAGGTTTGCAAGTCATTCATCTGATAGTTCATGATGAACTATGAATAACTCTTTGGGAGGGATTGAAGAATTAAGTTTACACTTAGTTCGTTATCCATCGCGAATCCAATACTAGAAAGTTTGGTAATATAGCCAATCATCTTGACACAATGTGTCATGATTGATGTGCCCTCTTGCATCCTGCAATGATATAACCATTTGGATATCTCGTAGCGTTTGCACCTGGTTCGTTTCCCAAACAATTCCTTTAGGCGCAGGATGATGGAACAGGCATAGTTGCCTTTGTAATTCCGATGTCATCGATGCAAGTATGATGCATCCGGCATGATCGTCATCAGCCTTGTGCTTCTTGTAAGCATCGATTTCCTCGATGGGAGCATCATCCTCAGGGATAGGGGGTATCAATGTATCAAATACAGACCCTATTTTATCGAACTTCAAAACAATTTTGAGGTTGCGATACCAGTCGGTGAAGTTTGAACTATACAACTTGTTATCGGTAAATGTATTTTGCAGATTGGTGTTAGTCATGATTTTAAGAGTGTTTCATTAAACTGAGAGTGAGAAAGAGTAAACGTATGTTATTCATTTGCTTTAAAGTATAACAATCTAAAATTATAGGCCTTTTAATTTATTTCAGATTGCTCCTACTATTTTGCCAAATTAATAACCCTCCATATTAATTCGAAGAATTTCACAAATCCTTTAGTGAGCTAGGATCCTAACTCCTGAGATCATATTAATCCCAACCATTTTGCCCATTAGTGTATGAACAACATGACTTTTGCCAACCAATTGTCATACTCTAATTTAAGTATTACCCCATATTCATGAAAGAACTATTTTCGATAATCCAGGTGTTACCATAAGACCCCGAGCTTGACTTTTGCCAACAACCCAAAGGCCCCCAGTACTGCCGGCTGAATTATAATATTAGGGAGGGGCAACCGATTTTAATAACTTATTTATTTACTTAACTTTTTAATGAGGGATTTTTATTTAAGTCTCATAATCTAACTTAGTCTTGATTTGCTTTAGCATACATCAGACATACATTCACACATACATTGGCGTTATGGACATATCATCTAAATTATTTCGTCGAGCCAGAGACGGAATAAAAGGGCAAACCTAAGGAAATACTAACTATTACATATTTCTCTTTAAGTCATCCGTCTTCTTCATGGCGCCTTGAAAATTACACATTAATTTTCTATACTACTAAAGAAAACTTCAATTGAAAATTGAAGGGAATAGATGAGAAGAGAAATTACAATAGATAGTAGAAAGACAGGACGCGCAAGCCCTATTTCAAAAATACCAAAAGAATAAAAGAGGGTCCAAATATGTCCATAACTCCAAACATGCAAAGACTCAATTAAATAAATTTAATTGGTTGATTACATAACTTATTTATGTAATATTTATGTTAATCAAATTAATTCCCATCTAAT
Source organism: Euphorbia lathyris (assembly GCF_963576675.1). NCBI lineage: Eukaryota > Viridiplantae > Streptophyta > Magnoliopsida > Malpighiales > Euphorbiaceae > Euphorbia > Euphorbia lathyris. The sequence goes on from NC_088919.1 coordinate 35,364,500, forward strand.
TTTACTTCTAACCGTTTTGCATCTTTATATTAATTCTTAGATTAATATAACCATACAAAACTTCAATTATGCATGTCCCAATTATTTTGATTTCAATTCATTTAACGCTTTGATTTACAACTTGGTAAAAACAAACTTTTAAACGAATTTTCATTCGATAATCAAAACAGAAAACTATTAATTTCCGAAACATGTATATATATATTTTATATTCAAAACTAATTTTAAATTTCATATATATATCAGATTTTCAATACGGTTGAAAAGCGATTTTCAGAAATAGGAAAAACTACAATAGCTTTCCATTTTATCTTTAGAATCAATAAAACTAATTTTATTAATCTAACCATAAAACTAATAGATATTGTTATAATGATTATCAACCGAAATAATTAGGAACATACGCATAATCTATTTCACTTATTTATCTTTAGAATTAATTAACCAAACAATTTGTTAATTAATCCTAACCATAAATATTCATTCAATCCTATTGAAAGCTTCTAAATTTCATATATGAAATAACGGATTTAACGATGACTCTGATACCACTGTTGGAAATAGGGCTAAGGTATAGCAGCGGAAATATAAAAATTTTAGCATACTTCCTTTTAACCATAGGATCCGTTAATCGTTATTTCATATAAAGAGGGATAAGAAGATATACCTTTCGATGATCAATCTACCGTTGCAAACGAAGTGCCCACAACTTCAAAGGAGATGTAAACTGTTTACCAATCTGCCCCTATTAGAAATAGACCTTCCAGACCTCCGAACGACGATCCCTTCGGTGGAAACGTGGAAGAATGTGTCTAGAAGCTACTGTCCAAAAATTGCGACGATCCGACGGTTCAATCTCCGGGAATCCTCGAAATAGTGAACTGACCTGATGTAGGCGAAGAAAAACGAATTTCTCATTTTTGATTGTTTTTCTTCTTTCGTGAACACGGTGAGGTTAAATTAGAATCAACCCTTATGAGATGTAACCAAAATAGATTACCTCTAATTAACCAACACAAGATCAAGGAGAAAGAGGGATGAATTAGATTAATCAATCGATGGAATGCCGAATGAATTCTTGTCCACGAACTTGGGGATGGAATTCACTTTCTCTCTCTAGCTAGTAGATTTCGAAAATCACAAGGGGTGGGGCTAGAGTGTGTTTCGAAATTCACTAGGTAAGGGGTATATATATTATCTTGTCTCTAAACCCTAGTTAGATAGGATTAGGTTACTTAATAGCAATCCAATTCGGAATAGGATTTCTAATTATTATCTTACTATATATCTAATATAATTAGGATAATAATAAGTAACCTAGTTAGATAATAATAGGAGGACATTAATCCAATTAATAACTCCTAACTTGATTATCTCTTAATTAATTTAATTTCATAATCCTAATCCAATTAGGAAGAGTGGAATAAATTAATTCCCTTCCTTTAATACATATAATTTTCGACCCCCTTATCCATGGGCCTTACTGGGCTCAACTGGGCTTCCATCTATTAATCAGATTCATCTCTCTTTTGTTTCCAAGTCTTATGTGTGATCCATTAGGTCCTTACTACTTCTGGCCGTATGCAACTATTAAATTAATTTCTCCAAGAATTATATTTAATCCTTGCATAACGGAATGATGAACAGAGCATGTTATCGGCATGTCCGTAATCATTCCCCCAGAGTCCGTTAAGAAGACAGGTTGATTCTGCCGTTAACCCTTCCGTATTAGTTACAGTATAATTCGATCCTTTATCAACTACATCCTTGAACTGAATCTTATGACTATGGATGATGTCAAGTCATATATAGCGAGACGTTCGTTTCACTTGTACAGGCCGAGTCAACTCAAATAGATAGGTTAAGTGAAATCTGTATTTCTACTCTTAAGCTATCACCTTGCAAGGATTTAGAGTCGAGTCTTCCACAAGCGATCCTTGGACGTATCTCCCATTCGTCGAGAGTGAAAAAATCCTCAATCCAATGTATAACTACCCTGACATTACCTCCTGTGACACCCAACCTTTGCAGTTCACACCCCAGAGTCATCTCTGTTAAGGATCGTGGGACCACGCGATCAAAGTTTCACATTCAGTAATTCAGGATGACCAATTAACATTCCTTTGAGTCTGAGGATTATTTATACCTATTAATACCAATGAGATGAACAGGTGACAAGGACGAATCTACCCATCCTGTTATCTCAAATCGGATCCCCAATCCTAATGAACGACGTTTCATCGGATCTATGTAACTGTCCAGATATCTATATATGTGAAGCTTGTGAGATCAGCTTTCTGTCGGACAGAAGACATTGTTACATACAAGTCTCAACAGTGATATGTCAATCCTAAACATCTCACTTGACTTGGGGTGGTTTTAAGTTTATTAGTTTATTATAAAGTCTTGTCTCACTTCATGCTTGTATGAACACTTTATAATCACTTTAAACAAACTTACGGATTTCCTTTTATTAGACTTTATTTAGTGTTGTAAAAGGGTTTGCCTTTATATAGTTATCAAACATATATCTTATTAAAACAAATGATATAAAGAACAATTCATTTACAATAACTTTGCATCCTACAACCATTGTCTTTAGGACACTAAACCCCAACATGGATTGTATATTATGCTTGATCAATGACATTTTGAAGTTGAAATAATTCTCTGGGAATATCCATTGGTTAACTTCATTGTAATATAGTTAGTTGGCTTGATTTTATGGTATTCGACTGAGTGGTAAAGTTTTGTTCAATAATGTAAATATTGGTTTAGACATTGGACAGGTCAATTCTTGTTCCTTGTTAGTTTATTGGTTGTATTTTCTGTGAAAGTTTCTAGTTAGACTTCGTAATGAATGATTTCTGATATGTTTATTCATGGATTTTTGCTTTTCCATTGCTTGTGCTACTGCCAAGGCAATTTTAGTTATATTGGTTGGTTTTGGAATAATAGGAAAATTGTATTATTACATGAAAACATAAGTAAAAATTACTATTGGGGAAATAAGAAGGACGATGACCTCCTGGACGGGTTTTTTTTGGAGAGTTTTATTGCCGATTACATCATTTTTCTTTTCTGGTTGGTTCTATTTGGTAAAAAGTCGTCTTAGGGCTTGAGTTTGTTTTGAATCAGGTATGTTCGGTAGTATAGTCGTTTTAGACTATGAGTTGGATTTGTTTAAATAAAAGAGGTGTGTTGGACGTTTGAGTTGACTCGCTTGGTGGTAACGAATGGTTAGTAAAGATAGTCATGTTAGACGTTTTAGTTTGATTCGTATGGTAAAAATGATTTCTTCAGGAAAAAGAGTCGCGTTGGACGTTTAAGTTGGATTCTTTTGTTAAAAGGGGCGCTTTAGACCTTGTGTTCAATTGGTTCCGTAAAAAGAGTCCTTTATACAAAGGAGAATATATGGTTAGGTATACCGTGAATAATTTAATGTGACAAATGAATTGCATAAATAGTTTTATCATTTGAAGGAAATTGTAGAGATAAAGTATAATAAAAAAATAGTTTCTAGTAATTTTTTTAAAAAATTTAACAGAACTACGTGGCTTTGATTCTCGATTTAAAGATAAAAAGATACTCGGGATACGTAGGAAGCTTGATAGAATTATCAAGTCCAAGCCAATTAAATAATTTAATTATAGATAGTTTTTGAAATAGAGTTTCTTACGGTTTGTTAGGAAATTAGTTTAAAAGTATAATAAGTTATGAGATCATTTGATTGAATTAGTTGTGATTCAATTAATAAACTTTTACATTTAGGAATGATGGGTCGATTTCATAGAATATAGGTTCGTTTCTAGATTTATATGTTCGCTATCTTGTCCTTCCTTCATACCTGATGTCGTTAGGGGTCGAGTTTGACAATTTGGTATCAGAGCTTAGGTTAAAATCTTCGGACCTACCCTAAGGTATATCGTGACTAATAAATATGAATTGTTGATGATAGTTTAGAAATATTTTAGAAGGAAATTTTTGAGGCATACATTGGACATTCAGTCAGAAAAGAGACGGTAAGAGATTATACTTTTAAATCGAATGTGAAGAATTTATGTGTTAATGTACGAAATATATATTTGTATAATATATATCAACCATTAATGAATCTTTGAGTAAAATTGCATATGACCTATGATTTTCAAGAATTTGGCATTAAGGGGGTTTTAGCGGTTTGATAAATTATTCGGGTCTTAATGAAAGTTCACAAGGTTTTTAAAATAATAGAAAATTATAAGTTTTGGGAATTTCTATGGTCCTAAAATTTGGAGGATCTAAACCAATATTTTTTAGAAAATAAGTATATTGATGAGTATTTTGTGTTTTAAGTTTTCAGTTTTGGACGAACTTATGAGGAATTCTTTGGGTAAATTGATTTTTGGTTTTGAAAATTTTAGTATTTTTATAAGATGGAATATTGGAATTGGTGTTGGAATTGGATGAATTTTATGAGAATTGTCTATGGGAAAGAAAGCTGTGGAAAGAAAGTATTTTTGGTATCCATCAGAAGTAGTCCAGATAGGTGGATTTGTTATTTAAAGACCATATTTAGTGAGAAATATGGCATGTGTACACAGTCTAAAGACCTAATCGGGTATTGGCAGAGAAGTGTTTGGTAAGACCAATATGGGATTAGGCAATATTAAAGAGATGTCTCGAATATGTAACGTGTTATGGACCGATATATGAGGGGATACTCAGCGATGGATACAATATTAAAATTTGATTTAAACTTTGATTTTAGTTAAGTGTTTATATAATAATCATGATGCTTTAAATACGTTTGAATTTGATGTCTTTATGGACTTTTAAGTTTGAATTTGATGTCTTTATGGACTTTTAAGTAAATGACGATTTTGATGGAATTTTTATATAAATTGGAATTTGGTTAGATATTTGGTGAATTTTGATCTAGTTGATATTTTAATATAAAAATGTTTAGTATCCATCGGGAGTAGTCCGGACGGGTGGTTTCGATATTGGAAGACCATGTTCAATGAGGGACATTGCCTGTGTACGCAGTTGAAAGACCTAGTCGGGTATTGGCAGCGAAGAGTTGGGTAAGACCAATACGGGATTAGGCAAGGTTAAAGAGTCATTTCGAATATGGATATGATTAGAAATATGATACAATGGGATGTACTTTCTGATGGATACATACCTAAAACTAAGAATAATATTTTGAAAAATATTAAGGAATGCGGCCTATTTATAATACAGAGATTTGAAATAACATGAAAATTTTCTGTTTAAGGTAATATATTGAAATAGATAATATCAAGTATAAGGATTTAAAAATTTTGAGGACAAAATTCTTTAAGGTGGAGAGAATTGCCACATCCGTGTCTAATTTTTTTTTATGAAAATTGATTTCAATAGAGAGTATTTGAAGTATATGATTAAAATTAATAGAAATTTGCATATCAATATGAATTTAATTTTTGGAATAATATTTTAAAATCATCATTTGGACTAATCCTTTTATATGTTTACAAGAATCGAGATCGGTTAAAGATAGTGAATTTTTGTGATAGAAATAATAAACAAGTAGGGAAAAGAAAATATGTTAATTGAGGTTTAATTACACGAAATAGAAGATTTGTGGCTAAATTGGAATGTTAGAATAAATTAAAAGGTAGAATTGTAAAACTAAAGGACTTAATTGCACCTGCGCAGTGGTAGCATGGGGCTGCGCTTGGTAGGGCGGTCTCAGGATCGATCCCCCACAACGGCGATTGGGAGGGGTTTAAATACCGTAATCCTTGGACCCGCCCCGAATCCGGATTAGTCGTCCAATATGGTTCGGAGTACCGGATGGTTTAACAAAAAAAAAGGACTTAATTGCACCTTTTACTAACATGGGGGAATAAATTAAAAGGGTCGTCAAATTACTAAATAATTTTATAATAACTTTAAAATTTAGGAATTCATTTGGATATTTGGGGATTTATCTGGAAGGATCTCGTTTTCTTTTCGGGGTTCTTCTAGGTTCTGAGATCGAAAAAAAAGGGGGTTCCTTCTCTCACTTCTAGGGGAATCAGAAAAACTTTCACAGACTCTATGGATTCTCATTGCTTTTCTCACCGTTCTCATTTCCATTCGCCCTCTTTTGGGTTCTCTTGGATATTTCCCACGATTTCCCCTTCGTTACAGACCTTTTAGGTCCAATCGGACGAATCCGAGAATGGCGGTTGTGCTCGCCTCCGATGAGGACCTCCGAGTTCCTGAGGAGGTTCATTCGGTCTGAAACCTACATGCAAGGGTTAGATGTAAGATTTGTAACTCTTTCGTTCGACCTTGACTTCTTTTCAGGTTTGTTGCAATCTCTATTTTGTTGTCTTTGGCTTGAGATGCTTGATGTGATTGCTGGTTTATGATATCTATGTGTGTTTTGTTGTGTTTGCTTTGTTTGAGATATCACACTCCTTTGATTTCGAGACCGAAGTCTCTGCTTCCCCTTATCCTAATTGATTGAGCTTGATGATATGAATATTTGATTTATCTAAGATTTTTAAAGGATTTGTTAGTTCTTGTTCTCTCAATACTGGAATTTAATATGACACACATAATTGCTTCTTGACATTCTATGGATTGGTTAGTGAGTGGATTGTATATTATGCTTGATCAATGACATTTTGAAGTTGAAATAATTCTCTGGGAATATCCATTGGTTAACTTCATTGTAATATAGTTAGTTGGCTTGATTTTATGGTATTCGAGTGAGTGGTAAAGTTTTGTTCAATAATGTAAATATTGGTTTAGACATTGGACATGTCAATTCTTGTTCCTTGTTAGTTTATTGGTTGTATTTTCTGTGAAAGTTTCTAGTTAGACTTCGTAATGAATGATTTCTGATATGTTTATTCATGGATTTTTGCTTTTCCATTGCTTGTGCTACTGCCAAGGCAATTTTAGTTATATTGGTTGGTTTTGGAATAATAGGAAAATTGTATTATTACATGAAAACATAAGTAAAAATTACTATTGGGGAAATAAGAAGGACGATGACCTCCTGGACGGGTTTTTTTTGGAGAGTTTTATTGCCGATTACATCATTTTTCTTTTCTGGTTGGTTCTATTTGGTAAAAAGTCGTCTTAGGGCTTGAGTTTGTTTTGAATCAGGTATGTTCGGTAGTATAGTCGTTTTAGACTATGAGTTGGATTTGTTTAAATAAAAGAGGTGTGTTGGACGTTTGAGTTGACTCGCTTGGTGGTAACGAATGGTTAGTAAAGATAGTCATGTTAGACGTTTTAGTTTGATTCGTATGGTAAAAATGATTTCTTCAGGAAAAAGAGTCGCGTTGGACGTTTAAGTTGGATTCTTTTGTTAAAAGGGGCGCTTTAGACCTTGTGTTCAATTGGTTCCGTAAAAAGAGTCCTTTATACAAAGGAGAATATATGGCTAGGTACACCGTGAATAATTTAATGTGACAAATGAATTGCATAAATAGTTTTATCATTTGAAGGAAATTGTAGAGATAAAGTATAATAAAAAAAATAGTTTCTAGTAATTTTTTTAAAAATTTAACAAAACTACGTGGCTTTGATTCTCGATTTAAAGATAAAAAGATACTCGGGATACGTAGGAAGCTTGATAGAATATCAAGTCCAAGCCAATTAAATAATTTAATTATAGATAATTTTTGAAATAGAGTTTCTTACGGTTTGTTAGGAAATTGGTTTAAAAGTATAATAAGTTATGAGATCATTTGATTGAATTAGTTGTGATTCAATTAATAAACTTTTACATTTAGGAATGATGGGTCGATTTCATAGAATATAGGTTCGCTTTCTAGATTTATATGTTCGCTATCTTGTCCTTCCTTCATACCAGATGCCGTTAGGGGTCGGGTTTGACAAAAATCATAAACATTTCTCTTCGCAGACTCTGTGTAATCTCTTTCGCGATGTAAAATCATCATTTTCAACCTCTTTTTCCTCGCAGACCTTCGCAAAACTCATTTCGTGAAGTGATTTTCTGGAAAAAAGATGAAGGTTAAACAGTAGATACTTACATTTTTTCGCCTTTTACCATTGAAATCGTCAATAACCATATGATAAACGCAGAAAAATAACGATGTCTCCGATACGCACAAGAAGAAAGAAACCAAGAGACAAGAAGAAATAAGAAGATGAAGAACCATGACTTAATTTTCTAGAAGTAAGAATATGAAGAATCAAGAGAAAAAGAGAGGAAGAAGAGAAATACATGGTGATGAAGAAATTGGTGCAGATTTCGCAATATAAAGGAAGAGAGGAAGATCAAAGGTCTGGGAAGGGGAAGAGAAACTGTGTAATTGGAAGAGGAATGGGAAGATGAAAGGTTGGGATATTTTGGGGAAGTCACAATAATATAGTCTAGATATGTAGCAGGTTGAGTAAATGGGCTAAATATGTAATTGAGTCTTTCATTTGATCCAATTTTGTAATTTTTTTTAAAAATAATGAGATATAAACGAATTTGGCTATATAAATCACTTGGACCCAACAATGATGCAATTTCTTTCTCGAATTCTACTTCTACCATCATCTTGTACCCTGCATCTAAAAGACTAATTCATCCGAAAACTAGCAAATCAGAATGAGAAGGGAATATTCAAGTTCATTTATAGAAATGAAACACCAATTTCAAAAAGGGAGAGTTAGAGGCTCTAACTGATTTTAGAGAGAGTTAGAGAGAGATACAAAGAATAAATGAAGGAGAGAGAAAATGATGGATATAATTCAAATGCATAAAAGTAATTTCATATTAGATGGGTCAATTTTTGACTTTTAGAGAGACGTCAAACTGCTGATGTGACACCTTGACTTCACATTGACCGATTAGTTTTACTTGTTGTACACCATCATATGAGATCACTTGTAAGGTTATACATTTTAGTGTGACAAATTGAAGATTGTACAACAAAGTGTGAAATGATGCAAATATTGTACACCATGTATGTAATTTACCCCTACATTTGTTAATCTTCGATAAAAAAGACATCTCTAAATCGGGACGATGATTGACAAGCCTCATAAAATCTAAGATAAAGATCACAAACACGGTTAAATCTTCTTTCTTGGAGTAGAAGAAATCCACAACTCTTTTAACGTCTATTTCTAAACTTCTGAAATTAAGAAAGTGATAACTTTTTGTATTCATATTTTTGAGAAAAAACCAAATTATTTAATCTAATTAAATAAAATAAAAAAATTATTAATAATAAATATTTTTAGATATTTTTTACTCAATCTATATATATAATATAAAACAGTAACGATGGAGCTGGTGTGTCACTTCCTCCTTTTTTACTGATAAAAAATATAATATAAAATATAATATATTAACTTTAGTTATATTATTATATTTATTTATAAAAAGATTATTTTATCCGTACTATATCTAAGAGTTCTACATAATTTAAATTAATCCCTAAAATCTCTCTAATTCTCTGCATATCTATATCTAAAAGTTCTACATAATTTAAATTAGTCCCTAAAATCTCTCTAATTCTCTGCATATCTATATATAATATAAAACAGTAACGATGGAGCTGAGGTGTCACTTCCTCCTTTTTTACTGATAAAAAATATAATATAAAATATAATATATTAACTTTAGTTATATTATTATATTTATTTGTAAAAAGATTATTTTATCTGTACTATATCTAAAAAATCTACATAATTTAAATTAATCCCTAAAATCTCTCTAATTCTCTGCATATCTATATCTAAAAGTTATACATAATTTAAATTAATCCCTAAAATATCTCTAATTCCCTGCATATCTATATCTAAAAGTTCTACATAATTAAAATTACTCCCTAAAATATCTCTAATTCTCTGCATATCTATATATAATATAAAACAGTAACGATGGAGCTGAGGTGTCACTTTCTCCTTTTTTACTGATAAAAAATATAATATAAAATATAATATATTAACTTTAGTTATATTATTATATTTATTTATAAAAAGATTATTTTATCTGTACTATATCTAAGAGATCTACATAATTTAAATTAATCCCTAAAATCTCTCTAATTCTCTGCATATCTATGTCTAAAAGTTATATATAATTTAAATTAATCTCTAAAATATCTCTAATTCCCTGCATATCTATATCTAAAAGTTCTACATAATTTAAATTAATCCCTAAAATCCCTCTAATTCTCTGCATATCTATATTCTATATAAAACAGTAACGATGGAGCTGAGGTGTCACTTCCTCCTTTTTTACTGATAAAAAATATAATAAAAAATATAATATATTAACTTTAGTTATATTATTATATTTATTTATAAAAAGATTATTTTATCCGTATTATATCTAAGAGTTCTACAGAATTTAAATTAATCCCTAAAATCTCTCTAATTCTCTGCATATCTATATATAATATAAAACAGTAACGATGGAGCTGAGGTGTCACTCCCTCCTTTTTTACTGATAAAAAATATAATATAAAATATAATATATTAACTTGAGTTATATTATTATAATATATTAACTTGAGTTATATTATTATATTTATTTATAAAAATATTATTTTATCTGTACTATATCTAAGAGTTCTACAGAATTTAAATTAATCCCTAAAATCTCTCTAATTCTCTGCATATCTATATCTAAAAGTTATACATAATTTAAATTAATCCCTAAAATCTCTCTAATTTTCTGTATATCTATATATAATATAAAACAGTAACGATGGAGCTGAGGTGTCACTTCCTCCTTTTTTACTGATAAAAAATATAATAAAAAATATAATATATTAACTTTAGTTATATTATTATATTTATTTATAAAAAGATTATTTTATCCGTACTATATCTAAGAGTTCTACATAATTTAAATTAATCTCTAAAATCTCTCTAATTTTCTGCATATCTATATCTAAAAGTTCTACATAATTTAAATTAGTCCCTAAAATCTCTCTATTTCTTTGCATATCTATATATAATATAAAACAGTAACGATGGAGCTGAGGTGTCACTTCCTCCTTTTTTATATCATTAATTGTAATTATTAATTATATTTTTGTTAATATTTATATATTAAGATGAATCCGTGCATCGCACGGGTCAAAAACTAGTTAAATATTAATTGATTATCCATTGTAATATTAATAGAAAATGAGTTAATTAATTCAAAAATAAAGAAAATAAAATAATTTATGTTGTGTGTGATCCATTAAATAGTTGTAATAATAACTAACTGTTAGAGATGATTTTTGGTAGATTAATGTTTTAAAGAGAGAGTTGTTAGAAATGACTGATGTGACATATGTGCAACCCTCCAATCATTAGAGTCTTTTTGATATTTAATGAAGATAGAAATATAGTGCCCATCGCCCCATCCTCCTCTAGGGTGATATGATTTTGGAAGGCTAGTTCGAGATTCATTGTGGGGAAAAAGTGCTTAGCAGGGAGATAAGGAGGCTGGAATCAAAAGGATAACAACCGGAATACGATAGGGAGAGCCGTCGTAGGAACGTGGGAATAAAACCGAAGGCACTCGTCAAAAGCGAGACCTAGCCGCCACTCGTCAAAAGCGAGAAATGGAACAATTAATTTATTTCTTAAATCAATTTATTTCTCAAAATCAATGTTATATAATTTAAACATAGATAATATAGTAAAATGCAATCTTTTGTCTTCTCTTTATCTCAATCTTTTATCATTGTTTTTATCTCAACCTTTAGCCTCGAGGTAGCGATTAAAGCGGTGGAAAACCACCAAAGTCCGAGAGCATGGAGCTTGATCGGCCGACTGTTAACTGACCGTGGATTCCATATTTCGATGATGAAGCACACGTTTGTGGAATTATGAAGGCCGATGAAAAGGCTGTTTATTGAAGAACTGAGCCCTAACCGTTTTCGATTTGATTTCTACCACCCCCTTGAGAGGCACTATGCCATTTTCCCTTTCACATGACACAAGATACATGATAGACATTTGTTTCCATATCGTCTGAATAGTTTTCATGACAGTATTTTAACTCTATGTCATCTGAAGGTGAAAAAAATGCACTCGATTCTCAGATGACGTTACGATTACAGTCTACTGTCATCCCAAAAGAACGCGATTTTTATGGAAAAGTCACTTAACCATCAGATGACACTGCGAATAAATGACTATCATTGTTATACGAAAATAAAAAAGCGGCAACCAAATATTAGAAAAGCGGGGGAGCAAAAAGTTCCTAAAATTTTAACGCGCCCAATCTTTTAGACAGCATATAAAAGCCAAAGTGAAAACCTAATTTCTCATTTTGTCTTGTGGCCTCCATCGCTGCCACCAGTAAGCTCACTTCTCCCATTTCAAAACCCTTCCAAACCCTAGATCTTTCCAGTTCTTCAAACTCTCGCGGAATGAGCCTATATTTCTGCCACTATAACTACGAGCCGCTTTCTTTGCAGTCTGGTTAGAGAAGAGATGTCAATTCCTATATTTATGTATGATGATTCCACTTGAAGGTATCTATCCCTCTCTATCCTTCTTCTTCTTCTGTCTCTGCTAACTGTGGATTTCATCTTTGCTTATGATTTTTCTCCGTTAATCTTTTTGTCTCTCTAATCTATTATGAGTTTATCAGTTCTGTGCATAAATTATGATTGATTCGGGTCATTCACCAAATCAGTTCACTTTCCCTTTAATAATAAAGCGTGTGCTTCTGAACCAGCATTTTGGTTATCCTTGTTTATCCATGGTGATTATGAGAAGTTGGGTTTTGGCTTTTATGTTTACATGCAAAATGGTCTAATAAATGCATATGTTGGATGTGGATTTACATTTTGCCCGCCAATTGTTTGATAATATGTCCTAGAGGACTTTAGTTTCTAGAGAAATTTACAAAGAAATTCAAATTTCAAAAATTATCTACAATTTTATCACTCACTATTTTGAATTATACCATACCTAAGAGTAATATAGCAGTTATAGAAAAAGTACCTTCCGTCAACATTTCAGAAATTAAATACTTTCAAAATTATTTGACATTTGGAAGATAAAGTTTGCTACTTTTAATGTATTAAGAATTAAACTACCAATACTAATAAAACAATAATATTATTATCCTATATGATTTTCATATAAAGAACCCTAGTTTATAAGCATTCTATGATTGTTGGATACTCCTAAATGGGTTCATACAGGGAAGATTTTTTATTATTTAGAGATGAGAGAAACGGGAATGGAGCCTGATGAGTTTACTTTAGTTAGCTTGCTTTTGGTATGTGCATATAGATGTAATATTGACTTGTGCAGGTGGCATATATAACATACCATAATCATAAAATTGATCATTTTGCAAACAAAGAGCCATTAAAATGGATAACGGCCTCCATTTCAAGCTGTTTTAACATGCTGAACTAAGACTAGACAACTTCTTACCCATGTGTAGTTTTATCTGTATATTCATACAAATGAAATAAACATTTGTATTGCTTTTTTTTTATTTAATAATAATATATAAAAACAAATATACTTTGACAACTATAATAAGATCATGAATAAAGTTTGACAGGAATATGGAACTTGCATCAATCAGTACAAGAAACTTGAATTTCAGTAATTGAATTTATTTAATTTCATGGTATTGTACATAAACATGGCATACCTTTGGTGTTAAATTTGTAATTTTTATGGTATGTTCATGCTTGTTTGTTGTGTTTTAATAGGTTACCCATGTATACCCATTTAGTACCAGATTTTGAGTTTCAGGAAGCTGCACTTCATCCTGCAACTATTTAACTTACAATTGGTTGTTGGATTTGATTAGGGGGCTTGAAGCAACGAATGCTAGTGCTGCTTGCTATATTCCTGAAACCAAGAGCCACTATTTACGTAGATTTCATTATACTTGTACACCTTCCATTTTCTGTGTAATATAATTGTTATTTGAGTTGTGTCAGTGTCGGGACGTAGTACTGGAGCAGTTCTGCATCATCTTATGCTTTATGACTCTTTCTATAAAAGATAAAGGGATTTTATTATGTTGATGTTCAGGCATGGAAGTTACTCATTGTGATTCAGATCTTGTGAATATTTATGTATCTCCTAATGATAAGCATTATACTGAATATGTTTGATTCATTTGCTTTTAGATTTTTAATTTTTTTAATTGTTATTTGCTTTGTTGTTTATAGATTTGGTGTGATTTCTGTTAAGCGGTGCTTTGTGAGATATTATTGAGTGACTTTAGAAGTTGGCTCATCTTGCAACAACACCATCAATATTACTCTCCAGGTTACCCTCTCTTCCCTAACAGTTTTTTTTTTGTTTATGTAATCTTACAGAATCTAAATAAGAAGCCCAGGGATTTAGAAATCAGCATTCCAATAGTTTATGGCAATATCTCATTCTCGCTTGGAAAAAAGACAAATGAGTAAGTAAATTTTTGTTTTTTGTACAGACAAATATCTTCTATTTTTTTAATATGAAGCAAAGTTAGTTTTCTTTATATTTTGGCATCATAAAACAAGAATATGTTCTGAAATTCAAGAGTTAATGAAGCAAAGGTAGCTTTCAAGAGTTAATGCATCAAACAACCACTGCAATTCAAGTTGATTTCATTTTTCTGGGAATGTTCTGTTTCTTTGAAGTACAAAATTTTTGAACCTGACCTATTAGTTTATTTCTTATATGTTGAATCATGTTTATTTGTCAAATATAGTTGACTAAACAATTATGTATTTGTGAAATCTTAATTGGGGTTGTGGTATAGGACAAAGCTGGATATTAGAGAATTCCAAAACGTTGAGGTAATTATAACTATCCTTTACCTTCTACAATTTAGAATCATGCCTCAAGGTTCTCGAATCTCAAGCATTATTCCAATTCCTACTTTTGCTCATTTGCTTAAATTATCTTGCAATACTACTATTTCCTTTATTTTCCATTTTATCCCTATAGTACCTTTTGCAACTCCTAAATACTGTAATATTTTCCATACACCATACAGTTGATCATAGTATGAAGTAGTGCTTATTCTCTTTTGTTTGCAGATGATCTGATTCAAGTCCATTATGATGATATTTTTGCAATATACAATTAATACCATACATGATACGTCATTAGGTTAATATTTGGTCGATCAATGAATCTGAAATGTATGTTTGTAGTCTAAGAAAAAATTAGATCGAGCTCATATTGCCTTGTCAGTTAGTGTAGTTTCAGAATTCTATGCTTTACTCAGATAAGTTTACTTTGCAATTGCTCCATGCTTTTCCCATTTTGTAAGGATAAGGTACTAAAATAGGTTTCTGGTTTTTGGGGAAGTATCAATTTAGGCTCCACGTACAAAATAACACTGATATAGGCTTCACGTTTAAAAAAGGGTATCAATTTAGGCATTGAGAATAGATTGGACTATTTTCAATAAACTGTGGATTATGTGCTATCAGAATTTCATGCATCTCTAGTGAGCCGTTTCTTTTACCCTCAGTTTATGTCAATATGAATTACATATAATGGCTCTAATTACGCTATTAAAGTGTGTGGCACAATAGAGGCACTTGGCATTAAGTTCATCACTCAATTAACTTGTGTATTTTATGTTGCAGGGAGCAAAGGGATGGAAGGAAACATGCAAAGAATGGGCATAACAAGTCAGGAGATTCAAGGTTTAGGTGTTTAGGCTTCTTATATAGTTAAATGTTAGTTTTGTAATGAGAAACTTTTGGTTAGGATTGTGATCTTCACATATGTACAAGTTTATTGTTATATATAAAGGTTATTTGCACATTATTTGCAATCTACTTTGGTTATATATACAGGTTCATGGAAGAGGTAAAAACAAAAAAAAATGATAAAATTCTTATAAGAAAATGTCATCTTACTTTCTATCTATCGATACAGAACTGATAATAAACTGCCATCCTAATTACGTTCCAACGACAGAATTTAATACAAATTATATCATGTGAATTACGTTATGATGACAGTCGAGGAAATAAAAACTGTCATAACATTAACATAACACCTCCATTTTAACTTAATATTTTGACAGATTATTTAAAAATGGTGTCATGAGAACATATATTTGGTGACAATTATTATTAGATAAACCGTCATATAATTAGTGGTCAGATGACAGGTCACTATTTGGTCGCTGTCATATGAAGCTATTACATATGACAGAACGTGACCGTCGTCTGATGCCTTAAAAGACGGCAGTGAGCCCTATGACAGATTTATATCGTGCAGGACGACAGTTTTTAACCGTCATCTGAAGAGGGTTTTGGCGTAGTGAGGGATCGTGTAATCCAGAGGGCCCCTGGACATATGAACAACATCTCTTGATCCTTAATAGGTTGGAAGACCTGGCAATGACTCTGTCTGCTCCGCTTCACATGACTGAGTTCTGGATCCAGGTATTTGATTTGCCGATTGGATTTATGTCTGTTAAAATAGCTGAAATTATTGGGAATTTTATTGGTACATTCATCAAAGCTAACCTTAATAACTTCAATAGGGTGGGTAAGACTTATATGAGGCTCCGGGTTATGTTGGATGTGCAAGATGAAGATTGGTAAGCTGTGGGGTGAGTTCTCATGGATTCAGTTTAAATACGAACGTTTGCCCATGTTCTACTTCTTTTGTGGAAGGGTTGGTCATGCGGACAAGTTTTGTGAGGAAATGCTAGAGGTGGATGAACCGGTAAAGGAGGTCAGAGTTTATGGGGTGTGGATGAAGGCCTAGAGCCGAAGGGGATCGCTCCCACTGCAGTCCAAATTTCTATTTAATTCTCCACCAACTTCGGTGCAGGGAGCTTCACCTAGTACTACTGTGTCTGGCTCTAGCCCGTGTGTTCTCCGTAGCACCCAACTGAGTGGCGAGGGTGGCGCTAGACTAGAGGAAGAAGAGATTGTGGTGACTGAAGCCAAACGACATAGACAGGATGTGGAATTGCAGGATGCAAACAGAGAGAATGAAAACCCTAATCAAGCGGGACCTGGTGTTCAGGCCCGCCATAACATATGAGTGTGTTGAGCTGGCACTGCCGGGGGGTGGGCAATACCCGGACATTTTGGATGTTAGCAGAGTTAGTGTCCAAGTTTAGACCTTGTTTTATTTTTCTAATGGAAACAAAATGTAATCGTTTGAAAGTGGAAGAAATAAAGAGAAAGTTCAATTTTGCTGGCCTGTTTCATGTTGATCCTATTAACTATGATGGGGGCTTGGCTTTGTTATGGAAGGTCCCTAATTCTGTTAAACTGCTTGGTTATGCTTCTAATTTTATTGATTTCAGTGTGTCCCTCATTGGTTTACCGGAGTATCGAGTAACCGATTTTTATGGTTTCCCTGAGTGGAATAGGCGAGTGGATTCATGGCAAGCGCTGAAAGGCTTATCAACCCACAGTAATTTGCCATGGGTCTATATTGGTGATTTTAATGACATGCTATGTTAGGCTGACAAGTTGGGAGGTTTATGACACCCTCAAACCTTCATTCGCGGCTTTGGAGAAGCTATCGACTACTGTGCTTTCTCTGAGGTTCGAACCAGGGGTTACCACTTTACGTGGGAGAAGAGTAGAGGTACTGGGAGATGTATGGAGGAAAAGCTTGATTGGTGTTTTGCTACAAGCAACTGGTTGAATTTGTTTCCGGATGCGATGGTCCAGAATGAAGATGCGTGCATCTCAGACCACACGGCCCTCTTTCTATCTATTGCATATGCCATATCTGAATGCAACAGGCGTTTCCATTTTGAATCGCAATGGTTGGAGGAAGCGGGGTTACGAGAGCAGGTATCAATGGCTTGGGGCTCACGGGAGACGACGAATGTTTTGGGAAAATTGAGAGCTTGTGAGACTCGCTGCTGTCGTAGGGATCAAAGCTGTGTGTGAGATTCAGAACCTGTAGGGCGGAGGTGAACCGCTAGAAAAATTCCAGACATTTGCGAGCACCGGAAGAGCTGCTGGCAGCAAGGCAGAACCTAGAAAGATCATAACTTGAGAAGGAGAGATATTGGCAGTAGCGCTCCAGGAACCTGTGGTTCAAAGTAGGTGATTTAAACACAAGCTATTTCCATGCTTATGCGTCAAGGCGATGGCAAACGAATATGATCCGTCGGTATAAGAATGACGAAGGGCAGTGGGTGGAATGGGGAGTGGGGCTTGACGAGTTGCTTAAGGAATATTTTGAAGGAATCTCCAAGGCGGGGGTGTCGAATAGCAGCAGAATTCTAGCATGTGTTAAATCAAAGGTTAGTCTGACTATGAATGAAGAGCTTACAAAAAAATTATGTGCATAGGAGATTAAAGAGACAATCTTTAGTATGCACCTAAATAAAAGCCCGAGCCCCAATGGGTTCAATCCTGGGTTCTCTGAAACCAAAGAATACTTAGACTTGCTTCACAGGGGGGAGTTTCCTGAGGTAGTCCATGAAACAAATATTGTGTTAGTACCGAAGAAGCAAAAACCGGAAAAGGTATCTGACTTATGCCCAATAGCTCTTTGCAATGTGATATACAAAATCCTGGCGAAAGTCCTCGCGAACAGATAGTAATCTCGCCTAACCAGAGCACGTTTGTCCCGGGGCGACTGATCACAGACAATGTAATGGATCGGCCTAGTTATGCAATGTGTGAAGAATACCAAGTACCAAATTGTGCACCAGAACCACTCAGTGGGGCCAATTGTGCCACAGAGAGGGCTTAGACAGAGGGATCCTGTAACATCTCAATTTTGTGCATTTCATTTCATATAGACATATGCATTACATGACATTATTAGGGACATTAGAAAATAATATTTGCATTTTACATGGCATTAATTTCATTGAATACATGATAATTTATATAGATAATAATATTATGATAAGTGAAAGTATATGAAATAGATGTTTAAGTGTGTCTTAAAAGTATAGGGACTAAATTGAATGATTTTAAAAGTATAAGGACTCAAATGTAATTTATTAAAATTTCAATCTAAATAATATATTATACAATTTCAAATCAAAATTAATAATAAGAATAAGAATGATGATGATTATGATAGTGGTACAAAGAATAGTAATAACCATACATATACATGGGTAAATAAGGGAATTTACCCAAACCCATTAGATAACTCTTTAGAAGGATTAGATGATCCATTCTAATCTGGAAATCTCTAGAAATTTAGAGAGAGAAACACCTTCAAGAGAGAGAAAGAGAAGAAGAGGTAGAAGAAGAAGAAGGTATGTTGTTCAATTGTTTTGTAAAATCAATTTTGTCTTTAGAGTCCGATTTTGAGAAGCTTAAAGAAGAGAAATTTGTAACGTTATGTCTTAGTTGAATTCCAAAATTTGTTTCATGCTATTTGGGTAAGTATCCTAGGAGATATGGTAGTATCAATCAGACTAGGTCTAATCTGAAATCTGTACTTGATTTATTTCTTTTTGTATAGTTTGGGACATCTTAGGTTCCGAATTTGAGGAAGGTATAAAAATGAAAATTGATCCTTTATGTGTTGATTAAGCCCCTATAAAGTTTGGTTAGTATTGAATACGTAAGTAGTGAGAAACTCACTAAGGAAGTGTAGGTGTACATATTGCATAAAACGTAAATGGCGTTGTGGCATACCAGTCTAGGCACTTATGACTACTTGATTATATGGACTACTTGGACCTATATGGCCAGATATATGGACTACTTGGACCTATATGGTCATTTACATGGACTACTTGATTACATGGGCCGAAAGGTCGAATTATGAAATTACAAGGCTGTACAACAATACATGTGTTACCGTTTACCTGCTACTTGATCCCGGGAAGTGTCTAGCTGGTGGTGTCACAACAAAATTAATAAAAGGCTTATCATTTGCATATACATGAATTTGTACGTGTGTATGTGTATGTGATTATAATTCATTGATTGTTTATATTCACTGAGTGGCGACTCATATAAATCGCTAAATTTTTCAGTTGGTTGATGAAGTAGATGAACAAGAGTTTCTAGAAGGTCAGATATTGTAGATAGCATGGATGAAAGGTCGGTTGGCTGTGTTCCACCTCATTCTCTCTCCTCTCCTCACAAGCATGTAGTATAAGTAAACTTTTGGCCTAAATAAGTTGGTAAACTTTGTGTATAAATACACATGTATATATTAACATATATATGTTTAGTATTACTACGAATATAGGCTATTCATAAATGCTTTTGTCTACTGAATAGTCTCAGTTAAAAAAAAATCTACGTATAGGGTGTTACAGATCCTATCTCACTGTACCTTTTCCTAATCTGTGCGGAGGGGCTATCAGCATATTTGTCTGATTTGGAGGAAAGGGGTGAGCTACATGGGTGTCGGGTTGCGAGAAGGGCACCGCCCATATCCCATCTGTTTTTTTTGCAGATGACAACTACTTGTTTTTCAAGGCTACTGCTGGGGAGTGTGAAGTGGTGAAAGAAGGGCTAAGGCTCTATGAGAAGGCCTCTGGGCAGAAAGTAAACTTTGATAAGTCGACTATCTCATTTAGTAAAAACTGCTCGAAGGAGCGATGTGCAACGCTGTGTACAATTCTTGGTATCAATTTTATGTCTGCTCCAGAGAAGTACCTTGGGCTACCCTCTCTGATTAGCCAGAATAAGAGACATGTATTTAACTATCTTGTGGATTTTTTCTCAAATAGACTCAAGTGGTGGAAAAATAGATTTCTCTCTCGGGCCGGCAAGGAAATCCTCTTGAAATCCGTTATGCAGGCTTTACCAACGTATACCATGGGCTTGTTCATTATTCCTCAGGGATTATGCGAGGACCTTGAAAGAATGATGAACTCATTCTGGTGGGGGTCGAATAACTAGTATTCCAAGGGCTTAAGGTGGCAAGCATGGGATAAGCTGTGTGTGCCAAAGACCATGGGTGTTATGGGGTTTAGGAAGCTCCACAAGTTCAATTTAGCATTATTGGCTAAACAAGGGTGGAGGTTACTCTCAAATCTGGAATCTCTAGTAGTGAAAGTGTACAAGGCCCGGTACTTCCCCAATTCTAATTTTCTAGGAGCCACAGTAAGAAGCAATCCGAGCTATGTGTGGAGGAGTATTATAGCAGCCAAGTGTTTAGTTAAAGTGGGTGCTCGTATATCGATAGGGTCGGGAGAACAAACGAAAGTCTAGGGAACCCCGTGGCTGTCGAATCTTAACCCGTTTGTGGAGAGTGTGGCTTCTAGGCCTATTTGTGAAGTTCTAATTGCTAACTTGAAGTCTATGGACTCACTTGGATGGGACAAAGGTATTCTTCAGGAGCTGTTCTCTAGTAGGGACATTGCACTCATCAGGAATATGCCTGTAACATATAGTGGGTCGGCAGACGAGTGGTACTGGAAGGGAGAAAATTCTAGGAAATACAATGTTAAAAGTAGATATTGTTGAAACACCTTTCCACATAATTTTGATTTGACAAAATTGTTTAAGTATAATTGAAATACATATTCTAAACACACTAAGTTTAAATGCTTTGATTTATTCTACTAATGTGTTTGTTCAAATGTTGAGTTAAATTGTTTATAAGACACAAGAATTAAAAGGCCCAAGCCCAATACAAGTGTCAAAGCCCAAGTCAAACAACTCAGTACAACTCGGCCCACGTTAGCCAAAATGATGTCGCTGTGTACAAAACGCAACTCAGCAATCGAAGGATCTGGAAGACCTTCGGGAACAACTTCAAGAGCAAGCTGCTGAGTAGATTCGACAAACGTACAAGACAGCAGCTGGCTAAGGAAAACTTCCAGACAAAGTATTTCCACTTCGGGTAAAGTTCAGACGACACAGTATGCTGTCCAGTTGACTTTACCATAAGTAGTGAGACATTCTGCTGAGCTGACCGAGGACAGAAGATACACAAATCTGATTGGCCGAGAGTTCTGAGCAAGTCAGGATGACAACGACAGGAAGCCGTTTCCCTCCAACGGTTATTTTAAAATTCGAAATGACCGATGCCCAGACGTCTCTATAAATAGAGTGCCATCAGAAGCTTCAACACTTACAGAACTTGATCAAGCCATTACGCTGACCAAATCTCTACGCAAAGTTCTGCAAGCAAAAAGCAAAGCAACCTTACACTACATTCAATATCTTTTATGTAAAAGTCTAGAGTGATTATTCAATCATTTAAGGTGTCTTAGCAAATCATTGTTTAGGACAAACACTTATCATTTCTAGAGATTAGAAAGGAGAGGCTGAGTACTCGGTTATAGTACTCAGCAAGAGATTAGGATTGAGTAGAGGTATAGAGGAAGGTACTCTTGTTATACTCAGTTGCTAAGATTGTAAAAGGTTTGAGGCTCTACCTTTAAAGAGCTCAGTAGAGGATTTGAAATCTCGGAATGTGTTCCGGGGACAGGACGTAGGCTTAGAAGAAGCCGAACCTGGATAAATCTGCTGAGTAACGTATTTCTTACCTTAAACTCCTTGTATATATTGCTTGCTTAAATAACCAAAACTGACCAAGTAAAAAGGTCAAGCTGAGTTGTGCGCATCGAACATCTGAGCTCAGGAATAGACTTTAAGTGCTATCTCCTGACTCAAGTCAAGAAACTGACCTAGTCACCAGTTGACTAAGCCAGTATCTTATTGATCACTCAGCGCCGCTGTTAAAACCTTTTCTCTTAAGAAAAGAAGTTTGCCCAAACTTAAGAAAAAGTTTAAATAGTTCCTAACCCCCCCTTGGAACTATACTTGCACTGTTATAAGGGACCAACAAGTGGTATCAGAGCCTAAAAGCTCTCTGTAAAAGGTCTAACAACCTTAAGCTGATCCCTACCATGGGCGAAAACAGTACTCGGTTTCTCCCAGGAAACCAAACAACTCAGATACTGCCTGAGGGGCTGTCCATCACTCGGCCTCCCCTATTCTTCGGGTCTAACTATACCTTCTGGAAGAATAGGATGAAAAATTTCATTTAGGCTACAAATATGAGTGCCTGGCTATCTATAGTTCAAGGCCCATTTGTACCTGTCGAAGTTGTGGCTGGCCAAACAGTTGTAAAAGCTGAGGCCAAATGGACAGAGGATGATCTTAAGAAGCTTCAAAATCACGCTTCGGCTATCAATATGCTTCACTGTGCGCTCGATGCTGCAGAGTATAATAAAATCTCAGGCTGTGAGTCGGCGCAAGAAATCTGGAAAAAGCTGGAAGTCACCTACGAGGGAACAAATAAAGTAAAGGAGTCCAAGGTGAATCAGCAGATGAGACTGTACGAGCTGTTCGAGATGAACAATGATGAGGGCATCTCAGACATGAATGCAAGGTTTACCAACATCATTAATGAGCTCAAGAGACTTGGGAAAATCTTCACTGAGGAAGAACAAGTCAAAAAGATACTCAGGAGTCTTCCTAAAGACTGGCAAGCAAAGAAGACAGCTGTTGAGGAAGCTCAGGATTTAACCACCTACAAATATGACGAACTCATCGGCTCATTGCTGACCCATGAGATATCTATGAAAAACTTCGAGGTGAAGGAAAAATCTGAAGACAAGAAGTAGAAATCTCTTGTCATGAAAGCTGACTCCACTGACGGGAGCTCAACTGATGATGAGGAGATGGCTATGTTCACAAGGAAGATGAAAAGGCTGTTCAGGAAGAATGACAAATATTCTAAGAAGCCTTACAGAAAGTTTGATAAGTATAAGGCTGACTCAAGCGACAACAAATACAAAAAGGACAGCTCAAAGCCCATTACATGCTTTGAGTGCCATCAAACCGGCCATATTAAGTCAAGCTGCCCCACACTGAGGAAAGATAAGAAGAGCGGCAAAAAGGCAATGGTGGCTACATGGAGCGACAGTGATGAGTCTTCATCTATAGAAACTGAGGCCACCGAGTCAGCGAAGATATGCTTCATGGCTGACGAACTTGCTGAGCCATGCGGTTCTGAGCATGCTGACCTATCCGTCGCATCAGATGACGATGAGCAATCAAATGAGGTAATTACTCTTCCCCAGCTCAGAAACGATATGGTTAATGCCCTGAGTGATCTCTACACACTTGTCAAGAAGTGTAATAAGAAAGTTAGAGCACTCAGCAGACGCTGTGACGAAGTGGAAGAGGTCAAACTGAGTGACCTCAGATTCCTTCTTCAGGACAATTCAACTCTGCATGATAACATGAAGATCATACATGAGTCTGTCTCTGAAGTCCAATCAGTTTCAAAGAAACTGAGAAAGGACGTCACAACTATCCAGAACCAACTAATGGTTCCAAATAAAAGAAACATTCCTCTGAGAACTCAGTACCAAGGTACTCAGCAGAGATGGAATCCCCAGCGAAAAGTCCAGTGTGACTTTTGTGGGAAGAAAGGACACACCACTAAGGTGTGCTGGCACGCTCAGCACTGGGGTGCTGACAAGTTAGTGAAACATCCTAAACAGAAGGTCAGCTATGACTTCTATGGAAAGAATGGCCATACTGTCCATGTATGTCGCCATAAAATAAAATATGATGCTTTACCTGTTGCACCTAACAAGCAAGGACCCAAAAAGAATTAGGTACCTAAAAGTAACTAGTTACAATGCAGGTAAGCCTGAGATGTGCCAAGAAGTCAAAGATATGGTATATTGACAGCGCATGCTCGAGGCATATGACTGGTGATGAAACTCAGTTCATCACGTTTGAGCGTAAACGAGGAGGAAGTGTAAGTTTTGGAGACAACAATAAGGGTAAGATAGTAGGGTCAGGAACCATTGGAGGTAATCCTACTATTGAATCTGTCTCCCTAGTCAGCGGACTCAAATATAACTTACTCAGCGTAGCTCAGCTATGTGACAATGGGAGAAAAGTTATATTTGATGCTTCTGGATGTAAAATATACGAGGGTAAAACAAATGAGTTAATCTTAACTGCCCCTCGCATAGATAATGTCTTTATGCTAGACTTAGAGAAAAAGTTTTCAAAAACTGTGTGCTTAGTATCAAAGAAAGAGAATTCCTGGCTATGGCACAGGAGACTTGGTCATGTAAGCATGGACCTCCTGGCCAAACTAGCAAGAAAGCAATTAGTTGAGGGACTGCCTGAACTTAAATTTGAAAAAGATCAATTATGCCACGCTTGCCAAGCTGGAAAACAAACCAAACAATCTTTTCACAGCAAAAATATTGTCTCAACTAAGCGTCCGTTAGAGTTACTATACTTGGATCTCTTCGGTCCAGTCCAGCCGCTGAGTCTGGGTGGAAGAAGATTTTCCTTGGTCATTGTAGATGACTTCTCTCGGTACACGTGGGTTATCTTGCTGACCAGCAAGGATGAGACCTTTGAGACATTTTCAAATTTGGTTAGAAAAATTGAAAATGATAAAGACCTAAAATTAGCTCACATCCGTAGCGATAATGGTGGAGAATTCAAAAACCAAAAGTTTGTTGAATTCTGTGAAGCCAGCGGCATTGACCACAATTTTTCTGCTCCTAGAACACCTCAACAAAATGGGGTTGTTGAAAGGAAGAACAGAACTCTGGTTGAAATAGCCAGGACAATGCTGGATGAGCATAGGCTTCCAAAGTATTTTTAGGGAGAGGCTGTTAACACAGCGTGCTATATTCTTAATAGGGCTCTAGTTAGACCTATATTAAAGAAAACCCCCTATGAACTTTGGAAAGGACGAAAGCCCAACATTGGATACTTTCGTGCCTTTGGCTGTAAATGTTTTATTTTAAATACCAAAGATAGCTTAGCAAAGTTTGACTCAAAAGCTGATGAGGCTATCTTTTTGGGCTACTCAACAAACAGCAAAGCATACAGAGTTTTTAATAAGCGAACTCAAGTTCTAGAAGAGTCAGTACATGTGGAGTTCGACGAAACTAACCCTGCAGGTAGATACCAGCCGCTGACCGAAGATGATCCACACTCAGTAACCGCTGACCAAGAACTAGCTACTGAGTCATTCACGAAAAGGCTGACCAAGAGTAAGAGTGAACCTAAGATTACTTTTACTGACCCATCTACTTCTGCAGAGATTATTGAAACACAGACAGCACAAGACATAAATCTACCTAAAGAGATAAGGATTCCAAGAGGGCACTCAGAAAGTGCAATCCTTGATTCTGCTGGGAATACCCTGATGATGAGGAATCAACTCAGGAAGTACCTCAGCAATGTAGCCTTCGTCTCAGTACAGGAACCTAAGAACTTCACTGATGCTGAGGAAGATGAATTCTGGATGAACGCAATGCAAGAGGAGCTCGATCAATTCAGAAGAAACGATGTATGGGAGCTAGTGCCTCATCCAAAGAGTCAAAAGACCATTGGAACAAGATGGGTCTTCAGGAACAAGATGGATGAACAAGGGAATGTAGTCAGGAACAAAGCAAGGCTTGTAGCTCAGGGCTACAGTCAGCAAGAAGGTATTGACTACGGTGAGACCTTTGCCCCAGTGGCAAGGCTAGAAGCTATTAGGATCTTATGTGCATATGCATCTTACATGAACTTTAAATTATTCCAAATGGATGTCAAAAGTGCATTTCTTAATGGAGTTATAAACGAGGAGGTTTATGTTAATCAACCTCCAGGTTTTGAGGACCCTAAATTCCCAAACCACGTTTATAAACTCAAAAAGGCTCTGTATGGCCTCAAGCAAGCACCACGTGCTTGGTATGGGAGGCTGACCAGTTTTTTGCTGACTATAAATTATGTCAGGGGCAAAGCTGATACAACCTTATTCATTAAGAGAAAGGGTAAAGATACCCTGCTGGCCCAAATTTATGTTGATGATATAATATTTGGTGCAACTAACGAATCAATGTGCAAGGAGTTTAGCAAACAAATGTAGACTGAGTTTGAAATGTCCATGATGGGAGAACTCAACTTCTTCCTCGGTCTTCAAATTAAACAAGGAAAGAACGACATCTTCATCAGTCAAGCCAAATATGCCAAGGAGATATTAAAGAAATATGATTTGGAAAATTGCAAGCCAATATCCACTCCTATGGGCACTGACACTGTCCTATGCACTGACGAGAATGGTAAGTCAGTAGACAGCAAATTATATCGAGGTATGATAGGCTCTCTACTTTACTTAACAGCAAGCAGACCGGATATTCAGTTCTCAGTATGCTACTGTGCTAGATATCAATCTAACCCTAAGGAATCTCATTACATTGCTGTAAAAAGAATCCTTAGATATTTGCAAAGCTCAGTGAACGCAGGTTTATGGTATCCCAATACACATGATTTCACACTCATCGGATACACTGACGCTGACTATGGACGGGATAAGCTGGAACGTAAAAGCACCTCTGGAGGATGTCACTTCTTAGGAAGCTGTCTTGTATCCTGGTTCAGCAAAAAGCAGGCGTCAGTAGCCTTGTCTACCACTGAAGCTGAGTACATTGCTGCTGGTCATTGTGTTGCTCAAGTCCTATGGATTAAGCAACAACTTAAAGACTATGGTGTTCAAACAAAGACAATTGAAGTCAAATGTGACAACAAAAGTGCAATTGATCTTTCAAAGAACCCAATTCAACACAGCAGAATGAATCATGTCAGCATCAGACATCACTTCATTAGAGACCATGTACTCAAAGGTGAGATAAAGCTGACCTTTGTCCCAACGGACGAGCAGCTTGCGGATATCTTCACGAAGCCACTGGCCCGTGAACAGTTCAGCATACTGAGAGAAGCTATTGGTATGTTTAATCCTCTTCAGTAAATTCCTGAACTAAATGAATATGCATGCTGAGTGAATTACTATGCTGAATGATTGTTTTTGCTGAGTACTCATTGAAATTAATTGAACAGCAAATACTGAGTAAATTGCACAATGAGTAAGTTAGTTTAAACTTAGAAATCATCCCTTTATGCAATACTGACCACTCAGAATATGAAACACTTAGTATTTTAAATGCTGAGTGTTAGATCCGTTAGAATAAATGCAAAAGCACACGTATAGCCACCTAGGATGACGTACGTGCCGAATGTGTCATAAAAGCCAGGATTTTTGTCGTTTCACAATCCCGAGGCAAAACTGACACATGGATTCGTTTAGATCCACACTTCACCACTATAAATAATGGGTAAATCCCCATTGTTTTCTCTTTACGTCTACCGAATTCTAAGGCAAAGAAAGTTTTCTCTCTAAACACTCTCAAAGCTTCCCAAACGCATTCTTCAACTATGACTAAAGTTACCTTCAACATCTCCGGTGCTGGCCACTCTAAGCCCAGCTCCGATGAAACTTCCAGGCAAACCTCTGTGCCGGAATCTACCAAGGTCACCTCGCCGAGCAAAGGAAAAACTGGCCAAACCTCCTCTGGTAAGGGAAAGCCTGAAAAAGTCAGGACCTATTCGAAGGTCTTCGAAAACGTCCGAGAATGGAAGGTTGAGCCCTCAATATGGGTATCTGAAGCCTTTGTATAAACCGAACAACCCTTTTGTGAGTGGATTTCACAAAATGGATGGACTGAGCTGTTTTCGATTAGGGATCACACCTATCCTGACCTGGTAAAGGAGTTTTACCACAACCTTCGCGTTGCCAATGATAACCAGGACTACCTGGTAACAGTGGTGAAAAAGAAAACCATCTTCATCAACCCTCTCTATCTAGGGAATTTGCTCAAGTTAAAAACTGAGGGAGCAAGGCTAAGGAGATCTGGAGATCAGGATGGTACTGGGTACGAGGTCAACTTCTGCAAACCTGAAGGCCACTCAGGAGAAGTCTCAGCTTCATCTATGGGTCAGCACCAGAAGATGGCTCATTATCTACTGAGTTACTTTATTTATCCGAAGATCAACTGCACTACCTCAGCAACGAACTTCGAACAATGCTTTATCTGGCATATGCTGACGTACAAGCCGATCAACATGCCAGTATTTCTCATTGCTGGCTTCCAAAGGAGTACGGGTACTCTAATGCTAGGATCAATCATCACCAGGATCCTCATTGATCATCAGGTAGACCTGACAGATGAAGAAACAGCTAGAGGATCTGAGATCACAGCGGCTTCGCTGAGAGCGTTGAAGTTCGGTCAGCCTTTGAAGAAAGGTAAAGCTGCTGCTGAGGGAACTGCTGTCCCACAGAAAGGAAGAAGGACTAAGGCCCCAGCTTCCCGGAAAAGAAAAGCTGTTGGGACTCCTTCAAAAGATGCCGAGTCTCCAGCTAAGAGGCAGAAGTCAACTGCTAAGTCAGCTGAGAAAAGGAGCAGGCAAGATGAGCCTGAAACTGAGGACACTAATGAGCAACCTCAGAAGAAGCAGAAGCCTTCTACACTGACTCCCCTCGAGGCTATTCCTACTGACATCGTTGTGCCTGGTGACTCTCACTTCACCCAATGTCAAGGAAATGAGGCTGAGTATGAAGAAGAAGAAGTGCATTTGGACGACCAGTTCATTGCACAAGTTGAGGAAGAATTGGATGGGGATTCTGATGACGATGATGAGAACAACGATGATGCTGACTCCGAGGAGACAGCTAGTGAAATCGAAGCTGAGCACGCCAATACTGGGTTGGCTGCTGGAGAAGAGCAAGAACTTGACCAACACAACGTTGATCAAGTCCAAGAGCAAAATGACCTCCCTCATCATGATCAGGAAGAAACCTCTCATTCTCACTCAGGAGAGTCTATTCAAGCTGACAATCCTCCTACTCCTCCTCGAAGAAGAAAACTCATCAAGGCAAGTCAGAAAGAAGTCAGTGAGACTCCTGTTGAACTAACAACTTTTCCTACCTTTGCCGTTCAACAACCAACCAAAGACCCCTCTGCCCTAAAACTCAAATTTATTGGTAGAAAACCTGCGGCATCCATCGAAAAACAAGCCTCTGTTTCTTCTCAACAGGAACATGCCGACTTAAGTGCTTCCGCCAACTCAACCAGTCAAGTTGAGCCGATTACTGTAAATGCTCTTATTCCAAGCATGGTGCTGACTCCAAACATATCCGCCCCTGTCAGCACTGACAGTATTCGCGTTGCTACTTCTCCAACTCATCTATCTGCTGATTCATCAGTTCTACCAGAATCTCAAGTGC
The DNA here is from genome assembly GCF_963576675.1 of Euphorbia lathyris. Taxonomy (NCBI): domain Eukaryota; kingdom Viridiplantae; phylum Streptophyta; class Magnoliopsida; order Malpighiales; family Euphorbiaceae; genus Euphorbia; species Euphorbia lathyris. Next base: position 35,394,425 of record NC_088919.1, read on the forward strand.
AGATTGGAACAACACTTCCAGTCACTGACCATGTCATTCCCTTGACTCCTCCTCCTACCGGTCACACTGATGTCACTGAAGGCTCTCAAAGCTATCTGAATGCCACTGAGTCCGGATACAGAATAATCGACTCAGTGCAAGCGTTGATCAAAGACCTTCAACAATCCACTCCTCCTGCTGCTGGGTCTTCATCTATTGAGACTACTCAGCTTTCCCAGGTCACTCAGCTTCTCAACGAAGTTAAGGGATTCAAGGACTTGCTGAACGTCATCATCACTTATCAAACACAGCAAGCCAAGCAGGACGCTATCGCCAAGCTGGCTGAGATCCAGCTGACAACCGTTCAACACTTGAATTCTCTACAACACCAGGTTCAGAACTTGTCAGCTGCGAACCAAGGCTATGCAACCTCTACTGAGGTCAAGATGCTCTTTGCTCAGCTTCACACCGAGCAACTCAAGACCAATGAGCAAATGGTCTCTTACTCTCAGTGCTCAGTGGAGCAAATTGGTGAAGCTGTTCGATCGCTCAATCTGAACAAGCAGGAGATGGACACTGACCAAATGAAACAGAACGAGATGCTGTCTATCACAAGACAAACCTTCAATCACATCCGTCACGCAAATATCCAGTGTCAGTACTTTGACACTTACCTACTCAAAACCTTTTATCAAGTCATTGCTGGACTGACTGATGCACTTATATGGATTGGTAAGTCTGAAGCTTTCATCGTCAGTATGATCAGCGCTGCCAACCTCAATATACCTGATGAAGTCTCCAATCAGGGTGTTGCCATTTTTGATGGTGTAAATGAAAGCGCTGACCGCCTTAAAGCGCTGTCCAACGAACTGACCAGGGCTGTCTTAACCGACAGCTTTAGGATTCCTCCTCCCGATGCTGACAAAACGGGGGAGAAAGAACAAGCGAGAACACCAGCAAGAACACAGCATGGGTCTAGTCAGTCCCAACAAAAGAAAAAGAAATAGATATAGGCTAGCTCAGTATAGACTAAGTATGATGTAATCTATATGCCTTGTCTTTAAGTTTTTTTTGTAAACACCGACTACCGATATCAATATATCATATCTGCATCTTTCATTCTATTCCTGAGTTATGATATATGTTGCTGTGTACTGAGTCTCTATGTATCTTCAATTAAAACTGATAACGTGTTTGACATTGACTTATATGCCTATATAACATTATCTTATAGAACTCATTGAACAACAAATTACTCAGCGCACTCTAAATGTTTAAACCTTCCGCTTAATACTGAGTAAATAGAATATGTTACATAAGCTGACCTATATCTGAAAACTGACCTTAGACTTACTCAATTAAACCTTTAAATGTTTAGAGTAAAACTAAGTCAGTAGCTCAACCCTGACGAGGGAGTTTGCTAAGTTATAATAGGTCAACTATCATGGGGAAGCTCAATACTGAGTTCCTCGCTGAATAGTTTTGCCAACATCAAAATGGGGGAGTTTGTTGAAACACCTTTCCACATAATTTTGATTTGACAAAATTGTTTAAGTATAATTGAAATACATATTCTAAACACACTAAGTTTAAATGCTTTGATTTATTCTACTAATGTGTTTGTTCAAATGTTGAGTTAAATTGTTTATAAGACACAAGAATTAAAAGGCCCAAGCCCAATACAAGTGTCAAAGCCCAAGTCAAACAACTCAGTACAACTCGGCCCGCGTTAGCCAAAACGATGTCGCTGTGTACAAAACGCAACTCAGCAATCGAAGGATCTGGAAGACCTTCGGGAACAACTTCAAGAGGAAGCTGCTGAGTAGATTCGACAAACGTACAAGACAGCAGCTGGCTAAGGAAAACTTTCAGACAAAGTATTTCCACTTCGGGTAAAGTTCAGACGACACAGTATGCTGTCCAGTTGACTTTACCATAAGTAGTGAGACATTCTGCTGAGCTGACCGAGGACAGAAGATACACAAATCTGATTGGCCGAGAGTTCTGAGCAAGTCAGGATGACAACGACAGGAAGCCGTTTCCCTCCAACGGTTATTTCGAAATTCGAAATGACCGATGCCCAGACGTCTCTATAAATAGAGTGCCATCAGAAGCTTTAACACTTACAGAACTTGATCAAGCCATTACGTTGACCAAATCTCTACGCAAAGTTCTGCAAGCAAAAAGCAAAGCAACCTTACACTACATTCAATATCTTTTGTGTAAAAGTCTAGAGTGATTATTCAATCATCTAAGGTGTCTTAGCAAATCATTGTTTAGGACAAACACTTATCATTTCTAGAGATTGGAAAGGAGATGCTGAATACTCGGTTATAGTACTCAGCAAGAGATTAGGATTGAGTAGAGGTATAGAGGAAGGTACTCTTGTTATACTCAGTTGCTAAGATTGTAAAAGGTTTGAGGCTCTACCTTTAAAGAGCTCAGTAGAGGATTTGAAATCTCGGAACGTGTTCCGGGGACAGGACGTAGGCTTAGAAGAAGCCGAACCTGGATAAATCTGCTGAGTAACGTATTTCTTACCTTAAACTCCTTATATATATTGCTTGCTTAAATAACCAAAACTGACCAAGTAAAAAGGTCAAGCTGAGTTGTGCGCATCGAACATCTGAGCTCAGGAATAGACTTTAAGTGCTATCTCCTGACTCAAGTCAAGAAACTGACCTAGTCACCAGTTGACTAAGCCAGTATCTTACTGATCACTCAGCGCCGCTGTTAAAACCTTTTCTCTTAAGAAAAGAAGTTTGCCCAAACTTAAGAAAAAGTTTAAATAGTTCCTAACCCCGCCTTGGAACTATACTTGCACTGTTATAAGGGACCAACAGATACAAGATGCTTATGTCTGCTATGGCACATGGTGGAATTAATTTGATAAATTGGAACCTGTTCTGGTCCTTGAAACTGCCACCGAAGGTGAAAAATATGGTATGGCGAGCCCTCACCGGCTGTTTGGAGACGCTAGAGGCATTGTGGAGTAGGGGAGTGGAGACGGGGACAGATTGCCCAAGATGTGTGCTTCACTGCAAAAATGGTTTCCACGCCCTTGTGTGCTGTCGTTACGATAAGGAGGTGTGACACATGATGCCGTTAGGTGATATTAGTAGTCGTGCTGCTGATTTTTGTGGAATTCTGGGCAAATCTGCAGGTGTCTGTGTCCATCGAACAGTTGTAGCTGGTGGCGATGACATGCTGGGCGAATTGGACGGCTCAGAATGATTGGTTTGAAAACGTGAGGTACGACCTACTGCAAATCGCTACAATGAGGCGGTGGCCTTCCTCCGGAATTGGCAGTATGCTCAGCTGCTTAATTCGATGCCGATGTCGTCGTCTATGCCGCCCGTTGCGAGTTGGAAGCCTCCTCCTACGAATGTTAGAAAGATAAATGTAGATGCGGCGGTGTTCCGGAACTCGGTCATAATTTCGTTCGGGATGGTAATGAGAGATGCTGACCGTGGGTTTATATAGGGTCGTTGCGGGATGTTGGTTGGTCCGTGTGAGGGATATGTGGCAGAAGCCCTTGCTTTCCGTGAAGTGCTGATGTGGATCAAGGGGCCCGACGGATCGGGTATTATTATGGAATCGGATTTCCAGTTGCTGACACTAGCTATCCGTAATGAGTTACAGGGATCCTCCGCAGTTAGTCGAATAATTTCTGATTGTAAAATGTTGTTAAATGAGATTATGGACTGCAACGTTAGCTCGGTAAAACGCTTAGCGAATCAGGTTGCTCATGCTTTGGCAAGGGTCGTTGATTCTATGCCTGAGGGTGGGGAATGATGGAATGTACCTCCTGCGTTTTTGTGCGATAGCCTTCGGGTAGATTCTTAATATAATTTTTTCATTCTTTCAAAAAAAAAAAAAGAATTTTTCCAATCTTATTAAACTTATTGCACAGTGATATAAGATTTGATGGATATTTAAGTTAAAAATAAAAATGAAATAAATGAGTATTACTTTTTTTTTTTTAATCACTACCTCAGTTCATTTATTTCCTATACTAAACATCATCTGTTAAAGTGGAGAGAAAGAAAATAAAGTAAGAAGTGAGCTAGAGAGAGATAACGGTAATTTTCTTAAGAGAAAAAAAAGCCAGTGTTTTTTTAAGGTAATGTATGGTAAGTGTATGAGACTTACCTTGTTTGTTTTGGAGTGTAATTGTGAAGTAAAGTAAGTGAGGGTAGGTGAAGGTAAAATTAGCATGGTTTTTGTTACACCCGGATTTGGGGGTAAAGAGGGTTAATCAACTTCTTTTTCCAATAATACCCTCATTTTATATTGGGTAAATAATTATAAGGTCCTTATATTTTTACTTAACACACTACTAAGTCTATCATGTTATTATAAGGTCCTTAAGTTTTATCATAATCAATTCTTTAGTCCTTCCATCTGTTTTTGTAAATGAAAATCCAAAATTGTTCCTAGTTATATACATTAAAAAATTAATCTTTTAGTTTCAAATTTAATCTAATTAGTTTTAATGAAGTTTTTGAACTACATATACACCGAAATTAATATACTTAAAAAATGTATTATTAATTTTCTTAAATCGTAATTATTTGTTGATATAATATCTTTAAACTAACATTAAATATTATTATAATTTTTTTATAATTGATTAAAAATCATATATTTTTTCTTCATTCGTAAAATTTATTAGAATTGTAATGTTTTTTACAATGATAGTCTTACTCTTATTTTAATAATTTTTAAAATATTTTTCATTTATTTTTTTAGTCAATAGATTTTATGTTATTAAATTAAAGTTCTATAATTGTATAAAAATTAATAAATCAATTACTTTATAATGGAGAGATTGTGATTATGTAGGAAAAAAGAGAAAAAAATATAAAATAGAAAAAATATATGTTTTATTATTAAAACATAAAGTAAATTTTGGTATTTTAAAATTTATTTAGTATAGTTTGACCATTGATCCAAGTATAAGGACTAAGAAGTTAACAAAAACAAAAACTGGAGGACTATATAATTATTTTTAAAAACATATGGACTAAGTAGTGTATTAGGTAAAAACACAGAGACTTTATAATTATTTATCCTTTTATATTTTATTTCCAATATCTTGCCATTTATTAATGAAGAAATTACGCCTAATGCTAGGCTTCACAACAAAATTTACAATTAATGCTTGTAATATTGTCTTTTATAGTTTTTTTTTTTTTTTTTAATCTTTTTATCATAAACCCAAATTATTATTTTTTGATCAAATGTTGCATATTAAGTTAATATTTTAATAGACATTTTCAAACAACTCTAATCAATACTTAGAATTTTATTTTGATTGTTAGATATTTTTTGAAAAGAGTATAAGTGAGGACTTAACTACTCCCAAAATTAATATATTGTAATTAAATTAAATTTTATTAGAATTTTATTTAGTTTATAAAGAAATAGAAGTCATAATTAAAAGTAAGGATACAAGGGGGCGTTTGGTTCACAAGGGGTAAGGGAAAAAGAATCAAGAAAGAGAAACTAAAGGAAAGGAAATGAATAACCATTAATTCCCCTATGTGTTTGGATATGTTTAGGAAAGGGAATGAGGGTAAAGGGAATCCAATTCCCTAGAGGGCATGAGGTAATGGCTTAACCTAAAGTGGGGTAATGGCTTAACCTAAAGTGGGTAAAGTGAATGAGTTTTTTTTGTAAACAAACAAGAACAAAGGGAATGAAACCCTCTCATTCCTATTCCCATTCCTAAAGACCCCAAACCAAACGCCCCCTAAGAGTAATTTTGTATATAACTTTACTACTTTACCTTCAAACCAAACACAATTACATTATTAAACCATTATTTACTTTACTTTCTATTCAAATACAACAAGTTATTTCATATACCCCACTCACTTTATCTTAAAGAGTGTTTGGTTGAATAAAAAAGCATCATGGAATGGGAATGTAATTGAGTTATTCTCATTTAGAGTGTTTGATTAACCAAATTTAATTAGGGAATGAGAATGTGATTCCCTTAAACTAGGAATAATTCATTCCCTCCCTAATAGAGGTTAATCAAAAATTGATTCCCTTTGGAATCAAATAGAAAACAGTTATTTTTTCCTTCATCACACTTCCACGATATACTTTGTGCTCAGTTTGTTTTAACTTTTTAATTTTTTTTTAATTCATTTCCTTTTATATGTTTGTTACGTTTTTTATATATTATTTTATTTCTAATTGCTATTTGATCATATGAATATGAATGAAAATTTATATTAATATATTATGAAGGATACTTTTATTATTAATATACTTTTTAGTATTTTGTATATTACAAATTAATTTGTTAATTATTAATAATTTATTTTTTTTTACATGTCAAATATATCAATATATAGTTAATTTTAATTTTGTCACGTTTTGATTCCGATTCCAAAATTTGAACCAAACGCTCGTAAAAATGATTGAATTCCGATTCCAGATTAAACCAAACAAAAGAAATAAATAGGCATTCCGATTCTGATTCCGTAGCATTCCGATTCCGATTCCAATTCCGATTCCGAAGTTTGAACCAAACACCCCCTTACTTTAAATAACCACAATTCAAACAAGCCCTAAGTAAAGTAACAAAACAAAAAGAAGAGGACGAAAATAGTAATTTCAAATGGAGCGTGGTAGCACATAATTTGAATTTTGAATTCAGCACGTGCCAAGCATTCAAGTTTCACCTATAATACCGCCCAAATTTTCATTTTGAAAATTTGCCATTTCTGCTTTCACCCAAAGTATATCTTCTTCTTCCTACTTAATTCATTATCTGCAGTGCTTCTTTCTCCCAAAAACTATCAATTCAAAGGTAACAATCTCTTTTTTCAGTAGCCGGATTCTTCTCTTCACTGCTCTATTGTAGACTTCCATTTCCTATTTCCTTGTTCTGATGATCCTCGCTTATTATTTTTCTTGTCTGTTTAACAATTATTTCAAGATTGAGATTCTTTACTGTTTTCATTACTACTCATTGTTCTGATGTCTTTACATTTCTTTCAGTTGCAATCGATACACAATGGCAGAATCTAGAGACAGATTGTCAAGGCCCATTGATATAGCTTCTTTATACGCTCGTAGCCGGTTTGGTACTCCTGGGATTTATCAAGACCAGCCAGACCTAGAAAGACTTCTGAATCCTCCGATCCGTCGGCCAATTGCAACGAGTCCTGTTGTCCCTCGAAGAGGTGGTTTAGGCACTCCAAGAGTCCAGGCTGGGACAGGTCGAAATATGTTCAGAACCCCAGCTACAGACAGAGAGAATATGCCTATTGGGAGTGCGAGTAGAGGAACTCGAAATGGAAGAGGTCGGGCATCGAACCGTGTCTTACCTTACCGGTACCCGAGAACTCCTCTTCGTGACATAACTGCGATTGTTCGGGTAACCCTAATTTTCTTTATCCTCTTCTTTTTGGTGTTCTTTTAATAGTTGATTATTGATGTGGTATATTGTGATTGAATTGCATTCTTACTTTTTATATGAAGTTTCATTCTGTAATTCTCGGGAATTCCCTTTCCATTAGGTTTAAGATAGTGAAAAATCTTTTTATTCTGTTGAGTAATTAGTCATACTTTAGCTTGATTGTGTTTGATGAATACAATTTTTTCATGGTTAAGCATGGAGATTGAGATTGAGATTGTCGTTCTTGTTGGATAGTTGGAATTCACCAACTCGATCCCTCTATGCGTCACTTTATTTGAGTCGGACTTTGCCCAATAATTTTTAGATCCTCAACATAATTGAATAACCTTCTATGAAATCTTTCCATTTGTTCGCTTTCCTTTTGTAGTTCTCTCAATTCAGTCCTGTTCAATACGTTGGCTGATTTTTCTTTAATATGTGGTTGACTACTCCATGGAAGAGAATAATTTAGATACCTCTCATGTAAGTTACTAACTTACACGTACTAATTTCGTGTTTGTTCCAATCCATTTAAGGTTGTTTTGAGTGGCAATAATGAAAGTTTTATAGTTTATAAACTTTATAATGCTCAATTTCTCAAAAAGTGTACCTAATTTTATTTTGACAACTCAACTGTCAGAATACTTCAATATTGATGCTAGTCTTAACCAAGAAACTGTGACTTATATGTTCAGTGCTTATGAAGTTGTCTAGTCTTAATGAAAGCTTGCTATGAGATACTTTTAATTTTAGGGCCTTCAATTCTAGCCTTAAATTCTAACAGTATTTGAGTTGTTTGTATATGTAGTGTCTTTGGCTTCATTTTGGGAAATCTATTCATAATCCATTATTGATGGTTATGATTAGAATGTTATTTTCCTACAACAGATCCCAAGAGAATACCTTGTTATCCCATCTGTTTTTCTTTTTAAGTTTTTATTTCCTTGTTCAGTGCTTAGCCTTGCATTATTTTGCGTTCCATTGTTTAATTTGTATTCTAACTTAGATTGTTGTTTTATAAATCTGTTCTAGTTTTGAACTTTTTATTAGATGTTATTGCAGAGTTCATACCAGATGGGTTCTGTGGCTTTTACTAAAAGAGTGATGCTCAACTAGAGCATCCAACCCAAATAACTGTCAGTGTGATTCAGTCACATAGCATTTTACTATTGTTGGGCGTGTTGAAAGGATGAGGTTTCTCCCTCACACTTATCAACCAAACACCCAGTTCTCCACAACCAACAACAACAACAAAGGCTTAGTCCCGAAATGATTCGGGGTCGGCTAACATGAACCATTATATAAAACCGTGAAATCAAGTCGTGTCAGCGACACAAATTCGCTTAGGTCTTCCCCTACCCAGTTTTCCACAACCGATGTGGAAAAACCCAACAGCTATTTGATCTAGTGCCAATGTGTTGTCTTACCTTTCAAGTTCTGTTAAGGCAGAATGGATTGACCCTCATTTCATAATTCTTTTGTCAGTAGGTATACAACCTACGTATTCAGAAAAAAGTATGGAAGTGTGCTCTTAACTATTTATCCTAATTTTGGAACAATTCTATGATCAGGCATATGAAAGGAGAAGGAAACTTGTGGGAGGAAGCAGGGCCCAAGAAATTGAGAGTCCAACGCCCCACACGTATCGGGTTGGCAACTCCTCTGAATCATCATCGCCAGGTGCTCATTTCGAGCACAGTAACATGAAGACTCCAGCTCCAAGAACTGCATTGAAGCGCTGCCCTACTACTGTGGGAAAAGTGTCAAAAATTCTGCTTGCTGTTACAAATAAAGCCTCGGGAGATTCAGAGTTTTTAACACCTCAGAAAAAGCTCTTGAACTCAATTGACACAGTTGAGAAAGAAGTGATGCAGGAATTGCAGAAACTACAGAGGACTTCAAGCGCTAAAAGGGCAGAAAGAGAGAAAAAGGTCCGAACTCTCATGTCATTGCGGTAATTGATCATCTTCTGATGATATTTCTATTTTTTTTTTCCCAGAATGACAAATAGTAGTAGTTAGGAAACCATAGGAGATATGGGCCTAAATTTCATCTACTGGTGAAGCAAAGATGGATTGATCATCTACTGGTGATATATTTGTGCATTGAGATGGATCATCTGCTGATGATACAGGAGAGTGTTGAACTTGAATTAGAGAAAGAGGGCTCTCAATTTTGTTGATAGCATACTATATTGGATTGCCTTTCACTTCTTGGTGAAGGCTTTGATGTAGAGGAATAGGCGGTTTTGACAGTAAGATGCCATTACTTACTGAAGGTTTAGGTTTCTATTTTCTTATTCATGTTACCTTCATTCTTTTGAAGGATTAGTTCAAATCGTAGGATAAGTTCTTAACATTTGGTTTCATGTATATAAATGTTACTCAGCCTCTAAGAGTTAACTTTTCTGGGGCTTTTGGCATTCTACTTTTACTGAATTTCAAATACGATGATGATATAATAGCATCAGTTCTAACTGGTAAGATTCTATTCTGTTATATTTTAGTCTTATCTCTTCCTCGAACATCAATTCTATTAGTCTGTCTGTGTGAATATTTCTTTTCACTTGTTTTACTTTTCACGAGCAGTAAAATACATCGGTGCCCTGTGTCCTATAACAACTAAACATTAGTATAGTTTCTCCACTTCATTTCGGGGCCATAGAAATTCTTTAACTTTAGATTACACTATAAAAGTATAAATTGAAAAAATTCCATCAAAAAATTAATGATGATATGAAATTAAAAAAAAAACCAGTTGTATAGATACATTTGTCAAGTTATCATTTTGTGAAGTAGATTTGATGTTCAAGTTGCTCATACACATTTTACGTGGTTACTCTTTTACTTAAATTCTATTGTAATATCAGTGTATGCCAGCCATATGCATAGCTTAAAGATGTTTAAAAGAATTATAAAAGAATGATAAAAGTTGTATAAAAGTTAGAAAATTTAACTAACTGAAATGGTTATTTGACTAAGAATTATATAAAAGAATGATGATTCCTTACATTTATTCAGGTTTGATTTCTACCAAAAATAATTGCCAGTTGACATATTGCTCACTAAAATACTATATGAGCCAGATAATAACAATAAACACCGGTAGTAATTACTCATTCTAAGATTGATTTAATTGAAATTATATATTCATGGATTTCTAAAGGTTATGTTTTTTTATTGTAGAAATGAAAGGATAAAATATAATTTTTTCTACGAGAAATATAAATTTACTTTTAACATGTAAAATGGTACGATTATATTTTTAACATTTACAAGTAAAATACGTTGTCACACTGGATTTTCTAAAAGTTAATCATCAAAATTATCTAAAATATTTATTATATCATCAAAATTGTCTATCAAAATATTAATTAAATTGGTGACATATAAGTTAATCATCAAATTTGTCTAAAATATTTATTATGTCATTAATGTAGTTAAAAATAACCCGTAAAACCTCTCATCGGAATTAATGAAACTTCTTTAATTGATCGATGAACTTTGGAATGTTGAAAGTGACAATTAAATAATGATAAAGTCCGTTTAAATTTTTATTAAGGATAAACCTGATTTTGCTTGAAAACATTAGAGGTAAAATTTTACTATTTTGTATGTGAGGGGCAAAATCTACACTTCACCGAAAAACGATAAGAGAAATTTTAAACTTTTCAATTAATTTTTTTAACTATGTATCTATTTAAAAGATTACGAAGTCAATTAATTTTTTTCAGAAGTTAAGGAATCATATATATATATATATGAAGAAACTTAAATATATATTTTGCTTACTAATCATTATTTATTTCCATGTTATATACAATGTTATTTTTTTTTCTTTAAGAAATACAATGCTTAGCTTTAGTTCTTATTAATAAGTTATATGTTGTTATTATTTTTTCTTTTTCTCTCATTTGAAAACTTTTTCTTTTCAATTTTCTTGGATTCTTATCTTTTTGGTCAAATCTACCTTGATCTGGTATACCTTCGTCTAAAAGTTCCTAGGCTTCCAGAGGATTTCCATCCGATTCTACCTCTCAGACGGGTTTTTCTCGCTCACACTCTTTCGCTTTCCGTAATTATCGCCGCAGATCAGCCATACGTGGCTTTTACATCGTCCATCTCTTTTTATATGGCCGCTAAATTCTAAGCGAATCTGCGGGATACTTCCTCCGCTAGGAGCTGGTACCGAGGGTATAACCGGGGCTGAGGCTCCACACGCTGATCAACATCTTAATCGTTACTTCGGTGGATTTTCAAATGAACTCAACCGGATTGAGCCATTGCTGAAAATTCTGACAGATGGTGGATAATCGAAGTCCACGCTCAGTGCACAAATGATAACTTGATACATGAACTTGGTCACGTGTCTTGACTGTGATGATGATCTGACGTCATGCTCGAGCCTACAAAACAATATGCAAGTCAGACGGGACCGGAGTCCCACAAACACGATTCGATGCCTAAGTCAGTTTCTAAGTTAGGACCGAATGGAAGGGAGTGGACTAGTTTAGAGATAGTAGTTAACATACCGAACCTTGTGTTTGTACCTGTGTATTTATAATATATGATTAAGTTTAAGGTTGTGACCTCCTTAGAAATCCTTACAAGCTTAGGATTTCGTATCCCTCAAGGATTCCGAATCCTGGGAGGAATCCTTTATCTCGTAGGATTTTAGAAGGTCTTTTGATGCGTTTAAGGCTTAGAGGTTTGGACATTTGGTGATAGACCGCCGCTTGTTGGGCTTGGGCCGCATCAACCGTTTTTGTCCTGCTGGGGCCGTCTTAGATGCGTTTGGACCTTTATTATGCTTTGGGCCTAGGTTGTAATGAGAGTAGTGACGACGTTACTCATGTGATATCATTTAGCCCGATATCACAATCTAACCCTGAACACTTGATTTTTACTTTTTTTTAAATTAAACCTATGATATTTTAAATAGATACATTATTAAGTTTTCAAGTTTTGATTTTCACAAACATTAAGTCTATCAATAAATGTTTATATTATTTAAATCAGGATAAATTCCAAAAACAACTCTTGTGGTTTCATGCATTTAAAAAAAAAAACCTGTGGTTTGTTTTTATAAAAAAAGGACTGTGTTATACGCCGTTACCCGAAAAACGGAAAATGACTCAACACCATTAAAAAGTGATGACGTGGCAAAGGGTAAAATTGGAAAAACGATTCTTCTTCTTCTTCTATAAAAAAAATTTGTTTTTCCAATTGTACCCTTTGCCATGTCATCACTTTTAACAGTGTTATTCTATTTTCCGTTCTTCTTCTTCTTCTTCTTCTTCTTCTTAGGAGTAGGAAAGAAAAATAAAAAATAAAAAAAAAATTCGTTTTTCCAATTTTACCCTTTGCCATGTCATCACTTTTAACGGTGTTAAACCATTTTCCGTTTTTCGGGTAATGGCGTATAACACAGTCCTTTTTTTTTTGGTAAAAACAAACCACATGATTTTTTTTGAAATACATGAAACCACATGAGTTGTTTTTGGAATTTACCTTTTAAATTATTATTAAAGATTTAATATGTATGAAAATAAAAGATAAAAAAACTTAATACATCTATTTAGGTCTGTCAATTAGTTGGGGATTCCCCATTCCTGTTAGAGACCTATCCCGATAGGGACGAAGAATCCCCGTTTGGGATCCACATGGGACAGAGATGGTTTGTATATTGTCTCCGATAGTCGGGGACGAGGTGGGGATGGTTATAAGTGTCCCTGTCCCCGAATGTCCCTAATGGGGATCCTGACTAAATACCCGAATATAGAAAAAACTAAAAAATATATACATTATTAATTTATTTTGGACTTGTTTTTATTTTATGCTTTGAATCTTTGTTTGCAATTGTTTAGTTAATTTTCTATATCTAGTAGTTTATGATTTTATATGTCTTGAAATAGTAGTTTATAACTTTAAAAAAAATATATATACTACAAATTGATGTTTTACAAAAAAAAAAGAGTAAAAAAACTAAAAACTTAAATGGAGATGGAGATGGAGATTCCCTGAGGGAATGGTAGCCGAATTTTGCCTACTTGTAATTTGGGGATGGGGATGGAAAATCCCCAATAAACCAGTGATCGAAGATGGTTAATACAACACCGTCCAGCCTCGTTTACGTCCTACATCTATTTGAAAGAATGATGTCGTAACACTTAGAAACATCATGAGTTATATATATATCAATTTGTCTTCTACTCTATGTTTGTAGATGATCCTCTAATAAATTATTAAGCAATTATGGTGTCAATTAAGTGAATTATTAACCAACCACATAGCATGATATGATGGAACTAATCAGTTTCTTTTTTAATAAATCAAATTTAGATATATTGGGTGCGGTATTATCTGTCTTATATTTAATGAAGGTTTGAATGGATGTTTGTAACTTTATTTTCTTTTTGAGCAAATAATTAGATGCTCCATGAGAATAAAGCTAACACAGTTAACACCACAACAAATGACCTAATCTATAGTGCAAGAGGACCACACATGATTCCCAATTAAGTTATAATTCAAGTCCTTCATTTATTTTTTCAAAGTTTATTCACTCGTTTAATCAACATGTTCATCAATAAATACTATATAATAGGAGATTAGATATAATTTATTTCTTACTTATAGAAAAGATGCAAATTAATAGTGTAGCTTTTTTTTTTTAAAACCCAAAATAAGTATTTCATATAAAAACGGGATTTGCATCCTCAACAATAACGTTTGATAGCCATTTCGGTACAACAAAAGATAAAAAAAATCGCTAGCATTGGAATAGGCCTGCCTAGCTACCAAATGTGCAACCTTATTCACTAAACGACTAACAAAAGATACTGAAAAAGTAGGGTTAGAACTTAGGATAACACGACAATCATGAATAAGCGTTCCAAACTCCAAGATATCCTTCTTGTTGGAGTAAATTGCATCAATAACAAGCTTAGCATCCGATTCAAATTCAACGTTCGTGTAATGCATAGAATCAAGCCATATCATACTCGTTCGTAGTGCTAATGCCTCGACCACCTTAGGTTCTCTAACGCTTGTAACAAAACTATTGCTACAGAATAGGAATGTACCTGTATCATTTCTAATCACTGCACCCATCCTGCAGCTTCCTGCTTTCCTAAAGATGGCGCCGTCAACATTACACTTCATTGACCCCCTTGCCGGTGGCTTCCATATTTGTTTATCCCGAGGTTGCTCGATGTTGCTGTTTGAACGTCCCTGATCGGTACCATGCAGCCCTGTTGCAGTCGGCTCAGAATTTCCGCCGTTCGTCGATTGTTACTGCGGGCGTGCTGTTGGCGTCGCTCAAAATTTCCGCCGTTCGTTGATCGCTGCTGTGGGGGTGCCGATGGCGTCGGATCAGACGGGTTAACGACAGATGGGGCAGACCCGTCCCCTTGTTGTGCTGTTGATGTCACTCCGGCTTCTTGAAATTGTCGCTGATATTTAATAGCCCTTGCCGCCAAGTCTGCTTTTCGCTTAGTCTTCGAGCCTTGTTGGTAAACCTTCCAGTCCCGAAATTCATCAATTCCGTGGCGCCAACTAGTGTCTGCAGGCCACCAAGTCATATGCCATAAAACTCTGTTCCGGTGGTCCCAGATTGTCTTTAGAGCACAACAAAGCCGGTCAATGATCTCCTAATTCGGGCCGCATAGTTCCTGCATTAACCATTCTGCAAAATTCATCCCATTAGTTTGTGGTATTGGAAGTCCAGCTATTTGCCAAAGATCACCAACAAAGCAACATTCAACAAATAAATGGTTATCCGTTTCATCCTGATCCACACATACAGGACATTCAATTGTGATTGGAACTCGTCGTTGGGCTAATCTAGCCCGGGTGGGTAGGCTACCCGAGAAAATTTGCCATATGAACATCTTCAATTTAGGGGGCATATTTCAGTTCCAGATCCTCCTCCAACCCCCATTCACCAATCTTCCCTCCTCCACCTCCATCCTAGCAATATAACCCGAATGCACATTATAAAAGCCATCTCTTGACCAGTTCCAGATTCTTCTATCTGGATTGACGGTGAATGGTAAAATGATGTCGCAAATGGCACTCACCTCAGTTTCACTAAAACATCCATTCAATTTATTTACATCCCAACCCCTACAATTTTCAAGCAACAAGTCAGCAACTCTTAAATCTTGCATCCCAGGGACCATAAAAGAATTTAAACAAAAGCCGTTCAGTTTAGGTACCAATGCATCCTTCCAAACTCTAATTGAACTACCATCTCCCACCTTCCACAATACCCCTTTCCTAAGTATACTCAGGCCACTCCAAATACTTCTCCAAACCATACTGGGATTATTGCCTAATTCAGAGAAAAGTAAGTCTTTCCTTGGGAAATATTTTGCTATGAACATTTTACTTACTAAAGTATTTGGGTTATTCACTAATTTCCATCCATGCCTACCTAATAAGGCTAAATTAAACAAATGTAGGTCCTTAAAACCCATCCCTTTAGGTCCTTTGATTGACATAACCTAGGTCCTTAAAACCCATCCCTCTTTTTGCCATCAGGTTTCATACCCCACCAAAATGAGTTCATCATTTTTTGCAATTCATCACAGATAGATAAAGGTATTAGGAACGTACTCATATAGAAGGTAGGTAGAGCCTGGGCCACTGAATTTAACAACACCTCCTTGCCTGCCTGTGAGAGGAATCTGAAGCTCCATACTCCGAAATTTTTCCGCAGCCTTTCAATCAGAAAGTTAAAAATCTTTCTCTTGGAGCGCCCAATTAGTGAAGGCAACCCCAAGCAACGACCCGTGTCCAAAGGTGCATTAACCCTCAAAATTCCTTTAAGCTCAAGTTGCAAATCAGCTGTGACATTCACACTAAAGAAAATTCCAGACTTGCTCAAGTTCACAGCCTGTCCCGAAGCCATCTCGTACTTGGTTAGTATACTCAAAATCTTAGTAGCTTCACTAGTAGTTGCTCCAAAGAACAGAAAACTGTCATCAACGAAGAATAAGTGTGTAACCGATGGTGCCCTTCGACAGATTCTGCATCCTGAAATTAAGCCCTCACTCTTAGCCTTCTTTATCAGTTTGGATAGGACTTCCGCACACAAGATGGCTTAGTTGATAGCTAACAAGGTATTAATTATATAGTCCTAGGTAAAGGCTTAGTTGATAGCTAACAAGGCTATAGCGGATGAAAACCCTTCTTCATTCCCATTGCCTTCTTTCTTATTACCATTGCCTTCTTTCTTTCGCCCGCAGCTTATGAACCTCTAGCCCCGCTTTAGCCCCAAGATTCAGTGCCTCTAGCCGATTCAGTGCCTCTAGCCAGCCCGGCTTTCTTCTGTCTTTACCTGGCTTTCTTAGCCTTCCATCTCTATTGGCTTATTCACCCTTTCTTTAGGCCTTATTTCCCGGTCTTTCTGTAAACCGGCCTGCAACAGTAGTCATGGTTCGCTAACACCCACCCGATTTTCTTCCAGCCTTCACGGATGCCTTATGTTGAATGCGCCTAAAAGCGCCAGCTAGTCAGGGGTGTAAGACCAATCATCCTTATCCTATAGTTCCAACATAAACGCCTTAAGCAAGCTTTGCTTTCTGATATTGACGTGCTGCTTACAAAGACTGGGAAAGTACTTAAGGGAAAAAACTTATTTATTAAGTATAATATGTGGGCCCTTGAGCGCCCACTTTGATGGTGATTGCATTCACCTATTCTATCCCCAGTCCCTTGCAATTACGGGTAAACGCTGCTATTTGTTCCGTTAGAACGAGCTTAGAAGCAGCCATTTCTCCCGAAATGAAAGACAAGACCAAGCTATAACATGTAGGGAGACAACGGATCACCCTGTCTGAGACCCCTGCCAGGGACAACTTGTTCAGAATATTCTCCATTCACTGCCACCTTATACCTAACCGTTGTAATATATAGCATCATCCATCTGATCCAGGTTTCATGAAAACCCATGCGAATCATAACCAATTTCAGAAAGTTCTAATCCACCCTATCATAGGCCTTGCTAATGTCAATCTTCAAGGTAACCTGCCCAGAGCTCCCCCTGTTCTGCCTTTTTATGTAGTGAATACTTTCAAAGGCAACCTGCACATTATCAATTATTGACCTTCCAGGGACAAAAGCAAATTGAGTCTCCCCAATTATTTGTGGCAAAACACCTTTCAACCGGTTAGCCAAGACCTTTCCAATGATTTTGTAGAGCACATTACAAAAGGAGATCGGATGAAAGTCCTTGAGCAATCTAGGGCTGTCTATCTTGGGTATAAGCATAATTGTAGTATCATTGAGGCCCGGTGGGAACTCCCCATATCTAAGCCATTTTGCGCAGGCCGCTCCCAGTTCCTGTCCAATTGTAGCCCAGAATGATTGGAAAAAACCTAGGCTCAAATCATCAGGGCCCGAAGATTTGTTTGGACTCATAGAAAACAGAGCATTCTTGAACTCCTCAATCTCAAAGGGAACCGTGAGCATGTCATTTGTCAATGTGTCAATCACTACCTCAATCACATTCACTGCCTCAATCACATTCACTGCCTCAGACCCAGCTGCCCTAGTTCCGGTGAAGACGGATTGAAAGTACTGCTTTGCATAACCCAACATATCATTTTGATTATCGACAATTACTCGCTCTTCATCACAAAGGGAAGTAATAAGATTCTGTTGTCTCATTGCTTTCATACTGGCATGAAAAAATTGGGTATTTCTGACTCCCCCAGTCAGCCAAAAGGCCTTAGCCCTCTGTTTCCAGAACCTCTCCTTAGCTTCCAATACTTCATTCAGTTTTCTTTTGGCAAAGAAGAATTGAGTAATTGAAGACCCATCGTGATTCCATTTGATTCATTCATCTCCTAATTTGGCTCTTGAAATGGACATTGAAATTCTTACCCCAATCAGCCATTTTCCTCACACACTCCTTTAACTTCTCAGGCACGGGCCTGCTACCTTGCCCTAGCCAGCTCCAAGTCACCAGTTCAGTGAACTCATGCTCCTTTAGCCAGCCGTCTTCAAAGTAGAATCTTTTAGTTCTATTATGTGTTACTTTCTGTTCCAATCTGAGCAAGAGAGGAAGGTGATCAGAGTAACCCGAGATGCAGGATTTGAATTGATAATTAGCAAAACGAAGCCTCTGTCTAGCTTTTCTCGTACCCAAACCCCGGTTCCCCTCCCTCTTTCCTAGGTAAATGAGCTTCCCTTCAGCTCCAATTCTGACAAACTATAGTCCACAACTGCTCTGTTGAAATCCTGCATCAAATAGGTGGGGAACATGGCTCCCCCAATATTTTCATCTGCTCGCAGAATATAATTAAAATCCCCAATTATCACTCAGGGGAGCTGTGAGTCACCAGCAATTCTCCTTAGTAACTCCCATGACTCAACATGTCTATTCCGATCAGCAAAGCCATAAAAACCCACTAACCTCCAATCCACATTCAGAACATCATTAATTACCACATCAATGTGATGCTCAGAGTAACTCTTGACATTAACCTGAAACCCTGCCTTCCAAACTAATGCTAAACCACCACCACTCCGTCCTCTTCTATTCACAGAGAAGACTCCATCAAACTTTACGTGCTGTTTAATAGTAACTATTGTTAAGCCCAAAATATACCTAAAATATCATATATAAATACGTTAAATTTACATTGAAATCATGCTAATTATATTCATTTATAGTACTTTTACGTCTTTATATACTTTTTTGATGCAAGGTACTTAATTATTTGGTTAAATCCAAATAGGAGCTAAAACAGAGCAAAAACGAGGGAAAAACCTAAGTTACGTGCCAAAAGTACGTGTTAATCAGAAGACCGATTCAAGGAGACGAGAAGTAGCCGATAGATGGGGGAGAACGTCCCTGTCACGATTGAGATTCTCAGAATCTCAGTCGCGACATGCTAATCTCAAACACCGAAGATCGAAGTTTTTCAGCTTTCTCCATTTCCCCCTGTCTCGACTGAGATTTTCAGAATCTCAGTTGAGACAGCGAAGAATTCTGCACAGCTTTCATATGTCAGAAATCCAAAAAACGCGTCTGTTCGTTTGGATAAAAGAGACCCTTCACCAGCGGACACGACCCTGCAATTACAACCATTCACCAACTATAAATAAGTGATTCATTTCAGAATTCAAGTGTTGATTAAGTTGGTTAAGTGGGTTATGAGAGTTGTTATTATGTTGAAGAAACTCTGACTTAGAAATGAGTCAGATTAGTTTACATTTCTGTAAAAGCAAACTTGCTGTACACAAGTTGTTCTTAGATTAGTTATAAACACAGTAGTGATTAGTTTAGTTTTAAAGATTGTTCAAAGACAAGTTCTCATTCTGGTAGTGGACCTAGCGGCCTCTATTCCGAAGATTCAGCGAGAAGAACTAACGGCTGAAGCGCAAAAGGGTCTAACAAACCTACGGAGTTTGAGGGAAAGATTGACAACCCGGATCTCAAAGATTTCGTCAAAATGCTATCCATGTTTCTTCCTCTCTGTTAACTTGTGAAGATTCACAATTCACTAATAATACATTTATCTTATTCAATATATTCTTCCTGTTGTTATTTTGATGTTATTCTGACAAAATGATTTTCAAAGTAATAAACTGGTGTTTTCATTAAAACGTTTTACACAATTATATTTACAAGGAAACTTTGTTGAACACTTGAAAGAATTAGTTTTTATGGATGATATGATCGTGAGCGTGGCTTATCGGATATAAAATACTAATTTGATTAAGGTAGAAATCTGCTCCGATCCAGAGAGATTTCTACGGTTGAAAGCCCATTAATTGCGTAAATTCTTGAATTATTCCATGTTCATAATCTTACCAAAGTTATAGTTGCTTTCTTTGCTTAATGCGAATAAGTTTTATACACTTTTTATTCTAAACACGAAAGTTTCTGTCTTGTAATCAAATCTCAAGACAGAATTGTTCTCTAAAGTTCAACATATAATCCTCATCTAATCCTAACCAATACAAACTAATACAATTAATTAAATGATTTTCTTAAGTTAAACCTAAAATCGAGAATAAAACTGAATTAAAATAAGTTTTAGTTAAAAAGCGTTCCCTGTGGGTTCGATATCTTTTATTAATACAAGCATATACCGTGCACTTGCGGAAATCGCTCAACAAGTTTTTGGCGCCGTTGCCGGGGAACGCCAAATTTTTAACTAAAATTTATATTTTTCGTGTTTTATTCTGAACCTTGGTTTATAGTATATGTATTTATTTCTTTATAGTTTTTTTTTTATTTTTTTTTGAGGATGGTCGCTAGGACTAAATCCTCGTTGTTATTTAACGTTTGCAGATAA
Organism: Euphorbia lathyris; assembly: GCF_963576675.1. Classification (NCBI taxonomy): domain Eukaryota; kingdom Viridiplantae; phylum Streptophyta; class Magnoliopsida; order Malpighiales; family Euphorbiaceae; genus Euphorbia; species Euphorbia lathyris. The sequence continues at coordinate 35,415,133 of NC_088919.1, forward strand.
AGAGAAAAAAAATCCAAGTTTCTCAAAAGATAACCTGGAGATTTGATTATCAATAAAATTCACAGAAGGAGTCTACAGAAAAGAAATTAAACATGCAAATACATCAGAAGGAAAAGAAAATTTTATGAAACAGGATGTCAGACGTGACAGATGATTTTTCCAGAAAATTGACCTCTTCCCAAACACATTTACCTCTTTTCTATACATTTAATCCTTCACCAAAATATTACATCTCTTTGTAATTTTTTTTTTAATTCCTACATTACACCCGCATAATTTCTTCTTTTATCATATCATTTCCTTAAACACCTACATTTATCTCTCTAAGAAATAGCTGATCAACTTTTCTCAGACAGATATATTAGAAAGTAGGAATGGGGAATATAGTCCTTGAAATTATCTTATCCCCTATGAAGGAATTGTCGATTTTTACCATAGTTTCAACAGTTTCAGTTCATGCACGTAGTTCTTGTTCATGCGCGGAACCAGAAGTTCGGGCATTCAACCGGAATCATTAGATCCTTAAATTGAGAACGCTAAAAAAAGAAAGCGCTTAAAAAATGCTAAAAAAAAAGAAAAAAAAAATATAATATTAATTTCAAAATGTGGGATACAGTTCTACTTTCTTTTATTCCCACTTGAAATTATTCACAGGTAAGTTAAATGGACAGGACCATTATTTAAAATCGGTCTAGGTAATTGACCCTGTCCATAATTTTGATTCTCCTTGAGAATTCTTAAGGATTATCACATTTTTAGTTTTTAATATTTCATATTCTAAATTTTACATTTTATTTTAATTTAATTTTTATATTCATCTTTAGTTTAGCAATAATGATTAGATTAGAAATAAATTTTTTTTATTGAAAGATATTGAAAATATGCTATGTATCTTAAATATTTGTACTTAATGAGGAAAATGTCTTTAGATTTAAAGAAATCTCAATTGAATTAAAATCACACATAATTTAAGTTTCTGATTGTATAGAGATTTTTAAACAAATCTCTACAGTGATTTTTATTTGATGTTTTATAAATTTCTGAACTTACTGAGAATTTTTAATTCTCAACTGAGATTTTAAAATTCTCTATAAAACTAGGGAGGACCAATGCAAAGCATTCCTTGCCAATGGGTAAGACGAGTCGCGATCGATATTTCAATTTCTCGACCATGACACACATAATTTTCAATAAGATATCTTTTGTTCTATGAAAATTAATTTATTTAGTTTTCATATTTTTAATTTTTAGTTTTTCTTATCTTTTGTTCATAAGTTTTATTTCTATTTCTATTTTTCTTTTTCTTTTTATTTTATTTTATTTTATTTTTTTTCATTTCTAGTTTTGTGTACAAATAAGTTTTGTAAAATAAAAATCAAATTTAGTCATGTTTTGAAATTTATTTCATAAAGAATAAAGTGTTTTTGAGAAAAAATATATATTTAGAAATCTCAGTGGAGATTCTAGAAATCTCAGTTGAGATTCTCCATGTTTTAGAATTAGGGAATTCTCAGTAGAGATTCCAGAAATCTCACTTGAGATTTTCAGTAAGTTTTATCCAAAAGGTATCAGTTTGACACCTTTTTCATTTGCAACAGACACAACTTTTCACTTAAGTAACCTATAAATTCCAGTCGATTCAGAATTCCTTTATTTCACTTCATCTCTTTCAGAATTCTGAATTTCTTTCTTCATTTCTAAAGGTTACAGACACTTTAATTCTCAAACATGACTACCTCTCTGAAAAATTCTAAGAAAAATACTTCTGCTCGCAGCAAGCGTGTTGACATTTCAAAACGCTATGGAGCATAGTTTCCCATCTACAATCATGATGAGGGACGATGATATTTGAGGTTTAGATATGCACAGTTTTGTGGAATGCTGTATAAGGACGAGTTCCTGACTAAAGAACTCGGGATCATCGATGATATGAATCGCTATCTGACAAACTTAAGATGGATCAAGTTTGCATTAATGATGTTTCCTATTATTGGAAACTGGGTACTAGAGTTTCTGTCTACTGTTCGTTTTGTCAATAAGAGGCGTGTTCGTCTCAGTTTTCGATGTGAGGGTAAGATATTCACTTTTGGATATCCTGAACTTCATGCTTGGTTTGGTTTTCCACCACGGGACACTACTCAACACCATCCTGGAAGAGATATGATTTCTACAGATATATGGAGAATGTTGACGGGATTTTGGAGATTCAATCAAAGTTTTGCCTACAACAAATCAATAAATTCTAACTCCATGCTGTATCTTCACAAATTTCTCTGTCATAGTTTGTTTGGTCGAGTCAGAAGCAGTGTCGTCCAAGATACAGATTTGTATGTTTTAGGAGATATTTTTTAAGGCAACATAGTTAATTCCTCAAAGATTTTAATGGAGGGATTAGTTGCCGCTTCACGTTCGAAGAACCGAAAATAGGGTTTGGGAATATCATATGTGGAATAATCCTGGGTACCAAAGGATCAGTTTCTGTTCCTTAGACTGGTAAGGAACCATTTTCTATTCTTAATTACGAGTTTTTGGAAAATGAGGGACTTGTAAAAAGAGTTTTTCGTGTCGGTCCACAGTTTCATTCTCTCAAAGAAAGAGAAGTTTTTGTTCAAGAACAATTAGAAAAGGCCAGAATAAGACGTATTCCAATTCACAGGGATACAGTTTAAATTTATAATGTTTGATTGTAAATTGTGTACATATGTTTGATAAGTAATTAATAGGTCATTATGATTAATAAAGTGCATTAATTCTTTCATTAATTTCTTATTTATTAAGGCAAAACCTTTGGTTTTCCTTCACTTTAATGTTTTAGTTTTGTTTGTTTCAGTTTCAGGAATTAAACTTAGCATTAATGTTACTTAATTACAAGAGGACTTGAATTAATCATGTTGATATTGTCAACAATATCCTGTTTTTAGCCAGAAATTCTGGAATCTCAGTTGAGATTCTGAAATCTCGGTTGAGACAGCAAAGGAGCAAATTTTCAGAAGATTTAACCCCCCTAGAAAGCTCGCTGTCGCGACTGAGATTTTGAAAATCTCAATCGCGACACGCGAAGTGTATGACGGGATTGGGGCAGTTTTTTGGGTTAATTCCTATTTCTACTCTAATTACATACCTATTAATCTATCCTAATTAATACCTATAACTTACACCTATATAAATCACCTCTATTTATACCAATCAATCAACTTTTACTCTTCCCAAAACCAAGATTCACTCTCCTTCCCAATATATCTTTACCCTATTCATTTTCTTCTTCCCTAAATCACCACCATTATCTTTACTCTACCATTCATCTCTTTCAAATTTCTTCATCTCTTTCACCAAATTTACACAAAAATGCCTAGAGAAAAAAGAGTTGCTAACAAAACCAAAGCCACTGAAGTCAATAGATTACGAGTTCAATATGGAGCACCGTTCGATATTACGACGGAGGCAGAGGGCCATAAATTTCGCCACTTTTCTAATTCCAAGATAGAGTTCATCGACATGTAGAGTTCATCGACATGCCTTTTCTGGATTATGACACGGTAACCGAATTTTCTTTTACCGAATGTATTGATGAATTTTTAACCGTTCTTGGTTGGATAAAATTTAATAGCATGCGTTTTCCTAGTAGTGAATCGCATATTGTGGAGGTTTTAGTCACTCACAATTATAACAAGAACAGAGGTATTATTTTTTTTCGAAATAATGGTATTCGTTTTGAAGTCGGGTATGCGGCGATGGGTCGTTGGTTTGGTTTTCCTACTCGAAATTTTTATTCAAAACCAAAGACTTTTAATGCACACACGATTTGGCACTCTTTAACCGGCTTAGATGTTTTTCATCCGAAGAACACTTCTAGTAAGTTAATTAAGGATAATTGAATCTTTTTCTTTCACAAATTTTTATCCTTTTCTTTATTTGGTCAGGTTGAAAGTTCAAAGGTGCAAGTCCGTGATTTGTTTGTGTTAGATTGTATTTTTAAGAATTTGACCATCGATAGTATTGGAATGATATTTACTAATTTGGTCCGAGCTTCCGCTTCACGTAATAAGCAAGTGCCAATGGGTAATTTAATTACCGGTATTGTTTTGGGTGCTCGGGGTGAATTAACGGATTATCAAAATATGCCTCATGTTGGTTTGCCTTCCTTGGATATCACGGCACTTCAAAGAGCCAATTTGTTGAAAAAATTAGGACCACCCGCATTTATATCATACGAGGATCGTACAAGACATATTTTTGCTACTTTGGGTGGTGAAGCTTCAAGTTCTCAAGGATTAGGTGCCCACGAAGATGATGAGGAACATGATGAGGAATTTGATGAAAAGGAGGAGGAGGAGAATGTTGATGCAAATGCCCAAGAGCAAGCAAATGAGGAACCTAATAATGAAGAACAAGTTGGATGGCAACGTGTGTTGACACACATGAACGAGAATAACCGTCAAATGCATTTGCGGTTAGATGAAGTCGTTGCCAACAATACCCAAATGAGTTCGAGGATAAACATGGTGGATGCCAATATCACTACTTTGAGACGTGAGCACAAATCTACTCGTCGTCGGTTGCTCTCATTCTTCCGACGCCAAGCAGTTGAGACTACGCCTTCACCACCGAGTTCACCTTGATAGGTTTTATCCTTTCAATCTTTCACTCATTTTTGTTACTATTATTATTTTTGGTACAATATTTCTACTTATGTTTGGTACACTTATCTTTATTATTATGTTTGAATGTTATCGTACCATATTTTTAATTCCCATTCGTATGATTTAATTTCGTACTATTTTTCGTGTTTTATCAATGTTGCATTATATACTTTACTTAAACTTGAATAACAACATGCATTTATACTTAAATGCTATTTATTTAAGTATAAATGCATGTTGTTATTCAAGTTTAAGTAAAGTATATAATGCAACATTTTCAAAACAGAAATGCAACATTTTTATATAAAGTGCAACATTTTTCAAAAATAATGACAATTTTTCATAAACGTAAATTTTTGTTAAGTATATATTTCATATGTTTCAAACAATTCTATTTTCAAAATAATGTTTAACATATTTTAAGGTTATCTTTATTGTTAGAAATGATATTTCTATACGGGCAATATCTTTTTGAAATATTTTTACAAATCTCCGAAACGATTTTATCAAAAACGTCTCGAGTAAATATATAAGTAAATTTTCTTTAGTTTCAAATCTCTATTTTATATCATGCAATACATGATAGATATAAATCTTATTTTCAATTTTCAAATTAAGTTTATAGGCATAAATCAAACTAACAACTTTAGCTTTTTTAGCTCGGTATGATTTTCGTCTTACATTAAAAACCAATTGAAGTTTTTAAGGAAACTTTAGTCATAATACATGTTGAATTTCAAGTCAATATAGGATGAATGTGCTATTTTTCTTTCCCAATTTTATTTACATGTTAATTAAATTAAGTAGTCGTATTCTTAACTTTTGGCCATGATTGAGACCAACCTTATCACAATCGAGGTATGAAAGGAAAGAAAAAGTAAACAAACGGTACTTTTGGCCACGATTGCGACCACCCTTATCACAATCGAGGTATGAAAGGAACGTTAGAAATTAAAGCAAAATTAAACGTGTTTACAGTTTTAAGTAACGATTGTGTCCACACATGTCATGGTCGGTACCTCTTAAACGAACACAAAAGAAAATTAATTCATATAAAGTCACGGACGAGACCACCCTTATCACGGGTGTGACTAAGTAAATATATTAAACCTAAGTCCTTAATAAATCTATATTTGTAATAGTTTAGGTTTGGGAAAGGAAATTTTGTGCTTTGAAATGCCTTGAGATGAAAGATTCAAAAACATGCGTGCTTACACCGTCCAGAATACTTCAATATAAAAATTGAGATACAAGACGAATGATATATCTCTTTTACACTAGCTAGTTTGATACTTTGCGTATAAATTTACCATGAAAAGTTTTTCTTTCGGTTTAACTAATTTAAAGAGGAATATATGGATATATGTTATATTTATAAAGATATTGATTAAAGAATAAAATCAGTGAAATGTTGCTCGGGACTAGCAAAAGCTTAAGTGTGGGAGTTTGTTAAGCCCAAAATATACCTAAAATATCATATATAAATACGTTAAATTTACATTGAAATCGTGCTAATTATATTCATTTAGAGTACTTTTACGTCTTTATATACTTCTTTGATGTAAGGTACTTAATTATTTGGTTAAATCCAAATAGGAGCTAAAACAGAGCAAAAACGAGGGAAAAACCTAAGTTACGTGCCAAAAGTACGTGTTAATCAGAAGACCGATTCAAGGAGACGAGAAGCAGCCGATAGACCAGGGAGAACGTCCCTGGCAGTCAAAGCTCCAAAATTGTCATTTCTTCCAAACCATCCCCAAGGGGAAAGCGCAACAATTTTTTTGGCAAATCACTTACCTAAGGATCCCGCCCAATTGTAATTTGGAGTCCATTTCCTACCCACCATCTCAAGCCTTGCTTTAGAACCTCACATGAACTATAGATGCTTTGCTAGATGATTCTCAGATTAGAACCTAACCGAGAGGATAAAAAAACTTCACCAGAGAAATATTTAGCTTTAAGGATCCTACAGTATCCAACCGAGTCACAAGAGCCCAAGCTTGCTTAGCACAACAAAATTAAACGAGTGAAGATGCCTAAATCCAAGACCCTTTGCTCATTCCTAACACAAAGATTCTCCCAAAATGTCATATGTATTATTATCTTTCCCGAGGGGTTCGAAGCCCACCAGAATGAGTTCATCATATGTTAAAGCTCGTCACATAGAGAGACCAATAAAAGAAACGTGTTCATACAAAAAGTCGGGACGACCTAGGCTACCGATTTTAATAAGACTTCTTGAAAAGCATTTTTTTTTAATAAAGAGCCTATGCCACAAATGGTTTTTTAGATACCCGAAGACTGGTCTCTTATTCCACCCCACTAGTGATGGTAAACCTAAATAACGACAGTGGAATGAAAATAGATGAAATTCAGATTAAAGATGGAAATTTTTCACAGATTACAACCAATTTAAAATCGAGAAAGATTTTACAAGTTGAACAAGAGTAAAGGAAACAAAGACTTGCCTTTGAAACTCATCGACTCAAGCAATTGTCATTCTGAATTGGAGGTGGAACCTTGATTGCCTGTGTATCAATGGTAGGTGGAAGTTTTTATAGATGGGGATAGAGAATGGCAAAAGTCCAGTCTGCTCTTAAAGGGAAGAAAAATTTAACAAGTAATTACTAGATGCCTTGGAATGGGAATTCCAAGGTCATTAAAACGAATATCCAAAATCCTATCTAACCACTTCAAATATTTTATAATAGCTATAATATAAAATATAAATTGCCAATTAGAAAAAGGAAGAATGAGTAAAAAATGGGAATTTCATCTGGCCAGCTCACCGAACTGGCCAATTAAATGGTAATTGGGGAATTCCTAGCCTCCAACTCGGCAGGCTGGGGGCTAGACCGTGACTTCCTCACTTTAAGTGGCCAACACACCGAGCTAGCCTTCCTAGATCGGTGAGCTGTCCTACAACGAGGTTTGATGATTTGAAATCCTTACATGGTCTCGGTCAAACTTGCTCTTGATGTTGAATCCTCTTAAAATCTCTAGATAATCTCATAAAAGCCCATTGAATAATTACCAAAATCAATTAATTAACTTACCATAAACCTTTTTAAATTACCAAGTAAAAATTGATTAATTTTGGTAAGTTAATTTTTTGAAATTGGCACAATAAAAACTCTAATTTAAATGTGACAATTTTTTTTATGAAAAATAACATAAAACTTGACAAAAATTAAATAAATACTACAAAAGTAAATAAAATCTAAAAAGTTGATAAAACAAAGATGAAAGCTAATAAAATTGCACAAAATGATGACAAACGACACAAATTAATCTTGAAAAATGTACTAAAAGATATGGATAAAACATCCATACTACCCATAGCCATTAAGTCTTCAAAATTGTGAGACCGGTCAGTGTAGCATTTCTGTCGCAAGGGTTCACAGTTTGTGCCTTTTGCTAAGGCATCGAAAGTGAATTCCAAGTTTAGAAATTTCATGGAAGAGGCCATCTTAGGGGATCTAGTCAAGTAGTCGCGCATCGGCTCAATCCTCCTTTGACGTTTGTCATGTAGAGTAATGATGATTCTTCTGTCTTGTACTGTTTTGACAAACCAAGCTATAAAGAGGCCTTTTAAATGATCGAACCTATTGATCAACCCTGTTGGTAATTCCATGTACCACTCTTGTGCTGATCCTATCAACGACATCATCCTGTATATGTAGATTCATTATACTCATGAAGGCAACATAATGCTCACTAGGGTCCTGTAGCCCTATGTAATGGGGAGGGGGGGGGGGGGGGGGTAGTCGAGGTGTCTTCCAATGTGGCGGGAACAAAGTATTTATTATTCTTTAGGCCATAGGAATATGTGAACGTATTTGATAGCCTACTATCATTCGAAGACTCTTTCATTGAGGAACCTTTGCAACAGAACCTCCTAAGGTTCATCCACCATACGTTTGGAAATCTCACTCGTTATGTTGCGGCTCTCAGAAGCTTTGTCGTTGGGAGTTTCCTTCAGTATTGCCTTCGATCCATTCGCCATCGAGGTTGTTGTTGGGCCCGCTTGATAGACTACTGCCTCGCCTGACCAATGTAGGGACCGTTCCATGTTAAGGTATTCTCATATCTGGTGGTTGTTATGATGCAAGTGTAACTGACTTCCCTTATATCGATGGAGACTCCTGCAACTTTTGTATGACGGTTGCGAAGGTCGTAGTGGGGTCTACCTAGCGGGGTTTGACAATTTCCTATCGATTATGGTCGTTGTTTTCATTTTTGTCCGAAGGCATAAACCTTTCTTCTCAAGCGGGTGGTAAGTCTTTATGGCCGAGGCTACCTTGAGAATGTTTCCTAGACCCATGTTGAGTTTGGGTTGGTGTTCCTTTCATGCATCTTTTGCATGAGGATTGTTCGATCGATCGAGCTGAGAAAATAGGTTTAAAGGTTGTTTAAATAGGATCCACATTCGGTGCATCAAATGTTGGGTCTGGTCTAGTCTAAGAGCTTGATCGTTTACTTGGGCTTCAGTAATTGATCTGTTGTGGGATGGATCACAGTATACCCTCTCTAATGCTAAAATCAGTAAGATTGTAAAAAAAAAATTAATGTAATAGAATGCAAAATATGTCATGCAAAGAGAGGAAGGTTTTTTATTTTTTATTTTTATTTTTTATTTTTTTATTATTACAGAAGGTCTTAAAGAATGAAATTACCTCATTGTTTATAGTGATGTGGTGATAATTGAGACGGTGTAGAAGTTAGTGAGTCACCTAAATTCATTATTGAATGGGCCTTTCAATTATGGACCCGTTTGTACTTGGCCCTTTATAATCTAAAGAATATAACCATTTGTGAGTGATTCACGAATTGTCCAATTTTTCAACTAGATTATTATTATTATTATTATTATTATTTTTTTTTGAAAAGAACTAGATTAGTTTTGAAGTATGTAGGACTCATTTTTTTTTTCTTTTTTTTAAAGCAATGTTACGCTCACTGGAATTTCATTACAAGAGAGAATTGATTTTATAAGGATTATCGCCTCACTCACAAATGGATGTTTAGTTCATTTACTAACAAATAAGGTAAGAGCATCTCCAACAGCCTTTTAAGTTGGCTCTTAAGTTAAAATTTGAGGAGGGAGTATAAAAATTCATCTCCAACGTCCTCTTAATGGCTCCTCAAATCACTAAGAGCCTCTCAACCCTTTCTATTAATAGAGAGACTCTCTCCACTTCTTAATGCCTCCTAACTTCATTTTTTTATTAATAATTTATTATTGACGTGTCTCTCTCCTCACACTATTACTAATGTAACAATAAAGAATAATCTTAATAATAAAATAACAAATAAGGAGTGAATATAAAGAACATTGTTGGAGATGTTATATCTTAGCCGCTCTTAAATCACTAAGAATTAATTATTTGTATTATTTTTAGAGAGCTCGCCAAGGGAGATGCTGTTAATAACTTTTAAAAATAAATTATTGGTCAATTATGAATATGTAAATTATAATAACCAAAGCATTTGGATTCATTTTTGACCTACCAACAACCAAAATAAGAAAATGACATCTTAAATTTAAGAAATATATTTCATGGACCTATATCAAAATTTTCCATAATTTAAAGAATTATATGAAAAAGACCTCCCAAATTGTCAATTAGTTACCATATTTGATAAATATGCATCCCTCATCAAGTCGTACAATAAAAAAGCCCTCAAAAAATAAAGGCCGACATGTCGTATTACCCTCCTTTTCTTATCTGGTTCATCACTGCCCTTCTAGTCCATTACCTGATCAAAAAATGGCTGAAACCTTCGACTGAACTCCTTACCCCACCCAGCCCGCCGGCGCTACCTCTAATCGGCCATCTCCATCTAATCAGCTCCGTCCTCCCTACCTCTTTCCAACGCCTAGCCCGCCGCTACGGTCCACTGATTGAAATCCGTCTAGGAGCATCAAAATGCGTGGTTGCCTCTAATGCTCAAGTAGCCAAAGAAATATTCAAAACACACGACCTCAATTTCTCATCCCGACCGGAATTCGGCTCGTCGGAGCACTTCATCTACAGAGGATCACGATTTGTAACCGCTCAGTACGGCGATTACTGGCGATTCATGAAGAAAATCAGCATGACAAGACTCCTCGGCGTCGCTCAATTGAACAAATTCACACACATTCTAGATGAGGAAAAGGTGAAATTGGTTGAACGAGTGATGAAATTAGCTGAAAAGGGGAAGTTATGCGATTTAAGTTCGGAGTTGACAACTCTTACGAACAACAGTATTTGCAGGATGGCGATGAGCACAAGATGCAGTGGAAGTGATAATGATAGTGAGGAGATTAAAGAGCTGGTTAAGACATGTTTAGAGCTTGCAGGGAAGCTTAGTGTTGGTGATATTTTAGGGCCTTTTAAGATCTTTGACATGTCTGGTACTGCTTCTAAGCTTGGTGGTGCATTGAATAAGTATGATAGATTGGTTGAGAGAATCATTCAAGAACATGAAGAACATAAACCCATTAGTGAAGATAGGAAAGATTTAATGGATATAATGCTTGAGATATACAATGATCCATCTGCTGAAATCAGATTATCCAAGAACGACATTAAGTCTTTCTTCCTGGTATGTATGTATGGTTATCATATAATCATTTAAATTACTACATGGGGGCCGAGACAGGGGACACGAGTAGTTTCGGCCTCCTGTTTCCACAAGATTTGAGGTTGTGGTTCGGGTCTTTGTTTCTAAGAAATTTAGATCATGGGTTGAATTAGCATCCCAAAATTGGCACACTACTGTTAACTGTTAGATTTTCTTTAAATCTAAAATTAGGTTTTTTTTTTTTTTTTCATTAGGTCCTCATTCAGGGTTTTTGGTGGCTCATTTCGATGCTTCTGATTACCTTTTCACTTTAAAAGCGAGAATACCTTTTCACTTCAAAAGCGAGAATTTTAGGTATTTGGTTAGAATTCTCCTATGTCTTTTGCACCTGAGAAGTATCATTTTATAAAAACAGTAAATCCCTACTTTTTAAAAAACAATTTTTCCAAACAGCAAACTATAACACTAAACAAGAATTCAATAGATAAAACAAACAGATCATAAATTCAAATTTCTAATTTTTTTTTTAACTATTATCATTTTTAAATCTAAATTTCTATTTTTTTTTGTTATTAGATCCCTGTGAATCCAATTTTTTTTTTTTTATTAGACACTGATTTAGCAAAATCTTTTTTTTGTACACACTACGGGTAAAATCCGCCCCCAACTGAACCGAACAATCCTATATTTACCACCGACTACATATATATGTAATTGATTATGGGGTTGATTCAGGATATATTCTTTGCGGGGACAGACACATCATCATCAGCAATGCAATGGGGGATGGGGGAGCTAATAAACAGTCCAACTTCATTCAAGAAAGTGAGAGAAGAAATCAAAGAAGTTGTTGGTGAAAACAGGTTAGTGAAAGAATCGGACGTACGAAATCTGGGTTACCTGAGATCAGTGATAAGGGAAACACTTCGACTTCACCCATCAGCACCATTAATCATAAGAGAAAGTGGAGAAGATTGCAAAGTGAATGGTTCAGTTGTGAAGGCCAAAACAAGAGTTCTAGTGAATGTTTATGCAGTGATGAGAGATGGGGAGAGTTGGAGTAATCCAGAGGAGTTCATACCAGAGAGATTCATGGAGTATTCTGAAGAGAAAATAGGAGAGCATCAGATGGAATATAAGGGTCAGAATTATAGATATTTGCCATTTGGAAGTGGAAGAAGAGGATGTCCTGGAGCTTCATTGGCTATGATGATTATGCATTCAGCTGTAGGAGCTTTGGTGCAGTGCTTTGATTGGAAAGTAGAAGGAGATGCTCAAAAGGTTGACTTGACCATTGGGTCTGGTTTTGCAGCAGAAATGGCTAAACCACTTGTGTGTTATCCTATCAAACATATGGATTTATGAGTTACTTATTATGGGGTGGGTGATGATTGTTGAAGTAATAGCTTTTTAAGTTTTAAAGAGTGTTTTTTTTATCTTCCACGTTGCTATTTCAGTTTGTAAGCATGTATTTCAATTGATGAATTTGTATTTTTTGTTTCCAATGTGATGACTGAAAATTGTGTTATTTTGTTCTATTGTTTCTGTTTTTCTTTTTGTGAGAAACTAGACTTTTGTTTTTTTTGGTTTGAAGTTAGGTTGAATCTTGTTAAAAAATCGAAATAGGTTCAAGAAGGCAAATTGTTATGGGATACAAAGGTCAAAGGTGAAATAATCAATTATTGTTTTTACGTGCTTTATTGAGAGTTTGTAAAACAACGACAATTGTATCCTGGAATATGAGATGGATTTCGTTATTAAGAAATGTTATTTTTTATTTTATGATATTTACAATTTTTGATGTGTTTAGTATTTTAGGAATATATAGAAGGACTATTTTGTGGTATTTAGGCCCATGTAAAATGTGATAAATGCGAATTTGCTATTCTAAGCTTGATCGCGTTTGTTTATGAGAAAAATATTTTTTTGATTTTTGGCATTTGTTTATTTAAGAAAATAAATCTACAAAAAATTTTAGATTAGTAAAAATATATATATATATATATAAATAAAGTTATAAAAATGTTTTACGTTTTTGAAGAGAGTAAAATTAGTAATTACTCATCAATTTTTTTTTTCATTTTACAGATTTTTTTGGTAGGAAATGAAAGAAAAGACAAACAAAAATAATCCAAAAAAACCTAATCCGAGATTAGCCTAGGAAAGCTAACCCCCACCACATCATCCAAAAGGAGAGAAAACAGGAACTCATGAGGTAAAGAGAATGTTGAGACACCCAACATCCTGCCATGGCCCTCAGCCGCAAGACGGTCCGCCACCCGATTCTGCTCCTTGAAAATATGGCAGAAGCTGATGGAATCAAAAGAAGAACAAACCATTCTAATCCTTTTGACTAAATTCTGGCTACTCAAACAAATAGCACTCTTCTCAGAGATCATTTTGATAGCTTTGAGGTTATCAGATTCCACAATCAGTTTCTTCAAGCCCAGATTCTTCGCAAGCCTGAGGCCGGAGAAGATCCCCCAAAGCTCCACAGAAAAGGAAGAACCCATACCCAGATTCTGAGCGAACCCAGACACCCAATCGCCACCAGCATCTCTCAGAACCCCTCCAGCAACAATTGTACCATCCATTAGACAAGAGCCATCAGTATTTAACTTCACCACCCCTTCACTAGGCCTACTCCAGCCAATGAGATGAACAGCCTTCTTCTGGATAGCCCTAGCTAAAGAATCCTCTTTGAAGCTATCAACAATGGTACAAATCTTTTTAGAGAAGTCAAATAAATTAGGCCTAACCACAGTTTCTCCTCCAAAAATCTCCTGATTCCTCCACTTCCAAATCTGGTGACAGACAACCGCAAAAATGATAACACCATGCTCTAGACCTGCCAACAGCTTCTCACTAACACTATCAATAAACCAGTGAAGATCAGAATGGGATAAGAAAGCAGACATCAACTGGTTAGGGAGAACTTTCCTCTACACCTCTTTACTCCTAGCACAATCTCTAAGAGCATGGCAAATGGTTTCATCATGTCCTCTGCATCTACTACACGCTCCAGAAACCACCAAATGACGTCTTTTTCTATCCATATTAGTAAGCAACCTATTTTTGACCCCAAGCCACAGGAAACTCCTAATGCGGTATGGAACTTTCAAGGCCCAAATAATTTTCCAAACTCCAGGGTGCGGATTCTCCAATTTTGATTGAAGGTCTCAAAAGCAGATTTACAAGAATAAGCCCCATTATTGGTCAAAGACTAACAGTGACTATCCCTATCTTCCTTTTTGCTACTAATTTTAACTCCTCTAATTTCCAGGAGCGTTTCCAAACTTAGATAAGAATTGAACCTCGACCAAATCCACTCACCATCAGAATCTACCACATCAGCAATCCTCCAATTCCGACTGTCAAAAGGCGTCAGGGAGCTACAAACTTCTAATAAAGGCTTATCTCCAATCCAGATATCATTCCAAAAACTGATAGATTTACCATTGCCCACCGCCCATCCAATCCCAAAGCAAAACTCTGAAAACACAGCACTAAGGCCTTTGTAAAGAAAGGAACAATTACTAACTCTCTCCTTAGGACCCCCAAAAATCCTATCCTTTCTATATTTTCCACACAATAACTGAACCTAAAGAGAAGACGAAAGTTGCCACATCCTCCACAGAAGTTTCATTAATAACACTTTATTATTGTCCTTTGCTTGTCTTATCCCCAGGCCTCCCATAATTTTAGGTTGACAAACCTCTTTCCAAGGGACAAGGTGAATTCTCTTCCCCTTCTCAGAGTCCCCCCACAGGAAACGGCGATTGATTTTATCAAGATCATTAAGAACAGGCCCAGGCAGCCGACAAGCTTGCATAATATGATTAGCAACCGCACAGTTGACAAATGGAATCAAAGTAAGACGACCCGCAAGAGAAAGGGTTTTAGCTTTCCAAATGGCACATTTACTATTAGTTTTGTCGAAAGTCTCCTTAAAGGAAGCTTTAGACACTCTATCACTATGGAGGGGAACCCCCAGATATTTACCCAAAGAATTAGTCAGAGATATACCAGAAATTTCACTCAGCCTTTTGCAGACTCCTTGACTCGTGTTTTTAGAACAGAACATCCGAGATTTTTGGATATTAAGCTTTTGACCAGAGGTAGAGCAGAAACAGTTAAGGATATCCATGATCACGCCAATTTGCTCCTCATTCCTTTCCACAAAGATCATAACATCATCAGCAAAGAACAAATGAGTAATCGGGGGACAAAATTTATTGATGGAAACCGGATGGAAATTCCCATTGCTAACAACTTCTTGGATAAGGTGAGTCAACCTTTCCATCCCAATAACAAATAAGAAATGGCTCATACCCTTGACGGATGCCCCGGGAAGGAGTAAACTCCTCAAACATATCCCCATTAATTAAAACTTGAAAAACGGGAGAAGAAATACAGACCTCAATTAGTCTCTTCCAATTGTCCGGAATACCCGCTCTCTTCAGACTATCAAGAAGAAAACTCCAGTTAAGGCGGTCATAAGCTTTTTCCAGGTCCAGCTTCAGAGCCACAATACCCCTTTTTCCCTTTTTAATTTTCATAGAGTGGACCATCTCCTGGGCTATAACCACATTATCCATCATCTGTCTCCCTGGAACAAAACTGCCTTGATTCTGGCTAATAATATAAGGAAGAATACACCTGAGTCTACTGGCCACAATTTTGGTAATAGCCTTGTAAAGCACATTACAAAGACTAATAGGCCTCATCTGTGAGAAAGAAGACGACTTCTCCACTTTAGGAATCAGAACCAGAAGAGTTTTGTTCACAAGCCTAATATCCTCGGAACCATTAAAAACTCCTTTAATAAAACTATAAATACCTTCCTTCACAGTCTCCCAATGTTTATGATAAAAATCGGCAGGGAAACCATCAACCCCAGGAGCTTTAGTAGCCCCAATACTAAAGATCGCCTGATCAATCTCTTTCTGCTCAATAGGATGGACAGCTTCCAGAACCTTATCATCTCCCAATATGGGAAACGTAGTCCCAGAACGAGCTTTATCCAAATCCACAAGGTCATCTTTGAATAAATCTTTATAGAAATTAAGGGCCAAATGATGAATATCCTCATCCTCATAAACCCAATCTCCATTCAGATCTTTGATAGCATCAATCCGATTCTTCTGCCTTCTAATAACAGTAGAAAGGTGGAAATACCTGGTGTTGCGATCTCCATCTTTAATCCAAGTTTTCCCAGATTTTTGAAATCAAAGTAACTCTTCCTGCCTCAACACAGCTTCCAACTCCTTCTGGAGGGTTCTAAAAAGACCATCCAAACTATGATCAAATCTAATATCCAACATACGTTGGATGCCTTCAATCCTGCTCAAAATTTTATTCTTTCTTCTGATAATATGGCCAAAGATGTTTTTATTCCAGCCCACCACATTACTTCTAAAGCCCTCAGCTGCTTGTAAAACATTAGAATGAAGCTTCCAATTATCCTGAACAAAGTTTTTAAACTCAGGATGAGATTCCCAAGCCACCTGATACCTAAAAGGTCTATCCCCTCTAGGACGATAGCCTCTCACCAGCTTGACTAAGATAGGACAATGATCAGAGTGACGGAAAGGAAGATTTAACACAGACACTTCAGGAAATCTACTTTGAGCCGAAATATTAGCATAAACTTTGTCTAAACGAACAAAAGTACTATTTCGTCTCCAAGTAAACTTATGACCAGCGGCACCCAGATCCGAAAGCCCACACAAATCCATACTCAGTTTATGATTGAGACACTGATTTACATAGTGATTGCCACCCCCTCTTTGATCGCTCATAAGGGCAATATCATTAAAATCACCAGCCACAAACCAAGAATCCGCCATACTTACACTCATAGTATAAAGAACCTCCCACAGCCGTTTGTGATTGGCCATGATAGGATCAGCATAAACAAAAGTGATAAAGAAAGATTTTTTACCAGGAAAGATAGCTTTACTATAAATAAATTGTTTATCCATACTAACGATATCAAAATGAACATGATCCGACTTCTAAAAAAGCCAAATCCCACTAGCCCGACCAGTAGCCTCCGATCTGACACAATTCCAGTTTCTAAACTTTTTAACCACCTCATCACCTTTAGCACCACTGATCTTAGTTTCCATTAAAGCAAAACAAGAAGGGTTAAACTGTTTAATTAAGTCATTTACATGGATACGGGTAGCCTTGCTAGCTGCTCCTCTAACATTCCACAAAAACAAATCCATCAAAAGGGAAGACTACTGACCCCCAGCCCAACACCCTAAACCAGATACTTATTAGGGGCTCCTAAGAGCCTTGAAGAGGTACCAGCAGGCCCCCTTTTTTCCAAAAACTCCATAGAATTTTGGTTATTTTTCTGATTACCTTTAGGTTTTTTCATACTCATTTTATTGACACCCATAGTCTTTCCATTCCTAGGCTCAACACAGATTTTAGGGATACTAACCTCTTTATACTTCTCTTTCACTTGTGAGGCATGAGCCTGGGAGCCATCCTGGACCTCTTCTTTGGATACAAAAAGAGGATTAACTGCCTCCACAATATTAATTGTCGGCTCAGCAGATTCCAATCCTGGCATGCTCAGCTCAATATGCTCGTTAGAATGGTCAGAGTCTTGTTCATCCTCAATAGTAAGAGCC
Source organism: Euphorbia lathyris (assembly GCF_963576675.1). NCBI lineage: Eukaryota > Viridiplantae > Streptophyta > Magnoliopsida > Malpighiales > Euphorbiaceae > Euphorbia > Euphorbia lathyris. Next base: position 35,432,990 of record NC_088919.1, read on the forward strand.
CCAAATCTAGACCCTGAACTGATGACCGAAGCATCACCAGTACCTTCTTTCTTCTTTGGGCAGGGCCTCTCCTTAACTCCTGGATTCATATGGACCAGAGCAGTATCCTTATTGATGTCAGGAGGACGATTCTGAACAACTGACGCACGAATCCTTCGTCTTCCCGACCTCTTAGCGACCATCCAAGGGCCAAAATTCCTCCTATCTCCTTGAATCCCTTCTTCTCTCACTTTAACAGCTTCAACTACCTCTTCCACCACCTTCTCCCTCTTCGGGCAACCCTCATAAGTATGACCAAACATCCCACACTCATAACAGATATTATGGATACCTTCATATTTAATAAAGTAAACCGTATTCTGTAAACATAATTTAGACAAAAGGGGATTAACAAGGTCAATATCAATACATACTCTTGCAAACTTTCCTCTAACTGCCCCAATGGTAGTTTTATCCACATGGTGAACTTTGCCAACAAGCCCACCTATCTTATTAAGGAAACTCTCATTATAATATTCAATTGGAGGCCCGGGAATCTCACCCAAGTCAGAATTCTTTTCACCGAAAAATCATGTGGCTTAAAGTTAGGGACCCATGGCCTTAAGGCCAGAACATGATTAGAAATAGTATATGGACCCCCCCATTAATCACAACATTATAGTCCTTAGCCCGGGTAAATTTAATTACATAATAGTCATTTTCTAAGTCAGTGATACTGACTTTCCCTTTTTTGGCCCACTGCGCCTAGATCCTCTGAGCAAAATAGTTTAAACTAATTCTTTTCCCAAGCACCGTCACTATTAAAGATAATTTCCATTTAGCCCTAAGGGCACGTTTATCGGCCGAGGAAAGCCGAATCACAGGGCATAAAGGATCGTCCTTTTCCCCATCCTCCTCGTCTGAATCAGAATAAATCTTCTCCGAGACACCATCTAAAAGTTCATCATTAAATAATGGCTCCTCCTCGACCACTCCCATGACCATATCTTTCCACGAATTTTTCATATTCATCATATCTCCATCTTGCCTATAGACTGCATTCAAAACAGCAGGGGCCTTGACGACCCCGTCATCCACATTGTCCCGATTACTCCCAACAGCTAAAGGTATAGCTGAATTCCCACAGCCAGCCACAACAATGGTACTGCCTGCGCCATCAGCCGCAGATCCCCTACTGCCTGCGCCATCAGCCGCAGATCCCCTTACTACCGCACCCCCCTGTACGTCCCCTGGCCTGCCTCTTCGCCCCCCTGGCCTACACCATCTCCCCATGTCCTAGATCCACACCCTCCGCCCTCGCCAAAACCATAAGCCGTAGGGATCTCCCCCACCCTGTCCGCCCGCCCGTCGAGGTCCCTCCACTCGCCCCCTACCGATCCCGTCGGATCTCCCCATCCCCACCCAGACTGGATCCGCTGATCCCCCCCCCCCATCCTGCCCCTGCCGATCTCCTTCCTCCCCCCTCCCTCACCCCATCCGGCCCCAAATCCCCGTCGAAGCCCTTCCCCGCCTCTGGAACCGCCCGATCCGCCGCCAAACGAACCACTCCCCCGCCCAGCGCCGCCCTTTCCATCGACCTCTCCCTCACCCGCTCCTTCGATCTCGCTCTCTCCTTCATCGCCCTAATAGCCCCTCTTTCCATTTTACAGATTTAATAACCCAAAAAAATATTTTATTTTTTAATAATTTTTTTCCTTATCCAAATATTTTTTAAATACAGTATTTAAACAAATTGGGCCTTGTATATTTTGACCATTGATTAACAAATTTTGAAATGGACTTCTAACAAAGCCATGGAAAAAATTAACAAAACAACTTATTGATTATTTTCTGGATAAATAATTTATTAGTCCCCTAGTTTTTACCTAACATACTGTTTAGTCCTTCTATTTTAAAAAACACATTATAAGGTCCATAACTTTTGCCAATATTAATCATTTGGTCCTTTTGTCTAGTTTTTTTAGGGAATCGGATCCCCTCCAGTTGAACTAAAACAGGAGGGGATATGTTATTAAAATCTCAGCCCTTAGTTTAATTTAAGGGCTGAGATTTTAAATCAATTAGTACTCCGTTTTTTTCAAAGTTAAAAGCATTAGCAGTTTTTTTTTATCCTTACTTATCCTTCTCTTAAAATTACTAAAAAGACTAAATAGAAGTCTCACTTAATTAGATTTATTTTGTTAATAAGTCTGAAACTGATTTTTTTTATATTCACAATAATAAATTCTTTTAGCTTCTTTGAGGTGATTAATGGTCAGTCTCGTATTAATGTCGAAGTAAGGAGTTCTCCCTGTTGAGGAGTTGTTCGACGTAAGGAGTCTTCAGAGTTTACATCTGTCGTGGTCTCTGCCACCGTCGATCCATATCACCGCCGGCCAGATGGATACCGTAACTGATCTCATATCTCAGGTGACCCTAGATGACGAAGCTGCAACTAGTCTGGTGTTCCAGAAAGACGATCTCCCTACCGTAACGAGGGTGGAATCATGGAGCTTGGTGGGACGTTTTTTGGCAGTACGTAGTGTCAAAACGCAGTACATGAAGAATGTCATGGCTGACCTCTGGTGTCCCTCAAAGGGCCTTGTGATTACAGAAATCTCGTCGAACCTATTCCAGTTCGACTTCTTCCACCCAAGGGAGCGTGATAGAGTGATCAGTGGTGGTCCATGGACCTTTGAACAACAACTCCTTCTCCTATCTCCACTGCTACCAGGTCAGGATCCAACAGCAATCCCCCTTAACAAGGCCGACTTTTGGATACAGGTCTATGAGCTTCCTCTGGGCTTTATGTCAGAAACTGTTGCAGCTAGCATTGGGAACTCCTTGGGGAAGTACATTGAATCTGACCCTAACAACTTCACAGGTACTACTCGTCAGTACATGAGAATACGTGTTTCACTGGACATCAGCAAGCCAATTAAGAGAAAACTGCAGATAAGCAAGGTTGGTGGGCAAATCTCCTGGATCATATTCCACTACGAAAGACTCCCGACCTTTTGCTTTTTTTGTGGCCGGATAGGTCACTCCAACAAGTTCTGCGATTTGCTTCTAGATTCTCCAAATCTTGATAAAGAAGTCAGACCATACAGTGTAACCCTTGGAGCTCAAACTAGGCGGAACTCACTGCAAGTTCAGTCCATGTTCCTTTTATCTGCCCATCCAGTCATCCAGCCTATTGTTGAGACCCCGACTGCGACAGGGAACAATCCTGCGGATCTGACAGATACTTCCCAGGAACAGCCAACTAAACAAACGCCCTCAGGTGTGGAGAAAGTTCAAATTCTGGCAGGAACAGTTGCAGGCCTGCAGAAGAAGTTCAATACCCCCCCCATATCAGTACTGACAGGGATGATATTACTATCATAGACCCTAAAAGAAGATGACATGATGCAGGAAACGTAGAGTTTAGCTGTGATGATGCAACCGCTAGTAAGAGTATGGATTGTGACACTGTAAGCGGCATGTCAAAAAACGATTCGGAGGCGGGTACTGGTCCCCAGGCCCGCCTAGATCAATGAGTACCCTGAGCTGGAACTGCCGGGGAGCGGGCAATCCTCGGACAGTTCGAATGATTGTGGAATTGGTGTCCAAATTTAGTCCTGATTTTTTATTCTTATTGGAAGTCAAATGTAATCATAGCAAGGTTGATTTAATAAAAGAGAAGATTGGTTATGCTGGCGTGTTTTATGTTGAACCTGTTAACCTTGGAGGAGGTCTAGCCCTCTTCTGGAAATTCAATAATTCTGCTCATTTAATTAACTACTCAAGAAACTATATTGATGTTGTTGCCTCTGTAGGGCATGAAGCTCCGTGGAGACTGACAGGTTTTTATGGTTACCCTGAACGAACAAGAAGGAAAGATTCCTGGGACCTTCTGGTGCACTTATCTACGCTGTCCTCGTTACCTTGGGCAATCATTGGAGATTTCAATGATATTTTGCGTCAATCTGAGAAAAGAGGGGGCCGCCAACATGCGCCTTCTTTACTAAGGGGGTTTAACCGTGCTGTAGATTCAAGTGGTCTGACGGAAGTCGTTATGGTAGGCAACCGGTTCACTTGGGAGAGGGGGAGAGGTACTGTTAACTTCATGGAGGAGAAACTAGACCGGGCATTTGCTAGTGACAGTTGGCACCTAGCTTTCCCGTCGGCTAGGGTGATTAATGAAGAAGCTTGTGGTTCTGACCACTCAGCGATCTTTTTATCCATTTATCAAAAGGTACAAGCTTATCCTCGCACCTTTAGATTTGAGAACTCTTGGCTGCAGGAGCCTCTTATTCGTGAAAAGGTGATCGGTTCATGGACTGCCCTTGAAAATCAGAATCTCCCGTCCCAGCTCCGTGGTTGTGGGGAATCGCTGCTTCAGTGGGGCGACTCACTGCGGAATCAGTTTAAACGGAAACTAGATGAGGTCAGATTAATTTTGAAACAGACAAGACAAAGATCTGACCCAACTTCACAGCAGCAGTATCTGAATGCTATGAGCCGCATGGAGCATCTTCTTCTCCAACGCGAATCATACTGGAAACAAAGGGCCAAACAGCAATGGCTTACTGGGGGAGATACTAATTCTAAGTTCTTCCATATGGCAGCAACAAATAGACGAAAGAAGAATCTCCTAACACAGCTGAAAGATTCAAATGGACTATGGCAAGATTGGACTTCTGGTCTCGATATCATCTTATCAGATTATTTTACCAGCATCTTTTCCGCAGACCCTTGTGACCCTGAGCCGATCCTATCACATGTTTCGCAGAAAGTGACCAGAGAACAGAATGAAGAACTGCTTAAACCCTTTGATGCGGAGGAAATCAAGTGGGCTGTCTTCTCAATGCATCCTGACAAGAGCCCAGGGCCGGATGGATTTAACCCCTGCTTCTATCAGAAATTTTGGGATGTGGTCGGTACAAAGGTGACTGAATCTTGTCTTCTATGGTTAAATGAGGGTACTTTCCCAGAGGAGGTACATGAGACTACAATTGTCTTGATTCCAAAGAAGAAGCAACCAGAATTTGCAGCTGATCTCAGACCGATAGCTTTGTGCAATGTCATCTATAAAATTCTCTCTAAGGTAATTGCTAATAGATTAAAGCTTATCTTGCCGGGAATAATCTCTGAAGCTCAAAGTGCGTTCCTGCCTGGACGTCTAATAACGGACAATGTTATGCTTGCCTTCGAGGTAAACCACTATCTTCACAGAAAGACTCAAGGCAAGACAGGGTATGCTTCTCTGAAATTAGATATGGCAAAAGCTTATGATAGAGTCGAATGGAGCTTCCTGGATCAGATGATGAGGAAATTAGGTTTTGACGAGCGGTGGGTCAAACTTGTGATGGAGTGTGTCTGCAAAGCCAGGTATCATATTATCAATGGCCGACATGTTGTGGGTCCAATTATTCCTCAGAGAGGCCTCCGCCAGGGAGACCCTATCTCTCCCTACCTTTTTATTATTTGTGCTGAAGGATTATCGGCAGCACTATCAGCACTAGAAAATCAAGGGAGTATTCATGGTTGCTCGGTCGCGAGACAGGCCTCTCTAATTTCACATCTATTCTTTGCTGATGATAGTTATCTCTTCTTCAGAGCCGACACCTCCGAGTGTTCCGCCATCAAGCTTTGCCTGTTACAATATGAAATGGCGTCTGGTCAGAAAGTGAACTATCATAAATCTTCCATCACCTTTAGTAGGAATGTGCACCAAAGTACCAAAACCCATCTGAGTAATATGCTTGGTGTTAGTGAATCACTAACCCCTGAAAAGTACCTAGGCCTCCCCTCTCTTATTGGCCGGAAAAAAGTGGAGGTGTTTAGTTACTTGGAGAACATGTTCAAAGCAAAAATAAGCAACTGGAAAGCTAAGTTCCTATCTAAGGCTGGCAAAGAGATCCTTATTAAATCAGTACTACAGGCAGTACCTTCTTATGCTATGAGCCTCTTTCTCATCCCTGAATTGCTTTGTGCGGACCTAGAGCGGATGCTCAACTCCTTTTGGTGGGGCTCTGAGGATGGAGGCGGGAGAAAAATTCACTGGCATTCTTGGGAGAAACTTTGCATCCCTAAGAAACTTGGAGGTATGGGGTTTAAACGTCTTCGTCATTTCAATTTAGCTTTACTTGCCAAGCAGGTCTGGCATATGCTCACTAATGCCGACTCACTGGTTGCGCGTGTCTTTAAGGCTCGATACTTCCCTGATACGTCAATTCTGGACGCCTCACCTAAAGCGAATCCAAGCTTTATCTGGCGGAGCATATCTTCTGCTATCCCGTTGGTCCGGTCTGGTGCGAGGAAACTAGTTGGGGATGGTCGTTCAATCAAAATCTGGCACGATCCGTGGCTTCCTGATTCGGTGAATCCCTTCATTGACAGCATCCCTCCGCCACACCTATCAGAAGCAACCGTGGACTCTCTACGCACAGGTCCGAATGGTCAGTGGGATATGGATATTCTTAATGATCTAATATCAGTTAGGGACCGAAATATCATAAGAAAAATTCCCCTTAGCTGTAGGCAGATTCAGGACGAATGGTGGTGGCTTTTTGACCATCGGGGGAATTACACAGTTCGTAATGGGTACAGGTGCAGTATTCACTCGAGTGAATCGGGAGAACTTTATATGGATGAGCAATTTTGGAACAGCATATGGACTCTGCAGATCCCCCCTAAAGTTAGACATTTCATTTGGCGAGCGTCGGTGGGTAGCTTACTAACAAGAGCAGTCTTGTTTAATAGGAGGGTGCAAGTACCGAGTTCATGCCCTCGGTGTGGTGCTGCAACGGAATCAATTGTCCATGCACTGGTGGAGTGCCCCTCGGCTGCTTCAGTCTGGTCTTATTCAGACATAGCTGGTCTCTCAGGATTATTCCATTCGTTCGCTGATTGCTGGGACCATATCAGACATCAGTACAGTCCAAAAAATATTGAGTTAGCAGCAGTACTCTGTTGGGAAATCTGGAACGCTCGGAATCGCTGGGTCTGGGAGCACCGCTCGTCTAACTCATCTGTTAGCTTCAACACAGCAAAAACGCTGCTGTTCAACTGGCAGCAGGCCCGCCCTCTCAAAGGAAGCTCCCCGACGGTAGCTCCTCCCATTGCTTGGCAGAGCCCCCCGCCTGGCATTCTGAAAATAAACACTGATGTTGCAGTGTTCGTGGAGAAGGGCTACTCTACCTTTGGCTTCATTCTTCGTGACAGCAGGGGTGACTTCATTGCAGCGGGCAATGGATTAATTGACAACATCTCGGACCCCATCATCGCGGAGAGTATTAGTTGCCGTGAGGCGCTCAGCTGGCTGAAAGAGTCAGGGTTTAGTAATATTCAATTGGAAATGGATTCACAGCTTCTAGTCTTTGCTTTAAAGAGTTCTACGGAGCTGGCTTCCCCCTTTGGCATTCTAGTTAATGATTGTAAGACATTGATCGCTGACTTAGCTATCAATTCGGTTATTTTTGCAAAACGGTCTGCGAATCAAGCGGCTCACTTGCTAGCAAGGAAGGCTGATTCCGAGTCTGACCGAGGGTTCTGGGTGCATGTACCCCCCCCCCCCCTCATTTTCTTGTTCCAACTATTACCTCTGATCAGTTATAAAATTCTTTCATTCTTCTCAAAAAAAAAAAAAATGGTCAGTCTCGTCAACGATTAGTCATTTGCGTAAATAACCAAACGTATTTATTCAATGCGATAAGGTACAAAAATTCTCTGAACATTTACAGAAATGAGCAATTTTATCATTAACGTTTAAAATAATGTAATTTTATCCTTAATGTTGGCTGCCATAACAATTTTATCCATAACATTGACAAGTTGGATCAATTTATACATTATTATAAAACATGGATATTTTGTGGGTCGTTTTGCACCAATTGCACATAAGTTGATTTTAAAAAAAAACTTGAAGATTAATATTTTTAAATTCGGTGAAATATTTCAATTTTTTTCCAACTCGTACAAAATACAAAATACAATATATTTTTATTTTTTAAAATTTCACGTTTAATCATATATTTATGATCTGTTACTAATTAGTGATAAAATGACACACATGTGCAGTGTAGATTCCAATATTCTAATTGAGAAAACAATTTGATCAGTAATTTCTCCAATTTACCCAATTTATCAACATTAGGGGTAAAGTAGCTCTGGCTGCCAACGTTGGGTACAATTTCACCATTTTAAACGTTAGGAATCAAATTACTTCGAATATAAACATTAGGGTGCCTTCTATGCAGGGGCGGATCTAGGGGGGGTAAGGGAGGGTCTCCCGACCCTCCGACCCTCCGGAACACCCTTGACGAATAGTGGTTCAGTCCCGAGAAGCCCCCCCAAAATAGTTAAAATTAATACTTATAATGTAGAATGTAATTATATAGCATCAAGCTAAGTTTGCATAGTTGGTTGTAGTGATAATTAAAGACATCTCTACATCCAAGTGGTCTTGTGTTCAAATCTCCCTCTCTTCACTTTTTATCTCATTTTAATTTTTTCCCTTAAACCTCATTCTCCTTTAAAAATATCAATATTAAATATCATTTTTAATCATTATTAACCTCATTCTCCTTTATTATTTTTAATTATATTTTTTAGTTACAAAATTCATGACCGAGAAAATAATTTGATGAATAATTTCTCCAATTGACCAAACTTGTCAACGTTAGGGATAAAATTGCTCTTGGCTGCCAATATTAAGGGTAAAATTGCACCATTTTATACGTTAGAGGTAAAATTATTCTTAGGTGTAAACATTAGAGTATTTTTGCACCTTATCCTTACTTCATATTGAATCTCAGTTGTTTTGTACCTTAATTTTTCCAATATGATCAAATTTACCCTTATATTATCAAAAATTTGAAAATTTCGATTTGACTACTATGAATCAAAGCCTTAAGTCGTTATTAAAAAAAAAATCTTCATACAATTGAGCCCCTCCGGACCTTGAGCTCTAGCTCCACCACTGCTTCTATGGTTACTTTGTTTTTGACAAAGTACTATTACTTGGTGTGTTTTCACCATTGGGTGATGGAGTATAAAATTAATCCAATGGTGAAAACACACAAAGTAAGGCTTACTTTGTCAAAAACAAAGTAACCATAGCCTTTATCTAAATTTATTAGGGGTATTTTTACATCTTATCCCTTATCCCTTGTTCAATTGATATTAGTTTGCATTATCTAGCAATTTTTTTTTTTTTTTGAAGGAATTATCTAGCAATTTTTAATACTTTAAGTATGGAGTTTTTGGTCATATGCTTCATTTTATGATTGATTTTGCTAGAGTTAGATACCCACTTTTATTCACTGAAATATAAATTTGAAGAGATAAAAAAAAAAAAGAGAACCAATAGAAAACAAAAATGCCAAGGTGAAATCCACTCTTTTACTTTTAAACTTTTAAGAGAAGAATAAGTAAAGATAAATAAAACAAAAACAAAAAAAAATTGCTAGTACTTTTAACTTAAAAAAAACGGTGCACTAATTAATTTAAAATCTCAGCCCTTAAATTCAACCAAGGGCTGAGATTTTGATAACAGATCCCCTCCTGTTTTAATTCAACAGGAGGGGATCCGATTCCTTTTTTAGACTCGTAACCGTTATATTTTAGCATAAATAGACATATATGAAATAACAGAGTAACATGGTCAACTTGTATTGTACTGTGGTTGTCCTAAAAGCTAAGATATGTTCGGTTAAAAATAAAAAAAATAGATAAAAGGACCACAAGGTTAATATTAGTAAAAGATAGGGACCTTAAAATGTGTTTTTCAAAATAGGAGGACTAAACAGTGTGTTAAGTAAAAACTAGGGGACTACTAATAAGAGGAAATTACTTTAATTTTTGTTTACATTTATCAAAATTTTTTTTATATATTTTATTATCATGTGATTTTCAATCTTAAAATATAGAATGTGGTAAATTTATTTTTGTTTTTGTTAAATTTTTAGTTAGTCACTTATGGAAAAAAATCCATAAGATTTGATATATAGATAAATTTGTTTAAGAAAATTAGACACTTATAAATAATTTGTCAATTCTGACTATTGTGTAATTTACGTTTAAAAAAGACTAAAATTATTTTTAAAAATTAAAAAATTGACTAATGTGATATTAATAAAACTAATTAATTTTTATCCAAATTAATAAATTTATATTTTGGATAAACAATCTTTCGTGTTATTCAAAGTTATCCCTATAAGCCGTTTTTACTTATATATTTGGATTACTAAGCACGTGGTTCAGGTGGTTAAGATAATAAATCAATTTAACTATTTAATTATGTTTCGAATGCGAAAAATGTAGTCGTAATTAAAATATTTAGGTTTGGTAAAGAGCTTTTTGAGATAAAATTAAAGGTTTAAGCCATTTTAAAACTTTTGATTAAAACTTTTAATAGTAATATTGATAAAGAGATATTTGAAAAAGCTTGTTGGATCCAAAACTGGTTGCAGGAGCTTTTTCAATTAGCTTATTGATTTATCTCTTTTGAAGGACATTATCTCTAATTACTACCCTATAACCATAAATAAAAGTTTTACAATATCCTTATTTGTCATCTTACACAAATTGCTGTTAGCAATTAGTTAAATTTTACCAAATAAATTTATATAATCAGCTAATAAAAAAGGTAATCAGCTAACAACTAATAATTATTTGTCGAGAGTCAAACAAAGCTTCGATGAAAGAGTTTTATATCGTGAAATTCAGTTCGAATCTAGAATACCAAATATCAGCAAAGCATACAACATTTGTTTACCAATTTATCAGCAAGCAACGTGCTCCGGTCTCCAAATTTGAATTTGGAACTCCTTGGGAATTTCGAAGGTCAATAGTTTTGCACTATCTTTTATTAATTGACCCACTAATTAAGGTATTAATAGCGTTAACCATGTTCTTATTGTTTAAGTTACAGATCGCAAGTTAAATCTTAGGGCTAATTACTAATCTAACCCATTTGAAGGAGTCCATTAACATATTTAACTCATTTTGCTTTCATTTCATCAAATTAGATACTTTCATCCACTTTAGATAAGAATATCTTTATTTCAATTCACCTTCTTCCTCAGACTTTCAACGTCTTCTTCGCCATCTCAAACCGATGAAAAGACGGTGGTTTACAGAGAAAAGAATTTGTGTCTGCGGAAGTGGATTAGGATGGAAAGCTCAGAAAATGAGAAAGAAAAAAATCTAACTATTTAACTCTAACAATTTAACTGTTGCGATGTCGCATTTGTGACAAAATGCGACAATTGGCGTTACATTTGTGATGAAATACAACAACTGTTGTCGCATTTGTGACGAAATGCGATAAATTTCGTCATAAATACGACAACAATGGAGGAAAATGGAGGAAGGAAAATAGAGGAAATTGAAACGATATCGTTACAGATGAAGAAAGAGGCAAAACCAGCGAGAAAAGCTGCGTATAAGCTAAAAACATTCAATTTCTATGGGAAATTAAACATAATACTTCAATAATATCAAAAATCGTTAACGATTGGTATCAGAAATGGAAGATGATGAACCGAAGAAGAAGTTGAAAGAAGAAGAAGAAGAAGCGGGAGCAGGAGTAGATGGATCAATCGAATAGAATTAAGGATAATTTTGTCCAAAATAGACGAAAGTGTCTAATTTGATGAGATGGAAGCAAATGTGTTAGATATATAAATAGACCCCTTTAGTTCAGCTAAATTTGTAATTTGTCCTACATCGTATTGGTTGTTTTTTTTTTTTTTAATGATGCATTGGTTGTTTTTCAAACTCTAATTATATGCACTAAATCCACTATGACCTTTTACTTTTACTTTTTTTTTTCAATTCATGTGTAGCTAGTAAAATATTTCAACTCAACCTTCAAAATTATAATTCACCTTATATTTTTTTATCTAATTATATTCAATAACTTCTATTTCTCAATAAAATTTATTGATGGTAAAAAAATAGGATTAAGTTGTAAAAATACCTCTAGCGTTTTGGGTCAGAAGCAATTTTACCCCTAACGTCTGGTGCAATTTTGCCCCTAACGTTTGTAGCCAAGAGCAATTTTACCCCTAACGTTGGTAATTTGAGTCAATTTCAGACACTATTATAAAACACATATATTTTTGTTCATTATTTTACACCAATTGCATATCAATTCATTCTAAAAAAAGGGTTTCATGTCTTTTGTAATTTAATAATAGAATTTGAGATTAATATTTATAAATTCGGTGAATTTTTTGAATTTTTTTTGTCTAATTCGTACAAAAGATATTTTTTTTAATTTTTTTTCACATCCCAACATATGTTTATGGTTTGTTATTGATAAAATGACGCACATGTGAAGTGTAGATGATAAGATTCATTACCGAGAAGACAATTTGATGAATTATTTCTGAAATTGACCCAATTTATCAACGTTAGGGGTAAAATTGCTCTTGGCTACAAACGTTAGGGGTAAAATTGCACAATTTTAGACGTTAGGAGTAAAATTGCTCCTAACCCAAAACGTTAGGGGTATTTTTACACCTTAACCCTAAAAAATATAAAACATAATCTCAACAAGAAAATATCAAATTAACAAATAATTAGAAACTTTTAAAAGTTTATAGGAGAGTTAAAATTTTGAAGTTATTGAATGCAATCGGAAAAGAATAAAAAAGTTATTCAAAACAACCGGACAAGAATAAGGTCTTGTTTGATAAAACACTTAATTACTTAAATTAAAATGTTAAACACTTATTTAATTTAAGTGCGTTTGATAACGATTGTTGATCGTAAAAAATATAAAACATGTTCTCAACAAGAAAATATCAAATTAAAAAATAATTAGAAACATTTAAAAGTTTATAGGAGAATTAAAGTTTTGAAGTTATTGAATGCAATCGAAAAAGAATAAAAAAGTTATTCAAAACAACTGGACAATAATAACTTTTGAAAGTTTAGAGCGATAGTTGAAGATTTAAAGACAATAGATGAATTAAAACTTATTTTATTTGGCTCTGTTAATAATTTATTTCAGCACTTAAAATTAATATATTAAGTATTTTAATTTTTTTAGCATGTTTGATAATACTAAAAAAAAATTAATTAAGTCAAAAAATGATTTACTCAAAATATTTACTTTAAAATTTTAGGATCATTAACTAATATTTACGAATTTAATGCTTATTTTTATTCCTCGACTGTAAATCAGTTACCATCCTTTGACGGGTTATCCCAAGACAACTCATACACTATTTATCAAATGGATATACTTTCAGTATTTATAATATTAAATATTAAATATTTATTTTTCAATTGTTTAATTTTCAATTTATAGAATACTATAGCTAACTTCAAAGTATTGTACTCCTTTTCTTAGACATGGAACTTGTATAATTAAGGAACTCTTAGTCTGTTTAGTATAGTTTTTTTTTCTTAAAACACATGCATGCACATAATAAATAACTATATGATATAGTCTATATATATGTTTACATTGGCAAGACAAAATCCAAAATCATTAGCCATTACAATGTCAATTTGTACAAGTGATAATACCATTTTCTACTTCCTCCTTTCCCTCTCATTCATCTCCATATTTCTCATCCGTTTCTTAATCAAAAAATACATAAACCCTACCTCCGAACTCCAACTTCCACCAAGTCCGCCGTCTCTTCCCTTCATCGGCCACCTCCATCTCGTCGGCGCTTCACTTCCAAAATCATTTCAAACCCTAGCTCGCCGTTATGGCCCACTCATGCAACTTCACATAGGTTCATCAACCTTCATTATCGCTTCAACTAATTCCGTCGCTAAACAAATCTTTAAAACCTACGATCTCAACTTCGCCTCCAGATTCGAAACCGGACCAAAGGATTACAATATATATAAAGGGAAAGGATTTATCACGGGGCCATACGGTGCGTATTGGAAGTTCATGAGGAAACTATGCATGACTGAATTGTTCGGAGGAGCTCAGTTCAATCGGTTCAAGAACATTCGAGAGAAAGAGATTAAAAATCTGATTAAATCGTTAATCAAGTTGGGGGAAAAAGGATTGGAATGTGATTTGAATGTGGAGTTTGAGTGTTTGGCTAATAATATGATATGTAAAATGGCTATGAGTAAGAGATTTTCGAATAACGATGAAGAAGCTAAGAAGATGAGGAAATTAGTGGCTGAAATTATGGATAGAGGAGCTAAGTTAGGGGTTAGTGAAGTTTTTGGGATTTTGAAGAAAATAGATGTTTTTGGACATGGCAGAAAGCTTAGAGATGCACTTTTGGAGTATGATAAGGCTATTGAGATGATCATCAAGGATTATGAAGCTGATGATTTTGAGAATCAAGATAAAGATGTGATGCATATTTTGTTGGAGACTTGCAGAAATTCAAATGCTCAAGTGGAGTTGACTAGATCTCACATCAAATATTTTATTCTAGTAAGTATTTTTTTTAGATTAAACCCTCCTCTTGGTGAGAACCACCCAAAACTACGTAGTTTTTGAGTGGAGAAATTTAAAAAAATGCTGCTGCATAGAGGATTTGAACCTGGCACCCCTCAACTACACTTCACATGGCTTACCACTAAGCCATTTGCTTTCCTTATGTGTATTGTCACGCGCTGTTTAATATACTAGTGCCTTTTAGCTTCTATTGTTTAATATTTGATGCATACACTTATTAATATCAATTAAATATGCAAAATAATGAATTATTAATAGGAAAAAAATAAATTTGCATAATATGAATTATTAATAGAAAAAAATGCATATAATAATGAATTATTAATAGAAAAAAATCCAAGAATAGGTTCTAATTTCTTATTTATTTTATTCCTTTATATTTTTGTAATTTATGTTATATAAGAAAATATATTTTTTAAAACATACGTTAGAACATATATTTTAACTTTTAAAACACGAACTATGAAGTTTAGAACGTACGGCATATTTTTTAGAACATACGTTATGTTTTTTTAGAACATGCGTTATGTTTTTTCGAACATGAGTTATAAATTATATTATAGAACAAATGAAAAAACGATCCAGATATCTATTGATTTTTTTAGAACATTATACTTAATTTTTGGAACACAAACTATATATTTTTTTTAAACAAACGTTAGAACATATATTTTAACTTTTAAAACACGAACTATGAAGTTTAGAACGTACGACATATTTTTTAGAACATACGTTATGTTTTTTTAGAACATGTGTTATATTTTTTCGAACATGAGTTATAAATTATATTATAGAACAAATGAAAAAACGATTCAGATATTTACCGATTTTTTTTAGAACATTATACTTAATTTTTGGAACACAAACTATATATTTTTTAATATGTTAACTTTTAAAGCACGAACTATGAAGTTTAGTACGCACGACATATTTTTTAGAACATACGTTATGTTTTTTAGAACATGTGTTATGTTTTTTCGAACATGAGTTATAAATTATATTATAGAACAAAGAAAAAACGATTGAGATATCTACTAATTTTTTGGAACACAAAATATAAACTTTAGAACATACGTTATGTTTTTTAGAACATACGATATGTTATTTAGAATATGTGTTATAAAGGTGCCCGCTATGGTTACTTTGTTTTTTACAAAGTACCGTTACTTGGTGCTCATTTTCACCATTGGATGATGGAGCATAAAATTCATCCAATGGTGAAAATGAGCACCAAGTAACGGTACTTTGTAAAAACAAAGTAACCATAGCGAGCACCGTGTTATAAATTATATTATAGAACAAATGCAAAAATGGTACATATATTTATTATTTTTTTAAAACACTATATTTAATTTTTAGAACACAAATTATGAAGTTTAAAATATACATCGTCCTTAACATTTTAAAATATAAATTACAAAAATATAGAGGAATTAAATAAATAAGAAATTAGAGTATGTTCAGATTTTTTTCTATTAATAATTCATTATATGCACATTTCTTTTTTTTCTATTAATAATTTATTATTATGCATATTTAATCGATATAAATAAGTGCATGCATCAAATATTAAACAATAGAAGCTAAAAGAAACTACTATATTAAAACGCGCGTGACTATATATACAAGGAAAGTAATTGGCTTAGTGATAAGTAGTGCAAGGTGTAGTTGAGGAGTGCCAGGTTCGAATCCCCTCCTATGCAGCAGCGTTTTTTTGAATTTTTTTTGAATTTCCTTACTCAAAACTACGTAGTTTTGGGTGGTTCTCACCTAAAAAAGGGTTCTCACAAGAGCCCTCCTCTATATATATATATATATATATATATATGCATTACAGTTAGCTGTTAATTAAATTGATAAGGTGTAAAAATACACCCGACGTTTACAACTAGAAATTTTACCTATAAATTTAAAATGGTGCAAGTTTAATTCTAACGTTCATAGTCAAGAGCAATTTTATCCATAATGTTCGCAAGTCAATTTCAGATATTATTATAAAACACCTATATTTTGTTCTTTATTCTGCACCAATCGCATATCAGTTGGTTCTAAAAAAATATTTCATATTATCTGTGATTTAATAATAGAATTGAAGATTAATATTTATAAATTTGATGAAATATTTGAATTTTTTTGTCCAACTCGTACAAAAGACAATATTTTTTTTTTTAAAAATCACGTCTAATCATATATGTTTGTGATCTGTTATTAATGAGTGATAAAATAACGTACATTTGTGAAGTAGAGATGACATGATTAATGACCAACAAGATAGTTTGATATTGATCCAACTTGTCAAGGGTAAATTGCTCTTAGTTGCCAATGTTAGGGGTAAAATTACGCCATTTTAGACGTTAGGAATAAATGGCTTTTGACTATAAACATTAGATATATTTTTGAACCTTATCCCTAAAGTGATGAATAAATTACATACGTGGTGTATAACATTTGTTATAGTTCATATTTTGATGTATAACCTTCAATTTTACACACACAAATGTATAACTTTTGATAACGTTCCACTAAAGTATACAACCGATAATTATGACGAATTTCATGAGATTAATATCTATTACTACTTTAGGAGCTATTTATGGCAAGCATTGACACAGAATCAGCAGCAATACAATGGACAATGGCAGAGTTAATCAACTATCCAACGGTTTTCAACAACTTAAGGCACGAGATTAACTCAGTCGTCAATTCCAACAGATTAGTCAACGAATCAGACGCTCCAAATCTTCCTTACCTACAAGCCATACTCAAAGAATCCCTAAGATTACACCCACCAGTCTCTTTAATACACAGACAATGCATTAAAGATTGCAAAATCAACGGCTATGATGTCAAAGCCAACACCAAATTGCTAGTCAATGCCTATGCTATAATGCGTGATCCTGACACGTGGCATGATCCTGACAGCTACATCCCTGAGAGGTTCTTGGAGTTTGACCAAAATAGAACAACCCATGAATTTAGTTATATTCCATTTGGAGGGGGAAGAAGAGGCTGCGTTGGGTCTGCACATGCCCACGCGCTCATGTGTGCGACTATTGGAGCGTTAGTTCAGTGCTTTGATTGGAGAGTGAAAGATGGTGACAAAATAGATATAAGTGTTGCTAATGGTTTCTCAGGAACTATGGCTCCTCCTCTTCTGTGTTATCCTATCACACATTTTAATCCTTTCTAGCTAGCTTTATATATGTAAGATTAAAATGACACGTCAACTTTACATATTATTGAAGTTTTTATGAAAGTTAATGCTGAAGTTGAAAATATTTAAAAAATTATAAATATTTTACTATTAAAATTGATTGTATTGAAACTAATTTGTAAACTGATGATTTCAGCACTAAGTTAATTAATACTTAAACTTTAATTTGGGTTAATCTGATTCTAACTATTTACTTCATTTCACGAGCCCTTTTAACCCTTAATTAGGGATGCAAATGAGGCGGGATTCTCCGTTCCCATCAGTGACCCGCTTCGATGGAGACAGGAAATCCCCGAAGGATCCCCATGGGACGGAGATGGGGATAATTTTATCTTCCGTGATGGGGATGAGACGGAGATAGGGAAAGGTATCCCCACCCTACGAGGATTTCCGTCCCCGCTCCGTTAATCCCAAACGAGGATCCTCGATTATTCTCCTTAATAATTGATTTTTTTGGATGATTTAAGTAGATTTTAATTAGGTGATTGGTTGTTTTCAAATTTTGGTTTCTTATTTATTTAATTTTTTTGAGAATGATTGTTAATATTTGACATTGTTAGCCACTGTTTCTTTAACCTTTTTTGTCTTTACTGATTTTTTTTAACATAAACGGTGATTCTCAGCGGAGAATGTGAATGTGGATAACGTTTTTTGAACATTGGTAAACGGGGAATGAGGACCCCCATGAGGACGGGAATAAGGATAAGTTTGTCAACGTTTAGCTCGCAGGGATGGGGATAGAGAATCCTCGAATAGTCGGGAACGGGGATGAGAAATGTATTCCCCGCCCTGCCCCGTCCCGTTTACATCCCTACCCTTAATTCATGTAATTTATTAGAGGATATTTTTCATTATTTTGTTGTTGGAAATTGGTTTCTTAGCATTCTAAAGTTAGTTAATTTATTTTATTTTTCATGATTTTTTATTATTCTTTGCTGTCTTTTTTTTTTTCTTATATCAACTTTTTATATATGTGAAGTTATATTTCTCATTATTTTTTATTTATTTTTCTTATATAATGAAATAATATAAGTATTTTCGTAAATAAAGTTAATAAATTAATTAGTTTTAATTTTTACTAGTATTTAATTTCCAAAATGATATAAGAATAATATTTAGACTTTCCTCAAATAATTTAGTCAAATACAATGTTATATTCTTATCCTAACCTTTTTTATTATTTCAACTTGTCCTATCTTATTACTCTAGTTAATGAGAACTATGTGCACCCTTATAACAAAATAGAGAATCTTACAAATATGGTTTTATAGAATATTATTCAAATAAAATTGTAGAAAACAATTATAAGTTTATGAGCGAGGTGTGCTACGTGTCACATGTTGATAGGTCGTGCTCCTGCATATCGGGACTTGATATCCCAAACGTGATTGGTATAACGAGTGGATCTTTAACAGAATCTTTGGAAACTTCCCTAACCAAGACCTTTAATTTGAAATCGTATTGGGAAGCTTTGCTACAGTGACTCTATGTGTCTTCTTTTCCAGGCGAGTATATAAAAGTGTAACCGAAAACTGAAGATCAAATCATTACATATAATGTGTCAAGCATAAAGATTAGGAGAAATGAACCAAAATTTACCAGTTTAAAGATATCTAATAAAATAATTGAAGTACAAGTTTCTAGTGGATATAACATATTATAGTATAGTAAGATAATTTAATAAAAACTCAATATTATTTTTATTTTAATATTGAATTCTATGAACTCATATTTGGATTTTAATATTAGCGTCTTGTAAAATATTCACATGAATGAATATTGATAGTTATTTATGATATATTTTATTAAAAAAAATATTATGTTATACTTTATATAATATATTTAAAATATTATAATTACATTTTTATTAAAATTAGATAGGAGATAATGATGGGAGAAAAAGACACGAAGGACATTTAGAAGATAATTAGTATTCTGAATCTAACTGTTGGAATTACTAATTAGGCCCGTCCGAAATGGAACGGGCCCAAACCCAATAAAAATTAGGGTTAGGTGATCTATTTATTCAGTATAAATAGAAACTCTAATCTATTATAATTAAAAAGAGAGAATTAGAAGAGAGTCAGTCCAGAGAAGTTTTTCTCTCCTCTTTTTCCCTAAGCCGCTGCCCCTCTCTCTATTTTTGGGATTCGTCGTCGCTTTAGTTCGTGAACCAATTGTCTTCCTCTCCCAAATTTATTGGCGTGGTTGAAGGCTTGACCGGTGATACTAGATTGGGTGATTGATCCGAAATCCTTCCGCTGCAAATCAAGAACGGGATCTGTGCTACAAGAGGTAACCCGTAAACCCGTTTACTTATTCGGATAAATATATATGTTGTGAATATATGCTTATCCCAACATTGGTATCAGAGCCATTGGATCTAGTATTCCGTCTTTACCGCGAATCTGTTTGCGTTTGAATCTTTTTTGAAAGATTAAAAATAATTCATTGTTATTATTTTTATGATTATACACTGGAATTGATTGATTGCGTGATTAAATTGAATTAGGGTTCGATTTAAACGTTTTTTACTCAATTAAACCCGTTCTAGGTTTTTGTTACCTTCTGATTTTTCATTCCGCTCGTCAAATCGAAAAACCGACCACACCATCGAGTCCAGAGACCTCGAAAACCCTAGGTTCCATATATTTTTCGCCTCCGGAATCGGCCGGGAAGGCGGCGCGTGGCCTTCACGCGCCACCTTGGGGGGAGAAAACGCGTGTCTCCCCCCAGCCCGCCACGCGGCAGCCGCTGGTTGTCCAGCCGGTGCCATGCTGGCGCCAGCTGGACCAACCAGTGCGTGACACGTGGCAGAGGCCCTCCACACGTGCCAAGCACGTGTGGGCGCGTGGGGCCTCTTCCCGTGACTAATTTTTTCCCATTTTTTCAAAACTTTTGGATGAGCAGTTTATACAATCTCTTTTAATTAGGGTATGTTAAATATTTTAAATGTGTTATAAATGTTTTATAAACTCTTGTTAAGCCCAAAATATACCTAAAATATCATATATAAATACATCAAATTTATATTGAAATCGTGCTAATTATATTCGTTTAGAGTACTTTTACGTCTTTATATGTTTTTTTGATGCAAGGTACTTAATTATTTGGTTAAATCCAAATAGGAGCTAAAACGGAGCAAAAACGAGGAAAAAACCTAGGTTACGTGCCAAAAATACGTGTTTATCAAAAGACCGACTCAAGGAGACAAGAAGCAGCCGAGAGACGAGAGAGAACACCCCTGTCGCGATTGAGATTCTCAAAATCTCAATCGCGACATGCTAACCCCAGTCACCGAAGATCGAAGTTTTTCATCTTTCCTCCGTGCCACCTGTCGCGATTGAGATTCTCAGAATCTCATGTGAGACAGCGAAGAATTCTGCACAGTTTTCACATGTTAAAAATCCAAAAAACGCGTCTGTTCGTTTAGATAAAAGCGACCCTTCACCAGCGGACACGACCCTTCAAACACAACCATTCACCAATTATAAATAAGTGAGTCATTTCAGAATTCAAAGTGTTGGTTAGTTGGAGAAATTATAGTTTTAGAGAGTTGTTATTATGTTGAAGAAACTCTGACTCAGAAATGAGTCAGATTAGTTTACATTTCTGTAAAAGCAAACTTGATGTACACAAGTTGTTCTTAGATTAGTTATAAACACAGTAGTGATGAGTTTAGTTTTAAGGATTGTTCAAAGGCAAGTTCACATTCTGGTAGTGGACCTAGCGGTCTCTATTCCGAAGATTCAGCGAGAAGAACTAACGGCTGAAGTGCAAAAGAGTCTGACAAACCTACGGAGTTTGAGGAAAAGATTGACAACCCGGATCTCAAAGTTTTCGTCAAAATGCTATCCATGTTTCTTCCTCTCTGTTAACTTGTGAAGATTCACAATTCACTAATAATACATTTATCTTATTCAATATATTCTTTCTGTTGTTATTTTGATGTTATTCTGACAAAATGATTTTCAAAGTAATAAACTGGTGTTTTCATTAAAACGTTTTATACAAATATATTTACAAGGAAACTTTGTTGAACACTTGAAAGAATTAGTTTTTATGGATGATATGATCGTTAGCGCGGCTTATCGGATATAAAATACCAATTTGATTAAGGTAGAAATCCACTCAACATCAGGGGGATTTCTACGGTTCAAAGCCATTTAGTTGCATAAATGTTTGAATTGTTACATGTTCATAATCTTACCAAAGTTATAGTTGTTTTCTTTGCTTAATGCGAATAAGTTTCATACACTTTTTATTCTAAACACGAAAGTTTCTATCTTGTAATCAAATCTCAAGACAGAATTGTACTCTAAGTTCAATATAACATTCTCATTTAATCCTAATTAATCCAAACCAATACGATTAATTAAACGATTTTCTTAAGTTAAACCTAAAGACGTGAATAAAACTGAATTAAAATAAGTTTTCATTAAAAAGCGTTCCCTGTGGGTTCGATATCTTTTATTACTATAAGCGTATACCGTGCACTTACGGAAATCACTCAACAAGTTTTTGGCGTCGTTGCCGGGGATACAATAATTAAGTATACGGTATATGGTGCCGTTCCCGCAACAACGCGCAATAAGTTTTCGGCGCCGTTGCCGGGGAACGCCAAATTTTTAACAAAAATTTATGTTTTTCGTGTTTTATTCTGAACCTTGGTTTATCATATATGTATTTATTTATTTTGTAGTTTTTATTTATTTATTGAGGATGGTCACTAGGACTAAATCCTCGTTGTTATCTAACGTTTGCAATTAGATATTTGCAGATAAAAAAAAATCCAAGTTTTTTTCAAAGATAAACTGGAGATTTGATCATCAATATAAATTCACAGAAGGAGCCTACAGAAAAGAAATCCAGTATACAGATACATCAGAAGGGAGAGAAAATTTTTGAACCAGCATGTCAGACGTGGCAGATGATTTTCCCAAAAAAATTTACGTTTTTCCAAACACCTTTAACTCTTTTCTATAAACTTAACCCTTCACCAAAACATCATTTCTCTTTGTAAAAAAATTATTCAATTCCTACGTTACACCCAAATAATTTCTTTTCTTTTATCACATCATTTCCTTAAACACATACATTTATCTCTCTAAGAAATAGCCGATCAACTTTTCTCAGACAGATATATTAGAAAGTAGGAATAAGGAATACAGTCCTTGAAATTATCTTATCCCCCAGGAAGGAATTGTCGACTTTTACCATAGTTTCAACAGTTTCAGTTCATGCACGTAGTTCTTGTTCATGCGCGGAACCAGAGGTTCGGGCATTTAACCGAAATCATTAGATCCTTAAATTGAGAAACGCTAAAAAAAGAAAGCGCTTAAAAATGCTTAAAAAAAGAAAAAAAAGACAAAAAAATAATATAATAATAATTTCAAAATGTGGGATATAGTTCTACTTTCTTTTATTCACACTTGAAATTATTCTCAGGTAAGTTAAATGGACAGAACCATTATTTAAAACCGGTCTAGGTAATTGACTCTGTCCATAATTTTGATTCTCCTTGAGAATTCTTAATGATTATCACATTTTTAGTTTTTAATATTTCATATTCTAATTTTTACATTTTATTTTAGTTTAATTTTTTTTATTTTCATTTCTAGTTTTGTGTACAAATAAGTTTTGTAAAATAAAAATCAAATTTAGCCATATTTTGAAATTTATTTCATAAAGTATTAAGTGTTTTTGAAATTTTTTAGAAATCTCTGTTGAGATTTTCCATGTTTTAGAATTAGGGAATTCTCTGGAGAGATTCCAGAAATCTCAGTTGAGATTTTCAGTCAGTTTTGTCCAAAAGGTATTAGTTAGACACCTTTTTCATTTTTAACAAACACAATTTTTCATTTTCAACAAACACAATTTTTCGCTTAAGTAACCTATATATTCCTGTAGATTCAGAATTCTTTTATTTCACTTCATCTCTTTCAGAATTCTGAATTTCTTTCTTCATTTCTAAAGGTTACAGACACAATTTTATTCACAAACATGACTACTTCTCTGAAAAATGCTAGGAAAAATACTTCTGCTCGTAGCAAGCGTGTTGATATCTCTTCACGCTATGGAGCATGGTTTCCCATCTACAATGAAGATGAGGGAAGACGATATTTGAAGTTTCAATATGCACAATATTGTGGAATGCTGTATATAGACGAGTTCCTGAATGATGAACCCGGGATCAACGATGACATGATTCGCTATCTGACAAACTTAGGATGGACCAAGTTTGAATCAATGAAATTTCCTATTATTGGAGATTGGGTACACGAGTTTCTGTCTACTGTTCGTTTCGTCAACAAGAGGCGCGTTCGTTTGAGTTTCCATCGTGAGGGTAAGATATTCACTTTTGGATATCCTGAACTTCATGCTTGGTTTGGTTTTCCACCACGGGATACTACTCAACACCATCCTGGAAGAGATATGACTTCTATAGACATATGGAGGATGTTGACGGGATTTTGGAGATTCAATCCAAGTCTTGCCTACAACAAATCAATAAATTCTAACTCCATGATGTATCTTCACAAATTTCTCTGTCATAGTCTATTTGGTCGAGTCAGTAGTAGTGTCGTCCAAGATACAGATTTGTATGTGTTAGGAGATATTTTCTAAGGCAACACAGTTAATTCCTCAAAGATTTTAATGGAGGGATTAGTTGTTGCTTCACGTTCGAAGAATCGGAAAATAGGGTTTGGGAATATCATATGTGGAATAATCCTGGGTACCAAAGGATTAGTTTCTATTCCTTGGACTGATAAGGAACCATTTCCCATACTTAATCACGAGTTTTTGGAAAGTGAGGGAATTGTAAAAAGAGTTTTTCGTTCTGGTCCAAAATTTCTTTCTCCTGGAGAAAGACAAATCTTCATACAAGCGAAGATTGACAGGGCCAATAAAAAACGTATTCCAATTCATCGGGATACTATTTGATTTCATTATGTTTGATTGTTTTTAACTATATATAATGTATATATGTTGGTGTTGTTTATATTTATGTACATAGATGTTTAGTTTTTTTTTATGTATATATTTAATAAGGTCATAATTGTAATTAATTTTATAATTAATAATATGCATTAATTCTTTCATTAATTTCTTATTTATTAAGGCAAAACCTTTGGTTTTCCTTCAATTTAATGTTTCAGTTTTGTTTGTTTCAGTTTCAGGAATTAAAACTTAGCATTAATGTTACTTAATTACAAGAGGAGTTCAATTAATTATGTTGATATTGTAAAAAATATCCAATTTTTAGCCAGAAATTCCGGAATCTCAGCTGAGATTCTGAAATCTTGGTTGAGACAGCAAAGGAACAAATTTTCAGAAGATTTAACCCCAGTGGAAAGCTCGCTGTCGCGATTGAGATTTTGAAAATCTCAATCGCGACACGCGAAGTGTATGACGGGATTGGGGCAGTTTTTTGGGTTAATTCCTATTTCTACTCTAATTACATACCTATTAATATATCCTAATCAATACCTACTACTTAACCTATATACATCACCTCTATTTACACCAATCAATCATCTTTTACTCTTCCCAAAACCAAAATTCACTCACCTTCCCAATATATCTTTACCCTATTCATCTTCTTCTTCCCTAAATCACCACCATTATGTTTACTCTACCATTTATCTCTTTCAAATCTCTTCATCTCTCTCACCAAAAATCACACAAAAATGCCTAGACAAAAGAGAGTTGCTAACCAAATGAAAGCAACCGAAGAAAATAGATTACGAGTTCAATATGGAGCACCATTCGATATTGAGACGGAGGCGGAGGGTCGAAAATTTCGCCACTTTTCTCATCACAAGATATAGTTCATCGACATGCCTTTTATCGATATTGACACGGTAAACAAATTTTCCTTTACCGTGTTGATGAATTTTTAACCGTTTTTGGTTGGAAAAAAATTGCTAGCATGCGTTTTCCTAGAAGTGAATCGCATATTGTGGAGTTTTTAGTCACTCTAAATTATGATAAGACGCATGGTCTTATTTCTTTTCGAAATAATGGTGTTCGTTTTGCGGTCGAGTATGCAGAGATGGGAGAATGGTTTGGTTTTCCTACTCAAAACTTTTATTCAAAACCAAAGACGTTTGATGCACACATAGTTTGGCATTCTTTAACCGGCTTAGATGTTTTTCGTCCGAAGAACACGTCTAGCAAGTTAATAAATGATAATTGTATCTTTTTCTTTCACAAATTTTTATCCTTTTCTTTATTTGGTCGGGTTGAGAGTTCAAAGGTGTAACTCCGTGACTTGTTTGTGTTAGATAACATTATTAAGCATTTGACCATTGATAGTATTAGAATAATATTTACTAATTTGGTCCGAGCTTCTGCTTCACGTAATAAGCAAGTGCCAATGGGTAATTTAATTACCGGCATAGTTTTGGGTGCTCGGGGTGAATTAGCGGATCATCAAAATTTGCCTCATCATGTTGGTTTGCCTTCCTTGGATATCACGGTACTTCAAAGAGCCAATTTGTTGACGAAATTTGGACCTCCCGCTTTTCTATTGTATGAGGATCGTACAAGACATGTTTTTGCTACTTTGGGTGGTGACGCTTCAAGTTCACAAGGAGTAGGTGCCCAAGAAGATGATGAGGAATATGATGAGGAGCATGATGAGGAATATGATGAGGAAGAGGAGGAGGAGAATGTTGATGCAAATGCCCAAGAGCAAGCAAATGTGGAACCAAATATTAAAGAACAAGTTGGATGGCAACGTGTTTTGACACAAATGAACGAGAATAACCGTCAAATGAATTTGCGGTTAGATGAAGTCGTTGCCAACAATACCGAAACGAGTTCGAGGATAAACACAGTGGATGCCAATATCGCTACTTTGAGACGTGAGCACCAATCTACTCGTCGCCGATTGCTCTCTTTCTTCCAACGCCAAGGAGTTGAGACCACGCCATCACCACCGAGTTCACCTTGATAGGTTTTATCCTTTCTATCTTTAACTCATTTTCGTTATTATGTTTTGTTTAGTTTGATTAAAGTTTGGTACATTATTTCTAATTATGTTTGGTACAATTATATTTATTATTATGTTTGAATATTATCGTACCATATTTTTAATTCTTATTCATATGATTTAATTTCGTACTATTTTTCGTGTTTTCTCCATTTTTGCACCAATGAGGACATGGTCCAAATTAAGTGTGGGAGGAGATATTTCATATTCGTTTTAATTTTAAGTACGAATGAATGCAACGAATGAGAATGAATGCTATTTATTTAAGTACAAATGCATGTTGTTATTAATGTTTAAGTAATGTATATAATGCAACACTTTCAAAACATAAATGCAATGTTTTTATATATGGTGCAACATTTTTCAAAAACAATGACATTTTTCATAAACATATTTTTGTTAACTATATATTTCATATGTTTCAAAATTCAATTTTCAAAAATAATGTTTAACATATTAACTTATGATTATTTTAAGGTTATCATTATTGTTAGAAATAAATATTTCTATACGGGCTATTTTAAGTTGTAATTTTTACAAATCTCCGAAACGATTTTATCAAAAACGTCTCGAGTAAATGTATATAAGTAAAATTTCTTTATTTTTAAATCTCTATTTTATATCATGAGTACATGATAAATATAAATCTTATTTTCAATTTTCAATTAGGTTTATAGGCATAAATCGAACTAACAAATTTAGCTTTTTAGCTCGGTATGATTTTCGTCTTACATTAAAAACCAATTGAAGTTTTTAAGGAAACTTTAGCCATAATACATGTTGAATTTCAAATAATTATAAGACGAATGTGCTATTTTTCTTTCCCAATTTTATTTACATGTTAATTAAATCAAGTAGTCGTATTCTTAACTTTTGGCCACGATTGAGACCAACCTTATCACAATCAAGGTATGAAAGGAAAGAAAAAGTAAACAAACGGTACTTTTGGCCGCGATTGCGACCACCCTTATCACGGTCAAGGTATGAAAGGAATGTTAGAAATTAAAGCAAAATTAAACGTGTTTAAAGTTTTAAGTAACGATTGCGTCCACCCATGGCATAGTCGGTACCTCTTAAACGAACACAAAAGCAAATTAATTCATATAAAGTCACGGACGAGACCACCCTTATCACGGGCGTGACTAAGCAAATATATTAAACCTAAGTCCTTAATAAATCCATATTTGTAATAGTTTAGGTTTGGGAAAGGAAATTTTGTGCTTTGAAATGCCTTGTGACGAAAGATTAAAAAACATGCGTGCTTACACCGTCCCGAATACTTCAATATAAAAATTGAGATACGAGACGAATGATATATCGTTTTTACACTAGCTAGTTTGATACTTTTCGTATAAATTTACCATGAAAAAGTTTATCTTTCGGTTTAACTAATTTAAAGGGGAATACACGGATATATGTTCTATTTTTATAAAGATATTGATTAAAGAATAAATTCAGTGAAATTTTGCTCGGGACTAGCAAAAGCTTAAGTGTGGGAGTGTGTTAAGCCCAAAATATACCTAAAATATCATATATAAATACATCAAATTTACATTGAAATCGTGCTAATTATATTCGTTTAGAGTACTTTTACGTCTTTATATGTTTCTTTGATGCAAGATACTTAATTATTTGGTTAAATCCAAATAGGAGCTAAAACGGAGCAAAAACGAGGGAAAAACCTAAGTTACGTGCCAAAAATACGTGTTTATCAGAAGACCGACTCAAGGATACAAGAAGCAGCCGAGAGACGAGGGAGAACGTCCCTGTCACGATTGAGATTCTCAAAATCTCAATCGCGACACGCTTACCCCAGTCACCGAAGATCGAAGTTTTTCATCTTTCCTCCGTGCCCCCTGTCGCGATTGAGATTCTCAGAATCTCACAGCGAAGAATTCTGCACAGTTTTCACATGTTAAAAATCCAAAAAACGCGTCTGTTCGTTTGGATAAAAGCGACCCTTCACCAGCGGACACGACCCTTCAAACACAACCATTCACCAATTATAAATAAGTGATTCATTTCAGAATTCAAGTGTTGGTTAGTTGGAGAAATTATACTTTTAGAGAGTTGTTATTATGTTGAAGAAACTCTGACTCAGAAATGAGTCAGATTAGTTTACATTTTTGTAAAAGCAAACTTGATGTACACAAGTTGTTCTTAGATTAGTTATAAACACAGTAGTGATTAGTTTAGTTTTAAGGATTGTTCAAAGGTAAGTTCACATTCTGGTAGTGGACCTAGCGGTCTCTATTCCGAAGATTCAGCGAGAAGAACTAACGACTGAAGCGCAAAAGGGTCTGACAAACCTACGGAGTTTGAGGGAAAGATTGACAACCCAGATCTCAAAGTTTTCGTCAAAATGCTATCCATGTTTCTTCCTCTCTGTTAACTTGTGAAGATTCACAATTCACCAATAATACATTTATCTTATTCAATATATTCTTTCTGTTGTTATTTTGGTGTTATTCTGACAAAATGATTTTCAAAGTAATAAACTGGTGTTTTCATTAAAACATTTTATACAAATATATTTACAAGGAAACTTTGTTGAACACTTGAAAGAATTAGTTTTTATGGATGATATGATCGTTAGCGCGGCTTATCGGATATAAAATACCAATTTGATTAAGGTAGAAATCCACTCAACATCAGGGGGATTTCTACGGTTCAAAGCCATTTAGTTGCATAAATGTTTGAATTGTTACATGTTCATAATCTTACAAAAGTTATAGTTGTTTTCTTTGCTTAATGCGAATAAGTTTCATACACTTTTTATTCTAAACACGAAAGTTTCTGTCTTGTAATCAAATCTCAAGACAGAATTGTATTCTAAGTTCAATATAACATTCTCATCTAATCCTAATTAATCCAAACCAATACAATTAATTAAATGATTTTCTTAAGTTAAACCTAAAGACGTGAATAAAACTGAATTAAAATAAGTTTTCATTAAAAAGCGTTCCCTGTGGGTTCGATATCTTTTATTACTACAAGCGTATATCGTGCACTTGCGGAAATCGCTCAACAACTCTCTAAAAATATTTTATAAAATTGTTTGTGTTATAAATGATTTTAAATCAGATTTAAGGAGGTCCCTACCACTATGACAATCGAGATATGTTTTGATTGGAAAAATGTCTATGCATGTGGCACTAACCTTTTCTGGTGTTTCTTTGTTTTTGGATAGTCATGGCAATCATTAAATTCACCCCAGTGGATCCTGTAACGGACAATCAAGTGGCTATCAGGGAGATATTTCACATTAGACTTTTGAAATGCAAAAAGTCTAAGGAAGTGCGATGGGATGATGCAGATGCTATTGTGCGTCACCTGATCGAGGTACATGGCCTTATACAGTGCCTCATCCTTATGGGAGATTTTGACGAAGGTCATGATCAAATAATATTATTCTCCGGCCTTCTTAAAACCCTAAAGTCCTCTCCACGACTCCATAGGCTATATTTGCATAGCTTTAATAGTTCTGGCTTGAATTATGAACATTCCGTGTTATTGTTCTTAAATGAGCTAGATGAGCTGAATGTCACCTTACCTGTAAGTGACGATGGAGTGAGACTGAGGTCCGGGAGACAACTTAGGTCTGTCCAATACTGGAGGGTTTTCGGGGAGATGCCTGAAATGTTAAGGAGATCTGTGATTCGTTCCTTCCCTCGCCCGTTCCGTGTAGGAGAAATTCCCTACATGGAAGAGATGGAAGATTTTTATGTTGGTTAAATGAACCATTTTTTTTTGTTTTTGGTGTGGTTGTGGATTTAATTTTTGGAACAAATTTTTTCTTTGGGGTTTATTATTCCAGTGTTATAATTTTTGTTAGGATTTCTATTGGAATTTTTGTTTTCTAATGAATTTTTAATAATTTTTTTTATTTATAGTGTGATTATTCAAATATGTTTGGATAACCATTGGGATCCTAATTTAATTATTATTCGATTTTGATTGGATAATTTTTGGTATGTTGGATTGGAATTGATGAGCTTGAATAATTTTATGTGAGCATTTAATTGCGATTTATTAAATCAGTGATTAGTTATTATTGATTTAATGGTTATCTTCGACCTTAGTAGTTAAGATTAGTCAACATTAAGATCTAAATAATAAATCAAAAGTCATCTTAATTCCTTACAACAACCATATTTTTGTAATAAGTTGCAAAATCGTTACTTGTGAGTAACAAAATTCTCTAAGCATTAATGTATCTAATAAGTTGGATCTAATACTAAAGTGTAAAGGGTAATTTGAGCCACTTCGGTCTCATTTTCGAATCGAAATTTAGAATGAAAATTTGATTGATGAGATATAAGTCTAGAGAATTAATGCGTGTATTGAACCTTTAATAACTTCTTACTAAGTCGTGCAATACCATTGTAGATCAGTCATTAATGGCAGCAGCTAGAAAGTCTATAGTTGCTGAACTCAACAAAGACATGAAATTAAATGGGGATAACTATGAGGTTTGGTCAATAAAAATAAAGTATGTGCTTGAACAGCAAGATGTGCTTGCTTACTTGGATATGATTATGGCCGAACCTGAGGATGGTGCAACTGCTCAGCTTCGTCGAGATTATGGCATGGAAGAAAAAGGATTCCATTGCCCGCATCATCATGCTGAGTGCCATGGATGATGAGTTCACTAGGCAATTATGTAAGATTGAGTCAGCCAAGGGCCTATGGGATGCCTTGAAGGAGAAATTCGGAGGTGTGTCTCTGACTAGGCTCCGCTCATTGACAATTAAGTTTGACACTTACAAGAAGAGGCCTGACCATACAATGAAAAAGCATTTAAGAGAAATGTCCAACATGATCAGTGAGCTGAATGAAGCCGGTCATCAGTTGACCAATGAGCAGAAAGTGCAAGCTGTTATTCGCTCTTTGCCAAACAGCTGGGAGCACATGAAGGTGCACCTGACCCACACCGAAGCAATTCAAACCTTCGATGCTGTTTGTCGCCACCTTGAGCTAGAGGAGGATCGCATGGCATCGATTAAGATCAATGTTGAAGCCCATTATGTGGGATCCCACTCAAGTGGGAGGCGTTCCAATCCTCAAAGGCAAAATCGTAATCGCTTCTATGGCCAGGGCAAAGAGCAAGCCAAAGAGCCTGTTGTTGAAACACCTTTCCACATGATTTTGATTTGACAAAATTATTTAAGTTAATCCCATGATTAAGACAATTAAATTTAAGTGCTTTGATTTAATTGTACTAATGTGTTTGTTCAATGTTGAGTAAGTTTACTAATGAGAACAGGAACTAAAAGTTCATAAAAGAAAGACAGAACAAAGTCAGCATAAGTAAGTCACACAGCAGAGGCTGAGTGAAACACAACTCAGCGTCACAATAGAAATGTCTTCTTTAGGAAAGCTTGAAAGGCGAAGCTGCGAAGATAAGCTGAGAAGTATTCAAGACGCCGCTAAAGTAAAGCTGAGTGATAATCAAGTCAGCGTCCAATTATCCGTCAACTTATGAGACAAAGTCTGACACATTTCAGAAGCCTCGGAAATCTGTTTCAAGGACCTTTTCAGAACGCATGGACCATCTGACGTTTGGCAAGAAGACAAACCTAGCGCAAAAAGACGAAACTGGCAAACCTGGCCTCTGCTAAAAATAGACGACATGATTGGCCTGCAAATTCTGGAAGCTGGCCTATCAATGATGAAAGAAGACTGTTTACTCCAACAGATAAGTCTAAATTCAAATCATTGAAGCTTCAGAATTCACTATAAAAGGACAAGTTCATCACTTGGATCTTTAGCTGAATATACAAGATAGAAAAAGCCAAGCAAAATCTTCAATAAGTTAAAGATCCAAAAAGAAGCTGTTTGATTGGAAAAAGCAAGTTGTTACACCCAATTCCAATCATTGTGTAAAAGTCTAGAGTGAACTGTATTCATCTAAAGTGTTCTTAGTTTTGTGAGAACAATCTTGTATCAATCGTAAAGGTTAGAAGAGTGAAGTTGAGTACTCGGGTATAGTACTCAGTGGTAGAGGAAATATGAACACTCGGTCATAGTGTTCAGTGGTAGATAGAATTGAGTAGACGAATAGAGGAATGTACTCTTGCATACTCAGTTGCTATTGTAAACGGTTTGTGCTCTACCTTTAAAGAGCTAAGTAGTGGATTGAAAAAGCCCGGAGGGACTCTGGGGACTGGACGTAGGCGGAGAGGCCGAACCAGGATAAGTCTGCTGAGTAATCTATAACCCCTTCTCTTGATATATTTGTATGTGTTGCTTGCTTAAATTACTCAGTATTTAATCTGTATAAGCCGACACTGAGTAATCAGAGTGCTGAGTTGGAAGCTGATCAAAAGTGTTACTTCCCAACTCACATTTGAAACAGCTCTAGTTAGTATCTGATTAAAGCTGTCTCACATCTCACTCAGCCTTACTGACCTAAAGTTAAGTTAAACTGTCAAACATTTAATTAAGTCAGCATTGTAGATACCCATTTTGTCCGGAGCAACTCATCATCTTTTGTACTTTTTATTCTTGTAATACATTCTTATTTTATAAAGATTTTACATGATAGATATAGTGATATTTTGCTGTAAATTGTAGTTAACCATATTTTATAAAATAAAAGAGAAGTATTCTTAATAATTTGTAAAATTGATTAAATGTTTATGTTATAAGGATTTAATCAATCAATTAGGATATTAGTTATTAATTAAAAGAATGTTATTTTGAGATTTAATTGGATAAAATTGGTATATTTAAAAAATATAGAAAAAAACTAAGATTACTAATTAATGTTTATATTATATGAATTTTGTGCAATTCGAAGTTAATGGAATCTATATAATGATTAATGTTTATGTGATAAGAATTTAATTTTTGAAATGAAAATAGAAGAAATATGAACAATATCTTATGACCCAAAATTATAAAAGGCTCAAGCCCAGATCCATTCTAATACGCCCAAAGGCCCAAGCCCAGACATCCACTAATTAAAACTACATTAGCATCCTATTACTCTCTAATTAATTAGGAAAGTCTCTATATAAAGAAGAGGGGCCCAAGCAGAAAGGGGGAGAAGAAAGTGGAGAAGGAAGTAGACAAAAGAAGTAATTGAAGAAAGTAATACAGGTAAGCCTTACTTTTGTCATTTTTCACTTTTGTCATTTTCACTTACAAGTTTAAGCTTCTTTTATTACTGTCTTCGTCACTCTATTGGCTCAGTTATACTTTTACTTCTACCTTTATAAAAAATGGCATTTACTTCTTCAGGTTTTTAAAGGTCGGGTTTTTAATCCAGTATCCAGGTTCTGGAAACTGGAATAAAAATCCTAAGGATGCAGAGGACTCCAAAAGTCTGGAAAATAGGTTCTACTTTCCAGATCTGAAGTCCCCAGCTTCTGAGGAAAAACCATTCTTAATACTTCATTTTTTTTCTTATTCAATGACCTCATTTTCTTAAAATCTTAAACATGCAAGATACTCCAAAAGATCTGGAAAATAGGTTATTCTTTCCAGATCTGGAAATCCTCAGCTTTTGAGAAAACCATCCTTTTTTAATTTTCAATCTTCTTATTCACTGTATATCATTTTCTTAGAAATCTTAAAGATGCAGGGAATTCCACAAGATCTGGAAAATAGGTTCTACTTTCCAGATCTAGAAATCCAACCTTTGAGAAAAAACCTCATTTTTGTTATTTCAATCTTTATATTTTGTTCTTATGCATTGTATCTCATTTTCTTTTTCTTTCATTCATTCACTGTTTTGCTCTTTTCCTTCACACTAAAATACATTTAGTATACAACCAAAGATGAGGTTATACTCTTCCTCAGATCCAGACCAAAATAAAAAAGAAGAAACTCAAGCTAAACCAAAACCTAAAAGGTAAAAAGAGTCCCCTGGAGGGAACAAAACACAAAATCATGAAAAGAAACCATCTCTGTTTCGCATCTATAGCAAACCCAGGGACACTTCTTTTTACCAAACGGAAAAACACAAATCGCAAATAAGCATCTCTGTTTTTCCTTCATCTGTAGCAAACCCATAAATCACCACGGACCTGTATTGCGGGTTCAACGAACAAGAAAAGCAATAAGTCAGTAACATTTCCGTCAAAGAAGGAAATACGGAAAGAAAAATACAGTAAACGTGATTTACCTTAGGATAAACCACATGCATGAGTAGATCGGACCTCTTAGGAACCTCGAAGGAGCCGAGCGATGGCTGTCCGCCCTCCCAAAGTGTCGAATCGCCTATAAACCCCGTAAACAGGGTAGATCGGAGTGGTTTAGCACCGCTTCACCCGTAAAAGCCAGAGAAAACGGTCACCGGAATGTCGGACTAGAGCCGAACCATTTTGAGGAGAAGAGAGAAAGACGGGAAAGACATGAGCCGCCATGAAACCTCCATGATCGGAAGGCTTCCTCCTTTAGCAGCGAAAAGGTTGGAGAAGATGAACAGTGAAGGTCTAGAAGGGGAGGAGGCTGTATTCGGTAAAAGAGAAAATGTGGGGGCTAGGTTAAAAATGGTTAGAGTAGTGTTATTTATATTAGGATCAATTAAGGTTGGGCTAAAAAAGAATCCGAAAATCATGTTTTGGGCCTAGATGTCGGGGAAACAAATTTGTAAATGTTGTTTTGATGTTGAACTTTTCCTTCACATATTAATTAAGTGAGTTTGTTCTTAATTTAATTTCAATCAGGGACTTAATTTTCCTAGGTTCAAATTAGTAAAATGAGCTTTTATAATTGGTCAGGTCCTTCATAATTCGATTTTCCCTATCTTAATGTTTACTACTTCAGGTCTCAATTTGACCAATTCAGTTTAATTAAATAGTTTTACATACTAACTAGTCCTTCCGATAATTATCAACTTCGCCCATACGTCTATGTTTAGTAGTGTGAAATCGGTCTAAAAATAAAATTAATTAAAACGGCTCGATTCGTATGTCTATGTTTTAGGGGTATGAGGGCGGCCGAGATAAAATAATTAATAAAACAAACAACCCGACTCGTACGCCTATGTCATAGGGGTATAAAAATCGGTTAAAAATAAAAATTAACTAAAATTAAACGACTTGATTTATAACCCTATGTCATAGGGATATAAACCAAACGTGTATACTAATGAAGTTAAGACGAATCGATTTATACCTTTATGTCATAGAGGTATGAAAGTGGTTCAAATAAAGTTATGTAATTCAAACGGAGTACCTCAATTTATACGTCCATGTTATGGGGGCGTAAGAGCGGTAAAAGTAATAAAATTTAAAACGAACTAATTTATGTGCCTATGTCATAGAAACATAAATTAGACGTTACCGAAATTAATAAAATTATACTCTTACATTAATAAATACATAAAAAGTATTAATAAATCAAATAAATTTAAGACAAAAATCACATCTTTTAGTACCAATATTTGGGCGGGGTAGGGTGATTAATCAAGTTTTCTTCCCTACACGTAACCGACAAACGAACCTAAAATCTCAATTTCGCAGACCCCCCTTTATCCGTAGAAATTCAATCATTTCCGGTGTCCAATCTGAAGGAAAATAGGCAAATGTTTGGCAGCGGAAATATAAAATTTTTAACCTATTTCTTTAAACCAAGATCTGTTAATCGTTATTTCATACAAGGAAGGATAGAAGGAAATACCTTTTTGAAGAACTATCTACAGTTGCTAGCGAAGTGCCCTCAACTCTAGTTCCGAGTTCACGAGCACAAACCAAAAGACAAGATCAAACAAGTTAGAATCTCAACCAATGAATAGCAACCAAAATAGATTGCCTCTAACAAATCAACACAAGATCAAGGATAAAGAGAAAGAGATGAAATCAATAGAATGGAAGCGAGCGGAGCAATTTCTTCCTCTACAATAGACTGGTCGAAATTCTCTCTCTATTCGAGATTAACCCAATATACCTATAAGGGGGGGGGGGGGGGGATATATATAGCCTCTTGTATCTAAAACCTTAGTTAGATAGAATTAGGTTGCTTCTTTTGAGTTTTATTTTAAAATAAAACTTCATAAATATTATCTATGGTTTTTAGATAACTTCTTTATAGTTTCATTCTAAAATAAAACTTCATAAATATTATCCACAGTTTTAGATAACTTCTTTATAGTTTTATTCTAAAATAAAACTTCATAAATATTATCTAAAGTTATATCTAAATATAAAGATAACATTAGGTTGTTTGGTAAAATAATATTTAGAAGCTTTTAACCATTTTAAACCTTCTAACTTAATTATTCAATAATTAATAATCTAATCATAATTGACTAAAATAAATTAATTCTCATATGTATATATATATAATACATGTATTTCCCCTTTTTTTTCTATTTGGGCCTTTATATTGGGCTTCCATCTATTAATTAACATCCATTCCTCTTTTGGTTCCAAGTCTTATGTGTGATCCATTAGGTTCTTACTACTTCTGGCCGTATGCAACTATTAAATTAATTTCTTCAAGAATTATATTTAATCCTTACATAACGGAATGATGTACTGAGTATGTTATTGGCAAGTCTATAATCATTCCCCCAGAGTCCATTAAGAAGACAGGTTGATTCCGTCGTTAACCCTTCCGTATTAGTTACAGTATAATTCGATCCTTTATCAACTACATCCTTGAACTGAATCTTATGACTATGGGTGATGTCAAGTCACATATAGCGAGACATTCATTTTACTTGTACAGGCCGAGTCAACTCAAATAGATAGGTTAAGTGAAATCTGTATTTCTACTCTTAAGCTATCACATTGCAAGGATTTAGAGTCGAGTCTTCCACAAGCGATCCTTGGATATATCTCCCATTAATCGGGAGTGATAAATGCTCAATCCAATGTATAACTACCCTGACATTACTTCCTGTGACACCCAACCTTTGCAGTTCACACCCTAGAGTCATCTCTGTTAAGGATCGTGGGACCACAGGATCAAAGTTTCACATTCAGTAATTCAGGATGACCAATTAACATTCCTTTGAGTCTGAGGATTAGTTATACCTATTAATACCAATGAGATGAACAGGTGACAAGGATGAATCTACACATCCTGTTATCTCAAATCGGATCCCCAATCCTAATGAACGACGTTTCATGGGATCTATGTAACTGTCCAGATATCTATATATATGAAGCTTGTGAGATCAGCTTTCTGTCGGACAGAAGACATTGTTACATACAAGTCTCAACAGTGATATATCAATCCTAAACATATCACTTGACTTGGGGTGGTTTTAAGTTTATTAGTTTATTATAAAGTTTTGTCTCACTTCATGCTTGTATGAACACTTTATAATCACTTTAAACAAACTTACGGATTTCCTTTTATTAGACTTTATTTAGTGCTTAAAAGGGATTGCCTTTATATAGTTATAAAACATATATCTCATTAAAACAAATGATATAAAGAACAATTCATTTACATTAAGTTTGTATCCTGCAACAATTGTCTATAGGACACTAAACCCCAACATACTCCCACTTGGACTAAAGCCAATTGTTTCTAAAACTTATCCCAGTAGAAGCTAAATGACGATCATGTACTTTCTGGGTTAAAGGCTTTGTCAACGGATCTGCAACGCTGTCCTCTGTAGGTACTATTTCTATTCTCACATCTCCTCTAGCCACAATCTCTCTTATGATGTGGTATCGCTTTAGGTAGTTCTTGGATGCATTATGAGACCGTGGTTCCTTTGCTTGCGCAATGGCTCCATTGTTATCACAGTACAGAGTAATGGGATTGACAATGTCATGTTGGGGTTTAGTGTCCTATAGACAATTGTTGCAGGATACAAACTTAATGTAAATGAATTGTTCTTTATATCATTTGTTTTAATGAGATATATGTTTTATAACTATATAAAGGCAATCCCTTTAAGCACTAAATAAAGTCTAATAAAAGGAAATCCGTAAGTTTGTTTAAAGTGATTATAAAGTGTTCATACAAGCATGAAGTGAGACAAAACTTTATAATAAACTAATAAACTTAAAACCACCCCAAGTCAAGTCATATGTTTAGGATTGATATATCACTGTTGAGACTTGTATGTAACAATGTCTTCTGTCCGACAGAAAGCTGATCTCACAAGCTTCATATATATAGATATCTGGACAGTTACATAGATCCGATGAAACGTCGTTCATTAGGATTGGGGATTCGATTTGAGATAACAGGATGGGTAGATTCATCCTTGTCACATGTTCATCTCATTGGTATTAATAGGTATAACTAATCCTCAGACTCAAAGAAATGTTAATTGGTCATCCTGAATTACTGAATGTGAGACTTTGATCCTGCGGTCTCAGGATCCTTAACAGAGATGACTCTGGGGTGTGAACTGCAAAGGTTGGGTGTCACAGAAGGTAATGTCAGGGTAGTTATACATTGGATTGAGCATTTATCACTCCCGATTAATGGGAGATACATCCAAGGATCGCTTGTGGAAGACTCGACTCTAAATCCTTGCAAGGTGATAGCTTAAGAGTAAGAAATACAGATTTCACTTAACCTATCTATTTGAGTTGACTCGGCCTATACAAGTAAAACGAACGTCTCGCTATATGTGACTTGACATTATCCATAGTCATAAGATTCTGTTCAAGGATGTAGTTGATAAAGGATCGAATTATACTGTAACTAATACGGAAAGGTCAACGACGGAATCAACCTGTCTTCTTATAACTCTGGGGGAATGTTTACGGTTCTGCCTATCACAGTCCTCGCACTCATTCCGTTATACAAAGATTAAAATTAACTTTGGAAATTAATTTAATGGTTGTATACGGCTAGTAGTAATAAGAACCTAATGGGTCACACATAAGACTTGGAACCAAAAGAGGAATGAATGTTAATTAATAGATGGAAGCCCAATATAAAGGCCTAAATAGAAAAAGGGGAAATACATATATTATATATATATACATATGAGAATTAATTTATTTTAGTCAATTATGATTAGATTATAATTATTGAATAATTAAGTTAGAAGGTTTAAAATGGTTAAATGCTTCTAAATATTATTTTACCAAACAACCTAATGTTATCTTTATATTTAGATATAACTTTAGATAATATTTATGAGGTTTTATTTTAGAATAAAACTATAAAGAAGTTATCTAAAACTGTGGATAATATTTATGAAGTTTTATTTTAGAATAAAACTATAAAGAAGTTATCTAAAAAACCATAGATAATATTTATGAAGTTTTATTTTAGAGTAAAACTCAAAAGAAGTAACCTAATTCTATCTAACTAAGGTTTTAGATACAAGAGGCTATATATATCCCCCCTTATAGGTATATTGGGTTAATCCGGAACAGAGAGAGAATTTCGACCAGTCTATTATAGAAGAAGAAATTGCTCCGCTCGCTTCCATTCTATTGATTTCATCTCTTTCTCTTTATCCTTGATCTTGTGTTGACTTGTTAGAGGCAATCTATTTTGGTTGCTATTCATTGGTTGAGATTCTAACTTGTTTGATCTTGTCTTTTGGTTTGTGCTCGTGAACTCGGAACTAGAGTTGAGGGCATTTTGCTAGCAAATGTAGATAGTTCTTCAAAAAGGTATTTCCTTCTATCCTTCCTTGTATGAAATAACGATTAACGGATCTTGGTTTAAGGAAATAGGTTAAAATTTTTATATTTCCGCTGCCAAACATTTGCCTATTTTCCTTCAGTGGTATCAGAGCCAAGTTAAATCCGTTATTTCATATATGAAAATTTAGAAGTTTTTCAATAGGATTGAATAAATATTTATGGTTAGGTTAATTGATAAATAAGTTTTGATTAATTAATCCTAAGGATAAATAAGTTTTAATTAATTGTTAATTAAAATAGATTATGCATATGTTCGTAATTATTTTGGTTGATAATCATGATAACGAAATCTATTAGTTTTATAGTTAGATTAATAAAATCAGTTTTATTAATTCTAAAGATAAAATGGAAATCTATAGTAGTTTTTTCCTATTTTCTGAAAATCGTTTTAAACCCGTTTTAGAACTGATATATATATATTTAAAATCGTTTTTATATTTAAATATATATGTTTCAGAAATTGATAGTTTTCTGTTTTGATTATCGAATGAAAATTTGTTTAAAAGTTTGTTTTACCAGTTTGTAAATCAAAATGTTAAATGAATTAAAATCAAAATAAATGGGACGTGCATAATTAACGTTTTGTATAGTTATATTAATCTAAGGATTAATATAAAAGATACGAAACTATTAGAAGTAAAATTGGATGAAAGTTAATTTGATAAGTTAATGTGATTAACATAAATATTACATAAGATAGTTATGTAATCAACCAATTAAATTTATTTAATTGTGTCTATGCATGTTTAGAGTTATGGACATATTTGGACCCTCTCTTTAGTCTTTTGGTATTTTCGAAATAGGGCCTGCGCGTCCTGCCTTTCTACTATCTATTGTAATTTCTCCTCTCATCTAATTCCCTTCAATTCAATTGAAGTTTTCTTTTAGTAGTATAGAAATTAATATGTAATTTCAAGGCGTCATGGAGAAGACGGAGGACCTAAAGAGAAATATGTAATAGTTAGTATTTCCTTAGGTTTGGCCTTTTATTCCGTCTCTGGCTCGACGGAATAATTTAGATGATATGTCCATAACGCCAATGTATGTATGTATGTGTGTCTGATGTATGCTAAAGCAAATCAAGACTAAGTTAGATTATGAGACTTAAATAAAAATCCCTCATTAAAAAGTTAAGTAAATAAGCAAGTTATTAAAATCGGTTGCCCCTCCCTAATATTATAATTCAGCCGGCAGTACTGGGGGCCTTTGGGTTGTTGGCTAAAGTCAAGCTCGGGGTCTTATGGTAACACCTGGATTATCGAAAATCGTTCTTTCATGAATATGGGGTAATACTTAAATTAGATTATGATAATTGGATGGGCAAACTCATGTTGTCATAAACTAATGGGCAAAATGTTTGGGATTAATATGAATGACATATTAGTTACTAATGTGGTTAGTAACCCAATAACCTAGGAATCACATTCGAGATGTGATTGATTGCATGAATCTACCTAACAAATGGGACTAGCTTGTTGGCCAAAGTCAAGGCGAAATCTCAGGAGTTAGGATCCTAGCTCACTAAAGGATTTGTGAAATTCTTCGAATTAATATGGAGGGTTATTAATTTGGCAAAATAGTGGGAGCAATCTGAAATAAATTAAAAGGCCTATAATTTTAGATTGTGATACTTTAAAGTAAATGAATGACATACGTCTACTCTTTCTCACTCTCAAGTTTATTTAAACACTCTTAAAATCATGACTAAACACCAATCTGCAAAATATACTTACCGATAACAAGTTGAATAGTTCAAACTTCACCGACTGGTTTCGTAACCTCAAAATCGTTTTGAAGTTCGATAAAATAGGGTATGTATTTGATACATCGATACCCCCTATCCCTGAGGATGATGCTCCCAATCGATGCTTATCAGAAGCACAAGGCTGATGACGATCATGCCGGATGCATCATACTTGCATCGATGACATCGGAATTACAAAGGCAAATATGCCTGTTCCATCATCATGCACCTAAAGGAACTATTTGGGAAACAGACCAGGTGCGAACGCTACGAGATATCCAAGTTGCTATATCGTTGCAAGATACAAGAGGGCACATCTGTAATGACACATTGTGTCAAGATGATTGGCTACATTACCAAACTTTCTAGTATTGGATTCGCGATGGATAACGAACTAAGTGTAGACTTAATTCTTCAATCCCTCCCAAAGAGTTATTCATAGTTCATCATGAACTATCAGATGAATGACTTGCAAACCTCTCTTGAGGAGCTTGAAAATATGCTCAAGTCAGTTGAGCCCAATATGAAGAAAGACAAGGCAATACCGACTATTGTCATAGAGGGATCAAAGAAGTGGAAAGGGAATTCTCCCAATCCTAAACATCCCAAGAAAGGTAAGAAAGCCATGCCCGCTAAAGTTAAGGGAAAGGAAGTGAAGAAGCCTAAAAGAAAGTGCCACTATTGTGGTGACGTGGGGCATTGGAAGAGAAATTGTTCTTTGTACCGAGCTACCCTCTAGAAGGGAAAAGTCGGTACTCCAACATCTGGTATGTTCTATAAAGAACAAACATTGCAATTTTATAGAGATTCGATTTTCTATTTCTCAGGAATATCACAAAATGGGATTTATGTGTTGTTTTCTATTTTCGCAATTGATACCAAAAGACATTAGCTAGATAATTCAACTTACTTGTGGCATTGTCATATAAACAAGAGACGCATGCTAAAGCTACATTCAGATGGGATTATAGATCCAATCGATTCCGAATCATTGGAAACATGCGAATCATGTTTAAAAGGTAAAATGACAAAGACACCCTTTAGCAATAAAGGTGAGCGTGTATCAGACACTCTAGGACTCGTTCATTCAGATGTATGCGGTCCTATGTCGGTCCAAGCAAGAGTAGGATTCAGATACTTCATAAGCTTCATAGATGACCATACTCGATATGGTTACATCTACTTGATGAGGCACAAATCAGAAGCCTTTGACAAGTTCAAATGTTTCAAGAATGAAGTGGAAAATCAATTAGGAAAGAAAATAAAGACACTTCGATCCGATCGAGGTGGCGAATATCTTTCAGATGATTTTCTAAATTATCTAACTGAATGTTGGATA
The DNA here is from genome assembly GCF_963576675.1 of Euphorbia lathyris. NCBI lineage: Eukaryota > Viridiplantae > Streptophyta > Magnoliopsida > Malpighiales > Euphorbiaceae > Euphorbia > Euphorbia lathyris. The sequence continues at coordinate 35,476,281 of NC_088919.1, forward strand.
TGCTCACAATGGACACCTCCCTATACACCACAACACAATGGTGTATCCGAGAGGAGAAACCGTACCCTATTAGATATGGTACGATCCATAATGAGCATGGCCTTACTTCCAAAGTCGTTCTGGGGCTATGCCTTAGAAACTGCCCTCTTCACCCTAAACCGAGTACCAACTAAGTCCGCTAATTCCACACCATATGAATTGTTCGTTGGTAGGAAACCTGTGTTCTCATTTATGAGAGTATGGGGTTTTTCAGCGTATGTCAAGCGCATAGCGTCTGACAAATTAGATTCTAAATCTGATAAATGTTTCTTCATTGGATATCCCAAAGAAACCATGGGGTATTACTTCTATCATCCAGATGATCAGAAAGTAATAGTATCGAGATACGCAACCTTCTTAGAGAAAGAGTTTCTCGAAGAAACACAAAGGGGAAGCGTGATTGAACTCGACGAAGTTCAAGAGGAAGAAACACCGACTGAAACAACTGAAGCGGTTGAGGTACCCGAAGAAGTCCCATTAGATGAGACTCCAGTGGCACCTATTCGTAGATCACGAAGAGTTCGTGAACTCCCAGTTAGATATGGTTTTCTAGTGGGAGATGATAACGAGGTTCCCGTGTTAGACGATGAACCCGAAAACTACGAAGAGGCTCTTACTAGTCCAGATTCTAAAGCATGGCTTGAGGCCATGGATTCTGAAATGGATTCCATATATACTAACCAAGTGTGGACTTTGGTTGATCCACACGAAGGGATAATTCCCATTAGGTGCAGGTGGATCTTCAAAAAGAAGACTGACATGGATGGAAAGGTTAGCACCTACAAGGCTAGGCTGGTAGCGAAAGGATATCGTCAGAAACAAGGTGTTGATTATGACGAAACCTTCTCTCATGTTGCTATGTCCAAATCAATCAGAATCATGCTTGCTATTGCCGCTCACTACGATTATGAGATTTGGCAAATGGATGTGAAAACAGCTTTCCTAAACGGAAATCTGCTTGAGGATGTATACATGATGCAGCCTGAAGGTTTCATATCAAATGATGCAAATAAAGTTTGCAAACTTTAGAGATCCATTTATGGACTCAAGCAAGCGTCTAGAAGCTGGAATAAGCGTTTTGACGAAACCATAAAACAATTTGGTTTCGAACAAAATTGCGAAGAAGCTTGTATTTACAAGAAAGCAAGTGGGAGCTATATAACATTTCTCATACTATATATGGACGATATACTGTTAATGGGAAATGACATTGCTCTATTACAGTCCGTAAAAGTATGGTTATCCGGTAACTTCTCAATGAAAGACCTTGGTGAAGCAGCTTATATACTTGGTATAAAGATCTATAGAGATAGATCGAGAAGACTGCTTGGTCTTTCACAGGCTACATACATTGAAAAGGTGCTAAATCGGTTTAGCATGCTTGAATCGAAACGAGGTAACTTACCCATGCTACATGGAATAACGTTAAACAATCATCAATGTCCTAAAACTGATGATGACAAACGATGCATGGTTGTAGTCCCGTACGCCAGCGCGATCGGTTCGATTATGTATGCTATGCTATGCACTAGACCTCACGTAGCGATCGCGTGATCTGTAACGAGTCGTTACCAAGGGAATCCAGGAGACGAGCATTGGATTGCCGTCAAGAACATTCTTAAGTACTTGAGAAGGACTAAAGATATGTTCCTAGTGTACGGAGAAGGAGATCTGAAAATTGAAGGGTTTTCAGACACTAGTCACCTCACAAATGAGAATGATTTTAAATCCCAATCAGGATACCTGTTTATCTTGAATGGGGGCGTGGTCAGTTGGAAAAGTTCCATGCAGGGAAGCGTAGCTTTCTCTACGATCGAGTCAGAGTACATCGCTGCTGCGGAAGCAGTAAAGGAAGCAGTTTGGATTAGAAAGTTCATTACAGAACTAGGTGTGGTGCCTGACATTGTTAATCCCATTACTCTGTACTGTGATAACAATGGATCCATTGCGCAAGCAAAGGAACCACGGTCTCATAATGCATCCACGCACTACCTGAAGCGATACCACATCATAAGAGAGATTGTGGCTAGAGGAGATGTGAGAATAGAAAGAATACCTACAGAGGACAACGTTGCAGATCCGTTGACAAAGCCTTTAACCCAGAAAGTACATGATCGTCATTTAGCTTCTACTGGGATAAGTTTTAGAAACAATTGGCTTTAGTCCAAGTGGGAGTATGTTGGGGTTTAGTGTCCTATAGACAATTGTTGCAGGATACAAACTTAATGTAAATGAATTGTTCTTTATATCATTTGTTTTAATGAGATATATGTTTTATAACTATATAAAGGTAATCCCTTTAAGCACTAAATAAAGTCTAATAAAAGGAAATCCGTAAGTTTGTTTAAAGTGATTATAAAGTGTTCATACAAGCATGAAGTGGGACAAAACTTTATAATAAACTAATAAACTTAAAACCACCCCAAGTCAAGTGATATGTTTAGGATTGATATATCATTGTTGAGACTTGTATGTAACAATGTCTTCTGTCCGACAGAAAGCTGATCTCACAAGCTTCATATATATAGATATCTGGACAGTTACATAGATCCGATGAAACGTCGTTCATTAGGATTGGGGATCCGATTTGAGATAACAGGATGGGTAGATTCATCCTTATCACCTGTTTATCTCATTGGTATTAATAGGTATAACTAATCCTCAGACTCAAAGGAATGTTAATTGGTCATCCTGAATTACTGAATGTGAGACTTTGATCCTGCGGTCCCACGATCCTTAACAAAGATGACTATGGGGTGTGAACTGCAAAGGTTGGGTGTCACAGGAGGTAATGTCAGGGTAGTTATACATTGGATTGAGCATTTATCACTCCCGATTAATGGGAGATACATCCAAGGATCGCTTGTGGAAGACTCGACTCTAAATCCTTGCAAGGTGATAGCTTAAGAGTAAGAAATACAGATTTCACTTAACCTATCTATTTGAGTTGACTCGGCCTATACAAGTAAAACGAACTTCTCGCTATATGTGACTTGACATTATCCATAGTCATAAGATTCTGTTCAAGGATGTAGTTGATAAAGGATCGAATTATACTGTAACTAATAAGGAAAGGTCAACGACGGAATCAACCTGTCTTCTTATAACTCTGGGGGAATGTTTACGGTTCTGCCTATCACAGTCCTCGCACTCATTCCGTTATACAAAGATTAAAATTAACTTTGGAAATTAATTTAATGGTTGTATACGACTAGTAGTAATAAGAACCTAATGGGTCACACATAAGACTTGGAACCAAAAGAGGAATGGATGTTAATTAATAGATGGAAGCCCAATATAAAGGCCCAAATAGAAAAAGGGGAAATACATATATTATATATATATACATATGAGAATTAATTTATTTTAGTCAATTATGATTAGATTATAATTACTGAATAATTAAGTTAGAAGGTTTAAAATGGTTAAATGCTTCTAAATATTATTTTACCAAACAACCTAATGTTATCTTTATATTTGGATATAACTTTAGATAATATTTTAATGACCCGCGAGGCTAAACCGGGTCATATTCATTTCGCAGGCCCAGCCCATACTTAGACCTATGGTCTAAGATCGGATGGGACCCGAATAAAGGAAGCGGGCGCAGCGAGTAACCGCCCCGAATGGGACCCGAATAAGCAAAAACGGGTGAAGCGAGTAACCGCCCCGAATTCCTAAACGGAGCATCAAGACTCCCACTCAGAACCACGTTCGTTGCCATGAAAGCCACGAAAGGGACATGGCCTAAAAAGGGGGAACCGCCCTCAGAACATGGCCCACTAAGGAGTAACCGCCCTCGGCGGTTACCTAAAAAACACCTATAAAAGGCCTTAAGAACGAGGGAAAAAGGTACGCTCACAATTTTCCCCGCAATACTATTGTCAAATTACCAACCTTCTTACAAAAACTGACTTGATCGTCGGAGAGTTTTCCCGGAGATCCTGTCTCCGGTTCTGTTTTGCAGGTAACTCTGGCAGAGAATATCAAATCGGATCCGGCAAGTTATCATTGGTGCGGTGAACGTGGACCTTTTTTACCAACATTTGGTTAAAGGTACGCGAAGAACATGTCAGAACCATCACGAACGACCGGCGTTACCACTAGATCAACCAGTATGAACTCCAGGGGACCACAGATTGCGAATTCGCAACCTGCAAGTACACAGCCTGTGGTGCCTAGCTCATCGGGTCCTTCGGGACAATTGAGTCCCTTATTGGAAGTCCAAGTGCAAACTGAGATGGAAATGTCCAATAGTGATTTCGTGCAGATGGCAGGACAAGTCTTGGCTTCGAACATGAGCCAGGCGGCTGGAGATCGAATGATTAATTTACTAACTGCCCTCGCCGAACACAATACCGCCGTGGCGGCTGCTCCGCAAGAACCTGTGGTTATCTCAACACAATCACCGACTATCCCTGTCATATCGGCCCTCCCGCAGCCATCTCAGGCGCCAAATCAAGTGGGCCAGAGTAGTCGCACAAACCCACACAGCCACCCGAGCAACTACTCGCACCCAGATCTCATTATGACGATACATCCGACCTGGCAGCCATCCCAACCGTTGCCAGGAGTGCAAGGCACTCTTCCGCTACAGCAAGTGGAACCTTTTCCTCACAGACATTCGGAGTTGATGACTCCTGGGCGAGAGCACACATGGAACTTTGATCCTATAACAGGACAGCGGTTAGTCCCCCAACAGGCACACGTCTCAACACCGATGGGCGGGTGGATGCCACACAGAATTCACCAGCAGCGGATGGAAAAAGTCCGGCGAATACCCGATATTGACTTAGAAGATCAATTACGAAGCATGATGGAGCGAATGGGGTACTCGCCTAGGCCGAGAGCAGAGGTCCAGAGTGATTCACCTTTTGCCCCTTCGTTGCGGGAATTCATTCCAGATCACAGAATCAAAGCGCCCGCGATACCTAAATACTATGGGGATCCAAATTCTGATCCTGAGGCTCATGTCAGGAACTACAGAGAACTAATGGATGTTGCAGGAGCGAGTGAAAGCATCATTTGCAGGTTATTCTCGACAACTTTGGGCGGAGCCGCATCTGATTGGTTTCGATCTTTACCCGCAGAATCTATTCACAATTGGCATCAATATAGTCGGGATTTCTGTGCGAAATTTATGGGCTGTAAAGCAGCGGATGTGACGGATAGGCAGCTGAAGGAGATCAAACAGAGGAACTATAATTCCCTAAGGGAATTTGTTGTCGCATTCAACGATATTCTGGTGCGATTGCAAAACCCGGATATCGTGAGCATCCGCAACATCATGGCAGATGGAACCACAGATTGGAGTATACGGGAGGAAATCATCCGCAACAAGCCGCGCACAGTGGCCGAACTCATGAAAATAGCAAAGGAATTCATGGAAGTGGATGATGTCAACAGGGAACATAGGGCTCAAACCCGGCGAGAAAGAGATGCCGCTAGATCCACTTCGGACAATCGGCGCCAGACCCAGTCCAAAAGTAATTTTGTTCGAAGAGGCGATCGCCCCTTTCAAAGTGGCGGATATCAGACACCATTAAACACGACTCGCCAGGAGGTGTTACTTTGGCTCGAAAAGAGCCCCCTGAAGAAGGATGTGCGGTTCCCCGAGGTAAAAGGTCGAACCAGTTTGGGGCGACATTCTAACAAATATTGCAGGTTCCACAGATTGAACGGCCACGACACGAACGATTGCTATGAATTGAAGAAGGAGATTGAAAGGGGCAAGCTGAATCAATTTGTACGAAGAAGAGGCAAGGCCCGAAAAGAAGCAGAAAAAAGGAGTGATAAACGTGATAGCCGGCGGGATCTATGAGCCTCCAACAAAAAGAGCTCGCCGTGAACAGCGAAAAAGAAACACTCATAGGGGGGATGCCCTCAATTACTCATTCGCGCGAATCACGGAGCCGCATGCGGATGCTTTGGTGATTACAATGGCTGTAGAAGGATGGGACGTCAAGCGGGTCCTTATTGATACTGGCAGTTCTTGTAATGTTATTACTCGGACTGCATTCAACAAGTTGGGAATTAACGACGAGCGAGTGGAACATACATTCATGGATGTAACAGGTTTTGGGGGTCAATCCTCTCAAACAAGTGGACAGGTGGTGTTGGAGGCAGAAATGGGCGATAAAAAGCTAAAATGGCGAGGTGATTTAGAATTCGCAATTGTTGATCTCCCATTGGCCTACAACATAATTTTGGGACGCCCATTCCTGTCAGAAACGGAGTCGCTCATCTCAATGAAGCATTTAACATTACATTTACCAACACACCAAGGGCGAGTCATAGTTGAAGGTGATCAACTTGTATCTCAACAGGCCTATACATTGTCACTTGAACCAAAGCCAGACGAGGAAGATAGGGTAGAGGAGAAGTTGCCAGCGGAAGCATTGGGAGAAACGGAACTATTCGCCATCTCAAGCGACAAAAATGTGCGAATAGCGACGGGCCTCCCCGAAGAAACGAAGAAAGCCATTGTCGAGGTGCTGGTCCAATGTGAGTCAGCATTTGCCGCCCCAAATGAAATACTGAAAGGAATAAGTCCAGACGTAGCAACCCATCGTTTGAATGTAGACAAAGGTGCAACCCCAGTGCGACAGAAAAAGAGAGGACATACTCCTGAGCGGCAAAAGGCGATTGAAAAAGCAGTGGCGGATTTGCTAAAGTCAGATGCAATTCGAGAAGTCACCTATCCGGAGTGGTTAGCCAATGTGGTGCTAGTCAAAAAGCCAAATGGAACGTACAGAATGTGCGTCGACTTCAAAGATCTGAACAAGGCATGTCCGAAGGATATGTATCCGCTTCCTAAGATTGATATATTGGTAGATGGAACTGCAGGATATGAAGCTTTATCATTCACCGACGTGAAATCCAGTTACCATCAGATACCCATGGAGAAGGCGGATGAAATCAAAACATCGTTCATAACTCACCAGGCGACTTATTGCTTCAAGGTGATGCCCTTTGGATTGAAAAACGCGGGAGCAACATACCAGAGGATGATGAACAAGATATTTTCAGACAAATCCGGCGAGAACTTCTCGATCTACGTTGATGACATGATCATCAAAAGCAAGAAAATGCAAGACCACCCGCAGGATATCAAAGAAATCCTGGAAGTGCTAATCAAATATGGCCTCAAATTGAACCCAGAGAAATGCACATTCGGAGCAAGAGCGGGAAAGTTCCTGGGTTTCATTGTTAGCGGCAAGGGAGTTGAGGCGAATCCCGAGAAGGTTAAAGCAGTAATGGAGATGAAAACGCCGAGGAGCATAAGAGAAGTACAGAGACTAAATGGGCGGTTGGTGGCATTAGGGCGATTCATATCATGCTCAGCTAGGAGATGTCTACCTTTCTACAATGCCATAAAAAAATCCAAGTCCTTTGAATGGACGCCGGATTGTCAAGAAGCATTCGAGGGGATAAAGCGATTACTGTGTTATCCGCCCTTAATGAGTAGGCCGGAGGATGGAGAAGATTTATTTCTCTACGTATCTGTCACCAATATGGCGATATGCACTATGATGGTGCGAGAAGAAGAAGGGCAACAATATCCAGTGTACTACGTGAGCAAAGTCCTGAAGGATGCAGAACTTCGGTATTCGAAGTTGGACAAAATGGCCCTCGCAGTGATAACCACGGCGGCTAGATTGAAACCATACTTTCAGGCGCATACTATCATTGTGAGAACTGGCATCCCAATGCGAAAGGTATTACAGAAACCTGACGCATCCGGCCGGTTGATGGAATGGTCAATTCGCCTGGGAGAATTTGATATTCGCTATGAAGGGAGACCAGCGCTAAAGAGCCAAGTACTCGCCGATTTCGTGAACGAATTCACCTGGGATGACGATGAATGTCCGAAGGCACAAAAAGAAGAGTGGAGCATGTACACAGATGGGGCATTATCTACAGATGGAGCTGGGCTGGGAGTCGTCATCAAGGGCCCGGAGGTTATTCGCCTGTGCTATGCAGCAAAATTAACTTTCAAAACTACCAATAATGCCGCAGAGTATGAAGCAATGATATGCGGATTGAAGTTGCTCAATGAACTCACCCCAGAAAGAGTGGTAATCTACAGCGATTCCAAACTCATGATAAACCAGATCACAAAAAATTATCTGGTGAAACCGGAGGAGCTAGTAAAATACCATCAGGTAGTCGGCAGATTGACACAAGAGTTAACGCACAAGGGAGTCGTTTGGGAGATGGTGCATGTTCCGCGAGGCCAAAATGCAAAGGCTGACGAATTGGCAAAAGCAGCGGCAAGTAGAGAACCATGGAGTCAAAAGGCATGCAATTTGGAAATAAAATCGGCACCAGCATTCGAGGTCGATCAGATTATGGTCATCGAAGAACTGGAAGACGATGAAGATTGGCGGATGCCCATTCGCCAATATCTGGAGCAGGGAGATTTACCGGTTGATAAGAGCTTAGCCAGAAAGCTAATTGGGCAGTCAGCTCGATACTCAATTCGGGATGGAACTTTGTATCGGAAATCGTACACATGTCCATGGTTGAAATGCATTAGTCACAACGAAGGAGACTACGTGCTGCGAGAATTACATGAAGGAATTTGTGGCGCGCGCGAAGCTTCGGCGGCGTTGGCAAGAAAGGTCAAACTGATGGGATACTACTGGCCCAAGGTGGTGGAAGATTCCCAGAAGATGGTTGCGGAATGTCACAATTGTCAAATACATGCGAATGAAAAGCATGTTCCCGGAGCCGAACAAATCGCTATAATGACGGCGTGGCCATTCGCAACATGGGGAATCGATATAGTGGGTCCATTCCCAGAAATGACAAAGAAAAGGAAGTACTTGATAGTCGCAGTTGACCACTTCAGCAAATGGGTAGAAGCGGAGGCAGTAACCGCACAAACACCTGAGCGAATGATCGAGTTCTTACGAGAGAACATTATCATGCGATTTGGAATCCCGCAAAAGCTTATAACCGACAATGGCACCCAGTTCAACTGTGCCAAGTTCAAAGCATACTGCAAAAGCATGGGGATCAAAAATAATTTTTCTTCCATAAACCATCCCCAATCGAATGGTATGACGGAGGTTACCAACAGGGCCATGATTCAAGGCATCAAGAAGCGGCTAGGAGACAAAAAAACAGGTTGGGCGGATGAGATACCCCATATGTTGTGGGCATACAGAACCTCTGTAAAGGCAGCAACAGGCGAAACACCTTTCTCGCTAGTTTATGGAGCCGAAGCAGTCCTACCTGTTGAAATCAAGTCGCCCACAGATCGGATAATTTATTATTGCGACACACAAAATCCTATCAACATTAGAGATGCTTTGGATTCTGTGGAGGAACGAAGAGAAAAAGCTTACATGCGAATGGCAGTATACCGCAATAGAATCAAGAAATATCATGACAGAAGAGTGCGAAAAGTAATAATCAACGAGAACGACTTGGTCTTGAAAAAAGCGGATAAAATACAATCTAGAGATGGCAAAGGCAAGCTGGGCGTCAACTGGATCAGACCATACAAAGTATCCAAGAAGCTGGGACCAGCCACTTTTGAAATAGAAGAAATGAGCGGAAAGAAGCTCCCGCGCACCTGGAATCTAGAGAATCTACGCCTATATAAAAAGGCCGAGTAGTTCGAGGAAATGACGAGTACTCTTTTTCCTTTTATGAGTTTTTCCCATTAGGTTTTCTGGTAAAAGGTTTTAATGAGGCTTTGATCCCACACAGTTGGTGTACCTATGTAATAAACCTTTTCTCTTTATCAATAAAGGTATTCAATTATTACATTTATTCAATATGTTACGCCCGAATGCGGATTGTTCTTAAAAACACATAAATGTGTTGCCTATTAAAGAAAGGCGGATGCATGGTTACGCATCACTCGCAAAACCCTTAGGGTTAAACTCAAAAAACACATAAATGTGTTGCCTATTAAAGAAAGGCGGATGCATGATTACGCATCACTCGCAAAACCCTTAGGGTTAAACTCAAAAAACACATAAATGTGTTGCCTATTAAAGAAAGGCGGATGCATGATTACGCATCACTCGGAAAACCCTTAGGGTTAAACTCAAAAAACACATAAATGTGTTGCCTATTAAAGAAAGGCGGATGCATGATTACGCATCACTCGCAAAACCCTTAGGGTTAAACTCAAAAAACACATAAATGTGTTGCCTATTAAAGAAAGGCGGATGCATGATTACGCATCACTCGCAAAACCTTATGATTAACCTTATGATTATATTATTTTCGAAAGAAAAATAATAGAGTAAGGCATAAAATTAAGCGAATAAACGAGTACTCAAAAATTGCAAAAAGGGTTTGGCCTAGCGAAAGCAAAAATTACTATGAAGAATTACAAGTATGAAGTTGGCAAAAGGCAAGGATCATACATGACAATAATCGCACGTATAGGCAAAGCGGCAAGTGAAAGAAAATTAATATATACGGGCAGTTTGTTACATACAAAAATTCCAAATATAAATTAAACTATGCTACAACTTCCTCTCCTTCACCCCTATTGCTTTCCTCGCCTCCAGCGACTCCCTCATCTCCTCCAGTGGGCGGATCTACTTCAAGCGAATCCTCAACCCTCGAATCAATAACTGCTTCAGAGGGCGGTACCTCTTGCTCAGGCTGAGAGATGTCCTGCGGTGCCCCTTCTTCCGCATTCTGGGTAGGGATCTCGCCGATAATTGGAGATTCCTGAAAACTCTTCCAATCTAAGAGGAGTACCTCATCCATATCAGCATCCTCGGCTTCCAGCTTGTCCCACTTCTCAGTTAAATCCTTTTCAGGGATGGGAACCTTGGGGCGGTTAAGTACGAGACCCTGATGTCCATGCTCATAAGCGGCATGAATCCGCTCCCCATACCAGTAGATGCGGGCACCGTCTTCAGCCAGAATTTCCTCAGCCCTCTTCTTTTGTGTCTCCTTGGAATCAGCTAGATCATCGAGGGCCTTTCGCAGCTCATCGGACTTAGCCTGAAGAGATTTAAGAGCCTCCTCCTTCTCGCTCACAGCCTTCTGAAGGGCGCCTTCTAGGACCTTCACCTTCCCTTGGACATCATCATAAAGCGACTTCTGAGTCGCTAATTCAGTACCAAGACCTTCCAACTCCTTGGCTCGCTCGGCATCCCTTCGGAGAATGCCCTCAGCGAAATTGATAATCTGCATATAAGACGGCTCACGAATAAAAAAGGGCGAATAGAAATAGGCGGTTACAATGGACGCAAGATCCTTGAAAGAGAATGACAAGAAACAATATACCTCTACAGAACGCTTCTCGATCCCCTCCACAGCGGTAGGGAGCAGTACTTGTTCGCGCACACGGGAAGCAGAGGGAAGCCGCCCGAGGACATTGCATATGGAAGAGACAATGTCCTTGCAAGAAAAACTCACGGCCATCCCAAAGGTCCTAGTCCACCATCCGCTGATGTCGGGAATTGGCTGCAAAGGCGTAAAGAAAAATATCAAGAGAACAGCAGATAGCTCATGAGGAAAAAAGTAGCAATATAGAAAGAGGGAATAGATCAGGATACCTCATGAATTGGGGTACTGTTCTTTCCTTTGGATGAGGCGGATACGGGTGTACCGCCAACAGTAAGGGACACGGAGGTGTTCTTCTTCTTGGGACGAGAAGACTCTGTATCCGCACTTATCTTCCGCTTCCTCGTCAAAGGAAGATCCTCGGAGGCAGAAGCGGGACCTTGTGAAATGGAGGCCCTTACAGGAGAAGTCGCCTCAATGGAAGGAATCGTTCCTCCAGAAGAATCCGCCCCTACAACGGAGGCGGTTCCCGCCATCCGCTTTTTCCTTCTCGCTAGGGCTTTAACCTCCCGATCTGCAGCGATTTGAGATAAAGGATCACCCCTGCAAAGGGTTAAAAGAAATCATCAACTTGGAAATAAAAAGTACCTTGTACAAAAACGCGACAAGGGATATAGACCACGCGATCCCCCTCGCGGTAGGCAATCGCTACTCGGCTCCTTAGCATATGGAAGGCCTGATCATATGTCCATACAAAAGGAGGGGTACTCTTCAGGAACTTGATGACGGCGGATTCTTCCTCGCTGGGATAACCGAAGTTCAAACTCTTCACATTGGGCCGGCCCCAATGGCGAAGGAAGTTCAGATTTCCCTCATTAAACTTGATAAAAAAGTAAGAGCGATCCCACTCACGGATCTTGTTCAGTTTCTCATCAAAACCATAGTATCCGCTCTGGCGGATGAAAGTGAAATACCCTGCCGAACTCTTGAAATGATGAAGCTTGGAGAAAATTTTAAGCGAGAAAGGAACCTCTAAACAATCCGCCAGAAATTTATCCAGGGTCAAGTCGGCCCATCCATTTGGATGTAACTGCCCGGGTGCGATTCCGTAACCGCCGAGGATGGAAGCAATCTCATCCGCCAGCGGATAAGTGAAGCCGCAGATAATCTGGGCGACGAAAATGGTGAAATACCCCTTTGGGTAATCGCCCGGTCCTCTATCCTCCCCGGGAATGATGGTCTCGAGACCTTGGAGCCAAGGATATTGCACCCGCAAATCCTCAATGGTCTCGCGACAAACTAGGCTTCCCGACCTGTCCCTCTTTGGTAACAAACGGGGGGTTGGGACAGGTGGCGGAATCAACTTCTTAGGGTCAAAACCTAGACCCTCGTCGGTTGTATTCGCCAGGTGGAGGAAGTCAGCGGGGTGGGAATCAGACCCATGAGAACTGGTTGAAACTTCATCAACCATCTCATCAACTTTATGAGAAACCTCGCGGACATAGCTCTTATCGAACGGTGCGAAGTCAAGGTCGGGGTTCGACATGTTGAGGAAAAGAAATAAACAGAAGTAAAAAGCCGAACGAGGTACAAATTATGAAGAGGAAAACTTACATGGGAAAGACAACACAGAGAAATGATGGAAATAAGAGGTCAACGCCGGAAAAGATGACGCCGGAAAAGAAATAACGAAAGAGGAAAAATTCACAAGTTTTTGAATTTTGAATAGACAAGCAAAAACGAAGCGTCCCCTATGAACAGACCCTAAAGGGCTCTTGTATCAAACTAAAGGGGAGGCATGTGATGACCCGCGAGGCTAAACCGGGTCATATTCATTTCGCAGGCCCAGCCCATACTTAGACCTATGGTCTAAGATCGGATGGGACCCGAATAAAGGAAGCGGGCGCAGCGAGTAACCGCCCCGAATGGGACCCGAATAAGCGGAAACGGGTGAAGCGAGTAACCGCCCCGAATTCCTAAACGGAGCATCAAGACTCCCACTCAGAACCACGTTCGTTGCCATGAAAGCCACGAAAGGGACATGGCCTAAAAAGGGGGAACCGCCCTCAGAACGTGGCCCACTAAGGAGTAACCGCCCTCGGCGGTTACCTAAAAAACACCTATAAAAGGCCTTAAGAACGAGGGAAAAAGGTACGCTCACAATTTTCCCCGCAATACTATTGTCAAATTACCAACCTTCTTACAAAAACTGACTTGATCGTCGGAGAGTTTTCCCGGAGATCCTGTCTCCGGTTCTGTTTTGCAGGTAACTCTGGCAGAGAATATCAAATCGGATCCGGCAAGTTATCATATTTATGAGGTTTTATTTTAGAATAAAACTATAAAGAAGTTATCTAAAACTGTAGATAATATTTATGAAGTTTTATTTTAGAATAAAACTATAAAGAAGTTATCTAAAAAACCATAGATAATATTTATGAAGTTTTATTTTAGAATAAAACTCAAAAGAAGTAACCTAATTCTATCTAACTAAGGTTTTAGATACAAGAGGCTATATATATCCCCCCTTATAGGTATATTGGGTTAATCTGGAACAGAGAGAGAATTTCGACCAGTCTATTGTAGAAGAAGAAATTGCTCCGCTCGCTTCCATTCTATTGATTTCATCTCTTTCTCTTTATCCTTGATCTTGTGTTGACTTGTTAGAGGCAATCTATTTTGGTTGCTATTCATTGGTTGAGATTCTAACTTGTTTGATCTTGTCTTTTGGTTTGTGCTCGTGAACTCGGAACTAGAGTTGAGGGCACTTCGCTAGCAACTGTAGATAGTTCTTCAAAAAGGTATTTCCTTCTATCCTTCCTTGTATGAAATAACGATTAACGGATCTTGGTTTAAGGAAATAGGTTAAAATTTTTATATTTCCGCTGCCAAACATTTGCCTATTTTCCTTCATGTCAGGCACCACACCTAGTTCTGTAATGAACTTTCTAATCCAAACTGCTTCCTTTGCTGCTTCCGGAGCAGCGATGTACTCTGACTCGGTCGTAGAGAAAGCTACGCTTCCCTGCTTGGAACTTTTCCAACTGACCGTGCCCCCATTCAAGATAAACAGGTATCCTGATTGGGATTTAAAATCATTCTCATCTGTGAGATGACTAGCGTCTGAAAACCCTTCAATTTTCAGATCTCCTTCTCCTTACACTAGGAACATATCTTTAGTCCTTCTCAAGTACTTAAGAATGTTCTTGACGGCAATCCAATGCTCGTCTCCCGGATTCCCTTGGTAACGACTCGTTACAGATAACGCGAACGCTACGTCAGGTCTAGTGCATAGCATAGCATACATAATCGAACCGATCGCGCTGGCGTACGGGACTACAGCCATGCGTCGTTTGTCATCATCAGTTTTAGGACATTGATGATTGTTTAACTTTATTTCATGTAGCATGGGTAAGTTACCTCATTTCGATTCAAGCATGCTAAACCGATTTAGCACCTTTTCAATGTATGTAGCCTGTGAAAGACCAAGCAGTCTTCTCGATCTATCTCTATAGATCTTTATACCAAGTATATAAGCTGCTTCACCAAGGTCTTTCATTGAGAATTTACCGGATAACCATACTTTTACCGACTGTAATAGAGCAATGTCATTTCCCATTAACAGTATATCGTCCACATATAGTATGAGAAATGCTATAGAGCTCCCACTTGCTTTCTTGTAAATGCAAGCTTCTTCGTAATTTTGTTCGAAACCAAATTGTTTTATAGTTTCGTCAAAGCGCTTATTCCAGCTTCTAGACGCTTGCTTGAGTCCATAAATGGATCTCTGAAGTTTGCAAACTTTATTTGCATCCTTTGATATGAAACCTTCAGGCTGCATCATGTATACATCCTGAAGCAGGTTTCCGTTTAGGAAAGCTGTTTTCACATCCATTTGCCAAATCTCATAATCGTAGTGAGCGGCAATAGCAAGCATGATTCTGATTGATTTGGACATAGCAACATGAGAGAAGGTTTCGTCATAATCAACACCTTGTTTCTGACGATATCCTTTCGCTACCATCCTAGCCTTGTAGGTGCTAACCTTTCCATCCATGTCAGTCTTCTTTTTGAAGATCCACCTGCACCCAATGGGAAATATCCCTTCGGGTGGATCAACCAAAGTCCACACTTGGTTAGTATACATGGAATCCATTTCAAAATCCATGGCCTCAAGCCATGCTTTAGAATCTGGACTAGTAAGAGCCTCTTTGTAGTTTTCGGGTTCGTCATCTAACACGGGAACCTCGTTATCATCTCCCACTAGAAAACCATATCTAACTGGGAGTTCACGAACTCTTCGTGATCTACGAATAGGTGCCACTGGAGTCTCATCTAATGGGACTTCTTCGGGTACCTCAACCGCTTCTGTTGTTTCAGTCGGTGTTTCTTCCTCTTGAACTTCGTCGAGTTCAATCACGCTTCCCTTTTGTGTTTCTTCGAGAAACTCTTTCTCTAAGAAGGTTGCGTGCTTGGATACGATTACTTTCTGATCATCTGGATGATAGAAGTAATATCCCATAGTTTCCTTAGGGTATCCAATGAAATTTTTTTTATCAGATTTAGAATCTAGTTTGTCGGACGCAATGTGTTTGACATACGCTGAACAACCCCATACTCTCATAAATGAGAACACGGGTCTCCTACCAACGAACAATTCATATGGTGTGGAACTAGCGGATTTAGTTGGTACTCGGTTCAGGGTGAAGAGGGCGGTTTCTAAGGCATAGCCCCAGAACGTCTTTGGAAGTAAGGCGATGCTCATCATGGATCGTACCATATCTAAATGGGTACGGTATCTCCTCTCGGGTACACCATTGTGTTGTGGTGTATAGGGAGGTGTCCATTGTGAGCATATCCCACATTCAGTTAGATAATTCAGAAAATCATCTGAAAGATATTCGCCACCTCGATCAGATCGAAGCGTCTTTATTTTCTTTCCTAATTGATTTTCCACTTCATTCTTGAAACATTTGAACTTGTCAAAGGCTTCTGATTTGTGCCTCATCAAGTAGATGTAACCATATCGAATATGGTCATCTATGAAGCTTATGAAGAATCTGAATCCTCCTCTTTCTTGGACTGACATAGGACCGCATACATCTGAATGAATAAGTCCTAGAGTGTCTGATACACGCTCACCTTTATTGCTAAAGGGTATCTTTGTCATTTTACCTTTTAAACATGATTCGCATGTTTCCAATGATTCAGGATCAATTGGATCTATAAGCCCATCTGAATGTAGCTTTAGCATGCGTCTCTTGTTTCTATGACAATGCCACAAGTAAGTTGAATTATCTAGCTTATGTCTTTTGGTATCAATTGCGAAAACAGAAATCAACACATAAATCCCATTTTGTGATATTCCTGAGAAATAGAAAATCGAATCTCTATAAAAATTGCAATGTTTGTTCTTTATAGAACATACCAGACGTTGGAGTACCGGCTTTTCCCTTCTGGAGGGTAGCTCGGTACAAAGAACAATTTCTCTTCCAATGCCCCACGTCACCATAATAGTGGCACTTTCTTTTGGGCTTCTTCACTTCCTTTCCCTTAACTTTAGTGGGCATGGCTTTCTTACCTTTCTTGGGATGTTTAGGATTGGGAGAATTCCCTTTCCTCTTCTTTGATCCCTCTATGACAAGAGCCGGTATAGCCTTGTCTTTCTGAATATTGGGCTCAACTGACTTGAGCATATTTGCAAGTTCTTCAAGAGAGGTTTGCAAGTTATTCATCTGATAGTTCATGATGAACTATGAATAACTCTTTGGGAGGGATTGAAGAATTAAGTCTACACTTAGTTCGTTATCCATCACGAATCCAATACTAGAAAATTTGGTAATGTAGCCAATCATCTTGACACAATGTGTCATTACAGATGTGCCCACTTGCATCTTGCAACGATATAGCAACTTGGATATCTCGTAGCGTTCGCACCTGGTCTGTTTCCCAAACAGTTCCTTTAGGTGCATGATGATGGAACAAGCATAGTTGCCTTTGTAATTCCGATGTCATCGATGCAAGTATGATGCATCCGGCATGATCGTCATCAGCCTTGTGCTTCTGATAAGCATCGATTGGGAGCATCATCCTCAGCGATAGGGGGTATCGATGTATCAAATACATACCCTATTTTATCGAACTTCAAAACGATTTTGAGGTTACAAAACCAGTCGGTGAAGTTTGAACTATTCAACTTGTTATCGGTAAGTATATTTTGCAGATTGATGTTAGTCATAATTTTAAGAGTGTTTAATTAAACTTGAGAGTGAGAAAGAGTAGACGTATGTCATTCATTTGCTTTAAAGTATCACAATCTAAAATTATAGGCCTTTTAATTTATTTCAGATTGCTCCCACTATTTTGCCAAATTAATAACCCTCCATATTAATTCGAAGAATTTCACAAATCCCTTAGTGAGCTAGGATCCTAACTCCTGAGATTTCGCCTTGACTTTGGCCAACAAGCTAGTCCCATTTGTTAGTAGATTCATGCAGTCAATCACATCTCGAATGTGATTCCTATGTTATTGGGTTACTAACCACATTAGTAACTAATATGTCATTCATATTAATCCCAACCATTTTGCCCATTAGTTTATGACAACATGAGTTTGCCCATCCAATTATCATAATCTAATTTAAGTATTACCCTATATTCATGAAAGAACGATTTTCGATAATCCAGGTGTTACCATAAGACCCCGAGCTTGACTTTAGCCAACAACCCAAAGGCCCCCAGTACTGCCGGCTGGATTATAATATTAGGGAGGGGCAACCGATTTTAATAACTTGCTTATTTACTTAACTTTTTAATGAGGGATTTTTATTTAAGTCTCATAATCTAACTTAGTCTTGATTTGCTTTAGCATACATCAGACACACATACATACATACATTGGCGTTATGGACATATCATCTAAATTATTCCGTCGAGCCAGAGACGGAATAAAAGGCCAAACCTAAGGAAATACTAACTATTACATATTTCTCTTTAGGTCCTCCGTCTTCTCCATGGCGCCTTGAAATTACATATTAATTTCTATACTACTAAAAGAAAACTTCAATTGAATTGAAGGGAATTAGATGAGAGGAGAAATTACAATAGATAGTAGAAAGGCAGGACGCGCATGCCCTATTTCAAAAATACCAAAAGACTAAAGAGATGGTCCAAATATGTCCATAACTCCAAACATGCATAGACTCAATTAAATAAATTTAATTGGTTGATTACATAACTATCTTATGTAATATTTATGTTAATCACATTAACTTATCAAATTAACTTTCATCCAATTTTACTTCTAATAGTTTCGTATCTTTTATATTAATCCTTAGATTAATATAACTATACAAAACGTTAATTATGCACGTCCCATTTATTTTGATTTTAATTCATTTAACATTTTGATTTACAAATTGGTAAAACAAACTTTTAAACAAATTTTCATTCGATAATCAAAACAGAAAACTATCAATTTCTAAAACATATATATTTAAATATAAAAACGATTTTAAATATATATATATATCAGTTCTAAAACGGTTTTAAAACGATTTTCAGAAAATAGGAAAAACTACTATAGATTTCCGTTTTATCTTTAGAATTAATAAAACTGATTTTATTAATCTAACTATAAAACTAATAGATTTCGTTATCATGATTATTAACCAAAATAATTAGGAACATATGCATAATCTATTTTAATTAACAATTAATTAAAACTTATTTATCCTTAGGATTAATTAATTAAAACTTCTTTATCAATTAACCTAACCATAAATATTTATTCAATCCTATTGAAAAACTTCTAAATTTTCATATATGAAATAACGGATTTAACGATGGCTCTGATACCACTGAAGGAAAATAGGCAAATGTTTGGCAGCGGAAATATAAAAATTTTAACCTATTTCCTTAAACCAAGATCTGTTAATCGTTATTTCATACAAAGAAGGATTGAAGGAAATACCTTTTTGAAGAACTATCTACAGTTGCTAGCGAAGTGCCATCAACTCTAGTTCCGAGTTCACGAGCACAAACCAAAAGACAAGATCAAAAAAGTTAGAATCTCAACCAATGAATAGCAACCAAAATAGATTGCCTCTAACAAATCAACACAAGATCAATGATAAAGAGAAAGAGATGAAATCAATAGAATGGAAGCGAGCGGAGCAATTTCTTCCTCTACAATAGACTGGTCGAAATTCTCTCTCTATTCGGGATTAACCCAATATACCTATAAGGGGGGATATATATAGCCTCTTGTATCTAAAACCTTAGTTAGATAGAATTAGGTTACTTCTTTTGAGTTTTATTCTAAAATAAAACTTCATAAATATTATCTATGCTTTTTAGATAACTTCTTTATAGTTTCATTCTAAAATAAAACTTCATAAATATTATCCACAGTTTTAGATAACTTCTTTATAGTTTTATTCTAAAATAAAACTTCATAAATATTATCTAAAGTTATATCTAAATATAAAGATAACATTAGGTTGTTTGGTAAAATAATATTTAGAAGCTTTTAACCATTTTAAACCTTCTAACTTAATTATTCAATAATTATAATCTAATCATAATTGACTAAAATAAATTAATTCTCATATGTATATATATATTATACATGTATTTCCCCTTTTTTTTCTATTTGGGCCTTTATATTGGGCTCCATATATTAATTAACATCCATTCCTCTTTTGGTTTCAAGTTTTATGTGTGATCCATTAGGTTCTTACTACTTCTGGCCGTATGCAACTATTAAATTAATTTCTTCAAGAATTATATTTAATCTTTGCATAACGGAATGATGTACTGAGTATGTTATTGGCAAGTCTGTAATCATTCCCCCAGAGTCCGTTAAGAAGACAGGTTGATTCCGTCGTTAACCCTTCCATATTAGTTACAGTATAATTCGATCCTTTATCAACTACATCCTTGAACTGAATCTTATGACTATGGGTGATGTCAAGTCACATATAGCGAGACATTCATTTTACTTGTACAGGCCGAGTCAACTCAAATAGATAGGTTAAGTGAAATTTGTATTTCTACTCTTAAGCTATCACCTTGCAAGGATTTAGAGTCGAGTCTTCCACAAGCGATCCTTGGATATATCTCCCATTAATCGGGAGTGATAAATGCTCAATCCAATGTATAACTACACTGACATTACTTCCTGTGACACCCAACCTTTGCAGTTCACACCCCAGAGTCATCTCTGTTAAGGATCGTGGGACCACAGGATCAAAGTTTCACATTCAGTAATTCAGGATGACCAATTAACATTCCTTTGAGTCTAAGGATTAGTTATACCTATTAATACCAATGAGATGAACAGGTGACAAGGATGAATCTACCCATCTTGTTATCTCAAATCGGATCCCCAATCCTAATGAACGACGTTTCATCGAATCTATGTAACTGTCCAGATATCTATATATATGAAGCTTGTGAGATCAGCTTTCTGTCGGACAGAAGACATTGTTACATACAAGTCTCAACAGTGATATATCAATCCTAAACATATCACTTGACTTGGGGTGGTTTTAAGTTTATTAGTTTATTATAAAGTTTTGTCTCACTTCATGCTTGTATGAACACTTTATAATCACTTTAAACAAACTTACGGATTTCCTTTTATTAGACTTTATTTAGTGCTTAAAAGGGATTGCCTTTATATAGTTATAAAACATATATCTTATTAAAACAAATGATATAAAGAACAATTCATTTACATTAAGTTTGTATCCTGCAACAATTGTCTATAGGACACTAAACCCCAACACAATCATGCCTTAATTCTGATTGGTGGCGACTCTAAAAAATAGTTTTAATTAGGAAAAACTATTAACCGATTAAGCTTCCAACGCTCGTGCCCGAAAAATCCGGTAGCGACAAGCATTATTAAGCGAAAAAGTTACATTAGTTCCTAACCCCCCTGGAACTAATCATACTACGTTACGCGGGACCAACACCTGTGACTACAGAAAATAGAAAGGGAAAGAGAACAAAGAACAGAAAGAAACCGAAGCTTTCACGTGTGAAATGTTTCAACTGCCAAGAAAAAGGACACTATGCAAATGATTGCAAAGTTCCTAAGGTACACTACACTAACTCATGTGTCAGTGAAATAAATGTATTTAGCACTGTTCTCATAGCTGAACATGATCCTTTGTGGGTTGTTGATTCAGGTGCAATGGACCATGTGACGAAGGAAAGAGAGACCTTTATCGAGTTCCGACGAATTCCAGTCGGTTCAAGATGGATCTATATGGGAGACAACTCGAGAGTTGCAATCGAAGGGATTGACACATGTAGGTTGAGTCTACGTGGCGGTCAAACTCTCTTCCTACAAGATGTTCTCTATGCTCCGAATATTCGGAGAAACCTTATTTCTGTGAACTCTTTGTTAAGAATTGGATTTGCCTTTCTTTTTGCTAATGATAGTTTGCATTTAAGTTTGGATAATGAATTCTATGGTTCAGGATATATACTGAATGGTTTGACTATTTTGGATGTTGAATTATATGACTCCAATAATTTTTCTGTTACTACTTCTTCTTTTGTGGATAAAGATGTTAGTTTATGGCATGCTAGGTTAAATCACATTGGCCAAGATCTCATGAATCGTTTTGCCAAAGAGGGCTTACTAGGTAGTTTAAGAAAAGTTGAATTACCTCCATGCGAACCATGTCTTAAAGGAAAAATGCATAGAAAACCATTCGTGAAGGGTACTAGGGCAGAATTTCCTCTACAATTAATTCATTATGATGTATGTGATCCAATGAATGTGAGGGCTAGGCATGGGGCCTACTACTTCATCACCTTCATAGATGACTATACAAGGTATGGTCACATCTACTTGATGTCTCACAAGTCTGAAGCTTTGAGTTGTTTCAGAAAGTTTATAAACCTTGTTGAAAATGAACTAGATAAGAAGATCAAAGTTTTGAGAACTGACCGAGGTCGAGAATATATTTCAGATGAATTCAAAGCTTTATGTGATGAGAAAGGGATAGAGCATCAATTGTTTATCCCATACACTCCGCCGCAAAATGGTGTTGCCGAGAGGAGAAATAAAACTCTCCTTGATATGGTTCGATCTATGATGGCTGAAGCAAACTTGCCTATTTCCTATTGGGGAGATGCTTTGCTAACAGCTACATATGTTCTAAACCGAGTGCCCTACAAGATTGTCACTTCCACTCCTCATGAGATGTGGACTGGTAGAAAACCCGATTTGAGTATGCTCAGACCTTGGGGTTGTACTGTTTTTGCCCATGATACCTCTAGCAAATTTGGGAAATTAGGCCCAAGAGGTAGAAAGTGTGTCTTTATAAGATACCCTGACGCATCAAAGGGGTATGTCCTAGTGGGAGAAAATAGTGAAGGCCAAGTGACAGAATTTGAATCATGAGACATCGTCTTCTTAGAGAATGAGTTTCCTAAGCTAGGAGAAGTTGACACTGATCTCACTCTGTTTGAGGAAATAGATTCAAATGGACCTCTCCATTTGAGTGGGAGGAATTTTGATACCGATCACTACCATGAACAAGAACAAGGTCAAAGTTCCGAACCTCAAAACGTTTCGAATGTGACCGATCCTTATTTAAGTAGGAGTTTGATTCCTGATTCTTGTGAGAATTTGGGACAAAGTCTAAGAGATAGGATTTCGGGTTATGATGAATACATGAGAGAAGTTTATCACAACTCGGAACCGCGCCGTACTAAAAGGCAAAGAGTTGATAGTCGACGATTTGGTATCGAAGGCACAACTCTTTTAGTAACTCCAAATGATGACACGAAACCTAGAAATGCTAAAGAAGCTTTCACTTCTCCGAAAAAAGACAAATGGACTATAGCAATGCAAGAGGAACTAGATTCTATGAGATCCAACCATGTTTGGGAACTGGTTGATCTGCCAAAGGGTAGAAAAGCTGTTGGGAGCAGATGGGTTCTCAAAGTGAAGCGAAGGGCATACAATAGTATCGAAAGGTACAAAGCTTGCCTTGTCGCTAAAGACTATACACAACAGGAAGGAATAGACTTCGAGGAGACATTCTCACCTGTTGTAAGGTTTACATCTATTAGACTAATCTTAGCAGTTGTAGCAAGTTTAGACCTAGAGCTACATCAGATGGATGTTAAGACTGCTTTTCTCAATGGAGAATTGAGCGAAGAGATCTATATGTCACAGCCAGAGGGCTTCATTGTAAAAGGCTCCGAGGATAAGGTCTGCAAATTGAAAAGGTCAATTTATGGCCTTAAATAGTCCTCTAGGCAATGGTACCTTCGTTTTCACAATCAAATGATTTCGAATGGCTTCAATATGCTTGAAGAGGACCATTGTGTCTACACGAAACGGTCGGGTAGAAATTTTTGTCATTTTATCTCTGTATGCAGGTGACATACTGATAGCAGGAAATGACATAGAATTTGTAAACCAAATCAAAGCTTGGCTAAACTCAAGTTTTGAAATGAAAGATATGGGCGAAGCCGCATACATACTTGGGGTTAAGATTTCAAGGGATCGATCAAAGAAACTATTAGCACTGTCTCAAGAGACTTATGTTAACAAAGTCATTGATCGTTTTGGTATGTGTGGAAGTAGGCATGTAGATAGCCCGATGACTAAGGACATCACCCTAAGTACCAAAATGTGTCCAAAGAATCCAAACGAAAAGAAAAGGATGGAAAAAGTTCCATATGCAAGTGCCGTAGGTAATCTAATGTACGCCATGTTGTGTACAAGACCTGATATCTGTCATGCCGTTGGGATGGTGAGTAGATATCAGTCCAAACCAGGACTAGCACATTGGGCAGCTGTGAAGAGGATACCGAGGTACCTCAAAGGAACATCAGATTATTCTCTATGCTATCAAGGTAAAGACCTAAATCTAAGAGGATACACAGATGCTGATTAGGCTGGAGACTTAGACGAAAGAACGTCCACATCAGGCTATATGTATTTTCTAGGAAATGGCGCGATTTCCTGGAGTAGCAAGAAACAAACTTGTGTAGCCCTGTCCACCATAGAAGCTGAATACGTATCGTATTCATCAGCAGTTCAAGAGGTTGTTTGGCTGAATCGGTTCCTAAACAACTTGAATGTAACCAATTGTCAAACTCAAGTCATAGTTAACAGTGACAGTCAATCTGCTATAGCTTTTGCTAAGGACTAGAGGTTCCACAGCAAATCAAAGCACATAAAGATTAAGTATCATTTTGTCAGGGACTTAATTGCACGCAAAGAAGTTAATGTGAAGTATATATCTACTCATGACATGGTGGCAGATCCCCTCACCAAACCAGTTAAGAGAGATGTTTATGTTAAACATGTTAGATCCCAAGGATAGTTTAGGATCTAAATATACTTCTCATTCTTCATTGTTTTATTTGTAAGACATGAATTATTAATAAAGGTTTTATGAATTTTCATCAATACATGAGTGCGAGTATTTAATTGTAAATATTTGCTGTTATAAACTCAAAATGCATGTTTAGACATAATGTAGCTCACTCACATGAGCAGTTTCCGTCATTTCGTCAATGTGATGATAAATGAAGGATGAGGCTGTCTTTGAGCAATTTCGAGAGCTTGTTCAATGATAGAAGCTGTCTTGCTATAGACATGTAAAAGTGTTTCCATTACGGTGCAAGATAACATGTGTTACAAATACATGACAAAGATTAACAAGTAATCTAAAAGGGCAAGTTTGCGATAACTTATAGCCTTCTGTCATAGCCAGAAGTGATCATCATAAGTGATGAACTAAAGTTAGATGTTCACGCACATCTAGCCCTATGCTTCTGTATGGTGTTAATAACATTCTCTTCTTCAGAAAAGAATTGAACACCATAACACATGACCCATACCATGTGTGCTTTAGCGACCACGAGATGGAAAAGTAGATTGATCTCGCCTTTTCCTAATGTGAGACTCACGTCATGAAGATGCGCTTCTTGACTATTGTTTATCCTTATAGACCCTAGAATTATTCTAAGAATTTTAGTCTGATGTAGCTACCTTGGAAAGGGATACCTCGAGGTTGATGAGATAATACCAACCAAAGAGATCATGATTGGATAAGCGAATCAAATTCTAATGGACAGAATAATGTTAAGAGGGAAATACATCCATTTGAATCATATCTAAGTGTTTCTATTCTTCACCGTTCGGACACGTATGGATATGTGCATATTTGTGAAAAATAGATGTACTAGAGAGATCCGAAGACTACAGTGGATATGATATGGAGTCTAGGATAAAAGCATACACCACCGACGATCCATGTTCAAATCTAAGATCTATATATCTCTAACGAGTACATAGTTCCAAGTTTGTTACATGAAAATCGAGTAGTTATGTGTTTTAACGAGTATATAGCACTAGTGCTCTCGATAGTATGCCGGTCGCACGAACTATTTGCAAGAGTATGATAGAGACCGAGATTGAGAAAGTTTGGAATAAGTTCCATTGCGTGCGAGTGGGAGATGTTGGAATTAATTGGATATGGATCCAATTAGGCCCGCCCGAAATGGAACGAGCCCAAACCCAATAAGAATTAGGGTTAGGTGGTCTATTTATTCAATATAAATAGAAACCCTAATCTATCCTAATTAAAAAGAGAGAATTAGAAGATAGTCAGTCCAGAGAAGTTTTTCTCTCCTCTTTTTCCCTAAGCCGCTGCCCCTCTCTCTATTTTTGGGATTCGTCGTCGCTTTAGTTCGTGAACCAATTGTCTTTCTCTCCCAATTCTATTAGCCTGGTTGAAGGCTTGAGCGGTGATACTAGATCGGGTGATTGATCTGAAATCCTTCCGCTGCAAATCAAGAACGGGATCTGCGCTACAAGAGGTAACCCGTAAACCCGTTTACTTATTCGGATAAATATATATGTTGTGAATATATGCTTATCCCAACACTAACAAAACTTAAAATTTTATAATATGTCAAGCATACAATGATGCATTAAAAGTGAAAAGAGGCGTCTCAATAATACAAAATGAATGAAAACTTTTTAATGATTTGAGAAATAATTAAGAATTTATTGGCGTTAGCTTTTAAAAGTCCAATAGAGTAGTCTCTTGAAAATACTCTACTAATAAGGGAATAAAGAGTTAAATTGTTCTTTGTCACTTAATTTCACTATCAATAATTTCAGTTCAGTTCAGTAATTATTACTCATTATAATTATTTATTTATTTATTATTATTATTATTAGAACCATTATTATTTTTATAAGTTTTTTATTTTAATTATTGCTATTTTTAAAGGATTATATTATTATTTCAGTTTCAGTAGAATTCAATTCATTTCAGTTCAATTCAGTAGCATTCAGTTTAATTCAGTTAATTTCAGTCCAAAAGAACAGAGTCATAAAGTTGACATAAAAGTTCACATTAGCCCATGAGCAAACCAGCTTTGAAAATATAATATATTTTTTGATACCACGAGCTCTATCATGTTTACATTTTGATACATGAAATCTATTTTTATATTTAAAAACCATTATGGTCTATACAATGTAGAACACTTTGGCGTCGACGCATTACTTTATGCATCAGTGTACAATATCGATGCACTAATACTATTTTGAAGGGTCTACTAAGTTTTTTTCTCAATTTCAATGAGTTTTTATTATAATTAATTTTTTATGACTCAAACTTTTATTTCGAGGATTTTTAGTGATTTCTTTATTAGTGTGATTTTAGTCTCTATTTATTTTTCTCACATTATATCACTTAATCTAATTATTTCATTAGCAAAAAAAAAAAATAAAAAAATAAAACATAACTTAGTAGAATTAAAATTCTAAATTTAATTAACTCTTATTCAAAATTGGATATTGTTGTCTTTATAAATAAAATATATCTAATTTTTTTTTGTTTGTATATGTTCTTAATAGTATTATTTCATTAACAAAAAATTTGAAAAAAAATTATTTAAAAGAAATAGAGAAATAACTTTATATAATATTCATGATTTTAAATGGGTTATGCGACAGTGCAGAATATCTAGGGCTGTAAATAGGACGGAGATTGCATTAATCATCTTCGACCACTGGTCTATCGGGGATTCCCCGTCCCCGAATAACATATGGGGAAAATTTGGCTACCATCTCCGTCCCGTGAGGAATCCCCATCTCTGTTTAAGTTTTTAATTTCTTTACTTTATTCAAGGTTTCCAAGGTTTTGATTGTCCAAGATCCTCATCCCCGCGGGAATTCCCACCCTCGGTGCATGCATTACTTATTAACTTTCAATTTTTTTATTTTATAAATTTTACTCCTAATCGTATATGTTCCATTTTAATTTTAAACCAACCTAGTTACAACTCTTACTTAATCTATCTTAATTTATTTTTAGAATATATTTCGTTTTAAACCAACTCGGTTACAACTCAATCTTTTTAGTTTATTTTTCTAGCTTATCTAAATCACATATATATTTTTTAGTTTATTTTTTATATTCAGGTATTTAGTCGGAAATCCATTGGGGGATCCCCGTTGGAGACATTTGGGGACGAAGACGGGGACGAGGATGCGACACTTATAACCATACCCGTCCCGTCCCCGACTGCCGGGAACAAAATAAAAACCATCCCCGTCCCTAACGGACCAGGTCTCTAGCGGAGATGGGAAATTCCCAACTAATTGACAGCCCTAAGAATATCAATGCATTAATATTATTTTGAGGGGTTTAATAAGTTTTTTGCCTCTGTTTTAAGGAGTTTCTATCAAAATTAATTTTTCGTAGCTCATACCCCTGTTTCAGAGGATTTTTTTAGAAATTTCCTTTGTTAGTGCGATTTCATCCCATTTTAATTATAAAATTAGATTTTAGGTATTAAAATGCAAACATGATAGATGTTAGACAAGGTGCCGCGGCCTAATCTCCCGGACGGACCGGGGGGTGGACACCTCATGGCGACGTAAGCGGTGATTGGCGCCGAAAGCAACCAATCGTGGAATCAAGCTGCTCGGCAGGACCGGAGCTCGGAGTATGTAAGAGTCGCCACCCACGAATGGGAAAATGAACACTGATCCCTTGCGGGAGACCGGTTAGGGTTCGGGAAACTTAGGTACGAGCCGAGAAGGCTAGCTCCTTTCCGGAGAAAGGCTACTAGGCACCCCGACATCGCCCGGTTATGAACCACCGGCCTCCTACTCAGCGTGTTAGGCGATAACGGACTAATCGCATATCTCTTTAAGTTTAAAATTCATTTGAAACCTTTTCTTTCTCGTTTTGAAAACCGTTTTGAGCATATATTATTGAAAAGCCACTTTGGTAAAGAATCACCCATTTACATCAGTTCAAAATACATAGGAGAGAGAGGGGGAAGAAGAATTGATTTGTTTACAATGTGATTTATGTTTCGTATTACATACTAACTCTAAACTAAGCTCACTTCCCAAAAAAATGTTTATTTACATGGTTCGTACCTTAATCGCCGTTGGAACGATTTAGGTACGTTTCAAAACCCCGTTAATGACGTTCGCTTGAATCGCCGTTGGAACGACTCGAGCTTTTGAAAACGTGGAATAAAGAATTTTAACCCGAAAACATGGTTAGGCAGACAAGTCAATTTACTTTGTACAAATCATTTAAGAAAACGATTCAAAACTTTATTATTTACAATAAAAGCAATTTTAATTACGAGGTTCGCTTAATCCGTCGTTGGACGGATTAAGGTTTTAAAACGTGATGATTTTAAGAAACGGTTTAAAGAGGTCAAGAAAACGTCATTTATACTTTAAGAACATCTAGAAAAGCTTTAACTTAAACCAACCAATTAAACTCTCTTTTTGTGATTTATTTTCCCCTTTTTTCACTTAATCGAACCATACTTGAATATGATAACAACAAATAATAAATTGAATCCCAAACTCACCTAATCAAAACATTTGAAAGAATATATGTATAAGTATGAAAATAAAGTAAATATACATATATATATATATATAAATATATACAAAACAAGGATAATGATACTCATTAAAATAAGATAAAGAACACTATACATGTTAATAGATAAAATCAATAATGAAAATGCTATCATATACAATATACTTTTATTCACAAAAAATGTAAAAATAATGAACAAAGTTTATAGATAGGAAAATAACCTTTAACCTAAAATAATTTTTACATAATGAATATATAGAAGATAACCCCCAAAATGCCAAATGGGCTTAATTCAAATGAAATAAAAAGGAAAAAAATCCATATATACACATATACTTTATTAAATCCAATTAATGAAAAATAATTTATAAACACATTAAATAACTATATGTATAAGGTATTTAAAAATGACTTGAAAATAAATATTATATAAGAATACATATATATACAAAGGATCAAAAGCTTAAAAGTTGAGAAAGAGGGACCAAAACAGCATTTTTTACATTCCAGCAGATTTACCGACGGAAAATCCGTCGGTAAACAACAATCAGTGACAGAAAACGAAAATTTCAGCAGCACTCCAAAACTTTCCAGATTTATTCAAAAGGTTTAAATTAAGTCTAATTCAATCATTTTGGATCTCCGAACTACCAAAAATGGATCATAGTCTATAACGGAGTTTCCTAAAACGACGTTTTCATTTTAAAACGTTATTCGAAAATATCTTTTCAAAAACTTATAATTACAACGTTTTTAATACCCGAACTACCTTTTAATCGGATCACGGTTCGTATTGGGATATTAAAACGAGGTTTTTGATTTAAAAACAAAACCGAACGTTTATCTAAAACGAGACGAAAATTAAATAAATACATGAGATTAAATAAAACGTGATAAGATAAATGAATAACTAAATAAATAAAACTATGACATAAAAATAAATAAATAAAAGAAATAAATTAAATAAAATAAGACGAGTCTAGTCCTCGGGTAATACCTTCAGTTCGGTATTGACGGTTGAAGTCGGTTGATCCCACGAATCGTGCTTTTCCGGTCTTTTTGTGTTTTTGGTAAAATTTTAACTTTTAGAAAATTTGGAATTTTTAGGAAAAAAAATGTTTTTCCCAAAAAATAAAATTTCTCTCTCTAAAAATGTTTAGAGTGAGAAAATCCTCCCAAAAAGTCCCCCCTCAAAATGCATGGGGATCCGTGCCTTATATAGGCAAATGGATCCCCGGAACTTTGGACGACGTCCGAATAAAGTTGGGCGTCGCCCAAAGTCAGTTGGGCGAACGCCCAAGCTAGTTGGGCGAACGCCCAACTTTCGTTGGGCGGACGCCCAACATTAGTTGGGCGAACGCACAACATGGTTGGGCGAACACCCAACTATTGTTGGGCGTACGCCCAACTTCAGTTGTGCGCGCGCGCCCAATTGACGTTGGGCGTTCGCCCGACGATCGTCGGGAGTCCGCCCAACGTCGCTGGGCGCTCGCCCAGCGGCTGCCAGGCGTGCCCGTCCAGCGACCGTCGGGCGTGCTCCCGGGCTGTCGGGCGTGCGCGCCCCACGGTCGTCGAGCGCGCGCTCCGCGCTGCCGGGCATGCGCGCCCAACGGACGTCGGCGTGCGCCCCGCACTGTCGGACGCGCGTCCAACTGTCGTCGGACACGCGTCGGCTGCCGCTAGGCGCTCGCACCACGTCGCTGAGCACTCGCGAGCCGTCCACTTGACGACCGCGACTCACATTAATTTTTCTTTCCTTATTAAATATTTTTGTTTTAAAACTTCCGGAATCAACCGCTTCGACCGTCTTGTTTGCAGGTTTTCGTCACAGGTCCTCCGACTCGGTGTCTACAGTTGCCCCTACTTTCCTATTTTGACAGTGATGTGTGTGTTTTGAAAACGTTTTTTGCTAACTCAACACATGCAATGTAAAACATATAAAAGTAAAAGACACGTAAAGAGTAGGAGGAAGAATACCTGACCTTTGCGCTGCGCGCTCTGGCGTCGTTTTCGATTCTTTCTGGTTTTGGCTTTGAATCAGTCGTCAGCGGATGTTCTTCTTTCGGATCCTAGCCTACGTTGACTACGGGTAAAAATGGCTCAAAAGCAATCTTGGTGCACGACCGCGAGTAAAATGGCTCAAAAGCGACCCCGGCCTACGACCGGGGGGGAAATGGCTCAAAAGCAACCCCAGTTCACGATCGAGGTAAGATGGCTCAAAAGCAACCCCGGTTCACGACCGGGGTAAAATGGCTCAAAAGCAACCTTGGTGCACGACCGCGAGTAAAATGGCTCAAAAGCGACCCCGGCCTACGACCGAGGGAGGGGGGGGGAATGGCTCAAAAGCAACCCCGGTTCACGACCGGGGTAAGATGGCTCAAAAGCAACCCCGGTTCACGACCGGGGTAAAATGGCTCAAAAGCAACCCCGGTTCACGACCGGGGTAAGATGGCTCAAAAGCAACCCTGGTCCACGACCGCGGGTAAAGAAGGCTAAAAAGCAACCCTGGTCCACGACTGCGGGTAAAGAAGGCTCAAAAGCAACCCTGGTCCACGACCGCGGGTAAAGAAGGCTCAAAAGCAACCCTGGTCCACGACCGTGGGTAAAGAAGGCTCAAAAGCAAACCTGGTCCACGACCACGGGTAAAGAAGGCTCAAAAGCAACCCTGGTCCACGACCGCGGGTAAAGAAGGCTCAAAAGCAACCCTGGTCCACGACCGCGGGTAAAGAAGGCTCAAAAGCAACCCTGGTCCACGACCGCGGGTAAAGAAGGCTCAAAAGCAACCCTGGTCCACGACCGTGGGTAAAGAAGGCTCAAAAGCAACCCTGGTCCACGACCGCGGGTAAAGAAGGCTCAAAAGCAAAGTTCTTTCTAACAATTTAAAACACTGTTGTCTGTATTTTCTCACTGGAGCTAGTGTCTTGGAGGTTTGAACGGTTCGATAGGAACATATTTTAGTCCGGAATGGTTTAGACTAACAATTATTTTTCTGTTGACTGTTGTCTGTATTTTGACTGGTGCCACTGTTCTGTAAAAATTGGCTGTCGTCTGGAGTTCTTACTTCCTTGTCCTTTGACTTAAACTCTAGGATTTAGTATCCCTACTTGAACATGATTTGCATGCTAACCTCTAGATTGCCTTAGAAGACTTTTAGTTAGAAAACATGAATTTCTTTGCTCGCAAGTAACACTTTATCTATCTTTTCGTAAGAATGCGAATTATATGCACGTGAATAGTAAAACTACTAATCAATGCATGCCAAAAACAACGTGAATAGTGCACATGAATAGTGAAAACGTGAATAGCACACGTGAATAATGCACGTGAATAGTAAAAACGTGAATAGTACACGTGAATAGTAAAAACGTGAATAGTGCACATGAATAGTAAAAAACGTGAATAGTGCACGTGAATAGTAAAAACGTGAATAGTGCACGTGAATAGTAAAAACTCGACTAATGCACGTGAATAGTAATAACTTGACTAATGCACGTGAATAGTAAAATGAATCAAACCCTATACCGACAACCCTAAGGGAGAGATTTCACAAAATAACTGTCTAAATCAACAAAATACCTCTAGGGTAGATTTGACCGAAAGGTTAGCTAAGTTAATGTGTTTTCGTCAGATGGAAGCCTATGAATAACCTTTAAACTTTACCTGTTCCGTTATTTCCAGTTTATCGGCATTTCTGGGACTACCGAGGATATTCACACGTGGTACTCTATGTTAGGTGCCGCGGCGAGAGCCCGTGTGCGTGAGTTGGGCTTTGAGCCCTTTATTTCAGGGCTGCCCCGCACCAACGGGGTGTGCGACCGCTTTGGCCTGCGGGCCCTATGCGAGAGGTGGGTTGACTCGTCCCACACCTTCCATCTTTCTTTTGGGGAGATGACCATCTCACCTAGAGATTTCTCCTTATTGACTGGGTTGCGGGGGGAGTAGCACTCCGGTTCCCTTTTCCTTTGATGCGATGCGCCCGCGAGTTGACCGCGCTAGATTGGCTGCTTTGATTGGGCCAGGAGTTTATCCAGGTGCCAAATCCACCCCGGCGAAGTTTATTACTACGTCAGGGCTTCTGAGTCGCAGGGACTTTTGCGGGACTGACGACACCGATCTGGCCGTCCGCAGTTTCTTGATATATGCTTTGAGTGAGACGATCTTCCGCACCAAGAGCGGAACGATTCATGCGGGTCTTATCCAGGCCTTCAGTGATTTGGATGCGGTGGCGTCCTACGATTGGGCAGGCGCGGGTCTAGCCTTTCTGTATAAGTTTTTGGATTTGACTTGCCGGAAGCGCAAGGATTTCGGAGGCTACACTTTTGCTCTACTGGTACGCGATGCATCCTTGACTCATCCTTTCTATCTTCTTCGTGCTTTCCGTTCGTAACCTTTATTTTCATGAGCAGGTTTGGGCTTACGAGAGGCGGATTCTTCCTAGCGAGTCTCGGCGCAGGCCACGAGTACCGAGGCCCCCACTCATGGCTCGATGGAGAGAGTTCAATTTAGGTATCGAGGAGAGACGGACGGTGGCGCAGCTCCTAGACTGGATTGACTCGCGGACTTTGGGACAGGTAGATATCTTCTAGTCGTGCTAGATTCTTGTTTGATCGGATCTGACTTTCTCTTTGTGTTTTTAGATCAAGTTTAGGTGGGACGACCTTGACTTCGGTCCCGACTACGCGTACGTGACTTTGATCCGGGAGCAGCAGTGCGTGCTCACCGGCCCTTGCATGCGGGCCTGGTATTTGGGCGATCGGGGCATCACCGGGATTAGGGCCTCGCACTGGTCACCAACCGAGATCCCCGTCTCTATATTCGCGGTGCGGACCATGCCTTTGTCGGTCATTCGTCAGGACTTGACCCGCCGATATGTTGGTAGAGAGGTGTGGGTTCACGCCGGGGGTCGTGCTCTTTACCTATCGACTTTGTTGAGTGCGAGGGATGCCCCAGCAGTGGTGATGGAGGTGGACCCCGTGGCAGACGTGTTTTCACGGGAGGCTGTCGCGGCAGTCTTTGGTCAGGAGGAGGTCCCGGTGAGTGGTTCGGCCTATTTATCTTTATTTACGAGATAGTTAGCGGTATTTATTGTGTCTCTATTTGCAGGAGGGTTCCTAGAGGAGTGCTCATCTGTCAGACTTCTTTGATGGTGCTCGAGCTCAGACATCCGCGAGCGAGCCGCCCTACTACGTCGGTGAGTCCCCAGCGCTGCCCGACCGGAGAGATCCTCTTTGGGCGTGCCCATCCCGGACTTCGGGAGAGATTTCGCGACCCTTTGTTATGATGAGTCCGGGGTGGCCTACGCCGGTGTCGAGATGGCTCCTCCCGTCTTCACATCGAGGGTACCGTTTGATCCCTCAGACGCTTCCCAGACCACGAGAGAGACTTGTACTGATTACGTGGAGCTGTCCGGTTACCTCAGAGACCGCCTCAGCTTGCGCTGCACTGACCACCTGTTATGTATCCTTATTTTATCCTAGTGTAGTGGAATGTATGCATGTATGTATGTATGTATGATTTCCATTCCTGCCAGTGTTGCTTCTTTTTTCATATCTTCTTTTCCTTTTTTTTTCAGAGTGATCTTCACGCACATGTGCGGAGACGAAGTGAGTTGGTGCGGGAGGCCGATGCCAGGGTTGGCCAGGTCTACCAGGAGAGGAACGACCACTAGTCAGGGGTGATGCGGAGAGAGACTGCGGTACGCCTTGCTATTGAGGAGAGGATGCGGGAGGAGACTACCGGACGCCTTGCTGCTGAGGAGAGAGCGCGCGTTGCTGAGGAGAGACTCCGAGTTACAGAGGAGACCTTATCTGCGGAGCGGGCGTCGCATTTGAGGGAGTTTGAGGCCTACTGGGATGTCCCTCCATATTAGGCTTATTATGTATAGGTTTGTAGTTTTCATTAGAGTTACCCCGATGTATAGCTGATGTATAGGGAGTGGGGTGGATAGTATATAGGCTTTTTATTGTAAAAAGGTGAGAAGGAAATGTATAACTCATGATTCGTATTATCATGCATTCAGTAGATTATGATGATTCCAATCATTCTCTTCAAATATATTCATGCCTTTATTTATTTACAAACAACAGAAATACTTAGCCGCTTATACATTACTTTTGTAATTGCTCAAGATATAACTATTGTTGCCAGGATCCGCCTTTTTTCAGTTTTCAGATCCCAGCTATTTTTCATCTCTCCTTTTACTATCCCGGAATTTTCAAATGAGCGCCCTTTCAGGTTTTCACCCATTGGGATGTCCCTGATTGTTGCATAGGTCGCCCTTTGCGGGTTTTCAACCTATCGGGAATTTTTTTTTTCTTTTTTTTTCTACGAAAAGTATTTCTTAAGCCTATCCAGATTGGTAGGTTCGGAGAACTCCATGCCGTCCATAGTAGTTAACTTCACCGCTCCTTTACTTAGTATCTTCTTCACGAAGAACGGCCCTTCCCAGTTTGGCCGAAACTTGCCCCTCGGGTCGGTGTGCGTCACTCGGATCTGTTTCAGCACCAAGTCTCCTTCTTTGATAGGGCTGGCCTTGACCTTTTTGTTGAAGGCTCGGGCCATCCTTCTTTGATATAACTGCACATGGTAAAGGGCTTCCATTCTTTTCTCGTCTACTAATGCTAACTGTTCACATCGCTTCTTCACCCATTCCGTCTCGGGAATCTCTGCTTCCACTGCGATTCTCAACGATCGCTTTTCAATCTCAATTGGCAGGACTGCTTCTGCCCCATATACTAAGGAGAACGGCGTTGCCCCAGTTGACGTCCTAACCGTCGTGCGATAAGCCCATAAAGCGAGTGGAAGCTGCTCGTGCCAGTTTCGGTGTGATTCTACTGTCTTTACGAGGATCCTTTTAAGGTTCTTATTAGCTGCTTCTACTGCGCCATTAGCTTGCGGACGATATGGAGAAGACCTGTGGTGCTCAATACCATACTCCCGGAAGAGACTTCTCACTTCTCCTTGAAATTGGACCCCATTATCTGTGATCATGTGATGAGGCACTCCGAACCTGGTGATCAAGTGTTTCTCAATAAACTTTCTCATCTGCTTGGATCCCAATCTGCTGAACGACTCTGCCTCTACCCACTTGGTGAAGTAATCAATGGCGACTGCAATAAATTTGTACCCATTCGAAGCATTAGACCTCACCTCCCCGATGATATCAATGCCCCAAGCCGCAAATGGCCAAATAGGTGCTAACACATGTAATTCCATGGCTGGTAGATGACTATAATCCCCGTGGATTTGACAATCGTGGTATTTCTTTGCATATTCGTTACAATCTCTTTCCATGGTGAGCCAGTAGAAGCCTTGTCTTATGATTTTCTTTGCTAACACCGCTCCTCCCATATGGGCCCCACAAATTCCCGAGTGTACCGACTCCATTGCCTCCCGGGCTTCTCCCGCATCCAAGCACCTCAGTTGCAAACCATCGGTGTGCCTTTTGTAAAGAAAGTCGTTGTGGATGACGAACTGTTGTGCTAACCTTCTAATCACAGCCTGATCTCTAAGTTCTGATTCTGCCGGGTATGTTCCATTCTTCATGAAGTTTACGATATCGAAATACCACGGCTTCTCATCTGCCCCTAACAGCATTACATCTTCGTAGCATGGTTTGTGAGATCTCCTCAATACCAACGGCTTCGAGGCAAGATTCCGAGGGTTGTCCCAAACTGACACCAAAGTGGCCAAAGCGTCTGCCGTCTGGTTCTGTGCTCGAGGGATATGATGAAAATGACATTCCTTGAATCTTTGTGCCAACCCATCTAGCTGGTCTAGGTATGGACGTAGCCTTTCTTCCCTCACTTCCCAGTTTCCTTGTGCCTGTTCGATGATCAGCTTTGAGTCACCCAAATTTCAACATATGATGCCCCTAGTGCTGCTAGTGACTCCAACCCATAGATGCACGCTTCGTATTCGGCCATATTATTGGTGAGAGGGAAGGATAACTTCTTTGCCATCGGGATCCTTTCTCCCTCCGGTGAGATAAGTAGTACTCCTACTCCGGCTCCATTCGAATTAACCGCTCCATCGAAGAACATTTTCCACGGTATAACTTCTATTGCGTTCAAGTGCTCGTCGGGGAAATAATAGTTTACCTCTTCCTCTTCTGCGTTCAGAGGTTGGTTGGCTAGAAATTCTGCTACCGCCCTCCCCTTGATAACCTTCTTCGTTACATATTCAATGTCAAACTCGGATAAAAGTAGCAACCATCGGGCTAACTTCCCTGTTAAAGATGGAGTTCGGTACAGATACTTCACGGGGTCCATCCGAGAAATAATGATTACTTTATATGATTGAAAATAGTGCCGTAGTTTCTTCGTTAGCCATACTACTGCCACACACGTCTTTTCGATCATGTTGTACTTAAGCTCGTACTCTAGGAACTTCTTACTCAGGTAATACACCGCGTGCTCCACACCGGTGTCTCCTTCTTGGGCCAACATTGCCCCAATAGATCGCTCCTCGATCGCCACATAGAGGAGAAGCGGTTTTCCCAGTTTAGGCGGTCTCAAAACTGGTGGATTAGACAAGTAGTTCCGGACGTTCTCTAAGGCTTGCTGACACTTATCATTCCAAATCGTGGGTTGATCCTTCCGCAGCAACTTAAAGATTGGCTCGCAGATTGCGGTGAGTCTTGCTATGAACCGACTAATATACTGAACCTGTCCCAGAAACCCTCTCACTTCTTTCTTGTTTTTCGGTGCCGGCATTTCCCGTATGGCCTTCACTTTGTCGGGATCTACTTCAATTCCCTTATTTCCTATTATATAGCCTAAGATTTTCCCCGATGAAACGCCAAAGAAGAACTTCTTCGGGTTCAACCTTAGCTTGAATTCCGCAATTCGGGCCAAAAACTTTTCAAGTGCAGCGAAATGCCCCTCTCTTGTCTCCGACTTGACCATTATATCGTCCACGTAAACCTCTACCTCCTTGTGTATCATATCATGGAACAGTGTCGTAGCCATTCACTGATAAGTTGCCCCGGCATTTTTCAAACCAAACGGCATCACCCTATAGCAGTATGTTCCCCACTCAGTTGTGAATAAGGTTTTCGCTTTGTGTTTCTCAGCCATCTGAACTTGCATGTAGCCCATGAAACCGTCTACATTCGTGTGTAAGACACTTGATGCTGCACTGTCGATTAACACGTCAATATGAGGCAACGCGAATTCATCTTTGGGGCATGCCTTGTTAAGATCTCTATAATCGACGCACATTCTCACTTTGCCGTCCTTCTTTGCGATGGGCACCACATTTGCGACCCAAGGGGGATAGTCGATTACTTCGATGAACCCTGCTTCTAACTGTTTCTTCACTTCCTCTCTGATCTTACCTGCCCATTCCGATCTCATTCGTCGGAGCTTCTGCTTTACGGGCTTCGCCTCGGGATATGTTGGAATGCGGTGAGTTACGATTGATTGATCAATTCCTGGCATGTCTTCGTATGTCCAAGCAAACACTATTTCGTATTTTTTTATTATTCTTTCAAATTCTTTCCTCTCTTCAATAGTTAATTCTTGAGCAATTTGTATAAGTTTAGGATTTTCATTCGTGCCAAGATTGAAAGTTGACATTTCTATTGTATTGATTTCAAATGTAGGCATGTTATATGAATGAGAATGCATGGAATGATCACGATCAACATCAAGCAAGTAAGCGAAATCAGAATTCAATTCATTGATAGTATTGGCGAGTACATCATCAGATTCAAATAAAGCAGTAATACAATTTTCATCATCGAGGTCCTCGGGCTTCTTACAAACTTTGGAGGTACCGGGCTCGTCCACCGCTCCCGCAGTTGCTTCAATAGTGATGACTTGCTCCTCAGCATTCAAGTCTAACATCATAATCTCCTCGACAAAGCAGCTTGCCATTCCCTTGCCCCAGTCAGTCACATCATTGAAGATCTTGAACCCCGGCAGAATCTTCCCTTCGGTGCTAGTCCACGACTCAGGGGTCCCTGAATAAACCTTTCCATGCCCCTCATTCACGAAATACTTCCTTAGGCCCACTTTTCCTTCGCTACTTGCGTTGGATGGACCTCCTTGTTCATATCCTAAACCCCTCCGGGTTTTCTGACTCTTGAAGTCCGGAAATTCTGGCAACCCTTGATGGTGTGCTCCCAAGCCCATACCAGGGATGAAGCCTCCCTTCATCATCTTCACCACATCGGTGGTCATGCTAGACTCGTAAATCCCAGAAACTTGGAATCCGGAGAAAAGCTGAGGCTCAATTCCCAATGCCGCCACCGAGCTCAATTTTTCTGCTCTGATTGTCACTATCTCCTCCCCGAAGGGGAACTTGATCATTTGGTGGAGCGTGGAGGGCACACCTCCTAACTTGTGGAACCATGGGCGTCCTAACAATACAGCAAAGGTTACCGGGATATCCAGCACTGTGAACTCTGTTTCTTCCTCATGTGGCCCCACTTTCAACTTGGCCTTAAAAACTCCTTCGATGTGCCTACGACTATCATCATAGGCTCTGATCACAGTTTCCGAGGCCGTGAGGTCTCCTCTTTCCACTCCCAACTTAGACAAGAGTTTCAGCGGGCAAACATTAATGGCCGATCCATCATTAACCATCACACAGCTAGTCTTCTTCCCGTTGATTTCAGCTCGGATGTACAAAGGCTTGTTGTGAGCCTTCCCCTCTTCTAGGAGATCCTCGTCGGTAAATGTGATTTCGGTTTTCTTTCGAGCCATAATTGCCCCCACTAACGCTGCCGGCTCAGTATCTGTAGAAATAACCAAATTCTGCAGCTCTTTCATCAGGTTTTCACGATGGTACTTGGAATGGCATAAAACTTCCCACACCGTGGATTTAGCTTGTGTCTTCTTCAACTGCTCAAGAACTTGGTCGTCGGGCTTAGGAGCCGACCCTTCCCCTATCTCAGTTTCAACCATTGGTGCCTTTCCCTCGGCCACTCGACCTGATCTTGTCATGACGGCGACCTCCGGCTCATCATCAGATTCATCCCAAATATTGATAGGAATCCTCTGATTAGCATCCTCCTCGTCCGAAGAACTGTCCCAAATGTCCACAATCATTAGATCCATTACGTGTGGAACGTTCGGATTCAAATAAAAGGGATCCGCCGATCCATACAACGCCCAGCCTATCAAATCATCATAATCCCTGAGGGATACTCTACTCATCCTTCTTGCCG
Source organism: Euphorbia lathyris (assembly GCF_963576675.1). Classification (NCBI taxonomy): domain Eukaryota; kingdom Viridiplantae; phylum Streptophyta; class Magnoliopsida; order Malpighiales; family Euphorbiaceae; genus Euphorbia; species Euphorbia lathyris. Next base: position 35,516,670 of record NC_088919.1, read on the forward strand.
CCAACGGAATTGCACCTCTCTGTATGCACATAAGCTGCACTTTATTACTCATTGTTTCATGACACTACTCATAGCGGTGCCTCCACCTCCTAGCATAATCCACGAATGGTTCCTCGGGGAATTGCCTGATCCTATCCAGATCTTCCAGGGATCCCGTCCATAGAACATACATCTCATATCTTGCTACAAAAGCACTCCTAAGCGGTATCCAATGACCCATTTCCTCCTCTGATAGGCCTTGGTGCCACAACAAAGCTTCTCCCATTAGGGTTTCCGAGAAATGTTCATGTAATTCACATTGTGGGAACCCGGCGTCGTACATATGGTTGCGGAATAACCTCGCGTGCTCAACAGGATCCTGGTATCCACCATACCTAGGCATTGCTAATACCGCCTTGGGTGTTTGATAAGAGGGGGAATCCGGGGTTTGATCTGCCAACATCCATACCGTATACTCTTTGATAAACCTCTTCGTCATTGCCGCCCAATCGGTCTTGACATACATTGGAAGTGACATATACCACATCAACAGCTCACCCATCAACGAATTACAGAACAAGCTGGTGATCTCTTCTTCCTTAAAACCCAAAGGTGCCATGGCCGACAAGTAGAAGTGAAGGTGTTCCATGGGGTCTTTGTTGCCATTATACTTGCTAACCCTCGGTAGCGGACGCTTGATAGGTCCAATCTGCATTGCAAAGCGTTCTGCAGTCTTGTCCTCAGCTCTTTGGTACTTTTCTAAGAATAAATCTGATAATTGGTCCCAATCATGCTTACAAGAGTCGGGTAGCGAATGGAACCACCCCAAAGGCTCGCCTACCAGCGAATGGTGAAACCAGTGAGCAATCTCGTCCACCCCGAAGGATTCAACAAACATGTCACGCATATATTCACGCAAGTGCACCTCGGGATTTCCTCGACCACTAAACAGACCCAATTCTGGCACAATAGTTCGAGACGACCCTTCTCCGGTCTCTTCGGCACTATCTTCATCATACGGTGCTCCACCGTCCAACCCTTCATCCATCAGTTCATCCTCCTGTTCCTCGCCAAGGAAGGACACATATATACCATTCCCTACATTGCTCTTTTCGTCGGAGTCCAATAACTCCTCTTCGCCTTCCTCGAAGGATTCCATCACCACTCTTTCCTTTAGACTGACTCCGATCGTGCTCACCCTATGATTAGGCAATGGATTATGCATAGTTGAAGGGTTCGCTGACGAAGGATCAGCTATCTTCTTCTCCTCGATTAAATCTTGGATTTCGTGTTTCAGCCTCTCACAATTCTCAACTGTATGCCCATAACTGCTGTGGAACTCACAATACCCTCTAGCCTGTATTTGTGGAGTGGGCGGAGCCTTGTTATAAGGGGTAAGGGCTTTCAATAATCCTTTCTTCTGCAAACGTTCGAAAACCTTTGCGTAAGTCTGATCAAATTTGGCGAACCGCCTCTTTTCGATAGCATTAAGATCAAGCACTTTTACCGCTGCAGATTCTGCACTCATACTTGGCCCTCCGGCGCTATATCCAGACTTCGTCCACTTGGTATAAGCTTTCTTTGGTTCTCCGTCTCCCTCAACAGTCAAGGCACAACTATATATCTGATTGAAATCGGTAAAAGGCATATACCGCAGCTCATTCTTAATATACGGCAATGTGTTGCTGACTACCATTCGGATCTGATCCTGCTCAAACGGCTTCTGTTTCATAACTGCGGCCTTGGCCCTCCATCTCCTCATAAAATCGGAGAAAGATTCCCCAGTCTGTTGCTTAGTGCTCTCTAACTCTTTCAAAGTAACCTCAAGCATGGTGTTGAAGCTATACTGAGCGATGAATGACTTTGCTAACTCCTTCCAATCTCTCTTTGTCACCATCGGCAATGCATGAAACCAGGTGAGGGCAGCCCCCTCCAGATAAGTGTTAAACAGCCCCAGGACTTGATCCTCAGTCAGGATCGTGTGCTTCATTACAGCAACATACTGATTCATGTGGGCGGTGGGATCCCCAGTTCCGTCGAACTTTTTCATGTCAGGGAGCTGGAATTTCAAAAGCAAAGCAGTTGCCGATAAACAATTCTTCAAGTTATAAAGGTCCTGACTCCCGGAACTTCCCCCACGTAGGTCCTGCACCTCCTGCGTGATGTGTTGCTTCCACTCCTCTTCCTTAGCTTTCTCTTTCTCAAGCTGTTTTCGGATATAATCCTGATAATCATCCTCATTCCCAAAGCGAGGGCCATCGTTCACCTCATTCTCAGCGTGCTTACTGCCACTCTTATCATCTTTCATGGCCAGCTTAGCTATCTGGGCCACTATCGCAGCTAACTGCTCATTAATGTTGTTCACAGAGTTTTCCAATCCGGCCACTTTTTCGTCGGTTGCAGACATACTGACGGAAGAACGAGTATACCCGGATGAAGATGAATCCGAAGCCACAATTGCTGATTCGGAACTGTCAATCTGATCAAACTGCCTAACTAGCCGACTGCTCTCACGGAACCACAACCGCTTAATGATGACGTCTGTGCGAATGGCATCCATTAGTATGTATGCATGGTTTTATATGCATGATTTGTGGTGTGTGCGTTTATTTATTTACGGATATATAAGATAAGAAGAACAAACGTTAGTCTAATTACACGTATCACAGCATCTCTCTTCCACCCTTATTCCTCCACGCACTCGATGGTCCAAGTCTCTTTCCTAGGATTTTGGTTTGGGGCTCACATTGCGATCCCGGGGACGCGTGATACCGTCGATTATTGCGGAAAAGTAAATCACTCATCAGACAATACAGTTCGTTTTGACATATCAACGTTCAGTGGCTAAGATATCGACCAAATGGATTGTTCTTTCGGGATAACTCGTCTTTTGTCATTTCGCGGGACGCATTAGTTTAGGTTTTGACTCCCTTTGAGCGCATCTCGGTTTTTTAGACGTGGTACGAGTTATTCTTTTAGCCCAATCATTCGTTATTGACAATGATTCGTTCCCTTTTATTCGCGTGGGTTCGTGTCTCGATTTTTGGATTACGACGGGATTTTTTTGGATCTATCGAGAGACGTAACCACGTGTTTATTTTGTGATGGAATCACTTTTGAATTTAAGGAATGGACTCATCGCGTAACGTGTTTGTTTTTAGCGTTAAGAACCCGTTTGCTCGTTTTGGCTACGTGAAAAGACGACGAGTCTTATTTGAGCGCACGATGATCTTTCGGCTATCAACAACTCTTTATTCCTTCCAATCTACGGGATATATCACCTTAGTGTGGTTATAGAAAATCAACGTTTCGTTGAATCGCATGCTTATTCGAAGCAGGGATATCACCGCTCTTTTTCATTTAGGCACGAGTTAAGAAAACACGCACATCGGGCCATATTTCTTGTAGTTTTGGTAACGGTCGAAATGATCGAGTCGTTAGTCAAACCCACAGTCTCGTCCGTATGGCGCAATTATGCGGTTTAGCTTAATTCGGCTTCGTGATTTTAAATGGTGTATACACTCATTCGAGGCACGTATTCAACGGCATTGGTTTATTTTCTTTAACTACTCTCGGGATTGACATATATCGTAAATACAGAACGATTTTGGTCGTTTAGTTCATTTTTGCTTTTATTTTTCTTAGTCCATTTTGCGGACACGTCCATTTCTCTTAAGAACAACACAAGGCATAACGCAAGAGCTTGTCTTTTATTCGGAAGGGACGGGCCACGTTTGCGAAACTCTTTACGTTACAGTGGGGTCATTCGAAACAGAAATGTTCTTCGTTTTCGTTTCGTCATAATTTCGCTTTATCCCAACCTATTTAAAGAATGTGAATAACGGCTACTGTTAATATAGTCTTTTGAATCGAGATATAACTATCCTTTATACCAAACCAATTCATACTAATACGTGCTTACGTCATAACGTATTTCCTGAACATGTGCCTTCTTCGGGACACGGAAAGGGACCAGGCGGGTCACACAAGTTCATTCATACGAGATGACTAAGTCGTCTTTAGTTCGAATCGTTTCGATGTTTTGGGGTAGTTTGTATATCGATTTAAGAGTATATATTAACGTATCGTCTCATTTTCTTTACATATTTTAGGATTAGACACGTATCATGGAAATTTGAAAACACGAACTGATTCATTTATCACATCAAAAATGGTAACGGGTAATCCTATGGCAACTTCTAAGGCTACTATATGTTGACACGGCTGATCGCGGGACCTCACAGGACCGCATAAATTCGCCCCTAACGAATGGATGGGGACCCTTTGGCGCCTTACTGTAAGGGGGAACTTACACTAGCCTCTTTCGAGCGACGAATGGACTCTTGCTAGAGGTTTCGCGGAAATTACCCAAAAGGTTTGCAATAATGCTTATGAATGCATACGAAAAGAAATAATACGATCCGTCCCCGTTAAGGGCTTAATACACGCCTTCCAAAATCAAATTTCTCGCTTCCCCAGCAGAGTCACCACTTGTTAGACAAGGTGCCGCGGCCTAATCTCCCGGGCGGACCGGGGGGTGGACACCTCATGGCGACGTAAGCGGTGATTGGCGCCGAAAGCAACCAATCGTGGAATCAAGCTGCTCGGCAGGATCGGAGCTCGGAGTATGGAAGAGTCGCTACCCACGAATGGGAAAATGAACACCGATCCCTTGCGGGAGACCGGTGAGGGTTCGGGAAACTTAGGTACGAGCCGAGAAGACTAGCTCCTTTCCGGAGAAAGGCTACTAGGCATCCCGACATCGCCCGGTTATGAACCACCGGCCTCCTACTCAGCGTGTTAGGCGATAACGGACTAATCGCATATCTCTTTAAGTTTAAAATTCATTTGAAACCTTATCTTTCTCGTTTTGAAAATCGTTTTGAGCATATATTATTGAAAAGCCACTTTGGTAAAGAATCACCCATTTACATCAGTTCAAAATACATAGGAGAGAGAGGGGGAAGAAGAATTGATTTGTTTACAATGTGATTTATGTTTCGTATTACATACTAACTCTAAACTAAGCTCACTTCCCAAAAAGATGTTTATTTACATGGTTCGTACCTTAATCGCCGTTGGAACGATTTAGGTACGTTTCAAAACCCCGTTAATGACGTTCGCTTGAATCGCTGTTGGAACGACTCGAGCTTTTGAAAACGTGGAATAAAGAATTTTAACCCAAAAACATGGTTAGGCATACAAGTCAATTTACTTTGTACAAATCATTTAAGAAAATGATTCAAAACTTTATTATTTACAATAAAAGCGATTTTAATTACGAGGTTCGCTTAATCCGTCGTTGGAACGGATTAAGGTTTTAAAACGTGATGATTTTAAGAAACGGTTTAAAGAGGTCAAGAAAACGTCATTTATACTTTAAGAACATCTAGAAAAGCTTTAACTTAAACCAACCAATTAAATTCTCTTTTTGTGATTTATTTTCCCCTTTTTTCACTTAATCGAACCATACTTGAATATGATAACAACAAATAATAAATTGAATCCCAAACTCACCCAATCAAAACATTTGAAAGAATATATGTATAAGTATGAAAATAAAGTAAATATACATATATATATAAATATATACAAAACAAGGATAATGATACTCATTAAAATAAGATAAAGAACACTATACATGTTAATAGATAAAATCAATAATGAAAATGCTATCATATACAATATACTTTTATTCACAAAAAATGTAAAAATAATGAACAAAGTTTATAGATAGAAAAATAACCTTTAACCCAAAATAATTTTTACATAATGAATATATAGAAGATAACCCCCAAAATGCCAAATGGGCTTAATTCAAATGAAATAAAAAGGAAAAAAATCCATATATACACATATACTTTATTAAATCCAATTAATGAAAAATAATTTATAAACACATTAAATAACTATATGTATAAGGTATTTAAAAATGGCTTGAAAGTAAATATTATATAAGAATATATATATATACAAAGGATCAAAAACTTAAAAGTTGAGAAAGAGGGACCAAAACAACATTTTTTACATTCCAGCAGATTTACCGACGGAAAATCCGTCGGTAAACAGCAATCAGTGACAGAAAACGAAAATTTCAGCAGTACTCCAAAATTTTCCAGATTTATTCAAAAGGTTTAAATTAAGTCTAATTCAATCGTTTTGGATCTCCGAACTACCAAAAATGGATCATAGTCTATAACGGAGTTTCCTAAAACGACGTTTTCATTTTAAAACGTTATTCGAAAATATCTTTTCAAAAACTTATAATTACAACGTTTTTAATACCCGAACTACCTTTTAATCGGATCACGGTTCGTATTGGGATATTAAAACGAGGTTTTTGATTTAAAAACAAAACCGAACGTTTATCTAAAACGAGACGAAAATTAAATAAATACGTGAGATTAAATAAAACGTGATAAGATAAATGAATAACTAAATAAATAAAACTATGACATAAAAATAAATAAATTAAAGAAATAAATTAAATAAAATAAGACGAGTCTAGTCCTCGGATAATACCTTCAGTTCGGTATTGACGGTTGAAGTCGGTTGATCCCACGAATCGTGCTTTTCCGGTCTTTTTGTGTTTTTGGTAAAATTTTAACTTTTAGGAAATTTGGAATTTTTAGGAAAAAAAATGTTTTTTCCCAAAAAATAAATTTTCTCTCTCTAAAAATGTTTAGAGTGAGAAAATCCTCCCAAAAAGTCCCCCCTCAAAATGCATGGGGATCCGTGCCTTATATAGGCAAACGGATCCCCGGAACTTTGGGCGACGCCCGAATAAAGTTGGGCGTCGCCCAAAGTCAGTTGGGCGAACGCCCAACTTTCGTTGGGCGGACGCCCAACATTAGTTGGGCGAACGCCCAACATGGTTGGGCGAACGCCCAACTATTATGGGGCGTACGCCCAACGTCAGTTAGGCGCGCGCGCCCAACATCAGTTAGGCACGCGCGCCCAACTGACGTTGGGCGTTCGCCCGACGATCGTCGGGCGTCCGCCCAACGTCATTGGGCGCTCGCCCAGCGGCTGCCGGGCGCGCCCGTCCAACGACCGTCGGGCGTGCTCCCGCGCTGTCGGGCGTGCGCGCCCCACGGTCGTCGAGCGCACGCTCCGCGCTGCCGGGTATGCGCGCCCAACGGACGTCGAGCGTGCGCCCCGCACTACCGGGCGCGCGCCCAACGGACGTCGAGCGTGCGCCCCGCACTGCCGGGCGCGCGTCCAACTTTCGTCGGACACGCGTCGGCTGTCGCTAGGCGCTCGCACCACGTCGCTGAGCACTCGCGAGCCGTCCACTTGACGACCGCGACTCACATTAATTTTTCTTTCCTTATTAAATATTTTTGTTTTAAAACTTTCAGAATCAACCGCTTCGACCGTCTTGTTTGCAGGCTTTCGTCACAGGTCCTCCGACTCGGTGTCTACAATAGAGTTCGAGTATCAAAAATATATTATACTTTCAGGATTTATTTTATCATAATTTGACCATTCACACAAATCTTAAGAACTGATGAGTTTGACACATAAAGATTTATTTGGTTTAAATTAATTCTTCGTACCAACTTTAAGGGCCAATTTGACCATTTATTAAGGTATACCAACAAATAATGATTTATCACCCAGCATAATATAATAGGGTAAATTACACCTATGGCCAATGAACTTTTTTTATACATTTTTTAACACCTATGACCATTAAACGCTTCAAAATGACTGTTGACGGCCTCAAAGTAAAAAGTTCTAAGAATTAATGATATTTTAAGCAATTTTAATTCTTAAAAATTCTCAGTTTGAAATCATTTAAATGTTATTTGGTTATGAGAAATAGTATTATTAGAGAGAGAAAGCTCAAAAAATGGTGATTTTGAAAAATAAAAAATCATTTTTTTTATAGTAAATGTTGTTATAAACAATTTTAATTTTGAGATCGTTAGTTGTTATTTTAAGAAGTTAGTTAAAGTTTATTGGCTACATATATTAAAAAAATATAAAATTAAATGATTTTTATATTTAGTTTTGAACTTCCGTAACCCTACTGTTAACAAAAAATGAAGTTTGGTGGCCATCAATGTAATTTACCCCAATATAATAAAATCTAAAATTCAGTGAAAAAAAGATAAAAATAAAATCCGAAAGAAAAATTAGCCCTTGCCAGCGGGTTTAAGCAGTAGTTTGTCTCCACGTGTAGCAACAGTAGCGGGCCTTAATCCCGAAAAAATTTGGACCAAAGTTGCTCAAATCAATATAAGCATGGGACCTACATGTATGTAGCTAGGGTGAAAATGTGAAATGACTTATATACCTTTAAGGATAATGGGTGTTACAAGTTTGTTACTCGTAACACCCAACCATTAGAGTAGTAGTGTTTTTATTGTTACAACGACTAGTGAGTTGCAAATTTTAGTAACAAACAAAAGTACATTTTTTGGCATAAAAAAATACTTTTTTATATACCTACTTTTTCAATTCTTTTTTAACTTTTGTTTTAATTTTCTAATTCATTCATTGAAATGTTGATATTGTACTTTTATATTCTTTTAATTACAAAAATTTTTACAAAGCTTTTATTCTTTCAATTTTTTTAACTATTACATAATTATTATTCTTTTCATTAACAAAAACTTTTACAACAAAAGTTTTTATTCTTTCAATTTTAATTATTTATTCTTTCAATCCTGCTAAGATTTTATATTTTTAATTAATTAGTTTTTATTCAATTTATATTTTTAATTTAGTTTTTATTCAATTTATATTTTATTGAATATAGAATTTTAATGAATTATTAATAATTATTGAATTAATTATTTGTTGTGTTAAAAATTATTATTTATATATTAATTAAGTGGATGTATAAAGTTGTATGACAAGTGGACCCTGCCAATTTTGAAGTAACAAAGGAGTATAGTGGTGTGTTTTTTATGAGTGTGTTTTATGCTGATGTGGCACCCCTTTGAAACTATATGTTGAAACACATTTTCAAATGATTTTGATTTGACAAAATTATTTAAGTTAATCTCATGATTAAGACAATTAAATTTAATGGCTTTGATTTAATTGTACTAATGTGTTTGTTCAATATTGAGTATATAAGTAAATAAGAACAGGAATAAAAGTAAGACAGACTCAAGTCAGCATGAGCCACAGAAGCTGAGAAGAATACAACTCAGTATGATAGAAGAGAAGTCTTCATCAGAACAAATGCCCAGAGACGAGGCTGACCAAAGAAGCTGAGTAGAACACAGCTCAGCATCAAAGAAGAAGAGTCTTCTTCAGAACAGAACAATTGAAGACGAAGCTGACTAAAGACGCTAAGTATAATGTTACTTAGTCTCTGTAAGAGTTAAAAATCGAAGGCAACGTCAATCTCATCAAGCTGAGTGTTCGTCAGGTCAGCACCAATGATCCGTTAGCTAAAAGACAAGATCCGACAAGGTCTGCACCGGTTTAGGAGCCTCGAAAATGTATCCAATGACCTTTTCGAGATGCATGGATCAACCTGACATTTGGCTAGAAGACAAAGTTATGCTAGAAGACAAACCTGGCACAAGAAGATGAAACTGCTACACCTGACGACTGTCGAATTCAGACGACATGATTGACCTGCTATTCTGAAAGCTGACCAAATCGATGACATCATAAGACCGTTTGAATTCAACGGATAGATTCGAATTCAAACAAGTTGGAGCTTCAGAAATTGCTATATAAGGACAAGTTCACCACTTGGATCCTTGCCGACTTACGAAAAAGCAAAAGCAAGTACAGACAGAAAAAGCAAATCTTTACAAGAGTGAAAATCCAAAAAGAGAATCTGTCTAAGTAGAAAAAGCCAAGTTCTTACACCCAAATCCAATCTCTGTGTAAAAGTCTATTGTGAATTTTGTATTAATCTAAAGTGTTCTTCATCTAGAAAGAACAATTTTGTATCATCTGTAAAGGTTGTGAGAGTGAAGCTGAGTACTCGGTTTTAGTACTCAGTAGTAGAGAAAATCTGAGTGCTCGGTTATAGCAGTCAGTAGGGTTGAGTAGACGAATAGAGGACGGTACTCTTGCATACTCAATTGCCTTGTAAAGGGTTTGTGCTTTACCTTTAAAGAGCTTAGTAGTGGATTGAAAAAGCCCGGAAGGATTCTGGGGACTGGACGTAGGCGGTGAGGCCGAACCAGGATAAGACTGTTGAGTAATCTCTAACCTTTCTCTTGATATATATATGTATGTGTTGCTTGCTTAAATTACTGAAGATATAAATTATATAAGCTGACACTGCGTAATCAGAGTGCTGAGTTGGAAGCTGGCCTTAAGGGTTAACTTTAAACTCACAAGTAAAACAGTTCTGGTCAGCTCCTGCCTAAAGCTGTCTTACGTCTCACTCGGCCTTGCTGACTAAAGCTGAGTTAAATTATTGAACATCTAACTAAGTCAACATAATTAAGCGAAAAAGTTATATTAGTTCCTAACCCCCCCACCCTTTGGAACTAATCATATTACATTACAAGGGACCAATACTATAGTGTGTTGCAACCATTATAGTTGCTCAGGGATTAGTTTTAGATATCTGACACTCTGTCTTTTGTTATTTCCTGCGGCCGGAGCTTCTTCTTCTCTCCCTTTCTTTCATGGCAAGTTGTTTAACCATCTCAAAGCGGACTCGCTGACTTATGTAGAAGCGGCTCGGGATCCCTTTGGGGCTATATCGTGTCACGGATGGACTGCAAAGAAATCATTTCTCCTAAATCGTGTCAAAGATGGCTTTTTAAATCGGTTTTCAGATTTGACAGATTACTGCAAAGAAATCCTTTCTCCTAACGTTCAAGGTAATCATTTAAACATAGAAGTGATAAAGAAGCTTTAAGAAATCTAATTAATGAACAGATTATTATGTACTTGGACAACCATCTTCATAAGATGATGTGGGAAAAAAATCTCTCTCTAATTAATTCACAAAGTCCAGTTGTCATGTTGCTGATAAAATTTAGTGTAGTGTCTTTGAAATTTGTCATGTTGCTGAGTTTTTCTCAACTTGTATCTTTGCGCATTATCCGGTGACAGTACTTGTTTGTGCATTTCGTTCTGTTTGACCAAGTTCCCTATTAAGCAATTTATAGAGCACCTGAACTCATAATTGACAGTAAAGTTTTAGGTTTATTCTTGATTTAATTTGCTTTCAGTATTCTTCAGATACTTGTAAAGCCTAAGGTTTCTAGTGTTTACAGTTAGTCATTTACTATTTCTGTTTCTAATGTAGTAAGGTTTCTATAAGGCTAATTGAAGTTTGCTGCATAACTTAATGTTGTCATATTGATTGTCTAGATAAACATGAAAACTAGAACTCAAACAATTCTTCCATTAATCAATTGCTTCTACTTGATGGATAACAACGTTAAGAAGTTGTGGTTCTAACAATTGACATCAAATTAAATCACATGGAACTTAATTGCATGATTCATTACTGTGTCATCCAAAGTTGAAAATTCTTGGTCTAATGATGTATTATTTATGTTAAGAGAAATGATACATAATGATAGAGAACAAGCTAATCTACTGGATCCGAATACTAATGGGCCCAGGGAATTGAAGGTTTATGTGCGTAAGAAGGCCAAAGCATCAGCAAGAGTGGAATAATTAGCTAGCTGGAATAAGGTTACAATAGGAATAAGTTTGTTATTGCCTAGAGTTTGTTATGGCCTAGCTGTTGAGCTGGCAGGAATTCGGTTATAAATCTAATAGAGCGAAATATGCAACCTTCAAGCTGAGATTTCTGAGATGTGAATGTCATTTTATAGAAATCTAAAGAAAGCATACCTTGAAGATGCAGGATAAATTCAAGGAGATGGTGTACCTGCAGAACACAAATGAGAATGTTAAAATTGTGTGTGATGGAGGATAAACTTAAACTTAAAAGAGCAAATAACACAATATACTTAATGAGTTTTGACCAAATCTGACCGAATTCATTATACATGCATAGAATAAGTAGTGTAGAAAATAAATAAGTCTTTGTAACATACTCCATATGATTTTAAAATATTTATAAAGAAAAACAATCAAGTTTTATTACCGAGATTCAATAATTGTATATGGTACTTGTGATCGGAAAACACAAAGTCGGAGAAAAATTTCAAACAATGAAATATATATTGAAGTTTGTAATATATTTTGACAACTATACCAGTGATAATGACACTTAATTAGCTTATTGTTTTTAGGGTTTAACACTATCCTCATTCTCGATAATTAATTAGCTCACTCTATTTACTTGACATAATAGTAAAAAAGTTTATAAAAGTGAATTTACATGGAAATTTTCCTAATCCATTAGATATAAATAGAGAGTGGGTGGAGGATCATTCCCAAGTTCAAGAATCTAGTCAATTACAGAATTCGTTCAAGAATTTAGTCAATTACATAATTCTTCCATATTCTGTATTATTAATATTTTTTTAAAAAAATATTATTTTTGGACCCCTCCATCCCTTGGGCCCTGGGCAGGCGCCCCTTCTGCCCATGCCCAGAGACGATTCTGTCTACTAATATAAGCAACAAAATGCTATTCGTTAGTAAAACAACATCTTTACTGAAATCGACACTTGTAAAGGCAGCAAGTAACTAGTCATGGCCAAAGGTTTTAAGGTAAGGTCCCCAACAGGATATATATATCTCTTATCACATCTCCAGAGTTCACTAGTCATGGCCTTCTTAACGTAACTCCCAATCACTTGAGTTGCAAACTTGACATGCCTGTTGGACACAAAATAAACAAACAAACAAGTGTGATTCAGTCTAGGACTTGTTTTTCTGCAATATTAGCAGACCGTCATGTAATAGTGGAATCTATACCTATTTGTGCATATCATTTTGTGTGTGGATCAACTAATCAAGTGACCAATGAAATTTCAAGATTAGGATTTGATCACATGATATGTTGCCAAACCAAGAGTCATAAATGATTTAATTAAAAAATAAATAAATTAAAATTCAAGTATGAACCGAAATAAATGCCAAAACAAAAAACAAAAAACAAAATAAAAATAAATGGAAATGGTGTCCATACCTTGTATGATGATAATAAATGCATATAAATGCATAATTGGTCAACACACAAAACAATATGAATTGTTTGTGTTGACAGGATAAAATAGATAAGCTAATTTTCAATTTTATTTTTTTCTCATTCACATTGGCAATGTGTTTACACGTTTTTACATTTATTCTATAAATAGCATGTAGTTCTTCTATATAATTTGGAGTGTATGGAATTCAGTAAAAACTCAAATTCCTTCCTTTCAAGTACTTATTAATATTAGTCATATTATTTATGATTTATGATTAATTAAAATTGCTTCCACTAAATTAATCGCAATACCTCCAACAAGTGGTATCAAAGCCTAGTCGGTCAAGCTGCTAAATCAAAAAAAAAATTATTTTCTCCAAATAACCAAATCCAGCAAAAATATTATTCCTCTCCATGGCAGTCACCAACTCAACACTCGTTGTCCCAAAAAATTTGGACCAAAGTTGCTCAAATCAATATAAGCCTGAGACCTACATGTATGTAGCTAGGGTGAAAATGTGATATGACTTATATAGTAATTTTCACCTGGTCAGTGACTGACCAAGTAAATTTGGTTAGTCACCGTCAGATCTAAGTTTATTACAATCATATGGTGGAAATTAAAACAATCTTACGGCTCAAATTTACACCTCCTAAATCTAGCGGTAACTGATCAAATTCACTTGATCAGTCACTGACTAGGTGAAAACCACTGTGACTTATATACCTTTAAGGATAATGGGTGTTACAAGTTTGTTACTTGTAACACCCAACCACTAGAGTAGTAGTGTTTTTATTGTTATAAAGACTAGTGAGTTGCAAATTTTAGTAACAAATAAAAGTACATTTCTTGGCATAAAAAAATACTTTTTTATATACCTACTTTTCAATTCTTATTTAACTTTTGTTTTAATTTTCTAATTCATTCATTGAAATGTTGATATTGTACTTTTATATTCTTTTAATTACAAAAACTTTTACAAAGCTTTTATTCTTTCAATTTTTTTTAACTATTACGTAATTATTATTCTTTTTATTAACAAAAACTTTTACAACAAAAGCTTTTATTCTTTCAATTTTAATTATTTATTCTTTCAACCCTGTTAAGATTTTATATTTTTAATTAATTAGTTTTTATTCAATTTATATTTTAATTTAGTTTTTATTCAATTTATATTTTATTGAATATGGAATTTTAATGAATTATTAATAATTATTGAATTAATTATTTGTTGTGTTAAAAATTATTATTTATATATTAATTAAGTGGATGTATAAAGTTGTATGACAAGTGGACCCTAACAATTTTGAAGTAACAAAGGAGTATAGTGGTGTGTTTTTTATGAGTGTGTTTTATGCTGATGTGGCACCCCTTTGAAACTATAGTGTGTTGCAACCATTATAGTTGCTCAGGGATTAGTTTTAGATATCTGACACTCCGTCTTTTGTTATTTCCTGCGGTCGGCGCTTCTTCTTCTTCTCTCTTTTTTTTCATGGCAAGTTGTTTAACCATCTCAAAGCGGGCTCGCTGGCTTATGTAGAAGCGGCTCGGGATCCCTTTGGGGCTATATCGTGTCACAGATGGACTGCAAAGAAATCATTTCTCCTAAATCGTGTCAAAGATGGCTTTTTAAATCGGTTTTCAGATTGGACAGATTACTGCAAAGAAATCCTTTCTCCTAACGTTCAAGGTAATCATTTAAACATAGAAGTGATAAAGAAGCTTTAAGAAATCTAATTAATGAACAGATTATTATGTACTTGGACAACCATCTTCATAAGATGATGTGGGAAAAAAATCTCTCTCTAATTAATTCACAAAGTCCAGTTGTCATGTTGCTGATAAAATTTAGTGTAGTGTCTTTGAAATTTGTCATGTTGCTGAGTTTTTCTCAACTTGTATCTTTGCGCATTATCCGGTGACAGTACTTGTTTGTGCATTTCGTTCTGTTTGACCAAGTTCCCTATTAAGCAATTTATAGAGCACCTGAACTCATAATTGACAGTAAAGTTTTAGGTTTATTCTTGATTTAATTTGCTTTCAGTATTCTTCAGATACTTGTAAAGCCTAAGGTTTCTAGTGTTTACAGTTAGTCATTTACTATTTCTGTTTCTAATGTAGTAAGGTTTCTATAAGGCTAATTGAAGTTTATAAAACCACCTCCTGCTGCATAACTTAATGTAGTCATATTGATTGTCTAGTTTGTTGAAACACCTTTCCACATAAATTTTGATTTGACAAAATTGTTTAAGTATAATTAAAATACATATTCTAAACACACTAAGTTTAAATGCTTTGATTTATTCTACTAATGTGTTTGTTCAATGTTGAGTTAAAATTGTTTATAAGACACAAGAATTAAAAGGCCCAAGCCCAATACGGAAGTCAAGGCCCAAGTCAAACAATTCAGCATAACTCGGCCCGCGTTTGTCAAAACATTGCCGTTTTGGATAAAACGCAACTCATCGAAAGAAGGATCTAGAAGACCTTCGGGAACAACTTCAAGATGAAGCTGCTGAGTAGATTCGACAAACGTACAAAGACAGCAGCTGGCTTAAGAAAACTTTCAGACAAAGTATTTCTACTTTGTGTAAAGTTCAGACGACACAGTATGCTGTCCAGTTGACTTTACCATAAAAGGAGAGACAGTCTGCTGAGCTGACCGAGGACAGAAGATACACAAATCTGATTGGCCGAGAGCTCTGAGCAAGTCAGGATGACAACGACAGGAAGCCGTTTCCCTCCAACGGTTATTTTGAAATTCGAAATGACCGATGCCCAGACGTCTCTATAAATAGGGCCATCAGAAGCTTCACTCAAATACAGAACTTGAAAAAGCCATTACGCTGACCAAATTTCTATACAAGTTCTGCAAGCAAAGAAGCAAAGCAAATCTTACACTACAATTCATACATTTGTGTAAAAGTCTAGAGTGATTATTTCAATCGTCTAAAGTGTCTTAGCAAATCTTTGTATAGGACAAACACTTATCATTTCTAGAGATTAGAAAGGAGAGGCTGAGTACTCGGTTATAGTACTCAACGTGAGATTAGGATTGAGTAGAGGTATAGAGGAAGGTATTCTGGTTATACTCAGTTGCTAAGATTGTAAAAGGTTTGAGGCTCTACCTTTAAAGAGCTCAGTAGAGGATTCGAAATCTCGGAACGTGTTCCGGGGACAGGACGTAGGCTTAGAAGAAGCCGAACCTGGATAAATCTGCTGAGTAAAGTATTTCTTACCTTTAACTCCTTATATATATTGCTTGCTTAAAATAACCAAAAACTGACCAAGTAAAGAGGTCAAGTTGAGTTGTGCGCGTTGAACATCTGAGCTCAGGAATAGACTCTAAGTGCTATCTTTGACTCAAGCTAAGAAACTGACCTAGTCACCAGTTGACTAAGCCAGTATCTTGCTGTTTACTCAGCGCCGCTGTTAAAACCTTTTTCCTTAGAAAAAGAAGTCTGCCCTAATAGCAAAAAAGTTTAAATAGTTCCTAACCCCCCCTTGGAACTATACTTGCAACCTTACAAGGAACCAACAAGTGGTATCAGAGCTAAAAATCTCACTGTAAAAGTTCTAACAACCTTGAGCTGATCCCTACCATGGGCGAAAACAGCACTCGGTTTCTCCCTGGAAACCAAACAACTCAGATATTGCCTGAGGGGCTGTCCATTACTAGGCCTCCCCTATTCTTCGGGTCAAACTATACCTTTTGGAAGAATAGGATGAAAAATTTCATTCAGGCTACAAACATGAGTGCCTGGCTATCTATAGTCCAAGGCCCATTTGTACCTATCGAAGTTGTGGCTGGCCAAACAGTTGTAAAAGCTGAGGCAAAATGGACAGAGGATGATCTTAAGAAGCTCCAAAATCACGCTTCGGCTATCAATATGCTTCACTGTGCGCTCGATGCTGCAGAATATAATAAAATCTCAGGTTGTGAGTCGGCACAAGAGATCTGGATAAAGCTGGAAGTCACCTACGAGGGAACAAATAAAGTAAAGGAGTCCAAGGTGAATCAGCAGATGAGACTGTACGAGCTGTTCGAGATGAACAATGGTGAGGGCATTTCAGACATGAATGCAAGGTTTACCAACATCATTAATGAGCTCAAGAGACTTGGAAAAATCTTCACTGAGGAAGAACAAGTCAAAAAGATACTCAGGAGTCTTCCTAAAGATTGGAAAGCAAAGAAGACAGCAGTTGAGGAAGCTCAGGATTTAACCACCTACAAATATGATGAACTCATCGGTTCATTGCTGACCCATGAGATATCTATGAAGAACTTCGAGGTGAAGGAAAAATCTGAAGACAAGAAGCAGAAATCCCTTGTCATGAAAGCTGACTCCACTGACGGGAGCTCAACTGATGATGAGGAGATGGCTATGTTCACAAGGAAGATGAAAAGGCTATTCAGGAAAAATGACAAATACTCTAAGAAGCCTTACAGAAAGTTTGATAAGTATAAAGCTGACTCAAGCGACAACAAATACAAAAAGGACAGCTCAAAGCCCATTATATGCTTTGAGTGCCATCAAACCGGCCATATTAAGTCAAGCTGCCCCACACTGAGGAAAGACAAGAAGAGTGGCAAAAAGGCAATGGTGGCTACATGGAGTGACAGTGATGAGTCTTCATCCATAGAAACTGAGGCCACCGAGTCAGCGAAGATATGCTTCATGGCTGACGAACTTGCTGAGCCATGTATCTCTGAGCATGCTGACCTATCTGTCGCATCAGATGACGAGGAGCAATCAAATGAGGTAATTTCTCTTCCCTAGCTTAGAAATGATATGGTTAATGCCCTGAGTGATCTCTACACACTTGTCAAGAAGTGTAATAAGAAAGTTAGAGCACTCAGCAGGCGCTGTGACAAAGTGGAAGAGGTCAAACTGAGTGACCTCAGATTCCTTCTTCGGGACAATTCAACTCTGCATGATAACATGAAGATCATACATGAGTCTGTCTCTGAAGTCCAGTCAGTTTCATTGAAACTGAGAAAGGACATCACAACTATCCAGAACCAACTAAAGGTTCCAAATAAAAGAAACATTCCTCTGAGAACTCAGTACCAAGGTACCCAGCAGAGATGGAATCCCCAACGAAAAGTCCAGTGTGACTTTTATGGGAAGAAAGGACACACCACTAAGGTGTGCTGGCACGCTCAGCACTGGGGTGCTGACAAAGTCAGTGAAATATCCTAAACAGAAGGTCAGCTGTGACTTCTGTGGAAAGAATGACCATACTGTCCAAATATGTCGCCATAAAATAAAATATGATGTTTTACCTGTTGCACCTAACAAGCAAGGACCCAAAAAGAATTGGGTACCTAAAAGTAACTAGTTACAATGCAGGTAAGCCTGAGATGTGCCGAGAAGTCAAAGATGTGGTATATTGACAGCGCATGCTCAAGGCATATGACGGGTGATGAAACTCAGTTCATCACGTTTGAGCGTAAACGAGGAGGGAGCGTAAGTTTTGGAGACAACAAGAAGGGTAAGATAGTAGGGTCAGGAACCATCGGAGGTAATCCTACTATTGAATCTATCTCCTTAGTCAGCGGACTCAAATATAACTTACTCAGCGTAGCTCAGCTATGTGACAATGGGAGAAAAGTTATATTTGATGCTACTGTATGTAAAATATACGAGGGTAAAACAAATGAGTTAATCTTAACTGCCCTTCGCATAGATAATGTCTTTATGCTAGACTTAGAGAAAAAGTTTTCAAAAACTGTGTTCTTGGTATCAAAGGAAGAGAATTCCTGGCTATGGCACAGGAGACTTGGTCATGTAAGCATGGACCTCCTGGCCAAACTAGCAAGAAAGCAATTGGTTGAGGGACTGCCTGAACTTAAATTTGAACAAGATCAATTATGCCACGCTTGCCAAGTTGGAAAACAAACCAAACAATCTTTTCACAGCAAAAATATTGTCTCAACTAAGCGTCCGTTAGAGTTACTACACTTGGATCTCTTCGGTCCAGTCCAGCCGCTGAGTCTGGGTGGAAGAAGATTTTCCTTGGTCATTGTAGATGACTTCTCTCGGTATACGTGGGTCATCTTACTGACCAGCAAGGATGAAACGTTTGAGACATTTTCAAATTTGGTTAGAAAAATTGAAAATGAAAAAGACCTAAAATTAGCTCACATCCGTAGCGATAATGGTGGAGAATTCAAAAACCAAAAGTTTGTTGAATTCTGTGAAGCCAGCGGCATTGACCACAATTTTTCTGCTCCTAGAACACCTCAGCAAAATGGGGTTGTAGAAAGGAAGAACAGAACTCTGGTTGAAATAGCCAGGACAATGCTGGATGAGCATAGGCTTCCAAAGTATTTTTGGGAAGAGGCTGTTAACACAGCGTGCTATATTCTTAATAGGGCTCTAGTTAGACCTATACTCAAGAAAACCCCCTATGAACTTTGGAAAGGACGAAAGCCCAATATTGGATACTTTCGTGCCTTTGGTTGTAGATGTTTTATTTTAAATACCAAAGATAGCTTAGCAAAGTTTGATTCAAAAGCTGATGAGGCTATCTTTTTGGGCTACTCAATAAACAGCAAAGCATACAGAGTTTTTAATAAGCGAACTCAAGTTTTAAAAGAGTCAGTGCATGTAGAGTTCGACAAAACTAACCCTGCAAGTAGATACCAGCCGCTGATCGAAGATGATCCACACTCAGTAACCACCGCTGACCTAGAACCAGCTACTGAGTCATTCACGAAAAGGCTGACCAAGAGTAAGAGTGAACCTAAGATTACTTTTACTGACCCATCTACTTCTGCAGAGATTGTTGAAACACAGACAACACAAGACATAAATCTACCTAAAGAGATAAGGATTCCAAGAGGGCACTCAGAAAGTGCAATCCTTGATTCTGCTGGGAATACCCTGATGATGAGGAATCAACTCAGGAAGTACCTCAGCAATGTTGCTTTCGTCTCAGTTCAAGAACCGAAGAATTTCGCTGAAGCTGAGTATGATGAATTCTGGATGAACGCAATGCAAGAGGAGCTCGATCAATTCAGAAGAAACGATGTATGAGAGCTAGTGCCTCATCCAAAGAGTCAAAAGACCATCGGAACAAGATGGGTCTTCAGGAACAAGATGGATGAACAAGGCAATGTAGTCAGGAACAAAGCAAGGCTTGTAGCTCAGGGCTACAGTCAGCAAGAAGGTATTGACTACGGTGAGACCTTTTGCCCCAGTGGCAAGGCTAGAGGCAATTAGAATTCTATGTGCATATGCATCTTACATGAACTTTAAATTATTCCAAATGG
Source organism: Euphorbia lathyris (assembly GCF_963576675.1). Taxonomy (NCBI): domain Eukaryota; kingdom Viridiplantae; phylum Streptophyta; class Magnoliopsida; order Malpighiales; family Euphorbiaceae; genus Euphorbia; species Euphorbia lathyris. Next base: position 35,536,977 of record NC_088919.1, read on the forward strand.
ATGTCAAAAGTGCATTTCTTAATGGAGTTATAAACTAGGAGGTTTATGTTAATCAACCTCCAGGTTTTGAGGACCATAAGTTCCATAACCACGTTTATAAACTCAAAAAGGCTATGTACGGCCTCAAACAAGCACCACATGCTTGGTATGAGAGGCTGACCAGTTTCCTGCTGACTAGAAATTACATCAGGGGCAAAGCTGATACAACCTTATTCATTAAGAGAAAGGGTAAAGATACCCTGCTGGCCCAAATTTATGTTGATGATATAATATTTGGTGCAACTAATGAATCAATGTGCAAGGAGTTTAGCAAACAAATGCAGACTGAGTTTGAAATGTCCATGATGGGAGAACTCAACTTCTTCCTCGGTCTTCAAATTAAACAAGGAAAGAATGGCATCTTCATCAGTCAAGCCAAATATGCCAAGGAGATATTAAAGAAATATGACTTGGAGAATTGCAAGCCAATATCCACTCCTATGGGCACTGACACTGTCCTCTGCGCTGATGAGAATGGTAAGTCAGTAGACAGCAAATTGTATCGAGGTATGATAGGCTCTCTACTTTACTTAACAGCCAGTAGACCGGACATTCAGTTTTCAGTATGCTACTGTGCTAGATATCAATCTAACCCTAAGGAATCTCATTACATTGCTGTAAAAAGAATCCTTAGATATTTGCAAAGCTCAGTGAACGCAGGTTTATGGTATCCAAATACTCATGATTTTACACTCATCGGATACACTGACGCTGACTATGGACGGGATAAGCTAGAACGTAAAAGCACCTCTGGAGGATGTCACTTCTTAGGAAGCTGTCTTGTATCCTGGTTCAGCAAAAAGCAGGCGTCAGTAGCATTGTCTACCACTGAAGCTGAGTACATTGCTGCTGGTCATTATGTTGCTCAAGTCCTATGGATTAAGCAACAGCTTGAAGACTATGGTGTTCAAACGAAGACAATTGAAGTCAAATGTGACAACAAAAGTGCAATTGATCTTTCAAAGAACCCAATTCAACACAGCAGAATGAAGCATATCAGCATCAGACATCACTTCATTAGAGACCATGTACTCAAGGGTGAGATCAAGCTGACCTTTGTCCCAATGGACGAACAGCTTGCGGATATCTTCACGAAGCCACTGGCTCGTGAGCAGTTCAGCATACTGAGAGAAGCTATTGGTATGTTTAACCCTCTTCAGTAAATTCCTGAACTAAATGAATATGCATGCTGAGTGAATTACTATGCTGAATGATTGTTTTTGCTGTGTACTCATTGAAATTAATTAAACAGCAAATACTGAGTAAACTTGCATACTGAGTAAGTTAGTTTTTAAACATAGAAATCATCCGTTTAATGCAATACTGACCACTCAGAATATCAAACGCTTAGTCTTCTCAACGCTGAGTGTTAGATCCGTTAGAATAAATGCAATAGCACGCGTATAGCCCTAGGATGACGTATACGCTGTATGTGTCATAAATGCCAGGATCTTTGTCGGTTCACAATCTCAAGGCAAAACTGACACATGGATTCGATTAAGATCCACACCACACATCACCTCTATAAATAATGGGTAATTCCCCATTTTTATTCTTTACGCTTATCGAATACTCTGGCTAAGAAATTCTTTCTCTCTAAAAATTCCTCTAAGCCTTCCCATCCTCAACAATGACTAAGGTTTCCTACAACATCTCCGGTGTTGGCCACTCTAAGCCCAGCTCCGATGACACTTCCAGGCAAACCTCTGTGCCGGAACCCACCAAAGTCACCTCGCCGAGCAAAGGAAAAGCTGGCCAAACCTCTGGTTAAGGAAAGCCTGTAAAAGTCAGGACCTACTCCAAGGTCTTTGAAAACATCCGCGAATGGAAAGTTGAGCCCTCAAGATGGGTATCAGAAAACTTCGTACAAAACGAACAACCTTTATGCGAATGGATTTCAAAAAACGGCTGGACGAAGCTGTTTTCGGTTAGGGATGACACCTACCCTGACCTGGTAAGGGAATTTTACCACAACCTCCGAGTTGCAAATGACAACACTGACTACCTGTGCACAGTGGTGAAAAAGAAAACCATCTTCATCAACCCTCTCTACTTAGGAAATCTGCTCAAGTTGAAAAATGAGGGAGCAAGGTTGAGAAGATCTGGAGATCAGGATGGCACTGGGTATGCACACAACTTCTGCAAACCTGAGGACCACTCAGGAGAAGTCTCAGCTTCATCGATGGGTCAGCACCAGAAGATGGCTCATTACTTGCTGACCTACTTCATCTACCCAAAGATCAACTGCACTACATCAGCAACTAACTTCGAGCAATGGTTTATATGGCATATGCTGATGTACACTCCAATCAATATGCCAGTATTTCTCGTCGCTGGCTTCCTACGCAGCTCTGGTACGTTAAGGCTAGGATCGCTCATCACCAGAATCCTACTTGACCACAAGGTTGATCTCGAAGGTGAGGAGAAGACTCGAGGATCTAAGATCACAGCGGCCTCGCTGAGAGCTCTAAAATTCGGACAACCTTTGAAGAAAGGTAAAGTTGCTGCTGCTACTGAACAAGCTGAGGGAACTGCTGAGCCAAAGAAAGGGCGAAGGACTAAGGCCCCAGCTTCCTGCAAAAGAAAAACTGCTGAGACTCCTTCCAAAAATGTTGAGTCTCCAGCAAAAAGACAGAAGTCAGCTGGTAAGTCAGTGGAGAAATGAAGCAGGCAAGGTGAGCCTGGAACTGAGGAAACTGACGAGCAACCTCAGAAAAAGCAAAAGCCTTCTACACTGACTCCCCTCAACACCATGCTTACAGATTTTATTGTACCGGGTGACTCTCACTTCACCCAGTGTCAAGGTACAATAGCTGAGTCCGAAGAACATGAGGTACAATTGGATGATCATTTCATCGCACAAGTTGAGGAAGAACTTGATGGTGACAGTACAGAGGAAGAAGAAGAAGAGGCCAGCGGTCAGGATGACGCTGAGGACTCTGAGGAGACAGCCAGTGAGCATGAAACTGAGCAGGCCAATACTGGGTTGGATGCTGAAGAAGAGCAAGCACTTGACCAACACAATGTTGATCAAGTCCAAGTGCAAACTGACCAACCTGCTGATGAGCAACATGAATCTTCTCCTTCTCACTCAGGAGATCCTACTCAGACTGTCACTCCACCTCGTAGAAGAAGAAAGTTGGTTAAGGCCAGTGAGAAGCAAGTCAGTGAACCTCTTGTGCCACCACCAACTCTTCCTGACTTTGTTGTTTCAAGGACAACCAAGGACCCCTCATCAGTAAAGCTCAAATTTTTCAAACGCCAATCAACTTCCACTTCATCGGCGGCATTAGAAAAGCAAGCCTCTGTTTCTTCTCAACAGAAACATGCCGACCAAAATGCTTCCGCCACCTCAACCAGTCAGGTTGAACCAATTACTGTGCATGCTATCTCTTTAAGCATGGTTCTGACTCCACACACTTCTGCCGTCAGCACAGACAGTATTCGGATTACCACTTCTCCAACTCAACTCTATGCCGATCAATCAACTATCCCAGAAACTCAAGTGCAGATTGGTACAACACTTCCAGTCACTGACCAGGTTACTCCTTTCACTCCTCTTTCTTCCGGTCACACTGATGTCCCTGAAGGCTCACAAAGCTATCGGAATGCCACTGAGTCCGGCAAAAAGATCATTGACTCAGTGCAAGCATTAATCCGAGACCTTCAACAATCTACTCCTCCTGCTGCTGGGTCTTCAATTCTTGAGAATACTCAGCTTTCCCAGGTCACTTAACTTCTCAATGAAGTTAAGGGACTCAAGGACTTGCTGAATGTGATCATTACCTTTCAAGCACAGCAAGCCAAGCAGGATTCAATCGCCAAGCTGGCTGAGATCCAGCTGACAACCGTGCAACACTTGAACTCTCTACACCAACAAGTTCAGAACTTGTCATCTGTGTATCCCGACTATGCCACTTCATCTGAAATCAAGATGCTCTTTGCTCAGCTTCACACCGAGCAACTCAAGACCAACGAGCAAATGGTTTCGTACAATCAGTGCTCAGTAGAGCAAATTGGTGAGGCTATTCGCTTGTTTAATCTAAATAAGCAAGAGATGGATACTGACGCAATGAAATAGAATGATATGCAGTCTATCATAAAACAAACCTTCAACCACATTCATCATAACAATATTCAATGTCAGTATTACGACACAGCTCTTTTAAAGACCTTTCACCAAGTCTTTGCTGGTCTTACTGAAGCACTCATCTGGCAAGGCAAAGCTCAGGCGTTTAGCGTCAACATGCTCAGTGCTGCTGAACTCAACGTACCCGAAGAGGTATCAGCTGATGGAGTTGCAATCTTTGACGGCGTCAATGAAAGCGCCGAGAAACTTAAGGAGCTGTCCCAAGAACTGACTCGAGCTGCCTTAACTGATGCCTTCAGACTTCCTCCTCCTGATGCTGACAAAACGGGGGAGAAAGAACATGCAGCTAGAGCTCAGCATGAGCGAAGTCAGTCGCAACACAAAAAAAAGAAATAGATAGGCTAGCTCAGTATAGACTAAGTTAGATGTAATCTATGTGCCTTATCTATTAGTTTTGTTGTGTAAACACTGACTACTATCTATATATCATATCTGCATCTTTTATTCCTATTCTTGAGTTATGATATATGTTACTAAGTACTGAGTCATTATGTATCTTCAATTATATCAGCTATGTTTAAAACTTATAAAACTTATTGACTAAATCAAATGCTGATAACATGTTTGACATTGACCTATATGTTTATAAAACATTAACTGTTAAGAACTCATTGAACAACAACTTACTCAGCGCACTCTATATGATTAAACCTTCCGCTTAATACTGAGTAAATAGAATATGTTGAATTAGCTGACCTATCTGAAAACTGACCTTAGACTTACTCGATTAAACCTTAAATGTTTAGAGTAAAACTAAGTCAGTAGCTCAACCCTTACGGGGGAGTTTACCAAGTTATAAAAGGTCAACTATCATGGGGGAGCTCATACTGAGTTCCTCGCTGAATAGTTTTGCCAACATCAAAATGGGGGAGTTTGTTGAAACACCTTTCCACATAAATTTTGATTTGACAAAATTGTTTAAGTATAATTAAAATACATATTCTAAACACACTAAGTTTAAATGCTTTGATTTATTCTACTAATGTGTTTGTTCAATGTTGAGTTAAAATTGTTTATAAGACACAAGAATTAAAAGGTCCAAGCCCAATACGGAAGTCAAGGCCCAAGTCAAACAACTCAGTACAACTCGGCCCGCGTTTGTCAAAACATTACCGTTTTGGACAAAACGCAACTCAGCGAAAGAAGGATCTAGAAGACCTTCGGGAACAACTTCAAGATGAAGCTGCTGAGTAGATTCGACAAACGTACAAAGACAGCAGCTGGCTTAATAAAACTTTCAGACAAAGTATTTCTACTTTGGGTAAAGTTCAGACGACACAGTATGCTGTCCAGTTGACTTTACCATAAAAGGAGAGACAGTCTGCTGAGCTGACCGAGGACAGAAGATACACAAATCTGATTGGCCGAGAGCTCTGAGCAAGTCAGGATGACAACGACAGGAAGCCGTTTCCCTCCAACGGTTATTTCGAAATTCGAAATGACCGATGCCCAGACGTTTCTATAAATAGGGCCATCAGAAGCTTCGCTCAAATACAGAACTTGAAAAAGCCATTACACTGACCAAATTTCTATACAAGTTCTGCAAGCAAAGAAGCAAAGCAAATCTTACACTAAAATTCATACATTTGTGTAAAAGTCTAGAGTGATTATTTCAATCGTCTAAAGTGTCTTAGCAAATCTTTGTATAGGACAAACACTTATCATTTCTAGAGATTAGAAAGGAGAGGCTGAGTACTCGGTTATAGTACTCAGCGTGAGATTAGGATTGAGTAGAGGTATAGAGGAAGGTCTTCTGGTTATACTCAGTTGCTAAGATTGTAAAAGGTTTGAGGCTCTACCTTTAAAGAGCTCAGTAGAGGATTCGAAATCTCGGAACGTGTTCCGGGGACAGGACGTAGGCTTAGAAGAAGCCGAACCTGGATAAATCTGCTGAGTAAAGTATTTCTTACCTTTAACTCCTTATATATATTGCTTGCTTAAAATAACCAAAAACTGACCAAGTAAAGAGGTCAAGTTGAGTTGTGCGCGTTGAACATCTGAGCTCAGGAATAGACTCTAAGTGCTATCTCCTGACTCAAGCTAAGAAACTGACCTAGTCACCAGTTGACTAAGCCAGTATCTTGCTGTTTACTCAGCGCCGCTGTTAAAACCTTTTTCCTTAGAAAAAGAAGTCTGCCCTAATAGCAAAAAAGTTTAAATAGTTCCTAACCCCCCCTTGGAATTATACTTGCAACCTTACAAGGGACCAACATAGATAAACATGAAAACTAGAACTCAAACTCTTATTCCATTAATCAATTGCTTCTACTTGATGGATAACAACGTTAAGAAGTTGTGGTTCTAACAATTGACATCAAATTAAATCACTTGGAACTTAATTGCATGATTCATTACTGTGTCATCCAAAGTTGAAAATGCTTGGTCTAATGATGTATTATTTATGTTAAGAGAAATGATACATAATGATAGAGAACAAGCTAATCTATTGGATCAGAATACTAATGGGCCCAAGAAATTGAAGGTTTATGTGCGTAAGAAGGCCAAAACATCAGCAAGAGTGGAATAATTAGCTAGCTGGAATAAGGTTACAATAGGAATAAGTTTGTTATTGCCTAGAGTTTGTTATGACCTAGCTGTTGAGCTGGCAGGAATTCGGTTATAAATTTAATAGAGCGAAATATGCAACCTTCAAGCTGAGATTTCTGAGATGTGAATGTCATTTTATAGAAATCTAAAGAAAGCATACCTTGAAGATGCAGGATAAATTCAAGGAGATGGTGTACCTGCAGAACACAAATGAGAATGTTAAAATTGTGTGTGATGGAGGATAAACTTAAACTTAAAAGAGCAAATAACACAATATACTTAATAAGTTTTGACCGAATCTGACCGAATTCATTATACATGCATAGAATAAGTAGTGTAGAAAATAAATAAGTCTTTGTAACATATTCCATATGATTTTAAAATATTTATAAAGAAAAACAATCAAGTCTTACTACCGAGATTCAATAATTGTATATGGTACTTGTGATCGGAAAACACAAACTCGGAGAAAAATTTCAAACAATGAAATATATATTGAAGTTTGTAATATATTTTGACAACTATACCAGTGATAATGACACTTAATTAGCTTATTATTTTTAGGGTTTAACACTATCCTCAATCTCGATAATTAATTAGCTCACTCTATTTACTTGACATAATAGTAAAAAAGTTTATAAAAGTGAATTTACATGGAAATTTTCCTAATCCATTAGATATAAATAGAGAGTGGGTGGAGGATCATTCCCAAGTTCAAGAATCTAGTCAATTACAGAATTCGTTCAAGAATTTAGTCAATTACATAATTCTTCCATATCAAGAACTCAATTCATAAGTTTTCTTTCAACTTTTTTATGCATTTCCAACAATTTGTTGGTTTATGTAGGCTAATAAAGTCATCATGGTTTTGTAAATCCTGCAAAAATTATCTTGACATCAGTGTGGAACATGTTCAAAAAGATACGGAAAAATGCGAAGTAAGAAGATATACCATTCTTTCTTTTTTCTTTCTATTCTAAATTCATAAATGATGATTTAATTTTATTATCAGAAATTCAAGGCCAATTATAAGGATGCGGATGACACCAAAAAGAAGTTTGGACCAGATAGAGGGAACAAGAGATGACGTAACGGGTACCGCCTTATCCATTTCTGATCTCAAGATCATTTAGATTTACTTTTAAGCACAGAGTTTTAAGAAATGATTAAAAATCGATTAGATTTTTCTGTTTTTTTATATAAGCAAAGGTAATCTAAGTCTGGTTTTTCTAATCATTTACCAAACTCTTACTTAATACTCCATCCATTTACAGCTTTGTGAAATTTCTGAGATGGGAAAGTGATTTTATAGAATACCGAGTATCAGAGTTCAAAGTTGTAATCTAAAGAAAGTATAACTTGAAGATGCAGGATAAACACAAGTAGACGGTGTACTTGCAGAACACAAAGGAGAACGTTAAAATTGTGTATGGTGGAGGATAAACTTAAACTTAAAAGGGCAAATGAGTCAATATACTTAATAAGCTTTGATCGAATCTGACCAAATTCATTATACAGTAGAACCTCTATATAGGAATACTCTATATTAGAATAACCTCCCAATTGTTATACAAAAGTTTGGTCCCAAGTGCTGAGAGTCTTTGTTATACCAACCTCTATATAGGAATAACCTCCCAATTGTTATACAAATAGTCCGGTCCCAAGTGTATTCCTATATAGAGGTTTTACTGTATATCCATAAAGTAAGTAGCATAAAAAACAAAGAAAGTCTTACAACATACTCCATATGATTTTAAAATATTTATAAATAAAAACAATCATGTCTTATTACCGAGATTCAATAGTAGTAGATGGTACTTGTGATCGGAAAACACAAACTCAGAGAAAAATTTCAAACAATGAAATATATATTGAAGTTATAAAATACATTTTGAATGACACATAATTAGCTCACCGATTTTAAGGTTTAACATTATCCTCAATCTCAGTAATTAATTAGCTCACTCTATTTAGTTGACATAATAGTAAATAAGTTTATAAAAGTGAATTTCTATGTAAATTCCTAAACCATTAGATATAAAATAGAGTGGGGATGGAGGCCAGTACCGAAGTTCAACAATCTAATCAATTAGAGAATTCTTCCTCATCAAGAACTCAACTCGTAAGTTTTCTTTCAAATTTTTTATTCTTTTGAGTTATTTTTAATTCCTTTGCAACAATTTGTTGGTTTATGCAGGCTAACAACGTTATCATGGTATTGTAAATCTTGCAAAAAATATCTCGACATCATTGTGGAATAGGTTAAAAAACATACGGAAAAATGCGAAGTAAGAAGATATACCATTATTTCTTTTTTATTTCTAGTCTAAATTCATAAATGATGATTTAAATTTGTTATCAGAAATTCAAGGCCAATCATAAGGACCCCGATGACACCAAAAAGAAGTCTTAGACTAGATAGAGAGAACAAGAAATGACGTGGGAATGGGTACCGCCTTAAGCATTTTTCAGCAATGCAATCATTCGAGGCATCAGGAGGCAGACGAATCTTTGAATGTTTCAGGAAGGAACGCCGTGAGAAGAGGTGGGCAATCAAGAAATGGGTTTCAAAAGACGCGGAGGCAATTTGGGCGGCCGCCGTCAAGGGGGCGGGTAGGGTTCAGCTAGAGAGCCTCTGTTCTATATTGCTTCTGAAGTCCGTCATTAATTCAACTCAATATACTTAATGAGTTTTGACCGAATCTGACCGAATTCATTATACATGCATAGAATAAGTAGTGTAGAAAACAAATAAGTCTTGTAACATACTTCATATGATTTTAAAATATTTATAAAAAAAATAATCAAGTCTTGTTACCGATATTCAATAATAGTATATGGTACTTGTGATCGGAAAACATAAACTCGGAGAAAACTTTCACACAATGAAATATATATTGAAGTTTGTAATATATTTTGACAACTATAACAGTGATAATGACACTTAATTAGCTCACTATTTTTAGGGTTTAACACTACACTCAATCTCTATAATTAATTAGCTTACTCTATTTACTTGACATAATAGTAAAAAAGTTTATAAAGATTTCCATGTAAATTTTCCTAATCCATTAGATATAAATAGAGTGTGGGTGGAGGCTCATTCTCAAGTTCAAGAATCTAGTCAATTACATAATTCTTCCTCATCAAGAATTCAGTTCGTAAGTTTTTTTCAACTTTTTTTATTATTTTGAGTTATTTTTTATGACTTTCCAACAATTTTTTGGTTTATGCAGGCTAACAAAGTCATCATGGTATTGTAAATCCTGCAAAATTATCTCGACATCAGTGTGGAACAGGTTAAAAAAACATACGAAAAAATGCGAAGTAAAAAGATATACCATTCTTTCTTTTTTATTTCTAGTCTAAGTTCATAAATGATGATTTAATTTTATTATCAGAAATTCAAGGCCAATCATACGTGGCAGGTAAATTGTTTACTAGCACCTTATGCAATCCGTTCTGTGCCAAAATAGCTTTCATCTTGACTTGCTATAGGCAAAGCTGATAGTACGATCATACTTCTCGATATCGAATTTTGTTGTCACAATAGTAGATCCCAAAATAAATATTAATTGCCTGTGATACCAATTTGTTAGGAAAAAAATCCGCAGCGAAACGAAATATTTAATTTGGGTAAATAAATGGACAATAAAATAAATGACATAAAGATTTACGTGGTTGAGCAATGTGCCTGCTTCACGGGCGAAGGAGACCGAAAATTATTCCACTAGAGAAACAAAAGTGGTACAAAAGAATGAAGAAAATAACATTCAAACTCCCTTAATCCCAATGCACTAAAAACCTCACAATTCTCTCTTGGAGAATATCACTCAAATACGCAATTGAGTTTCAATTGCTTAGATGCAAAAAATCCATGTCAATGCATGGTATTTATAGAGAAAATTTTGGTGTGAATGGAAAAACTTAAAGTCAACAATTACATGTGAATAAAAGAAAAAAGAGAATTGGCTAAATGTGATATTTGACTAACTTAGTCGGTTGGCAATACACGGATTTGAAATTAAAATCACTCTTACAATATATATATATATATATATATATATATATATATATATATATATATATATATATAGATAGACAGAGAACGGAGAAGAAGAAAGAATCAAGTTGTAGCGGCGGATTGAATAGAGAGCAAGAGAAGGTGTGATAAGTAAGTTAATTTTTGTTTCCATGATTTAGTAGCTCTGATTTTTATTTTTGTTTTACAGATAGTAATTAAAGTGGCTGAAGAAATCCGAATCAAGAAAAAGAAAGAAGAGAAGGAGGAGGAGACTCCTTCGCCGCCGCGGTGGTCTGAACTTTTGTCGGAATTGTTAACTGATGTAACTTTACATCTCTTCAGCAGAGATGTCGGTGTTGTTTCTTTGATTTAAAGCGTGTGCAAATCTTGGATAAATCAATGGATATTAATCATACAACTACTCTTATTAGAAAATCTCTACGTGATCCTCCAGTAAATGGACTTCCACCAGAATATCCTTGCTTAATTACATTACTACGGGGTAGTACATGTAAATTTTACCATCCAAATCATATTTCGGCATGGATTTCCCAGAGTTATCTGGTTCAATAATCCAATTCTCAAAATTTGGTTGGTTATTATTAGGTACGAGGATGATCCTTATACATATTTTTTTCTTCAATCCATTCAGTAGAGAAAAGATAGAGCTTCCCTCTTATGAATATGGTTTCGACAGAATGTGTTTCTCATCTCCCCCAACTAGTTTAGATTGTTATGTGATTGGGATTGAGTTGGCAAGTTTCGGTAATGGAACTTCTACCGTCCCCTTCCACCAAGTTGTTATATAGCTTTGTCACATCTGGTGCTTTGTAGGGATCGTTGTTATGCTATTGGATTTCGAAACAAAGTACTAGTATTCAATGTCAAGAACAATAAGGTCGATTTTCTTCATACACCTTTTCCTTTGTTGGCTGATAGTAAAAATGCAAAGTTCTTGGTTTTTGATAGAGCACAATTGTTGTGTGTAATAGTTTCACAGGAACACAAGAAGATAAGCATTGTCAGGAGGAATGAATCAAAGCGAGTATGTGTGGATATCTCTACTAACAAGCCCGATCCTGAGATTCTGGAGGCCAATGGGCGAAGTACCAAATGAGGGTCCTAATAAATAAGTACAAGTTAAAAAAAATCAATTATTACATTTAACAAGAGATCTAATAAAAAAAACATTTTATTTTGCATTAAATATCTAGTTGCTCATTCAAAACATTAACTACAAACATTTCTAGATGCAAAATCATTAAAAATAGTGTCTACGTCAATATTCTCCAATATATTTCACTCAATACATAAAATTGTTAAACCATTTAATCTTTCTTGAGACATTGATGTTCTCAAATAGTTTTTCAATAATTTTAGCTCCGAAAAAATTCTTTCAGCAAATACAACATTCGATGACATAGTTAAGAGGATTGGAAACACAGTTGAAATATTTGGATAACAATCTACTGCTTTCACAAACTCAAGAATTTCAAATGTTGATGTTAAGCCCAAAATATACCTAAAATATCATTAATATTTACATCAGTTTTGCTATGAAATCGTGCTGTTTATATATATTTAGAGTACTTTTACGTCCGAATATGTTTCTTTCATGCAAGGTACCTAAATATTTGGTAAAATCCAAATAGGAACGAAAAGAGGTCAGAAACGAAGGAAAAACCCTACAAAAGGAGTCAAAGACGACAAAAATAAAACGCATTGAAACGAAGATGAGGAACGAAGTTAGAGACAAGAAAATCAACCCGTGTCGCGATCGAGATTCCTCATTCTCGGTCGCGACACGCTAAAGTCCGGTGCCTCTCTCCTTCGTTTCGAAGACCAAAAACTGCTCCCTCATTCTCGGCTGAGAATTTCCATTCTCGGTAAGTTCAGCAGCCTTTGCAGCACTAAATTCACATGTTTAAATTCCAAGAAACGCGTCCGTTCGATTGGATAGAAACGTCTCTTCACAACGGACACGACTCTTCACAACGGACACGACCTTTCAATCACAACTCTTCAACATCTATAAATAAAGAGTTGATTTTAGAATTAGAGGAGAGTTAGATTTTAAAGATTAGTGCAGAGTTTATGCAGAAACTCTGACTCAGGAATGAGTCAGAGTTTAGATTTCAATTTTGTAAAAAGCAATCTTGTCGTACACAAGTTGTTTATCAAATAATTACAAACAAAGTAGCATTTAGATTTAGATTAAGATCAGTTTATATTAGTTTACATTCTGATAGTAGCCCACCGTATCTCTATTCCGAAGATTCAGCGAGAAGATTAAGTAGCAGATTCGACCCGGAGCCTGACAAACTTCAGCGAGGTTTGAGGAAGGATTGACAACCCGGACTCACTAAGTCCTCTTGAATGCTTCCATGCTTTCTGTTCTCTGTAATCTTGTATCAATTCACATTGCATCTAATAAAGTTTATTCTCTTCAATTTATTTTTATGTAGCACTTCTGTAAATGATCGGAAGTGAGTTCTGGTGTTTTCATTAAAACGTAGTTAAATTCAAAATCATTACAAGGAAACTTTGTTGAACACTTAAGCAAATTCATACTTATAAAGATAAGTGTTAATTTGGTTAAGATAGCAATTCTTTGCTGAAAGATTGACTGCAGTTCAAAGCCCTTTACATTGAAGGAGTTTACATTATTACATTTTTTAAATTTATACAAAGTTTAAAGTTGTTTTCTTTGCTTAATGCAAACGAATACATTTATTCTCTTTTTCTAAACACTAAACGTTTCTGTTTTGTAATTCATATTCAAAACAAAATTGATTTTTAACATTCTACATATTCTACCCTAATTCTTATTCAATCAATCTCAAAACCAATTCCAAATAACGATTATCTATTAAATAAACCTTAAGTCGTATTTAAACTGTATTAATATAAGTTTTTGTTAAAAAGCGTTCTCTGTGGTATCGATATCTTTTTATTACTACAAGCGAAACCGTGCACTTGCGGAAATCGCTCAACAAGTTTTTGGCACCGTTGCCGGGGAACGCCAAATTTTTAACAAAAATTTATGTTTTTCGTGTTTTATTCCGAACCTTGGTTTATAATTTATGTATTTATTTATTTTCTAGTTTTATTTTAATTATTGAGGATGGTCACTAGGACTAAATCCTCGTTGTTATTTAACGTTTGCATTTAGATGTTTGCAGATAAAAAAAATCCAAGTTTCTCAAAAGATAACCTGGAGATTTGACTATCAATGAAATTCACAGAAGGAGTCTACAGAAAAGAAATTCGGCTAGCAGATACATGATAGAAGGGAAATTCGAATAATCTCTTCCCAAACACCTTTAAATCTTTTCTATAAACTTAATCCTTCACCAAAACATCATTTCTCTTTGTAAAAAATTATTCAATTCCGACATTACACCCAAATAATTTCTTCTTTTATCATATCATTTCCTTAAACACCTACATCCATCTCTCTAAGAAATCGCCATGGAAAATCTTCTCAGACAGATACATCAGAAAGTAGGAATGGGGAATACAGTCCTTGAAATTATCTTATCCGCTAGGAAGGAATTGTTGACTTTTACCATAGTTTCAACAGTTTCAGTTCATGCACGTAGTTCTTGTTCATGCGCAGAACCAGAGGTTCGGGCATTCAACCGAAATCAGTAGATCCTTAAATTGAGAAAACGTAAAAAATATATTCTTTTTCCAGGTAAGTATAACTGGACAGGACCATATTTAAATCTGGACCACATAACTGGTTTGTCCAAAATTTAGATTCTCCTTAAGAATTCTTAAAGATTATCACATTTTTAGTTTTTAGTTTTTCATATTTTAATTTCTTACATTTCATTTTAGTTTAGTTTATACATTAGTCTTTAGTTTAAAAGTAATAATTAGATTAGAAATACAAAATATTTCATTGAACGATATTCAAGATATGGTATGTATCTTAAATATTTGTAATTGATTAGGAAAGTGTCTTTAGATTTAAAAAAAATCTCAATTGAATTAAAAGTTACACAAAAATTTAAGTTTATGTTTGTATAGAGATTATTAAAATCTCTATAGTGACTTTTGATTGATGTTATTTAAAATTTCTGAAGTTACTGAGAATTTTAAATCTCAACTGAGAAATTTGAAAATCTCTATAGAATTAGGGAGGACCAATGCAAATCATTCCTTACCAAGGGACAAGACGTGTTACGTTCGATACTCCAAATTTCTCGACCACGACACGCATATTTTGAAAAAAAAAATTTAAAATAATAAATAATTTTCCTCTCTATGTATTTAATTTCTAATTTTAGATTTTATTCACCAAGAGGCACAAAAGATACCTTTTCATTTTTCATAAGTCATGATTTTTGGTTTGAAACCAACAAATTATAACATATTTTCAACATTACAATATTTGATTCTTAAAATTTTTAGTTTTTAGGTTAGTATATATCAAGTTTTAGATGCATAAAAATATTTTAAGTCATGTTTTTAATCAGATTTTAGGTAAATAGTTCGAATTAGAAGAAATTATCAATTCTCAGTCGAGAATCCAGGATTCACAATTGGGAACTCACATTTTTCAAATTGTCCAAGAAGGTAAGAGATTTTCTGATCTTACTGAGAATCAGAAAATTGGGGTTTCGACGCCTGATTTCCAAAAGGAAATCAGCGTGTCGCGACCGAGAATCAGCATTCTCGGTCGCGACACGGGTGTTTTCAGCACCATCGGACCTGTTTTCTTCTTTCTCTTGCAGACACAGCTATTCACACTCGAAAAATTGAGTTTCTTCAACTCCAAGAGATCTGATTTTATGCTTTTTCGCATTAAAAAGACACATTGTTTCATCCTATGATCCCTATAAATAATTCAAGAGGATCAGATTTCTGTTACTTACATATTCTATTCATCTCTATCAGACAAAAATCTGATATTCTTTGCATTTCATATTCAAACACCATTTTCAAAAAGTTACAGAAACTTTTGCTACCCAAAACCATGACTACCAAGCATAAATCTTCCAAGAAGAATGTTGTTGCACGTCGTATGCGTACTGATTTATCAGAACGCTATGGAGCACCATTTCCTATTTATAATCATGATGAAGGAATGTATGTGTTGGGAGACATATTCCAAGGAACACTATTAATTCCTCAAAATATTTTTATGGAGGGGTTAGTTGCCGCATCACGTTCAATGGAACGAAAGGTTGGGATCGGGAACATTATTTGTGAAATCATCAGTTTCAGTTCCATGGATTGATAATGAACCATTCCCTGTTCTTGACTATGACTTCCTTGAAAGTGAGAGACTTGTTAAAAGAGTGTTTAGAGTCGGCCCACGATTTCTCTCTCCTGAGGAACAACAGATCTTCGTATAAGCCGAGATCAATTCACCGGGATGTCCTTTGATTTTATGTTGTTTTGTTTTAAATTGTTTGTTTTAGTTTGGATATAGTTTGTATATAGGTTTGTTTTTATGTTTGTTCTTTATGTAATTTGTATATATGGTTTCCATTTTTAAATCGAGCTATCAAGCTTAATTCTTTTTGATTAATATATGTTAACCATACAAGTTATAAGAATGAATCTGGTTCTATAACAAAATGAAACAGTATAATTTTTTTCTATAAATATTTTAATGAGTCTGTATCGATTTCAAAAATGTATCTGAACATCTGACTTTTCATATTTGAACATCTATGTTTCATGCAATAAACCTTTACTTTCATTTCATAAGTTCATCTTTTGTTATGGTTTATGTATGTTTGAATTTATAAATCATTGTCAATGAATCTGTACATATACATTAAATGCTAATAAGTTACAATCATTAATAACTATTGAACAAGTTCATGAACATTCATTTTATATGATTATTCTCAGTTTTGTTCTGTACATATGTTTTTCAATTTTGATCACATATCAACCTTGATTCTTTGGTTATTTTTTAGAATATGTAAACTATGCAACTTATTTGAATGAATCCATATATATGTTAATATGGAACAGTTTAACCTTCACCATGAATCTGTCAATAATTTAATTAATTTATATCAGTTTCAATGCTTAAGTTTTAATATGAATATGTGATTAATAATACTTAAAGAGTTAATATACATTCAATGTTTATTTATTTCACTCTTTGAAGGTTCATATATATATTAAATACTTATTCGTTTCACTTACACATGTTCATGTACATTAATTTTAAACATTTAATTCACTTATGTGAATTAATGAACATTGATTATACATTAACTCTATTATTTCCAATTTAATAAGGACAAACCTTTGGTTTTCCTTGCATTTAATGTTTTATTTTGTTTTTAAGTTTCAGGTATACATGTTTTCATTTATATGACATATTTGCACATGAATTTTATCAAAACAGAGTTTTTAGTCGCCACACGCGCCCTGTAGGGCGGGTTGGCTTCCGAATTTTGCACAAAACTTGATTTTTCCTATTCCTACACCAACTCCTAAACACCTATATTCACCCCTATATAAACCTATCACTTACACAAACATTACATAAACTCTATTTAAAACACATTTTCTTCTTCCACTATCAATTCCACACCATATCACCTTTACCATACCAAATTACTTCTTTTCCACACCGAAACTCCATAACCTAACCCTTTATTTTCTCTATCTTTTACACCAATTTTCTATTTTATTTCTCTCTTAAAGTTTAAAATTTTATACACCATGCCTAAACATAAGAAGGTTACTCACAAGGTTTCATCTACCTCTAATAAATTGTTTGCATGTTGAATATGGATCCATTCAGCATTATTTCAGATTAGGACATGCATCGGTACAAGCACTTTTATGAACATAACGCAATTATTAAAGTTTTGGTTACTCTTTCCTATCCTCAAGAGAATGAGAGGATTACATTTAGGGATTTAAGTTAATTTTAATCAAGTTGGGGATGACGAGATGAGTATTTGGTTTGTTTATCATACATACTAATTTATTGTTAAGCCATCAATTTTCAAACCAATCCGGTTTGGACATATTTTGCCTAGTTTAGATGAATTTAATTCCAAGTACACTTTTAGCAAGCTCATTAAGGATAATTACTCATTTCTATTTCAATAAATTTTTATCCTATTTTCTTTTTGGGCATGTTAAAAGATAAGGATTCGAAGTTAGGATTTATTTGTTCGTTTTGGATTACATTTTCACGGGTTTTGAGTTCACATGGTAATGGTATTAAAGAGGATGGTAATGAGCAGACACATTTTGGTAAGGATGACGATATGCCTTATGATGATGAAGATGATGATGGTGCACAGGAGGAGCATGTTGATGCCTAAACACAAGCACAAGAGCATGTTGAAGAAGAGCACAATGTTGATGATCATGTTAATGTGACACAAATTTTGAACCAAATGAATGCACACAACCGGCAAATGATTTTGCGGTTCAACGATATTGTGGAGAACAAACAAGAGATGAGTTAACGATTAAACGCGGTGGATGCAAATATCCATACTTTGCGGAGAGATCCTACGTCACCATGACGCTAGTCCTTATCTTTTTTTTCTCCCGTCGTCAAGGCGTAGTGACCACACCATCTCCACCGGGTTCCCTTCCACAAGAATAGGTTTTATCTTATTTTTTCTCCATTCATTTATCTTTTTGTGTTGTTTTTACTTAAGTTTGGTACGATGCTTTTATTCTTAAGTTTGGTACCATTTCAATTTTATTCACTTATGTTGGATGATATCCATTTCATATTTATCTATTTTCTTTTCGTATGCTTATTTTCGTACAAATTTTCATGTTTTCTCCATTTTTGCACCAATGAGGACATGGTCCAAATTAAGTGTGGGAGGAGATATTGCATATATCGTTTTATTTTAGTACGAATAAATGCAACGAATAAGAATAAATGACATCCATATTAACATAAATACATGTTAATATTTTTAAGCAACATTTTCAAATGCAACACTTGTTTTATGCAAATGCAACATATATTGTAACACACTTTTTCAAAAATGACATTATTTTATAAACATTATTTTTATAAACTTTACATTTTCATATGTTTAAAAAATATTTAACTCATGATTATTTTTAGGTTATCATTATGGATAGAAATAATATTTCTATACGGGTAATATTTTTCAAATTATTCACAAATCTCCAATACGATTTTAAGTAAAAAAAACGTCTCGAGTGAATGTATTTAAGAAAATAAATTCTTTATTTCAATCTCTATCTTATATCATGTAAAATCATGATAAAATAAATCTTATTTTAAATTTTCAATTAGGTTTATAGGCATTAAGTTGAACTAACAATTTTTAGCTCGGTTTAAATTTTCGTCTTACATTAACACAAATTGAAGTTTTTAAGGAAACTTTAGCCATAATACATGTTGAATTTTAAGTCAATATAGGATGAATGTGCTATTTTTCTTTTTTCTGGAGATTTATTAAGCCCAAAATATACCTAAAATATCATTAATATTTACATCAATTTTGCTATGAAATCGTGCTGTTTATATCTATTTAGAGTACTTTTTATGTCCGAATATGTTTCTTTCATGCAAGGTACCTAAATATTTGATAAAATCCAAATAGGAATGAAAAGAGGTCAGAAACGAAGGAAAACCCTACAAAATGAGTCAAAGACGACGAAAATCAAACGCACAGAAATGAAGACGAGGAACGAAGTCAGAGACAGGAAAATCAACCCGTGTCGCGACCGAGATTCCTCATTCTCGATCGCGACACGATAAAGTCCGGTGCCTATCTCCTTCGTTTCAAAGACCAAAAACTGCTCCCTCATTCTCGGCTGAGAATTTCCATTCTCGGTAAGATCAGCAGCCTTTGTAGCACTAAATTCACATGTTTAAATTCCAAAAAACGCATCCGTTCGATTGGATAGAAACGTCTCTTCACAACGAGCACGACTCTTCATAACGGACACGACCTTTCAATCACAACTCTTCAACATCTATAAATAAAGAGTTAATTTCATAATTAGAGGAGAGTTAGATTTTAAAGATTAGTGCAGAGTTTATGCAGAAACTCTGACTCAGGAATGAGTCAGAGTTTAGATTTCAATTTTGTAAAAAGCAATCTTGTCGTACACAAGTTGTTTATCAAATAATTACAAACACATTAGCATTAAGATTTAGATTAAGATCAGTTTATATTAGTTTACATTCTGGTAGTAGCCGACCGTATTTCTATTCCGAAGATTCAGCGAGAAGATTAAGTAGCGGATTCGACCCGGAGCCTGACAAACTTCAGCGAGGTTTGAGGAAGGATTGACAACCCGGACTCACTAAGTCCTCTTGAATGCTTCCATGCTTTCTGTTCTCTGTAATCTTGTATCAATTCACATTGCATCTAATAAAGTTTATTCTCTTCAATTTATTTTTATGTAGCACTTCTGTAAATGATCGGAAGTGAGTTCTGGTGTTTTAATTAAAACGTAGTTAAATTCAAAATCATTACAAGGAAACTTTGTTGAACACTTAAGCAAATTCATACTTATAAAGATAAGTGTTAATTTGGTTAAGGTAGCAATTCTTTGCTGAAAGATTGACTGCAGTTCAAAGCCCTTTACATTGAAGGAGTTTACGTTATTACATTTTTATAATTTATACAAAGTTTAAAGTTGTTTTCTTTGCTTAATGCAAACGAATACATTTATTCTCTTTTTCTAAACACTAAACGTTTCTGTTTTGTAATTCATATTCAAAACAAAATTGATTTCTAACATTCTACATATTCTGCCCTAATTCTTATTCAATCATTCTCAAAACCAATTCCAAATAACGATTATCTATTAAATAAACCTTAAGTCGCATTTAAACTGTATTAATATAAGTTTTCGTTAAAAAGCGTTCTCTGTGGGATCGATATCTTTTTATTACTACAAGCGAAACCGTGCACTTGCAGAAATCACTCAACAGTTGACGTTGGCAATTTTGGCCAAAAAATTTGCAACATTTTCATTTCTGAAAAAACGTCATCTATATCAATATGCGAAAAATTATTATAAGAAAATGCAGTCATAAATTTGTATGTTGTAACTGTTTAGACATATGAATTATATTTATTGTTATTGGATCTTTTGAGACTTTAATTTTGTTATTTTTTATAAAAAATTTATTGTTGGGTCCCT
Source organism: Euphorbia lathyris (assembly GCF_963576675.1). NCBI lineage: Eukaryota > Viridiplantae > Streptophyta > Magnoliopsida > Malpighiales > Euphorbiaceae > Euphorbia > Euphorbia lathyris. The sequence continues at coordinate 35,557,880 of NC_088919.1, forward strand.
TCATCCCTTGTGTCTAAATGTATGCTACGAATTGTTTAGATGTAAAATTATTTAATTTCTATATTATTATTCCTATAAAATAAATTCTGTATTATTATTATTTTTTAAAAAAAGTATTATTTTTGGGCCCCTCCATCCCTTGGGCCCTGGACAGGCGCCCCTTCTGCCCATGCCCAGGGACGGGTCTGTTTACTAATATAAGCAACAAAATGCTATTTGTTAGTAAAACAACATCTTTACTGAAATCGACACCTGTAAAGGCAGCAAGTAACTAGTCATGGCCAAAGGTTTTGAGGTAAGGTCCCCAACAAGATATATATCTCTTATCACATTTCCAGAGTTCACTAGTCATGACATTCTTAATGTAACTCCCAATCACTTGAGTTGCAAACCTGACATGCCTGTTGGACACAAAATAAACAAACAAACAAGTGTGATTCAGTCTAGGACTTGTTCTGCAATATTAGCAGACCGTCATGTAATAGTGGAATCTATACCTATTTGTACATTTTGTTTTGTGTGTGGATCAACTAATCAAGTGACCAATGAAATTGCAAGATTAGGATTTGATCACATGATATGTTGCCAAACCAAGAGACATAAATGATTTAATTAAAAAATAAATAAATTAAAATTCAAGTATGAACCGAAATAAATGTCAAAACAAAAAACAAAAAAAAAATAAAAATAAATGGAAATTGTGTCCATACCTTGTATGGATGATAATAAATGCATATAAATGCATAATTGGTCGACACACAAAACAATATGAATTGTTGTTTGTGTTGACGTGATAAAATAGATAGGCTAATTTTCCATTGTATTTTTTTCTCATTCACATTGGCAATGTGTGGCACGTTTTTAGATTTATTCTATAAAGAGCATGTAGTTCTTCTATGTAATTTGGAGTGTATGGAATTTGTTGAACTATACTTCGAATGATCAATCAACCACACAGATAAACAAAGTTCACAAAGATCACAGATTGGATCTTGAAACAACAATCAAAAGAATACACACAGAATTTACCCTGGTTCGGCTTAACTGCCTACATCCAGCAACTTCACTAATTAATGGAGATTACAACAAGATTGAAACAGTTTCTCCTTTTTCAGAAACTCTCGTGTTTTCCCAATCCCCAACTCAGTACATCACAGTGTACACTAATGACTTAGTCTAAGAATAATCTCTCGTATCAAACTACTTCCCAACCCATACCTTTTATAGCCTTTATAAGATTGTGAAAATACCCAAAATATCCTTACTCAAAATGTACTAACTCAGCAAGACCTACTGACCAGTGGTAACTCAGCAAGACCATGTTGTCCTGAACACAGCACGAACATGTTGACCTGTATTAACATCTCAGTACCATGCTGACCACATCCCTGACAGGTTGGCTTACAATTATGCTGACTTGATTACCCAGCATCATTCTTGCAATAGAAAACAACGACTTACAATGCTGACTTGTTGACTCAGCATCATCAGCAAGTGATAGAAAACAACGACTTACAATCTCCACCTTGTCTTTCTAATCACTCCATCAACTAGTGAAGAAAATACACTCAAGGACCACTGACCATCCTAACCAGTTTCAAGCAATGTTCAAATTTATTACTTGAAACAGATTTGGTCAGCATGTCGGCTGGGTTATCCTCAGTTCCCACTTTCACCACCTGAACAGTACTAGTGCTAATCACATCCCTGACGAAATGCATTCTCACATCTATGTGTTTGGATTGCTCGTGAAATACTTGGTGTTTTAACAGGTGTATAGCTCATTGGCTATCACAGTAAATCTTCAAACCATCAATCGGTGTCACTCCAAGTTCCGCTAAGACTCCTCTCAACCATATTGCTTCCTTTACTGCCTCTGTGACGACAATAAACTCAGCCTCGGTTGTTGACAGAGTCACAACTGACTGTAGACTTGCCCTCCAACTTATTGCTGTTCCAAACACAGTGAATACGTACCCGGTTTGGGATTTTCTGGTGTCAATGCTACCAGCATAATCAGAATCAACAAAACCTGCTACATCATCCACTAGGGCTTCAGCTCCACCATAACTCAAACCTTTACTCAGTGAGCCTTTGACATACCTCAGCACCCACTTCACCGCTGACCAATGTGCTCTTCCTAGATTTGCCATGAACCTACTAATGAGACTCACAGCATGAGCCAAATCTGGACGTGTACAGACCATCGCGTACATTAGACAACCTACAACACTAGAATATGGCACCCTCTCCATGTCTTCCTTTTCCTCATCAGTTTGAGGACTTTGCTTACTGCTCAGCTTGAAGTGACTTGCAAGTGGAGTGAGAACGGCCTTTGAATTCGTCATACCAAAACGTTCTAACACCTTGCTCAGATAAACTGACTGACTTAGGAACAACTTCTTTCTTCCTCTGTCTCGAGAAATTTGCATTCCTAAAATTTTCCGTGCTGACCCGAGATCCTTCATCTCAAACCGTGTGTTTAGTTGTGCCTTTAACTGATTTATGGCTGCTTTGTTGTGACAAGCTATAAGCATGTCATCAACATATAACAAGAGATAAATCTTAGAGCCATCACTAAGGTCTCTACTATACACACACCAGTCATAACTAGACCTATGAAAGTCCTGACTTATCATAAACTCATCGAACTTCATGTACCACTGTCTAGGGGACTGTTTCAGACCATATAGAGACTTCTTAAGCAAACATACCCGCTGGTCTTTATTTCCTATTTCAAAACCCTCTGGTTGTTGCATATATATGACCTCATCCAGGTTTCCATGAAGAAAGGCTGTTTTGACATCTAACTGTTCTAATTCTAGATCAAAACGAGCTACAAGAGAGAGAATAATCCTTATAGACCTATGTTTAACAACCGGTGAATAGATTTCATTAAAGTCTATACCTTCCTGCTGAGTAAACCCTTTGGCCACCAACCTAGCTTTAAACCTAGGTTTCTCTACACCAGGTATCCCTTCCTTTCTTTTAAACACCCACCTTGAACCGACCAGCTTCTTATCAGGAGGTTTATCTACCAAAATCCAAGTTTCATTTTTATCAAGGGATTTTATCTCATCCTTCACAGCGTTAAGCCACTGTTCCTTGTCAACCGAATTCACAGCTTCCCTATAGGTTACAGGTTCAGATTCTTGTACTTCCTTAGCAACACTAAATGCATAAGCTACAAGGTCCTCAAAACCATATCTAACCGGGGCCCTAGGGACTCTTCTTTCACGGTCTCTAACAAGTCTATAGCTTTGACTGGACTCAGTAGAATTACCATCACTGACTTCTTGCTCGGTTTTACGGGTGTTTTCACTATTTTCTTCAAGCTCCACCTCATTCTTAACACTCCCAAGGTTTTGAATGGACTCAGGACTACTCGGTTCTAACTGAGTTTTCTCTTGGTTTTTCTGATAAGGAAAATCCATCTCATTGAACACAACATTTCTGCTGACTATGGATTTCTTATAACCAGGTTCTAGGCACCACAACTTATAGCCCTTGACTCCTATAGGGTAGCCTATAAAAACACATCTTAGAGCCCGAGGTTCTAATTTTTCCTATCTAACGTGTGCAAAAGCTGAACAACCAAACACTCTAAGTTTTTCATAATCCTCAGGGTGATCAGACCACATTTGCATAGGTGTTTTAAAACCTATAGCAGATGATGGGCACCTATTGATTAGGTAACACGCAGTTTGCACTGCTTCAGCCCAGAAAGACTTAGGGAGACTGGATTGGATTAACATGCACCTAACTCTCTCTAGGATAGTCCTATTATACCTCTCTGCTAGGCCATTCTGCTGTGGAGTTCCAGGAATGGTGTGATGTTTGGTTATACCTGACTTCTTGCACAAAGTGATGAAATCTTTGTCAAGAAACTCCAAACCATTGTCGGTTCTTAACCTTTTGATTTTCTTTCCTGTTTGGTTTTCCACTAACACTTTCCAATCCTTGAACGTTTGCAAAGCCTCATTCTTATGAGCTAGAATATAAACCCATACTCTTCTAGAGTAATCATCAATAAGGGTCATAAAATAGGTCCTCCCACCATGAGACTTAGTTCTTGTTGGCCCCCATAGGTCAGAGTGAATGTACTCAAGAATGTCCTGGGTTCTATGTATTGCTGACTTAGGAAACTTGACTTTACTTGACTTCCCTAAGACATAGTTCTCACAGAAATCTATCTTTCCTATGTGATCTTTACCAAAACAACCCTGCTTCCTAAGTTCATGTAAACCAACTTCACTCACGTGACCTAGTCTAAGGTGCCAAAGATTGGTTCTATCAATTTTAGACTCGGTGAGATTTGCTGTAGAGACTAACACAGTACTACCTAAGAGTGTGTATAGGCCATTACTCATGGTACCTTTCATAACAACTAAAGATCCTCTAGCTATTCTTATGATACCCCCTTCGGCTCTATAATTGTATCCTTGTTAATCAAGCGTACCTAAAGAAATTAAATTTCTTTTCAGTTCTGGCACATACCTCACACCGGTCATAATCCTTTCTTGACCATCGAACATCTTTAGCCTAATGGAGCCTTGACCCAGTACCTTGCACAACTTGTTGTTGCCTAGAAGAACCCTCCCACCTTCTTCTTGAAAGTCTTCGAACCACGTCTTATTGGGAGTCATATGGAACGTACATCCGCTGTCCAAGATCCAGTCAGTGTTTGGATCTTTATCAGTGACAGCAAGAACTTCAGCGCTCTCATAACCTTCTTCTACCACAGCGGCTTCGCCTTGATCTTTAGGCTGACCTTGACTCTTCTTCCTCTCAGGACAGTTTTTCCTGAAATGTCCTTCCTTATGGCAGTGAAAACACTTGTAGACCTTGCCTTCTTTATTGCTTGAGGATGGAGTTTTGGACTTTTTCCCGTTCTTGTTCTTTGGCTTGTGAGAGTCCTTTTTCTCAGACCTTCCACGAACAAGCAATCCTTCTGCAGTTTCAGTGTTGGTGCTGGCCTCAATCTGTTTTGACTTTAGAGCCATAAGAACTTCTTCCAGACTTAGTGTTTCTCTAGCGTGCTTCATGGTTTCAACGAAATGACTAAAAGACTGGGGTAAAGAATTCAAGATCATTATGGCCTGATCTTCATCATCTATCTTTACCTCTATGTTCTCTAGGACAATTATGATCTTTGAGAAATCATCAAGATAGTCTTCAACTGGCTTGTCCTCGTTCATCTTGAAGCCGAAAAGCTTTCCCTTAAGATAAACCCGATTGGTGAGTGTCTTCGTCATGTACAACTGTTCAAGCTTGAGCCAAACCCCAGCAGCTGAGGTTTCCTTCGAGACTTCTCTCAGCACCTTGTCGCCAAGATACAGGACGATCGTACTGTAAGCCAATTCAAGAAGATCTTCTTTCTCCTCCTTCGTCATTGTCGCCGGAAGTTCTTTCTCGCCCTTCAGAGCCTTCGCAACCTTCATTTGAACCAAGATTGCTTTCATCCTCTGTCTCCATAGAGCAAAATCTCCCTTACCATTGAAACGCTCGATCTCGATCTTTGTAAAACCCATTGCTCTGTTCTTGATTAGCTCTGATACCAATTGTTGAACTATACTTCGAACGATCAATCAACCACACAAATAAACAAAGTTCACAAAGATCACAGATTGGATCTTGAAATAACAATCAAAAGAATACACACAGAATTTACCCTGTTCGGCTTAACTGCCTACATCTAGCAACTTCACTAATTAATGGAGATTACAACAAGATTGAAACAGTTTCTCCTTTTTCAGAAACTCTCGTGTTTTCCCAATCCCCAACTCAGTATATCACAGTGTACACTAATGACTTAGTCTAAGAATAATCTCTCGTATCAAACTACTTCCCAACCCAGACCTTTTATAGCCTTTACAAGATTGTGAAAATACCCAAAATATCCTTACTCAAAATGTACTAACTCAGCAAGACCTACTGACCAGTGGTAACTCAGCAAGACCATGTTGTCCTGAACACAGCACGAACATGTTGACCTGTATTAACACCTCAGTACCATGCTGACCACATCCCTGACAGGTTGGCTTACAATTATGCTGACTTGATTACCCATCATCATTCTTGTAATAGAAAACAACAACGACTTACAATGCTGACTTGTTGACTCAGCATCATCAGCAAGTGATAGAAAACAACGACTTACAGAATTCAATAAAAACTCAAATTCCTTCCTTTCAAGTACTTATTAATATTAGTCATATTATTTATGATTTATGATTAATTAAAATTGCTTCCGCTAAATTAGTCACAATACCTCCAACAAGTGGTATCAAAGCCTAGTCGGTCAAGCGGCTAAATCAAAAAAAAATTATTTTCTCCAAATAATCAAATCCAGCAAAAATAGTATTCCTCTCCATGGCAAGCACCAATGTTGGGGTTTGGTGTCCTATAGACAATTGTTCTAGGATATAAACTTAATGTAAATGAAGTGTTCTTTATATCATTTGTTTTAATGAGATATGGTTTCATAACTATATACATGCAACCTCTTTTAAGAACTAAATAAAGTCTAATAAAAGGAAATCCCTAAGTTTGTTTAAAGTGATTATAAAGTGTTCATACAAGCATGAAGTGAGACGAAACTTTATAATAAACTAATAAACTTAAAACCACCCCAAGTCAAGTAATATGTTTAGAAATAGGATTGACATATCACTGCTGAGACTTGCATGTAACAATGTCTTCTATCGAGACAGAGAGCTGGTCTCACGAGCTTCAGATAATCAGATATCTGGACAATTACATGGATCCGATGAAAGGGAGTTCATCAGGATTGGGGACCCGACTTGAGATAACAGGATGGGTAGATTCATCCTTGTCACCTGTTCATATCATTGGTATTAATAGGTATAAGTAATCCTCAGACTCAAAGGAATGTTAATTAGTGATTCTGAATTATGGAATGTGATGCTTTGATCCTGTTGTAACACGATCCATAACAGAGATAACTCTAGGGTGTGAACGGCAGATGTTGAGTATCACAGGAAGTAATTGCAGGATAATTATACATTTGATTGAGCATTTGTCACTCCCGATAAATGGGAGATACGTCGAAGGATCACTTGTGGAAGACTTGACTCTAAATCCTTGCGAGGTGATAGCTTAAGACTTGAAATGCAGATTTCACTTAACCTATCTAATTGGAGTTGACTCGGCCTGTACAAGTAAAACGAACGTCTCGCTATATGTGACTTGACATTATCCATAGTCATAAGATTCAATTCAAGGATGTAGTTGATAAAGGATCGAATTATACTGTAACTAATACGGAAAGGTCAACGACAGAATCAACATGTCTTCTTATAGCTCTGGGGGAATGTTTCGGATTTGCTAATCATATTTTGCGTACTCATTCCGTTATGCAAGGATTAAATATAATTCTATGAAAATTAATTTAATAGTTGCATACGGCTAAAAGCAATAAGAAACTAATGGGTCACACATAAGACTTTGAGCCCAAAAGAGAAACAGATGTTAATTAATTGATGGAAGCCCAACTGAGTCCACTAAGGCCGAAATTTACATGTATTGGGGTATATATACTCTCATGTATCTAAACCCTAGTTAGATAGAATTAGGTTACTGAATAAGAATTTAATTCGGAATAAAATTCTTATTAGTTATTATCTATATATCTAAATATAAAGATAATAATAATAACCTGATAGAATAATAATAGAAGGAATTTAATCTCATTAAACCTCCTAACTTATTTATCCTTTTATTAATTTAATTCACAATCATAATCTAATTAGAATTGTTAAAATCAAATTAATTGTTTATGTATTTTATATACATAAAATTGCCCCCCCCCCCCCCCTTAAATATAGAAGATACGAAATTGATAGAATTAAAATTGGATGAAAGTTAATTTGATAAGTTAATGTGATTAACCTAAATATTACATAAATATTTTATGTAATCAACCAATTAAATTTATTTAATTGAGTCTATGTATGTTTGGAGTTATGGACATATTTGGACCCTCTATTTAGTCTTTTGATATTTTTGAAATAGGGCCTGCGAATCCTGCCTATCTACTATCTATTGTAATTTCTCCTCTCATCTAATTCCCTTCAAGTTAATTGAAGTTTTCTTTAGTAGTATAGAAATTAATATGTAATTTCAAGGCGCCATGGAGAAGACGGAGGACCTAAAGAGAAATATGTAATAGTTAGTATTTCCCTAGGTTTGACCTTTTATTCCGTTTCTGGCTCAACGGAATAATTTAGATAATATGTCCATAACGCCAATGTATGTGTCTGATGTATGCTAAAGCAAATCAAGACTAGGTTAGATTATGAGACTTAAAATAAAAATTTCTCACTAATTAAAAGTTAAGTAAATAAGCAAGTTATTAAAATCGGTTGCCCCTCCCTAATATTATAATTCAGCCGGCAGTACTGGGGGCCTTTGGGTCAAGCTCGGGGGTCTTATGGTAACACCTGAATTATCGAAAAATCGTTTTTCATGAATATGGGGTAATACTTAAATTGGATTATGATAATTGGATGGGTAAACTCATGTTATCATAAACTAATGGGCAATATGGTTGGGATTAATATTGTCACATCCGACCCTAGACGACCCCAATCGGCATTGGACGTGAAATAGAAAGATTATAATCAACACTTAATAGTCTCCAAATATCATAAATATCACTTTTCTATGTATTCCTCTTAAATGTATATTCTAAACAAATCCATATTCCTATTACATTAAAACCTCAACATATTTACCAACTTCATCATATTACAATTAAATACTAAAGTTCTAATAATAATTCTAACAATAAGCAGCAATCTGATTCTCGCCTAATCGGTCGGTAACCTTCTCTCTATTTTGTACTTTTTCACCTAAAAACATTAAAACATTTAAAAACGTGAGACAAAAATCTTAGTAAGAAACTATCCGCTATAAAAACCAACTTTACTTAACATAGCTACATATATACATTTATAAAAGAATTTAATCAAAACCTTATAAAATATACTCAAAACTTAAGTTTATAATATAATCATCAAAACCTTATAAAATATACTCAAAACTTAAGTTCATATAACTTTGTATATATAATGCATCTTGTTAAAATGAATCAAAACAAATAAACGTTTCATCAAACCAATTTATAATCAAATAAATATTTTATCAAACCAACTTGTAATCAAATAAACGTAAAGCCTTATATCAAAATCAATCATAACCGAAAACATAATCCAAATGAACTTAAAACATTGTATCCATCCTCGAGTTTTTCCCCTTAGGTATCAATCCATAACCACATATATAGTCGAGACGTCTCTTAACATTGCTTATCCCATATGGTCTTACCCAACACTTCACTGCCATACCCAATAGGTCTTCACACGGTGTACACAGGTCATATCCCTCACTGAACATGGTCTTCAAATATAAAACCACCGATCCGGACGTGACAAATATGAATAGCATATTAGTTACTAATGTGGTTAGTAACCCAATAACCTAGGAATCACATTAAAGATGTGATTGATTACATGAATCTACCTAACAAATGAGACTAGCTTGTTGAGTACACTCAAGGTGAAATCTCAGGAGTTAGGATCCTAGCTCACTAAAGGATTTGTGAAATTCTTCGAATTAATATGGAGGGCTATTAATTTGGCAAAATAGTGGGAGCAATTTAAAATAAATTAAAAGACCTATAATTTTAGATTGATGTGCTTTAAAACAAATGAATAACATACGTTTACTCTTTCTCACTCTCAGGTTAAATTAAAACACTCCTAAAATCATGACTAAAACAAATCTGCAAAATATACTTACCGATAACAAGTTAAACGGTTCAAACTTCACCGACTGGCATCGCAACCTCAAAATCGTTTTGAAGTTCGATAAGATAGGGTATGTACTTGATACATCGATACCCCCTACCCCGGCTTGTGATGCTCCCATCGAAGAGATCAATGCTTACCTGAAGCATAAAGCTGATGATGATCACGCGGGATGCATCATACTTGCATCAATAACACCGGAATTGAAAAGGCATCATGAGGAAATGGATGCCTATTCCATGGTCGTGCACCTGAAAGAGTTGTTTGGGAATCAAACTCAGTGCGAACGCTACGAGATAACGAAGCAGTTATATAGATGCAAGATGCAGGAGGGCACATCTGAAATGACACATTGTGTCAAGATGATTGGCCTTATTACCAAGTTTTCTAGTATTGGAGATGCGATGGATCATGAACTAAGTGTAGACTTACTTCTTCAATCCCTCCCCGAGAGTTATTCACAGTTCATCATGAACTACCAGGTGAATGGCTTGCAAACCTCTCTTGAAGAGCTTGCAAATATGCTCGAGACAGTCGAGCCCAATATGAAAGAAAATGAGGGAATGCCGGCCCTTGCTATTGAAGGATCACAGAATAGGAAAGGGAACCCTCCCAATCCTAACTATCCTAAGAAGGGCAAGGGGGCCATGCTCACCGAAACAAAGGGGAAGGAAGTGAAGAAGTCCAAAGAAGAGTGCCACTTTTGTGGTGAAGACGAGCATTGGAAAAGAAACTGTTTGGTGTACCTAGCTTCCCTCAAGAAGGGAAAAGTCGGGACTTCAACATCTGGTATGTTTTATATTGAAATAAATACAATTTCATTATCTGAATCTTGGGTATTAGATACCGGATGTGGATCTCATATTTGTATGAATATTCAGGGACTCAGACGGACTAAGAAATTGAAGAAAGGAAGCATAAACTATCGAGTAGGAAATGGAGCAAGAGTTGCCGCCCTCGCTGTAGGAGATTATGCTTTGAGTTTGCCCTCTAGGCTTGTAATAGAATTAGGGAACTGTTTGTATGTTCCAGAAACGTCTAGAAACATTATTTCTATTAGACGTCTTGTTGATGACGGTTTTCATATTTCAATAAAGAACAAACATTGCGATTTTTATAGAGATGGGATTTTCTATTTTTCAGGAATATCACAAAATGGGATTTATGTGCTAGATGACAAAATTTCTATATTCACGATTGATACCAAAAGACATAAGCTAGATAATTCAACTTACTTGTGGCATTGTCGTTTAGGCCATATAAACAAAAGATGCATGCTTAAGCTACATCAAGATGGGCTTATAGATTCAATTGATTCTGAATCATTGGAAACATGCGAAGCATGTTTAAAAGGTAAAATGACAAAGACACCCTTTAGCAATAAAGGTGAGCGTGTATCAGACACTCTAGGATTAATACATTGCGATGTATGCGGTCCTATGTCAGTCCAAGCAAGAGGAGGATTCAAATACTTTATAAGCTTCATAGACAACCATACCCGATATGGTTATATCTACTTGATGAAGCACAAGTCCGAAGCTTTTGAGAAATTCAAATGCTTCAAGAATGAAGTAGAAAATCAATTAGGAAAGAAAATAAAGATACTTCGATCCGATCGAGGTGGCGAATATCTTTCAGATGATTTTCTGAATTATCTAACTGAATGTGAGATATGCTCACAATGGACACCTCCCTATACACCACAACACAATGGTGTATCCAAGAGGAGGAACCGTACCTTACTAGATATGGTACGATCCATTATGAGCATAGCATTACTTCCAAATACATTCTGGGGCTATGCCTTAGAAACTGCCCTCTTCACCCTAAATCGAGTACCAACTAAATCCGCTAGTTCCACACCGTATGAATTGTTCGTTGGTAGGAAACCCACATTTTCATTCATGAGAGTATGGGGTTGTTCAGCATTTGTCAAACGCGTAGCGTCAGACAAACTAGATTCTAAATCTAATAAATGTTTCTTTATTGGATACCCTAAGAAAACTATGGGGTATTACTTCTATCATCCAGATGATCAGAAAGTAATAGTATCCAAGCATGCAACCTTCTTAGAGAAAGAGTTTCTCGAAGAAACAGAAAAGGGAAGCATGATTGAACTTGATGAAGTTCAAGCAGAAGAAACGCCGATTGAAACAACAGAGGCGGTTGAGGAACCCGAAGCAGTCCCATTGGATGAGACTCAAGTGCCACCTACTCGTAGATCATAAAGAGTTCGTGAACTCCTAGTTAGATATGGTTTTCTAGTGGGAGATGATGATGAGGTTCCCGTGTTAGACGACAAACCTGAAAACTACGAAGAGGCTCTTACCAGTCCAGATTCTAAAGCATGGCTCGAGGCCATGGATTCTGAGATGGATTCCATGTACACTAACCAAGTGTGGACTTTGGTTGATCCACCCGAAAGGATAAAACCCATTGGGTGCAGGTGGATCTTCAAGAAGAAGACTGACATGGATGGAAAGGTTAGCACCTACAAAGCTAGGTTAGTAGCGAAAGGATATCATCAGAAACAAGGAATTGACTATGACGAAACTTTCTCTCCGGTGGCTATGTCCAAATCAATCAGAATAATGCTCGCTATTGCCGCTCACTACGATTACGAGATTTGGCAAATGGATGTGAAAACAGCTTTCCTAAACGGAAACCTGCTTGAGGATGCATATATGATGCAGCCTGAAGGTTTCATATCAAAGGATGCAACCAAGGTTTGCAAACTACAGAGATCCATTTATGGACTCAAGCAAGCATCGAGAAGCTGGAACAAGCGTTTTAACGAAACCATAAAACAGTTTGGTTTCGAACAAAATTGCGAAGAAGCTTGCATTTACAAGAAAGCAAGTGGGAGCTCAGTTGCATTTCTAATATTATATGTGGACGATATATTATTGATAGGAAACGATATAGCTCTACTACAGTCGGTGAAAGTATGGTTATCAGGTAACTTCTCCATGAAAGACCTTGGTGAAGCAGCTTATATACTTGGTATAAAGATCTACAAAGATAGATCAAGAAGACTACTTGGTCTTTCACAGGCTACATACATTGAAAAGGTGCTAAAGCGGTTTAGCATGCTTGAATCGAAATGAGGTAACTTACCCATGGTACATGGAGTAAAGTTAAGCAATCATCAATGTCCTAAAACCGAAGATGATAAGAAGCGCATGGCTGTAATCCCGTACGCCAGCGCAATCGGTTCGATTATGTATGTTATGCTTTGCACTAGACCTGACATAGCATTCGCGTTAAGTATAACGAGTCGTTATCAAGGTAATCCGGGAGATGAGCATTGGAATGTCGTAAAGAACATTCTTAAGTACTTGAGAAGGACTAAAGACATGCTCCTAGTGTACGGAGAAGGGGATCTGAAAATAGAAGGATTTTCAGATGCCAGTCATCTCACAGATGAGAACGATTTTAGATCCCAATCAAGATACCTGTTTATCTTGAATGGGGGCACGGTCAGTTGGAAGAGTTCCAAGCAGGTAAGCGTAGCTTTCTCTACGACCGAGTCAGAGTACATCGCAGTTGCGGAAGCAGCAAAGGAAGCGGTTTGGATTAAGAATTTCATTACAAAACTTGGTGTGGTGCCTGACATTGTAAATCCCATTACTATGTAGTGTGATAACAATGGAGCTATTGCAAAAGCAAAGGAACCACGGTCTCATAATGCATCCAAGCATTACCTGAAGCGATACCACATTGTAAAGAGATTATGGAAAGAGGAGATGTGAGAATAGAAAGAGTACCTACTGAGGACAACGTTGCATATCCGTTGACAAAGCCCTTAACCCAGAAAGTACATGATCATCATCTTAGTTCTACTGGGATAAGTTGTAGAAACAATTGGCTTTAGTCCAAGTGGGAGTATGTTGGGGTTTGGTGTCCTATAGACAATTGTTCTAGGATATAAACTTAATGTAAATGAAGTGTTCTTTATATCATTTGTTTTAATGAGATATGGTTTCATAACATAACTATATAAAGGTAACCTCTTTTAAGAACTAAATAAAGTCTAATAAAAGGAAATCCCTAAGTTTGTTTAAAGTGATTATAAAGTGTTCATACAAGCATGAAGTGAGACGAAACTTTATAATAAACTAATAAACTTAAAACCACCCCAAGTCAAGTAATATGTTTAGAAATAGGATGACATGTCACTGTTGAGACTTGCATGTAACAATGTCTTCTGTCGAGACAGAGAGCTGATCTCACGAGCTTCAGATATGCAGATATCTGGACAGTTACATGGATCCGATGAAAGGGAGTTCATCAGGATTGGGGACCGACTTGAGATAACAGGATGGGTAGATTCATCCTTGTCATATGTTCATCTCATTGGTATTAATAGGTATAAGTAATCCTCGGACTCAAAGGAATGTTAATTAGTGATTCTGAATTATGGAATGTGATGCTTTGATCTTGTTGTAACATGATCCATAACAAAGATAACCCTGGGGTGTGAACGGCAGACGTTGGGTATCACAGGAAGTAATTGCAGGATAATTATACATTGGATTGAGCATTTGTCACTCCCGATAAATGGGAGATACGTCCAAGGATCACTTGTGGAAGACTTGACTCTAAATCCTTGCAAGGTGATAGCTTAAGACTTGAAATGCAGATTTCACTTAACCTATCTAATTGGAGTTGACTCGGCCTGTACAAGTAAAACGAACGTCTCGCTATATGTGACTTGGCATTATCCATAGTCATAAGATTCAGTTCAAGGATGTAGTTGATAAAGGATCGAATTATACTGTAACTAATACGGAAATGTCAACGACAGAATCAACCTGTCTTCTTATAGCTCCGGGGGAATGTTTCGGATTTGCTAATCACATTTTGCGTACTCATTCCGTTATGCAAGGATTAAATATAATTCTGTGAAAATTAATTTAATAGTTGCATACGGCTAGAAGCAATAAGAACCTAATGGGTCACACATAAGACTTGGAGCCCAAAAGAGAAATAGATGTTAATTAATTGATGGAAGCCCAACTGAGTCCACTAAGGCCCAATATTTAACGGGGGTGGGGGGGGGGGCGATTTTATGTATATAAAATACATAAACAATTAATTTGATTTTAACAATTCTAATTAGATTATGATTTTGAATTAAATTAATAAAAGGATAAATAAGTTAGGATGTTTAATGAGATTAAATTGCTTCTATTATTATCCTATCAGGTTATTATTATTATCTTTATATTTAGATATAATTATAGATAATAACTAATAAGAATTTTATTCCGAATTAAATTCTTATTCAGTAACCTAATTCTATCTAACTAGGGTTTAGATACATGAGAGTATATATACCCCTTACATGTAAATTTCGGCCAACCCTAGCCATCTAGAGAGAGAATTTCGACCCCCTTATTGAGGACGAGATCATCTATCGCTTCCTTCCGTTCAATTGATTTTCATCTCTTTCTCTTATTCCTTGATCTTGTGTTGATTGATTGATTAGAGGCAATCTATTCTTGATTGCTTTTATACGGTTGAGTTCTAACTTGATTTCATCTTGTGTTTGTTTTGTGCTCGTGAACTCGGAGTAAGAGTTGAGGGCACTTTGCTTGCAACGGTAGATAGTTCATCGAAAGGTATTTCCTTCTATCCCTCTTTATATGAAATAACGATTAACGGATCTTGGGTTAATGGAAAAAGGTTAAAAATTTTATATTTCCGTTGCCATACGTTAGCCTATTTCCCTTCAACCAACTCAACACTCGTTGTCCCAATTTTCAACAGTGAAAATTATGATTTTTGGAGCATCAAATTCAGAACGATACTGCGTGCTTCGAATTTGTGGGATATTGTAGAACAAGGAACTCCACAAAATTCTCCATCAGCAGGAACCAACTCCAAAATCAGCCAACACCGCCAAGCCGATTCCAGATCAGCAAAAGGAATTGACCCGGAAGGATGCAGATGCACTAGCAAAAATTCACAATGATGTTTCATACTCAATTTTTCCAAGAATCATGAATGCCACCACGGCTAAACAAACTTGGGAAATATTGAGAGATGAATTTCAAGGGACTGCCAAAGTTCGCAACATCAAGCTCCAAACTCTTCGGAGAGATTTCGAGAACCTTAAAATGAAAGATGGCAAAGGTATTAAAATCTACTCGTCAAGAGTTAATGAAGTTGTGAACCAGCTACGAGCTTATGGAGAAGATATTAGTGATCAAAGAGTTATCCAGAAACTCTTGATTACACTGACTGAAAATTTTGATTCAATCGTCAGCGTTATCGAATCCAATGATCTTTCCCAGACATCAGTCACCGACGTACTAGGTACTCTACAAGCTCATGAAGAAAGAATTTGCAGACGAGTAGAAATTCATTCTGAGGGAGCTTTGCAGTCCAGACACAAAAATAAATCCTCTTCTTTCAGATAAAAAAATAAATCGGAAGGAAAATAAGGCCAAAGTTCGGGAAATACTTGGAGATCCAAAGATGGAGACAAGAAAGGGAAATTTTCTCCTTGTGGCATATGTCAACTTACGAACCACTTGGAGAAGAATTGCTGGAAGAAAGGAAAACCCAAATGCAATTATTGTCACAAATTTGGTCACACTGAACATGATTGCAGAAACAAGCCACAACAGCAAGCTGCAGTCAGTCAGGAGATCCAAGATGAAAAAGATCACTTGTTCGTTGCTGGTCAAGCTGCTACAGAAAATAGATATGTGGATCAGAATACTAATGGGCTGAGGGAATTGAAGATTTATGTGTGTAAGAAGGTCAAAGCATCGGCAAGAGTGGAATAATTAGCTAGCTGGAATAAGGTTACAATAGGAATAAGTTTGTTATGACCTAGCTGTTGAGCTGACAGGAATTCGGTTATAAATCTAATAGGGGAAGAGAGCGAAATATGCAACATTCAAGCTGTTGTATCTACACATCTCTTTGAAAGATTCATACAAATCCTACCTTGTTAACACTTTTCTCTGTTTTACTATGTTCTGATGTTAGTACAGTACTTTGTTCTGTCTAGAATTCTTCACGAAAAGTAAATGCTGTCAGAATATCAGTTTATTTATTTTTCAACAATGAAATCATGAATTTGACCGATTATTTTTCTTTTCTTTTGTTCATTTAGGTTCAAGTTATGCTTCTATTATGCGCTTTGGGTTCATATGGGTTCTTCATAAATTATTTCCAAGCATCTAGGCTCTTCAACTTCTACACCTGAATCAACTGGCGCATTACTTGGCTTGAATTTGGATTACACTGTAGTGTGTAGAAGAAATTGGAGGAGATGCTTGTGATAGTCTTTGTGCGAATTCTTCTGAATGTGCTTGATAATACCTTCTCTCCCTTGAGTAGCATTTGATAATCCATAACCAAATTGATAGTTTTGAAAATAGTTGATATAAGATCTCCCTTATTTTTATTTCTTAGGGTTATAACTTTATAATTCTGATTCTAGCTTAATTTTGAAGTTGTAGAGGTGCTGTTGCTTTATTGATTTGAATGTTCACCTTCCAAGAAAATTGTGTATAAACTTGATGAAACCATTGGGTTCATACAATTTTTGATGTTGAAGAAGGGTGAAATGCTTAGGAATTGGAAAAGACCCTGTATCAACCTAGTTTTACCTTCAATATAACCATACACACTTAATATTTGCTGGTTCATCTACGAGTAAAGTGGGTGTTAATGGTCTGTTGTAAAAGGAAACTATAGACCACATTTCAGAGAAAAGGTTTAAAGTCAATGCAAAAGATTACAACAAGTTATATGAAGAAGTTGGTGAAGGTGTGAGCGCCACTGTTTATAGGGCTCTCTACTTTCCACTCAAGGAGATAGTTGCTATCAAGCTTCTTGATTTGGAGAGGTGCAACAATGAGCTTTGAATTTTTGCACAAGTCTTAGACATTTGTTAATTATTGGGCTGGATATTTACTGGAATTTTATCTATTTTTTTCCTTGTTGCGGTTATGATTATTCTGTTAGTTGGGACTTCATATGCTTGCTTAATGTATAGCATATTTGTATATGCTCTTATTTAGGGGTGTGCATTACAAGTTGATATGTGTGTCACTTCTACCTTCCATCATGTGCACGGGTTTTTCTTCTTTCTTAATTTACAGTCACATAAAACCTTTGCCACTTGTGTCCATTTCATTTACCATTTTCCTGTCATAAGTTAATCATTCTAAGTACTCTCACCTTTCCCTTGCATCATGAACCTTGAGTATCTAAAGCATACATATTGCAGCAGGACTTCTACAATGTACAGATTAATTCTATCCTCCTTCCTCCTTTGCTAAATTTCAGTGGCTTATTAGATTTTAAAAAATATATTAATCTGCGGTTCATATGTGTTTGGTGTGTCATTGGTGCATGCTTCTGGTTTCTGGATCTCGTTATATGTTAAATATGAAATTTTACACTGCTACAGTACTTCAACAATTCCTGTTACAATCGATGCAGGATGGTATCCGGCGAGAGGTACAGGCAATGACCTTGATGGACCATCCAAATGTATTACGAGCGCATTGTTCTTTGACTGCGGGCCACAACCTTTGGGTTGTTATGCCATACATGGCTGGGGGATCCCGCCTTCATATAATGAAATCTTCTTATTCAGAAGGTTGTGAAGAGGCTATTATTGCCACATTATTTCGTGAGACTCTCAAGGCTCTTGTTTGTCTTCATGCCCATGCAGGGGCGGAGCCAGATGGGGCGGGGAGGGTCGGCCGACCCTCCGGTCCCGCCGGAAAACCCCAGAGTAGAGGTCTAGCCATGGCCGCGTAAAAATATCGCAGAAGATGGGTGAAAGTTTCACCCAACTTTTGCTCTTTTTTTAGGTTGCTGATACACAAAACGGCGTCGTTTTGTGCAGTACAAAACGACGCCGTTTTGTGCTGCAGCAACTTAAAAAAAAGGATGGAAAAAGCATTTATGCCCTTTCCATCCACAAACACAGGTGTACGCCCATTACAACGACATCGTTATGCTCTTCTTTTCTTTTCTCATTCAACAACAGAAAAGAAAAGAAGAGAAGGCTTGGAGGTAGGGAAAAATTCCCTAAACTGCCACAATTTTTTATAAATTTATATTCATCCAATCTTTTTTTTTCTACTCTCACTCAATTCAAGTAAGTTCTTTATTTTGTCTTATTTATTTTATTTTTAGGTTTTTTTATGAGTTCTAAATTAGAGATTTTAATTTAGGTTTTTTTAGGGATTTCTAATTTAGAGCTTTATTTAAGGGTTTAAGGCATTTCTAAATTTTAGGGTTTTTTTTATTGAATTGATAATATGATATATTTTAGGGGTTTTAATTTGATTGAAGATATTCAACTAAATGTTATAAAATTAAATAAATTGTTAGTGAACATTGAACATGCTGGAAAAAAAATTCTAGAGACGTTATACGAAAAGAAATTCTACATAGGGTGGAGCCCTCTCGAGGTTTGGGTCCTGGCTCCGCCCTTGTGCCCATGGTCAAATCCACAGAGTCATTAAGGTATAGTAGTTTGCTTATCTCATTTTTCCTTCGTTGCTTTTTGTGGTATGTTATGGTTGTTGTTGGGACCTATTGGCCTTATTCTTTTAGATAATATCTCAAACGAATATAAAATTGTGAGAAAAACTATATATATGCAAATAGTCGCATGTCGTTTACCATGTAGGAAAAGCTAATTTTTTTGGATTGAATATGTGAACAAACATAATTTGTTTTATCATCTTTCTCTGTGTGTGGGATGCCTTTCAAATTATATTTTTTTCATTATGAATAGAGAAACATTGTGCAAGAAAATGATCTGAATCAAGAATTGGCAGTAACAAAATAATAAGGCAAAATTAAACTACGGATTAAGCGGTAAATGGGCATTTGTTTATATATAAAAAAAAGTGTTCTTTACGTACAACTCACGGGTAAATTACATACGTCGTGTACAACTTTTGCCCATTTTCACACTTTGGTGTACAACCTTCAATTTTGCACACTAAAATGTACAACCTTTTGGTGACCTCCCACAAAAGTGTACAACCGGTATTTGTGACCGGTCAACACAAGTCAACATTGCCACATCAGCGAATTGACTATTCTAAAAATTAAAAAATTGATACATCTATTATGAAATTACTAAAGTACCCTCATCCCCTTCCTTCCAACTCCTCTCTCACTCTTTTGCTTTCTCTCTCTAAGTTATCTCCCTGTGACTCATCTCTTTCATTTTCACTTTCACCCTCTAACTTTCCTCTCTCTCTCTTTCTCTCTCTTTCTCTCTCTAACTCACGACATTGACAGTAAAGAAGGAATTACACTTGCGGGCAAACTCCCAAACTCGAATGGCTCATCTTCTTCTTATTTCCTTTGTCTTCCTTCTTCATTTCTTAATATTATTCTTTCCCCATAATATTAAATTTTTTTTCACAGAAAACTCAATCCCCATCCTTAACCCACATCCCCAAATTCTTGCCGCAATTATTGTTTCTGCTAGATATTCTCCCGTTCTTTCTCTCTATTATTTTCTGCGTTTTTTGAGGAACTTTTGTTTTTGGCAAAATAATTGGTAAATGATAAGCTAATAAAATGATTATTATCAAGATCTTAAGAATCTTATACAATACACAATTTATCATCCTTTTCTTTTCTTTTTTGGGAAAATTGGATTCATTTTTAAACAATCCATTAAATGTTGCTGTAATTTGTGGATTTCTTAGAACCAAGAAAAAATCTCCCAACTTTAATTGTGCTTTTATTTTCGATTTGATAACTGCTATTGCCTACAAAATCACAATCAAAATCAGGAGCTATCTTCTTCTTCTTCTCCATTGAAGGAGACTCAACACTAAGCAGAGACCTCTAATTTGATAGTGGAGAAATCGGAGTTTTTGTGGTGAGTTTTCTGATTAGGTGTAATCTTTTGTTTTGTTTTGATTATTTACGCACACTCGGACACGGAGGAACAGGATTGTCTCAGAATCTGACAGGTGTAGTTTTGGGTTACTATGGTTGCTGTTGCTGAATTTGATCATATAATTGGTGGCAAATTTAAGCTGGGACGGAAGACTGGCAGTGGATCCTTTGGTGAATTTATTTGAGAGTTTTCTGGCAAGTTTAATTCTCTTTTTTTGTCATGTAATTCCGGAATTTGATCCTGTAATTCTTTTTTTTTTTGTTAATGCTTATGAGTTAGAGAGAGAAAGGGAGAATTAGAGAGAGAGTGGAGAGTTAGAGGGAGAAATTGAAAATGAGAGAGATGAGAGTTAGAGAGACAAATGATATTTGTCACAAAAAAAATGGAGGGAGAAAACAAAGATGAAGATATAAGGTTGAAGAAGATGAGCGGGTCCCATTCTCATTAAAAATGGGTTAAAAATTGATGATTTGACATGTTGACTAGGTTGACCGGTCATTTTTACCTGCTGTAAGGTCACGAGAAGGTTGTACACTTTAGTGTGCAAAATTGAAAGTTATACACCAAAGTGTGAAAATGGGTAAAGGTTGTACACCACGCATGTAATTTACCCTACAAGTCACTATCTGAAATAGAGAGGATTACAGTATTTATAGTCAAACAATAACAATTATGTATAAAGACACTAATACCCTTATCTATTTGACACTAATATAGACAATTATATAACCTTTGTCTATATGACACCCGTATAGACAATGGTCTGTCGATATGACACTCATATAGACAATGGGTTGTCTATATGACACTAATATAGACGATGGTCAATATATTCTAACAGCCTCCCCTCAAGTTGAGATACTCTGAATTTCAACTTGCACAACCATAATCTGCATAAGTGTACAACTGCATCTTATGCAAAGCTGTGGCCATCTGAGGTCCTGTCAAAGGCTTTGTCAGTAAATCAGCAATTTGTTGAGAAGAACTCACATAAGGAGTGCTAATAAACCCTGATTCCATATGTTGTCTGACTATATGGCAATCTATTTCAACATGTTTCATTTGCTCATGAAATACATGATTAGCCGCTATGTGAATGGCTGATTGGTTATCACAATATAAGGGAATTGGCAATTGTGGTTGATACCTGAATTCAGATAATAAGTATGACAACCATTTAAGTTCGCAAGATGTTGTGGACATAGCCTTGTACTCTGCTTTAGCAGAGCTTTTGCTAACTGTTCCTTGCTTTTTGGACTTCCAAGACACCAAATTTTTCCCTATAAAAACACAATATCCTGTTACTGACTTACGTGTGATTTTGCACCTTCCCCAATCTGAATCACAGTATGCCTCCATGTTTCGCAAATCAGCTGCCACGCCATAGAACAAACCAACATTAATTGTGTTCTTCAAATATTTCACCACATGTATTGCTGTCTCCATATGTATTACTGTTGGATTGCTCATATACTGACTCAATTGTTGTGTAGCAAAGGAAATATCAGGCCTTGTGAATCCAAGGTAAAGCAACCTGCCAACCATTCTTCTGTATTTCTCTGGTTCAGTGTATAGTGGAGAACCTTCATCATCAAGTTTAACACCTGATGCAAAAGGACTAGTTACACTATGAGCTTCTGTCAATCCAGCATCCTTTATCAAATCCCTGATATACTTTGATTGAGAAATAAGCAAACCTTTGTTTGATCTTGCTAGTTCTATTCCCAAAAAATACTTAGCTTCTCCCATATCTTTGATAGTGAATGACTCATCCAAAGCTCTTTTAGTTTCTGCAATCAATTCCATTGATGTACCAGTTATAAGTACATCATCAACATATACGATTAATGCAAGGAAGTGGCCATCTGTTGTTCTTTTAGTAAATAGACAATAATCATGTATGGATTTCACATATCCCAATTGAATCAACTTGTTTGTGAAAGCTTTATTCCATTGCCTTCCATCCTGCTTAAGTCCATATAAGGACTTTTCCAGTTTGCAAACCATGCCCTGACTATCATATCCTGCTGGTGCTTCCATGTATAATTCCTCCTCAATTGATCCATGCAAGTAAGCATTATTAATGTCTATCTGCTGGATTGGCCAATTGTTGGTCGTAGCCACTGCAAGAAAAACTCTCACTGTGGTTACTTTAGTAACAGGAGAGTAACTGTCATGATAATCCACTCCATATGTTTGGTTATAACCACGAGCCACAAGTCTGGCTTTATACCTAGAAACAGTTCCATCAGGAGCATATTTCACTTTGAAAATCCATCTGGAAGTGATAGTTGTCTTTCCTGAAGGTAGATGCACCAGCTTCCAAGTTTTGTTCCTTTCCAAAGCTTCAATTTCTTCAGACATAGCTTTCTCCCATTTAGGATTCCCTTTGGCTTCATTATAATTCTTTGGCTCATATTCTTTATTTAATTCTGCCATATAAGCTGTATGCTCTTGACTGTACAAAAGAGAACTGCTTCCTTCATGAGAAATCTGATTAATCACGAAATCTCTCATCCATCCTGGTTTGGTATGCTGTCGATGAGGCCTGTTGGCAGCAATTGAAGGTAACAAGGGTGCAGAAGCATCAACTGTTGTCTCTACAGGCAAAGTTGAAGTTGAATCACCAATAAGAGATGTGTCTGTCAAATGATTATCTGCAGTAAGGACTTCAACTTCTTCATCATCCGATGGAATTGACCTGAAAATGTTATTAAAATCCTCATTGCCATTATGAGAATTAGCAACTTCCTGCAAATTGTGTTGGTTAGTTGCATAAGGAAAAACATTTTCAAGAAATTTGACATCTCTTGAGGTACACAATTGCTGTGTAATTGTATTGTACATTTTCCACCCCTTTTGTCCAGCCGAATAACCCAGATATATACTCAGATTCGATCTGTCGTCAAACTTTCCCCTCTTAGGATTGACATTTAAAACATACCCTGCACATCCAAAAATTCTCAAATCTGTGTAATTTGGTACCTTATTATACAACACTTCATACGGGGTCTTCCATTTCAACACTTTATTAAGAGACACATTTAACAGCACTGTGACATGAAGCATTGCTTCTCCCCAAAACTTGATAGGCAGTGAACCTTCCTTCAATAATGCCCTTGCAACATTTGTCAAACTCCTGTGTCTGCGCTCCACAACTCCATTTTGCTGCGGAGTGTAAACACAAGTTTTCTGATGTTCTATTCCATATTTCTGAAGAATTGATTGAGTGTTAGTTCCAATAAATTTTGTCCCATTATCCGTTCTTATACATTTCACCTCCATTTGAAATTGTGTTTTGACCAAGATTAAGAAATTTTCTAACAAACTGGCTACTTGATCCTTATGTTTGAATAGAATAGTCCAGGTGACTCTGCTAAAGTCATCAACAATTGTCAACATGTATCGATCTCCACTCAAAGAAGTCTTCTTATAAGGACCCCAACAATCTAAATGTAGCAAATCAAAAACTTTTATTGATTGAATAGAGCTATTACAAAAAGGTTGTCTGACTTGCTTAGCTCTTAAACAAACATCACACTGACTAAATTGCTGAGAGTTAGGAAACTGAAAAACATGTGACAATTTATCTGAAGCCATATGACCAAGTCTTCTATGCCACAAGAACACATCAGAACAATCTTCTTTAGCAGATAAAACTGTAAACTTATTGCTAAGCATACTATTCGGACTAGACAAATTCATTATTACATCTTTATTGAAGGATTCAGCATTCAAGTAGTATAAACCATTCTTTATTCTGCCCACTGCGATGATTTCCTCACATTTCAGGTCCTGCAAAACACAATATTCAGCCCAAAATTTCACTGTAATGTGTTGATCTTTCAACAGTCTACCAACTGACATCAAATTTTGCTTAAAATTGGGAACATACAGAACATTATGCAATTGCAAATTCTTCTGAAATAACACATCTCCCCTGAAACTGACTAATTATGTACTTCTCCTGTTGGTAGAAAAATCCTTTTTGTGTTTGTCAACTTGGTAACATTAGTCATTATTCCTAAATTTGAGGTCATACGTGTAGTAGCACCTGAATCTATTATCCATTCAGCATATATTTCAGGATTTCGAACTGAATTATTACCTGCACAAGCACCAGCAAAACCAGCGAATGCAGAAAATTCCTGGTCTGATTGTTTTCCTTTGATAGCTCTCTGAACCTCCATTTGCATTACCTCCAATTTTTGCAACATTTCCTGCATCGAATCTTTCCTGCATGCCTCACTATCATCAAAATCACAGTTAGATAAAGGAGTTTCGAGTTCAGAAGATGATTCTTGTGTCATATTTGCTTGGTGTTTGGCTGGTCCTGTTATCCTCTTCCCTTTGAACCAATCTGGATATCCTTTAATCCTGAAACAATCTTGACGCTCATGTCCTTCTTTTCTGCAATAAGTACAAACCTTATCCGATTTGTTTTTAGTCTGATAACCACTTTTTCCACTATTATAACCAGTGTTATATCCTTGTTTTCTACCTCCAGCAGACATATTAACAAACTCCACAACATTGTTATTTGTGCTTCCACTTCTTTGTTTCTCAATTCGTGAAAGAATTGAAAATGCCTTATTAACAGGAGGTAATGGTTCCATGATCAAGATTTGATCTCTAACATGATCAAACTCAGCATTTAATCCAGACAAAAATTGCATCAATTGTTCATCCTCAATCTGTGTTTGAGCAAGTTTCCTTGACTCTCCACAAGTGCAATTTTCAATAGGCTTCAATATTGCATATTCATCCCACATCATTCTCATCTTATTGAAAAAATCTACTAAAGACATACCTCCTTGAGTCGAACTACAAATCTCCTTGCGAAGTTGAAAGATAAGAGGACCATTACTTTCTCCATACCTTTGCTCTATCTCCTTCCACAATCCTTGAGCAGATTTTGCATGAATGAAGACTGCAGCCAATTCTTTGGTGAGAGAATTCAAGATCCAGGAGAAAACCAGATCATCCGTTTCTTTCCACTTCAAATGAGCATCTGAGGTTCGATCTGCTGGTTCATCGTTCTTCATGATGAAATTTGTCTTGCGTTTTGCACTAATGGCAAGCAACAATGCTCTCTTCCACAGATTATAATTCTTTCCATCAAGAATTATATTAACGATCATCAAACCAGGATTGTCACTGCTCTGGTTGTTTGATGAATTACCCGATGTGTTCATCGTCGATTCTAGATTAGGAATAGTACGATTTGAATCGTGATTGAAATCTTGATCTGAGTTGCGGTCGAAATTGCGATTAGAATTGTCACGATCTGAATTGCGATCGGAATTGCTTAATTCAGAATCACGATCAGAATTTCTTGATTCAGAATCGCTTGATTCTGATTCAACTTCTTCAAAACTTGAGTTCACTATATCAGCGTACGATCTGTACTGTTGTTTCTTTCTTCTCATTCTCCGATCATCTCAATTTCCAGTCGCCGGAATCTGGAATCCTCCACCCAGCTCTGATACCATATTAACCTAACTGGAATTGAAAACTGATGAAGAGAAAGAGATATTTCGTATATATGAAATAGAGAGGATTACAGTATTTATAGTCAAACAATTACAATTATGTATAAAGACACTAATACCCTTATCTATTTGACACTAATATAGACAATTATATAATCTTTGTCTATATGACACCCGTATAGACAATGGTCTGTCGATATGACACTCATATAGACAATGGTTTGTCTATATGACACTAATATAGACAATGGTCAATATATTCTAACACATATTAATACTACATATTAATACTACATGAGACTCAATTATGTCAAACATCATTAAATTATCCATGAAACAACATATCCCTATAAAATAGGATTCATCTTCGCTTTCTACTTAAAAAAGACAAAAAAAAATCAGTACTTTAATATACTCGGCAATAATAAGAAAGTAAAAATATTATACTTCAGCATGACCTACCACAACAATAAGTAAAATATTGATAATCATTAATTCTCCTCTGATAGTTCTTTTTTTTTTTGGAAGAATTCTCCTCCGATATTTAACATTTAAAGAACCCAGAATGTTTATTAATTCATGAAAATAGACGTAAATGATCTGTATTACAAAAACTTTTGTTACATATAGGATAAATGTCAAATATGATAAAAGAATAAAAAAATACTTGGTTTTGATATTCTGATTAATAGAAAATACAAAATTGATAAAATTCAACAAAATACCAATATTTAAGGGGTGTTTGTTTCACCTTTTCACATCTGCTGTTTGTAAAATAAATCTAATATGTGATTATGGTGTAATTTCCAAAAAAAAAAAAAAATAGAAAAAATCTAATAGAATGAGAATTATTTTTTAAACCTTAGGTACCTGTTCCCACGTAGTTTAGATTTGTTTTTGGTTTCATCAGGACCCTTGTGGTTGGCTTTGAATTTCTGATCAAAAAATAAATCAACGTTTCTGAATTAAGACTAGGGAAAAAAAAAAAGAATGGTAGATATCTTTTTACCTGACGTTTTTTTAGCATGTTTTTCAAACCGTTCCATACTGATGTCGAATAAATTTTTGCAGAATTTACATTTTCATGATGACATCTTTAACCTGCATAAACCAACAAATTGTTGGAAAGTTATAAAAAATAGGGAATTTTTACCGTAACCTGCATAAACCCATTTTCGTAGAGTGTAATTCACTAATTGGCTTACCCATCCTCTTTATAGCTGCACCTGCTTTGCTGTTTCCTTAATTACCATTTCACCCTCACATTTTGTTGCTATTATTCTCTCACTGCTTTACTCATTTCACAATTTGGATTATTACATCAAAATTCATTCTTATGTATATGATTATTGTCAACCCTCTCAATTGTTTTTTATTCATGTATCAGAAATTAATCCCTAACTTCAAATTGATCACAACAGTATTATTTTCTTTACCTTAGTTTGACTCATCCACTGTATCAGATTATATTTCGGTGTTTTGTTTTTATATACTATTTACAACATTAATTAGGGTACCCACCCACCAATTTAGAATTATATTATAATTACAGGTACATGTTCTGAATGAAGAAAACAAATATGTTTTTAATTATGCTTAGCAAAGCAAAATATAATGCAATATACTCAAATTTATACGTCATATTCAAGTTTAACTAAATCAAATTCGCAATATGTGAGATTCACTTAAGAATATTGTAAGAATCCATTCTTTTCGAAAATAGCAATCATAGCATAGTTGCATCATCGTCAAATTATAAACCCAAATCTGTAACAGCAAATCGAAAAAAGATACAAGTATGAAGAGATTGATGATAAAGAAACGATAAAACAATGGAGTAAAGTAAGGAAGCATATTGTTATGCGATTAAGAGAATGGCAATAAAGAAAATTACTCAAAGTTGAGTTATTGAGTTCTTGAACGGTTTACAAGTATATCTTCAACTTTGGGAATGAGCCTCACTCACTCCACACTATTTGTATCTAACGGCTTAGGAATCTACTAGTTTTAGACCCGTGCTTTGCACGGCTATTTGATTTCGTCATTATTGTGTAAGTATCTACAAATTTAAAAATTAAAACTTTAATTATATAAAATATTTACTAAAAAAATAATATTAAAATGTAGCATAATAATTTTTTTTTAATCAAGCATATTAATTTTTTAATTTATAATCCATTAAAATATTGAAGAATAATAAATAATTCAATCATTATTAAATATTTGTTTTGAAAATGTACTACTTTAATAACCATTGTTACAAATTATCCTTCAAAGTTGATAACTGATATAGATTTTTTCTAATAGAAATATTTGACACTTGAAATAACGAATTTGGCCTAACAAAACTAATAAACATAGGTTGAGTAGTTCTTAGAATAAAATAATTTTTTTTAGATTAACTTCCTCACATTGCAAACGGAAAGACAACAAATAAAAGGATAATGCAACAAATTATAATTTAAGCAATCTGAAGTCAGTTGCTGCAGAAATTTCAAAAGTTAAAAATTAAACAATGTCAACAAAGATGCAATCGTGACACATGTCTACGAAAGCAACATGACCTGCAGAGACAGTCTACACAATACGTCATTGATCAGATCGTAGAGGGCGAGAGAACACCAATTTCACTCTACGTTGAAAAAGTAGTTCACATAGTGTAGCCCTTAGAACAAACAGAAACCAAATTGTATATTACGTAGTTTCTTGAAATAAACATCATATACGTATGTAAAGTAGAATCCCATAATGAATGAAAACTTAACCATTTAACTATAAAAAAGATCCAATAAAAACCAATTTCAGTAAACGTGCAATGCCATTTTAATCTATGTGCTCACATAGAATAAGTTAATAAAACAAAACACATAATCAGCAATAACATCAGATATACAAAGGCCTGCATTAAGCATTTTTCATCTCAATTATGCGAATAGGGTATCCATTTTAGAACGTAAAATTAAAGGGAAATTGTGCCAGTGAATCACAATCACACTTAAATTTTCATGGAAAATAGATAAATGTGTAGATAAGTTCAAACATGTCAACGAAAAAAGTAAAAATAAAAGCGAAATCACATATGTTATATGAACTTCATTTTTCAATCAAATAATTAACCTCCTAAATTGCAAATTAAGAACACATACAAAGCGAAGAAATAACAATTTGGCTTTTCATCTTGAAGCAAAGTCAGAGGAAATGGGCATAGAATTCACTAAAGGTCCGATACTTGGTTTTAAATCTTAAAAACTAATGAACTTTTCACCATTGAAAATAAATAGTAAGCAACGACTTCAAAATCAAAGATCAAATAAGAAAGAAAATCACAAATCCATATAAGAGCACGAAACCTACATGATACCTATGGGTCGGGGATATTATTAAAAAGAGTAAGAAAATAGTTATACATATTCCAACTTACTGAAATCTAAAAATCTACATAGAATAAGCAATAATCCTATTTAATCATGCATAGCTTACCCTATATTGATATATATTCATCATATGTCACATGGAGCAGCATTCAAAATCCGCAGCTAATTACACTTCTCCAATTCCTCCATTAGGTCAAATCCATGCATGTCTATTCTCGCACCTAGTTATGTGATATGAATAGAGGGTGAAATTAAGTTCCTTTGGTAGGATAGTAAAATCACACACAAAACGATCTAATTACACTACATGAAATCTACATATAATTATAGTGTTCTAGTTTAGTAAATAACAGGTCGTTTAGGATTGACTTGTTAACTCGAAAGAGAAATATATATCAGCAAGAGAAGAAAAAATAGAGGTCACATTGTTATTCTATTTAGTATCATATCGCAATTATGTTTTATTAAGCACTCAAACTATTATTCCAAGACGCACTTGACAACTTCTTGTCAATTTTGAGGGTCTAATACGACAAAACTACACTATTTTGTTCACAAAGTTTTAATGCCGAAAAAACTATAAAAAGAAATTATCAAAAAAAGAGAAAACTATAATAATGATGGTTCAATTACAAATAATAATAGTATGTGAGTTTAATAAAACTCATTTGTAATTGAACCATCATTATTATAGTTTTTCTCTTTTTTTGATAAATTCTTTTTATAGTTTTTTCCGCATTAAAACTTTGTGAACAAAATAGTGTAGTTTTATCGTATTAGACCCTCAAAATTGACAAGAAGTTGTCAAGTGCGTCTTGGAATAATAGTTTGAGTGCTTAATAAAACACATTTGAAATATGAGAAATATAAGGGCTGGAAAAATTGTCTCGTCAAAATTTTATAAGCACATTGACATGCACACTAATAAAATTCATCTCACGTATGGACCAATTCAGGTTACTATTATGAGATCATATATTTTAAGTTGCCAATCCAACTAACTATTGACATGATAAAACTCCATACATTTATTTTAGGGATAAATACATCATTTAAACATTAGGAATAGAATCTAACAAAAATATCAAACAATATAATAACTTTAAGAAGCAAAAGAAACAAATAGTCCTACAATATGAAGAAGCATACCATGACAATCATTAATGACAATCAAATTGAAAGTAAGAAAACTCTAAGATTACAGCTAATTTGTTCAATTATGCAAGGAAATATAAAATAAGTACAGCATTACAAACCAAAGTGCAGCATGTCGGTGGAAAGAAAAGAAGGATGTGAAAAACTACGAAAGGGACTCATTCAAAGGTCCCGGAATTGGTAATGATATGATAATTTTTCTACAAAAAATTGAAAAAAAGGAAGAGAATTTTTGAATTATCAAGGTTAGGCATCATTTCAATAAACAAAAAAAAAATGAGAGCAGAGAATCAGAATTACTGTTAGTATATAGAAAACCCAGCCGGAAGCAGCACGAATCAGAGAGTGTCTGCTAGGAGGAGATTGAAGCCTTTCTCTGTCAACAAACAAAAACAAAAAATCAATAGAAAATCCCAAACATACATTTAACAATTAACATCATAGGTAGCATATATGTTAATCAATTTAAAAAAAAAACAACTCACCCACTGGACGACATAATTAGAGAAAAAAAGATGTGAACAATATATATAAACATGCATTTTGAAATTTGATAAGAAATAATGAAATTAAATTTATAGATACCTGAGAAAACCACCATTGTTGAAAGATTAATCGGTTTCATATTTGAAAGGGAGCATATTCGATTAGAATTTCAGAAAGGGAGAAGGAAACCGCAAGAAAAGAAGAACTGGGTACGAAAGAGGAACCAAAAGGGTGTTGCGTTTCTTCCGACCGATAGGTACAGTGGGACTGAACATGGATATCCCAAGGAAATCCATGGAAGATCTAGCAGAAATTAAATAATCGAGCAGCATCCATTAGCACGGTGGATAACCCCAATCAAACTTGTACTGGTAACTACAGAAAAAATGGTAATATAGAACTGAAGAAACGTGGAGAAAGGCAGAGGAAAAGAAAGTGGGGTGAGAGAAAGGAAACCAGTTTGTGGGAGAACGTGTATGGTAGTTTTTTTTAAAAGTGGACATTGGTTTGTAAGTTAGATAGTTGCGATTGTTTAATGTTTAATTAATAAAAAATAAATCTATCTATCTATCTATCTATTACTTTATTATATTCTAAAGTTCTAGATAAACTGTCTGACGTGTCGGTCATTTTCTAATTTCTCTTGATTATTTAATTTATTCCACAATCTATAGACGAAGATATTTAACGTTTACGGTTTCCAAACCCACTCCTATCAACTGTTTCTCCCTTTCTCTCTCAAATCAAAACCGTCTCTCAAATATCTACTTTATCTTCCTCAACTACTGCTTCATTTCCGATTTCATCTATTGCTTCTGTCTCCCTCTCCCTCTCCCCGATTTCAATCTCTCTCTTAATCCAAATCAGACGGTAATTTATGTTCATCCTATCACCGGGTTAACTCTCACTCACTCTCTCTATCTATCCATTTGCTTGGCCAAAAAGACTTTTGAAAGAGGTAAATTGCTCAACCTTTCCTTTTCTAATGGGTTTTCCACTTATATAATTAGAGGTAAACTTCCAATGTATATTGAAGAATTCATCAGAGATATGTCATTTTTATTAGATGGGTAATTTGTATGAGGTTCCCAAGAGGAGGTGGAAGGAGGAAATCGGGTTCCCAAGGGTAAGGTGGGTTTTCCAGGTACTTTTCAATTCAATTTCGAAAATGGAGTGGATTTATTCAAGAGGTAAATATTTTCTTTCTTAACTGCTCTTATCTTTTATTTCTTCATTTGTATGTTGCTTTCTTCATCGATGTCTGTTAATTTCCCTTATCTTGATGTTATTTCTGATGTCTGCTAATTTGCCATTTCTGTTTGCCTTTGAATGTGAAGTTCCAATTCCCATTTATGATGTCTGCTAATTTCTAATTTCCGTTTGCCTTCTGGTTTTTTCTCTTATACGCAGGGTGGTGATTAGGTTTAGGATCCTTCTCTAAATTCATGTATGTCTGTATGAATCTCCTCATTTTGAAATTAGAAGCAGGGTATCAGTACTACCAGATTTCTACTCATGAAAACAATTGCTCACCGACTCTTCCCAATTAAAAAAACATATGAATTAGCAAAGATTTTATTTATGAAGATTCGAGCTAGAGTTGCAATCAACTAAGAGCATTAGAGGTTTGTGCCCTTTAACTTGCAGTCGAGTTTGATTTTCCTTTCTAATAGCAATGTGATGGATGACCTTTTTTCTTATTCAATTATTACCAGGTGAGCAACTATGCGTTAACAATGCACCAGAAGCAGGCTCAGCAAAGCAGCTCAATGCCTAGCCGTTTCCACGCAG
The DNA here is from genome assembly GCF_963576675.1 of Euphorbia lathyris. Classification (NCBI taxonomy): domain Eukaryota; kingdom Viridiplantae; phylum Streptophyta; class Magnoliopsida; order Malpighiales; family Euphorbiaceae; genus Euphorbia; species Euphorbia lathyris. The sequence continues at coordinate 35,590,914 of NC_088919.1, forward strand.
GATGTATTTCTTTCGTTTTAGTGCTAGACTGCAAACATGGCTTTTTATTTTTTCTTCCCAATTAAAATAAATATGAATTTCTCTTTAATTGATTGTCTTTGGTGCTTAAATTTCTCTCCATATACTATATTCAATCGATTTTTATGATTAAGTTCATGGAGTCCTAAGTAAGCCATGATTAGCTTACCAGGATATTAGTAAAGCTCTTGATCCGTTGGTCTCATGCTTTTTTCATGGTACCTATGGTTGTTCTGGATGCATTAGATGATCTAAGCACCTTGGGAAGCAGGTTTGTTATCTACTAGAAACAAGATAAGCATACATGCCTCTTTAATTTTTGTATTTTATGCACTGGATAAATATGATGGGGTTAAAGTTTCTTTTTTTTTGTGCTTCTCCATGTGTAGTGTATTTTGTCTATGTAGACGACCTATTTGTAGGAATCTGTGATGTAATAGTTAAACATTATTGATTAAGATCTATTTTATTTTTTAGTCTCTTCCCTGCTAACCCTTTTAACGAGTTGTATTGAAATTGGTTGCCCAATGCATATATGCTTTGGGAAAATGACATTTATCAGCAGATTAAAAATATCTTTAAATTAATTATTTAATAATCTCACAGAATGAGATTTGAATCATATGAGTTTAGGAGGCTCCAACAGCAGTAAGTTCAAGAAAGGGGATGAAATTCAGTACAACTCTATCTATAACCATCTATCTGTGTATCTATCTATTACTATTATATAAAGCAGCAACCTCAGTTGCATTTCTTCTGGATTCGCGTATTTAAAACACCACGATATTTCTTAGAATCCAGCTGCCCGTGTAATTTGCAAAGTTAGTCATTGTACATGCTCCAAATTGTTTTCTTTTGGGATTTTTTAGATTTCAGAATATGGATTGTTTGCAGCTGTAGCATCTTCAGGTTAGATTAAATTTCATTATGAATTTACAAAGGCTTTTTCAATGCTCATACAACCTTTGGTGATAATGAGGAAGATACAATTGATGTTAGACCTATTTGAATTCTTCTAAAGCCGTTATGCTTACTCTACTTCTGAAAAGACAGAATATGGTTGTTATTTAGAAATTGTGGCATCTACATGATAAAACTTAGTACTTAGGTAGGTAAATCGTTAGTCTTCTCTATTTCAATTTTCTCTTTTATTGGTGCATTTACGTTAAATATGCTTAGAATAGTTGCTATTTAGGCTATTCAAATTCATAACATTGTTGTTTTGTTGAGAATAACTACTATTACATTCAAAATATGGTTTAATTTATTGGTATTCTGTTTTATGTTTTAATGCTACACCTTAGTAAGTTTGGGATTAGAATGCACAAGGTAGGAGTTCATTTTGGTGGTCTCCCTTCTGATTGTGTTTTCTTGGTTGTATCAAATTAAAAATGCAATTCCTGAGAATATTTTAGTGAGAGATCCTAAGTTGGTTTCCTTTAGACTGGTTGCATTTGTGATCTTTCTTTATGAATTTGTATTTACTTTTAAATTCTTTTCCCTATATTTGGTATGATTTTCACTTCAGATAGCTAAACATCAAGGAGTTAGTGTGTTTCTGTCACAGCAGGTTGGGGGTGAAGTGAAATGACCAAATAAATTTCTTATAGATCGTACCAGGTAAAGGAAGTTGGAGTTGATGTCAGCATAAACTACAAAAAGGAGGACTTTGTTGCATGAGTGAAAGAAGAAACTGGTTGGAAAGGTTTAATCTTCTTGTGGGTCACAGAAGATGCCTTTGTCAACTAGAATATGGGATCTGCAGTTTCATTTTGGCAAGCTTCGGAATACAGGTTTACCAAAATAATTCTCTATTCTTCATGATAATTATCACCTCATAGGAATAGATAATCATGCATGTGTTTCATTCATTCATGCATGAGTGTACCAAGTTAATGTTATATCTGCTGATAGAGCTATCTAGCATTTTCTCTTATCGCCATCAATTTTGTGTTTTAATTGTTGAACAGGTGTGAGAAGAAGCGGTTCGAAGAATAAGCAGAAATAGAGAGGAAGCAGTTTTCTATAAAAGCAGGTTAAACAGTTATAGAAAATTGAGTTAATATTGGTTTGTGGGGGAGATTAATGCAGAAAATAGGAAAAGGAAAATTATAAAAATTCTAAAAACGTGAAAAATTGACAATTGAACATTTAATATTCTGCTGAAGATATAGTAATAGATCCTTAAAGATTCATCATATTGTTATCTTTCTTGCTGTTTGGTAGCAGAAATCATTTTGGAACTTGCTAAGTTGTTTTTATTTTTCACTGTAATATTGTAAAATAACTAGCAGAGATAGTATAGTAAGGGATTTCAATCCACTATAATTGGATTTAGTCATTCCAAATATGTATAGAGGCAACTTGAAGAGCTTGATGATAATAGTAAGAATATTGTGTGGCTTTTAATGGTGTTGTACAAAAGAAACTCTCTATTTGGCTTCAATTAAATTTGATTATTTTGTGTTTTTTTGTTACATTAGTCATCTCTTTTTAACCATTTTTTCTATTAATTTAATTACATGTTGATGTTTCTGTAGCAGAATCTTACAATTGGAAATACTCTATCCTGCACATATATTTATTTTTTAGCATTTCTGAGTTTCGTATCTACGTTTGTCTCTTTCAGTGGCGGAGCCAGGACTTATAGGTCGGGTGGGCTAGACCGTGGATAAAAAAAATTTAAATACTACGTGTTGGACTAGATGTTACGGGTCGGGTTAGACCGGCTCATCTTATTTTTATAAATCCCAAAAAATCCTAAATTAGACCCTAAATTAATTATAGGGATAAGATACCAATTTATGCTCCATGTACAAAATAACATCAATATAGGCTTAATGTTTAAGAAAGGGTACCAATTTAGGTCTTGATAACGAAACGAGACACGTCATTGATATTACTCTGTTAAACTCTGTCAATTGTACGTAGAGAGAGAAATCAGAACTTAATGAAGTAATATGAATAACGTATCCAATCCGTTCTCGAAACCTAAATTGATACTTTTTTTAAACGTTAAGTCTATATTTATATTATTTTGTACATGGAGTCTAAATTGATACTTCTCCAAAAATCATAGGCATATTTTGGTACCTTATCCCTTAATTATAATCACTAAAAAATCTTTAAGCAAACAATATATTAATAATCCCTAACATAGTAAATAAATCATAATGGAAATTAGAAGTTGTGTAAAAATTAAAAATGATTGAACAATTGAATTTTTAAAAAAACTTTGGACCAATTTGGAAAATTTATCAAAATTTGATTTGCTTTTGTCCGGAATAAAAAAGAGAGAAAGGAAAGAATTTAAAGTTATCAAATTAAAAGATGGAAAGGGCAGGGGCAATTTCGCCTTCCATCTTTTAATTTTTTTAACCTAAACAGCTTAAAACAAAGGGCGATATATTTATTGACTTTTTTTTTTTTGGTTTGTAAGTGTTTTCACCGCCGACAGCAGTGACTATTCACTTTCCCAGATGGTTTGCACCTCTATATATTTATTGACTTTGATTATGCTAAATATTAAATTACTATTAAAATTTTAATTAAAATAATATCTTTTCGTGGTTTATTTATGACGATTTTCTCATATTGAATGTATGAGGTAATTTATAAAGTTAAAAGAAAAACGGGTAATTTTTTTTATGATAAGAAAAACAAAAGGTCATATCATTGCATTTAAAATACAGTTTCAAATAAATGTTTCACAACATAGCTTAGTTATTCCAATTAAATTTTATTATTAGCTTTGCTAATGATGAAAAAACGTATAATTATATTTTTTTAAGAGAAAACATATAATTATATTCAAAATATAGTTTTCAAAAGAAAATTCAATAGTATTGACTGAATTCTTTATTATTTTTTAAATTCTTTAATGCACCATATATTAAAAACAATTATAAGAAATTTTAATAATTATAAATACATTAAAAATTTAATTTGTGAATTCTTAAATATCTACACAATAGTAAAAAAATAAAACAAAATAAACCCGTGCAAAGCACGGGTCTAAAACTAGTTAGTAATACTATACAAATGACACATAAGCAATCGAATAGGGTGAGAACCACACATCAGCATTCTTTCTACTCATTTAGAATATAGTATAGATATAGATAGATAGATAGATGTGTCGTTTTTTCAGATTTTTATAAATCAAATTGCTGATGTGGCATTTTCTTAGATTTTCTGTATTTTTCTTTACTTTTACTTTATATAGTCTCTTCCTCGCTAGCCTTAAGACCCGATTATGTCTCTAATAAACATTGGGGTCTTAGGATTTTGTTCCCAGACCACATTCGGGTTCTGATATCTATGTTTGCTTTGTAATTTGAAGATTCAATTTTTATCTTCTCTATGTTCTCTTACTCGAATCGATGGTCTATGGGTTCTACAGTTTGTATATTTTTTTTATGTATTATAAAATCAGTTATTGTACAATTGTTCGTCTACTTTGCTATTATCCGAGAAATTTAGTTTGAATAGACACAATTCTTTTTTCCATGATAATTTTGATCGATTTTTTTGTTGTATGGATTCTAACCTGGGATTTGTGTTTGATGGTTGATCAATTATTGTCTTGAACTTGTTTTGATCTGTGTGGATAAGTTTAGGATTGTAAGCTAAATTTAGAATAACGTAACGTAACGTAACCTTATAATTCAAATAAGGATTATAAGCTCAACTTGTATATCCTTAATTTTCTTTTATTTCTTTAAGCTTTCATTTATTTATAAACGATCATTGAGCTTACAATCCGTAATGTAACGTAATAAACACAATCTTTATTTATAAATCCTTAGGATTGTAAGCTAAATCTATAAATCCTTAGGATTATAAGCTCAAGTTGTAGATCTATAACACTGTAAGCTCAATCTATAAATCCTTAGGATTATAAACTCAAGTTGTAGATCTATATCATTGTAAGCTCAATCTACAAATCCTTAAGATTGTAAGCTCAATCTATAAATCCCTAACATAACGTAATGTAACGGAACATAACGTAAATTAGAGAAACATAACGTAACGTAATGTAAGATAACATAATGTATCATAATGTGACATAAGGTAACGTGACATAACATAATGTATCTTAACGTAACGTAACATATTGTAACGTAACATAACTTATCATAACATAAGGTAGTGTAACGTAACGTAACATAACATAATATAATGTAACGTATGTAATGTAGCATAATGAAACTTAACATAATGTAACATAACATAACGTAATGTAATGTAACGTAACGCAACGCAACGTAAAATACCGTAATGTAACATTAGCATAACGTAACGTAACTTTGCATAATGTAACATAACGTAATGTAACGTAACATAATATTAGCATAACGTAGCGTAACTTAATATAATGTAACGTAATGTAACATCACGTAACATAACTTAACGCAACCGTGAGCACGGATTTTTTGACCCTCATGATGAAATTATATTACCTTTTCTTGGTATGTTATAGGTGGACCCCACGCCGCGTTGTACAGAATCACGGACTAGAACATAGTGAGAAAAGCTACAAACGGCTCTTTGTCTCTAATAATCCATGAGTGTGAAAAACCCGAACAAGGTACAAATCAATTTTAGAAACCCGTAAATCTAAAACATGAGACTCTCGATATCTATTCATATTTTACCATTGCCATTTTCATAATCTCAATTAGTTTTCACATCTATACTATATATAATTACGGAAGCAGAGAGAAATGAGAAGAAGTGTTTTAGAGGTCTTTTTAATGAGTTGTCAACGTAGTAAAAAATCAAATTAAAAATAATTAATTAATTAAAAATAAATATTTAATTAATTAAAAATAGCAAATTTAGACTAGCCTATTAATTAAAATAATAAAAGAAAGCAAGAGTTACGGGGAGATGAAAAAACACAAAGCAAAGGAAATCCAAAAGTCACAAATAAACTTCTATATAAAGCATGATAGATAGTATTCCATCATTATATTCATTGGTCACGATAGATAATATTATATTTCTGAAGGTAAATATTCGATTTTTTTCATATGTTGTAGTTATTTTGTTCTCAATTATGTTGTTGTTTTATTTTTATTAAACAATAGTTGTTATAGTTTCATCTTTCAGATTTATTTCTGTTGTTACCCAGGTTCTATACCTCTCGCTATCTTATCTATGTTTTCTTTTTTATTTGTCTTTTTTTTTTCTCCAAACTGATAGCTTCAATTGAAGAAATCCGACAGAAATAGAAGATGCATGAACAACTAAAACCGGAAAACACAAAAGTGTCAAAAATTACAAGAAATTCTTATGTTTCTCAAGGTAACTATTCGATTTTTTTTCATATATTGTAGTTATTTTTGTTCTCAATTGTGTTGTTGTTTTCTTTTTATTAAACAATAGTTGTTGTTGTTTCATTTTTCAGAGATGAAATTCCATTTCTGTCGTCACTCATGTTCCATACCTCTCGCTACCTTATCCATGTTTTTTTTTCAAAATGACTAAAATAAAGATTTTGTAAATTTGTATTCTTTTTTAGTATATGTTGCTAGGTGTTATCGTTTCGATTGCTAACTCTTAACTAAAATTTAGATTTTCGGCTTTATATGAACTCAATTTTTGGCTTTCTCAATTGTGCTGTTGTTTTATTTTTATTAAATAATTGTTGTTATAGTTTCATCTTTCAGAGATGAAATTCCATTTCTGTCGTTATCCAGATTCCATACCTCTCGCTACTTTATCCATGTATTCTTTTTTATTTATTTATTTTTCAAAATGACTAAAATAAAGATTTTGTATATTTGCATTCTTTTTTAGTATATGTTCCTATGTGTTATCGTTTTAATTGTTAACTCCAACTAAAATTTAGATTTTTGGCTTTTTATGAACTCAATTTTTAGTTTTAATTGAAGTTAGATTAATTTTTCTAATTCGGAACCTGTTGAAATCCACTCATTTTTTTAGTTTGAGTTTAGCTAATTGATATGGATTGTATTTTTTATTTTTATGCATTTTGGTACAAATAGATATAAAGTTTCACATGATAGTTGTTCATTGAAGTTTGAGACATATTAAATAAAATATTAAAGAGATATTGGAATATTATACTTACAATGAAGTTTATTTCAATATAAATTATGTTATATTATTATTATTATTATTATCAAGAAGTTATTTTTTTCCAATTTTCTAGACAAGGAGATTGTAAGCGTCTAATACGCTTGATAAGATGTTTATTCTTGAAGAATGTGGATTATGCTAGATACGAATTCAAAATCAAGGTAAATAAAAATAAATTTTGATGCTCAAAATCCTAAAAATGTACATTAATTATGGATATTGAGATAATTGTTTTTGCAACATTGGCTTATATAATTTTTAACTATTATATTATGGTTCGTACAAAATTGTTAGTATTTCAAGAGTTTTTAACAGATGAAAATGAAATATGATCATAGGACAAATTATTGAAAAATATTAATTAAGAAAATATTATTATTTGAATCTCTTCAAATTCTCAAATGTTGAGCATAATGATTCTAATTAATATAATTAATTTCACATATTAATTATAAGACGTTTTTTTTGTACTGAGTGGTTACAGTTGCGATTTAATTCTATTTAACTAAAAGTAATTTATGGACTTAATACTTCATTAAGAAAAAATAAAATGTTTAATTAATGGGCAAAAAATATTTTCACTCTCCTCTTTATACGCTTATGTCTCGACATTTTCTCTTATTTTCAAAAAAAAAAAAAAACCCGAGAGGAAAATGGTTCTCTCCTAATTATCTTTTTTGTCCCTTCATTTTTTTTTCAATTCTTTTATTTTTTTTCTCACTTACAAAATTCAAGAATATATAATTATTAGAAAATATTAATGAAGTCAAATAAGTGATATCTGCGAGTATGGCTGATATTCTATATAGTGAAAGAATGAAGAACAAATTAATCGAATGTCTTGATGAGATATTACGAGATGAAAATAGGAGAAATCATCATCTTAAACTGATTCAATTAGATATATTGGGTTATTGTAGCAGAATGAATAATTGAATTCGAATACTTGGTGATCATGAAATTCCATCAACCAAAATAATTATCATCAAGATGAATTTGTGACTAATTCTTACGAATTTTATTTTTTTTATATGTAACATATTGAATTGATAAAGTTTCTACATATGCAACATTAGAAAAGTATTGATTGTAATAGTTTATAGAATAATATATTGATGTTGCTTCCATTTTAAAGTAGATTGTAATTCTTTTGTATCGTAGATATAATATTTAATTTTAATTATATTTTAATTCAATTATATTATCGTAAATATAATATTTAATTTCAATTATAGTTTAATTCAATTTTTAGTTTTTTTATTATATTCTAATATATTTCTTTATTAATCTGCTATTTTATTATTATTGTTTCACAGAATAGTTGGAATATGAAAATGTATTAAAATTTCTAAAAAGTACAAATCATTGAATTTTATAAAAGTAAATAAATCATTAATCTTTAGTTAAAATTCTATAAAAAAGTAATCAATAATTTTTAAAATTAATTTAATTTGAATTATCATTAAAATATATATATTAATTTCAAATATACATAATATAAATTTTTTTCATAGCATGATATAAAATTATTTAAAAGTAAATATGTCAATTTATTTATTTATCTAAATTATATAAAAGTTTCATACCCCGTGCATCGCACGGGTTTTCGACTAGTTATTATTATTGTTGTTGTTGTTGTTGTTGTTGTTTCCCAGATTACATGTAGAAAGGGGATTAAATTAAAGCATGGGTTATAGTGATGCATTTCTCTATAAAGAGTCCTTGAGTTGTCAATCCCTAACGTAACGTAACCTAAACAATCATTGAGCTTACAATCCCTAATATAACGTAACTTAACGTAACTTAATATGAGATAATGTAACATAACTTAATGTGATGTAACATAATGTGACGTAACATAACTTAATGTGACACAACGTATGTAACTTAACGTCTTAACGCTACCTAACGTAATGTAACTTAACATGATATTAATAAATATAAGCTCACTTTATAAATCTTTAGCATTGTAAGCTCAATTTTTACTTGAAGGGCTGGCAATCAGGGAGTGCAAATTACAGGCATCCCAGCTAGGCTGGCACCCCTGGGCAAAGCACCCGATCCCAAAACCAATTTATTAAAGAGAAACAGAAAAACAATAGAAACAACATAAGGGAACCAGTTAAGCAAATCTGTAGATTTTCCATCCTCCTAAGTTACAAAGAACAGAGGAGATACAAAAAAGTGGTATATCAGTCCACCAAACAAAGTCTGAACTCATTCTACCATGTTTAGCTAAAAGATCCGCAACTTGATTGCCTTCGCGGAAAATGTGAGAGACCACCACTGACATTGAGTCCAAATTAGCCAGACATTTTAACCAATCCTGCCTTAGCGACCACGGCACCATTTTGGTTCGACTCTTCAAGGCCTGCACCACAAACGTCGAATCGCTTTCAAGCCAAAGCTGCATCCAACCCCTATCGAAAGCCACATTAATTGCTGTGATTGCAGCTGAAAGTTCAGCAGCATATGAAAACGTTGTCCCTAAATGGTATGAAAAAGCCCCCGAGAATTCTCCGGAAGCCGATCTGTAAACCCCGCCACAACCCGCTGTACCTGGACTCCCACTAACAGAGGCATCTGTATTAACTTTCATCCAGAAAGCCGGCGGTGTTTGCCAGCGGACTGGGATTATACGAGGAGCGCGATGTCTACGGATTGGGAGCTGTAATTCATTGAGCGTTTTCTGTTCCGTTATCGAGTTCCATATAAAGCCCCTGCCGAGCTTGCCGGATTCCTGAAGAGAGTGCCATAGCCTGCGCAAAATTATCGAGATGCAAGGAGTCTCATTCTCAAAGATCGCATCATTTCTCGTTTTCCAAAGAATCCATATGTTGTTGACAATTGTAGATTTCCAAAGAGTCCGAATTTGCGAGCTAAATTGCTGTTGCATCGCAGCATTGATCAAATCCAGCAGGGAACCCGAAGTAAACAGTGCTCTACCAAAAAGTGATTCAATTAAACTCCAAACCTGCATAGCAAAAGGGCAAGTTAAGAAAAGATGGGACGCTGTTTCCGTGTCTGTTCTGCAGAGAATACAATGGGAAACCACATGGCATCCTCTCGCTCGCAGCCGATCATGTGTTGCCAAGGCCCCCAGAATTTCCTTCCAGCAGATTATTGAATGTGATGGCGGGATGCTTCTGTCCCAGATGAAGCGACACCACTTTACTTCCACTGAGTTACCTTGCAGCCAAGCGTAGAAAAGCTTTACACTGAAGACCCCCAGAGTTGCCGGCTTCCAAACACAAACATCTTCCCTGTCCTCTCCTTCCCGAATAGCTCTGATCCGGCACTCCACGTCACTTGACACCAAAGCTGGCAAGTTACTCCAGATTCCATTTCTGAAAAAATCACTAACACATTCTGTAGCTTCCCTTCTATGCCTAGCGTTTAACCCAACCTGATCCGCTATTGAGGGATTTATCCAAGCTCCATTCCAAAAGCTAAGCTTAGAACCACGGCCTAGCCACCAGAAGCAGTGAAGGCTTATCTTATTGTAAGCTTCCTTCACTGAATTCCAGATCGTGGAAGTGACATAGTTCCTAGGAAGTCCCGCAGAATTGATAAAACGGGAACGAAGCAAGAGAAAGCAGAAGGAGTCATCCCTGAGCAGCCCCCAGGCCATCTTTCCGAGCAGGGCGAGATTCAGAACACGAAGATCTTTCATGCCCAGACCACCTTCCTTCAAGGATTTACAACAATTTTTCCACGAGACAGCCACTAATTTTCTATTATCAATTGATCCTGTCCAGACAAAGTTCCGAATGCAGCTATTCAAATGAGCGATCAGAGCCCGGGGCCATTTATACACTATAAATGAGTGGATGAAGCTTGCATGAATCACAGAGTTAACAAGGGCAACCCTCCCTGCCATTGAAAGACATCGCCCCTTCCAGCGGGAGAAATGTGACAGGATCCTATCTGATAACCCTTGTAAATGCTGCTTGCGAGGCAGGCCAACGAACAGCGGGACGCCAAGGTAACGGAAAGGTAAACAGCCCAGCTTAATACCAAGCTTATCTCCCAAGCTCACCTTCCTGCGAAGCGGGATAAAATCAGAGAGGAACAATTCAGATTTAGTCCAGTTAACCTGCTGGCCTAAAAGTGACCCATAGGTTGTAAAAACTTCATTAATTATCCGAAGATTACTAATCGAGGCCTTACAGAAGAGGAGAACATCATCTGCATACAGTAAATGTGTCGGAAAGTTTTTAGACCTTGAATAACTCATTGGAATGATCTTACCCGCCGCTTAGAGATGCAATAACCAGCGGCTAAGGAAGTCATCTGCGATGGCAAAGAGGAGCAGAGACAGAGGGTCTCCCTGTCTGACACCTCTAGAGCACCTGAACAAGCCATTAATTTGACCTCCAGTCAAGATAGAAATGCGCACCGAAGAAAGAATATTGAGGATCCAGTCCAAGAATTGGACTGAGAATCCAAATGCCTCCATCACTGTTAGCAAGAAATTCCAGTCAAGTGTATCAAACGCTTTTCTAATATCAATTTTTACAGCCATATTACCTCCAAAGCATCGCTTTTTAAGCATATTGGTACCTTCTGAGGCCAGAGCAATACATTGATGTATGCTTCTCCCAGCAATGAACCCGTATTGATTGGGGGAGATAATCCTAGATGTGATCTCAGACAGTCTGTCAGCCAGGATTTTAGAAATAATCTTGTAGCCAAAATTGCTCATGGTTATTGGCCTGAACTGGTCAATAGAAATCGCATCATCTAATTTTGGGATCAGAGCCATTAAACTCGAGTTCAGACCCGGAATTACTTGCCCAGAGTCGAAAAAGCTTTTAACCATGGCAAATATGTCCGAGCCCACAATGTCCCAGAATGTCTGAAAAAACTGACCTGTGAAGCCATCAGGTCCGGGAGAGCTATTGCTATCCAAACTGAAGACAACTCTGCGAACTTCTGAGATATCAGGGCAGGCAGTCAGCGCACAGTTCTCCGAACTCGTGACCAGACGAGGGATGATTTTAAAAATCTTGGCATGTTCATGTGGGTAGTTGCCATTTGACTTGAACAAATTGCTAAAGTAGTTCTCAATATGCGTATCAATATGGCAGGTGTCTGAGACCAGCTCGTTGTCAATCTGCAAGACATTAATTTCGCTGTGTGCCGTTTGAATTTTAGCCATTTTATGAAAGAATCCTGTGTTCCGGTCTCCCTCCTTCAACCACTTTATTCTGCTCTTATCTCTCAAATAAGTTTCTTTCTGCTTTTGCACCACATCCAGTTCATCATGTGCTGCTAATTCACGCCTGTGCAGCTCCGAGGAGAAGCCGGAACTGATAATTTCCTGCTGAACCTGGTTAAGAGTGTCGCTGGCTTGCTCAATTCTGACATCCAGAATCCCGAAGACATCTCTATTCCATCTACGAAGTAAGCTGCGCAGATGCTTCAATTTCGCACACAGTGATTGCATAGGCGGTAAACCTGTACTATGACTTTCCCAAAAACTCGCAATCACCTCACGCAAATTCGGGTGCTGCACCCACATGTTCTGAAACCTAAAGCGAACTAGCTTTCTAATTCTTTTCAAACTTCTGAACAGTAAAGGACAGTGATCCGAGTGGTGCCGTGTCATAGCCACGCTGCTGTAAATATCCCAATGATCGGAGAAATCCTCAGAAATAAGAGTGCGATCAAGCTTACTCTCCACCCTAGCGGAGCCAGAACGCCCATTGCTCCAAGTGAAAATCAGCCCTTGCTCATGAGGCTCAATCAGCTTAGCTTCCTCAATAAAATTGCGAAAATCCCTGCAAGGTCTTGAAGCCGGAGCTCTGCCCGTTTTCTCGTGCGAACCCAGGATAGCGTTGAAATCTCCCATAATCACCCATGACCCAGGCAATAAAAGCCTTAGCCCTTCAATCTCACTATACATATCACCTCTTCTATTTGCCCAGACACTTCCATACACAAGACATATATAACTAGTAATTCCCAGATAAGCAAAACTTAACAAAACAAATTGCTCATGAGTAAAAATAATTGTCACAGACGTAGCCAAGTGGACCTGCGCAAAAACCCATAATGTAATCGGATTCCTTTGGTTCGAGCTTACCATAGTCATCCCAAGACTCTCCCAGTAAGAGCTATTAACATTATCAATGTCAACCATAGGCTCAGCTAGACATAAAATGTTCGGCTTATGTAATTTACATAAATTGGTAAGATGTCGCTGTGTATCGCGATTATTAATACCTCTACAGTTCCAGTATAGAACATTCATTTGTATCTCTGAGGCAGTGTACTGACCCATTTAGCACGAGTTGATTATGTCTTAGTGTCCTTCCTCCTTGCTTTATGTTTGACTGACTTTGATCCTGCTGTTTCCCACGTCCCATCCTCATCATCTGCCATGTCTGCCCATGACTGGGTATCCTGGTACAGGTGGTTGTCATTCAAGTTTTCTGCTCCTAGTGAAGCAGTTCTGTTATCCAGATCAAAATCCGATATACTCCCCCCATCCTTTAGCTATGGACTACCCGCCAGAATAATCTGGTTCTGAACGTCTCGTGACATCTCCTCTTCCTCTTCCTCCTCTGAGGCCCCTAACCCCTCTTCATCGCTCGACGGGACCTCCTCATCTTCTAATCCCGCCTTCACCCCTCCTTGGTCACCTTCTCTCGCATTCTGATTCAGAGGCTGTAAATCCTCAATGATTATGTTCGTTGCCAGTTTCACAGGAATGTCCAGGCGAACTGGCTCTTTAGTAACTTTCTTACCTTGCATTCCTACTGATGCTATTTTTCCCGTATCAGGTTTTTTATTTCTCTTACAGTCATAAGCCATGTGTCCGATATTCGAGCAGACTTTGCAAAAGCTTGGAAGCTTTTCATATGCCACCTCTATCCACAATTGTTTACCTTCACGTTCAATCCCCAATTTTACTGGCAGGTCTGAGCTTAGATCCACATCAACCAACATTCTTGCGAAGTGTCCAAAGTCACCCTCTAGCGTTGCTCTGTCCACCCTGATCAAACCGCCAATGCAACTTGCTATATCGGCTAATATCTGTGTGTCCCAGTACTCCCATGGGAGAGAATACAGTCGAACCCATACTTGCGCTGTGGTCGATTTTTCCGTGAAAGGGTCAAAATCCGGAACCCAAGGTTGTAAACGGAAGGTCCCCGGCTTAACATTGAGAACCCCTTTTGCCAAAACTTGATTTTTTAAAGTCTGTGATTCTAGTATTACATGATAAAACCTTCTTCCAATTGAAATCAATCTCCAAGCGTCTTTGATCCCCCAGATCCTAGACAAATTCCTCTTCAGGTCAGCCACCTTCCAAGGTGTGTCTCCCTTATTCAATATTATTCTTCCGATTAGGGATGTCGAGCAAAGAGCAATTCTCCGATCGTAAGCCTTTTGAGAGATTTTTACTGTCTTGATTCCTCCAATGTCCGAGATGGCTGCAGACGAAGGAGGAGTTTCGATAATGTTGGTTTTGAGAATACCGGCATACGATTTCGATAGTGGCTGCGCGGGAGTCGTCGGTTGCGTTGCTCGTAACTTTGGATTGAAGAGAACTCTCATGTCCACATAGTCTTCGTTCAAGACAGAATCGGCCGGTCCGGCCATGGCAGCCAAGGATTCCAGCAATCGCCGATGAGGCGGCTAGGTTTTCCATAATCCCTTGTAAGCTTAATTTATAAGTTCTTAAAATTGTAAGCTCAATTTGTAAATCTTTAGATTTTTTATATTTCTTTAAGCTTTCTTTTATTTATATACAAACATTGAACTTACAATCTTTAACGTAACGTAATAAATGTAAGTTCAATTTATAAATTCTTAGAATTATAATCTCAATTTATAAATTCTTAAATCTTTAGGATTGGAAACTCATTTTTATTTATTTATAAACAATCATTAAATTTATAATCTCTGGAATTCATATATTCTAATGTGATATCAATGCCAATAGTAAATATGTAATATCATCCATTTTCAACCTAATTGCAATATAAATAAACATTATCATCAAATTCACATTAGTTTTCTTCTTAGTTTTTTTTTTTTTTTTTTTTGCTGCTGTTTCATCTATTTGTTTTGCTCCTGCTCTGCGTTTTTGCATAGCACCATTAATAAAAAAAAAATAATAATAATAAATAAACATTATCATCAAATTCCACTAAATACAAAGGACATGATTCCAATATCATAAAAATTGCTAATTTGACATAATCATGGTCTATTCACACCACCAAAAAATCATACTTCCTCCATTCCATTATATAAGTCATTCTAAGATATTTCACACAAATTAAAAAACATATTGGTTAACTAAAAAAATTCTCTCTCATGTCACTATTAGAGAATAAGCATTGGAATAATAAAAAACACATGTACCAATATAAAATATTTAATATTTGGACCAAAAAACTAAACAAAAAGTTCTTGCAATCCTAAAATGACATATATTTAGGGAAAAACCTAATTTCCTAGAATGACCTATATAATGGATGGAGAGAGTATTTATTTTGAAATTTTTACAATACGCCTATCCATTTAAAAATTGACAAGTGTTAAAGTAATTAAATATAGGGATAAGGTACCAAAATAGACCTAAGGTTTTTGGTGAAGTATCAATTTAGGCTTAACGTTCAAAATAGTATCAATATAGGATTAATGTTTACAACATAATATCAATTTAGGCTTAACGTTTACAATATAGCATCAATTTGGGCATCACGTACAAAATAGCACCAATAAAGGCTTAATGTTTACAAATAATACGAATTTAAGCTTAACGTTTATAAAATATATACAATTTAAGCTAAATTTCATAATTAAATTAATCATATTATATTTTTTTTCTATTAACTATATATGTTTCTTTTTATTTAGTTCTATTTTTTTATTTATTATAATACAATTAATTTTTATTCTTGTCCATTAAGATCTTATATTTGTTTTTCATCGACCATTCCATGATTCCTAAATTCCATAACTCATGTAATATATGCAAACTAAAATAATATTGATACATGTCAGTGTTCGAAATATTGTAGATATTCAATTACTTTTAGTTTGCATATATTACATGAGAAATGAAATTCAGTAGTCATTGAATCATTGATGAAAAACAAATATAAGATCTTAATGGGCAAGAATATTAATTAATTGTATTATAATAAATAGGAATATAGAAGGGAAAGAATATAATATGATTAATTTAATTATCACATTTAGCTTAAATTGTATATATATTGTAAACGTTAAGCCTTTATTTGTGCTATTTTGTACGTGAGACCAAAATTGATGCTATATTGCAAACGTTAAGCCTAAATTGATATTGTGTTGTAAACGTTAAGCCTATATTGGTGCTATTTTGAATGTTGAGCCTAAATTAGTACTTTTCCAAAAATCTTAGGCCTATTTTGATAACTTATCCCTTAAATATAATTAAAAAATAAAATTACTTTAATTTTAATGTCCTTCTCCTTCGTGTCTCCTTCTGTTCTCCTTCATTTCCTTTTTTAATCTCCATCAGCAACTACCCCAAAAACCCAATTATGTTCTACTTCTCCTTGGCATCTCTATTTTCTTCATTGTTTTTTCATCTATTACAAATCTCATTACTGACATTTATGCTACCTCTTTCCATTCATATTCCAGTAAAGCTTTTCATCTTGTTCTTCAGCTTCCAAAATTAATGCCTGTAAAGCTTTAGGCCCTGTTTGGTAAGAGCGTTTTGTGATAAAAAGAGCGGTTTCGACCAACTTTAGAGGTTTGACCACTGAAACCGTTAATCGGAGTGTTTGGTGGAGAGAGGTTTGGGAGAGAGTTTTGGGATGAAAACGCTAATTTAGAAAAAGCTCTTAAAATGGGCTTTTTCAATTAGCGTTTTGCAATATGAAAATTAATGGACTTCTTTAACCCTAATAGATAGACTCTCTCTTCTCCTGCGCCAAAATTAATGCCCTTATTCGTCTTTTTGAACAAACCGCTATTATCAATCAGCTAATTTTTACCAAACAGGTCTACACAAACAGCTAATCAAATCAGCTAACAGCTAACAAATGTAATCAGCTAAGTTAAAAGATGAAATGAAGAGAGAGATTTCTTGAGATAGAGGAAGAATTTACTTTAACGTGATAGTTAATGAGATAGTTAATGACAGAGAGAGAAATATTATAACATGGAGAGAAATATAGTTTTTAGGTAACCATAATAACTTATAACCATGTCACTTATTAAAAATAATGATAGTCTCCATAGAACTCTTCCATATATATATGGATTACATTAGTTAGAGTTTAATTAGAATTCTCAATAAACAAAAACACTAGTTATTAAATAACTCTAAATAGCACAATAGTCATCCGTTAGTATCTGATAATAGGTAAAGAGATAATTAATAATAATTATCTCCTACAAAAGCCACTTAGCTCTGCGGAATTCTAAATAATCTAACTATAGCGGGACGTTTGGTATTCTATTGGAATAGGAATATGGATAAAAGTTGAGATAGAGATAAGGATAAAAATACGATAGTCGAGAATTAATATTCAATGTTTGGTATGTGGGATAGGGATGGGGATAAAATAATACATTTTACTATTTTAACCTTATTTAAACTACATAACATTAATTTGAGGGATAAGATTGACTTTTTCATCCTATTAAAATTGCAGGAGCTTATCCCACCTCCTTATATCACCCCCTTCCCCCACCTCCCCCTCCTGGATATAGGATTTGAGGGATAAGAGGCTTATTCTCCATCCGTCTCACTCTTCTATCTTCTAAACAAACACGGGATAACTTATCTCGTGTGTTTTTTATCCCTATCCCACCTCCTACATCCCTTCTAACAAACACCCCGTAGCAGTTCTGAAGTGCCTCAGAATTATGCTTTTGCTCTAATAGCAAATCAATTTTTATTGAATAGTCTTAAAAAAATAGAGAGTAGCATCCCGACAATGAACTCCTGTCGAGTTGATTACTATATTAATCAGCTAGGTGAAAGTGAGTGGAACTCACTGAAACCACATGAGAACCCAAAAGAATAAATCTGAAATTACCCAAAACCGGGAGGAGATGGCCACCCATCGGAAAAGAATCCTTCTTAAATAGGAATAGGTAGTTCGTCTCGCTGGAAGCCATGGACAGAGCATGAAAAAAACTCATGGAGTCCTTGCTGTTTCTGATCTAGAGAGAGGGGGGAAGAAATAAGATGCACTCCTGGAAGCCTTGCTGGTTCGAGAGAGAAACTCTTTGTTTTGGACTTTTCTTTTTTATATCCCGACCCATTAATTCTTCATTCCCTGTAACCAATGTTATCAGAACCGGGCCGGACATCAGACCGGATTTATAACTGGGTCACGGGTCACTTGATCGGATCAGATGACTCGGATTGGTCGGACCGGATGATGTGATACGTAAATAATATTTATATATATTAAATATATATATAATTATTTATAAATTATACATAATTTTCAATACATGGTATATATATATATATATATATATATATATATATCATATTGAAATTAACAAAAAAGGAAAAATTATGAATCCAGAAAGAACATCACTAACTAAAAGAAAATTTGAATTGAGTTATCTGTCTCTCCAAGTGGAGTGCTTTCTGTCTTCTCGAACTAAGAAGCTCTAAACCCTAAGTTTTTTTCTTCATTGTATCGCAAACAACCACATAAACAGCCACCATCAAACTCTCGCCTCCTCTATCACCCAGCGTACCAGCACCAGCACAATCGCAACCCCCTCCGCTTTCTGCCATACAAAACACCAAGCCAAAAAAACATGAACCTGAATGATGAGTACGCCAACCTGAATATAACAGATAACGATGAAGGAGGACTGGCCATAGACGAGGAACAGATTTTACTAGGTAACGCACAACAGTTGTACTTTGTGATCGGATAGTTCCTCGTGGCTCGAACAATCCACTTCGACTCAATGCAGACAACCCTAGCAGCAATCTGGCGGCCCGTAAAAGGAGTAACTGCGTTTGAAACCGAGGTAGGAGGAAGGTACCTATTTCAATTCTACCATGAGCTAGATATGATCAGAGTACTTAATGACGATCCGTGGACCTTTAATCAGAACGTTATGGTAGTGAAAGAGTTGAAAACATCTGAACAAGCATCTCAAGTTGAACTTCACCACTTAATCATATGGGTTCAAGTGTTTGATCTCCCTATTGATTTCCAAACGGAAGCAGCGTGCAAGGCACTAGGAAACGACCTTGGAGTTTTCATTGAAACAAATCCTAAAAATTTCACAGGGCTACGGTGAAGCTATCTCCGCATCAAGGCGACAGTCGACGTCCGGAGGAATCTGAAAGTTGGTCAGTTTCTACAACGACGGGGAGGACCAGAATTCTGGGTAACTTATAAGTATGAAAGGCTCCCTCAATTCTGCTTCTACTGCGGAATAATCGGACATATAGATAAGTTCTGTAATGCACTGTTTGATAATTTGGAAAACCCTACGGAGAGGAAATTTGGAAGCTCATTACGCGCAACGCTCAGGAAACCAAGCTCATCGAATGGTAAAGCATGGATTCAGAAACCGATGGAAGAATTTGAGGAAGTTTTCAATGACATTGAGGCAGATTTGGGAGGTTCAGAAGGTGGGTTCGGAAGCAGTCGGAAGGTCTATGGTTATTCTGAAGGATCATCGAAACTGAATCTGAACATGACAGGGTTCAACGAGGAGGGAGTGAGCATCGATCTAAAAAGAAAGAGGGTGGTGACAGACACAATGGAGGTAAACAATAATTGCACCGTTCAGTATAATAACGGGATGGAGACGGGACCTGAGAATCAGGCCCGTCAGGGGCAATGAGTATCATCAGCTGGAACTGTCGTGGATTGGGCAATTCACGAACAGTTAATGTCCTTCGGGACTTGGTGCGCGCCCACAAACTGATGTTTCTTTTCCTTATGGAAACAAAGGTGGCTAAAGAGCGAATAAGGAACATAAGTAGACAGTTGGGATTTGAAGAGTGGTATGCGATTGATAGTAGAGGGCGAGGAGGGGGTCTGGCATTGTTTTGGAAGAATAACGGTACTGTTACAGTAAACGGCTCAACGGATAACTACATAGATGTTATGGTAGAACTGAACAATGATGTTAAATGGAGGCTAACCGGATTCTACGGATGCCCAGAGAGACACAGGATAAGAGACTCGTGGGAAAAGCTAAAAAGTTTAGCTCTTAATACAAATATCCCCTAGTGTTGCATTGGGGACTTTAATGATCTTATGAGTCAGTCGGAGAAGATCGGGGGTAACAGACATCCGGAGAACTTGATAGAGGGATTTCGAGCTATGATTGAAGAGTGCAGGCTCATAAGCCTGAGCATGTCAGGATATCCATTTACTTGGGAGACAGGAAGAGGCACTCAGCGCTGGATCAGGGAAAGGCTCGATATGGGATTTATTAATGCCAATTGGAAAGAGGTATTTCCGAATACAAGTTTAAGCAATCTCAGCACATCATGTTCTGATCACACTGCTATCTGCTTAGAAATTAAGACCTAGATCAGGGTCGTGTATCCACGCAGGTTCAGGTTCGAAAATGTGTGGCTTCGGGACGAACAGTGCGGTGAAATTATATCTCAAGCATGGAATCGTAAGGGTGGAGCTTCGACTGAGTCGAGAATAGCAGAGTGCGCAGTAGCGCTCCAGAATTGGAGCAAGAATTGCCAAGGCAATTTTAGTAAGCGGGTAGGCGAGTTGCACCATCTGGTCAGCGATCTGAGGAGCAGGACTGATTGAGCGGGCCTTGAGCTATTCAAGAAGGCATCCATGGACTACCACCTAGTTCTTACCCAGCAAGAAGATTTTTGGCGACAAAGGGCCAAATTATTTTGGATGCGAGAGGGAGACTGCAACACTCGTTACTTCCACGAGTATGCAACAACAAGAAGAAGAAATAATTCAATCAATGAACTCGAAGATGAGAACGGGGAGAAACGTAGATAGGGAGAAAGGCTTGAGGAGCTGTTGGTCAATTATTTCAACGGTATATTTACAAGCAAGGGAAGCGATGCGGAAAGTGTAATCAGTTTGATAAAATCCAGAATTTTAGAGGGGGATAATGAACAGTTGCTGCAGGAATTCTCGATAGAGGAGGTGCGATTGGCGTGCTTGTCTATGCACCCGGATAAAAGCCCAGGGTCGGACGGGATGAACCTGACGTTTTTTCAAAGATTCTGGAGTATTATTGGGACGGATGTAGTGTCGACTTGTCTATCATGCCTAAACTCGTCAAGTATGTTGGTCCCGTATAACGTGACAAGGTTAGTTCCAAGGGGGGGATAGGAACTATTTAAAATTTTGTCCGTTAAGGCTGACTTCTTTTCTTTAAGAAAAGGTTTACACAGTGGCGCTAAGTAGTTTTAAGACACAAGCTCAGTCAACTGGTGACTAAGTTTGCTTCTTTCCTTGAGTCAGGAGATAGGACTTAAGTCTATTCCTGAACTCAGCTTCTTAGTGCACTCAACTCAGCGTGAGTTCGTTATTTAGTCAGTTTTATAGCAAGCAATATATAAAGGAGTTTAAAGGTTAGAAATATGTTACTCAGCAGATATATCCTGGTTCGACCTCTTCGCCTACGTCCAGTCCCCGGAACTCGTTCCGAGCTTTTTATATCCTCTACTGAGCTCTTTAAAGGTAGAGCACGAAACCTTTTACAACAGAAGCTGAGTATACAAGAGTACCTTCCTCTATTCCTCTACTCACTCCTATAACTACCGTTGAGTACTATAACTGAGTACTCAGCTTCTCCTTTCTATTCTTCTAGAAATGATAAGTGTTTGTCCTAAACAACAATTGCTAAGACACTTTAGATGAATGAAATCACTCTTGACTTTTACACAATGATTGGAATTGGTGTAAGATTTGCTTTGCTTTTCTCATAGAACTTCAAGTATGAATTTGGTCAGCGTTTCGACTTGATTGAAGATCTGCATCGAATGAAGCATTGGAAAGGCCTATTTATAGTGACACTTCAAATACTGGTGATTTCGAATTTCGAAATAACCGTTGGAGGCTAACGGCTTCCTATCGCTCTCACTCAGGACGTGCTCAGTGTCGTTGGCCAATGAGATTCTTGTATCTTCTGTCTACGGCAGTGCTCAGCAGCTTTTCGTCAGATGAACAGAATGTTTCGACATTTATAGTAAAGTCTTCCAGATAGCTTACTGCGTCTTCTGAGCTTTACCCAAAGTAGAAATACTTTGTCTCTAAGTTGGTTCTATTCTCCTGCTGACCTGACTACCTTATTGCTTAACTCAGCAGCTTCATCTTGAAGCAGTTGATAGAAGACTTCTCGATCCTTCTTCATGCTGAGCTAGTGCTTTTGCTTAGAACGATTGTGTTTTCTCTTCCTGGGTCGTGAGGTCTTGATCTGTTGACTTGGTCTTGACATTGAATTAACTCAACATTGAACAAACACATTAGTGTGAATAAATCAAAGCATTTAAATTTAATGTGTTAGAATATTTTTATCATTCACATAAATAATTTTGTCAAATCAAAATCATGTGGAAAGGTGTTTCAACAAACTCTCCCATTTTGATGTTGGCAAAAATATTCAGTAAGGAACTCAGTGTTGAGCTCCCCCATGATAGTTGACCTTGTTTTTCTCTAGATACTCCCCCGTAAGGGTTGAGCTACTAGCTTAGTTTTACTTTAAACATTTCAAGGTTTAATCAAGTAAGTCTAAGGTCAGTTTTCAGAATAAGGTCAGCTCATGGAACATATTTTATTTAACTCAGTTAAGTTATGCGGAAGATTTAGATATCAGAGTACGCTGAGTATGTCTTTGTTCAATGAGTTTTAGTTAAGAGGACATATAAAAGAGGTCAACATATAGATCAACACAGCAGACAATCATGAAGCAATGTAACCAAATAACACAGTTGATTTAATGAAGATACGTAGCATCACATAAGTTTAGTCAATTTGAAAAGGTAGATGCATGCATACTTTTGGATTAATGGTCAGCACAACAAAATACATCAGGAAAAGAACACAAGTTGTACAAGCTAAAACTAGCAATCCTAGTCAAGCTATTTTTTCTTGTAGTTGATGTGGGAGAGTGTTCTTTGGCTTTTCCCTTTTGTTTCTGCTGACTTCCAGATGCTTCTCCTGTTTGCTGAGTTCTTTGAGCTTGTTCTTTCTCCCCCATTTTGCCAGCATTGGGTGGAGGAGGAATAAAGGTGTCGTTGAGGGCAGCACGAGTTAACCGTACAGAAAATGCCTTAAGCTTGCGCGTGCTTTCATTTATACCATCAAAAACAGGAACACCATCATCCAAGATATCACGGGGAACCCTGACCGGGGCACTGAGCATACTTAGAATGTATTCTTGAGACTTCCCAACCCAGGTGATGCTGTCAATCAGTATGACAAAGGCTTGATGAAACATTTTATGCAGAGTCGAGTCATAATACTGACGTTGAGCATTCGAATGACGCATGTGTTTGAAGATGGATTGGGAGTGTTGCAGAAGCTCATTTGTCTTGAGTTGGTCAGTTTCCATCTCTTCCTTACTCAAGTTGAGTAGACGGACAGCCTCACTAATTTGCTCAATGGAGCATTGGGAGGAGGAAGAGAGTTGAGCATTGGTTCTGGCTTGCTCAGAGTGAAGCTGGGTGAAGAGTTGATGAACTTCAGCAGAAGTTGCATACATAGAGTTCGTAGCTGACAGGTTTTGAAATTGACCCTGGAGAGAGTTCAAGTGATTGACCATAGTCAGCTGGAGTTCAGCCAGCTTTGTTATTGATTCCTGCTTGGGCTGTTGAGACTGGAGTGATGTCATGACACTCAGAAGATCCTTAAGACCTTTTATTTCTATGAGAAGTTGAGTGACAGACGAAAGTTGAGTTGGCTCAATAGGAACTAAGCCAGCGGCGTCGGCATTGGTTTGATGGAGGTCCTGGAGTAGAGCTTGAGTTGAGTCAATTATTCTTCGACCAGACTCAATGGCATGCAAGTAGTTGTAGGATCCATCAGATGGAGGAGGTGTTTGGTTCAGTTCATTATTGGAAGTGCCAGCATGATCAGCGGCTGGACTTGAGTTTAGATTGCCAGCAGGAGCTGACTATTTGATATTCTGCACTTGAGGATGTGGAGGAGGATGATCGGCAGAATTATCTATTTACTCAGAGTCAGGCTGAAACTGACTGGTTTGAGGAGGTTGAGGTGTTTCAGCACTGACCTGAGCAGGTGTTTCCTTAGCTAGCTCAGTATGTTGAGGAGCAGGAACTTCGAGCACTTGCTCGGTATCACCTTAGCTTAGAGTAGCAATTGAGTCGGCATGTTCCTTAGGCTGAGAAACAGAGGCTTGCTTTTCCTGGTGCTCTCTTAGAGGAGACTCAGTGGGATTGGAGAAGAACTTAAACTGCATATCAGAGAGATCAGTGATCGGATCCCGCAGTGGTGAGTCATCCAGAAGATCAATCACTGGGGATTTACGAGCCTTCTTTTTAAGTCTCCTTAATCTTTTAGTCTTTTGAGGAGAGGGGTCAGCAGGAAGGGACTCAATTGAGTCAGTAGGTGAAGTTGCCCCTTGATCAGCATGATCCTTTGCTGTTGGCTCGACTTCTTCTTCAACCTGCTCAGTGTTGGTTGTTTCATGTTGCTCAACATCTGCTATCTAATGTTGCTCAACATTTGCTATCTCCTCAGCATCAAACTGACCTCCCAATTCTTCTTCATCTTGGTCAGTGGGGTTTTTCTCAAGATCAATACCCTGACTTCTCACAAAATGAGAGTCTTCAGAGATGACGACATCAAGTGGGGGTGCATCAATAGGACTTAACCCAGAAGAAATCTTCTTCTTCTTTCTCAGTGGTTGCTCTGGAGTGTCCTCTTTTTCTTCTTCCTCAGGCTCAGGTTGCCTTTTGAGGTTTTCCACTGACTTATGTCCAACCTGACCTTGTTGAACTTGAGGTTTAGTTCCCTTGGATACAAACTGAATCTTTTTCGGTGGAGCGTCAGCGTCTTTAGAGGAGGTTTGAACAGCTTTCCTCTTTCTATCCTGCTTGTCAGCTTGAGCTTTCCTCACTTTCTTTCCTTCTCTGATCATCATCCCTTCTATTTCCTGAACAACGGCCCCTGTTCCTTTCTTAGGGGCAATGGGTTGATCATAGACCAAGTCGAACAGTGCAGCTGCGGTAATTTCAGTCCCCCAAACATTGATTTCCTCAACCAAGCTCACCTGGTGATCTTTGAGGATTCTGGTAATAATGGAGCCTAACCTAAAGGTTCCAGTACTTCTTTGAAAACCACCGATTAGAAAGACTAGCATGTTGATCGGCTGGTAGGTCAGCATGTGCCAGATGAAGCACTGCTCGAAGTTTGACGCTGAGCTGGTGGAGTTGACCTTTGGAAAGAGGAAATTGGCCAGTATGTAGTGGGCCATCTTTTGATTTTGACCCATGGAGGTACTCGAGATTTCCCCGACATGACCGGTAGGTTTGCAAAACTCAGCTGGATAATCAATTTTATCTTGGTCACCTGATTTTCTAAGTTTAGCTCATTCGGTTTTCAGCTTTAGCAGTGAGGCAAGGTAAGGAGGGTTAATGAAGATATCTTTCCCTTGAACCTTGGTGACCATGTAGTCCTGGTCATCATCAGTGGCTCTTAGGTTAGCGTAGAACTCCTTTACTAACTCAGGATAGGTGGCTTCTCGAGTCGAGAACAGCTCGGTCCATCTGTTCTTTGAGATCCACTCACAGAAGGGTTTCTCAGCTTCCACAAATCCCTTCGAGAACCAGCGGGAGTGGTCAACCTTGTTGAAACACCTTTCCATAAGATTTTGATTTGACAAAATCATCCATGATTAAGAGACAATTAAATTTATGTGCTTTATTTTAATTGTACTAATCCATTTGTTCAATGTTGAGTATAAATAAAGATAAATATAAAAAGTAAGACAGGAAGAGGTCAGCATAGAAGCCCAAAGTATCAAGCTGAGTGGAATCAAACTCAGCATCAAAAGACAATGATATACACGCCCACAACAACTGTCTCACGAAGCTGAGCTGACTAAACTTATACACAACTTGGAAATTGTTGGGGTTTTGGTGTCCTATAGACAATTGTTCTAGGATACAAACTTAATGTAAATGAATTGTTCTTTATATCATTTGTTTCAATGAGATATATGTTTTATAACTATATAAAGGCAATCCCTTTTAAGCACTAAATAAAGTCTAATAAAAGGAAATCCGTAAGTTTGTTTAAAGTGATTATAAAGTGTTCATACAAGCATGAAGTGAGACAAAACTTTATAATAAACTAATAAACTTAAAACCACCCCAAGTCAAGTGATATGTTTAGGATTGATATATCACTGTTGAGACTTGTATGTAACAATGTCTTCTGTCCGACAGAAAACTGATCTCACAAGCTTCATATATACAGATATCTGGACAGTTACATAGATCCGATGAAAAGTTGTTCATTAGGATTGGGGATCTGATTTGAGATAACAGGATGTGTAGATTCATCCTTGTCACCTGTTCATCTCATTGGTATTAATAGGTATAACTAATCCTCAGACTCAAAGGAATGTTAATTGGTCATCCTGAATTACTGAATGTGAGACTTTGATCCTGTTGTCCCACGATCCTTAACAGAGATGACTCTGGGGTGTGAACAGCAAAGGTTGGGTGTCACAAGAGGTAATGTCAGGGTAGTTATACATTGGATTGAGCATTTATCACTCCCGATAAATGGGAGATACATCCAAGGATCGCTTGTGGAAGACTCGACTCTAAATCCTTGCAAGGTGATAGCTTAAGAGTAAGAAATACAGATTTCACTTAACCTATCCTTTTGAGTTGACTCGGTCTGAACAAGTAAAACGAACGTCTCGCTATATGTGACTTGACATCATCCATAGTCATAAGATTCAGTTCAAGGATGTAGTTGATAAAGGATCGAATTATACAGTAACTAATACGGAAAGGTTAACGACAGAATCAACCTGTCTTCTTAACAGACCCTGGGGGAATGATTACAGACTTGCCAATAACATACTCAGTACATCATTCTGTTATGCAAAGATTAAATATAATTCTTGAAGAAATTAATTTAATAGTTGCATACGGCCAGAAGTAGTAAGAACCTAATGGATCACACATAAGACTTGGAACCAAAAGAGAGATGGATGTTATTAATTGATGGAAGCCCAAGTGAGCCTAGTAAGGCCCATTTAATTAAGGGGGCCGAAATTTATATATAATTAGTAAGGAATTATTTTAATTCCATTAACCCTAATTTGATTAGGAATATGAATTAAATTAATTAAGAGATAATTAAGTTAGGAGTTTTAATTAGATTAATATACTCCTATTATTATCCAATAAGGTTATTTATTATTATCCTAGATATATTAGATATATAGTGAGATAATAATTAGGAATTCTATTCCGAATTGAATTCCTATTAAGTAACCTAATTCTATCTAACTAGGGTTTAGATACAAGTGATTATATATACCCCTTTATACATGAATTTCGACTAATGCTCCCTAATCCCACCTAGTAATTTTCGAAATTCCTAGCTTAGAGAGAGAAAGAGAATTCGACTCCCCTAGTTCGTAGACAAGAATTCATACAGCTTCCATCGATCGATTAATTTCATCTATCTCCTTTTTCTTTGATCTTGTGTTGATTAATTAGAGGCAATCTATTTTGGTTGCATCTCATACGGTTGATTCTAACTTAATCTCACCGTGTTTTACTTTGTGCTTGGGAACTCGGAGAAGATTTGTGGGCACTTCATTAACAACGGTAGATTGTTCTTCAAAAGGTATATCTTCTTATCCCTCTTTATATGAAATAACGATTAACGGATCCTATGGTTAAAAGGAAGTAGGCTAAAAATTTTATATTTCCGCTGCTATACCTTAGCCTAATTTCCAACAGTGGTATCAGAGCCATCGTTAAATCCGTTATTTCATATATGAAAATTTAGAAGTTTTTCAATAGGATTGAATAAATATTTATAGTTAGGATTAATTAACAAATTGTTTTGATTAATTGATTCTAAAGATAAATAAGTTTTAATTAATTGTTAATTAAAATAGATTATGCGTATGTTCCTGATTATTTCGATTGATAATCATTATAACAAAATCTATTAGTTTTATGGTTAGGTTAATAAAATTAGTTTTATTAATTCTAAAGATAAAACGGAAATCTATTGTAGTTTTTCCTATTTCTAAAAATCATTTTTAAAACCGTTTTAAAATCTGATATATATATATATATATATATGTTTATATATTTAAAAAAAAATACGACAGCGGCTCGGGTCGTGCCTCACGGCGCGGCTGCTGCCTCGCGGCAGCAGCCGCGTGTGCAGCCGCGGGGCTGCTGCCCGACGGCAGCAGCCCGGCTTTGGGCCCTCAGCTCGAATCCCACTTGATTTTAATTGTTAAAATCGGCTTGAATATAATTTGTATATATATATATATGTTTCGGAAATTAATAGTTTTCTGTTTTGATTATCGAATGAAAATTCGTTTAAAAGTTTGTTTTTACCAAGTTGTAAATCAAAGTGTTAAATGAATTGAAATCAAAATAATTGGGACATGCATAATCAACGTTTTATATGGTTATATTAATCTAAGAATTAATATAAAGATACAAAACGATTAGAAGTAAAATTGGATGAAAGTTAATTTGACGAGTTAATGTGATTAACCTAAATATTACATAAGACGGTTATGTAATCAACCAATTAAATTTATTTAATTGAGTCTATGCATGTTTGGAGTTATGGACATATTTGGACCCTCTTTTAGTCTTTTGGTATTTTTGAAATAGGGCCTGCGTGTCCTGCCTTTCTACTATCTATTGTAATTTCTCCTCTCATCTGATTCCCTTCAATTCAATTGAAGTTTTCTTATAGTAGTATAGAAATTAATATGTAATTTCAAGGCGTCATGGAGAAGACGGAGGACCTAAAGAGAAATATGTAATAGTTAGTATTTCCTTAGGTTTGCCCTTTTATTCCGTCTTTGGCTCGACGGAATAATTTAGATGATATGTCCATAACGCCAATGTATGTGAATGTATGTGTCTGATGTATGCTAAAGCAAATCAAGACTAAGTTAGATTATGAGACTTAAAATAAAAATCCCTCGTTAAAAAGTTAAGTAAATAAGTTATTAAAATCGGTTGCCCCTCCCTAATATTATAATTCAGCCGGCAGTACTGGGGGCCTTTGGGTTGTTGAGCAAACTCAAGCTCGGGGTCTTATGGTAACACCTGAATTATCGAAAATCGTTCTTTCATGAATATGGGGTAATACTTAAATTAGATTATGATAATTGGATGAGCAAACTCATGTTGTCATAAACTAATGGGCAATATGGTTGGGATTAATGTGAATAGCATATTAGTTACTAATGTGGTTAGTAACCCAATAACCTAGGAGTCACATTCGAGATGTGATTGATTACATGAATCTACCTAACAAATGAGACTAGCTTGTTGAGCAAAATCAAGGCGAAATCTCAGGAGTTAGGATCCTAGCTCACTAAAGGATTTGTGAAATTCTTCGAATTCATATG
Organism: Euphorbia lathyris; assembly: GCF_963576675.1. NCBI lineage: Eukaryota > Viridiplantae > Streptophyta > Magnoliopsida > Malpighiales > Euphorbiaceae > Euphorbia > Euphorbia lathyris. Next base: position 35,620,632 of record NC_088919.1, read on the forward strand.
GAGGGCTATTAATTTGGCAAAATAGTGGGAGCAATCTAAAATAAACTAAAAGTCCTATAATTTTAGATTGATATACTTTAAAGCAAACGAATGGCATACGTTTACTCTTTCTCACTCTCAGGTTTAATTAAACGCACTCTTAAAATCATGACTAACACCAATCTGCAAAACATCCTTACTGATAACAAATTGAATGGTTCAAACTTCACCGACTGGTATCGCAACCTCAAAATTGTTTTGAAGTTCGAGAGGAAAGGGTATGTACTTGATACACCGATACCCCCTTACCCAACTGATGATGCTCCCTACCAGGAATTTTATGCTTACTTGAAGCATAAAGCTGATGACGATCAAGCGGGAGACATCATACTTGTATCTTTGACACCGGAAGTTAAAAGGCAACTACATTCAAATATGGATGCCTATTCCATGATCAAGCACCTTAAAGAGTTATTTGTGAATGAAACTCAGTGCGCACGCTTCGAAATAACCAAGGAGTTATATAAAAGCAAGATGCAGGTGGACACATCTGTAATGGCACATTGTGCAAAGATGATCAGCCAAAGATGATCAGCCTTATCGCCAAGTTTTCTAGTATTGGAGATGCGATGGACCATGAACTAAGTGAAAACTTACTTCTTCAGTCCCTCCACGAGAGTTACTCACAGTTCATTATGAACTACCAAATGAGTGGCTTGCAAACCTCTCTTGTAGAGCTTGCACATATGCTCGAGTCAGTCGAGCCCATTATAAAAGAAAACGAGGAGATACTGGCCCTTCCTATTGAAGGATCGAGAAAAAGGAAAGGGGTCTCTCCCAATCCAAACCATCTTGATAAAAGCAAGGGGGTTGTGCTCACCGAAACGAAGGGAAAGGAATCAAAGAAGCCCAAAGGAAAGTGCTACTATTGTGGTGACTTGGGGCATTGGAAGAGAAACTGCATTGAGTACCTAACCTTCCATGAGAAGGAAAATTACGGTGCTTCAACATCTAGTATGTTTTATATTGAAATAAATACAGTTTCACAGTCTGAATCTTGGGTACTTGATACCGGATGTGGATCTCATATTTGTACAAATATGCAGGAGCTAAAACAGACTAAGGAACTAAAGAAAGGAAGCATAAACTTGCGAGTGGGAAATGGAGCAAGAGTTGTCGCCCTCGCAATTGGAGATTATGTTTTATCTTTGCCCTCTGGGCTTGTAATAGAATTAAGGAATTGTTTATACGTTCCTGAGATGTCTCGTAACATTATTTCTATTAGCCGTCTAGTTGACGACGGTTTTCATATTTCAATAAAAGACAAACGTTGCGATTTTTATAGAGATTCGATTTTCTATTTCTCAGGAATATCACAAAATGGGATTTATGTGTTGGATGATAATATTTCTGTTTTCGCAATTGATACCAAAAGACATAAGCTAGATAATTCAACTTACTTATGGCATTGTCGTTTAGGCCATATAAACAAGAGACGCATGCTAAAGCTACATTCAGATGGGCTTATAGATCCAATCGATTCCGAATCATTGGAAACATGCGAATCATGTTTAAAAGGTAAAATGACAAAGACACCCTTTAGCAATAAAGGTGGGCGTGTATCAGACACTCTAGGACTCATTCATTCATATGTATGCGGTCCTATGTCGGTCCAAGCAAGAGGAGGATTCAGATACTTCATAAGCTTCATAGATGACCATACTCGATATGGTTACATCTACTTGATGAGGCACAAATCAGAAGCTTTTGACAAGTTCAAATGCTTCAAGAATGAAGTGGAAAATCAATTAGGAAAGAAAATAAAGACGCTTCGATCCGATCGAGGTGGCGAATATCTTTCGGATGATTTTCTGAATTATCTAACTGAATGTGGGATATGCTCACAATGGACACCTCCCTATACACCACAACACAATGGTATATCCGAGAGGAGGAACCGTACCCTATTGGATATGGTACGATCCATGATGAGCATGGCCTTACTTCCAAAGACGTTCTGGGGCTATGCCTTAGAAACTGCCCTCTTCACCCTAAACCGAGTACCAACTAAATCCGCTATTTCCACACCATATGAATTGTTCGTTGGTAGGAAACCCGTGTTCTCGTTTATGAGAGTATGGGGTTGTTCAGCGTATGTCAAACGCATTACGTCCGACAAACTAGATTCTAAATCTGATAAATGTTTCTTCATTGGATATCCCAGGGAAACCATAGGGTATTACTTTTATCATCCAGATGATCAGAAAGTAATAGTATCCAAGCACACAACCTTCTTAGAGAAAAAGTTTCTCGAAGAAACACAAAAGGGAAGCGTGATTGAACTTGAGGAAGTTCAAGAAGAAGAAACACCAACTGAAACAACAGAAGCGGTTGAGGTACCCGAAGTAGTCCCATTAGATGAGACTCCAGTGGCACCTATTCGTAGATCACGAAGAGTTCGTGAACTCCCAGTTAGATATGGTTTTCTAGTGGGAGATGATAATGAGGTTCCCGTGTTAGACGACGAACCCAAAAACTACGAAGAGGCTCTTGCTAGTCCAGATTCTAAAGCATGGCTTGAGGCCATGGATTCTGAAATGGATTCCATGTATACTAACCAAGTGTGGACTTTGGTTGATCCACCCGAAGGGATAATTCCCATTGGGTGCAAGTGGATCTTCAAAAAGAAGACAGACATGGATGGAAAGGTTAGCACCTACAAAGCTAGGTTAGTAGCGAAAGGATATCGTCAGAAGCAAGGAATTGATTATGACGAAACTTTCTCTCCTGAGGCTATGTCCAAATCAATCAGAATCATGCTTGCAATTGCCGCTCCTTTTGATTATGAGATTTGGCAAATGGATGTGAAAACAGCTTTCCTGAACGGAAACCTGCTTGAGGATGTATATATGATGCAACCTGAAGGTTTCATATCGAAGGATGCAAATAAAGTTTGCAAACTTCAGAGATCCATTTATGGACTCAAGCAGGCATCTAGAAGCTAGAATAAGCGTTTTGACGAAACCATAAAACAATTTGGTTTCGAACAAAATTGCGAAGAAGCTTGCATTTACAAGAAAGCAAGTGGGAGCTCTATAGCATTTCTCATACTATATGTGGACGATATATTATTAATGGGAAATGACGTTGCTCTCTTACAGTCAGTGAAAGTATGGTTATCTGGTAACTTCTCAATGAAAGACCTTGGTGAAGCAACTTATATACTTGGTATAAAGATCTATAGAGATAGATCGAGAAGACTGCTTGGTCTATCACAGGCTACATACATTGAAAAGGTGCTAAATCGGTTTAGCATGCTTGAATCGAAACGAAGTAACTTACCCATGTTACATGGAGTAAAGTTAAACAATCATCAATGTCCTAAAACCGATGATGATAAAGGACGCATGGCTGTAGTCCCGTACGCCAGCGCAATTTGTTCGATTATGTATGCTATGCTATGCACTAGACCTGACGTAGCGTTCGCGTTATCTGTAACGAGTCGTTACCAAGGGAATCTGGGAGACGAGCATTGGATTGCTGTCAAGAACATTCTTAAGTACTTGAGAAGGACTAAAGATATGTTCCTAGTGTACGGAGAAGGAGATCTGAAAATAGAAGGATTTTCAGACGCTAGTCATCTCACAGATGAGAATCATTTTAAATCCCAATCAGGATACCTGTTTATCTTGAATGGGGGCGCGGTCAGTTGGAAGAGTTCCAAGTAGGGAAGCATGGCTTTCTCTATGGCCGAGTCAGAGTATATCGCCGCTACAAAAGCAGCAAATGAAGCAGTTTGGATTAGAAAGTTCATTATAGAACTTGGTGTGGTGCCTGACATTGTCAATCCCATTACAATGTACTGTGATAACAATGGAGCCATTGCGCAAGCAAAGGAACCACGTTCTCATAATGCATCCAAGCATTACCTTAAGCGATACCACATCATTAGAGAGATTGTGGCTAGAGGAGATGTGAGAATAGAAAGAGTACCTATAGAGGACAACGTTGCAGATCCGTTGACAAAGCCTTTAACCCAAAAAGTACATGATCGTCATTTAACTTCTACTGGGATAAGTTTTAGAAACAATTGGCTTTAGTCCAAGTGGGAGTATGTTGCGGTTTTGGTGTCCTATAGACAATTGTTCTAGGATACAAACTTAATGTAAATGAATTGTTCTTTATATCATTTGTTTCAATGAGATATATGTTTTATAACTATATAAAGGCAATCCCTTTTAAGCACTAAATAAAGTCTAATAAAAGGAAATCCGTAAGTTTGTTTAAAGTGATTATAAAGTGTTCATACAAGCATGAAGTGAGACAAAACTTTATAATAAACTAATAAACTTAAAACCACCCCAAGTCAAGTGATATGTTTAGGATTGATATATCACTATTGAGACTTGTATGTAACAATGTCTTCTGTCCGACAGAAAGCTGATCTCACAAGCTTCATATATACAGATATCTGGACAGTTACATAGATCCGATAAAAAGTTGTTCATTAGGATTGGGGATCCGATTTGAGATAACAGGATGGGTATATTCATCCCTGTCACCTGTTCATCTCATTGGTATTAATAGGTATAACTAATCCTCAGACTCAAAGGAATGTTAATTGGTCATCCTGAATTACTGAATGTGAGACTTTGATCCTGTTGTCCCACGATCCTTAACAAAGATGACTCTGGGGTGTGAACAGCAAAGGTTGGGTGTCACATGAGGTAATGTCAGGGTAGTTATACATTGGATTGAGCATTTATCACTCCCGATAAATGGGAGATACATCCAAGGATCGCTTGTGGAAGACTCGACTCTAAATCCTTGTAAGGTGATAGCTTAAGAGTAAGAAATACAGATTTCACTTAACCTATCCTTTTGAGTTGACTCGACCTAAACAAGTAAAACGAACGTCTCGCTATATGTGACTTGACATCATCCATAGTCAGAAGATTCAGTTCAAGGATGTAGTTGATAAAGGATCGAATTATACTGTAACTAATACGGAAAGGTTAACGACAAAATCAACCTGTCTTCTTAACGGACTCTGGGGGAATGATTACAGACTTGCCAATAACATACTCAGTACATCATTCCGTTATGCAAAGATTAAATATAATTCTTGAAGAAATTAATTTAATAGTTGCATACGGCCAGAAGTAGTAAGAACCTAATGGATCACACATAAGACTTGGAACCAAAAGAGAGATGGATGTTATTAATTGATGGAAGCCCAATTGAGCCCAGTAAGGCCCATTTAATTAAGGGGGCCGAAATTTATATATAATTAGTAAGGAATTATTTTAATTCCATTAATCCTAATTTGATTAGGAATATGAATTAAATTAATTAAGATATAATTAAGTTAGGAGTTTTAATTAGATTAATATACTCCTATTATTATCCAATAAGGTTATTTATTATTATCCTAGATATATTAGATATATAGTGAGATAATAATTAGGAATTCTATTCCGAATTGAATTCCTATTAAGTAACCTAATTCTATCTAACTAGGGTTTAGATACAAGTGATTATATATACCCCCTTTATACATGAATTTCGACTAATGCTCCCTAATCCCACCTAGTGATTTTCGAAATTCCTAGCTTAGAGAGAGAAAGAGAATTCGACTCCCCTAGTTCGTGGTCAAGAATTCATACGGCTTCCATCGATCGATTAATTTCATCTATCTCCTTTTTCTTTGATCTTGTGTTGATTAATTAGAGGCAATCTATTTTGGTTGTATCTCATACGGTTGTTTCTAACTTAATCTCACCGTGTTTTACTTTGTGCTTGGGAACTCGGAGAAGAGTTGTGGGCACTTCATTAACAACGGTAGATTGTTCTTCAAAAGGTATTTCTTCTTATCCCTCTTTATATGAAATAACGATTAACGGATCCTATGGTTAAAAGGAAGTAGGCTAAAATTTTTATATTTCCGCTGCTATACCTTAGCCTAATTTCCAACAGAAATTACAAATAACAAGGTTTTATGAAACAGAAGCTGAGTGATTCTTCAGGACAGCATGAAAAATACGTTTGCTAAAAGACAACGACTACCGCCCCTCTGAACCAATTATTGAATCCTTAGAAATACGCAGAAGACACATTCCGAGATGTATGGGTCAATGGATTATTGGTAAAGGACAACTGACACAAAAAGACAAGCCAGACGTAAGAAGACAAACCTGACGTCTGAGGAAATGCAGAGGAAGGGAATGGCCGGAACAGTCTGAAGCTGACCAGAACCTGTCCCCTAAAAGAGCCATTTTAACCTTAACGGCTACATCATTTTGAAAATGATCCGATTCCAGATTTTCTCCTATATAAGGACAATCAAAATCCTTGGATCATTGCCGGACTAAAAAAGAGAAAAATACAAGAGAGAAAAGATACAAAAGCACTTAGTTACAAAAATAGATCTTACACCCATCTTTCATTCTTTGTGTAAATGCTAGAGTGATTACTTGTAATCTTCTAAAGTGTTCTTTATTTGAAAAGGAACAAGTGTTTATCAATTGTAAAATTGAGAGTGCTGTGCTGAGTGTTTGGTTGTAAACATTCAGTGGTAGAGAAATATAGGTGTTGGGTTGTAGCACTTAGTAGGAGTTGAGTAGACGAATAGAGGAAGGTACTCTTGCATATTCAACTACCTTGTAATTGGTTTGTGCTCTACCTTTAAAGAGCTCAGTATTGGATTTTAAAAGCCCGGAGGATTCTGGGGACTGGACGTAGGCGGAGAGGCCGAACCAGGATGAGTGATACTGAGTAATCTCTAAACTCTCTCTCTATTTATATATGTGCATGTGTTGTATGTGAAATTTACTCAGCATATAAAATTGTTTAAAGTTAACTCTGAGTAATTTCAAGTGCTGAGTTAGAAGCTGACCTCCAAGAGTGTCAATATCTAACTTATAAATAAAACAGCTTTAGTCAATATCCGTCCAAAGCTGTCTTATAACATATCTGGCCAAGCTGACTAAAAGCTGAGTTGACCAACTTGCAAAATAACTAAGTCAGCATACAATTAAACGAAAAAACGTTATATTAGTTCCTAACCCCCCTGGAACTAATCACACGGGACCAACAAGTGGTATCAGAGCCAAAGCCCATTACTCAAAGATATAACTATCTTGAGCGGATCCCATAAATGGCTGAGAATAGCACTCGTTTCCTTCCAGGGAACCAAACAACACAGATTCTCCCTGAGGGATTATCAATCACTAGACCTCCCCTATTCTTTGGATCTAATTATACTTTCTGGAAGAATAGGATGAAAAACTTTATTCAAGCCACAAACATGAGTGTATGGCTTGCAATTGTTCAAGGTCCACATGTGCCATATAAAACTGTTAACAATGAGAAAATTGTTAAGAGCGAAGCTGAGTGGACTGAGGATGACCTCAGAAAATTGCAAAATAATGCTTCTGCTATAAATATGCTTCACTGTGCTTTAGATGCTGAGAATACAATAAGATTTTAGGTTGTGAGTCAGCACAGGAGATTTGGAAAAAGCTTGAATTGACCTATGAAGGCACCAGTAAGGTTAAGGAGTCCAAAGTCAATCAGCATATGAGACTCTACGAGCTGTTTGAGATGAACGAAAACGAAGACATCTAAAAAATGAACGCAAGATTCACCAACATCATAAATGAGCTCAAAAGATTCGGAAAGAACTTCACTGAAGAGGAACAGGTGAAGAAAATCCTGAGAAGTCTACCTAAGAGTTGGCAAGCAAAGAAAACAGCTGTAGAAGAAGCTCAGGACCTGACTACCTACAAATATGATGAGCTAATCGGATCCCTGCTGACCCATGAGATCTCTATGAAAAATTTTGATGCAAAAGAAAAATCTGAAGATAAGAAACAAAAATCTCTAGTGATGAAAGCTGACTCCACAGAAGCTGAGTCAACTGATGATGAGGAAATAACCATGTTCACTAGAAAGATGAAGAAGCTGTTCAGAAGAAATGACAGGAACAGCAAAAGGCCATACAAAAGAGGTGACAAATACAAAGCTGAGTCCAGTGACAAATATAAGAAGGACAGCTCCAAGTCTGTCACATGTTTTGAGTGCCACCAAACTGGGCACATCAAGTCAAGCTGCCCAAACCTAAAAAGAGATAAGAAGGGAAACAAGAAGGTAATGGTAGCAACATGGAGTGACAGCGATGAATCAACATCATCCGAAACTGAGCAAAATGAAACTGCCAACATATGCTTCATGGCAGATGATGGAGCTGACCAATCTCAATCTGAGCAAGCTGACCTCTCTAATGAAACTGACCAGGAGGAACACAACAATGAGGTAACATCCCTACTCTTGCTTAGAAATGAAATGGTAAATGCCTTGAGTGATTTATATGCACTAACTAAAAAGTGTAACAAGAAAATCAAATCACTTAGCAGGCGGTGTGACGAGATTGAAGGGGTCAAGCTAAGTGACCTCCGATATCTTCTCCAGGACAACTCAGATTTACATACAAACATGCAAATAATGCATAAGCTTGTCACGGAGGTTCAATCTGAGTCAAAGAAACTTAGAAAGGATGTTACAATATTACAGAGTCAAATAAAAGGCTCAAACAGGAATAAACCCCATAGTGAGTACACAAGTACTAGCCAGCATAAGCAGTTCACTCAATATGAATGTTGTGGAAAAAGGGGGCACACAAAAGAAGTGTGTTGGCATAACAAGCGAGTTGTCCAATGTGACTTCTGCGGAAGAAAAGGACATTCCACAAAGATATGCTGGCATGCTCAGCACAACAATGCTGACCACACTCAGTATAACCCTCAGAGGGTAAAATTTTGTGACTTTTGTGGTAAACCAGGCGACGCTATAAAAGTATGTCGTCACAAATTAAAGTATGATTTTGCACTTGTTTACACTAACAAGAAAGGACCCAAAAAGAATTGGGTACCTAAAAATGAATAGTTTAAAATGCATGTTAGCTTGACATGCGTAGAGAAGTCAAAGCTGTGGTATATAGACAGCGCATGCTCAAGACACATGACAGGTGATGAAACACAATTCATCACACTAGAGCTTAAACGAGGTGGAAGTGTAAGCTTCGGAGACAATAAGAAGGGTAAGATAGTCGGCTCAGGTACTATCGGAGGTAACCCAACTATTGAGTCAGTCTCCCTAGTTAAAGGTCTCAAATACAATCTGCTAAGTGTAGCTCAACTTTGCAAGAGCAGCAGAAGGGTTGTATTTGATGATACTAAGTGTCAAATCCTCGAGGGGAACACAAATGAATTGATTTTAACTGCCCCTCGCGTAGATAATGTATACATGCTAAATTTAGAAAAACAGTTTTCCAAAAACATATGCTTAGTGTCTAAAGAGGATAACTCCTGGCTATGGCATAGAAGACTTGGGCATGTTAGCATGGACCTTCTTGCAAAATTAGCTAGAAAGCAATTAGTTGAGGGATTACCCAAATTGAAATTTGAGAAAGATCAATTATGTAAAGCTTGTCAGCAAGGGAAACAAACCAAAAAGTTATTTCAAAGTAAAAATATTGTCTCAACCAAGAGACCATTGGAATTACTACACTTGGATCTTTTCGGACCTATCCAGCCACTCAGCTTGGGAGGTAAGAAATTTTCCTTGGTCATTATAGATGATTTCTCTCGGTACACTTGGATTATCTTGCTGAGTAGCAAGGATGAAACTTTTGAGATGTTCACTACACTTATTAGAAAGCTTGAAATTGACAAAAACCTAAAAGTAGCTCATATTAGAAGCGACAATGGTGGAGAATTCAAAAACCAACAGTTTGATGAATTCTGTGAAACCAGTGGTATTGACCATAATTTCTCTGCGCATAGAACACCTCAACAGAATGGGGTTGTTGAAAAGAAGAACAGAACAATTGTTGAAATTGCTAGAACCATGCTGAGTGAAAATAGGCTTCCAAAGTACTTCTGGGGTGAAGCTGTCCACACAGCGTGCTATATACTGAATAGGGCTCTACTAAGACCTATACTTAAGAAAACCCCATATGAACTTTGGAAAGGACGAAAGCCCAACATTGGTTACTTTCGTGCCTTTGGTTGTAAATGTTTCATACTCAATACAAAGGACAATCTTGCAAAATTTGATGTTAAAGCTGATGAAGCAATCTTCTTAGGGTACTCAACAAACAGTAAAGCATATAGAGTCTATAATAAACGAACTCAGTTTGTAGAAGAGTCTGTTCATGTTGAGTTCGATGAAGCTGACCCTGCAGGAAAGTTAACTCAGCTCACTGAAGATGAACTAAGGTCAGCTTCCGCTGATCAAAATGGAGCCTCTGAATCATCAATACAAGGGCTGACCAAAGGTAAGCAAGAAGTTGAAATAACTTTTGCTGACCAATCTATTCCTGTAGAGATTGTAGAAACACATATTCCAAACAACTCAACATTGCCCAAAGAAATAAAAATCCCAAGAGGACATTCAGAAAAGTCCATTCTTGATGTTGCTGACAACAAGCTAATGACCAGAGATCAGCTTAGGAAATTCCTCAGCAATGTTGCATTCGTCTCTATACATGAACCAAAGAACTTTGCTGATGCTGAGCACGATGAATATTGGATAAATGCCATGCAAGAAGAGCTTGACCAATTCACTAGAAATGAGGTATGGGATTTAGTGCCTAAACCTAGGGATCAAAAGCCTATAGGAACTAAGTGGGTTTTTAGAAACAAACTAGATGAGCATGGAAATGTGATAAGAAACAAAGCTCGACTTGTAGCCCAAGGCTATAGTCAGCAAGAGGGAATTGACTATGGGGAAACATTTGCACATGTTGCTATGTTAGAAGCAATACGTATATTGTGTGCCTGTGCCAGTTTCATGAACTTTAAGTTATACCAAATGGATGTCAAAAGTGCATTTCTTAATGGTTTCATAAACAAAGACGTATATGTTAATCAACCTCCTGGGTTTGAAGATCCAAAATTTCCAAACCACGTTGTAGACACCGAGTCGGAGGACCTGTGACGAAAACCTGAAAACAAGACGGTCGAAGCGATTGATTCCGGAAGTTTTGAAAAATATATAAAGAATAATAAGCGGAGGAAAATTGACGGCACGGCGCGGGCACGCGACGGCGTCCCGCACACGGACGACGATGGTCGAACGCCCGCTTGACGGCTCGAGACGTGCGCGCGGCGTCCGTCGGACGCACCGCGAGTGGCACGCTCTCGACGTCCGAGCAATGCCTGGGACCGCTGGCGGTGCGCGCCCTCGTGGGCCGTTGAGCGCAAGCGCCTGGCAGCGTGACGCGCGCGTTCGGCGGCCGCGACGTGCAAGCGTCTGGCTACGCGGAACGCGCGCTCGGCGGCCACGGAGTGCACGCGTCCGACGGTGCGGGGCACGCCCCGAGGGTCGCCGGGCGGGCGCCCAACCACGTCGGGCGAACGCCCAACGCGTCGGGCGGACGCCCGACGAGGGTTGGGCGCGGGCGCCCAACCACGCATTGGGCGCTCGCCCAACGCCGTTGGGCGGCCGCCCAACCACAATGGGCGACGCCCAAATTTTTTTGGGCGTCGTCCATTGTTCCGGGATCCGTTTCCCTATATAAGGGCACGGATCCCAAGGTGAAGGAGAGGCTTTTGGGGGGATTTTTGGATAAACTTTCTCACTCTAAACATTTTTAGAGAGAGAGAGTGAATTTTTTGAGAAAAATATTTTTTTCCTCAAAAATTCCAAATTTCCTAAGTTCAATTTTTTACTAAATTTTCATTAAAAACGGGAGCTCGCGGTTCGTGGAATCAATCGGCTTCGACTGTCAGATACCGAATTAAAGGTATTATCCGAGGACTAGACTCTTTATTTTATTTAATTTATTCTCTCCTTCTATTTATTTTTTTTATGCTATAGTTCTTATTCCTTTAGTTATTTATTTATTTTGTCACGTTTTATTTAGTTAGCGTATTTATTTAATTTTCGTTTCGTGTTAAATAAAATTCGGTTTTGTTTTAAAATAAAAACCTCGTTTTGGATATCCCAATACGAACCGTGATCCGATAAAAAGGTAGTTCGGGTATCAAAAATGTTGTAATTATAAGTTTTTTAATTTAAAAGAGGTTTCCAAATAACGTTTTAAAATAAAAACATCGTTTTAGGAACTTCCGTTTTCGACTATGATCCATCTTTGGTAGTTCGGAAGTCCAAAACGATTGAATTAGATTTAATTTAAAGCTTTTGAATAAATCTGGAAAATATTGGAGTGCTGCTGTAATTTGTCAATTCTGTCACTAAATGCTGTTTACCGACGGAGTTTCCGTCGGTAAATCTGCCATAATGTAAAAAATGTCATTTCGGTCCCTTTTTCTTAACTTTTAGACTTTTAATCCTTAGTATATATATATAATTATATAATACATGTTTTTCAAATTATTTTAGAATTTTAGTATATACATTTATTTTAGAATATTGGTATATCATTTTTATTTTATTTTATAATATAAGTATAAATATATATATATAAGTATTTCCTTTTTATTAACTTAGGCTATGTTTAAATATTAGTTATTTGATATTTTGAGAAATAATGGATGGATATTAGTATATGTCATTTTTGGTATTTAAACTATATTAATTATGTATATATATGTATAGTTTTGGGAACATTTGGGTTATTTTGTTGATTATTGAAGGAAGTTATTTTTGGGTAAATATTATTTTCTTATCCATAAGATTTACTTATTGTTTTAGCATTTTTAAAGTATAAGTATATAGTACCTATTATTTCCATATACATAAAGTTCCTCTTATATTAATTTTTGGGTTTTCATATCCTCCTTTTTGATTTACTTGTATATATATATATGTCTAAATTATTTTCTCTATTCTTTTGGGCCCATTCATGGGTCCATGTCTCAAATGGGCCTTGTTTGATTATAAGTCTTGCTTTAAATAAGTGTCTTATTATAATTATAATAGTTAGAGAGTCCATTAAATAAGTGGGGAAAATAAATCACAAAAAGAGAGTTTTCAATTAAATTATTTAAGCTAATGAGCTTTCTTAGATCTCTAACGTAGATAAATAGAGTCATTTTGGTTGATATTTCAAATCGTCTTCAAAACACCACGTTTTAAAACCTTAGTCCGTTCCAACGACGGATTAAGCGAACATTGTAATCAAAATCGTTTTCTTTGTTAATAATGGAGATTTTGAATCGCTTTCTTAATGAATTTGTACAAAATAAAATTGACTTGTATGTTTAACCACGTTTTCTTATTAAAAGGCTTTTACTTTAACGTTTTCAATTACTCGAGTCGTTCCAACGACGATTCGGGTAAGCTTCATCAAACGAGGTTTTAAAACGCACCTAAATCGTTCCAACGGCGATTAAGGTGCGAACCATGTAAATAAATTCGTTTTGGGGAAATAAGTTAGCGTAGAATAAACACACAACATAACATTTAAATACGGTTGTAAATAAATCACTTCTTCCCCCCCCCCCCCCCTCTCTGTGTATGTATAAACATAAATGGGTGATTCTTTACTGATGTGGCTTTTCAATAATATATGCTCAAAATGGTTTCTAAAAAGAGAAAGAAAAGGGTTTCAAATGAATTTTAAACTTAAAGAAGTATACGATTAGTCCGTTATCGCCTAACATGCTGAGTAGGAGGCCGGTGGTTCATAACCGGGCGATGTCGGGGTGCCTAGTAGCCTTTCTCCAGAAAGGAGCTAGCCTTCTCGGCTCGTACCTAAGTTTCCCAAACCCACACCGGTCTCCCGCAAGGGATCGGTGTTCATTTTCCCATTCGTGGGTGGCGACTCTTCCATATCTCCGAGCTCCGGTCCTGTCGAGCAGCTTGATTCCACGATTGGTTGCTTTCGGCGCCAATCACCGCTTACGTCGCCATGAGGTTGTCCACCCCCCCGGTCCGCCCGGGAGATTAGGCCGCGGCACCTCGTCTAACAAGTGGCGACTCTGCTGGGGAAGCGAGAAATTTGATTCCGGAAGGCGTGTATTAAGCCCTTAACGGGGACGGATCGTTTTACTTTTTTTCGTATGCACTCATATGCATTATTGCAAACCCTTTGGGTAATTTCCGCGAAACCTCTAGCGAGAGTCCATTCGTCGCTCGAAAGAGGCTAGCGTAAGTTCCCCCTTACAGTAAGGCGCCAGAGGGTCCCCATCCATTCGTTAGGGGCGAATCTGTGCGGTCCTGTGAGGTCCCGCGGTCAGCCGTGTCAGCATATAGTAGCCTTAGAAGTTTCCATAGGATTACCCGTTACTATTTTTGATGTGATAAATGAATCAGTTCGTGTTTTCAAACCGCCATGATACGTGTCTAATCCTAAGTTATGTAAAGAAAATGAGACGATGCGTTAATATATACTCATGAATCGACATACTAATTACCCTAAAACATCAAAACGATTTGAACTAAAGACGACTTAGTCATCTCATATGAATGAACATGTGCGACCCGCCTTGTCCCTTTCGGTGTCCCGACGAAGGCACATGTTCAGGAAATACGTTATGGCGTAAGCACGTATTAGTATGAATCGGTTCGGTGTTAAGGATAGTTATATTTCGATACAAAAGACTATATTAACGGTAGCCGTTATTCACATTCTTTAGATAAATTGGGATAAAACGAGATCACGACGAAACGAAAACGAAGAACATTTCTGTTTCGAACGACCTTGTTGTAACGTGAAAAGTTTCGCACAAGTAGCCCGTCCCTCCCGAATAAAAGACGAGCTTTTACGTTATGCCTTGTGTCATTCTTAAGAGAAATGGACGTGTCCGCAAAAGGTGACTAAGAAAATAAAAAGACAAAAATGAACTAAACGACCAAAATCATTCCAAATCTACGATATATGTTAATCCCGCGAGTAGTTAAAGAAAATAAACCAATGCCGTTGAATACGTGCCTAGAACGAGAGTATACCCCGTTTAAAATCTCGAAGCCGAATTAAGCCAAACCATATAATTGCGCCATATGGACGAGACTGCGGGTTTTGACTAACGACTCGATCATTTCGACCGTTACCAAAACTGCAAGAAATATGGCCCGATATACGTGTTTGCTTAAATTCGCGCCTAAAGGAAAGAAAACGGTGATATTCTCGCTTCGAACAAACACGCGATTCAACGAAACGTTGATTTTCTATAACCACACTGAGATGATATATCCCGTGGATTGGGAGGAACAAAGAGTTGTAATTAGCCGAAAGATTATCGTGCGCTCAAAATAAGACTCGCCATCTTTTCACATAGCAAAATGAGCAAACGAATCCCCGACGCTAAGAACAAACACGTTACGCGATGAGTCCGTTCCCTTAAATAAAATCCAAAAGTGATTCCATCACTAAATAAACACGTGGTTACGTCTCTCGATAGACCCAAAAGATCCCGTTGTAATCCAAAAATCGAGACACGAACCCACGCGAACAAAAGGGAACGAGTCATTGACAATAACGAACGATTGGACTAGAAGAATAACTCGTACCACGTCTAAAAACTGAGATGCGCTCAAAAGGAATCGAAACCTGAATTAATGCGTCTCGCGAAAGGACGAAAGACGAGTTATTCTGAAAGAACAATCCAACTTGGTCGATTTCTTAGTCACTGAACGTTGATACGTCAAAACGAACTGTATTGTCTGATGAATGATTTACTTTCCCGCAATAATCGACGGCATCACGCGTCCCCTGGACCGCAATGTGAGCCCCAAACCAAAATCCTAGGAAAGAGACCTGGACCAACGAGTGTGTGGAGGAATAAGGGTGGAAGAGAGATGTTGTGATACGTGTAATTAGAACTAACATTTGTTCTTCTTATCTTATAATCGTAAATAAATAAACGCACACACCACGAATCATGCATATAAAACCATGCATACATACACCGTTCGTGCAGACGTCATCATTAAGTGGTTGTGGTTTCGCGAGAGTGATCGGCTTGTCAGACAGTTTGATCAGTTGCGAGTAGACAGTCCCGAATCAGTAGTTGTGGCTTCTGAATCGTCTTCATCCGAGTATACTCAGTCTTCCGTCAGTATGTCTGCAACTGACGAGAAGGTGGCTGAATTGGAGAATTCTGTGAATAATATCAACGATCAGCTGGCTGCAATCTTGGCCCAGCTATCTGAGCTAGCACTGAAGGACAACAAGAGTGGTAGTAAGCGTGCTGAGAATGAGGTGAACGATGGCCCTCGCTTTGGGAATGAGGAGGATTATCAGGATTATATCCGAAAACAGCTGGAAAAGGAGAAAGCTAAGGAAGAGGAATGGAAGCAACACATCACACAGGAAGTGCAGGACTTGCGTGGGGGAAGTTCCGGAAATCAGGAATTCTATAACTTGAAGAATTGTTTGTCGGCAACAGCTCTGCCTCTGAAATTTCGGCTTCCCGACATGAAAAAGTTCGATGGAACTGGAGATCCCACCGCTCACATGAATCAGTATGTTGCTGTGATGAAGCACAAGATCCTGACTGAGGATCAAGTCCTGGGGCTGTTTAACACCTACCTAGAGGGGGCTACCCTCACATGGTTTCATGCATTGCCGATGGTAACAAAGAGGGATTGGAAGGAATTAGCAAAGTCGTTCATCGCTCAGTATAGCTTTAACACCATGCTGGAGGTCACTTTGAAAGAATTAGAGAGCACTAAGCAGCAGGCTGGGGAATCCTTTTCCGATTTTGTGAAAAGATGGAGGGCTAAGGCCGCAGTGATGAGATAAAAGCCGCTCGAGCAGGATCAGATCCGAATGGTGGTTGGCAACACGTTGCCGTATATCAAGAATGAGTTGCGGTATATGCCGTTCACGGATTTCAATCAGATGTATAGTTGTGCCTTGACTGTCGAAGGAGATGGGGAGCCGAAGAAAGCTTATACCAAGTGGATGAAGTCTGGATATAGTGCTGGAGGGCCTAGCGCGAGTACAGAATCTGCGGCAGTGAAAGTGGTTGATCTTAATGCCATCGAAAAGAGGCGGTTCACCAAGTTCGATCAGACCTATGTGAAAGTTTTTGAACGTCTGCAGAAGAAGGGATTGTTAAAAGCCCTTACCCCGTATAACAAAGCTCAACCTACTCCACAGATTCAGGCTAGAGGGTATTGTGAGTTCCACAGCAGTTATGGACATACGATTGAGAATTCTGAGAGGCTGAAACACGAAATCCAAGATTTGATTGAGGAGAAGAAGATAGCTGATCCTTCATCAGCAAACCCTTCCGTTAGGCGCAATCCATTGCCTAATCATAGGGTAAGCGTGATCGGAGCTGGTTTGACGGAAATTGTGGTGATGGAATCTTTTGAGGAAGATGTAGAGGAGTTGTTGGACTCCGTCGAAAGAAGCAATGTGGGAAATGGTCTGTATGTGTCCTTCTTGGGTGAGGAACAAGAGGATGAACCAATGGAGGAAGGATCAGATGGTGGAGCACCATATGACGAGGATAGTGCCGAAGAGACCGGTGAGGGGTCGTCTCGGACTATCGTGCCAAATTTGGGTTTGTTTAGTGGAGCAAGGGATCCTGAAGTGCACTTGCGTGAATATATGCACGACATGTTTATTGAATCCTTCGGAGTAGATGAGATTGCTCAGTGGTTCCACCATTCGCTGGTAGGTGAGCCTTTGGAATGGTTCCATTCATTACCCGACTCTTGCAAGAACGATTGGGATCGGTTGTCGGATTTGTTTCTAGAAAAATATCAGAGAGCTGAAGATAAAACTGCGGAGCGCTTTGCGATGCAGATTGGACCCATCAAGCGTCCATTGCCGAGGGTGAGCAAATATAACGGCAATAAGGACCCTATGGAGCACCTCCACTTCTACTTATCGGCTATGACAGCTTTGAGTTTTAAAGAAGAAGAGATCACTAGCTTGTTTTGTAATTCACTGATGGGTGAACCGCTGATGTGGTACATGTCGCTGCCGATGTATGTTAAGACCGATTGGGCAGCTATGACGAAGAGATTTATCAAGGAATATACGGTATGGATGCTAGCAGAGCAAACTCCTGATTCCCCGTCTTACCAAACACCTGATGCGGTGTTAGCAATGCCTAGGTATGGTGGATACCGGGATCCTGTAGAGCATGCGAGGATATTCCGCGATCATATGTATAACGCTGGATTCCCACAGTGTGAGTTGCATGAACATTTTCCGAAAACCTTGATGGGTGAAGCCTTATTGTGGCATTAGGGGCTATCAGAGGAGGAGATGGGTTATTGGATACCGCTCCGAAATGCCTTTGTGGCGAGATATGAAATGTACATTCCATGGACGGGATCCCTGGATGATCTGGACAGGATTAGGCAATTCCCCGAGGAACATTTTGTGGATTATGCTAGAAGGTGGAGGCACCGTTATGAGCAGTGTAATGAGACAATGAGCGATAAGGTGCAGCTTATGTGCATACAACGAGGTGCTATTCCATTGGCCGCAAGGAGGATGAGCCGGGTGTCCCTCCGTGACTATGATGAGTTGATAGGTTGGGCTTTGTACGGGTCAGCGGATCCCTTTTTCCTGAATCCGAGTGTTCCTCACGTCATGGATTTAATGGTCGTAGACATTTGGGCGAGTTCCTCGGACGAGGAGGATGCCAATCGAAGGGTTCCTATTAACATCTGGGACGAATCGGATGATGAGCCGGAAATTGCGGTAATGACGAGATCAGGTCGTGTGGCCGAGGGAAAGGCACCAATGGTAGAGACTGAGATTGGAGAAGGGTCGGCTCCTAAGCCCGATGACCAAGTTCTTGAGCAGTTGAAGAAGACGCAAGCTAAGTCTACGGTCTGGGAAGTTTTATGCCATTCTAAGTACCATCGTGAGAACCTGATGAAGGAGTTGCAGAATTTGGTTATTTCCACCGATACTGAGCCGGCAGCGCTAGTAGGGGCAATTATGGCCCGAAAGAAGACTGAGATCACATTTACTGACAAAGATCTTCCAGAAGAGGGGAAGGCTCATAATAAGCCATTGTATATCCGAGCGGAAATTAACGGGAAGAAGACTAGCTGTGTGATGGTCGATGATGGATCGGCCATTAATGTTTGCCCATTGAAACTCTTGTCGAAGTTGGGAGTGGAGAGAGGAGACCTGACAGCCTCTGAAACTGTGATTAGAGCATATGACGACAGCCGTAGGCACATTAAAGGAGTCTTCAAGGCCAAGTTGAAAGTGGGGCCGTACGAGGAAGAAACTGAGTTCACGGTGCTGGATATCCCGGTAACCTTTGTTGTATTGTTGGGACGCCCATGGTTCCACAAGTTGGGAGGTGTGCCCTCCACGCTCCATCAGATGATCAAGTTCCCCTTCGGGGAGGAGATAGTGACAATCAGAGCTGAGAAATTGAGCTCGGTGGCAGCATTAGGAATTGAGCCTCAACTTTTCTCCGGATTCCAAGTCTCTGGGATTTACGAGTCGAGCATGACCACCGATGTGGTGAAAATGATGAAGGGAAGTTTCATCCCGGGAATGGGTTTAGGAGCATACCATCAAGGGCTGCCAGAGTTTCCGGACTTTAAGAGTCAGAAAACCCGGAGAGGTTTGGGATATGAGCAGGGGAGTCCGTCCAATGCGAGTGCTGAAGGAAAAGTAGGCTTGAGGAAGTATTTTGTGAGCGAGGGGCATGGGAAGGCATATTCAGGGACCCCCGAGGCATCGACTAGCACGGAAGGGAAGATTCTGCCAGGGTTCGAAATCTTTAATGATGTTGCCGACTGGGGCAAAGGAAAGGCGAGCTGCTTTGTCGAGGAGATCATGATGCTGGATTTAAATGCCGAAGAGCAGGTCATCACCATCGAAGCGACTGCGGGAGCGGTGGACGAGCCCAGTACCTCCAAGGTTCATGAGGAGCCCGAGAACCCTGATGATGAAAATTGTATGACTGCTTTGTTTGAATCAGATGATGTAATCACCCATGCTATCAATGAAATGAATTCTGATTTTGCTTACTTGCTTGATGTCGATCATGATCATTCCATGCATTCTCATTCATATAACATGCCTACATTTGAAATCAATACGATAGAAATGTCAACTTTCAATCTTGGTACGGATGAAGATCCTAAACTTATACAAATTGCTCAAGAATTAACTATTGAAGAGAGAAAAGAATTTGAGAGAATAATTAAAAAATACGAAATTGTATTCGCTTGGACATACGAAGACATGCCTGGAATTGATCAATCAATCGTAACTCACCGTATTCCAACATATCCCGAGGCGAGGCCCGTAAAGCAGAAGCTCCGACGTATGAGACCCGAATGGGCAGATAAGATCAGAGAGGAGGTGAAGAAGCAGTTAGAAGCAAGATTCATTGAAGTGATCGACTATCCCCCTTGGGTCGCAAATGTAGTGCCCATCGCAAAGAAGGACGGCAAAGTGAGGATGTGCGTGGATTACAGAGATCTTAACAAGGCATGCCCCAAGGATGAGTTCGCACTGCCTCATATCGATGTATTGATCGACAGTGCAGGGTCAAGCGTCTTACACACGAATGTGGACGGTTTCATGGGCTACATGCAAGTTCAGATGGCCGAAAAGCACAAAGCGAAAACCTCGTTCACAACTGAGTGGGGGACATACTGCTACAGGGTAATGCCGTTTGGTTTGAAGAATGCCGGGGCAACTTACCAGCGAATGGCTACAGCATTGTTCCATGATATGATACACAAGGAGGTGGAAGTTTATGTGGATGACATGATGGTCAAATTAGAGACAAGAGAAGGGCATTTTGCCGCGCTCGAGAAGTTTTTGGCCCGAATTACAGAATTCAAGCTAAGGTTAAACCCGAAGAAGTGCTTTTTCGGTGTTTCTTCGGGGAAAATCTTAGGCTATGTAATCGGAAATAAGGGAATTGAGGTGGATCCCGATAAAGTGAAGGCTATAAAGGAAATGTCGGCGCCGAGAAATGAGAAGGAAGTGAGAGGGTTTCTAGGGCAGGTTCAGTATATCAGTCGGTTCATAGCGAGACTCACCACAATCTGCGAGCCAATCTTTAAGTTGCTAAGGAAAGACCAACCCGCTGTTTGGAATGATAAGTGTCAGCAAGCTTTAGAGAGCGTCCGGAGCTATTTGTCTAATCCGCCAGTGCTGAGACCGCCTAAACTAGGAAAGCCGCTTCTCCTCTATGTAGCAATTGAGGAGCGATCTATTGGGGCAATGTTGGCTCAAGAGGGAGACACCGGTGTGGAGCACGCGGTGTATTATTTGAGTAAGAAGTTCCTGGAGTACGAGCTCAAGTACAACATGATCGAAAAGACATGTGTGGCAGTGGTGTGGTTGACAACGAAACTGCGGCACTATTTCCAATCGTATAAAGTGATCATTATTTCTCGGATGGACCCCGTGAAGTATCTATACCGAACTCCATCCTTGACGGGGAAGTTAGCCAGATGGTTGTTGCTCTTATCCGAGTTTGACATTCAATATGTGACGAAGAAGGTTATCAAAGGAAGGGCCGTGGCAGAGTTTCTGGCTAACCAACCCCTGAATGCAGAAGAGGAAGAAGTAAGCTATGATTTCCCCGATGAGCACTTGAACGCAATCGAAGTTATACCGTGGAAAATGTTCTTCGACGGAGCAGTTAATTCGAATGGAGCCGGAGTAGGAGTACTACTTACCTCGCCGGAAGGAGAAAGGATCCCGATGGCCAAGAAGCTATCCTTCCCTCTCACTAATAATATGGCCGAATATGAAGCGTGCATTTATGGTTTAGAGTCATTAGTGGCACTGGGAGCATCATATGTCGAAATTTGGGGTGACTCCAAGTTGATCATCGAACAGGCATAAGGAAACTGGGAAGTGAGAGAAGAAAGGCTACGTCCATATCTAGATCAACTAGAAGGGTTGGCACAAAGATTCAAGGAATGTCGTTTCTATCATATTCCTCGAGCACAGAACCAGGCGGCGGATGCCTTGGCTACTTTGGTGTCAGTTTGGGACAACCCCCGGAACCTTGCTTCGAAGCCGTTGGTATTGAGAAGATCTCACAAACCATGTTACGAGGACGTAATGCTGTTAGGGACAGATGAAAAACCATGGTATGTCGATATCATGAATTTCATGAAAGATGGGACATATCCGGCAGAGTCAGAACCTAGGGATCAAGCTGTGATTAGAAGGCTAGCTCGTCAGTTCGTCATCCACAACGACTTGCTTTACAAAAGGCACGTTGATGGATTACAACTCAGATGCTTGGATGCGGGAGAAGCCCGCGAGGCAATGGAATCAGTACATTCGGGAATTTGTGGAGCCCATATGAGAGGAGCAGTACTGGCTAAGAAAATTATCAGACAAGGCTTCTATTGGCTCACCATGGAAAGAGATTGTAACGAGTATGCAAAGAAATGTCACGATTGTCAAATCCACGGCGATTGCAGTCATCTTCCGGCCATGGAACTACATGTGCTAGCACCTATTTGGCCATTCGCTGCCTGGGGCATTGACATCATCGGCGAAGTAAGGCCTAATGCTTCAAATGGACATAAGTTTATTGCAGTCGCCATCGATTATTTCACCAAATGGGTAGAAGCAGAGTCGTTTAGCAAACTAGGATCCAAGCAGATGAGAAAGTTCATTGAAAAACACTTGATCACCAGGTTCGGAGTGCCTCATCACATGATCACGGATAACGGAGTCTAGTTTCAGGGGGAAGTAAGGAATCTTTTCCGAGAATATGGCATTGAACATCACAGGTCTTCTCCGTACCGTCCACAGGCTAATGGGGCAGTAGAAGCAGCTAACAAGAACCTTAAAAGGATCCTCGTAAAGACGGTGGAATCACATCGGAACTGGCATGAGCACCTCCCACTCGCGTTGTGGGCTTATCGCACGATAGTCAGAACCTCGACTGGGGCAACGCCATTCTCCTTGGTATACGGAACAGAAGCAGTCCTGCCGATTGAGATTGAAAAGCGATCGTTGAGAATCGCAGTGGAAGCGGAAATTCCCGAAACGGAATGGGTGAAGAGGCGATGTGAGCAGTTGGCTTTAGTTGACGAGAAAAGGATGGAAGCCCTTTACCATGTACAGTTATATCAAAGAAGGATGGCTCGGGCTTTCAATAAAAAAGTCAAGACCAGTCCTATCAAAGAAGGAGATTTGGTGCTGAAACAGATTCGTGTGACGCACACCGACCCTAGGGGCAAGTTTAGGCCTAACTGGGAAGGCCCATTCGTCGTGAAGAAGATACTAAGCAAAGGAGCGGTGAAGTTAACCATAATGGACGGCATGGAATTCTCCGAACCTACCAATCTGGATAGGCTTAAGAAATACTTTTCGTAAAAAAAAAGAAAAATAAAGAAAAATTCCCGATAGGTTGAAAACCCGCAAAGGGCGACCTATGCAATAATAAGGGAAATCCCAATGGGTGAAAACCCGAAAGGGCACTCATTTAAAAATTTCGGGATAGTAAAAGGAGAGGAGAAAAATCACCGGGATCCGAAAACCGAAAGGCGGGTCCTGGTAACAATAGTTATAACTTGAGCAATTACAAAAACAATGTATAAGAGACTAAGTATTTCTGTTGTTTGTAAATAAATAAAGGCATCAATATATTTGACGAGAATGATTGGAATCATTTTAATCTACCGAATGCATGGTAATATGAATCACGGGTTATACGTTTCCTATCCTACTTTTCACAAAAAGCCTACCTACTATCCACCCCACTCCCTATACATCAGCTATACATCGGGGAAACTCTAATAAAAGCTACAAAGCAATAATGAAAGCTACAAAGCAATACATAACGAGCCTAATACGGAGGGAAGTCCCAATAGTTCTCAAAATCTCTCAGGTGAGATGCCCGCTCCGCAGATAGTGCCTCCTCGGCAACACGCGCTCTCTCATCAGAAACTCGCGCTCTCTCATCAGAAACCTGTGCTCTCTCATCAGCAGCTCGTGCTCTCTCCTCTGCAGCAAGGCGTCTGATCGACTCATCACGCGCCCTTTCCTCGACGGCAAGGCGACCCTCAGTGTCCCGTCGTATCATCCCCGACCAGTGGTCGTTCCTCTCTTGATACACATGACCAACTCGGGGGCATGCAGATCACTCTACAGAAAAAAAGAAAAAACAGATAAAAGGCAGCGTAGGCAAAAGCATAAATCATACATACATGCATACATTTCACTACACTAAAGTACAGTAATGATACATACCAGGTGATCGGTGCAGCGCAAGCTGAGGCGGTCTCGGAAATAACCAGACAGCCCCACGTAATCCGTACAGGTCTCTCTCGTGGTCAGAGAAGCGTCCGAGGGATCAAACGGGACCCTCGAGGAGAAGATAGGAGGGACCGCCTCAAATCCCGCGTAAGGTGCCCCGGACTCGTCATAGCAGATCGTAGCATAATCTCTTCCATAGTCTGGTATAGGCACGCCTATGGACGACCTCTCCGGTCGAGCTGCACTGGAGGACTCGCCGACAAAATAGGGCTGCTCGCACACCAGTGTTTGAGCCCGAGTACCGTCGAAAAAATCAGATAGGTGGGCACTCCGCCAGGATCCCTCCTGCAAAAAAGCAAAAAAAAACACATAATAAAACCTCTGAGCATATCATGAACAATGAAAAGAGGGCGGAATCACTTACCGGAACCTCCGCCTGACCAAAGACGGCCTCGACCGCCTCTCTCGAAAACACGTCCGCCACCGGATCTACCTCCATCGCTGCCGCCGGGGCATCCCTCGCGCTCAGTAAAGTGGACAAATAAGGCTCGCGGCCCCCGGCGTGAATCCAGACCACTCTACCGACAAAATGACGGGTCAGATCTCGACGAATGGTCGATAAGGGCAGAGTCCGCACAGCAAACATGGAAACGGGAATCTCCCCCAGCGTCCAGTGAACATCACTCACTCCGGTGATGCCTCGATCTCCCAAATACCATGCCCGCACGCAAGGGCCGGTGAGCACGCACTGCTGCTCCTGGATCATCGATGTGTATGAATACTCGGGACCAAAGTCAAGATCGTCCCACCTGAACTTAATCTAAAAAATATGCACAAAGAAAAGGGTCAGAAAGACTCAAGCCAAAGTCTAGCGAGACTAAGCGAAATCTACCTGTGTGAGGACTAATGAGTCAATCCGATCTAGGAGCCATGGCACTGTCCGCCTCCTCTCAGCGCTCAGATCAAAATCTCTCCATCGAACCATAAAAGGCGGCCTCTGTGCTCTCAATCGAGGTCGAGATCGACTGGGAAGGATGTGTCTCTCGTACGCCCACACCTGCGGTATAAACAAGGACTAGGAGTGTGAGAAAGAAAAAAAAAAAAACAAAGACGGGCGAATCGAGAAGGCGTCACGTACCAGCAGAGCAAAGGTGTAACCACCGAAATCCTTGCGCTTCCGGCAAGTCAGGTCCAGAAACTTGTAGAGAAAAGCTAAGCTTGCCCCCGCCCAATCATAGGAAGCTGCGGCATCTAAATCACTAAGGTCCTGGATGAGACCCGCATGCACCTTTCCGCCCTTCGTGCGGAAAATCGTCTCGCTAAGAGCATATACAAGGAAGCTACGAACCGCCAGATCAGTAGCATCAGTCTCACAGAAGTCCCGTCTACTCAAGAGGCTAGCAGTCGAAATAAACTTCGCCGGGGTAGATTTGGCGCATAGAGGAACTCCTGGTCCTATCAAGGCGGCAAGCCTAGCAGGGTCGACCCGCGGTCGTATCATGCCATAATGGAAAGGGACGGGAGTGTTGCTCCCTCGTAATCCGGTCAATAATGAAAAATCTCGGGGCGAGATGGTTATCTCCCCGAAGGAAAGGTGGAAGGTGTGGGTCGAGTCAACCCACCGCTCACACAGGGCCCGTAGGCTAAAGGGATCACACACCCCGTTGGTGCGGGGCAGCGCTGCAATGAAGGGTCCGAAGCCCAACTCCTGCACGCGGGCTCTCGCCGCGGCGCTCAGCCTATCATACCATGAAAGAACCCCGGCAGTGGTCCCGGAAATCTCGATGAGCTAAAGAGGAACAAGATAAGAAAATTTAAATACAACTCCTAAGGCAAGCGAGTGATAAGAACGCGTTAAAACTAGGTATTCGTTCATCCGGTCAATTAGGGCCAATTTTCTGTAAAAATCTCTCCCGTAGGATCATTTATGTAAGGTTTAGTCAATTCTTTTATCCACACTCGTCTACAGGTGGCGAGGAACGTAGATTAGGTTTTACTATTCACATACGTTCACGTGCATTAGTTAAGTTTTTACTATTCACGTGCACTATTCACGTGCACTATTCACGTTTCTTACTATTCACGTGCATTAGCTAAGTTTTTACTATTCACGTTTTTACTATTCACGTTTTTACTATTCACATCGTTTTTACTGTTAGCATGCATAAATTAGTAGTGTCACTATTTACATGCATATAACGCGCATTCTCACAAAAATAAACAGGTGTTACGTGTAAATAAAGGAATTCACGTTTTCTAGCTAAAGTCCTCTAAGACAGTCTAATGGTTAGTATGCAAATCATGTTCGTATAGGAATATTAAAGCCTAGAGTTCGAGTCAAATAAAAGTGAGAAACCACTTACCTCGTTGCAGCGTGTCATGCTCAAGTGTGTCGTAGGGTCGTGGAAGGTATCCACTCTATCCAGGTTTACGTAAACCTCGTCCATGCCTCTGGTGCCATCCCATTCGTCTAAATCCATCCCGAGAATAATCCAAATTGAAATCTGGTGAGAGAAAGAGGAGAGAGAAGGTGTGGGGTTGAAATGAAACCCCACCACCTTATATAGGAAAAGGGAATGGCATTCCCGTAAATAGTGAAAAAAGTACGATTTGACATAAAGGTAAAAAGTAAATAATTAATTACCAGGTGCACAGACCTCCGATTTGCAGTCCGTTTCAGCCTGCGTTTCTCCCAGATAGTGACCAACATTGTCAAAACATCAACTCCAGACAACAGTCAATTTTTACAGAACAGTGACACTAGTCAAAATACAGACGACAGTCAACAGAAAAACAATCATTAGTCTATATCATTTCCGACTAAGACATGTGCCCATCGAATCTTCGAGATAATAACTCCAGTGAGAAAATACAGACGACAGTGTGATAAGAAAATCCAGAAGCAGCCCCCGCTTTTTAGCCATTTGACTCACGGCTGCAGACCGGAGTTGCTTTTTAGCCATTTGACTCACGGTCGCAGACCGGAGTTGCTCTTTAGCCATTTGACTCACGGTTGCAGACCGGAGTTGCTTTTTAGCCATTTGACTCACGGTCGCAGACCGGAGTTGCTCTTTAGCCATTTGACTCTCGGTCGCGGACCGAAGTTGCTTTTGAGCCATTTGACTCTCGGTCGCAGACCGAAGTTGTTTTTTAGCCATTTGACTCTCGGTCGCAGACCGAAGTTGCTTTAAAGCCATTTTACTCTTGGTCGCAGACCGGAGTTGCTTTTGAGCCATTTGACTCTTGGTCGCAGACCGGAGTTGCTTTTTAGCCATCTGACTCGTGGTCGCTGACCGGAGTTGCTTTTTAGCCATCTTCCCCGTGATCTTGAAATAGGGTAGCTGTTTAGCCATTATCCCCGCAATCTTGAAATAGGGTAGCTGTTTAGCCATTATCCCCGCAATCTTGAAATAGGGTAGCTGTTTAGCCATTATCCCCGCAATCTTGAAATGGGGTAGCTGTTTAGCCATTATCCCCGCAATCTTGAAATGGGGTAGCTGTTTAGCCATTATCCCCGCAATCTTGAAATAGGGTAGCTGTTTAGCCATTATCCCCGCAATCTTGAAATGGGTTAGCCGTTTAGCCATTATCCCCACAATCTTGAAATAGGGTAGCTGTTTAGCCATTATCCCCGCAATCTTGAAATAGGGTAGCTGTTTAGCCATTATCCCCGCAATCTTGAAATAGGGTAGCTGTTTAGCCATTATCCCCGCAATCTTGAAATAGGGTAGCTGTTTAGCCATTATCCCCACAATCTTGAAATGGGGTAGCTGTTTAGCCATTATCCCCGCAATCTTGAAATAGGGTAGCTGTTTAGCCATTATCCCCGCAATCTTAAAATAAGGTAGCTGTTTAGCCATTCTCCCCGCAGTCACAAATAGGGTAGATATTTAGCCATTATCCCCGCAATCTTGAAATAGGGTAGCTGTTTAGCCATTATCCCCGCAGTCGTGAATTAGGGTGCAGCCCGAAGCAGAGTCTAAAGAGGTCAGAGAACAACGCCGGAGCGCGCAGCGCAAAGGTCAGGTATGTTCCCTCCTACTCGTTACGTGTCTTTTACTTTTATATGTTTTACATTGCATGTGTACGTTAGCAAAAAAACGTTTTCGAAACACACACATCACTGTCAAAATAGAAAAGTAGGGGCAACTGTAGACACCGAGTCGGAGGACCTGTGACGAAAACCTGAAAACAAGACGGTCGAAGCGATTGATTCTAGAAGTTTTGAAAAATATATAAAGAATAATAAGCGGAGGAAAATTGACGGCACGGCGCGGGCACGCGACGGCGTCCCGCACGCGGACGACGATGGTCGAACGCCCGCTTGACGGCTCGAGACGTGCGCGCGGCGTCCGTCGGACGCACCGCGAGTGGCACGCTCTCGACGTCCGAGCAATGCCTGGGACCGCTGGCGGTGCGCGCCCTCGTGGGCCGTTGAGCGCACGCGCCTAGCAGCGTGAGGCGCATGTTCGGCGGCCGCGACGTGCGAGCGTCTGGCTGCACGGAACGCGCGCTCGACGGCCAAGGAGTGCACGCGTCCGACGGCGCGGGGCACGCCCCGAGGGTCGCCGGGCGGGCGCCCCACCACGTCGGGCGAACGCCCCACGCGTCGGGCGGACGCCCGACGAGGGTTGGGCGCGGGCGCCCAACCTCGCGTTGGGCGCTCGCCCAACGCCGTTGGGCGATCGCCCAACATTGTTGGGCGGCCGCCCAACCACAATGGGCGACGCCCAAATTTTTTTGGGCGTCGCCCATTGTTCCGGGATCCGTTTCCCTATATAAGGGCACGGATCCCAAGGTGAAGGAGAGGCTTTTGGGGGGATTTTTGGATAAACTTTCTCACTCTAAACATTTTTAGAGAGAGAGAGTGAATTTTTTGAGAAAAATATTTTTTTCCTCAAAAATTCCAAATTTCCTAAGTTCAATTTTTTACTAAATTTTCATTAAAAACGGGAGCTCGCGGTTCGTGGAATCAATCGGCTTCGACTGTCAGATACCGAATTAAAGGTATTATCCGAGGACTAGACTCTTTATTTTATTTAATTTATTCTCTCCTTCTATTTATTTTTTTATGCTATAGTTCTTATTCCTTTAGTTATTTATTTATTTTGTCACGTTTTATTTAGTTAGCGTATTTATTTAATTTTCGTTTCGTGTTAAATAAAATTCGGTTTTGTTTTAAAATAAAAACCTCGTTTTGGATATCCCAATACGAACCGTGATCCGATAAAAAGGTAGTTCGGGTATCAAAAATGTTGTAATTATAAGTTTTTTAATTTAAAAGAGGTTTCCAAATAACGTTTTAAAATAAAAACATCGTTTTAGGAACTTCCGTTTTCGACTATGATCCATCTTTGGTAGTTCGGAAGTCCAAAACGATTGAATTAGATTTAATTTAAAGCTTTTGAATAAATCTGGAAAATATTGGAGTGCTGCTGTAATTTGTCAATTCTGTCACTAAATGCTGTTTACCGACGGAGTTTCCGTCGGTAAATCTGCCATAATGTAAAAAATGTCATTTCGGTCCCTTTTTCTTAACTTTTAGACTTTTAATCCTTAGTATATATATATATAATTATGTAATACATGTTTTTCAAATTATTTTAGAATTTTAGTATATACATTTATTTTAGAATATTGGTATATCATTTTTATTTTATTTTATAATATAAGTATAAATATATATATAAGTATTTCCTTTTTATTAACTTAGGCTATGTTTAAATATTAGTTATTTGATATTTTGAGAAATAATGGATGGATATTAGTATATGTCATTTTTGGTATTTAATATGTATATATATGTATAGTTTTGGGAACATTTGGGTTATTTTGTTGATTATTGAAGGAAGTTATTTTTGGGTAAATATTATTTTCTTATCCATAAGATTTACTTATTGTTTTAGCATTTTTAAAGTATAAGTATATAGTACCTATTATTTCCATATACATAAAGTTCCTCTTATATTAATTTTTGGGTTTTCATATCCTCCTTTTTGATTTACTTGTATATATATATATATGTCTAAATTATTTTCTCTATTCTTTTTGGCCCATTCATGGGTCCATGTCTCAAATGGGCCTTGTTTGATTATAAGTCTTGCTTTAAATAAGTGTCTTATTGTAATTATAATAGTTAGAGAGTCCATTAAATAAGTGGGGAAAATAAATCACAAAAAGAGAGTTTTCAATTAAATTATTTAAGCTAATGAGCTTTCTTAGATCTCTAACGTAGATAAATAGAGTCATTTTGGTTGATATTTCAAATCGTCTTCAAAACACCACGTTTTAAAACCTTAGTCCGTTCCAACGACGGATTAAGCGAACATTGTAATCAAAATCGTTTTCTTTGTTAATAATGGAGATTTTGAATCGCTTTCTTAATGAATTTGTACAAAATAAAATTGACTTGTATGTTTAACCACGTTTTCTTATTAAAAGGCTTTTACTTTAACGTTTTCAATTACTCGAGTCGTTCCAACGGCGATTCGAGTAAGCTTCATCAAACGGGGTTTTACAACGCACCTAAATCGTTCCAACGGCGATTAAGGTGCGAACCATGTAAATAAATTCGTTTTGGGGAAATAAGTTAGAGTAGAATAAACACACAACATAACATTTAAATACGGTTGTAAATAAATCACTTCTTCCCCCCCCCCCCTCTCTCTGTGTATGTATAAACATAAATGGGTGATTCTTTACTGATGTGGCTTTTCAATAATATATGCTCAAAATGGTTTCTAAAAAGAGAAAGAAAAGGGTTTCAAATGAATTTTAAACTTAAAGAAGTATACGATTAGTCCGTTATCGCCTAACATGCTGAGTAGGAGGCCGGTGGTTCATAACCGGGCGATGTCGGGGTGCCTAGTAGCCTTTCTCCGGAAAGGAGCTAGCCTTCTCGGCTCGTACCTAAGTTTCCCGAACCCACACCGGTCTCCCTCAAGGGATCGGTGTTCATTTTCCCATTCGTGGGTGGCGACTCTTCCATATCTCCGAGCTCCGGTCCTGCCGAGCAGCTTGATTCCACGATTGGTTGCTTTCGGCGCCAATCACCGCTTACGTCGCCATGAGGTTGTCCACCCCCCGGTCCGCCCGGGAGATTAGGCCGTGGCACCTCGTCTAACACACGTTTATAAACTTAAAAAGGCATTGTACGACCTAAAACAAGCTCCAAGAGCTTGGTATGAGAGGTTGACCAACTTCCTACTGACCAGGAACTATGTCAGGGGAAAAGCTGACACAACCTGGTTCATTAAGAAGAAGGGGAAACATACCCTACTTGCACAAATATATGTAGATGATATAATATTTGGTGCTACTGATGAATCTTTGTGCAAAGAATTTAGCAAATAGATGCAAACTGAGTTCGAGATGTCCATGATGGGGGAACTCAACTTCTTCCTTGGACTCCAAATCAAGCAAGGTAAGAATGGCATCTTCATAAGCCAGTCCAAGTACACAAACGAAATGTTAAAGAAGTTCAATATGATGGGCTGCAACCCAATATCAACCCCTATGGGTACTGATACTGTCCTATGCAAAGATGAGAAAAGTAAGTCAATAGACACTAAACTCTATCGAGGTATGATAGGTTCGTTACTTTATCTCACAGCTAGTAGACCATATATACAGTACTCAGTATGTTATTGTGCGAGATATCAAGCTGACCCCAGAGAATCTCATCTAACAGCTGTAAAAAGAATCTTTAGATATTTGCAGAGTTCAGTTGATGCAGGTCTATGGTATCCAACTTCAAATGACTTCACACTCATTGGATATACTGATGCTGAATATGGACGAGATAAGCTAGAACGTAAGAGCACTTCAGGAGGATGTCATTTCCTTGGAAGCTGTCTAGTATCTTGGTTCAGCAAGAAGCAATCATCTGTGGCCCTGTCTACAACTGAAGCTGAGTACGTGGCTGCTGGAAGCTGTGTTGCTCAAGTTCTATGGATAAAGCAACATCTTGAGGATTATGGAGTAAAGACTGAAACAATAGAGATCAAATGTGACAACAAGAGTGCCATTGATCTGTCCAAAAATCCAATCCAACATAGTAGGATGAAGCATGTCAGCATAAGGCATCACTTCATCAGAGATCACGTACTAAAAGATGAGATCAAGCTGACCTATGTGCCAACAAATGAACAGCTTGCAGATATCTTCACCAAGCCCTTGGCACGTGAACAATTCAACATACTAAGGGAAGCTATCGGTATGTCTAATCCCCTTCAATAAATTCCTAAGTAAATGATGTATGCTTGCCATGCTGAGTAAAATAACTCCTACTTACTGAACTTGAAATGTAGAAAAATCACATCATACTGAGTTGACATACATGTTGAGTGATTATTCTGAGTAGGTACATATACTGAGCAACTATCATGTACTAAGATAGAAAAATTCATCTTGATAGAACTAAGTACTCAGTATCACAAACGGTTAACCTTCTAAGAAAAATTGCGCTAGAACCCACTTGCACCATTAAATGCCAACATGTGTAATAAAAAGCACCTAGGAGAGGCAAACAATTATGAGACAACCCATGCGCCGGAAATGTCATAAATGACAGAATCTCTGCCGGTTGAACGCCCCAAGGAAAAACGGCTACTTCAATTAATACGACTGTTTTAGGTATATATAAATAATGGATAAAATACTTCCCAAATCTCCTCACACGTGAATCCTTTGGTATTCAGAATCTCTCTCTCTCTCTCAAATCTTCCACCAAAAATATCTGAAAATGACCAACACTTAGAAAATCTCCGGTGAAAATTCTGGAAAACTAATCACTGATGAAAGCCCTAAATCTCCTCCTAAGTCTAACCTAACTCCGAGCAAACGTCGTCAAACGGATCCGGCAAGTTCCTCAAAGTAGAAGAAACCCAAGGCTAGAACCATGGTGAAGGTTCACACAAAAGTCCACAATCAGGAAGTCATCAAATGTCGCTGGTTCTCTCCCAGCTTCATTACCGACGAAAAGCCTTTTTCTGAATGGATTGAGAAAAACGAGTGGACATATCTCTTCTATCTCCCCGGAACCACCTATCCACGATTGGTTAGGGAATTCTACTCCGGTCTCCATGTTGACAAGGATGATGCTGATTATTTGGAGACGCACGTTAAAGGTCACAAAATTGTCATTACTCCATCCTACTTAGCAACCTTACTCAACTTGCCTAACAAAGGAACCGAGTTTCGAACAATAAAATAAAAGGTATCAAAGGAAATGCTTGACCAGATGAAGGGGTTTTGCAAACCCAAAAATTACAAAGAAGAAATACCCAGCACGAGTATGGGGCAAAACCAGAAAATGGCGCACTACATTTTAACAAACTTCATCTTCCCTAAACTCAACTCTGCTTCGTCTGCCTCCAATTTCGAGCAGTGCTTCATATGGCACATGCTTACCTATTGTCCGCTGAATATGCCTGTATTTTTGGTGGGAGCACTTCAACGAGGGGGAAAGAAACTTCGACTAGGATCTCTCATCACCAAGATCCTTGAAGATCACAAGATTGAGACCATCACTGAGACTAAAAGCTTGGGAGCAGAAATAACCGCAGCTCTGCTAACTCGGTTATTGTTCAACCAACCACTAAAGGGAGGTGAAGATGTTGAGGAAGATGAGGAAGAAAACGATGCTGAGCAAGAAGTTGAAACTGAGCTAGCAGCAGATGATGCTGAGCTAGAAGTTGAACCAGAGGATGTTCCTGCCGATTCCCCCAAAGCAAAGAAGAAGAGAAAGACACTTGCCACTTGTGCAAAGGATATTGAGACTGTGCCCAGAAAGAAGAGGGCTATGACAAGAGGAAAGAATACTGATGCTGACCTACCTCAGGTTACACCAAAGTCAGCAGAGAAAAGGAAAGGGCAAGCTGAGCCCGAGGAAGAAAATGAAGAATCCCCAGAACAGCCACTAAAGAAGAAAAGCAGAAATTCTGGGTTGAAAATAGTTGAGGCTGACCCCATTGATTGGGTTGTGACACCCAAATCTCACTACACTCAGAATATTAGGATTGATCTTGAGAAAACTCCAGTTGAGCAAGCTGATGAAGGAGAAGAACAAGAACAGGATGATACTCAGCTTCATGCTGAAGGAAATGATCATACTGAGCAGGCTAATGATGAGCAACAACAGGAAGCACATGCTGAACAAGAAGAAGGAGATAATCAAAGATAGGATCTAAATGTTGAAGCTGAGGTTGAGGATGTAGATGTTCAAACTGACCCGTCACCTCCAAAAACTAAGTCCCTCAGAAGACTGAAGAAGAAAGCTGTCAAAACTCCTCTCATTGATCTCTTGGCAGATTCTCCCTCCTTGGAGCAAACTATGGATCCATCCAATATCCATTTTGAGTACTTCTCCCACCATGTTGAGTCTCCTCCCAAAGAATTGGAGCAAAATCAAGCCTCTGTTACTTGAAGTGAGGAACATGCCAAGACTCCACAAAATCCAAATCCTGCCGAGCAAGTGCTCGAAGAACCAGCTACTCAACATGGGGAGAAAGCTATGGATCCACCTGTTCAAGCTAAACATCCTGATCAAGACCCAATTGCTCAAGCTAGTAAGCAACCAACTCCACCACCATCCACCTCCACCTCCATTCCTGTGTCTGAGCCAACTTCAGCTGAGCAGCATACCTATCTTAGTGCAACTCAGTCTGGCCGTCGCATCATTGAAACGGCTCAATCTCTTCTCCAGGAGTTCACCACTTCTGATGCTGCGAGGTCTGCTAATCCTGAGTCAACCAATATCACTGAACTTCTCACAGAAATTAAGGGACTCAAGGATCTTATCAATATTGTGACCACCATCCAATCACAGCAACCTAAGCAAGATCACATTACCAAGCTGACTGAGCTATTCCTTCTGATGATAAACCACATGAACTCACTTGAAGGTAAGATCAATAATCTCTCTGTCCCTACTCCAGGCTATGCAACTTCAGCTGAGTTAGATCAACAATTTGCCAAACTGAGAGCAGAACTACCCAACATTGGGCCTACGGCCAATCCTGAGTATGCCACATCTGCTCAGTTGCAGGGATGCTTTGCCAAGCTGACTGCCGATCTTACTTGTACATGCGAGCTCGTTTCCTCCACTTCTCAATGTATAATTGATCAACTCAGTGAAGCCGTGAGTCTTCTCAGTGTCAACAAAACTTAGATGGATGTTGACCCCATCAATGATAAACTTTCACAAGGAATTCTACAGGCTGTTCGTTATGACAATGCTCAACGCATCTTCTATGATTCTGCCCTATCGAAGATGTATCATCAATCCTTTGCTCAGATCACCAGCTCCCTTACCTGGCTTAGCAAGTCCCATGAGTGTATTATCAACCTGATCACTGGATCTATCCCCGTTCCTCGAAATATTCGAGATGATTGCGTACCTGTAATAGACGGTTTGAGTGAGAGCACGAAGCGTTTACAACGCTATTCGAATGTTCTATCCTCAGCTGCAAGAAATGACACCTTTGTCTACAAACCCGATGCTGGAAAAACGGGGGAGAGAACTCAACCTAGAACTCAACAACAGACAGGTGCATCTGGAAGCAAAGTGAAAGGAAAGGGTAAAGCTGTGTGAAGAAATCAAACTGTGAAGAAGTAAGAAGTGAAACTTAAGAAGTTTAGGAAGTTATTTTGTGGGGGCAAGTACTATGAATGTGTATGCTTCGTTTTATTCAATGAACTATTTCTTATTCTGTTCAAATGCCATGCTTGTCAATACACATTAACATAAACATTGAACAAACAAATACTCAGTATACAAAATAACGAGTAAATCAAACTGAGTATCCAAGCATTTCTGAAAGCTGACCTACACTCAAAGTAAATTTAGTCAGGACACACATCCTTAGTTTATCTCAAATAAATCTTGGTAGGTTTAAGAGGTAAATAAACAGATGCAACCCTTACGGGGGAGAAATTTCAGAAATATGAAAGATAAATCAATCATGGGGAATTTCAAAACTGAGTTCCATAATTATGCATTTTTCCAACATCAAAATGGGGGAGTTTGTTGAAACACCTTTCCACAAGATTTTGATTTGACAAAATCATCCATGATTAAGAGACAATTAAATTTATGTGCTTTATTTTAATTGTACTAATCCGTTTGTTCAATGTTGAGTATAAATATAAATAAAGATAAATATAAAAAGTAAGACAGGAAGAGGTCAGCATAGAAGCCCAAAGTATTAAACTGAGTGGAATCAAACTCAGCATCAAAAGACAATGATATACACGCCCACAACAACTGTCTCACGAAGCTGAGCTGACTAAACTTATACTCAGCTTGGAAATTACAAATAACAAGGTTTTATGAAACAGAAGCTGAGTGATTCTTCAGGACAACATGAAAAAGACGTTTGCTAAAAGACAACGACTACCGCCCCTCTGAACCAATTATTGAATCCTTGGAAATACGCAGAAGACACATTCCGAGATGTATGGGTCAATGGATTATTGGTAAAGGACAACTGACACAAAAAGACAAGCCTGACGTAAGAAGATAAACCTAATGTCTGAGGAAATGTAGAGGAAGGGAATGGCCGGAACAGTCTGAAGCTGACCAGAACCTGTCCCCTAAAAGAGCCGTTTTAACCTTAACGGCTACATCATTTTGAAAATGATATGATTCCAGATTTTCTCCTATATAAGGACAATCAAAATCCTTGGATCATTGCCGGACTAAAAAAGAGAAAAATACGAGAGAAAAGATACAAAAGCACTTAGTTACAAAAATAGATCTTACACCCATCTTTCATTCTTTGTGTAAATGCTAGAGTGATTACTTGTAATCTTCTAAAGTGTTCTTTATTTGAAAAGGAACAAGTGTTTATCAATTGTAAAATTGAGAGTGTTGTGCTGAGTGTTTGGTTGTAAACATTCAGTGGTAGAGAAATCTAGGTGCTGGGTTGTAGCACTTAGTAGGAGTTGAGTAGACGAATAGAGGAAGGTACTCTTACATATTCAACTGCCTTGTAATTGGTTTGTGCTCTACCTTTAAAGAGCTCAGTATTGGATTTTAAAAGCCCGGAGGATTCTGGGGACTGGACGTAGGCGGAGAGGCCGAACCAGGATAAGTGATACTGAGTAATCTCTAAACTCTCTCTCTATTTATATATGTGCATGTGTTGTATGTGAAATTTACTCAGCATATAAAATTGTTTAAAGTTAACTCTGAGTAATTTCAAGTGCTGAGTTAGAAGCTGACCTCCAAGAGTGTCAATATCTAACTTATAAATAAAACAGCTTTAGTCAATATCCATCCAAAGCTGTCTTATAACATATCTGGCCAAGCTAACCAAAAGCTGAGTTGACCATAAGTCAGCATACAATTAAACGAAAAAAAGTTATATTAGTTCCTAACCCCCCCTTGGAACTAATCACACGGGACCAACAAACATTATATCCCCTTACGCTGTTGTAAACTAGGGAGTAGGTACATGGTTTCTTTCCCTTATCCTGCTTCTGTTTCCCTTTCGATGAGGTAGCTAGGTCAGCCTGGGTTTTCTTGCTCGGGGTAGTGACCTTAGAGTGGTCACGCTGACCAGGTTCTTCAGACTTGGTGGGAGTCTCGCTATATTCCTGCTGAGCAGGAGATGGAGGGTTTTCATCGGAGCGGTTAACGTCGTAACCAGCACCGGAGACATTCTAAGAATCGTTAGACATGATTCTTAGAGAAATTTGAGAAGTTCGGGAGCTTTGGAAAAGAGAGAATTTGAATACCAGAAATTTCTAAGCGTAAAGAGATACAAGTAGGAATTCGTCCACTATTTATAGAGGTGTCGAGTTGATCTGAAGCATTGAGGTGGCCGTTTGACCTCGAGATACTCAACCGACAAAGATTCTGGCATTTATGACACAATCGGCGCATGTATTTTCTAATTATTGCACTTACGTCATCCTAGGTGGCTATTTAATTTACGTGTGTAGCATTAATTGTGCAACGGACCTTTACTCAGTGTTATGAATTCTAAGCGTTTAACGTTTTGAGTAGTCAGTTTTACACAAAGGAATCATTCGTGTGCTTAGTAGCTCAGCTTAAGATAACTACTCAGCGTGTATATCTACTCAGCATGTAATAGTCATTGATTTAGCATAAATCACTCGGCATGGCAATCCACTCAGTATGCATATATCACATATTATACTTGGAATTTACTGAAGAGGATTAAACATACCAATGGCTTCTCTAAGTATGTTGAATTGCTCACGAGCTAGTGGCTTTATGAAGATATCAACAAGCTGCTCATCCATTGGGACATAGGTCAGCTTGATCCCTCCCTCGAGTACATGATCTCTGATGAAGTGATGTCTTATGCTGACGTGCTTCATCCTGCTGTGCTGGATTGGGTTCTTTGATAGGTCAATGGCACTCTTGTTGTCACATTTGACTTCAATTATTTTAGACTGAATGCCATAATCTTCTAGATGTTGCTTAATCTAGAGGACTTGAGCAACACAGCTTCCATCAGCAATGTACTCAGCTTCAGTGGTTGACAGGGCTACTGACGCATGCTTCTTACTGAACCAAGACACAAGACAGCTTCCAAGAAAGTGAAATCCTCCTGGGGTGCTTTTTTGTTCAAGCTTGTCTCGTCCGTAGTCAGCGTCAGTGTATCCAATGAGTGTGAAATCATGAGTATTGGGATACCATAAACCTGCATTCACTGAGCCTTGCAAATATCTAAGGATTCTTTTTACAGCTATGTAATGAGATTCCTTAGGGTTAGATTGATATCTAGCACAATAACATACTGAGAACTGAATGTCCGGCCTACTAGCAGTTAAGTAGAGTAGAGAGCCAATCATACCTCGGTACAGTTTGCTATCTACTGACTTACCATTTTCGTCAGCGCAGAGGACGGTGTCAGTGCCCATAGGGGTAGATATTGACTTGCAATTCTCAAGTTCATACTTCTTCAATATCTCCTTAGCATACTTAGTTTGACTGATGAAGATGCCATCTTTCCCTTGTTTGATTTGAAGTCTAAGGAAGAAGTTGAGTTCTCCCATCATTGACATTTCAAACTCAGTCTGCATCTGGTTACTTCTTGCAGACTGTAACCCTGAGCTACAAGTCTTGCTTTGTTCTTGACCATGTTCCCTTGTTCATCTAGCTTGTTGCAGAAGACCCATCTTGTTCCTATAGTCTTTTGGCTTCTTGGATTTGGCACTAAGTCCCATACTTCATTTATTCTGAACTGATCAAGTTCTTCTTGCATTGCACTCATCCAGAATTCATCGTGCTCAGCTTCAGAGAAGTTCTTTGGTTCCTGAACTGAGACGAATGCTACATTGCTGAGGTATCTCCTGAGTTGATTTCTTGTCATCAGGGTGTTTTCAGCAGCATCAAGAATGGCACTCTCTGAGTGTCCTCTTTCTGATCTCTTTTGGTAGAGTTATGTCTTGAGCTGGTTGTGTTTCAACAATCTCTGCAGGTATAGATTGGTCAGTGAAAACAATTTGAGTTTCGCTTTTACCTTTGGTCAGCCCTTGAGGTAGTGACTCAGCGGCTCTTTCTTGGTCAGCGGGTGTTGAGTATGGATCATCCTCAGTCAGCTGCTTGTCTTTTCCTACAGGGTTAGTTTCATCGAACTCAACATGTACTGACTCTTCTAAGACCTGAGTTCGTTTATTGAAAACTCTATATGATTTGCTGTTTGTTGAGTAGCCCAAAAAGATAGCTTCATCAGCTTTTAAATCAAACTTAGCAAGGTTGTCTTTAGTATTTAGAATAAAACATTTACAGCCGAAGGCACGAAAGTATCCAATGTTGGGCTTTCGTCATTTCCAAAGTTCGTAGGGAGTCTTCTTTAATATGGGTCTGACTAGAGCCCTATTAAGTATGTAGCAAGCTGTGTTGACAGCTTCTCCCCAAAAGTACTTTGGAAGCCTATGCTCACTCAACATTGTCCTGGCTATTTCAACCAAGGTTCTGTTTTTCCTTTCAACAACCCCATTATGTTGAGGCGTTCTAGGAGCAGAAAAATTATGGTGAATGCCGATGGCTTCACAGAATTCAACAAACTGTTGGTTTTTTAATTCTCCACCATTATCACTTCGGATGTGAGCTAACTTTAGGTCTTTATCATTTTCAAGTTTTCTTACTAAAGTTGAAAACGTCTCAAAGGTTTCATCCTTGCTACTCAGCAAGATGATCCAAGTGTACCGAGAAAAGTCATCTACAATGATCAAGGAAAATCTCCTACCACCCAAGCTCAGCGGCTGGACTGGTCCGAAGAGATCCAAGTGTAGAAACTTAAGTGGACGCTTGGTTGAGACAATGTTTTTACTATGAAAAGATGTTTTAGTTTGTTTTCCAACCTGACAAGCATTGCATAATTGATCCTTTTCGAACTTAAGTTCTGGCAGTCCCTCAACTAATTGCTTTCTTGTTAATTTGGCCAGGAGGTCCATGCTTACATGACCAAGTCTCATGTGCCATAGCCAGGAATTTTCTTCCTTTGACACTAAGCATACATTTTTCGAAAATTTCTTTTCCAAATTCAGCATAAAGACATTATCAATACGAGAGGTAGTTAAAATCAATTCATTTGTTTTTCCCTCGAGTATTTTACATCCAGTGTTATCAAATATAACTTTTCTCCCGTTATCACATAGCTGAGCTACGCTGAGTAAGTTATATTTAAGTCCACTGACTAGGGAGACTGACTCAATAGTAGGATTACCACCAACGGTTCCTGACCCTACTATCTTACCCTTTTTGTTGTCTCCGAAACTTACGCTTCCACCTCGTTTATGCACAAGTGTGATGAACTGAGTTTCATCACCAGTCATATGCCTCGAGCATGCACTGTCAATGTACCACATCTTTGACTTCTCAGCACACCTCAGACTTACCTGCAATATAGCTAGTTATCTTTAGGTACCCAAGTCTTTTTGGGTCCTTGTTTGTTAGGCTCAACAGGTATAGCATCATACTTAATCTTATGACGACACACTTGGATAGTGTGTCCATTTTTCCCACAGAAGTCATAGCCGACCTTCCATTTGGGATATCTCACTGACTGGTCAGCACCCCAGTGCTGAGCATGCCAGCACACCTTTGTGGTGTGTCCCTTCTTCCCACAGAAGTCACACTGGACATTCCACTGAGGATTCCATCTCTGCTGACTAGTACTTCTGTACTCAGTGTTCAAAGGAATATTTCTTTTATTCGGAATCTTGAGTTGATTCTGAATAGATGTGATGTCCTTTCTCAGTTTCTTAGAATCTGATTGGACCTCTGAGACAAACTTGTACATAGTTTCTATGTTGCTATGCAAATTTGAGTTGTCTTGGAGAAGATATCGAAGGTCACTCAGTTTGACCTCTTCAATCTCGTCACATCGCCTGCTGAGTGCTCTAACCTTCTTGTTACACTTTTTAATAAGTATGTAGAGGTCACTCAGGGCATTTATCATTTCATTTCTGAGAAGGGGTAGTGATATTACCTCAGTTGAGTGTGCCTCATCGTCAGATGCAATGGAGGGGTCAGTATGCTCAGAAACACAAGGCTCATCAAGCTCATCTGCCATGAAGCAGATCTTTGCTGACTTAGTGGCATCAGCTCCTGATGATGATGACTCATTACTATCACTCTAGGTTGCCACCATTACCTTCTTGTAGT
Source organism: Euphorbia lathyris (assembly GCF_963576675.1). Lineage (NCBI taxonomy): Eukaryota > Viridiplantae > Streptophyta > Magnoliopsida > Malpighiales > Euphorbiaceae > Euphorbia > Euphorbia lathyris. The sequence goes on from NC_088919.1 coordinate 35,662,403, forward strand.
TCCTCTTTTCCTTCCTCAAGGTAGGACAACTTGATTTGATATGGCCAGTTTGATGACATTCAACGCATGTGATTGGCTTTGAGCTGTCCTTCTTGTACTTGCTGTCGCTGGACTCAGCTTTGTACTTGTCAAACTTCCTATAAGGCTTCTTTGAATATTTATCATTCTTTCCGAACAACCTTTTCATTTTCCTAGTGAACATGGCCATCTCTTCATCGTTTGTTGAGCTCCCGTCAGTGGAGTCAGCTTTCATGACAAGAGACTTTTGCTTCTTGTCCTCAGACTTCTCCTTCACCTCGAAGTTCTTCATTGAGATCTCATGGGTCAGCAGAGATCCAATGAGTTCATCATATTTGTAGGTGGTCAAGTCTTGAGCTTCCTCAACAGCAGTTTTCTTGGCTTGCCAGCTTTTTGGAAGACTCCTCAGTATCTTCTTGACTTTCTCTTCCTTAGTAAAGATCTTGCCAAGTCTTTTGAGCTCATTGATGATGTTTGTGAATCTTGAGTTCATTTCAGAGATTCCTTCATCATTATTCATTTCAAACAGCTCGTACAACCTCATGTGCTGGTTCACCTTGGACTCATTAACTTTGTTGGTTCATTCGTAGGTGACCTCTAGTTTCTTCCAGATTTCCTGTGCCGACTCACAACCTGAAATCTTGTTGTACTTTGCAGCATCTAACGCACAGTGAAGCATATTTATAGACGAAGCATGATTTTGTAGCTTCTTGAGCTCATCTTCTGTCCACTTAGCCTCAGCTTTGTAAACCGTTTGGCCGTCAACAGTTTCAACAGGAACAAATGGGCCTTGGACTATAGAAAGCCATGCACTCATATTTGTTGCCTGAATGAAATTTTTCATTCTGTTCTTCCAAAAGGTGTAGTTAGACCCGAAGAACAAAGGAGGTCGAGTAATGGACAGTCCCTTAGGAAGAATCTGAGTTGTCTGATTTCTTGGGAGGAAACGAGTGCTGTTCTCAGCCATTGCGGGGATCAGCTCAAGATAGATATATCTTGCTCAGTGAGCTTTTAAGCTCTGATACCACTTGTTGGTCCCATATAATGTGACAAGGTTAGTTCCAAGGGGGGGGATAGGAACTATTTAAAATTTTGTCTGTTAAGGCTGACTTCTTTTCTTTAAGAAAAGGTTTACACAGCGGCGCTAAGTAGTTTTAAGACACAAGCTCAGTCAACTGGTGACTAAGTTTGTTTCTTTCCTTGAGTCAGGAGATAACACTTAAGTCTATTCCTGAACTCAGCTTTTTAGTGCACTCAACTCAGCATGAGTTTGTTACTTAGTCAGTTTTATAGCAAGGAATATATAAAGGAGTTTAAAGGTTAGAAATATGTTACTCAGCAGACATATCCTGGTTCGGCCTCTCCACCTATGTCCAGTCCCCGGAACTCGTTCTGAGCTTTTTGAATCCTCTACTGAGCTCTTTAAAGGTAGAGCACAAAACCTTTTACAACAGAAGCTGAGTATACAAGAGTACATTCCTCTATTCCTCTACTCACTCCTATAACTACCGCTGAGTACTATAATCGAGTACTCAGCTTCTCCTTTCTATTCTTCGAGAAATGATAAGTGTTTGTCCTAAACAACAATTGCTAAGACACTTTAGATGAATGAAATCACTCTAGACTTTTACACAATGATTGGAATTGGTGTAAGATTTGCTTTGCTTTTTCTCACAGAACTTCAAGTATGAATTTGGTCAGCGTTTCGACTTGATTGAAGATCTGCATCGAATGAAGCATTGGAAAGGCCTATTTATAGTGACACTTCAAACACCGGTGATTTCGAATTTCGAAATAACCATTGGAGGCTAACGGCTTCCTGTCGCTTTCACTCAGGACGTGCTCAATATCGTTGGCCAATGAGATTCTTGTATTTTTTGTCTACGGCAGTGCTCAGCAGCTTTTCGTCAGATGCACAGAATGTTTCGACATTTATAATAAAGTCTTCCAGACAGCTTACTGCGTCTTCTGAGCTTTACCCAAAGTAGAAATACTTTGTCTCCAAGTTGGTTCTATTCTCCTGCTGACCAGACTACCTTGTCGCTTAACTCAGCAGCTTCATCTTGAAGCAGTTGATAGAAGGCTTCTCGATCCTTCTTCATGTTGAGCTAGTGCTTTGCTTAGAACGACTGCGTTTTGTCTTCCTGGGCTGTGAGGTCTTGATCTGTTGACTTGGGCTTGACTTCCTCTTATGGGCTTTTAGGCTTTTTAACTTAATGTCTTATAGATCAAATTAACTCAACATTGAACAAACACATTAGTGTGAATAAATCAAAGCATTTAAATTTAATGTGTTAGAATATTTTTATCATTCACATAAATAATTTTGTCAAATCAAAATCATGTGGAAAGGTGTTTCAACAAAGTATTCCGCCAAGCCTGAACGAAACTTTAATTGTCTTTATTCCAAAAAAGAAAGATGCAACAAAGGTAACAGATCTCCGCCTGATTGCTCTCTGTAATGTTTTGTTCAAGATCCTCTCGAAGATGTTGGCGAATCGCTTTAAAAGGATTCTACCAAAGGTAATATCTGACAACCATAGTGCTTTTCTTTCTGGGAGGGCAATTGCAGATAATATTAGCGTGGCCTTTGAGTGCTTACACAAACTAAAAGTGGCTAAGGGGTCGGGTATGGCCGCCCTTAAGCTCGACATGAGCAAGGCATACGACCGAGTAGAATGGGAGTTTCTGAAAAGCATGCTATAGAAGATGGGATTTCAAGATAAATGGATTTCCTGGATGATGATGTGCGTCTGCTCGGTTACATACCAAATCCTGCACAACGGACAAAACAATAGCACTATAAAACCGATGAGAGGACTCAGACAGGGGGATCCGCTCTCTTCGTTTTTATTTATGTTATGTGCGGAAGGTCTTTCGGCTCTCTTACAGGCTAAGGAAAATGCAGGACTGCTTCATGGGTGTTTAGTAGCCCGAACGGCACCCCGGGTGTCTCACCTTTTCTTCACCGATGATAGCTTCCTCTTCTTTAAAGCGAAGCCACAGGAAGCAGACACGATTTTGGGATGTCTAAAGGATTATAAAGCTACATCTGGACAACTAATTAACTATCAAAAACCATCTATGGTGTTCAGCAAAGGGGTCTTTCCAGAAATCAAACAGCTGGTTGTATCACGGCTGGGAGTTGAGGAGGTGTCGGAGTTGGGAATGTATCTAGGAGCCCCAATTACGGTCGGAAGGAGTAAAAAGCAAGCATTTGGTCATATCAAGGAGAGAATTTGGAACCGAATCAACAATTGGAAAGAAAAATTTCTCTCTCGTGCAGGTAAAGAGATACTTATCAAAGAGGTTTTACAATCTATACTGACATTCATCATGAATGTATTCCAAATGACTGAACAATTTTATGACGAGGTTAGTAAAATGTTGAATCGGTTTTGGTGGAGGGCTTTGGGTGGAAATAATTCTGGCATCCATTGGCAACAATGGTCATCTCTTTGTAAACCAAAAAGCCAAGTAGGAATGAGGTTTAGAAACATCAAGCACTTCAATTTAGCGCTACTGGCGAAATAGGGATGGAGAATAATTCAGGAGCCCGATTCTCTCATGGCTAAAGTATTGAAAGCCAAATACTTCCCCTACCTTTCTTTTCAGGAAGCTAATCTGGGACACAATCCATCGTATATCTGGAGAAGTATGCTAGCGGGTCGGGATCTGCTTCTAAAAGGGTTGAGAAATAAGGTGGGAAACGGAGCATCGATCCCAATCTGGGATAGCCCGTGGTTACCTGATCGTTTAAATCCTAAGCCAACCAGTCCGAGGAACTTCAGCCTCCCCACGGGGTCAATGTGTGATATGATAGGTGAAAACGGTGGATGGGATAGAAGTCTGATACAACAGTTATTCAACCAACGAGACCAGAAACTCATCCTCACTATACCGAGAGGACGATCAACGCATGAGGATGGATGGTTCTGGGGTCCAAAAGCCCGGGGAAATTATACAGTCCGTAGTGGCTACAGGTTAAGCACAGGAGAGTTTACGGATGAAGGCCCAGGCACGCGGAATTTTTGGAAATATGTGTGGAAGCTGGACGCTGCTCCCAAAATAAAAAACTTCGTTTGGAGACTACTGGTCGGGGTATTACCCACAATGCATAATTTGTCATCTAGACATAGCAACTTGCCTAATGTCTATCCTGTTTGCGGATTGGAAGATGAAACCGAGCAACACTTCGTGGTCGAGTGTGAGTTCGCTAGACGTTTATGGGAGCTGTTATTCGGAGACGAGAGGGTGTTAATTGTATATTTGTTGGACTGGTTCAAAAATTTGCTCGTAAACAATAGTGGCACAGTTGTTAGTGAAGTAGCAGTGGGTGCCTGGGAACTATGGAAACACAGGAATGAAAAGGTATGGAGCCAAGACAGGGGCAGCGCTAGAGGCGTAATGCTGCAGATACGAAATGAGCTGGGGGAGTGGAAACTTGCGAAAGAAGCCCGGATCGTACAGCGGCAGCAGCTCACAACAGCTGCTCCGATTAAGTGGCTTCATCCGGTTGAAGGCTCACTAGCCTGTAACGTTGATGCAGGTACATTTGAGGAGGCATGATATAGTTCTATTGGTTTTATCGTTCGCGATGCTACGGGGAGGTGTATCTATGCATTCCATGGAGCTCTGGCATGATATAGTTCTATTGGTTTTATCCCGTCATGGCCGAAGCATTAACATTGAAGGAAGTGCTCTCATGGATCAAAGGAAGCCAACTCAGGAATATAGACATTCGCACAGATTGTCTTTCCATCGTTCAAGCACTTCAGAGTCAACAATTTCACAATTCTTACTCATCAGATATTCTTTCAGTTATTTTTTCTTTATTACAAGAGGTAGGTTCAATTACAATCTCTGTTGTTAAACGCTCAGCAAACATAGCGGCCCATAGTTTAGCTCGGGCGGTTGTGTCAGAGTCTGTGCGTGGGGAGTGGGGATATCCACCTCCCTTCCTTACCGATGTTCTTTTGACCGATTCGGCCCATTAATTTAATTGATTCATTCTTTCAAAAAAAAAAAGGAACAATTATGTATATATATTATATACTAATTTGGAGTATATTAATATGTGAGGTATAATTCTTCAAAAAAAAAAACAGAGGTATAATCACGTGATTGAATGAGTCTTTTTTTTAATAAAAACAATTAAATTCAATTGATTCAAAGTTTTAGCTGGCCTTCTATCAAAAAATAGTAATAATAAAAGTTTTAGTTGGTCTACAAGTTATGCATTTCCTCAATTAAGTTTATCCCACATCGGAAAGTAGGAGCCAAATAAATGGAAAGTACTCCTATAAATACAGTTTCAAGACAATCAGATACAATTACCTCAAAGCAAGCGGTGGGAAGCTGTTTGTACTGTGGGCATAAAAGTATATTTGTTGAACCGGGGTCACAACGGGTACCGGTTGAACTACCGGTTTTTAGTCTGATTCTGGTTTTAGTTGGTTTGTTGCAAATGCAACAAATTAGTTGAACTCGTACTTGAGTTTTGGCCGGTATTCGATTGAATCGGTTGAACCGGCTGGTCCGGTCTGAATTTTATAACATCGTCTATAACTTAAATCTTCTTCCGCATTCCATCACTCCACATATCGTGATTTTTAATTCCCCTATATTAGCACGTTCCATTCCCCATATAACTTAATTTCTATTTCCCTGTGAATTAAATTAGTTAGAATTGGTGGGATTTGTAAAATTCAAATTTAACCCTCAATTCTTCTAATTCGTATAATTAAACCCCATTCATCGCATTTTTATCCCTATTTATTATTTATTATTGCAATCACTTCAGTATATATAACCAATCTTGGTTCTTATAAAAATATAAAAAGGTTGATTTAAAGATATTATCTCGGGTCTAATAAAATTAAATAATGATTTTAAAATGTTATACCGAAAAATACACAAATACGTAGATGTATAAAAAAAAGCGTAATCCAAATTAACAAACATATGTAGTTAAAATTGTAAAACAAATAAAATGGAAGTTTGACAACAAAATAGTAATTAACTATATATTATCATCGTTATCTGGAACAATGGGGATTATTATCATTCTTATTAGTTTGATTATATTTTGTTATTATTATTTATAAAATATATTTAATAACTTTGTCCAATCATCATAGAACTAAACAATATCAATGGAATTAAATTATGTTTTCAAATGGAACCAAAAAAAAGAAATAAATAATCATTCTCATTCTGATTCCATCCCATTTCAATTCAGTTTCCAATTCTCAATCCGAAGTTTGTACCATATACTCCTTAAATATTAAATGTTCAATCGAAAAGAAAAATAATCTCCTTAAATATTAAATGTTCAATCGAAAAGAAAAATAATTAATAACAAGAAGTAAGGAAAACATGATACATTTCCCTATTGAATTTTGCATCAAAAATTAAAGGTTTATAGAAACTTCTTTTTCCACATTTATCTATTATTTAGTCCTTGAAGCACTCTTTTTAATTTCAATGGTAACAAAGGCCCGCTATTAATTTAAAGCATCATTTATTGGTTTAAAATAGGGTTAAGGTGTAAAAATACTTCTAACATTTTGGATCAGGAGCAATTTTACCACAACGTTTAAAATGATGCAATTTTATCCCTAACGTAGGAAGTGAAGAGCAATTTTACCCCCAACGTTGATAAATTGGGTCAATTTGAGAAATAATTCATCAAACTGTTTTCTCGGTCATAAATCTTGTCATCTACACTTCACACGTGCGTCACTTTATCAGTAACAAATCACAAACATATATTGGCATGTGAAAAAAATAATAAATAATAAATATACTGTCTTTTATACGAATTAGGCAAAAAAAAATTCAAAAAATGCACCGATTTTTTTTCGTAGGAAAGGGAAAGAAAAAACAACAAAAACCCAACAACTAACCCGGGATTAGCCTAGGAAAGCTAACCCCCACCCAATCATCAGACAGGATCGAACAAATATTAATCTCCAATTCTATTATTAAATTACAAAAAAAAAAATGAAATCCTTTTTTAGAACGAATTGATATGCAATTGGTGTAAAATAAGAAACAAAAATATATGTATTTTATAATAGTGCCTGGAATTGACCCATATTATCAATGTTAGGGGTAAAATTGCTCTTGGCTATAAACGTTAGGGGTAAAATAGTACCATTTTAGACATTAGGAGTAAAATTGCTCATGACCAAAACGTTATATGTATTTTTGCACCTTAACTCTTTAAAATATATTGTTTCTATTATTCTAAATTTATGATAATGGATGTGAAATAAAATCATAGAAAAAAAAAAGTAAATGGAAAAATAAATTGGTGATAGTGATGAAATAAAAGATATTAATTAATATCATTCCAGTCAACTCTTAGCAAAAAATACTTAAAACAAATACCACAGTACTAAGTTTTTTTTTATTAATGATATTATTTTAAGGTTGAACCTATTTTTTCTTCTTTCCTTTTAAATATTTTTGCAGTTCGGCAGCTTTTTGAGTGGCCTCCATTGCCTTCCTTTGAGCACCTTTTCTCTCTAGGTCTCTCTTTTTCTGCATAAATGAAATTCCAATGCAAATTTACTTTAGAATAAAACCAACACACAATAACTAAACACAAACACAACATAGAATTTAGGATGGTATAATATTAAATTAATTTATAGTATTTGAGTTTCAATCCAATCCAACCCACTATTATGGGTTGGTTATTAAAACCAACACAACCCAGTAAATACTCAATTAAAATAAGTAGAATTGGGTTGCTTTTCAATTCAAATATTTCTATGTTTTTTCCTTCTTTAGTTTTCAATTTGAAAATAATTTTATTATAAAATATTATTTTAATTGACGTAATAAATTAAGAAAAAATTAGAAAAAAAAATCTTTGTAATTTAGGTCTCGTTTCTTATCTGACCAAACTAACCCATGTGATAAACATGTTGGGTACCGAGTTAGTTAGCCCATGTAATAAATAATAGACTTGTTTAATCAATTTAACAATTTGTGAAAAAAATTAAAAAGGGAAAAAAAAAGAGAAGTACTGAAAATGAAAGAAAAACGTGAAAAATGGTAAATACATAAAAAAAAATGAAACAACAAGTAAAAAATGAAAAGAATGTGAAAAACATATTAAAAGATAAAACAGAAAAAGGTGAAATATGTGAAAAAGTGAAAAAGTGAAAGAACGAGATAAATATGAAAATTGAGAAAACTTGAAAATGGAAAAGTGAAACTAGAAAAAGTGAAAAATGAAAAAAAAAATAAAAAATAAAAAATGTGAAAAAAGATGTGTTCCTATTTTTCTTGTAGTCCTATTTTTTTATTTTTGCAGTTCACGTTTTCCTTTTTTTATTTTTTAAATTTTCCTCATTTTTATATAATCTTAGAATTATAAGATTTCTTGATGTAATGTCCATAATCAAATCCGCTCACCTGGCAAATTTCTCGATGAAATGACCCTTGAGTCACAGATAGATTCATTGAATTATTGCAGATATTGCACTTATAAGAACCCTCTTCACTTTGTTTTTTTTACCATTATTTTTTGTCATTTTTGCTGAGTGATTTTGGAAGAATGACTTCTAGCTAGTTTTTTCTTAATATATAATGAATGACAACCTTATATTTATCTTAAAAATGAATTTTAATTACTTGTAACGGTTTGTGACAAAAGTCAAATATGCACATGTAAGGAAATTGATTATAAGGTTTACCTATTAATATGAAATTCAAATTCAAATTTGAATTTGAATGTATTGCTTTTTAAGTCAAATTTGAAGCAGTAAGAAAAGTGATTATAAGATTTACCAATTAATATGAAATTCAAATTCAAATTTGAATGTATTGTTTTTCTTTTTGTTGGAGTTATTCTATGGTTACTTTGTTTAAAATAGTGTGACCGTTTTTTTTATCTTAAATAACCAATAGTAATATAACATGTATCAAATCAAAATAATGATATTAAATGTAACTCCTGCACCATAATTACAATTTCATTTATCTATAGTCACCATTCTATTCTTAAATCTCCAATTCTCGATGCCATAACATCAAACCTATATTGTTATCATTGATTTCATTCAACAGTACCAACGAAATCATCCAAAGTCTTAGCTAGTTTATTCTTTATTTATCTATAGTTACCATTCTATTCTTAAATCTCCAATTCTCGATGCCATAACATCAAACCTATGTTATTATCACTGATTTCATTCAACAATACCAACGAAATCATCTAAAGTCTTAGCTAGTTTATTCTTCATTTGAAAATAGCTACACTTGAATTTCTAGTAAAATAATAACATTTGCCTTTATCTATCTAATTTATTCTATCAATTTGGGTTGGACTTGATAGCGTATTATTATGGATGAGTTACATAAAAGTCAAGAGTGACTTAAATTATTACAAGTTTAGCATACATAGAATTTTTTTTTCTAATTATGTCAAATTTATATATTTTCAAATGCAATTTATCAGTACGGACAATTTTTTAGAAAAAAAGAAAATGAACTATTTTTAAATTATTTTTTTGAATTGGTAACCATTATTTTACAAAAGAAAAAGAGTTTTCATCTAATAGATAACATTAAAAAAGGAAATGAATTTATTGTAAATATTTGTTGAATGATGTAATTCTATGTAAATTTCTCCATTTGATTTGCATGAGTTTGGTCCAATTGATCACAGTTCCGATAAAATTGAACCGGTGAAAAATTTGGGCCTGAAGACCCAGTCAACCAATAATTTAGCAACGGAGCTGGCTCTTCAACGCGTGGAGACAAACCACGGCGCCGTCCACCGACCAACCTTTTTACAACCACTTGTTTTCCTTTAAGACGCTAAGGACAAATCATTGTTGTTGTTAGTTACCGTTAGGGTGAGTAAAACCAAACCAAAAAACGAAAACCGAAAAAACCGAACCAAAAAACTGGAACCGAACCAAATCAGATTACAATTTGGTTCGGTTTGGTTCTCATTTTTATGCAGTTTTGGTTTTTCGTTCGGTTCGGTTTGGTTCGGGTATAAACTGAAAAAACCTAAAAACCAAATTAGAGTATTATTTAGATATTAAAATAAACCTAGCAGTAGCTATATAAAAATTGAATTAAAGTATTATTAGAATTACCCATTAGAGTATTATTAGACGGTCTTTAATTAATGTACTAACGATATAATTCCTATTAATATACACTAATAGTATAATAAACAGGAAACATTATCCTACTAACAGCAATACGGTTCCTATTAATACACTAATATAGAGATATATAATTACTAATTTAGACCATAGCTCATAACCCTCTGACTCTATTATTTAGAGTATGATTTAAGATGTAGGAGTATAATTTATAAAGAAAAAAAAGAAAAGTTTCAGCAACAAACATCATAAAAGAGAAGTTTCATAAATATTAATATCTGATATTTTATATAACTTATAAACCTAAAAAAAATCCAGCAACAAAACATTATTAAAAAAAAAGTTTCATAAATATTAATATTTGATTATAAACAAAGTAAACGGATAATAATATAAAACATTATAGAATTAAGAATAAAATTCCAAGGGACATTATTAATTATCTATAATTTGGTTTGGAATAGAACCAAACCGAAATAGTTTGGTTCGGTTTGAACCAAACCAAATTATAATTTGGTTCGGTTTAGTTTACAAAAATTACTCTTGTTTGATTCGGTTTTATTTGATTCGGTTTGGTTTTTGAACCGAACCGGACCATGCTCACCCGTAATTACCGTTAAACGAACGAACATTACCAGCGCATTTCCACTTGAACCTTCTCTTTTTAAAATATTGATATGACTCTATAAATACGACTCTTGTCCTCTTCCAAAACATTTCATCCTCTGTTTTCTTGTGCCAATCAAAGAAAACAGAGCCATGCCCTTTATTTTCTTAACTGAAATTCAATTTGAAGCCATGGCCCAAATTACCATCTCCAAGGCATTCTCACTTCTTCTTATCGTCGCTGCTTTGGCGGCTGTTTCTGCCTAGGAAGCTCCCGCACCGGCACTTGGATTGCACGCCGGAGCTGGGTCTTCTTGCCCATTTCTGGTGCTGTTCTTGGGGTTTCTATGGTGGTTTTTCTTTTGGGTCTGTTGAAGCATTAGAATTTATTTTATTGATTTTTTAATTATTATATTGGGTTGTCTGATAAATTTTGGGATGTGAAATTCATTCATTATTTGTTCTTGGGGTTATCCCCATTATATTTATATATACATTCTCAATAAAAATTATTCTTGTTATTTACTAGTATAGTATTGAGTTTAATCTTGTTAATTATATTCTGATGATTTTAATTAGTGATAAGTACCTAATCTTGAAAATACTATCAAGGCTAAGCCTAATAATAACAAGTCGATTTTGAAATACCTAAACGTATTAGAGAACAGAAGATGAAGATCCAATAAATTGAGATATCTTATTCATAAAAGAAAATGATGGAATGAACATAAAAAAAAATACTTATGATACTAATCTCTAGCTCTACATACTTGTAAAATAAAAATAAAAAACAGAATTACATTCTTCACCATTGAATTGTTTGGTTAGAAGAAGGTGTGAGAAGGAATGGCATGGTCTCGATCCATGTACAGTTGGACCTTTCCTTTACATGCTGGTTGCAAGGATTAGGACTCGAATAATCAGCAAGAAAAGAGATGTACTTTCTTGTAGCAAGACAATAAGGAAGTAAACAATTGTCATTCAGAATTTTGGGAAAATAAACCTTATTACTTGCTGCCTTTACAGGTGCCATTTTGAGAAAATATGATGTTTTACTAACAAATAGCATTTTGTTGGCTAAATTAGTAGAGATATCGATCCATACTCGCCTTGATTCATTCCTTCTAGCAATGCTTATCTTTCGCTCTTCCTGTGAAACTATTACACTAAACAATTGCAATCCATCAGTCGCCAAGAACTTTGCATTTTTAGTATCAGCCAACAAAGGAAAAGGTGTAGGAAGAAACTCCATCTTCTTATTCTTGACATTAAATACTGCTACTTTGTTTTGATATCCAATAGCATAACAACGATCCCTACAAAGCACCAGATGAGAAAACGCGCTATAACATTTTGTTGGAAGGGGACCATACAAGTTCCATTGTTGTTCACCGCGTTTAATAAGCCTGAAACTTAGGAACTCAATCCCAATCACATAACAATCTGAACTAGTTGGAGGGGATGAGAAACACATTGTGTCGAAACCATATTCATAAGGGGGAGGCTCTATCTTTTCTCTACTGAATGGATTGAAGAAAAAAAATGTATAAAAACCATCCTTATTGGTAGACACCCGACGTAATAGTAACCAACCAAATTTTGAGAATTGAATTAGTGAATCAGCTAACTCTGGGAAATCTATGGTGAAAGTATGATTAGGATGGTAAAATGTACATATACTCCCGTGTATCCCTTGTAATGTAATTAAGCATGGATATTCTGGAGGAAGTGCATTTATTGGAGGATCACGTAGAGATTTTCTAATAAGACTAGCTGTATGATTAACATCCATTAATTTATTCCAAGATTTGCACACACTTCGAACGATAGAAACAACACCAACATCTCTACTGAACAGATGTAAACTTAACAATTCCGGCAGAAGTTCAGACCCTGGAGACGGTGTCTCCTCCTCCTCCTCTTCTTTTTTTTTTGCTTGCTTTGGATTTCTTCGGCCATCTTAATTACAATCTGTAAAAAAACGGATTCTCTATTCTGCTCCTCCAAATCTTACCGCACCTTCTCTTGCTCTCTATTCAATCCGCCGCTACAAACTGATTCTTTCCTCTTCTCCGTTTTCTCTATATATATAAGTACGAATGGAAGTAATCCTAATACTAATAGTGTTGGAGAGAAAAGAAGAATATAAGAAGTGAAAGAAAAATAAGAGTAAGCTTTTCTTAATTTTATTTCTTTTTAATTTATACTTCTTCACTTTTAGGCTATACAAGATAACTATTTATAGTACGTGAAATGTAACTATTACAAATCTAATAAATAAACTTAATGACTATTAATGACTAATTAAAAATTTAACTTAACATCACATAACTTCTTATAAGTTATTCTAAAACAACTTAAGTAACTCTAATAGTTACAAGTTAATTTATTTTGCTAACAATTAAAATAAAATAAAGACTATTAATTATAAATTTATTATTTCAACAAATAGGACTCATTTAACCTTCCTAATAAGAAAAGGAATAAGTATATGTGTATTTAAATAATCTTTTCAGTAGGGTTAATCCTCACATACTCAATTGCCTTGTCTGCTTCTATTTGCTCCTCTCTTCGGGTAATAATCTCCTCTCTTTCGTTCTTTCGGTTGTCTCTGAGATTTCCTTATTATCTAAATGAAAACATTAAAAGATGGAAGTGGTGAATTATATCCTTGTATTGTAATTCAAGATGCTATAGACAGCCGAAAATTAGCATATTACGACGTAGCATCTAAAAAATATTCTAAAAAAATGATTTGGGAGATTGAAAATAAGGAATTATGTTGTTGTTGTTATGGGTGGTTTATTGTACAAGATGGTACATGGAGGAATTATTATCTATTTAATCCAATAAGTTTAGAAATGATAGAGCTTCCAGATGGATTACCAAAAGATGATAGATTAAAGAGCTATATAGTTTTACCCCCAACAGATCCGAATTGCCATATCTTATTTTTCGATGAGAAAAGCAAAACTCTATTCTCTTGCAAACTAAAAGGCATGGAATTCATAAAGCAAGAGATAGAGAATGTTATATCATTGACTGTTGTTGATGGAAAGGGGTATGCTAGTTTGGTGGATGACAATCACCAAGGTTATCATGCCGACTTTACCTTTGAATCGGAGGAGAGATTTGAAATTGAGTTTGAACGGTTAATAGTAGACAAGTCATTACATGATCATTTGATGGATCACAGTCATATTTGCTGCGGTGTCCGTTATAAAGAATATCTAGTTGAATTAGATGGTGAGTTGTTATCAGTAAATGTATTTGATTCATGGGCTGAAGAAACATATAATATTATGATAGTCAAGTTTGATTTTGAAAAGAGGGAATGGATTAAAGTAAATGAGATTGGTGATTGGGCAATATTTATCTCCTCAAATATAGCTATTGCTTACAATGCAAAACAAGATTCAGAGATCCAGAAAAATTCAGTTTACTTCTTCATGCAAAACGAAAGGATATGTCGTGTCTTCGATATAATAGACTTTAGTTTTTCCAAGTTTATACCATGTCAAACTGCATCTCAAAATTCAACATTTCATTGGATCTTAACGGACATCAACAATCCAATTTAAGTTAATAATAGGCTTTTGGAGGATTCCATGTGTGTGTGTTTTTTTTTAATTTCTTTCTTTCTTTCTTTGAGTCAATAATAAGATTTATTTTCTTAATTTTCTTTCTTCAATATAATAGATTGTTGTTTCACTTTTCTCTCATTTTTCTTAATTTAAATATTTCCAACCTATGTAATTCAATATTATTAAATTCAAAGTATATAGAACTGCACATAGAATTTCTATACCATATAATAATAGATATATAATATTTCAAAATTAACCTATATTATTTATTTATATGTGCACTTTATATTAAACAAAGGAAGATTACATTATTAAACTGAAAGAAAAACCTATATTATTTAATTTTAATAACATGAAATTTCATGAAAAGCTTTTTTTCTAAGATTTTCATGAACAATGATTGGCATTTATTGATAATATAATAAATCGTAATTTTTTTAATGATTCTACCATGTTAAATTATACAGTTTCAAAATTCAACATTCAATGTATTATGTAATCTATTTAATATATATTTAAACGCTTTTAAAGGGTTACATTTGTGTTTTTTTTCTAATTTCTTTCATTTTCTTTCTTTAGTCAAAATAAGATTTATTTTCAATTGTGTTGTTTCACTTTTCTTTCATTTTTCTTAATAAATTTCATAAAACAAGTAAAATAACTAATTTTTTTAAAATAAAAATAAAAAAAACCCATCAATTTCATATCTAATCAAAATAAGGTTTAAAGCGTATTCAGAAAAAGAGCAGCACATTAACATTAAGTACATTCTCTAAAAAAACATTGGGAATACTAAAGCTAACAAATGCATTAGGAGTAAAAAAAATTTATCCTAATTTATATTTTACTACCTAAATTTCATTTTGTCATAAGACTATATATGAAGTAATAATGATTAGACAATTTAGTACACTTTACCGGTCAATACCGATGAGCCCGCCTGTCCGGCCCGAGCCCAGGCCCATTTAGCCGGACCTGGACACATAAAATTAGTGTCAAGTCCGGCCCGGTCCGGTCCAAGCTCGATTAAGTCCGCCTAGTAAATGGGCGGGCCTGGGCTATGTAAATACCCGATGGGCTTGGCCCGGCTCGGCCTGTTTTATATATATATAATCCATAAAAACCCTACATATATAAATTTATAGATAATTAAGGTTGGTTTTTTATAGGATTTGATTATAAGATAAGGTTGAAATTTAGTGGTTTAGGTTTAAGTGGAGGTAGTCATTGTCATTTATTGAATTGTAACTTGTAAGTAGAAATAGAAACTGAGATCATATATGATTGTTAGTTTTTCAGCTAAAAAAGTAGTATTGAAGGAGAAATAATTATGCAGATTTGTTTTCTTTTATTGTTGGTACTATTCACTCGTGCATTCAGAGAAGTAAAAGTAAATTGTGAAATTTTTGTAATTAGGTTCATATTGGAAAAAAGATACATTTTGACACACAAAAAATAATCAGTATTTTTCTAAGACTTATTAACTATTATGTTTATTATTATTTATTAAAAAAAGTTAGTATTTTATTTTAATTGATTTTTTTAATATAGATATGGGCTTGGGCGGGCGGGCTTGGGATTCATTTTTTAGGCCTGAGCCCGTCCGAGCCCGAGCCCGACTATATTAGTGAGGGCTTGGGCTGGGCTTGGACTTATCAGATTTGATCACAAGCCCGACATGTCCGGCCCATGCCGAGGTTTACACTCAACTAATATAAAAATACAATACTATCATTTAATTAAAAGCAAAATACTACCTTTAAATATTTTTATGTTCCAAATTTTAATTCTCTCTCCAAACCTAACCTAACATTCTGAAGCTGAAGATAATTTGCCCTAATAGAGAGCACTTGATTGAGTGTTTGGTGAGATGACAATGACTTTGATAATTTTAAAGAGTTGAGGTGATTGCTTAAAAATTTTAGGCCTAATATTCCCTCAACCCTTTTAACTTGTCCAAATTGGTCATGTTACCCTCCAACTCATCGAATGTCCTATTTACCCCATTAGCTCCATAAAAGTGGTATTTCTCATCCCTCCATTTTCATTCTTCAGGATTAAAAATGACCGGTGTAATTGACGCGCTTGAAGTCTGACTCCTCAAATTCCACATTTCAAATTCGGTCAAAATAACCCTATTATTGATTATGGGCACGAATTAGCTCGCCCAAAGCCCGAACTGCCCGGGGGTTCCCCAAACCCCGACAGTTCCAACTCAAGAAACTCATAACGCCCAACGGACCTGTATATCAGGTCTCGCCGATTCCTTCATCTCAAGAGTTGTTCTATCCTTACTTACCTCAGAAGAGAACAAACCCCCATTTTTTCCAACCTCTTCAGTCAATTGAACATCCTTCTGAACTATATGACTAACCTCATTCAACACACCCTCCCTTCGTCGTTTTTTCTGTTATATAATCTCCAACTCCTCTTCCTCATTCATATCTATGTTCACATCACATGTAGCCCCTCTAGAAAAAACCTTAGCCCCTATTAGAATTTGATTACTCAAATCCCCTGATCTTACAGTAAATGTTGGTCTATTCAGGATAGTTGTACCCTTCTCAACTGGCTGTTGTGGTTGTATTACAACATGTTGTTGACTCACAACCATACTTCTATCACTTTCAGATTGTGAGGATTCAATAATTCCACTTCCCCCAACATTCCACAACCACTTCGATCCACCATAGTTACTTCCCCTTAAAGGTGCTCTCAACCAACCCCCCCCCCCCCACTCCATTCTCCCACTACTACTATCCATACTAAATAGCTATTCACAGAACTTCTCCGAATGCCCAATTAGACCACACAAATAGCAAAAAGTAGGTAGTCTTTCATACCCGAAAACTCACATAAACACCCTCCGTCTGAGATTTTTTTGATTCATTTACATCTTTTAAGAGGTTTTTGCACATCCAAAAGTACTCGAATACGCATATAGTTCCGTCGCCCTCCAAAATTATTATGCGGATCATATTCAATAAATGTTCCCATAAAATTTCCCAACATCTTCCCTGCTATCTCAGACATTAAACCAGGAGGAATATCCCATACCTGAATCAAAAAAGGAGCATGATGCAATTCGATCTCTGATGCCTCAAAACCATTCGGCCATTCATCCCAATACTAGTAAGTGATTATCAAACGACCAAGGGCCACTGGCAACCACCTTATCCCTATCCACAACATGAAAAAATTCGAAACAGAACAGATTGGTTTCAATTTCCGTAATCGATACCCCCCTTCCTGGACACCATAGGTCAGCAAGTTTATTTCTCATTACAATAAAGTTGATCGACTTCGTTGTAGTGAATCTTCCAATCATACAGAGCTGGCTTCGCACAGCAACATTCGAAGAAATTTCATCCACGATAGCCAAATCCTTCAGTATTCGCTCTATCGTAACAGTACCACCTGAACGAAAAACACAACAATACCACAAAAAACAACCACAAAACACCCTAATCGGACAACCGCAGGGACAATCGGTGACCAACTCTTACCCCGAAGAGAACTCTAACCCCTTACAGCAGAGAGAGAAACCCCTAAAGTCTAGTAAGACTTCATCATCTTCAGTTAATCATAGGAAGACATACCTTGAGACAACGTCCATAGATCGGGGCAAGGAGGGCCTCTCAACGGCGGCAAGACTCAGGCGGCGGCAACCCTCGACGGTGATCACACCTTAATTTTATGAAGTTTTTATTTGTTTAAACATCAATATTCATAACTATGTTACCATTATTAATGAATTTCAATAGACTCTTTATGATGTAGATTGAAGTCAGTGAAGGTTTTAATCGTAAACCAACAAAGATTACAAACTTCTCTAGCTTAACTAGAAAGTTGAGTAAACCCACAAGGATGAACCTTGGTGCTCCAATGGAAGCTTTCAATATCAATATTATCAAAGTTACAAATCCTTACAAAACGAGAGGCTTAAATACCCCCTCCAAACATATGAAAAAGTACTAAAAGCCCTTGAGTAGGGTTTCCTAGTAAAGCATAACAATAGGGGTAAAATGGGGACTCTAGGGAATAATGGTAGTTCAGTAATAAAAGGACAATGGCAAAGTAGTAATTAACATAAGTGAAATGGTCCCCCTTTTCATGTTGAGAACTTGGAGGGGAAGCAATCTCCAGCGTGGTACGCCCCGCGTACCTGGGCTTACGCCCCACGTGTATGAGTCCCTGAGCTTGGGGACGCTCGTTGATGCTCCTTACGTGTGGCGTCTTTCGGACTGCGCCCCGCGCAGTTCGACTCCTGGGCTTGAGCCTCCATAGGGTAAGGTATACGCGTGGCGCCTTTGGGGTCACGCTCCACGTAGTTAGGCTCTTGAACTTGATGGTCATATGGAGTGGGCTCTTCGTGTGGCGTCCGAGGCGTACGCCCCGCGTACTTGTCTTCCTGAGGTGACTCTCGCTCGAAACTGCTACCCGCGCCTCACATGCTTTTAGGCATGCCCCGCGTATCTGTTTTAGTGCTGTTGCTCTTGTTGGCCTCCATTGGTTCCTCTCGTGCCTCATGTTTAATACCCGGGTTCGTCTTCATGTTTGAGGACAAGATGCCATCATCATTCTTCCCTTCTTTGAAAGAGTCGGACTCGGTCTTGGATTCCGAGGTTGGTAGCGCCCCGTCCGGCTTCCACAAGCTCAAATCATGCACATTAAAAGAAGGAGACATCTTCCCAAGCCAATTGGGGAGGGTTAGTTGGTAAGCATTTGCACTCTTTTTCTTCGTGATCTGGTAGGGGCAATACTTCCTCGGTCTCAACTTGCTACTTGGGGCGTGCATGAGCCGCTCTTTGCCTAGGTACACCATCACCTCATCTCCAACCTCAAACTGCGTATCTCTCCGATGCTCGTCCACCTTGGCCTTAACTTTGCTATTTTTCTTCTCAATGCTATGTCGGACTTCTTGGTGCATTCTATGATAGTCGTTGGCCAATTTGTGGGCAGCTATACTCTTCATCTCCCCCTTTGGAATCTCTCCCAAATCAAGTAAGTGGGGTGCTTTGGTGTACACGATCTCAAAAGGTGACCTCCCGGTGGTAGAACTCACGACGGAGTTGTAAGCGAATTCGACTTGGGCGAGCACATAATCCCACATCTTGGGCTTGTCTCGGCATTTACTTCTTAATAGATTTCCCAAAGTCCGGTTCACCGCCTCAGTTTGTCCATCTGTTTGGGGATGAGCCGTGGTACTAAACTTCAAGGTATTCCCGAGGATGGCCCAAAGAGTCCACCAAAAATGGCTAACGAACTTGGTGTCCCTATCCGACACTATACTCTTTGGAACCCCATGTAGTTTCACCACCTCTCGGAAGAACAGCTTGGCAATGGCGGTGGCGTCATTCATTTTTCTATACGGAATAAAATGAGCCATTTTTGAGAATCGGTCCACCACTACGAAAATAGAGTCCATCCCTCGTTGTGTCCTCGGTAGCCCCAACACAAAGTCCATGGAGAGATCCTCCCAAATGGTTTCGGGTATCAGGAGATGCATGCATAGTCCGGCATTAGTGGCATGCCCCTTGGATGTTTGACACGTCTCACATCGCTCCACGATGTATGCCACGTCTCTCCTCATCCTAGGCCAAAAATATAAGTAGCAGTGGGTGCCTGGGAACTATGGAAACACATGAATGAAAAGGTATGGAGCCAAGACAGGGGCAGCGCTAGAGGCGTAATGCTGCAGATACGAAATGAGCTGAGGGAGTGGAAACTTGCGAAAGAAGCCCGGATCGTACAGCGGCAGCAGCTCGCAACAGCTGCTCCGATTAAGTGGCTTCATCCGGTTGAAGGCTCACTAGCCTGTAACGTTGATGCAGGTACATTTGAGGAGGCATGATATAGTTCTATTGGTTTTATCGTCCGCGATGCTACGGGGAGGTGTATCTATGCATTCCATGGAGCTCTGGCATGATATAGTTCTATTGGTTTTATCCCGTCATGGCCGAAGCATTAGCATTGAAGGAAGTGCTCTCATGGATCAAAGGAAGCCAACTCAGGAATATAGACATTCGCACAGATTGTCTTTCCATCGTTCAAGCACTTCAGAGTCAACAATTTCACAATTCTTACTTATCAGATATTCTTTCAGTTATTTTTTCTTTATTACAAGAGGTAGGTTCAATTACAATCTCTGTTGTTAAACGCTCAGCAAACATAGCGGCCCATAGTTTAGCTCGGGCGGTTGTGTCGGAGTCTGTACGTGGGGAGTGGGGATATCCACCTCCCTTCCTTACCGATGTTCTTTTGACCGATTCGGCCCATTAATTTAATTGATTCATTCTTTCAAAAAAAAAACGAACAATTATGTATATATATTATATACTAATTTGGAGTATATTAATATGTGAGGTATAATTCTTCAAAAAAAAAACAGAGGTATAATCACGTGATTGAATGAGTCTTTTTTTTAATAAAAACAATTAAATTCAATTGATTCAAAGTTTTAGCTGGCCTTCTATCAAAAAATAGTAATAATAAAAGTTTTAGTTGGCCTACAAGTTATGCATTTCCTCAATTAAGTTTATCCCACATCGGAAAGTAGGAGCCAAATAAATGGAAAGTACTCCTATAAATACAGTTTCAAGACAATCAGATACAATTACCTCAAAGCAAGCGGTGGGAAGCTGTTTGTACTGTGGGCATAAAAGTATATTTGTTGAACCGGGGTCACATCGGTTACCGGTTGAACTATCGGTTTTTGGTCTGATTCTGGTTTTAGTTGGTTTGTTGCAAATGCAACAAATTAGTTGAACTCGTACTGGAGTTTTGGCCGGTATTCGATTGAATCGGTTGAACCGGCTGGTCCGGTCTGAATTTTATAACATCGTCTATAACTTAAATCTTCTTCCGCATTCCATCACTCCACATATCGTGATTTTTAATTCCCTTATATTAGCACGTTCCATTCCCCATATAACTTAATTTCTATTTCCCTGTGAATTAAATTAGTTAGAATTGGTGGGATTTGTAAAATTCAAATTTAACCCTCAATTCTTCTAATTCGTATAATTAAACCCCATTTATCGCATTTTTATCCCTATTTATTATTTATTATTGCAATCACTTCAGTATATATAACCAATCTTGGTTCTTATAAAAATATAAAAAGGTTGATTTAAAGATATTATCTCGGGTCTAATAAAATTAAATAATGATTTTAAAATGTTATACCGAAAAATACACAAATACGTAGATGTATAAAAAAAAGCGTAATCCAAATTAACAAACATATGTAGTTAAAATTGTAAAACAAATAAAATGGAAGTTTGACAACAAAATAGTAATTAACTATATATTATCATTGTTATCTGGAACAATGGGGATTATTATCATTCTTATTAGTTTGATTATATTTTGTTATTATTATTTATAAAATATATTTAATAACTTTGTCCAATCATCGTAGAACTAAACAATATCAATGGAATTAAATTATGTTTTCAAATGGAACCAAAAAAAAGAAATAAATAATCATTCTCATTCTGATTCCATCCCATTTCAATTCAGTTTCCAATTCTCAATCCGAAGTTTGTACCATACACTCCTTAAATATTAAATGTTCAATCGAAAAGAAAAATAATCTCCTTAAATATTAAATGTTCAATCGAAAAGAAAAATAATTAATAACAATAAGTAAGGAAAACATGATACCTTTCCCTATTGAATTTTGCATCAAAAATTAAAGGTTTATAGAAACTTCTTTTTCCACATTTATCTATTATTTAGTCCTTGAAGCACTCTTTTTAATTTCAATGGTAACAAAGGCCTGCTATTAATTTAAAGCATCATTTATTGGTTTAAAATAGGGTTAAGGTGTAAAAATACTTCTAACATTTTGGATCAGGAGCAATTTTACCACAACGTTTAAAATGATGCAATTTTATCCCTAACGTAGGAAGTGAAGAGCAATTTTACCCCCAACGTTGATAAATTGGGTCAATTTGAGAAATAATTCATCAAACTGTTTTCTCGGTCATAAATCTTGTCATCTACACTTCACACGTGCGTCACTTTATCAGTAACAAATCACAAACATATATTGGCATGTGAAAAAAATAATAAATAAAAAATATACTGTCTTTTATACGAATTAGGCAAAAAAAATTCAAAAAATGCACCGATTTTTTTTCGTAGGAAAGGGAAAGAAAAAACAACAAAAACCCAACAACTAACCCGGGATTAGCCTAGGAAAGCTAACCCCCACCCAATCATCAGACAGGATCGAACAAATATTAATCTCCAATTCTATTATTAAATTACAAAAAAAAATGAAATCCTTTTTTAGAACGAATTGATATGCAATTGGTGTAAAATAAGAAACAAAAATATATGTATTTTATAATAGTGTCTGGAATTGACCCATATTATCAATGTTAGGGGTAAAATTGCTCTTGGCTATAAACGTTAGGGGTAAAATAGTACCATTTTAGACATTAGGGGTAAAATTGCTCATGACCAAAACGTTATATGTATTTTTGCACCTTAACTCTTTAAAATATATTGTTTCTATTATTCTAAATTTATGATAATGGATGTGAAATAAAATCATAGAAAAAAAAGTAAATGGAAAAATAAATTGGTGATAGTGATGAAATAAAAGATATTAATTAATATCATTCCAGTCAACTCTTAGCAAAAAATACTTAAAACAAATACCATAGTACTAAGTTTTTTTTTATTAATGATATTATTTTAAGGTTGAACCTATTTTTTCTTCTTTCCTTTTAAATATTTTTGCAGTTCGGCAGCTTTTTGAGTGGCCTCCATTGCCTTCCTTTGAGCACCTTTTCTCTCTAGGTCTCTCTTTTTCTCCATAAATGAAATTCCAATGTAAATTTACTTTAGAATAAAACCAACACACAATAACTAAACACAAACACAACATAGAATTTAGGATGGTATAATATTAAATTAATTTATAGTATTTGAGTTTCAATCCAATCCAACCCACTATTATGGGTTGGTTATTAAAACCAACACAACCCAGTAAATACTCAATTAAAATAAGTAGAATTGGGTTGCTTTTCAATTCAAATATTTCTATGTTTTTTCCTTCTTTAGTTTTCAATTTGAAAATAATTTTATTATAAAATATTATTTTAATTGACGTAATAAATTAAGAAAAAATTAGAAAAAAAAATCTTGTAATTTAGGTCTCGTTTCTTATCTGACCAAACTAACCCATGTGATAAACATGTTGGGTACCGAGTTAGTCAGCCCATGTAATAAATAATAGACTTGTTTAATCAATTTAACAATTTGTGAAAAAAATTAAAAAGGGAAAAAAAAGAGAAGTACTGAAAATGAAAGAAAAACGTGAAAAATGGTAAATACATAAAAAAAAATGAAACAACAAGTGAAAAATGAAAAGAATGTGAAAAACAGATTAAAAGATAAAACAGAAAAAGGTGAAATATGTGAAAAAGTGAAAAAGTGAAAGAACGAGATAAATATGAAAATTGAGAAAACTTGAAAATGGAAAAGTGAAAAATGAAAAAAAAAATAAAAAATAAAAAATGTGAAAAAAGACGTGTTCCTATTTTTCTTGTAGTCCTATTTTTTTATTTTTGCAGTTCACGTTTTCCTTTTTTTATTTTTTAAATTTTCCTCATTTTTATATAATCTTAGAATTATAAGATTTCTTGATGTAATGTCCATAATCAAATCCGCTCACCTGGCAAATTTCTCAATGAAATGACCCTTGAGTCACAGATAGATTCATTGAATTATTGCAGATATTGCACTTATAAGAACCCTCTTCACTTTGTTTTTTTTTACCATTATTTTTTGTCATTTTTGCTGAGTGATTTTGGAAGAATGACTTCTAGCTAGTTTTTTCTTAATATATAATGAATGACAACCTTATATTTATCCTAAAAATGAATTTTAATTACTTGTAACGGTTTGTGACAAAAGTCAAATATGCACATGTAAGGAAATTGATTATAAGGTTTACCTATTAATATGAAATTCAAATTCGAATTTGAATGTATTGCTTTTTAAGTCAAATTTGAAGCAGTAAGAAAAGTGATTATAAGATTTACCAATTAATATGAAATTCAAATTCAAATTTGAATGTATTGTTTTTCTTTTTGTTGGAGTTATTCTATGGTTACTTTGTTTAAAATAGTGTGACCGTTTTTTTTATCTTAAATAACCAATAGTAATATAACATGTATCAAATCAAAATAATGATAATAAATGTAACTCCTGCACCATAATTACAATTTCATTTATCTATAGTCACCATTCTATTCTTAAATCTCCAATTCTCGATGCCATAACATCAAACCTATATTGTTATCATTGATTTCATTCAACAGTACCAACGAAATCATCCAAAGTCTTAGCTAGTTTATTCTTTATTTATCTATAGTTACCATTCTATTCTTAAATCTCCAATTCTCGATGCCATAACATCAAACATATGTTATTATCACTGATTTCATTCAACAATACCAACGAAATCATCTAAAGTCTTAGCTAGTTTATTCTTCATTTGAAAATAGCTACACTTGAATTTCTAGTAAAATAATAACATTTGCCTTTATCTATCTAATTTATTCTATCAATTTGGGTTGGACTTGATAGCGTATTATTATGGATGAGTTACATAAAAGTCAAGAGTGACTTAAATTATTACAAGTTTAGCATACATAGAATTTTTTTTCTAATTATGTCAAATTTATATATTTTCAAATGCAATTTATCAGTACGGACAATTTTTTAGAAAAAAAGAAAATGAACTGTTTTTAAATTATTTTTTTGAATTGGTAACCATTATTTTACAAAAGAAAAAGAGTTTTCATCTAATAGATAACATTAAAAAAGGAAATGAATTTATTGTAAATATTTGTTGAATTATGTAATTCTATGTAAATTTCTCCATTTGATTTGCATGAGTTTGGTCCAATTGATCACAGTTCCGATAAAATTGAACCGGTGAAAAATTTGGGCCTGAAGACCCAGTCAACCAATAATTTAGCAACGGAGCTGGCTCTTCAACGCGTGGAGACAAACCACGGCGCCGTCCACCGACCAACCTTTTTACAACCACTTGTTTTCCTTTAAGACGCTAAGGACAAATCATTGTTGTTGTTAGTTACCGTTAGGGTGAGTAAAACCAAAACCAAAAAACGAAAACCGAAAAAACCGAACCAAAAAACTGGAACCGAACCAAATCAGATTGCAATTTGGTTCGGTTTGGTTCTCATTTTTATGCAGTTTTGGTTTTTCGTTCGGTTCGGATATAAACTGAAAAAACCTAAAAACCAAATTAGAGTATTATTTAGATATTAAAATAAACCTAGCAGTAGCTATATAAAAATTGAATTAAAGTATTATTAGAATTACCCATTAGAGTATTATTAGACGGTCTGTAATTAATGTACTAACGATACAATTCCTATTAATATACACTAATAGTATAATAAACAGGAAACATTATCCTACTAACAGCAATACGGTTCCTATTAATACACTAATATAGAGATATATAATTACTAATTTAGACCATAGCTCATCACCCTCTGACTCTATTATTTAGAGTATGATTTAAGATGTAGGAGTATAATTTATAAAGAAAAAAAAGAAAAGTTTCAGCAACAAACATCATAAAAGAGAAGTTTTATAAATATTAATATCTGATATTTTATATAACTTATAAACCTAAAAAAAATCCAGCAACAAAACATTATAAAAAAAAAGTTTCATAAATATTAATATTTGATTATAAACAAAGTAAACGGATAATAATATAAAACATTATAGAATTAAGAATAAAATTCCAAGGGACATTATTAATTATCTATAATTTGGTTTGGAATAGAACCAAACCGAAATAGTTTGGTTCGGTTTGAACCAAACCAAATTATAATTTGGTTCGGTTTAGTTTACAAAAATTACTCTTGTTTGATTCGGTTTTATTTGATTCGGTTTGGTTTTTGAACCGAACCGGACCATGCTCACCCGTAATTACCGTTAAACGAACGAACATTACCAGCGCATTTCCACTTGAACCTTCTCTTTTTAAAATATTGATATGACTCTATAAATACGACTCTTGTCCTCTTCCAAAACATTTCATCCTCTGTTTTCTTGTGCCAATCAAAGAAAACAGAGCCATGCCCTTTATTTTCTTAACTGAAATTCAATTTGAAGCCATGGCCCAAATTACCATCTCCAAGGCATTCTCACTTCTTCTTATCGTCGCTGCTTTGGCGGCTGTTTCTGCCTAGGAAGCTCCCGCACCGGCACTTGGATTGCACGCCGGAGCTGGGTCTTCTTGCCCATTTCTGGTGCTGTTCTTGGGGTTTCTATGGTGGTTTTTCTTTTGGGTCTGTTGAAGCATTAGAATTTATTTTATTGATTTTTTAATTATTATATTGGGTTGTCTGATAAATTTTGGGATGTGAAATTCATTCATTATTTGTTCTTGGGGTTATCCCCATTATATTTATATATACATTCTCAATAAAAATTATTCTTGTTATTTACTAGTATAGTATTGAGTTTAATCTTGTTAATTATATTCTGATGATTTTAATTAGTGATATGATAACTTGCTGGATCCGATTAGATGATCTCCACCGTAGTTACCTGCAAAACAGAACCGGAGACAGGATCTCCGGGAAAACTCTCCGACGATCAAGTCAGTTTTTGTAGGAGGGTTGGTAAATTGATAATAGTATTGCCGGAAAAATATGAACGTACCTCCCCCTCTGGCCTTATGGCTTTTTATAAGTGTTCTGAAGTAACCGCCGAGGGCGGTTAGTCCTTCTAGGCCACGTCCCTTACGTGGCAACAAACGTGTTTGAGTGGGAGTTTTAATGCTCCGTTTAGGATGTCGGGGTGGTTATTCGCTTTATCCGCTTCCTTTATTCGGAGCCCGTTTGATCTTGGACCATGGGTCTAAGTGTAGATTGGGCCCGTGTTTATGATTCGGCCCGTTTTGGCTTCGCGGATCATCACATGCCTCCCCTTTAGTTTGGCAAGAGCCCTTTAGGGTCTTTTCACATGTTATAGGGGACTCTTCGTCTTTGTCTGGATATTCGAAAGTTGTTCTTTCAAAATTCGAAAGTTGTTCTTTCCTTCCCCTGTCATTTCTTCTCCGGCGTCAACCCCTTAGTGTTCGTTCTTCTCTGTATTCTTTCCCACATGTAAGTTTTCCTTTCCGTTACTTGTAATTCGTTCGGCTCTTTACTTCTGTTCATTTTTCTTCATCAATATGTCGAACCTTGACCTCGATTTCGCACCGTTCAACGAAAATTACGTCCGCGAGGTGTCTCATGAGGTCGATGAGATGGTTGATGAAGCTTCAACCAGCTCTCTTGGGTCTGATTCCCATCCAGCCGACTTCCTCCACCTAGCGAATACAACCGATGAGGGTCTAGGTTTTGACCCTAAGAAGTTGATTCCGCCACCTGTCCCAACCCCCCGTTTATTACCGAAGAAGGACCGGTCAGGAAGCCTAGTTTGTCGCGAGACAATTGATGATTTGCGGGAGCAGTATCCTTGGCTTCAAGGTCTCGAGACCATCATTCCCGGGGAGGATAGAGGACCGGGCGACTACCCAAAGGGGTATTTCACCATTTTCGTCGCCCAGATTATCTGCGGTTTCACGTATCCGCTGGCGGATGAGATTGCTGCCGTCCTGGGCGGTTACGGAATCGCACCCGGTCAATTGCATCCCAATGGATGGGCCGACTTAACTCTGGATAAATTTCTGGCGAATTGTTTGGAGGTTCCCTTCTCGCTCAAAATTTTCTCCAAGCTTCATCATTTCAAGAGTTCGGCGGGGTATTTCACTTTCATCCGTCAGAGAGGTTACTATGGTTTCGACGAGAAGCTGAACAAGATCCATGAGTGGGACCGATCTTACTTCTTTATCAAGTTTAATGAAGGGAATCCAAACTTTCTTCGCTGCTGGGGCCGGCCCAATGTAAAGAGTTTGAACTTCGGTTACCCCAGTGAGGAAGAATCCGCTGTTATAAAGTTCTTGAAGAGTACGCCTCCTTTTGTATGGACGTATGATCAGGCCTTCCACATGCTAAGAAGTCGAGTGGTGATTGCCTACCGCGAGGGAGATCGCGTTGTCTATATCCCTTATCGCGTTTTTGTTCAAGGTACTTTTCTTTTTTTTTTCATTTCCAAGTTGATGATTTCTTTTAACCCTTTGCAGAGGTGATCCTTTATCTCAACTCGCTGCAGATCGGGAGGCGAAAGCTCTAGCAAGAAAGAAGAAGCGGATGGAGGGAACAACTTCTGTTGCAGGGGCGAATTCTCCTGTGGGGACGGCTCCTTCTGTTGAGGCGGCTTCCCTTCCAATCGCTTTCGTTTCACAAG
This sequence comes from Euphorbia lathyris, assembly GCF_963576675.1. NCBI lineage: Eukaryota > Viridiplantae > Streptophyta > Magnoliopsida > Malpighiales > Euphorbiaceae > Euphorbia > Euphorbia lathyris. Next base: position 35,691,111 of record NC_088919.1, read on the forward strand.
GTCCCACTTCTGTTTCTGAGGACCTTCCTTTAACTAGGAAGCGAAAGAATAATGCAGATACGGAGTCTTCTCGTCCCAGGAAGAAAAACACATCTGTATCTCCTACTGTTGGCGGTACACCCATATCTGCTTCATCAAAAGGAAAGAGCAGTACACCAATTCATGAGGTATCTTGATTTATTGTAATGTTTATTGTTCTTTATAAGCTATCTGCTGTTCTTCTGATCTCTTTCCTTATGCGTTCGCAGCCTATTCCCGATATTAGCGGATGGTGGACTAGGACCTTTGGCATGGCCGTGAGTTTCTCCTGTAAGGACATTGTTTCTTCCATATGTAATGTCCTCGGGCGACTCCCCTCGGCTTCCCGCGTGCGAGAACAAGTACCACTTCCTACTGCTATGGAGGGGATCGAGAAGCGCGCCATAGAGGTATATTGTTGTTTTGGGGCTAGGAGCTTGTCATTCCTTTTCAAGGATTTTGTGTCCATAGTAATCGTATGTTTTTATTCGCCCTTTTTATTCGCGAGCCGTCTTATATGCAGATTATCAATTTCGCGGAGGGCGCTCTCCGAAGGGATGCTGAACGAGCCAAAGAGTTGGAGAACCTTGGTACTGAATTGGCGACTCAGAAGTCGCTTTATGATGATGTCCAAGGGAAGGTAAAGGCTCTTGAAGGCGCTTGTCAGAAGGCTATGAGCGAGAAGGAGGAAGCTCTCAAATCCCTCCAGGCTAAGTCCGACGAGCTGCAAAAGGTCCTTGATGATCTAAATTCATCCAAGGAGGCTCTGGAGATGCAAAAGAAGAGGGCTGAGGAGATTCTAGCTGAAGATAGTGCTCGCATCTATTGGTATGGGGAGCGAATTCATGCCGCTTATGAGCATGGACATCCAGATCGAATACTTAACCGCCCCAAGGTTCCCATCCCTGAAAAGGATTTAACTGAGAAATGGGATAAGCTGGAAGCTGAGGATGCTGATATGGATGAGGTACTCCTCTTAGATTGGCAGAGTTTTCAGGCCTCTCCAATTAGCTGCGAGATCCCTAATCAGAACGCGGAAGAAGAGGTACCACAAGGCGTTTCTCAGTCTGAGCAAGAGGTACCTCTCTCTGAAGCGGTTACTGATTCGAGGGTTGAGGATTCGCTTGAAGCAAATCCGCCCACTGGAGGAGATGAGGGAGCCACTGAAGGCGAGGAGGGCAATAGGGGTGAAGGAGAGGAAGCTGTAGCGTAGTTTGATTTATATTTTGAACTGTTGTATGTAACAAACTGCCCGTATATATTAATTTTCTTTTACTTGTCGCTTTACCTACATGTGCGATTGTCGTTTTATTCCTTGTTGCCCTTTATTTTCATATGTTACCCTTGTCTTTTGCCGACTTCATCCTTGTAATTCTTTGTAGTTAGTTTCGTTTTCGCTAGGGTGGCCAGACCCTTTTTGCAATTTTTTGAGTACTCGTTTATTCGCTTAATTTTATGCCTTATCTTATGATTTTTCTTTCGAAAATAATCATAAGGTTAATCATAAGGTTTTGCGAGTGATGCGTAATCATGCATCCGCCTTTCTTTAATAGGCAACACATTTATGTGTTTTTAAGATTAACCATAAGGTTTTGCGAGTGATGCGTAATCATGCATCCGCCTTTCTTTAATAGGCAACACATTTATGTGTTTTTGTGATCATGTTGAAAAGGATCCGCCTTCGGACGTAGTATATTGAATAAATGTAATAATTGAATACCTTTATTGATAAAGAAAAAAGGCTTCTTATTACATGGGTACATAAACTGCGTGGGATCAAAGCCTCATTAAAACCTTTTATCAGAAAACCCAGTGGGAAAAACTCATAAAAGGAAAAAGAGTACTCGTCATTTCCTTGAACTACTCGGCCTGTTTATATAGGCGTAGATTCTCTAGATTCCAGGTGCGCGGGAGCTTTTTGCCGCTCATTTCTTCTATTTCAAAAGTTGATGGTCCTAGCTTCTTGGATACTTTGTATGGTCCGATCCAGTTGACACCTAATTTGCCTTTGCCTTCTCTGGATTGTATTTTATCCGCTTTTTTTCAAGACCAAGTCGTTCTCGTTGATTATCACTTTTCGTACCCTTCTGTCATGATATTTCTTGATTCTATTGCGGTACACTGCCATTTGCATGTAAGCTTTTTCCCTTCGTTCTTCAACAGAATCCAATGCATCCCTAATATTGATAGGATTTTGTGTGTCGCAATAATAAATTATCCGATCTGTAGGCGACTTGATTTCAACAGGCAGGACCGCTTCGGCTCCATAAACCAGCGAGAAAGGTGTTTCGCCCGTTGCTGCTTTTACAGAAGTTCTGTATGCCCATAGCATATGGGGTATCTCATCCGCCCAACCTGTTTTTTTATCACCTAGCCGCTTCTTGATTTCCTGAATCATGGCCCTGTTGGTAACCTCTGTCATACCATTCGATTGAGGATGATTTACAGAAGAAAAAGGATTCTTGATTCCCATGCTTTCGCAGTATGTTTTGAATTTGACACAGTTGAACTGGGTGCCATTGTCGGTTATAAGCTTTTGTGGGATTCCAAATCGCATGATAATGTTCTCTCGTAAGAACTCGATCATTCGCTCAGGTGTTTGAGCGGTTACTGCCTCTGCTTCTACCCATTTGCTGAAGTGGTCAACTGCGACTATCAAGTACTTCCTTTTCTTTGTTGTTTCTGGGAATGGGCCCACTATATCGATTCCCCATGTTGCGAATGGCCATGCCGTCATTATAGTGATTTGTTCGGCTCCGGGAACATGCTTTTCATTCGCATGGATTTGACAGCTGCGACATTCCGCAACCATCTTCCGGGAATCATCCACCACCTTGGGCCAGTAATATCCCATCAACTTAACCTTTCTTGCCAACGCCGTTGAGGCTTCATGTGCGTCACAAATTCCTTCATGTAGTTCTCGCAGCACGTAGTCTCCTTCATTGCGGCTAATGCATTTCAACCATGGACATGTATACGATTTCCGATACAAAGTTCCATCTCGAATTGAGTATCTCGCTGACTGCCCAATTAGCTTTCTGGCTAAGCTTTTATCAACCGGCAAATCTCCCTGTTCCAAATATTGGCGAATGGGCATCCGCCAATCTTCATCATCTACCAGTTCTTCGATGACCATAATCTGATCGACTTCGAACGCTGGTGCCGATCTTATCTCCAAATCGCATGCTTTTTGACTCCATGGTTCTCTACTCGCCGCTGCTTTTGCCAATTCGTCAGCCTTTGTGTTTTGGCCCCGCGGAACATGCACCATTTCCCAAACGACTCCCTTACGTGTTAACTCCTGCGTCAATCTGCCGACCTCTTTATGGTATTTTACTAGATCCTCCTGTTTCACCAGATAATTTTTTGTGATCTGATTTATCATGAGTTTAGAATCGCTGTAGATTACCACTCTTTCTGGCGTAAGTTCATTAAGCAACTTCAATCCGCATATCATTGCCTCATACTCTGCGGCGTTATTGGTAGTTTCGAAAGTTAACTTTGCCGCATAGTACAGGCGAATAACCTCCGGGCCTTTGATGACGACTCCCAGTCCAGCTCCATCTGTGGATAATGCCCCATCTGTGAACATGCTCCACTCTTCTTTTTGTGCCTTTGGACATTCGTCATCATCCCACGTGAACTTATTCACGAAATCGGCGAGTACTTGAATCTTTAGTGCTGGTCTTCCTTCATAGCGAATATCGAATTCTCCTAAGCGAATTGACCATTCCATCAATCGGTCGGATGCGTCAGGTTTCTGCAGTACCTTTCGCATTGGAATACCAGTTCTCACAATGATAGTATGCGCCTGAAAATATGGTTTTAATCTAGCCGCCGTGGTTATCACCGCGAGGGCCATTTTGTCTAACTTCGAATACCGGAGTTCTGCATCCTTCAAGACTTTGCTCACATAGTACACTGGATATTGTTGTCCTTCTTCTTCTCGCACCATCACAGTGCATATCGCCATACTGGTGACGGATACATAAAGAAATAAATCTTCTCCATCCTCCGGCCTGCTCATTAAGGGCGGATAACATAGTAATCATTTTATACCCTCAAATGCCTCTTGACAATCCGGCGTCCATTCAAAGGACTTAGATTTTTTGATGGCATTGTAGAAAGGTAGACATCTCCTAGCTGAGCATGATATGAATCGCCCTAATGCCACCAACCACCCATTCAGTCTCTGTACTTCTCTTACGTTCCTCGGTGTTTTCATCTCCATCACCGCTTTTACTTTCTCCGGATTCGCCTCAACTCCCTTGCCGCTAACAATGAAACCCAGGAATTTTCCTGCTCTTGCTCCAAACGTGCATTTTTCTGGGTTCAATTTGAGGCCATATTTGATTAGCACTTCCAGGATTTCTTTAATATCCTGCGGGTGGTCTTGCATCTTCTTGCTTTTAATGATCATATCATCTACGTAGATCGAGAAGTTCTCGCCTGACTTGTCTGAAAATATCTTGTTCATCATCCGCTAATATGTTGCTCCCGCGTTTTTCAGTCCAAAGGGCATCACCTTGAAGCAATAAGTTGCCTGATGAGTTATAAATGATGTCTTGATTTCATCCGCCTTCTCCATGGGTATCTGATGGTAACTGGATTTCACGTCGGTGAACGATAAAGCTTCAAATCCTGCCATCCCATCTACCAATATATCAATGTTAGGTAGCGGAAACATATCCTTCGGACAAGCTTTATTCAGATCTTTGAAGTCGACGCACATTCGGTATGTTCCATTTGGCTTTTTGACTAGCACCACATTGGCTAGCCACTCCGGATAGGTGACTTCTCGAATTGCATCTGATTTTAGCAAATCCGCCACAGCTTTTTCAATCGCCTTCTGCCTCTCTGGAGCGTGTCCTCTCTTTTTTTGTCGCACTGGGGTTGCACCTTTGTCCATATTCAAACGATGGGTTGTTATGTCTGGACTTATTCCTTTCAGCACTTCATTTGGAGCTGCGAATGCCGACTCGCATTGGATCAACACCTCGGTAATGGCTTTCTTCGTTGCTTCTGGGAGTCCTGCCGCTATTCATACGTTCTTGTCATTTGAGATGGCGAATAGTTCCGTTTCTCCCAACGCTTCTGCCGGCAACTTCTCATCAACTTTATCCTCTTCATCTGGTCTTGGTTCAAGTGACAATGTATAGGCTTGTTGAGATACAAGTTGATCACCTTCCACTATGACTCGCCCTTGGTGTGTTGGCAAATGTAACGTCAAATGCTTCATTAAGATGAGCGATTCCGTTTTCGATAGGAACGGACGCCCCAGCACCACCTGTCCACTTGTTTGAGATGATTGACCTCCAAAACCAGTTACATCCATGAACGTATGTTCCACTCGTTCGTCATTAATTCCCAGCTTGTTGAATGCAGTCCGAGTAATAACATTATAAGAACTACCTGTATCAATAAGGACCCGCTTAACGTCCCATCCTTCTACGGCCATTGTAATCACCAAAGCATCCGCATGTGGCTCCATGATTCGCGCAAATAAGTAATTGAGGGCATCCCCCCTATGTGTGTTGCTTTTTCGCTGTTCACGGCGAGCCCTTTTTGTTGGAGGCTCATAGATCCCGCCTCCTATCACGTTTATCACCCATTTTTTCTGCTTCTTTTCTGGCCTTGCATCCACTTCATGCGGGAGCGTTGTTTTCTCGTCACTCGCCTCTTTTCTTACGAATTGACTCAATTTGCCTCTCTCGATCAGCTTTTCAATCTCCTTCTTCAATTCATAGCAATCGTTTGTGTCGTGACCATTCAATCTGTGGAACCTGCAATATTTGTTAGGATATCTCCCCAAATTGGTTCGTCCCTTGGTCTCAGGAAACTGCACATCCTTTTTCAGGGGGCTTTTCTCAATCCAAAGTAGCACCTCATGACGAGTCGTGTTCAATGGTGTTTGGTATCCCCCCCCCTTGAAAGGAACGATTGCCCTTTCGAACAAAATTATCCTTGTAATGTGTTTGGTTTTGATGCCGTCGACCATCTGAAGTGTATCTAGTCGCCTCCCGTTCTCGCCTTGTTTGAGCTCTATGCTCCCTGTTAACGTCGTCCACTTCCATGAATTCTTTTGCTATCTTCATGAGTTCAGCCACGGTGCGTGGCTTGTTCCGGATGATTTCCTCCCGCATGCTCCAATCCGTGGTTCCATCCGCCATGATATTGCGAATGCTCACTATATCCGGGTTCTGTAACCGCACCAGAATATCATTAAATGCGACAAGAAATTCCCTTAGGGAATTATAATTTCTCTGTTTGATCTCCTTCAGCTGCCTATCCGTCACATCCGCTGCTTTACAGCCCACGAACTTTGCACAGAAATCACGACTGTATTGATTCCAGTTGTGAATGGATTCAGTAGGTAAAGACCGAAACCAATCAGATGCCGCTCCGCCCAAAGTGGTCGAGAATAATCTGCAAATTATGCTTTCACTCGCTCCTGCAACATCCATTAATTCTCTATAGTTCCTGACATGTGCTTCAAGATCAGAATTTGGGTCCCCATAGTATTTAGGTATCGCCGGCGCTTTTATCCTGTGATCTGGAATAAATTCCCGCAACGATGGAGCGAAGGGCGAATCGCTCTGCACCTCTGCTCTCGCCCTAGGTGTGTACCCCATTCGCTCCATCATACTCCGCAGTTGATCTTCCAATTCAATATGGGGTATTCGCCGATCCTCTTCCATCCGCTGCTGGTGAACTCTAGGTGGCATCCACCCGCCAATTGGTGTTGAAAGTTGTTCCCGCCGTGGTTCTAGCCGCCGTCCAGTTATAGGATCAAAGTTCCAAGTGTGCTCCTGTCCAGACGTATTCGCCCCAGACGTCATCAACTCTGAATATCCATGAACAAAGGGCTCCGTTTGTCGTAGCGGAAGGATTCCTGGCCTTCCCGACATCGGTTGGGATGTTTGCCAGGTCGGATGGATCGTCATACTAGGATTGTGATACGAGTAGTTGCCTGGGTGGCTGTGTGGGTTCATGCGACTACTCTGACCTATCTGATTTGGCTCTCGAGATGGCTGCGGAAGCGCAGATATGGTGGCAGTTGTCGATGGTTGTGTGGAGATGACAACAGGTTGTTGAGGAGCAGCCGCCACGGCGGTATTGTGATCAGCGATTGCAGTTAGCAAACTAATCATTCGATCCCCCGCCGCTTGGCTCATATTTGAAGCCAAGACTTGTCCTGCCATTTGGACGAAATCGCTATTGGACATCTCCATCTCAGTTTGCACTTGGACTTCCAATAATGGACTCAATTGTCCCGAAGGGTTCGTCGAGCTAGGCACCATAGGTTGTGTACTCGCAGGCTGCGAATTCGCAATCCGTGGACCCCTTGAGTTCATACTAGTTGATCTGGTTGTAACGCCGGTCGTTCGTGATGGTTCTGACATGTTCTTTGTGTACCTTTAACCAAATGTTGGTAAAAAAGGTCCACCTTCACCGCACCAATGATAACTTGCTGGATCCGATTAGATGATCTCCACCGTAGTTACCTGCAAAACAGAACCGGAGACAGGATCTCCGAGAAAACTCTCCGACGATCAAGTCAGTTTTTGTAGGAGGGTTGGTAAATTGATAATAGTATTGCCGGATTGTGATGATCCGCGAAGCCAAAACGGGCCGAATCATAAACACAGGCCCAATCTACACTTAGACCCATGGTCCAAGATCAAACGGGCTCCGAATAAAGGAAGCGGATAAAGCGAATAACCACCCCGACATCCTAAACGGAGCATTAAAACTCCCACTCAAACACGTTTGTTGCCACGTAAGGGACGTGGCCTAGAAGGAGTAACCGCCCTCGGCGGTTACTTTAGAACACTTATAAAAAGCCATAAGGCCAGAGGGGGAGGTACGTTCATATTTTTCCGGCAATACTATTATCAATTTACCAACCCTCCTACAAAAACTGACTTGATCGTCGGAGAGTTTTCCCGGAGACCCTGTCTCCGGTTCTGTTTTGCAGGTAACTACGGTGGAGATCATCTAATCGGATCCAGCAAGTTATCATGATAAGTACCTAATCTTGAAAATACTATCAAGGCTAAGCCTAATCACGTGATTGAATGAGTCTTTTTTTTTAATAAAAACAATTAAATTCAATTGATTCAAAGTTTTAGCTGGCCTTCTATCAAAAAATAGTAATAATAAAAGTTTTAGTTGGCCTACAAGTTATGCATTTCCTCAATTAAGTTTATCCCACATCGGAAAGTAGGAGCCAAATAAATGGAAAGTACTCCTATAAATACAGTTTCAAGACAATCAGATACAATTACCTCAAAGCAAGCGGTGGGAAGCTGTTTGTACTGTGGGTATAAAAGTATATTTGTTGAACCGGGGTCACACCGGTTACCGGTTGAACTATCGGTTTTTGGTCTGATTCTGGTTTTATTTGGTTTGTTGCAAATGCAACAAATTAGTTGAACTCGTACTGGAGTTTTGGCCGGTATTCGATTGAATCGGTTGAACCGGCTGGTCCGGTCTGAATTTTATAACATCGTCTATAACTTAAATCTTCTTCCGCATTCCATCACTCCACATATCGTGATTTTTAATTCCCCTATATTAGCACGTTCCATTCCCCATATAACTTAATTTCTATTTCCCTGTGAATTAAATTAGTTAGAATTGGTGGGATTTGTAAAATTCAAATTTAACCCTCAATTCTTCTAATTCGTATAATTAAACCCCATTTATCGCATTTTTATCCCTATTTATTATTTATTATTGCAATCACTTCAGTATATATAACCAATCTTGGTTCTTATAAAAATATAAAAAGGTTGATTTAAAGATATTATCTCGGGTCTAATAAAATTAAATAATGATTTTAAAATGTTATACCGAAAAATACACAAATACGTAGATGTATAAAAAAAGCGTAATCCAAATTAACAAACATATGTAGTTAAAATTGTAAAACAAATAAAATGGAAGTTTGACAACAAAATAGTAATTAACTATATATTATCATTGTTATCTGGAACAATGGGGATTATTATCATTCTTATTAGTTTGATTATATTTTGTTATTATTATTTATAAAATATATTTAATAACTTTGTCCAATCATCGTAGAACTAAACAATATCAATGGAATTAAATTATGTTTTCAAATGGAACAAAAAAAAAAAGAAATAAATAATCATTCTCATTCTGATTCCATCCCATTTCAATTCAGTTTCCAATTCTCAATCCGAAGTTTGTACCATACACTCCTTAAATATTAAATGTTCAATCGAAAAGAAAAATAATCTCCTTAAATATTAAATGTTCAATCGAAAAGAAAAATAATTAATAACAATAAGTAAGGAAAACATGATACCTTTCCCTATTGAATTTTGCATCAAAAATTAAAGGTTTATAGAAACTTCTTTTTCCACATTTATCTATTATTTAGTCCTTGAAGCACTCTTTTTAATTTCAATGGTAACAAAGGCCCGCTATTAATTTAAAGCATCATTTATTGGTTTAAAATAGGGTTAAGGTGTAAAAATACTTCTAACATTTTGGATCAGGAGCAATTTTACCACAACGTTTAAAATGATGCAATTTTATCCCTAACGTAGGAAGTGAAGAGCAATTTTACCCCCAACGTTGATAAATTGGGTCAATTTGAGAAATAATTCATCAAACTGTTTTCTCGGTCATAAATCTTGTCATCTACACTTCACACGTGCGTCACTTTATCAGTAACAAATCACAAACATATATTGGCATGTGAAAAAAATAATAAATAAAAAATATACTGTCTTTTATACGAATTAGGCAAAAAAAATTCAAAAAATGCACCGATTTTTTTTTCGTAGGAAAGGGAAAGAAAAAACAACAAAAACCCAACAACTAACCCGGGATTAGCCTAGGAAAGCTAACCCCCACCCAATCATCAGACAGGATCGAACAAATATTAATCTCCAATTCTATTATTAAATTACAAAAAAAATGAAATCCTTTTTTAGAACGAATTGATATGCAATTGGTGTAAAATAAGAAACAAAAATATATGTATTTTATAATAGTGTCTGGAATTGACCCATATTATCAATGTTAGGGGTAAAATTGCTCTTGGCTATAAACGTTAGGGGTAAAATAGTACCATTTTAGACATTAGGGGTAAAATTGCTCATGACCAAAACGTTATATGTATTTTTGCACCTTAACTCTTTAAAATATATTGTTTCTATTATTCTAAATTTATGATAATGGATGTGAAATAAAATCATAGAAAAAAAAAAGTAAATGGAAAAATAAATTGGTGATAGTGATGAAATAAAAGATATTAATTAATATCATTCCAGTCAACTCTTAGCAAAAAATACTTAAAACAAATACCACAGTACTAAGTTTTTTTTTATTAATGATATTATTTTAAGGTTGAACCTATTTTTTCTTCTTTCCTTTTAAATATTTTTGTAGTTCGGCAGCTTTTTGAGTGGCCTCCATTGCCTTCCTTTGAGCACCTTTTCTCTCTAGGTCTCTCTTTTTCTGCATAAATGAAATTCCAATGTAAATTTACTTTAGAATAAAACCAACACACAATAACTAAACACAAACACAACATAGAATTTAGGATGGTATAATATTAAATTAATTTATAGTATTTGAGTTTCAATCCAATCCAACCCACTATTATGGGTTGGTTATTAAAACCAACACAACCTAGTAAATACTCAATTAAAATAAGTAGAATTGGGTTGCTTTTCAATTCAAATATTTCTATGTTTTTTCCTTCTTTAGTTTTCAATTTGAAAATAATTTTATTATAAAATATTATTTTAATTGACGTAATAAATTAAGAAAAAATTAGAAAAAAAAATCTTGTAATTTAGGTCTCGTTTCTTATCTGACCAAACTAACCCATGTGATAAACATGTTGGGTACCGAGTTAGTCAGCCCATGTAATAAATAATAGACTTGTTTAATCAATTTAACAATTTGTGAAAAAAATTAAAAAGGGAAAAAAAAGAGAAGTACTGAAAATGAAAGAAAAACGTGAAAAATGGTAAATACATAAAAAAAAATGAAACAACAAGTGAAAAATGAAAAGAATGTGAAAAACAGATTAAAAGATAAAACAGAAAAAGGTGAAATATGTGAAAAAGTGAAAAAGTGAAAGAACGAGATAAATATGAAAATTGAGAAAACTTGAAAATGGAAAAGTGAAAAATGAAAAAAAAAATAAAAAATAAAAAATGTGAAAAAAGACGTGTTCCTATTTTTCTTGTAGTCCTATTTTTTTATTTTTGCAGTTCACGTTTTCCTTTTTTTATTTTTTAAATTTTCCTCATTTTTATATAATCTTAGAATTATAAGATTTCTTGATGTAATGTCCATAATCAAATCCGCTCACCTGGCAAATTTCTCGATGAAATGACCCTTGAGTCACAGATAGATTCATTGAATTATTGCAGATATTGCACTTATAAGAACCCTCTTCACTTTGTTTTTTTTTTACCATTATTTTTTGTCATTTTTGCTGAGTGATTTTGGAAGAATGACTTCTAGCTAGTTTTTTCTTAATATATAATGAATGACAACCTTATATTTATCCTAAAAATGAATTTTAATTACTTGTAACGGTTTGTGACAAAAGTCAAATATACACATGTAAGGAAATTGATTATAAGGTTTACCTATTAATATGAAATTCAAATTCAAATTTGAATTTGAATGTATTGCTTTTTAAGTCAAATTTGAAGCAGTAAGAAAAGTGATTATAAGATTTACCAATTAATATGAAATTCAAATTCAAATTTGAATGTATTGTTTTTCTTTTTGTTGGAGTTATTCTATGGTTACTTTGTTTAAAATAGTGTGACCGTTTTTTTTATCTTAAATAACCAATAGTAATATAATATGTATCAAATCAAAATAATGATAATAAATGTAACTCCTGCACCATAATTACAATTTCATTTATCTATAGTCACCATTCTATTCTTAAATCTCCAATTCTCGATGCCATAACATCAAACCTATATTGTTATCATTGATTTCATTCAACAGTACCAACGAAATCATCCAAAGTCTTAGCTAGTTTATTCTTTATTTATCTATAGTTACCATTCTATTCTTAAATCTCCAATTCTCGATGCCATAACATCAAACCTATGTTATTATCACTGATTTCATTCAACAATACCAACGAAATCATCTAAAGTCTTAGCTAGTTTATTCTTCATTTGAAAATAGCTACACTTGAATTTCTAGTAAAATAATAACATTTGCCTTTATCTATCTAATTTATTCTATCAATTTGGGTTGGACTTGATAGCGTATTATTATGGATGAGTTACATAAAAGTCAAGAGTGACTTAAATTATTACAAGTTTAGCATACATAGAATTTTTTTTCTAATTATGTCAAATTTATATATTTTCAAATGCAATTTATCAGTACGGACAATTTTTTAGAAAAAAAGAAAATGAACTGTTTTTAAATTATTTTTTTGAATTGGTAACCATTATTTTACAAAAGAAAAAGAGTTTTCATCTAATAGATAACATTAAAAAAGGAAATGAATTTATTGTAAATATTTGTTGAATTATGTAATTCTATGTAAATTTCTCCATTTGATTTGCATGAGTTTGGTCCAATTGATCACAGTTCCGATAAAATTGAACCGGTGAAAAATTTGGGCCTGAAGACCCAGTCAACCAATAATTTAGCAACGGAGCTGGCTCTTCAACGCGTGGAGACAAACCACGGCGCCGTCCACCGACCAACCTTTTTACAACCACTTGTTTTCCTTTAAGACGCTAAGGACAAATCATTGTTGTTGTTAGTTACCGTTAGGGTGAGTAAAACCAAAACCAAAAAACGAAAACCGAAAAAACCGAACCAAAAAACTGGAACCGAACCAAATCAGATTGCAATTTGGTTCGGTTTGGTTCTCATTTTTATGCAGTTTTGGTTTTTCGTTCGGTTCGGGTATAAACTGAAAAAACCTAAAAACCAAATTAGAGTATTATTTAGATATTAAAATAAACCTAGCAGTAGCTATATAAAAATTGAATTAAAGTATTATTAGAATTACCCATTAGAGTATTATTAGACGGTCTGTAATTAATGTACTAACGATACAATTCCTATTAATATACACTAATAGTATAATAAACAGGAAACATTATCCTACTAACAGCAATACGGTTCCTATTAATACACTAATATAGAGATATATAATTACTAATTTAGACCATAGCTCATCACCCTCTGACTCTATTATTTAGAGTATGATTTAAGATGTAGGAGTATAATTTATAAAGAAAAAAAAGAAAAGTTTCAGCAACAAACATCATAAAAGAGAAGTTTTATAAATATTAATATCTGATATTTTATATAACTTATAAACCTAAAAAAAATCCAGCAACAAAACATTATAAAAAAAAAGTTTCATAAATATTAATATTTGATTATAAACAAAGTAAACGGATAATAATATAAAACATTATAGAATTAAGAATAAAATTCCAAGGGACATTATTAATTATCTATAATTTGGTTTGGAATAGAACCAAACCGAAATAGTTTGGTTCGGTTTGAACCAAACCAAATTATAATTTGGTTCGGTTTAGTTTACAAAAATTACTCTTGTTTGATTCGGTTTTATTTGATTCGGTTTGGTTTTTGAACCGAACCGGACCATGCTCACCCGTAATTACCGTTAAACGAACGAACATTACCAGGGCATTTCCACTTGAACCTTCTCTTTTTAAAATATTGATATGACTCTATAAATACGACTCTTGTCCTCTTCCAAAACATTTCATCCTCTGTTTTCTTGTGCCAATCAAAGAAAACAGAGCCATGCCCTTTATTTTCTTAACTGAAATTCAATTTGAAGCCATGGCCCAAATTACCATCTCCAAGGCATTCTCACTTCTTCTTATCGTCGCTGCTTTGGCGGCTGTTTCTGCCTAGGAAGCTCCCGCACCGGCACTTGGATTGCACGCCGGAGCTGGGTCTTCTTGCCCATTTCTGGTGCTGTTCTTGGGGTTTCTATGGTGGTTTTTCTTTTGGGTCTGTTGAAGCATTAGAATTTATTTTATTGATTTTTTAATTATTATATTGGGTTGTCTGATAAATTTTGGGATGTGAAATTCATTCATTATTTGTTCTTGGGGTTATCCCCATTATATTTATATATACATTCTCAATAAAAATTATTCTTGTTATTTACTAGTATAGTATTGAGTTTAATCTTGTTAATTATATTCTGATGATTTTAATTAGTGATATGATAACTTGCTGGATCCGATTAGATGATCTCCACCGTAGTTACCTGCAAAACAGAACCGGAGACAGGATCTCTGGGAAAACTCTCCGACGATCAAGTCAGTTTTTGTAGGAGGGTTGGTAAATTGATAATAGTATTGCCGGAAAAATATGAACGTACCTCCCCCTCTGGCCTTATGGCTTTTTATAAGTGTTCTGAAGTAACCGCCGAGGGCGGTTAGTCCTTCTAGGCCACGTCCCTTACGTGGCAACAAACGTGTTTGAGTGGGAGTTTTAATGCTCCGTTTAGGATGTCGGGGTGGTTATTCGCTTTATCCGCTTCCTTTATTCGGAGCCCGTTTGATCTTGGACCATGGGTCTAAGTGTAGATTGGGCCCGTGTTTATGATTCGGCCCGTTTTGGCTTCGCGGATCATCACATGCCTCCCCTTTAGTTTGGCAAGAGCCCTTTAGGGTCTTTTCACATGTTATAGGGGACTCTTCGTCTTTGTCTGGATATTCGAAAGTTGTTCTTTCAAAATTCGAAAGTTGTTCTTTCCTTCCCCTGTCATTTCTTCTCCGGCGTCAACCCCTTAGTGTTCGTTCTTCTCTGTATTCTTTCCCACATGTAAGTTTTCCTTTCCGTTACTTGTAATTCGTTCGGCTCTTTACTTCTGTTCATTTTTCTTCATCAATATGTCGAACCTTGACCTCGATTTCGCACCGTTCAACGAAAATTACGTCCGCGAGGTGTCTCATGAGGTCGATGAGATGGTTGATGAAGCTTCAACCAGCTCTCTTGGGTCTGATTCCCATCCAGCCGACTTCCTCCACCTAGCGAATACAACCGATGAGGGTCTAGGTTTTGACCCTAAGAAGTTGATTCCGCCACCTGTCCCAACCCCCCGTTTATTACCGAAGAAGGACCGGTCAGGAAGCCTAGTTTGTCGCGAGACAATTGATGATTTGCGGGAGCAGTATCCTTGGCTTCAAGGTCTCGAGACCATCATTCTCGGGGAGGAGATGAGGGAGCCACTGAAGGCGAGGAGGGCAATAGGGGTGAAGGAGAGGAAGCTGTAGCGTAGTTTGATTTATATTTTGAACTGTTGTATGTAACAAACTGCCCGTATATATTAATTTTCTTTTACTTGTCGCTTTACCTACATGTGCGATTGTCGTTTTATTCCTTGTTGCCCTTTATTTTCATATGTTACCCTTGTCTTTTGCCGACTTCATCCTTGTAATTCTTTGTAGTTAGTTTCGTTTTCGCTAGGGTGGCCAGACCCTTTTTGCAATTTTTTGAGTACTCGTTTATTCGCTTAATTTTATGCCTTATCTTATGATTTTTCTTTCGAAAATAATCATAAGGTTAATCATAAGGTTTTGCGAGTGATGCGTAATCATGCATCCGCCTTTCTTTAATAGGCAACACATTTATGTGTTTTTAAGATTAACCATAAGGTTTTGCGAGTGATGCGTAATCATGCATCCGCCTTTCTTTAATAGGCAACACATTTATGTGTTTTTGTGATCATGTTGAAAAGGATCCGCCTTCGGACGTAGTATATTGAATAAATGTAATAATTGAATACCTTTATTGATAAAGAAAAAAGGCTTCTTATTACATGGGTACATAAACTGCGTGGGATCAAAGCCTCATTAAAACCTTTTATCAGAAAACCCAGTGGGAAAAACTCATAAAAGGAAAAAGAGTACTCGTCATTTCCTTGAACTACTCGGCCTGTTTATATAGGCGTAGATTCTCTAGATTCCAGGTGCGCGGGAGCTTTTTGCCGCTCATTTCTTCTATTTCAAAAGTTGATGGTCCTAGCTTCTTGGATACTTTGTATGGTCCGATCCAGTTGACACCTAATTTGCCTTTGCCTTCTCTGGATTGTATTTTATCCGCTTTTTTCAAGACCAAGTCGTTCTCGTTGATTATCACTTTTCGTACCCTTCTGTCATGATATTTCTTGATTCTATTGCGGTACACTGCCATTTGCATGTAAGCTTTTTCCCTTCGTTCTTCAACAGAATCCAATGCATCCCTAATATTGATAGGATTTTGTGTGTCGCAATAATAAATTATCCGATCTGTAGGCGACTTGATTTCAACAGGCAGGACCGCTTCGGCTCCATAAACCAGCGAGAAAGGTGTTTCGCCCGTTGCTGCTTTTACAGAAGTTCTGTATGCCCATAGCATATGGGGTATCTCATCCGCCCAACCTGTTTTTTTATCACCTAGCCGCTTCTTGATTTCCTGAATCATGGCCCTGTTGGTAACCTCTGTCATACCATTCGATTGAGGATGATTTACAGAAGAAAAAGGATTCTTGATTCCCATGCTTTCGCAGTATGTTTTGAATTTGACACAGTTGAACTGGGTGCCATTGTCGGTTATAAGCTTTTGTGGGATTCCAAATCGCATGATAATGTTCTCTCGTAAGAACTCGATCATTCGCTCAGGTGTTTGAGCGGTTACTGCCTCTGCTTCTACCCATTTGCTGAAGTGGTCAACTGCGACTATCAAGTACTTCCTTTTCTTTGTTGTTTCTGGGAATGGGCCCACTATATCGATTCCCCATGTTGCGAATGGCCATGCCGTCATTATAGTGATTTGTTCGGCTCCGGGAACATGCTTTTCATTCGCATGGATTTGACAGCTGCGACATTCCGCAACCATCTTCCGGGAATCATCCACCACCTTGGGCCAGTAATATCCCATCAACTTAACCTTTCTTGCCAACGCCGCCGAGGCTTCATGTGCGTCACAAATTCCTTCATGTAGTTCTCGCAGCACGTAGTCTCCTTCATTGCGGCTAATGCATTTCAACCATAGACATGTATACGATTTCCGATACAAAGTTCCATCTCGAATTGAGTATCTCGCTGACTGCCCAATTAGCTTTCTGGCTAAGCTTTTATCAACCGGCAAATCTCCCTGTTCCAAATATTGGCGAATGGGCATCCGCCAATCTTCATCATCTACCAGTTCTTCGATGACCATAATCTGATCGACTTCGAACGCTGGTGCCGATCTTATCTCCAAATCGCATGCTTTTTGACTCCATGGTTCTCTACTCGCCGCTGCTTTTGCCAATTCGTCAGCCTTTGTGTTTTGGCCCCGCGGAACATGCACCATTTCCCAAACGACTCCCTTACGTGTTAACTCCTGCGTCAATCTGCCGACCTCTTTATGGTATTTTACTAGATCCTCCTGTTTCACCAGATAATTTTTTGTGATATGATTTATCATGAGTTTAGAATCGCTGTAGATTACCACTCTTTCTGGCGTAAGTTCATTAAGCAACTTCAATCCGCATATCATTGCCTCATACTCTGCGGCGTTATTGGTAGTTTCGAAAGTTAACTTTGCCGCATAGTACAGGCGAATAACCTCCGGGCCTTTGATGACGACTCCCAGTCCAGCTCCATCTGTGGATAATGCCCCATCTGTGAACATGCTCCACTCTTCTTTTTGTGCCTTTGGACATTCGTCATCATCCCACGTGAACTTATTCACGAAATCGGCGAGTACTTAAATCTTTAGTGCTGGTCTTCCTTCATAGCGAATATCGAATTCTCCTAAGCGAATTGACCATTCCATCAATCGGTCGGATGCGTCAGGTTTCTGCAGTACCTTTCACATTGGAATACCAGTTCTCACAATGATAGTATGCGCCTGAAAATATGGTTTTAATCTAGCCGCCGTGGTTATCACCGCGAGGGCCATTTTGTCTAACTTCGAATACCGGAGTTCTGCATCCTTCAAGACTTTGCTCACATAGTACACTGGATATTGTTGTCCTTCTTCTTCTCGCACCATCACAGTGCATATCGCCATACTGGTGACGGATACATAAAGAAATAAATCTTCTCCATCCTCCGGCCTGCTCATTAAGGGCGGATAACATAGTAATGATAACTTGCTGGATCCGATTAGATGATCTCCACCGTAGTTACCTGCAAAACAGAACCGGAGACAGGATCTCCGAGAAAACTCTCCGACGATCAAGTCAGTTTTTGTAGGAGGGTTGGTAAATTGATAATAGTATTGCCGGATTGTGATGATCCGCGAAGCCAAAACGGGCCGAATCATAAACACGGGCCCAATCTACACTTAGACCCATGGTCCAAGATCAAACGGGCTCCGAATAAAGGAAGCGGATAAAGCGAATAACCACCCCGACATCCTAAACGGAGCATTAAAACTCCCACTCAAACACGTTTGTTGCCACGTAAGGGACGTGGCCTAGAAGGAGTAACCGCCCTCGGCGGTTACTTCAGAACACTTATAAAAAGCCATAAGGCCAGAGGGGGAGGTACGTTCATATTTTTCCGGCAATACTATTATCAATTTACCAACCCTCCTACAAAAACTGACTTGATCGTCGGAGAGTTTTCCCGGAGACCCTGTCTCCGGTTCTGTTTTGCAGGTAACTACGGTGGAGATCATCTAATCGGATCCAGCAAGTTATCATGATAAGTACCTAATCTTGAAAATACTATCAAGGCTAAGCCTAATAATAACAAGTCGATTTTGAAATACCTAAACGTATTAGAGAACAGAAGATGAAGATCCAATAAATTGAGATATCTTATTCATAAAAGAAAATGATGGAATGAACATAAAAAAAAATACTTATGATACTAATCTCTAGCTCTACATACTTGTAAAATAAAAATAAAAAACAGAATTACATTCTTCACCATTGAATTGTTTGGTTAGAAGAAGGTGTGAGAAGGAATGGCATGGTCTTGATCCATGTACAGTTGGACCTTTCCTTTACATGCTGGTTGCAAGGATTAGGACTCGAATAATCAGCAAGAAAAGAGATGTACTTTCTTGTAGCAAGACGATAAGGAAGTAAACAATTGTCATTCAGAATTTTGGGAAAATAAACCTTATTACTTGCTGCCTTTACAGGTGCTATTTTGAGAAAAGATGATGTTTTACTAACAAATAGCATTTTGTTGGCTAAATTAGTAGAGATATCGATCCATACTCGCCTTGATTCATTCCTTCTAGCAATGCTTATCTTTCGCTCTTCCTGTGAAACTATTACACTAAACAATTGCAATCCATCAGTCGCCAAGAACTTTGCATTTTTAGTATCAACCAACAAAGGAAAATGTGTAGGAAGAAACTCCATCTTCTTATTCTTGACATTAAATACTGCTACTTTGTTTTGATATCCAATAGCATAACAACGATCCCTACAAAGCACCAGATGAGAAAACGCGCTATAACATTTTGTTGGAAGGGGACCATACAAGTTCCATTGTTGTTCACCGCGTTTAATAAGCCTGAAACTTAGGAACTCAATCCCAATCACATAACAATCTGAACTAGTTGGAGGGGATGAGAAACACATTGTGTCGAAACCATATTCATAAGGGGGAAGCTCTATCTTTTCTCTACTGAATGGATTGAAGAAAAAAAATGTATAAAAACCATCCTTATTGGTAGACACCCGACGTAATAGTAACCAACCAAATTTTGAGAATTCAATTAGTGAATCAGCTAACTCTGGGAAATCTATGGTGAAAGTATGATTAGGATGGTAAAATGTACATGTACTCCCGTGTATCCCTTGTAATGTAATTAAGCATGGATATTCTGGAGGAAGTGCATTTATTGGAGGATCACGTAGAGATTTTCTAATAAGACTAGCTGTATGATTAACATCCATTAATTTATTCCAAGATTTGCACACACTTCGAACGATAGAAACAGCACCAACATCTCTACTGAACAGATGTAAACTTATCTCACTTAACAATTCCGGCAGAAGTTCAGACCCTGGAGACGGTGTCTCCTCCTCCTCCTCTTCTTTTTTTGCTTGCTTTGGATTTCTTCGGCCATCTTAATTACAATCTGTAAAAAAACGGATTCTCTATTCTGCTCCTCCAAATCTTACCGCACCTTCTCTTGCTCTCTATTCAATCCGCCGCTACAAACTGATTCTTTCCTCTTCTCCGTTTTCTCTATATATATAAGTACGAATGGAAGTAATCCTAATACTAATAGTGTTGGAGAGAAAAGAAGAACATAAGAAGTGAAAGAAAAATAAGAGTAAGCTTTTCTTAATTTTATTTCTTTTTAATTTATACTTCTTCACTTTTAGGTTATACAAGATAACTATTTATAGTACGTGAAATGTAACTATTACAAATCTAATAAATAAACTTAATGACTATTAATGACTAATTAAAAATTTAACTTAACATCACATAACTTCTTATAAGTTATTCTAAAACAACTTAAGTAACTCTAATAGTTACAAGTTAATTTATTTTGCTAACAATTAAAATAAAATAAAGACTATTAATTATAAATTTATTATTTCAACAAATAGGACTCATTTAACCTTCCTAATAAGAAAAGGAATAAGTATATGTGTATTTAAATAATCTTTTCAGTAGGGTTAATCCTCACATACTCAATTGCCTTGTCTGCTTCTATTTGCTCCTCTCTTCGGGTAATAATCTCCTCTCTTTCGTTCTTTCGGTTGTCTCTGAGATTTCCTTATTATCTAAATGAAAACATTAAAAGATGGAAGTGGTGAATTATATCCTTGTATTGTAATTCAAGATGCTATAGACAGACGAAAATTAGCATATTACGACGTAGCATCTAAAAAATATTCTAAAAAAATGATTTGGGAGATTGAAAATAAGGAATTATGTTGTTGTTGTTATGGGTGGTTTATTGTACAAGATGGTACATGGAGGAATTATTATCTATTTAATCCAATAAGTTTAGAAATGATAGAGCTTCCAGATGGATTACCAAAAGATGATAGATTAAAGAGCTATATAGTTTTACCCCCAACAGATCCGAATTGCCATATCTTATTTTTCGATGAGAAAAGCAAAACTCTATTCTCTTGCAAACTAAAAGGCATGGAATTCATAAAGCAAGAGATAGAGAATGTTATATCATTGACTGTTGTTGATGGAAAGGGGTATGCTAGTTTGGTGGATGACAATCACCAAGGTTATCATGCTGACTTTACCTTTGAATCGGAGGAGAGATTTGAAATTGAGTTTGAACGGTTAATAGTAGACAAGTCATTACATGATCATTTGATGGATCACAGTCATATTTGCTGCGGTGTCCGTTATAAAGAATATCTAGTTGAATTAGATGGTGAGTTGTTATCAGTAAATGTATTGGATTCATGGGCTGAAGAAACATATAATATTATGATAGTCAAGTTTGATTTTGAAAAGAGGGAATGGATTAAAGTAAATGAGATTGGTGATTGGGCAATATTTATCTCCTCAAATATAGCTATTGCTTACAATGCAAAACAAGATTCAGAGATCCAGAAAAATTCAATTTACTTCTTCAAGCAAAACGAAAGGATATGTCGTGTCTTCGATATAATAGACTTTAGTTTTTCCAAGTTTATACCGTGTCAAACTGCATCTCAAAATTCAACATTTCATTGGATCTTAACGGACATCAACAATCCAATTTAAGTTAATAATAGGCTTTTGGAGGATTCCATGTGTGTGTGTTTTTTTTTAATTTCTTTTTTTCTTTCTTTGAGTCAATAATAAGATTTATTTTCTTAATTTTCTTTCTTCAATATAATAGATTGCTGTTTCACTTTTCTCTCATTTTTCTTAATTTAAATATTTCCAACCTATGTAATTCAATATTATTAAATTCAAAGTATATAGAACTGCGCATAGAATTTCTATACCATATAATAATAGATATATAATATTTCAAAATTAACCTATATTATTTATTTATATGTGCAATTTATATTAAACAAAGGAAGATTACATTATTAAACTGAAAGAAAAACCTATATTATTTAATTTTAATAACATGAAATTTCATGAAAAGCTTTTTTTCTAAGATTTTCATGAACAATGATTGGCATTTATTGATAATATAATAAATCGTAATTTTTTTTAATGATTCTACCATATTAAATTATACAGTTTCAAAATTCAACATTCAATGTATTATGTAATCTATTTAATATATATTTAAACGCTTTTAAAGGGTTACATTTGTGTTTTTTTTCTAATTTCTTTCATTTTCTTTCTTTAGTCAAAATAAGATTTATTTTCAATTATGTTGTTTCACTTTTCTTTCATTTTTCTTAATAAATTTCATAAAACAAGTAAAATAACTAATTTTTTTAAAATAAAAATAAAAAAACCCATCAATTTCATATCTAATCAAAATAAGGTTTAAAGCGTATTCAGAAAAAGAGCAGCACATTAACATTAAGTACATTCTCTAAAAAACATTGGAAATACTAAAGCTAACAAATGCATTAGGAGTAAAAAATTTTATCCTAATTTATATTTTACTACCTAAATTTCATTTTGTCATAAGACTATATATGAAGTAATAATGATTAGACAATTTAGTACACTTTACCGGTCAATACCGATGAGCCCGCCTGTCCGGCCCGAGCCCAGGCCCATTTAGCCGGGCCTGGACACATAAAATTAGTGTCAAGTCCGGCCCGGTCCGGTCCAAGCTCGATTAAGTCCGCCTAGTAAATGGGCGGGCCTGGGCTATGTAAATACCCGACGGGCTTGGCCCGACTCGGCCTGTTTTATATATATATAATCCATAAAAACCCTACATATATAAATTTATAGATAATTAAGGTTGTTTTTTTTATAGGATTTGATTATAAGATAAGGTTGAAATTTAATGGTTTAGGCTTAAGTGGAGGTAGTCATTGTCATTTATTGAATTGTAACTTGTAAGTAGAAATAGAAACTAAGATCATATATGATTGTTAGTTTTTCAGCTAAATAAGTAGTATTGAAGGAGAAATAATTATGCAGATTTGTTTTCTTTTATTGTTGGTACTATTCACTCGTGCATTCAGAGAAGTAAAAGTAAATTGTGAAATTTTTGTAATTAGGTTCATATTGGAATAAAGATACATTTTGACACAAAAAAAATAATCAGTATTTTTCTAAGACTTATTAACTATTATGTTTATTATTATTTATTAAAAAAAGTTAGTATTTTATTTTAATTGATTTTTTTAATATAGATATGGGCTTGGGCGGGCGGGCTTGGGATTCATTTTTTAGGCCTGAGCCCGTCCGAGCCCGACTATATTAGTGAGGGCTTGGGCTGGGCTTGGACTTATCAGATTTGATCACAAGCCCGACATGTCCGGCCCAAACCGAGGTTTACACTCAACTAATATAAAAATACAATACTATCATTTAATTAAAAGCAAAATACTACCTTTAAATATTTTTATGTTCCAAATTTTAATTCTCTCTCCAAACCTAACCTAACATTCTGAAGCTGAAGATAATTTGCCCTAATAGAGAGCACTTGATTGAGTGTTTGGTGAGATGACAATGACTTTGATAATTTTAAAGAGTTGAGGTGATTGCTTAAAAATTTTAGGCCTAATATTCCTTCAACCCTTTTAACTTGTCCAAATTGGTCATGTTACCCTCCAACTCATCGAATGTCCTATTTACCCCATTAGCTCCATAAAAGTGGTATTTCTCATCCCTCCATTTTCATTCTTCAGGATTAAAAATGACCGGTGTAATTGACGCGCTTGAAGTCTGACTCCTCAAATTTCACATTTCAAATTCGGTCAAAATAACCCTATTATTGATTATGGGCACGAATTAGCTCGCCCAAAGCCCGAACTGCCCGGGGGTTCCCCAAACCCCGACAATTCCAACTCAAGAAACTCATAACGCCCAACGGACCTGTATATCAGGTCTCGCCGATTCCTTCATCCACTACAACAAATGATTACTTGTGCCACAAATTATGCCACGAGAATTTCAAATTTGTGGCATAGTTTATTTTAGCCACGGGAAAAATATGTTCCACCACAAACTTATGATCACTTGATATATTTATGCCACATATGATTTTTTCTGTGGCAAATCTACACTTGTGTCACGAAATTTGCCACGGTAATTTATTTCTCGTGGCTAAATCTATTTATGCCACGAGAAAAATTTGTTCATGGCATGAAATTACTTTAGCCACGAGTAATTTATTCGTAGCAAAATATTTACTCATTTTAAAGTTAATTTCTAACATTATTAATTTGTTGTTTTATTTAATATATTGGCGGGGAGACAAAAAATCATTTGCCTTTATATATTAATGGCTTAAAGTGTTATTTAGTCCTATCTTATTTAAATTTTTTATCATTTGGTTCTTAAACTATCATAATTTCTGAAATTTTACCCAATTTGGATGGAGATTTGACAAACTTATCATCCCCTTTATATGTGGTGATGTTTCACTACAAGAATATTAAGTATTAACGAAAAAAATAAAGAGAATAATAAAATATTCTTATTAAAAGTATAATCTCAATATACAATTTATTTATTAAATTTTATTTTATTTTATTCTCCCTCATACTTTTTTTACCACACTACTAAATTCTACTCTTCGTGCTACCAAAAATTCTACTCTTCCTTATTCTTATTATATTTTATTCAGTTTAACAATAATAGTAATACCATTTATCCTCACTAATCTGTTTTGAAACTTTTCCCCAAATCTTTTAGTTTACCGCCACTCTTTCCCCTTAATTTTACTGCTCCATTCCTTTACACTTTGTTTGGATGGGGGTTAATCAAGGTAAGGTAAAGTAAGTGGAGAGGGATTACCTTATTTGTTTTGAGGGTAAATTGGAGGGTAAGGTAAGTGAGGGTAGGTGAGGAAAAAATATTCCTTCATTTTCTTTACACCCCAATTTGGAGGGGAAGCATGGTTAAGTATTTTCTGTTGATATAATTACTCTCATTCTTTTTGTCTCTAATGTTTTCCGCATGGTTAAGCATAATACTAATGTTTGAATAATAACTCTTTCAAACTATTGACTTGAACCAAGGATCGAACCAGATGAAAATCTCTACCACCCCCATTTTTGTTTTTATTATTTAAACTACTAGTATGTTGAATATTTTTTCTGTGTTTCCTATGCAAACATCCATAATTTAATTCAGTGATATGGTTTATTCAATTTGGTAGAGTGGGGACATCAAAACTTCTGTGGAATGCAAGACTGCAAAACTTGTAAATAGAAAAAGACAGTACCGAATCAAGTGGTGAGAGAAATGAATAATTTATTTAAAAGAGTAAAGATATAAGAGTAATTTTATATATAACCTTATCTTACTTTATCTTCAAACCAAATACAATTATATCATTTAACCATCACTTACCTTACCTTCCATCCAAACACAACAAGTTATTTTATAAACCTCACTTACTTTACCTTACTCTACCTTACTTTAATTAATCCTCATCCAAACAAGCCGGTAGGCTTCCCTCCATTATTTCTCCCAAAACTTCTTACAAATTCCCTATTCCGAAAATTCAATTGAATCACGACTTCATATGCTGAAACCTAAACCTGAACATCATTATTCAGCGAATGACCGACTTTTGTACTTGCCTCAGAGAAAACGGCCCCTTCCCTTTTCCCGTCTTCTGTTCTCCTGACTTCCGTTCCACCTTGGTGTTCGGCTGGCTTCAGGTTATCTTCTTCCCTTACCTGAGTGTTTAATTTCAAGTCCCTTTTAATTTCTGGGTGTCTTTAATAAGATTGTTGGGTTTATTTTCTACTCGGACTTTTGTTTTTTTTTTTACTTCGATTGGGGTTAAGATATGGTCATGTTGCATCTATTTTTACGATTTTCAATGTGATACCTCTTTGTGTAAATTGCATTATGTAGGCATACTCCGTCAGTTCTATCCTGAGCAAGCCGTGGGTTTTTTATTTTAAGAGATTGAGAAATGGTTTCTCCCCGAATAGCTATACTTTTGTTTCACTCTTTCGTTGTTGTGTAAAGATGGGGTGTGCCCAATCAAAACTTGACCAATTTCAATAATCATTTGGCTCCTTGTGATTTTTCATGGTCTTATTGTGTTTAGGTAATTCTATTTTCACTAAAGGGGTAGTTTTCCGTAAGTTAATTGTTTATTTGCATTGGTCATGTTTATAGAGATATACTTAATCTATTATATTTTCTTGTTTTAACTTGCAATTTCTGGACATTCTTTTTGGCCAAGTTAATTTTCTAACCACTTTAAACTATGAAGATGGAATTGTGCCCACTTTATTTTGCTATTCCTCAGAGATTCAAATCCAGCCTTTACGAAGGCATTGCTTTCAGGAATAGGGCCCTCTAGCTGGTTGTAGGAGATATCAACAGATGTCAAGTTTGACATGCCATCAAATGTTGACGGGATAAGACCAGAGAGCTGATTAGGGGAGAGATTCAACTTGTCGTGGTTAGTATTTTCGAAGTCTAAACCTCTCATCTCCGCTGGTCTCTTCGATTCCCTTATTATTGTATGCTTCATCAAACACCTTTTGTTGCTCTCACTCTCAAGCCACTTGAGGTAAATGCTTTTGGTACATCTTTTCCTTGTTTGATTTTAAAATTTTATGATGTAAATGAATGGTAAAATCAGCTTTTCATCACTTATAAAGCCTTTTGCGATATAATTCTCTGTTTCGCCTAGGAGAAATTGGGTATTCTTTTGATGTTTGCATCCATTTTGTATTCCACAGCATTGAAGCTAACTTTAGTTCCAAATTAACAATTTACATATTGTTGAATAAAATTGAATGAATACAAGAAGATTAAGAATTTTTTACTTATTTTGTAAAACAAAAAACCAAAATATGATTAGCCGATTTAGACTTGATTAAGTCATCAGTCCCTTTTGTTGTTCAGAATTTGGTACAAGGCATTGAAATAGTCAAATTTATTGTTATATGATAAGAATTGGTTAGGATTGATTTGGGATGCATAGTTATGTATATATGATATACCTTTTAAATGGGTATTTATAGTGCTGACGTGACATAACAATTAACATAAGCCACATTGTCTCCTAATGTTGTATTTAAAAGACAAATTAACTCTTTCTTACCAATTTGTGCCAAAATGTGATTTTGGACATTTAGACTCTAATCATTTAAACCATCCCACTCCTTCACATTCATTCAACCAATCAGATGCTGCATAATAGACAAACTAACTTGTTTTATAGAGGATGTCACTCTATATATAACTACATTCTCTGCATGTGCTTTTGGATTAAATTGTCTTTCAAACACAAATTTGAATGGCAAACTGTGCTTTTGTTGATTGATAGCAAAATTCACACCCTTCTAACCCTTCCTGTCATTAGCAGTTACATCTTATCTAAATTATCGACAAACTGTGAAGTGTTTAGAAAATGAACAATGAACTTGGTCCGATCCAACTAAGAAATGCTTAATCTAACCTCTAATATGATTGTAGCTCTCAGCTACAAATAGAATAGAGACATGGATGCGTTTTTGAGGATTGGACTGAAGGGACCATTTATTTCCCTCCCACATACAAGTACTCTAACAACTCAGACTGATATGCTGGGGATGACAGGCTCCCAAAGGGAAAGCGAAGAACACCAGCCTGGTAAATTACCTTTTCTTATTATTTTTAACTTCAAAAAGATAATGGCAATTTTCTTGCAGTGTATAAAGCCATTCGGTTGCTCTTGTTTGTGGTGCTATGTTATAGTAGAATGTGTAATTTTTTAACTGACAAAAGTAACCAGTCAAGACACATACATGCAAGTGCAATTGCATATTATGATATGGAAGAGGCCTCAACCAATTTATAATGTATTCATGGCTGAGAGGTTGAGTCCATTAATTGAAACCGTATTAGAAGAAGCATGAGTCATCCTAGAATTGAGGTGGCAGAGATTGTTCCTCGCACACTTGGATACACATGGCTAAATTTCTTCTAAGAAATGGAAGTTTTCGTCATGTGCCAGCCATTGTATGCTCTAGAGAATTGAAACATGATAGGTAATTTTGCACTATACCATAGGTAAAATCTATAACAAGTTGCATTGTGTTGACATAAAATCAACAACTTGTTAGTTTCTAACATATGTGATCCTGTTTTTATGTTCTGTGTGCAGAATCTACTCAAGTACATCCTTCACTACGTGGTACAGGGTGCAATTGCTCGAATTTCAATTCATGATTTGCGTTGTTTGAGTGTTTTCACTCCTCACTCTCCTAAAGCGGGGTAAGTTATATGGAATTTCTATAATCTTATCAATTTTCTGAAATTCATGTGGGTTTCGCTCGAACCTATTGATCTTATGGATTTCATGGTTTTATTTGTGTGTTTATTACAAACTGATGAGAATTAATGCTTTCATGTGGTTAGCAATCAGTATCAGGAGTGTTAGAAATTTGATTGATTTCCTAGAGTTCAAATTTTACTGTTAATTAGAAGTGTTAGACCATGTGTACATACAATGAATTTTACTATTGATTAGCAAATATGATGCACAATGAAGAAATTGAACAAGAGAATAAAGTTTATGTGTATTTATTATTAATTTTAAACATAACTTAGCTAACATTAGTAGGCATATTTATTGGTGATAACAAAAAAAATTATTTCTCTTGACATCTCCTAGAGAAAGATAATTGGATAAGGGAAAGCATTTATAGACAAATTTGTCATTTTGATTCATGTAATAATTTGATTATTAGACAAAACTACCTAAGTCATGGAAACTCCAATAATCCTGATGGATTATTCTAACATATTGATATATTGAAACTCTAATGAAACTAAGAAACTTTGGTTTCTCTTGCCATTGTCATGGTTTCTTGAGTGTTTTCGGTGAATCATTGAATCATTAATTTGTTATTTGTCTAATAATGTGCCTTGTGATTTTCTCGGCATTCAAATAGTGGTCAGATTGAGCCATATTCTTGTGATATTGTATCTCTTACTAGATCATTAATTACAGTTTTGGCTCTACCATTTTGAACGTGTAACATTTATTTTCTCAATATGCACATTGGATATATTGTTATCGAAATATGCCTTACGATTAACATTGCAGAATTTGAATTAAGTGTAAGCAACCATAAACTGAAATATTCTTAATTAATAATTCAAATGTAGCTTTTGCTTTCTTGCTTCCTGCTTAATTTTCTTTTCTTTTTTCTGCTTTTTTGCCATTATCTTCATCTTTGTCTCCGGTATTGTTAGTTGGCATGATTTGAGATGCAAGTGAGAATGAACATGCTTGAGAAAAATAAACCTCAATCTCTGTCTGATCTTTGTTTTTGGATATTTCAATTACGCCCGACCCATATAATTAAGTCAAATTTAGTACCGTGTCTTTTCCGGCAGCCCATGGGATTTGTATTTGCACGATACAAAAATGAATTAAATTGCTTGATAGACTCCTTTTACAAATACTTCATTTCACTTGCTTTTTGTTCAATAATTTCTATCTTGTTCTCCTTCTCTTTCTCATTTCCATTTTTTACATAGGACTTCACTTGATTACGTAACACAGGTTTTGGCCGTTCTTTCTCTTTTATTTTATTATGATTGCAGTAATATCAGCTACTTGTTTCTTTTCTTTTCCAGCATTTTAATTCCTTGTTTGGCTCCACATTTGTACAGTTGATATCCTCTCAATCATTGGTGATTCCACTTGCCTTGTTGTTGTTACTTTCTACCATTGGATGAGGCCCTATCCATTATAGGTATGTATGTAGTACATATTTGTTATTTTTTTTTTTTTCTTTCCAAAATGCATACATCTATTTATTTATTCTGCTCAAGTTGGAACATTTGCAATGCAATGTATGAATATATGATAACTAGTAGTTGTGGATAGGAAATTACAGATTTGAGTTCAGAATTTTAGAAATCACTGGATTAGTAAGATTTACTCCTATTTGTCAAAATTTTATGGATGTATGGCTCTTTATTGCCCATAGTTTTCCATTCATTTTTTATTTGTATTGATTATTATTTTTTTCCATTTTGTATTATGAGTCATGTCGAAATGTTGTTGGGTAAAATCTAATTAGTTATGTTGAATGGTAATATGCAGGTCGACGTTCATGTCCGTGAATATTTTAAGGGATGCATGGAGTTTTTTTATTGGTAAATAGCATCTCGGGCTTACTAATTATTTTAATTATGTTAAATTCTATAGTTTCTGCCGCTCTTATTCGTGTGCATGGTAAAATCAAGAAACATATATTTTTTTGTTGGATATTTTGCTTTGGATTTTTTTCACTAGGAATTTTTTGTTGGATGATAAAATGATTGATATTTATTTAATAATTATTTATTTTTGACTAAGAATGATTCAAATTTCGGATTTTATTTATTTTCTATTCTTTTGTTTATTGATTTTATTGTAGCTCTCTTCAATTCAAAAAGTTCATATAATAATAATAAAAGAGATTAAAAATTAATTAAAAAATTATTAATATTTAATCTAGTTTGCCATGATTATGTTCGTGGCTAATAAGGTTTCTAGTTACGAGTGTTCTATTTTTGTCACGTTATGCTCGTAGCTATGTAAGGTTTCTAGCCATGAGTGTTCTATTTTTGCCACAGTTATGCTCGTGGCAAAGTGGGGTTGATTGCCACGGGCTACTATGTCTTGCCACATGTATTTTACTCTTGCCACGATTTTACTCGTGGCAAAAGGATATGATTAGCCACGGTTTTTCTCGTGGCATAAAAACCAATTTATGCCACGACCATTATTTTTCCGTGGCAACTACCTAGCCACGATCACTTGTGCTACGGAAGAATTTTCGTGGCTAAATAGTGTAGCCATGGAAATACTATACTTGTGCCACGATTCTAACCGTGGCACAAGTGATGATTTGTTGTAGTGATCTCAAGAGTTGTTCTATCCTTACTTACCTCAGAAGAGAACAAACCCCCATTTTTTCCAACCTCTTCAGTCAATTGAACATCCTTCTGAACTATATGACTAACCTCATTCAACACACCCTCCCTTCGTCGTTTTTTCTGTTATATAATCTCCAACTCCTCTTCCTCATTCATATCTATGTTCACATCACATGTAGCCCCTCTAGAAAAAACCTTAGCCCCTATTAGAATTTGATTACTCAAATCCCCTGATCTTACAGTAAATGTTGGTCTATTCAGGATAGTTGTACCCTTCTCAACTGGCTGTTGTGGTTGTATTACAACATGTTGTTGACTCACAACCATACTTCTATCACTTTCAGATTGTGAGGATTCAATAATTCCACTTCCCCCAACATTCCACAGCCACTTCGATCCACCATAGTTACTTCCCCTTAAAGGTGCTCTCAACCAACCCCCCCCCCCCCCCCCCCCCCCCCCCACTCCATTCTCCCACTACTCCCGAAAACTCACATAAACACCCTCCGTCTGAGATTTTTTTGATTCATTTACATCTTTTAAGAGGTTTTTGCACATCCAAAAGTACTCGAATACGCATATAGTTCCGTCGCCCTCCAAAATTATTATGCGGATCATATTCAATAAATGTTCCCATAAAATTTCCCAACATCTTCCCTGCTATCTCAGACATTAAACCAGGAGGAATATCCCATACCTGAATCCAAAAAGGAGCATGATGCAATTCGATCTCTGATGCCTCAAAACCATTCGGCCATTCATCCCAATACTAGTAAGTGATTATCAAACGACCAAGGGCCACTGGCAACCACCTTATCCCTATCCACAACATGAAAAAATTCGAAACAGAACAGATTGGTTTCAATTTCCGTAATCGATACCCCCCTTCCTGGACGCCATAGGTCAGCAAGTTTATTTCTCATTACAATAAAGTTGATCGACTTCGTTGTAGTGAATCTTCCAATCATACAGAGTTGGCTTCGCACAGCAACATTCGAAGAAATTTCATCCAAAAAATTGATCTCGTCTTTCTCATCATCCACGATAGCCAAATCCTTCAGTATTCGCTCTATCGTAACAGTACCACCTGAACGAAAAACACAACAATACCACAAAAAACAACCACAAAACACCCTAATCGGACAACCGCAGGGACAATCGGTGACCAACTCTTACCCCGAAGAGAACTCTAACCCCTTACAGCAGAGAGAGAAACCCCTAAAGTCTAGTAAGACTTCATCATCTTCAGTTAATCATAGGAAGACATACCTTGAGACAACGTCCATAGATCGGGGCAAGGAGGGCCTCTCAACGGCGGCAAGACTCAGGCGGCGGCAACCCTCGACGGTGATCACACCTTAATTTTATGAAGTTTTTATTTGTTTAAACATCAATATTCATAACTATGTTACCATTACTAATGAATTTCAATAGACTCTTTATGATGTAGATTGAAGTCAGTGAAGGTTTTAATCGTAAACCAACAAAGATTACAAACTTCTCTAGCTTAACTAGAAAGTTGAGTAAACCCACAAGGATGAACCTTGGTGCTCCAATGGAAGCTTTCAATATCAATATTATCAAAGTTACAAATCCTTACAAAACGAGAGGCTTAAATACCCCCCCAAACATATGAAAAAGTACTAAAAGCCCTTGAGTAGGGTTTCCTAGTAAAGCATAACAATAGGGGTAAAATGGGGACTCTAGGGAATAATGGTAGTTCAGTAATAAAAGGACAATGGCAAAGTAGTAATTAACATAAGTGAAATGGTCCCCCTTTTCATGTTGAGAACTTGGAGGGGAAGCAATCTCCAGCGTGGTACGCCCCGTGTACCTGGGCTTACGCCCCACGTGTATGAGTCCCTGAGCTTGGGGACGCTCGTTGATGCTCCTTACGTGTGGCGTCTTTCGGACTGCGCCCCGCGCAGTTCGACTCCTGGGCTTGAGCCTCCGTAGGGTAAGGTATACGCGTGGCGCCTTTGGGGTCACGCTCCACGTAGTTAGGCTCTTCAACTTGATGGTCATATGGAGTGGGCTCTTCGCGTGGCGTCCGAGGCGTACGCCCCGCGTACTTGTCTTCCTGAGGTGACTCTCGCTCGAAACTGCTACCCGCGCCTCACATGCTTTTAGGCATGCCCCACGTATCTGTTTTAGCGTTGTTGCTCTTGTTGGCCTCCATTGGTTCCTCTCGTGCCTCATGTTTAATACCCGGGTTCGTCTTCATGTTTGAGGACAAGATGCCCTCATCATTCTTCCCTTCTTTGAAAGAGTCGGACTCGGTCTTGGATTCCGGGGTTGGTAGCGCCCCGTCCGGCTTCCACAAGCTCAAATCCTGCACATTAAAAGAAGGAGACATCTTCCCAAGCCAATTGGGGAGGGTTAGTTGGTAAGCATTTGCACTCTTTTTCTTCGTGATCCGGTAGGGGCAATACTTCCTCGGTCTCAACTTGCTACTTGGGGCGTGCATGAGCCGCTCTTTGCCTAGGTACACCATCACCTCATCTCCAACCTCAAACTGCGTATCTCTCCGATGCTCGTCCACCTTGGCCTTAACTTTGCTATTTTTCTTCTCAATGCTATGTCGGACTTCTTGGTGCATTCTATGATAGTCGTTGGCCAAGTTGTGGGCAGCTATACTCTTCATCTCCCCCTTTGGAATCTCTCCCAAATCAAGTAAGTGGGGTGCTTTGGTGTACACGATCTCAAAAGGTGACCTCCCGGTGGTAGAACTCATGACGGAGTTGTAAGCGAATTCGACTTGGGCGAGCACATAATCCCACATCTTGGGCTTGTCTCGGCATTTACTTCTTAATAGATTTCCCAAAGTCCGGTTCACCGCCTCAATTTGTCCATCTATTTGGGGATGAGCCGTGGTACTAAACTTCAAGGTATTCCCGAGGATGGCCCAAAGAGTCCACCAAAAATGGCTAACGAACTTGGTGTCCCTATCCGACACTGTACTCTTTGGAACCCCATGTAGTTTCACCACCTCTCGGAAGAACAGCTTGGCAATGGCGGTGGCGTCATTCATTTTTCTATACGGAATAAAATGAGCCATTTTTGAGAATCGGTCCACCACTACGAAAATAGAGTCCATCAATCGTTGTGTCCTCGGTAGCCCCAACACAAAGTCCATGGAGAGATCCTCCCAAATGGTTTCGGGTATCAGGAGATGCATGCATAGTCCGACATTAGTGGCATGCCCCTTGGATGTTTGACACGTCTCACATCGCTCCATGATGTATGCCACGTCTCTCCTCATCCTAGGCCAAAAATATAAGTAGCAATGGGTGCCTAGGAACTATGGAAACACAGGAATGAAAAGGTATGGAGCCAAGACAGGGGCAGCGCTAGAGGCGTAATGCTGCAGATACGAAATGAGCTGAGGGAGTGGAAACTTGCGAAAGAAGCCCGGATCGTACAGCGGCAGCAGCTCGCAACAGCTGCTCCGATTAAGTGGCTTCATCCGGTTGAAGGCTCACTAGCCTGTAACGTTGATGCAGGTACATTTGAGGAGGCATGATATAGTTCTATTGGTTTTATCGTCCGCGATGCTACGGGGAGGTGTATCTATGCATTCCATGGAGCTCTAGCATGATATAGTTCTATTGGTTTTATCCTGTCATGGCCGAAGCATTAGCATTGAAGGAAGTGCTCTCATGGATCAAAGGAAGCCAACTCAGGAATATAGACATTCGCACAGATTGTCTTTCCATCGTTCAAGCACTTCAGAGTCAACAATTTCACAATTCTTACTTATCAGATATTCTTTCAGTTATTTTTTCTTTATTACAAGAGGTAGGTTCAATTACAATCTCTGTTGTTAAACGCTCAGCAAACATAGCGGCCCATAGTTTAGCTCGGGCGGTTGTGTCGGAGTCTGTGCGTGGGGAGTGGGGATATCCACCTCCCTTCCTTACCGATGTTCTTTTGACCGATTCGGCCCATTAATTTAATTGATTCATTCTTTCAAAAAAAAAAAAAAACGAACAATTATGTATATATATTATATACTAATTTGGAGTATATTAATATGTGAGGTATAATTCTTCAAAAAAAAAAAACAGAGGTATAATCACGTGATTGAATGAGTCTTTTTTTTTAATAAAAACAATTAAATTCAATTGATTCAAAGTTTTAGCTGGCCTTCTATCAAAAAATAGTAATAATAAAAGTTTTAGTTGGCCTACAAGTTATGCATTTCCTCAATTAAGTTTATCCCACATCGGAAAGTAGGAGCCAAATAAATGGAAAGTACTCCTATAAATACAGTTTCAAGACAATCAGATACAATTACCTCAAAGCAAGCGGTGGGAAGCTGTTTGTACTGTGGGTATAAAAGTATATTTGTTGAACCGGGGTCACACCGGTTACCGGTTGAACTATCGGTTTTTGGTCTGATTCTGGTTTTATTTGGTTTGTTGCAAATGCAACAAATTAGTTGAACTCGTACTGGAGTTTTGGCCGGTATTCGATTGAATCGGTTGAACCGGCTGGTCCGGTCTGAATTTTATAACATCGTCTATAACTTAAATCTTCTTCCGCATTCCATCACTCCACATATCGTGATTTTTAATTCCCCTATATTAGCACGTTCCATTCCCCATATAACTTAATTTCTATTTCCCTGTGAATTAAATTAGTTAGAATTGGTGGGATTTGTAAAATTCAAATTTAACCCTCAATTCTTCTAATTCGTATAATTAAACCCCATTTATCGCATTTTTATCCCTATTTATTATTTATTATTGCAATCACTTCAGTATATATAACCAATCTTGGTTCTTATAAAAATATAAAAAGGTTGATTTAAAGATATTATCTCGGGTCTAATAAAATTAAATAATGATTTTAAAATGTTATACCGAAAAATACACAAATACGTAGATGTATAAAAAAAGCGTAATCCAAATTAACAAACATATGTAGTTAAAATTGTAAAACAAATAAAATGGAAGTTTGACAACAAAATAGTAATTAACTATATATTATCATTGTTATCTGGAACAATGGGGATTATTATCATTCTTATTAGTTTGATTATATTTTGTTATTATTATTTATAAAATATATTTAATAACTTTGTCCAATCATCGTAGAACTAAACAATATCAATGGAATTAAATTATGTTTTCAAATGGAACAAAAAAAAAAGAAATAAATAATCATTCTCATTCTGATTCCATCCCATTTCAATTCAGTTTCCAATTCTCAATCCGAAGTTTGTACCATACACTCCTTAAATATTAAATGTTCAATCGAAAAGAAAAATAATTAATAACAAGAAGTAAGGAAAACATGATACCTTTCCCTATTGAATTTTGCATCAAAAATTAAAGGTTTATAGAAACTTCTTTTTCCACATTTATCTATTATTTAGTCCTTGAAGCACTCTTTTTAATTTCAATGGTAACAAAGGCCCGCTATTAATTTAAAGCATCATTTATTGGTTTAAAATAGGGTTAAGGTGTAAAAATACTTCTAACATTTTGGATCAGGAGCAATTTTACCACAACGTTTAAAATGATGCAATTTTATCCCTAACGTAGGAAGTGAAGAGCAATTTTACCCCCAACGTTGATAAATTGGGTCAATTTGAGAAATAATTCATCAAACTGTTTTCTCGGTCATAAATCTTGTCATCTACACTTCACACGTGCGTCACTTTATCAGTAACAAATCACAAACATATATTGGCATGTGAAAAAAATAATAAATAAAAAATATACTGTCTTTTATACGAATTAGGCAAAAAAAATTCAAAAAATGCACCGATTTTTTTTTCGTAGGAAAGGGAAAGAAAAAACAACAAAAACCCAACAACTAACCCGGGATTAGCCTAGGAAAGCTAACCCCCACCCAATCATCAGACAGGATCGAACAAATATTAATCTCCAATTCTATTATTAAATTACAAAAAAAATGAAATCCTTTTTTAGAACGAATTGATATGCAATTGGTGTAAAATAAGAAACAAAAATATATGTATTTTATAATAGTGTCTGGAATTGACCCATATTATCAATGTTAGGGGTAAAATTGCTCTTGGCTATAAACGTTAGGGGTAAAATAGTACCATTTTAGACATTAGGGGTAAAATTGCTCATG
This sequence comes from Euphorbia lathyris, assembly GCF_963576675.1. Lineage (NCBI taxonomy): Eukaryota > Viridiplantae > Streptophyta > Magnoliopsida > Malpighiales > Euphorbiaceae > Euphorbia > Euphorbia lathyris. The sequence continues at coordinate 35,728,208 of NC_088919.1, forward strand.
ACCAAAACGTTATATGTATTTTTGCACCTTAACTCTTTAAAATATATTGTTTCTATTATTCTAAATTTATGATAATGGATGTGAAATAAAATCATAGAAAAAAAAAGTAAATGGAAAAATAAATTGGTGATAGTGATGAAATAAAAGATATTAATTAATATCATTCCAGTCAACTCTTAGCAAAAAATACTTAAAACAAATACCACAGTACTAAGTTTTTTTTTATTAATGATATTATTTTAAGGTTGAACCTATTTTTTCTTCTTTCCTTTTAAATATTTTTGCAGTTCGGCAGCTTTTTGAGTGGCCTCCATTGCCTTCCTTTGAGCACCTTTTCTCTCTAGGTCTCTCTTTTTCTGCATAAATGAAATTCCAATGTAAATTTACTTTAGAATAAAACCAACACACAATAACTAAACACAAACACAACATAGAATTTAGGATGGTATAATATTAAATTAATTTATAGTATTTGAGTTTCAATCCAATCCAACCCACTATTATGGGTTGGTTATTAAAACCAACACAACCTAGTAAATACTCAATTAAAATAAGTAGAATTGGGTTGCTTTTCAATTCAAATATTTCTATGTTTTTTCCTTCTTTAGTTTTCAATTTGAAAATAATTTTATTATAAAATATTATTTTAATTGACGTAATAAATTAAGAAAAAATTAGAAAAAAAAATCTTGTAATTTAGGTCTCGTTTCTTATCTGACCAAACTAACCCATGTGATAAACATGTTGGGTACCGAGTTAGTCAGCCCATGTAATAAATAATAGACTTGTTTAATCAATTTAACAATTTGTGAAAAAAATTAAAAAGGGAAAAAAAAGAGAAGTACTGAAAATGAAAGAAAAACGTGAAAAATGGTAAATACATAAAAAAAAATGAAACAACAAGTGAAAAATGAAAAGAATGTGAAAAACAGATTAAAAGATAAAACAGAAAAAGGTGAAATATGTGAAAAAGTGAAAAAGTGAAAGAACGAGATAAATATGAAAATTGAGAAAACTTGAAAATGGAAAAGTGAAAAATGAAAAAAAAAATAAAAAATAAAAAATGTGAAAAAAGACGTGTTCCTATTTTTCTTGTAGTCCTATTTTTTTATTTTTGCAGTTCACGTTTTCCTTTTTTTATTTTTTAAATTTTCCTCATTTTTATATAATCTTAGAATTATAAGATTTCTTGATGTAATGTCCATAATCAAATCCGCTCACCTGGCAAATTTCTCGATGAAATGACCCTTGAGTCACAGATAGATTCATTGAATTATTGCAGATATTGCACTTATAAGAACCCTCTTCACTTTGTTTTTTTTTTACCATTATTTTTTGTCATTTTTGCTGAGTGATTTTGGAAGAATGACTTCTAGCTAGTTTTTTCTTAATATATAATGAATGACAACCTTATATTTATCCTAAAAATGAATTTTAATTACTTGTAACGGTTTGTGACAAAAGTCAAATATACACATGTAAGGAAATTGATTATAAGGTTTACCTATTAATATGAAATTCAAATTCAAATTTGAATTTGAATGTATTGCTTTTTAAGTCAAATTTGAAGCAGTAAGAAAAGTGATTATAAGATTTACCAATTAATATGAAATTCAAATTCAAATTTGAATGTATTGTTTTTCTTTTTGTTGGAGTTATTCTATGGTTACTTTGTTTAAAATAGTGTGACCGTTTTTTTTATCTTAAATAACCAATAGTAATATAATATGTATCAAATCAAAATAATGATAATAAATGTAACTCCTGCACCATAATTACAATTTCATTTATCTATAGTCACCATTCTATTCTTAAATCTCCAATTCTCGATGCCATAACATCAAACCTATATTGTTATCATTGATTTCATTCAACAGTACCAACGAAATCATCCAAAGTCTTAGCTAGTTTATTCTTTATTTATCTATAGTTACCATTCTATTCTTAAATCTCCAATTCTCGATGCCATAACATCAAACCTATGTTATTATCACTGATTTCATTCAACAATACCAACGAAATCATCTAAAGTCTTAGCTAGTTTATTCTTCATTTGAAAATAGCTACACTTGAATTTCTAGTAAAATAATAACATTTGCCTTTATCTATCTAATTTATTCTATCAATTTGGGTTGGACTTGATAGCGTATTATTATGGATGAGTTACATAAAAGTCAAGAGTGACTTAAATTATTACAAGTTTAGCATACATAGAATTTTTTTTCTAATTATGTCAAATTTATATATTTTCAAATGCAATTTATCAGTACGGACAATTTTTTAGAAAAAAAGAAAATGAACTGTTTTTAAATTATTTTTTTGAATTGGTAACCATTATTTTACAAAAGAAAAAGAGTTTTCATCTAATAGATAACATTAAAAAAGGAAATGAATTTATTGTAAATATTTGTTGAATTATGTAATTCTATGTAAATTTCTCCATTTGATTTGCATGAGTTTGGTCCAATTGATCACAGTTCCGATAAAATTGAACCGGTGAAAAATTTGGGCCTGAAGACCCAGTCAACCAATAATTTAGCAACGGAGCTGGCTCTTCAACGCGTGGAGACAAACCACGGCGCCGTCCACCGACCAACCTTTTTACAACCACTTGTTTTCCTTTAAGACGCTAAGGACAAATCATTGTTGTTGTTAGTTACCGTTAGGGTGAGTAAAACCAAAACCAAAAAACGAAAACCGAAAAAACCGAACCAAAAAACTGGAACCGAACCAAATCAGATTGCAATTTGGTTCGGTTTGGTTCTCATTTTTATGCAGTTTTGGTTTTTCGTTCGGTTCGGGTATAAACTGAAAAAACCTAAAAACCAAATTAGAGTATTATTTAGATATTAAAATAAACCTAGCAGTAGCTATATAAAAATTGAATTAAAGTATTATTAGAATTACCCATTAGAGTATTATTAGACGGTCTATAATTAATGTACTAACGATACAATTCCTATTAATATACACTAATAGTATAATAAACAGGAAACATTATCCTACTAACAGCAATACGGTTCCTATTAATACACTAATATAGAGATATATAATTACTAATTTAGACCATAGCTCATCACCCTCTGACTCTATTATTTAGAGTATGATTTAAGATGTAGGAGTATAATTTATAAAGAAAAAAAAGAAAAGTTTCAGCAACAAACATCATAAAAGAGAAGTTTTATAAATATTAATATCTGATATTTTATATAACTTATAAACCTAAAAAAAATCCAGCAACAAAACATTATAAAAAAAAAGTTTCATAAATATTAATATTTGATTATAAACAAAGTAAACGGATAATAATATAAAACATTATAGAATTAAGAATAAAATTCCAAGGGACATTATTAATTATCTATAATTTGGTTTGGAATAGAACCAAACCGAAATAGTTTGGTTCGGTTTGAACCAAACCAAATTATAATTTGGTTCGGTTTAGTTTACAAAAATTACTCTTGTTTGATTCGGTTTTATTTGATTCGGTTTGGTTTTTGAACCGAACCGGACCATGCTCACCCGTAATTACCGTTAAACGAACGAACATTACCAGCGCATTTTCACTTGAACCTTCTCTTTTTAAAATATTGATATGACTCTATAAATACGACTCTTGTCCTCTTCCAAAACATTTCATCCTCTGTTTTCTTGTGCCAATCAAAGAAAACAGAGCCATGCCCTTTATTTTCTTAACTGAAATTCAATTTGAAGCCATGGCCCAAATTACCATCTCCAAGGCATTCTCACTTCTTCTTATCGTCGCTGCTTTGGCGGCTGTTTCTGCCTAGGAAGCTCCCGCACCGGCACTTGGATTGCACGCCGGAGCTGGGTCTTCTTGCCCATTTCTGGTGCTGTTCTTGGGGTTTCTATGGTGGTTTTTCTTTTGGGTCTGTTGAAGCATTAGAATTTATTTTATTGATTTTTTAATTATTATATTGGGTTGTCTGATAAATTTTGGGATGTGAAATTCATTCATTATTTGTTCTTGGGGTTATCCCCATTATATTTATATATACATTCTCAATAAAAATTATTCTTGTTATTTACTAGTATAGTATTGAGTTTAATCTTGTTAATTATATTCTGATGATTTTAATTAGTGATATGATAACTTGCTGGATCCGATTAGATGATCTCCACCGTAGTTACCTGCAAAACAGAACCGGAGACAGGATCTCCGGGAAAACTCTCCGACGATCAAGTCAGTTTTTGTAGGAGGGTTGGTAAATTGATAATAGTATTGCCGGAAAAATATGAACGTACCTCCCCCTCTGGCCTTATGGCTTTTTATAAGTGTTCTGAAGTAACCGCCGAGGGCGGTTAGTCCTTCTAGGCCACGTCCCTTACGTGGCAACAAACGTGTTTGAGTGGGAGTTTTAATGCTCCGTTTAGGATGTCGGGGTGGTTATTCGCTTTATCCGCTTCCTTTATTCGGAGCCCGTTTGATCTTGGACCATGGGTCTAAGTGTAGATTGGGCCCGTGTTTATGATTCGGCCCGTTTTGGCTTCGCGGATCATCACATGCCTCCCCTTTAGTTTGGCAAGAGCCCTTTAGGGTCTTTTCACATGTTATAGGGGACTCTTCGTCTTTGTCTGGATATTCGAAAGTTGTTCTTTCAAAATTCGAAAGTTGTTCTTTCCTTCCCCTGTCATTTCTTCTCCGGCGTCAACCCCTTAGTGTTCGTTCTTCTCTGTATTCTTTCCCACATGTAAGTTTTCCTTTCCGTTACTTGTAATTCGTTCGGCTCTTTACTTCTGTTCATTTTTCTTCATCAATATGTCGAACCTTGACCTCGATTTCGCACCGTTCAACGAAAATTACGTCCGCGAGGTGTCTCATGAGGTCGATGAGATGGTTGATGAAGCTTCAACCAGCTCTCTTGGGTCTGATTCCCATCCAGCCGACTTCCTCCACCTAGCGAATACAACCGATGAGGGTCTAGGTTTTGACCCTAAGAAGTTGATTCCGCCACCTGTCCCAACCCCCCGTTTATTACCGAAGAAGGACCGGTCAGGAAGCCTAGTTTGTCGCGAGACAATTGATGATTTGCGGGAGCAGTATCCTTGGCTTCAAGGTCTCGAGACCATCATTCCCGGGGAGGATAGAGGACCGGGCGACTACCCAAAGGGGTATTTCACCATTTTCGTCGCCCAGATTATCTGCGGTTTCACGTATCCGCTGGCGGATGAGATTGCTGCCGTCCTGGGCGGTTACGGAATCGCACCCGGTCAATTGCATCCCAATGGGTGGGCCGACTTAACTCTGGATAAATTTCTGGCGAATTGTTTGGAGGTTCCCTTCTCGCTCAAAATTTTCTCCAAGCTTCATCATTTCAAGAGTTCGGCGGGGTATTTCACTTTCATCCGTCAGAGAGGTTACTATGGTTTCGACGAGAAGCTGAACAAGATCCGTGAGTGGGACCGATCTTACTTCTTTATCAAGTTTAATGAAGGGAATCCAAACTTTCTTCGCTGCTGGGGCCGGCCCAATGTAAAGAGTTTGAACTTCGGTTACCCCAGTGAGGAAGAATCCGCTGTTATAAAGTTCTTGAAGAGTACGCCTCCTTTTGTATGGACGTATGATCAGGCCTTCCACATGCTAAGAAGTCGAGTGGTGATTGCCTACCGCGAGGGAGATCGCGTTGTCTATATCCCTTATCGCGTTTTTGTTCAAGGTACTTTTCTTTTTTTTTTTCATTTCCAAGTTGATGATTTCTTTTAACCCTTTGCAGGGGTGATCCTTTATCTCAACTCGCTGCAGATCGGGAGGCGAAAGCTCTAGCAAGAAAGAAGAAGCGGATGGAGGGAACAACTTCTGTTGTAGGGGCGAATTCTCCTGTGGGGACGGCTCCTTCTGTTGAGGCGGCTTCCCTTCCAATCGCTTTCGTTTCACAAGGTCCCACTTCTGTTTCTGAGGACCTTCCTTTAACTAGGAAGCGAAAGAATAATGCAGATACGGAGTCTTCTCGTCCCAGGAAGAAAAACACATCTGTATCTTCTACTGTTGGCGGTACACCCATATCTGCTTCATCAAAAGGAAAGAGCAGTACACCAATTCACGAGGTATCTTGATTTATTGTAATGTTTATTGTTCTTTATAAGCTATCTGCTGTTCTTCTGATCTCTTTCCTTATGCGTTCGCAGCCTATTCCCGATATTAGCGGATGGTGGACTAGGACCTTTGGCATGGCCGTGAGTTTCTCCTGTAAGGACATTGTTTCTTCCATATGCAATGTCCTCGGGCGACTCCCCTCGGCTTCCCGCGTGCGAGAACAAGTACCACTTCCTACTGCTATGGAGGGGATCGAGAAGCGCGCCATAGAGGTATATTGTTGTTTTGGGGCTAGGAGCTTGTCATTCCTTTTCAAGGATTTTGTGTCCATAGTAATCGTATGTTTTTATTCGCCCTTTTTATTCGCGAGCCGTCTTATATGCAGATTATCAATTTCGCGGAGGGCGCTCTCCGAAGGGATGCTGAACGAGCCAAAGAGTTGGAGAACTTTGGTACTGAATTGGCGACTCAGAAGTCGCTTTATGATGATGTCCAAGGGAAGGTAAAGGCTCTTGAAGGCGCTTGTCAGAAGGCTATGAGCGAGAAGGAGGAAGCTCTCAAATCCCTCCAGGCTAAGTCCGACGAGCTGCAAAAGGTCCTTGATGATCTAAATTCATCCAAGGAGGCTCTGGAGATGAAAAAGAAGAGGGCTGAGGAGATTCTAGCTGAAGATAGTGCTCGCATCTATTGGTATGGGGAGCGAATTCATGCCGCTTATGAGCATGGACATCCAGATCGAATACTTAACCGCCCCAAGGTTCCCATCCCTGAAAAGGATTTAACTGAGAAATGGGATAAGCTGGAAGCTGAGGATGCTGATATGGATGAGGTACTCCTCTTAGATTGGCAGAGTTTTCAGGCCTCTCCAATTAGCTGCGAGATCCCTAATCAGAACGCGGAAGAAGAGGTACCACAAGGCGTTTCTCAGTCTGAGCAAGAGGTACCTCTCTCTGAAGCGGTTACTGATTCGAGGGTTGAGGATTCGCTTGAAGCAAATCCGCCCACTGGAGGAGATGAGGGAGCCACTGAAGGCGAGGAGGGCAATAGGGGTGAAGGAGAGGAAGCTGTAGCGTAGTTTGATTTATATTTTGAACTGTTGTATGTAACAAACTGCCCGTATATATTAATTTTCTTTTACTTGCCGCTTTACCTACATGTGCGATTGTCGTTTTATTCCTTGTTGCCCTTTATTTTCATATGTTACCCTTGTCTTTTGCCGACTTCATCCTTGTAATTCTTTGTAGTTAGTTTCGTTTTCGCTAGGGTGGCCAGACCCTTTTTGCAATTTTTTGAGTACTCGTTTATTCGCTTAATTTTATGCCTTATCTTATGATTTTTCTTTCGAAAATAATCATAAGGTTAATCATAAGGTTTTGCGAGTGATGCGTAATTATGCATCCGCCTTTCTTTAATAGGCAACACATTTATGTGTTTTTAAGATTAACCATAAGGTTTTGCGAGTGATGCGTAATCATGCATCCGCCTTTCTTTAATAGGCAACACATTTATGTGTTTTTGTGATCATGTTGAAAAGGATCCGCCTTCGGACGTAGTATATTGAATAAATGTAATAATTGAATACCTTTATTGATAAAGAAAAAAGGCTTCTTATTACATGGGTACATAAACTGCGTGGGATCAAAGCCTCATTAAAACCTTTTATCAGAAAACCCAGTGGGAAAAACTCATAAAAGGAAAAAGAGTACTCGTCATTTCCTTGAACTACTCGGCCTGTTTATATAGGCGTAGATTCTCTAGATTCCAGGTGCGCGGGAGCTTTTTGCCGCTCATTTCTTCTATTTCAAAAGTTGATGGTCCTAGCTTCTTGGATACTTTGTATGGTCCGATCCAGTTGACACCTAATTTGCCTTTGCCTTCTCTGGATTGTATTTTATCCGCTTTTTTCAAGACCAAGTCGTTCTCGTTGATTATCACTTTTCGTACCCTTCTGTCATGATATTTCTTGATTCTATTGCGGTACACTGCCATTTGCATGTAAGCTTTTTCCCTTCGTTCTTCAACAGAATCCAATGCATCCCTAATATTGATAGGATTTTGTGTGTCGCAATAATAAATTATCCGATCTGTAGGCGACTTGATTTCAACAGGCAGGACCGCTTCGGCTCCATAAACCAGCGAGAAAGGTGTTTCGCCCGTTGCTGCTTTTACAGAAGTTCTGTATGCCCATAGCATATGGGGTATCTCATCCGCCCAACCTGTTTTTTTATCACCTAGCCGCTTCTTGATTTCCTGAATCATGGCCCTGTTGGTAACCTCTGTCATACCATTCGATTGAGGATGATTTACAGAAGAAAAAGGATTCTTGATTCCCATGCTTTCGCAGTATGTTTTGAATTTGACACAGTTGAACTGGGTGCCATTGTCGGTTATAAGCTTTTGTGGGATTCCAAATCGCATGATAATGTTCTCTCGTAAGAACTCGATCATTCGCTCAGGTGTTTGAGCGGTTACTGCCTCTGCTTCTACCCATTTGCTGAAGTGGTCAACTGCGACTATCAAGTACTTCCTTTTCTTTGTTGTTTCTGGGAATGGGCCCACTATATCGATTCCCCATGTTGCGAATGGCCATGCCGTCATTATAGTGATTTGTTCGGCTCCGGGACATGCTTTTCATTCGCATGGATTTGACAGCTGCGACATTCCGCAACCATCTTCCGGGAATCATCCACCACCTTGGGCCAGTAATATCCCATCAACTTAACCTTTCTTGCCAACGCCGCCGAGGCTTCATGTGCGTCACAAATTCCTTCATGTAGTTCTCGCAGCACGTAGTCTCCTTCATTGCGGCTAATGCATTTCAACCATGGACATGTATACGATTTCCGATACAAAGTTCCATCTCGAATTGAGTATCTCGCTGACTGCCCAATTAGCTTTCTGGCTAAGCTTTTATCAACCGGCAAATCTCCCTGTTCCAAATATTGGCGAATGGGCATCCGCCAATCTTCATCATCTACCAGTTCTTCGATGACCATAATCTGATCGACTTCGAACGCTGGTGCCGATCTTATCTCCAAATCGCATGCTTTTTGACTCCATGGTTCTCTACTCGCCGCTGCTTTTGCCAATTCGTCAGCCTTTGTGTTTTGGCCCCGCGGAACATGCACCATTTCCCAAACGACTCCCTTGCGTGTTAACTCCTGCGTCAATCTGCCGACCTCTTTATGGTATTTTACTAGATCCTCCTGTTTCACCAGATAATTTTTTGTGATCTGATTTATCATGAGTTTAGAATCGCTGTAGATTACCACTCTTTCTGGCGTAAGTTCATTAAGCAACTTCAATCCGCATATCATTGCCTCATACTCTGCGGCGTTATTGGTAGTTTCGAAAGTTAACTTTGCCGCATAGTACAGGCGAATAACCTCCGGGCCTTTGATGACGACTCCCAGTCCAGCTCCATCTGTGGATAATGCCCCATCTGTGAACATGCTCCACTCTTCTTTTTGTGCCTTTGGACATTCGTCATCATCCCACGTGAACTTATTCACGAAATCGGCGAGTACTTGAATCTTTAGTGCTGGTCTTCCTTCATAGCGAATATCGAATTCTCCTAAGCGAATTGACCATTCCATCAATCGGTCAGATGCGTCAGGTTTCTGCAGTACCTTTCACATTGGAATACCAGTTCTCACAATGATAGTATGCGCCTGAAAATATGGTTTTAATCTAGCCGCCGTGGTTATCACCGCGAGGGCCATTTTGTCTAACTTCGAATACCGGAGTTCTGCATCCTTCAAGACTTTGCTCACATAGTACACTGGATATTGTTGTCCTTCTTCTTCTCGCACCATCACAGTGCATATCGCCATACTGGTGACGGATACATAAAGAAATAAATCTTCTCCATCCTCCGGCCTGCTCATTAAGGGCGGATAACATAGTAATCATTTTATATCCTCAAATGCCTCTTGACAATCCGGCGTCCATTCAAAGGACTTAGATTTTTTGATGGCATTGTAGAAAGGTAGACATCTCCTAGCTGAGCATGATATGAATCGCCCTAATGCCACCAACCGCCCATTCAGTCTCTGTACTTCTCTTACGTTCCTCGGTGTTTTCATCTCCATCACCGCTTTTACTTTCTCCGGATTCGCCTCAACTCCCTTGCCGCTAACAATGAAACCCAGGAATTTTCCTGCTCTTGCTCCAAACGTGCATTTTTCTGGGTTCAATTTGAGGCCATATTTGATTAGCACTTCCAGGATTTCTTTAATATCCTGCGGGTGGTCTTGCATCTTTTTGCTTTTAATGATCATATCATCTACGTAGATCGAGAAGTTCTCGCCTGACTTGTCTGAAAATATCTTGTTCATCATCCGCTAATATGTTGCTCCCGCGTTTTTCAGTCCAAAGGGCATCACCTTGAAGCAATAAGTTGCCTGATGAGTTATAAATGATGTCTTGATTTCATCCGCCTTCTCCATGGGTATCTGATGGTAACTGGATTTCACGTCGGTGAACGATAAAGCTTCAAATCCTGCCATCCCATCTACCAATATATCAATGTTAGGTAGCGGAAACATATCCTTCGGACAAGCTTTATTCAGATCTTTGAAGTCGACGCACATTCGGTATGTTCCATTTGGCTTTTTGACTAGCACCACATTGGCTAGCCACTCCGGATAGGTGACTTCTCGAATTGCATCTGATTTTAGCAAATCCGCCACAGCTTTTTCAATCGCCTTCTGCCTCTCTGGAGCGTGTCCTCTCTTTTTTTATCGCACTGGGGTTGCACCTTTGTCCACATTCAAACGATGGGTTGTTATGTCTGGACTTATTCCTTTCAGCACTTCATTTGGAGCTGCGAATGCCGACTCGCATTGGATCAACACCTCGGTAATGGCTTTCTTCGTTGCTTCTGGGAGTCCTGCCGCTATTCATACGTTCTTGTCATTTGAGATGGCGAATAGTTCCGTTTCTCCCAACGCTTCCGCCGACAACTTCTCATCAACTTTATCCTCTTCATCTGGTCTTGGTTCAAGTGACAATGTATAGGCTTGTTGAGATACAAGTTGATCACCTTCCACTATGACTCGCCCTTGGTGTGTTGGCAAATGTAACGTCAAATGCTTCATTAAGATGAGCGATTCCGTTTCCGATAGGAACGGACGCCCCAGCACCACCTGTCCACTTGTTTGAGATGATTGACCTCCAAAACCAGTTACATCCATGAACGTATGTTCCACTCGTTCGTCATTAATTCCCAGCTTGTTGAATGCAGTCCGAGTAATAACATTATAAGAACTACCTGTATCAATAAGGACCCGCTTAACGTCCCATCCTTCTACGGCCATTGTAATCACCAAAGCATCCGCATGTGGCTCCATGATTCGCGCAAATAAGTAATTGAGGGCATCCCCCCTATGTGTGTTGCTTTTTCGCTGTTCACGGCGAGCCCTTTTTGTTGGAGGCTCATAGATCCCGCCTCCTATCACGTTTATCACCCATTTTTTCTGCTTTTTTTCTGGCCTTGCATCCACTTCATGCGGGAGCGTTGTTTTCTCGTCACTCGCCTCTTTTCTTACGAATTGACTCAATTTGCCTCTCTCGATCAGCTTTTCAATCTCCTTCTTCAATTCATAGCAATCGTTTGTGTCGTGACCATTCAATCTGTGGAACCTGCAATATTTGTTAGGATATCTCCCCAAATTGGTTCGTCCCTTGGTCTCAGGAAACTGCACATCCTTTTTCAGGGGGCTTTTCTCAATCCAAAGTAGCACCTCATGACGAGTCGTGTTCAATGGTGTTTGGTATCCCCCCCCCCTTGAAAGGAACGATTGCCCTTTCGAACAAAATTATCCTTGTAATGTGTTTGGTTTTGATGCCGTCGACCATCTGAAGTGTATCTAGTCGCCTCCCGTTCTCGCCTTGTTTGAGCTCTATGCTCCCTGTTAACGTCGTCCACTTCCATGAATTCTTTTGCTATCTTCATGAGTTCAGCCACGGTGCGTGGCTTGTTCCGGATGATTTCCTCCCGCATGCTCCAATCCGTGGTTCCATCCGCCATGATATTGCGAATGCTCACTATATCCGGGTTCTGTAACCGCACCAGAATATCATTAAATGCGACAATAAATTCCCTTAGGGAATTATAATTTCTCTGTTTGATCTCCTTCAGCTGCCTATCCGTCACATCCGCTGCTTTACAGCCCACGAACTTTGCACAGAAATCACGACTGTATTGATTCCAGTTGTGAATGGATTCAGTAGGTAAAGACCGAAACCAATCAGATGCCGCTCCGCCCAAAGTGGTCGAGAATAATCTGCAAATTATGCTTTCACTCGCTCCTGCAACATCCATTAATTCTCTATAGTTCCTTACATGTGCTTCAAGATCAGAATTTGGGTCCCCATAGTATTTAGGTATCGCCGGCGCTTTTATCCTGTGATCTGGAATAAATTCCCGCAACGATGGAGCGAAGGGCGAATCGCTCTGCACCTCTGCTCTCGCCCTAGGTGTGTACCCCATTCGCTCCATCATACTCCGCAGTTGATCTTCCAATTCAATATGGGGTATTCGCCGATCCTCTTCCATCCGCTGCTGGTGAACTCTAGGTGGCATCCACCCGCCAATTGGTGTTGAAAGTTGTTCCCGCCGTGGTTCTAGCCGCCGTCCAGTTATAGGATCAAAGTTCCAAGTGTGCTCCTGTCCAGACGTATTCGCCCCAGACGTCATCAACTCTGAATATCCATGAACAAAGGGCTCCGTTTGTCGTAGCGGAAGGATTCCTGGCCTTCCCGACATCGGTTGGGATGTTTGCCAGGTCGGATGGATCGTCATACTAGGATTGTGATACGAGTAGTTGCCTGGGTGGCTGTGTGGGTTCATGCGACTACTCTGACCTATCTGATTTGGCTCTCGAGATGGCTGCGGAAGCGCAGATATGGTGGCAGTTGTCGATGGTTGTGTGGAGATGACAACAGGTTGTTGAGGAGCAGCCGCCACGGCGGTATTGTGATCAGCGATTGCAGTTAGCAAACTAATCATTCGATCCCCCGCCGCTTGGCTCATATTTGAAGCCAAGACTTGTCCTGCCATTTGGACGAAATCGCTATTGGACATCTCCATCTCAGTTTGCACTTGGACTTCCAATAATGGACTCAATTGTCCCGAAGGGTTCGTCGAGCTAGGCACCATAGGTTGTGTACTCGCAGGCTGCGAATTCGCAATCCATGGACCCCTTGAGTTCATACTAGTTGATCTGGTTGTAACGCCGGTCGTTCGTGATGGTTCTGACATGTTCTTTGTGTACCTTTAACCAAATGTTGGTAAAAAAGGTCCACCTTCACCGCACCAATGATAACTTGCTGGATCCGATTAGATGATCTCCACCGTAGTTACCTGCAAAACAGAACCGGAGACAGGATCTCCGAGAAAACTCTCCGACGATCAAGTCAGTTTTTGTAGGAGGGTTGGTAAATTGATAATAGTATTGCCGGATTGTGATGATCCGCGAAGCCAAAACGGGCCGAATCATAAACACAGGCCCAATCTACACTTAGACCCATGGTCCAAGATCAAACGGGCTCCGAATAAAGGAAGCGGATAAAGCGAATAACCACCCCGACATCCTAAACGGAGCATTAAAACTCCCACTCAAACACGTTTGTTGCCACGTAAGGGACGTGGCCTAGAAGGAGTAACCGCCCTCGGCGGTTACTTCAGAACACTTATAAAAAGCCATAAGGCCAGAGGGGGAGGTACGTTCATATTTTTCCGGCAATACTATTATCAATTTACCAACCCTCCTACAAAAACTGACTTGATCGTCGGAGAGTTTTCCCGGAGACCCTGTCTCCGGTTCTGTTTTGCAGGTAACTACGGTGGAGATCATCTAATCGGATCCAGCAAGTTATCATGATAAGTACCTAATCTTGAAAATACTATCAAGGCTAAGCCTAATAATAACAAGTCGATTTTGAAATACCTAAACGTATTAGAGAACAGAAGATGAAGATCCAATAAATTGAGATATCTTATTCATAAAAGAAAATGATGGAATGAACATAAAAAAAAATACTTATGATACTAATCTCTAGCTCTACATACTTGTAAAATAAAAATAAAAAACAGAATTACATTCTTCACCATTGAATTGTTTGGTTAGAAGAAGGTGTGAGAAGGAATGGCATGGTCTTGATCCATGTACAGTTGGACCTTTCCTTTACATGCTGGTTGCAAGGATTAGGACTCGAATAATCAGCAAGAAAAGAGATGTACTTTCTTGTAGCAAGACGATAAGGAAGTAAACAATTGTCATTCAGAATTTTGGGAAAATAAACCTTATTACTTGCTGCCTTTACAGGTGCTATTTTGAGAAAAGATGATGTTTTACTAACAAATAGCATTTTGTTGGCTAAATTAGTAGAGATATCGATCCATACTCGCCTTGATTCATTCCTTCTAGCAATGCTTATCTTTCGCTCTTCCTGTGAAACTATTACACTAAACAATTGCAATCCATCAGTCGCCAAGAACTTTGCATTTTTAGTATCAACCAACAAAGGAAAATGTGTAGGAAGAAACTCCATCTTCTTATTCTTGACATTAAATACTGCTACTTTGTTTTGATATCCAATAGCATAACAACGATCCCTACAAAGCACCAGATGAGAAAACGCGCTATAACATTTTGTTGGAAGGGGACCATACAAGTTCCATTGTTGTTCACCGCGTTTAATAAGCCTGAAACTTAGGAACTCAATCCCAATCACATAACAATCTGAACTAGTTGGAGGGGATGAGAAACACATTGTGTCGAAACCATATTCATAAGGGGGAAGCTCTATCTTTTCTCTACTGAATGGATTGAAGAAAAAAAATGTATAAAAACCATCCTTATTGGTAGACACCCGACGTAATAGTAACCAACCAAATTTTGAGAATTCAATTAGTGAATCAGCTAACTCTGGGAAATCTATGGTGAAAGTATGATTAGGATGGTAAAATGTACATGTACTCCCGTGTATCCCTTGTAATGTAATTAAGCATGGATATTCTGGAGGAAGTGCATTTATTGGAGGATCACGTAGAGATTTTCTAATAAGACTAGCTGTATGATTAACATCCATTAATTTATTCCAAGATTTGCACACACTTCGAACGATAGAAACAGCACCAACATCTCTACTGAACAGATGTAAACTTATCTCACTTAACAATTCCGGCAGAAGTTCAGACCCTGGAGACGGTGTCTCCTCCTCCTCCTCTTCTTTTTTTGCTTGCTTTGGATTTCTTCGGCCATCTTAATTACAATCTGTAAAAAAACGGATTCTCTATTCTGCTCCTCCAAATCTTACCGCACCTTCTCTTGCTCTCTATTCAATCCGCCGCTACAAACTGATTCTTTCCTCTTCTCCGTTTTCTCTATATATATAAGTACGAATGGAAGTAATCCTAATACTAATAGTGTTGGAGAGAAAAGAAGAACATAAGAAGTGAAAGAAAAATAAGAGTAAGCTTTTCTTAATTTTATTTCTTTTTAATTTATACTTCTTCACTTTTAGGTTATACAAGATAACTATTTATAGTACGTGAAATGTAACTATTACAAATCTAATAAATAAACTTAATGACTATTAATGACTAATTAAAAATTTAACTTAACATCACATAACTTCTTATAAGTTATTCTAAAACAACTTAAGTAACTCTAATAGTTACAAGTTAATTTATTTTGCTAACAATTAAAATAAAATAAAGACTATTAATTATAAATTTATTATTTCAACAAATAGGACTCATTTAACCTTCCTAATAAGAAAAGGAATAAGTATATGTGTATTTAAATAATCTTTTCAGTAGGGTTAATCCTCACATACTCAATTGCCTTGTCTGCTTCTATTTGCTCCTCTCTTCGGGTAATAATCTCCTCTCTTTCGTTCTTTCGGTTGTCTCTGAGATTTCCTTATTATCTAAATGAAAACATTAAAAGATGGAAGTGGTGAATTATATCCTTGTATTGTAATTCAAGATGCTATAGACAGACGAAAATTAGCATATTACGACGTAGCATCTAAAAAATATTCTAAAAAAATGATTTGGGAGATTGAAAATAAGGAATTATGTTGTTGTTGTTATGGGTGGTTTATTGTACAAGATGGTACATGGAGGAATTATTATCTATTTAATCCAATAAGTTTAGAAATGATAGAGCTTCCAGATGGATTACCAAAAGATGATAGATTAAAGAGCTATATAGTTTTACCCCCAACAGATCCGAATTGCCATATCTTATTTTTCGATGAGAAAAGCAAAACTCTATTCTCTTGCAAACTAAAAGGCATGGAATTCATAAAGCAAGAGATAGAGAATGTTATATCATTGACTGTTGTTGATGGAAAGGGGTATGCTAGTTTGGTGGATGACAATCACCAAGGTTATCATGCTGACTTTACCTTTGAATCGGAGGAGAGATTTGAAATTGAGTTTGAACGGTTAATAGTAGACAAGTCATTACATGATCATTTGATGGATCACAGTCATATTTGCTGCGGTGTCCGTTATAAAGAATATCTAGTTGAATTAGATGGTGAGTTGTTATCAGTAAATGTATTGGATTCATGGGCTGAAGAAACATATAATATTATGATAGTCAAGTTTGATTTTGAAAAGAGGGAATGGATTAAAGTAAATGAGATTGGTGATTGGACAATATTTATCTCCTCAAATATAGCTATTGCTTACAATGCAAAACAAGATTCAGAGATCCAGAAAAATTCAATTTACTTCTTCAAGCAAAACGAAAGGATATGTCGTGTCTTCGATATAATAGACTTTAGTTTTTCCAAGTTTATACCGTGTCAAACTGCATCTCAAAATTCAACATTTCATTGGATCTTAACGGACATCAACAATCCAATTTAAGTTAATAATAGGCTTTTGGAGGATTCCATGTGTGTGTGTTTTTTTTTAATTTCTTTTTTTCTTTCTTTGAGTCAATAATAAGATTTATTTTCTTAATTTTCTTTCTTCAATATAATAGATTGCTGTTTCACTTTTCTCTCATTTTTCTTAATTTAAATATTTCCAACCTATGTAATTCAATATTATTAAATTCAAAGTATATAGAACTGCACATAGAATTTCTATACCATATAATAATAGATATATAATATTTCAAAATTAACCTATATTATTTATTTATATGTGCAATTTATATTAAACAAAGGAAGATTACATTATTAAACTGAAAGAAAAACCTATATTATTTAATTTTAATAACATGAAATTTCATGAAAAGTTTTTTTTCTAAGATTTTCATGAACAATGATTGGCATTTATTGATAATATAATAAATCGTAATTTTTTTTAATGATTCTACCATATTAAATTATACAGTTTCAAAATTCAACATTCAATGTATTATGTAATCTATTTAATATATATTTAAACGCTTTTAAAGGGTTACATTTGTGTTTTTTTTCTAATTTCTTTCATTTTCTTTCTTTAGTCAAAATAAGATTTATTTTCAATTGTGTTGTTTCACTTTTCTTTCATTTTTCTTAATAAATTTCATAAAACAAGTAAAATAACTAATTTTTTTAAAATAAAAATAAAAAAACCCATCAATTTCATATCTAATCAAAATAAGGTTTAAAGCGTATTCAGAAAAAGAGCAGCACATTAACATTAAGTACATTCTCTAAAAAACATTGGAAATACTAAAGCTAACAAATGCATTAGGAGTAAAAAAATTTATCCTAATTTATATTTTACTACCTAAATTTCATTTTGTCATAAGACTATATATGAAGTAATAATGATTAGACAATTTAGTACACTTTACCGGTCAATACCGATGAGCCCGCCTGTCCGGCCCGAGCCCAGGCCCATTTAGCCGGGCCTGGACACATAAAATTAGTGTCAAGTCCGGCCCGGTCCGGTCCAAGCTCGATTAAGTCCGCCTAGTAAATGGGCGGGCCTGGGCTATGTAAATACCCGACGGGCTTGGCCCGGCTCGGCCTGTTTTATATATATATAATCCATAAAAACCCTACATATATAAATTTATAGATAATTAAGGTTGTTTTTTTTATAGGATTTGATTATAAGATAAGGTTGAAATTTAGTGGTTTAGGCTTAAGTGGAGGTAGTCATTGTCATTTATTGAATTGTAACTTGTAAGTAGAAATAGAAACTAAGATCATATATGATTGTTAGTTTTTCAGCTAAATAAGTAGTATTGAAGGAGAAATAATTATGCAGATTTGTTTTCTTTTATTGTTGGTACTATTCACTCGTGCATTCAGAGAAGTAAAAGTAAATTGTGAAATTTTTGTAATTAGGTTCATATTGGAATAAAGATACATTTTGACACAAAAAAAATAATCAGTATTTTTCTAAGACTTATTAACTATTATGTTTATTATTATTTATTAAAAAAAGTTAGTATTTTATTTTAATTGATTTTTTTAATATAGATATGGGCTTGGGCGGGCGGGCTTGGGATTCATTTTTTAGGCCTGAGCCCGTCCGAGCCCGACTATATTAGTGAGGGCTTGGGCTGGGCTTGGACTTATCAGATTTGATCACAAGCCCGACATGTCCGGCCCATACCGAGGTTTACACTCAACTAATATAAACATACAATACTATCATTTAATTAAAAGCAAAATACTACCTTTAAATATTTTTATGTTCCAAATTTTAATTCTCTCTCCAAACCTAACCTAACATTCTGAAGCTGAAGATAATTTGCCCTAATAGAGAGCACTTGATTGAGTGTTTGGTGAGATGACAATGACTTTGATAATTTTAAAGAGTTGAAGTGATTGCTTAAAAATTTTAGGCCTAATATTCCCTCAACCCTTTTAACTTGTCCAAATTGGTCATGTTACCCTCCAACTCATCGAATGTCCTATTTACCCCATTAGCTCCATAAAAGTGGTATTTCTCATCCCTCCATTTTCATTCTTCAGGATTAAAAATGACCGGTGTAATTGACGCGCTTGAAGTCTGACTCCTCAAATTTCACATTTCAAATTCGGTCAAAATAACCCTATTATTGATTATGGGCACGAATTAGCTCGCCCAAAGCCCGAACTGCCCGGGGGTTCCCCAAACCCCGACAATTCCAACTCAAGAAACTCATAACGCCCAACGGACCTGTATATCAGGTCTCGCCGATTCCTTCATCCACTACAACAAATGATTACTTGTGCCACAAATTATGCCACGAGAATTTCAAATTTGTGGCATAGTTTATTTTAGCCACGGGAAAAATATGTTCCACCACAAACTTATGATCACTTGATATATTTATGCCACATATGATTTTTTCTGTGGCAAATCTACACTTGTGTCACGAAATTTGCCACGGTAATTTATTTCTCGTGGCAAATCTATTTATGCCACGAGAAAAATTTGTTCATGGCATGAAATTACTTTAGCCACGAGTAATTTATTCGTAGCAAAATATTTACTCATTTTAAAGTTAATTTCTAACATTATTAATTTGTTGTTTTATTTAATATATTGGCGGGGAGACAAAAAAATCATTTGCCTTTATATATTAATGGCTTAAAGTGTTATTTAGTCCTATCTTATTTAAATTTTTTATCATTTGGTTCTTAAACTATCATAATTTCTGAAATTTTACCCAATTTGGATAGAGATTTGACAAACTTATCATCCCCTTTATATGTGGTGATGTTTCACTACAAGAATATTAAGTATTAACGAAAAAAATAAAGAGAATAATAAAATATTCTTATTAAAAGTATAATCTCAATATACAATTTATTTATTAAATTTTATTTTATTTTATTCTCCCTCATACTTTTTTTACCACACTACTAAATTCTACTCTTCGTGCTACCAAAAATTCTACTCTTCCTTATTCTTATTATATTTTATTCAGTTTAACAATAATAGTAATACCATTTATCCTCACTAATCTGTTTTGAAACTTTTCCCCAAATCTTTTAGTTTACCGCCACTCTTTCCCCTTAATTTTACTGCTCCATTCCTTTACACTTTGTTTGGATGGGGGTTAATCAAGGTAAGGTAAAGTAAGTGGAGAGGGATTACCTTATTTGTTTTGAGGGTAAATTGGAGGGTAAGGTAAGTGAGGGTAGGTGAGGAAAAAATATTCCTTCATTTTCTTTACACCCCAATTTGGAGGGGAAGCATGGTTAAGTATTTTCTGTTGATATAATTACTCTCATTCTTTTTGTCTCTAATGTTTTCCGCATGGTTAAGCATAATACTAATGTTTGAATAATAACTCTTTCAAACTATTGACTTGAACCAAGGATCGAACCAGATGAAAATCTCTACCACCCCCATTTTTGTTTTTATTATTTAAACTACTAGTATGTTGAATATTTTTTCTGTGTTTCCTATGCAAACATCCATAATTTAATTCAGTGATATGGTTTATTCAATTTGGTAGAGTGGGGACATCAAAACTTCTGTGGAATGCAAGACTGCAAAACTTGTAAATAGAAAAAGACAGTACCGAATCAAGTGGTGAGAGAAATGAATAATTTATTTAAAAGAGTAAAGATATAAGAGTAATTTTATATATAACCTTATCTTACTTTATCTTCAAACCAAATACAATTATATCATTTAACCATCACTTACCTTACCTTCCATCCAAACACAACAAGTTATTTTATAAACCTCACTTACTTTACCTTACTCTACCTTACTTTAATTAATCCTCATCCAAACAAGCCGGTAGGCTTCCCTCCATTATTTCTCCCAAAACTTCTTACAAATTCCCTATTCCGAAAATTCAATTGAATCACGACTTCATATGCTGAAACCTAAACCTGAACATCATTATTCAGCGAATGACCGACTTTTGTACTTGCCTCAGAGAAAACGGCCCCTTCCCTTTTCCCGTCTTCTGTTCTCCTGACTTCCGTTCCACCTTGGTGTTCGGCTGGCTTCAGGTTATCTTCTTCCCTTACCTGAGTGTTTAATTTCAAGTCCCTTTTAATTTCTGGGTGTCTTTAATAAGATTGTTGGGTTTATTTTCTACTCGGACTTTTGTTTTTTTTTTTACTTCGATTGGGGTTAAGATATGGTCATGTTGCATCTATTTTTACGATTTTCAATGTGATACCTCTTTGTGTAAATTGCATTATGTAGGCATACTCCGTCAGTTCTATCCTGAGCAAGCCGTGGGTTTTTTATTTTAAGAGATTGAGAAATGGTTTCTCCCCGAATAGCTATACTTTTGTTTCACTCTTTCGTTGTTGTGTAAAGATGGGGTGTGCCCAATCAAAACTTGACCAATTTCAATAATCATTTGGCTCCTTGTGATTTTTCATGGTCTTATTGTGTTTAGGTAATTCTATTTTCACTAAAGGGGTAGTTTTCCGTAAGTTAATTGTTTATTTGCATTGGTCATGTTTATAGAGATATACTTAATCTATTATATTTTCTTGTTTTAACTTGCAATTTCTGGACATTCTTTTTGGCCAAGTTAATTTTCTAACCACTTTAAACTATGAAGATGGAATTGTGCCCACTTTATTTTGCTATTCCTCAGAGATTCAAATCCAGCCTTTACGAAGGCATTGCTTTCAGGAATAGGGCCCTCTAGCTGGTTGTAGGAGATATCAACAGATGTCAAGTTTGACATGCCATCAAATGTTGACGGGATAAGACCAGAGAGCTGATTAGGGGAGAGATTCAACTTGTCGTGGTTAGTATTTTCGAAGTCTAAACCTCTCATCTCCGCTGGTCTCTTCGATTCCCTTATTATTGTATGCTTCATCAAACACCTTTTGTTGCTCTCACTCTCAAGCCACTTGAGGTAAATGCTTTTGGTACATCTTTTCCTTGTTTGATTTTAAAATTTTATGATGTAAATGAATGGTAAAATCAGCTTTTCATCACTTATAAAGCCTTTTGCGATATAATTCTCTGTTTCGCCTAGGAGAAATTGGGTATTCTTTTGATGTTTGCATCCATTTTGTATTCCACAGCATTGAAGCTAACTTTAGTTCCAAATTAACAATTTACATATTGTTGAATAAAATTGAATGAATACAAGAAGATTAAGAATTTTTTACTTATTTTGTAAAACAAAAAACCAAAATATGATTAGCCGATTTAGACTTGATTAAGTCATCAGTCCCTTTTGTTGTTCAGAATTTGGTACAAGGCATTGAAATAGTCAAATTTATTGTTATATGATAAGAATTGGTTAGGATTGATTTGGGATGCATAGTTATGTATATATGATATACCTTTTAAATGGGTATTTATAGTGCTGACGTGACATAACAATTAACATAAGCCACATTGTCTCCTAATGTTGTATTTAAAAGACAAATTAACTCTTTCTTACCAATTTGTGCCAAAATGTGATTTTGGACATTTAGACTCTAATCATTTAAACCATCCCACTCCTTCACATTCATTCAACCAATCAGATGCTGCATAATAGACAAACTAACTTGTTTTATAGAGGATGTCACTCTATATATAACTACATTCTCTGCATGTGCTTTTGGATTAAATTGTCTTTCAAACACAAATTTGAATGGCAAACTGTGCTTTTGTTGATTGATAGCAAAATTCACACCCTTCTAACCCTTCCTGTCATTAGCAGTTACATCTTATCTAAATTATCGACAAACTGTGAAGTGTTTAGAAAATGAACAATGAACTTGGTCCGATCCAACTAAGAAATGCTTAATCTAACCTCTAATATGATTGTAGCTCTCAGCTACAAATAGAATAGAGACATGGATGCGTTTTTGAGGATTGGACTGAAGGGACCATTTATTTCCCTCCCACATA
Organism: Euphorbia lathyris; assembly: GCF_963576675.1. NCBI lineage: Eukaryota > Viridiplantae > Streptophyta > Magnoliopsida > Malpighiales > Euphorbiaceae > Euphorbia > Euphorbia lathyris. The sequence continues at coordinate 35,751,052 of NC_088919.1, forward strand.
CAAGTACTCTAACAACTCAGACTGATATGCTGGGGATGACAGGCTCCCAAAGGGAAAGCGAAGAACACCAGCCTGGTAAATTACCTTTTCTTATTATTTTTAACTTCAAAAAGATAATGGCAATTTTCTTGCAGTGTATAAAGCCATTCGGTTGCTCTTGTTTGTGGTGCTATGTTATAGTAGAATGTGTAATTTTTTAACTGACAAAAGTAACCAGTCAAGACACATACATGCAAGTGCAATTGCATATTATGATATGGAAGAGGCCTCAACCAATTTATAATGTATTCATGGCTGAGAGGTTGAGTCCATTAATTGAAACCGTATTAGAAGAAGCATGAGTCATCCTAGAATTGAGGTGGCAGAGATTGTTCCTCGCACACTTGGATACACATGGCTAAATTTCTTCTAAGAAATGGAAGTTTTCGTCATGTGCCAGCCATTGTATGCTCTAGAGAATTGAAACATGATAGGTAATTTTGCACTATACCATAGGTAAAATCTATAACAAGTTGCATTGTGTTGACATAAAATCAACAACTTGTTAGTTTCTAACATATGTGATCCTGTTTTTATGTTCTGTGTGCAGAATCTACTCAAGTACATCCTTCACTACGTGGTACAGGGTGCAATTGCTCGAATTTCAATTCATGATTTGCGTTGTTTGAGTGTTTTCACTCCTCACTCTCCTAAAGCGGGGTAAGTTATATGGAATTTCTATAATCTTATCAATTTTCTGAAATTCATGTGGGTTTCGCTCGAACCTATTGATCTTATGGATTTCATGGTTTTATTTGTGTGTTTATTACAAACTGATGAGAATTAATGCTTTCATGTGGTTAGCAATCAGTATCAGGAGTGTTAGAAATTTGATTGATTTCCTAGAGTTCAAATTTTACTGTTAATTAGAAGTGTTAGACCATGTGTACATACAATGAATTTTACTATTGATTAGCAAATATGATGCACAATGAAGAAATTGAACAAGAGAATAAAGTTTATGTGTATTTATTATTAATTTTAAACATAACTTAGCTAACATTAGTAGGCATATTTATTGGTGATAACAAAAAAAATTATTTCTCTTGACATCTCCTAGAGAAAGATAATTGGATAAGGGAAAGCATTTATAGACAAATTTGTCATTTTGATTCATGTAATAATTTGATTATTAGACAAAACTACCTAAGTCATGGAAACTCCAATAATCCTGATGGATTATTCTAACATATTGATATATTGAAACTCTAATGAAACTAAGAAACTTTGGTTTCTCTTGCCATTGTCATGGTTTCTTGAGTGTTTTCGGTGAATCATTGAATCATTAATTTGTTATTTGTCTAATAATGTGCCTTGTGATTTTCTCGGCATTCAAATAGTGGTCAGATTGAGCCATATTCTTGTGATATTGTATCTCTTACTAGATCATTAATTACAGTTTTGGCTCTACCATTTTGAACGTGTAACATTTATTTTCTCAATATGCACATTGGATATATTGTTATCGAAATATGCCTTACGATTAACATTGCAGAATTTGAATTAAGTGTAAGCAACCATAAACTGAAATATTCTTAATTAATAATTCAAATGTAGCTTTTGCTTTCTTGCTTCCTGCTTAATTTTCTTTTCTTTTTTCTGCTTTTTTGCCATTATCTTCATCTTTGTCTCCGGTATTGTTAGTTGGCATGATTTGAGATGCAAGTGAGAATGAACATGCTTGAGAAAAATAAACCTCAATCTCTGTCTGATCTTTGTTTTTGGATATTTCAATTACGCCCGACCCATATAATTAAGTCAAATTTAGTACCGTGTCTTTTCCGGCAGCCCATGGGATTTGTATTTGCACGATACAAAAATGAATTAAATTGCTTGATAGACTCCTTTTACAAATACTTCATTTCACTTGCTTTTTGTTCAATAATTTCTATCTTGTTCTCCTTCTCTTTCTCATTTCCATTTTTTACATAGGACTTCACTTGATTACGTAACACAGGTTTTGGCCGTTCTTTCTCTTTTATTTTATTATGATTGCAGTAATATCAGCTACTTGTTTCTTTTCTTTTCCAGCATTTTAATTCCTTGTTTGGCTCCACATTTGTACAGTTGATATCCTCTCAATCATTGGTGATTCCACTTGCCTTGTTGTTGTTACTTTCTACCATTGGATGAGGCCCTATCCATTATAGGTATGTATGTAGTACATATTTGTTATTTTTTTTTTTTTCTTTCCAAAATGCATACATCTATTTATTTATTCTGCTCAAGTTGGAACATTTGCAATGCAATGTATGAATATATGATAACTAGTAGTTGTGGATAGGAAATTACAGATTTGAGTTCAGAATTTTAGAAATCACTGGATTAGTAAGATTTACTCCTATTTGTCAAAATTTTATGGATGTATGGCTCTTTATTGCCCATAGTTTTCCATTCATTTTTTATTTGTATTGATTATTATTTTTTTCCATTTTGTATTATGAGTCATGTCGAAATGTTGTTGGGTAAAATCTAATTAGTTATGTTGAATGGTAATATGCAGGTCGACGTTCATGTCCGTGAATATTTTAAGGGATGCATGGAGTTTTTTTATTGGTAAATAGCATCTCGGGCTTACTAATTATTTTAATTATGTTAAATTCTATAGTTTCTGCCGCTCTTATTCGTGTGCATGGTAAAATCAAGAAACATATATTTTTTTGTTGGATATTTTGCTTTGGATTTTTTTCACTAGGAATTTTTTGTTGGATGATAAAATGATTGATATTTATTTAATAATTATTTATTTTTGACTAAGAATGATTCAAATTTCGGATTTTATTTATTTTCTATTCTTTTGTTTATTGATTTTATTGTAGCTCTCTTCAATTCAAAAAGTTCATATAATAATAATAAAAGAGATTAAAAATTAATTAAAAAATTATTAATATTTAATCTAGTTTGCCATGATTATGTTCGTGGCTAATAAGGTTTCTAGTTACGAGTGTTCTATTTTTGTCACGTTATGCTCGTAGCTATGTAAGGTTTCTAGCCATGAGTGTTCTATTTTTGCCACAGTTATGCTCGTGGCAAAGTGGGGTTGATTGCCACGGGCTACTATGTCTTGCCACATGTATTTTACTCTTGCCACGATTTTACTCGTGGCAAAAGGATATGATTAGCCACGGTTTTTCTCGTGGCATAAAAACCAATTTATGCCACGACCATTATTTTTCCGTGGCAACTACCTAGCCACGATCACTTGTGCTACGGAAGAATTTTCGTGGCTAAATAGTGTAGCCATGGAAATACTATACTTGTGCCACGATTCTAACCGTGGCACAAGTGATGATTTGTTGTAGTGATCTCAAGAGTTGTTCTATCCTTACTTACCTCAGAAGAGAACAAACCCCCATTTTTTCCAACCTCTTCAGTCAATTGAACATCCTTCTGAACTATATGACTAACCTCATTCAACACACCCTCCCTTCGTCGTTTTTTCTGTTATATAATCTCCAACTCCTCTTCCTCATTCATATCTATGTTCACATCACATGTAGCCCCTCTAGAAAAAACCTTAGCCCCTATTAGAATTTGATTACTCAAATCCCCTGATCTTACAGTAAATGTTGGTCTATTCAGGATAGTTGTACCCTTCTCAACTGGCTGTTGTGGTTGTATTACAACATGTTGTTGACTCACAACCATACTTCTATCACTTTCAGATTGTGAGGATTCAATAATTCCACTTCCCCCAACATTCCACAGCCACTTCGATCCACCATAGTTACTTCCCCTTAAAGGTGCTCTCAACCAACCCCCCCCCCCCCCCCCCCCACTCCATTCTCCCACTACTCCCGAAAACTCACATAAACACCCTCCGTCTGAGATTTTTTTGATTCATTTACATCTTTTAAGAGGTTTTTGCACATCCAAAAGTACTCGAATACGCATATAGTTCCGTCGCCCTCCAAAATTATTATGCGGATCATATTCAATAAATGTTCCCATAAAATTTCCCAACATCTTCCCTGCTATCTCAGACATTAAACCAGGAGGAATATCCCATACCTGAATCCAAAAAGGAGCATGATGCAATTCGATCTCTGATGCCTCAAAACCATTCGGCCATTCATCCCAATACTAGTAAGTGATTATCAAACGACCAAGGGCCACTGGCAACCACCTTATCCCTATCCACAACATGAAAAAATTCGAAACAGAACAGATTGGTTTCAATTTCCGTAATCGATACCCCCCTTCCTGGACGCCATAGGTCAGCAAGTTTATTTCTCATTACAATAAAGTTGATCGACTTCGTTGTAGTGAATCTTCCAATCATACAGAGTTGGCTTCGCACAGCAACATTCGAAGAAATTTCATCCAAAAAATTGATCTCGTCTTTCTCATCATCCACGATAGCCAAATCCTTCAGTATTCGCTCTATCGTAACAGTACCACCTGAACGAAAAACACAACAATACCACAAAAAACAACCACAAAACACCCTAATCGGACAACCGCAGGGACAATCGGTGACCAACTCTTACCCCGAAGAGAACTCTAACCCCTTACAGCAGAGAGAGAAACCCCTAAAGTCTAGTAAGACTTCATCATCTTCAGTTAATCATAGGAAGACATACCTTGAGACAACGTCCATAGATCGGGGCAAGGAGGGCCTCTCAACGACGGCAAGACTCAGGCGGCGGCAACCCTCTACGGTGATCACACCTTAATTTTATGAAGTTTTTATTTGTTTAAACATCAATATTCATAACTATGTTACCATTACTAATGAATTTCAATAGACTCTTTATGATGTAGATTGAAGTCAGTGAAGGTTTTAATCGTAAACCAACAAAGATTACAAACTTCTCTAGCTTAACTAGAAAGTTGAGTAAACCCACAAGGATGAACCTTGGTGCTCCAATGGAAGCTTTCAATATCAATATTATCAAAGTTACAAATCCTTACAAAACGAGAGGCTTAAATACCCCCCCAAACATATGAAAAAGTACTAAAAGCCCTTGAGTAGGGTTTCCTAGTAAAGCATAACAATAGGGGTAAAATGGGGACTCTAGGGAATAATGGTAGTTCAGTAATAAAAGGACAATGGCAAAGTAGTAATTAACATAAGTGAAATGGTCCCCCTTTTCATGTTGAGAACTTGGAGGGGAAGCAATCTCCAGCGTGGTACGCCCCGTGTACCTGGGCTTACGCCCCACGTGTATGAGTCCCTGAGCTTGGGGACGCTCGTTGATGCTCCTTACGTGTGGCGTCTTTCGGACTGCGCCCCGCGCAGTTCGACTCCTGGGCTTGAGCCTCCGTAGGGTAAGGTATACGCGTGGCGCCTTTGGGGTCACGCTCCACGTAGTTAGGCTCTTGAACTTGATGGTCATATGGAGTGGGCTCTTCGCGTGGCGTCCGAGGCGTACGCCCCGCGTACTTGTCTTCCTGAGGTGACTCTCGCTCGAAACTGCTACCCGCGCCTCACATGCTTTTAGGCATGCCCCACGTATCTGTTTTAGCGTTGTTGCTCTTGTTGGCCTCCATTGGTTCCTCTCGTGCCTCATGTTTAATACCCGGGTTCGTCTTCATGTTTGAGGACAAGATGCCCTCATCATTCTTCCCTTCTTTGAAAGAGTCGGACTCGGTCTTGGATTCCGGGGTTGGTAGCGCCCCGTCCGGCTTCCACAAGCTCAAATCCTGCACATTAAAAGAAGGAGACATCTTCCCAAGCCAATTGGGGAGGGTTAGTTGGTAAGCATTTGCACTCTTTTTCTTCGTGATCCGGTAGGGGCAATACTTCCTCGGTCTCAACTTGCTACTTGGGGCGTGCATGAGCCGCTCTTTGCCTAGGTACACCATCACCTCATCTCCAACCTCAAACTGCGTATCTCTCCGATGCTCGTCCACCTTGGCCTTAACTTTGCTATTTTTCTTCTCAATGCTATGTCGGACTTCTTGGTGCATTCTATGATAGTCGTTGGCCAAGTTGTGGGCAGCTATACTCTTCATCTCCCCCTTTGGAATCTCTCCCAAATCAAGTAAGTGGGGTGCTTTGGTGTACACGATCTCAAAAGGTGACCTCCCGGTGGTAGAACTCATGACGGAGTTGTAAGCGAATTCGACTTGGGCGAGCACATAATCCCACATCTTGGGCTTGTCTCGGCATTTACTTCTTAATAGATTTCCCAAAGTCCGGTTCACCGCCTCAATTTGTCCATCTATTTGGGGATGAGCCGTGGTACTAAACTTCAAGGTATTCCCGAGGATGGCCCAAAGAGTCCACCAAAAATGGCTAACGAACTTGGTGTCCCTATCCGACACTGTACTCTTTGGAACCCCATGTAGTTTCACCACCTCTCGGAAGAACAGCTTGGCAATGGCGGTGGCGTCATTCATTTTTCTATACGGAATAAAATGAGCCATTTTTGAGAATCGGTCCACCACTACGAAAATAGAGTCCATCAATCGTTGTGTCCTCGGTAGCCCCAACACAAAGTCCATGGAGAGATCCTCCCAAATGGTTTCGGGTATCAGGAGATGCATGCATAGTCCGACATTAGTGGCATGCCCCTTGGATGTTTGACACGTCTCACATCGCTCCATGATGTATGCCACGTCTCTCCTCATCCTAGGCCAAAAATATAAGTAGCAGTGGGTGCCTAGGAACTATGGAAACACAGGAATGAAAAGGTATGGAGCCAAGACAGGGGCAGCGCTAGAGGCGTAATGCTGCAGATACGAAATGAGCTGAGGGAGTGGAAACTTGCGAAAGAAGCCCGGATCGTACAGCGGCAGCAGCTCGCAACAGCTGCTCCGATTAAGTGGCTTCATCCGGTTGAAGGCTCACTAGCCTGTAACGTTGATGCAGGTACATTTGAGGAGGCATGATATAGTTCTATTGGTTTTATCGTCCGCGATGCTACGGGGAGGTGTATCTATGCATTCCATGGAGCTCTAGCATGATATAGTTCTATTGGTTTTATCCTGTCATGGCCGAAGCATTAGCATTGAAGGAAGTGCTCTCATGGATCAAAGGAAGCCAACTCAGGAATATAGACATTCGCACAGATTGTCTTTCCATCGTTCAAGCACTTCAGAGTCAACAATTTCACAATTCTTACTTATCAGATATTCTTTCAGTTATTTTTTCTTTATTACAAGAGGTAGGTTCAATTACAATCTCTGTTGTTAAACGCTCAGCAAACATAGCGGCCCATAGTTTAGCTCGGGCGGTTGTGTCGGAGTCTGTGCGTGGGGAGTGGGGATATCCACCTCCCTTCCTTACCGATGTTCTTTTGACCGATTCGGCCCATTAATTTAATTGATTCATTCTTTCAAAAAAAAAAAAAAACGAACAATTATGTATATATATTATATACTAATTTGGAGTATATTAATATGTGAGGTATAATTCTTCAAAAAAAAAAAAACAGAGGTATAATCACGTGATTGAATGAGTCTTTTTTTTTAATAAAAACAATTAAATTCAATTGATTCAAAGTTTTAGCTGGCCTTCTATCAAAAAATAGTAATAATAAAAGTTTTAGTTGGCCTACAAGTTATGCATTTCCTCAATTAAGTTTATCCCACATCGGAAAGTAGGAGCCAAATAAATGGAAAGTACTCCTATAAATACAGTTTCAAGACAATCAGATACAATTACCTCAAAGCAAGCGGTGGGAAGCTGTTTGTACTGTGGGTATAAAAGTATATTTGTTGAACCGGGGTCACACCGGTTACCGGTTGAACTATCGGTTTTTGGTCTGATTCTGGTTTTATTTGGTTTGTTGCAAATGCAACAAATTAGTTGAACTCGTACTGGAGTTTTGGCCGGTATTCGATTGAATCGGTTGAACCGGCTGGTCCGGTCTGAATTTTATAACATCGTCTATAACTTAAATCTTCTTCCGCATTCCATCACTCCACATATCGTGATTTTTAATTCCCCTATATTAGCACGTTCCATTCCCCATATAACTTAATTTCTATTTCCCTGTGAATTAAATTAGTTAGAATTGGTGGGATTTGTAAAATTCAAATTTAACCCTCAATTCTTCTAATTCGTATAATTAAACCCCATTTATCGCATTTTTATCCCTATTTATTATTTATTATTGCAATCACTTCAGTATATATAACCAATCTTGGTTCTTATAAAAATATAAAAAGGTTGATTTAAAGATATTATCTCGGGTCTAATAAAATTAAATAATGATTTTAAAATGTTATACCGAAAAATACACAAATACGTAGATGTATAAAAAAAGCGTAATCCAAATTAACAAACATATGTAGTTAAAATTGTAAAACAAATAAAATGGAAGTTTGACAACAAAATAGTAATTAACTATATATTATCATTGTTATCTGGAACAATGGGGATTATTATCATTCTTATTAGTTTGATTATATTTTGTTATTATTATTTATAAAATATATTTAATAACTTTGTCCAATCATCGTAGAACTAAACAATATCAATGGAATTAAATTATGTTTTCAAATGGAACAAAAAAAAAAGAAATAAATAATCATTCTCATTCTGATTCCATCCCATTTCAATTCAGTTTCCAATTCTCAATCCGAAGTTTGTACCATACACTCCTTAAATATTAAATGTTCAATCGAAAAGAAAAATAATCTCCTTAAATATTAAATGTTCAATCGAAAAGAAAAATAATTAATAACAAGAAGTAAGGAAAACATGATACCTTTCCCTATTGAATTTTGCATCAAAAATTAAAGGTTTATAGAAACTTCTTTTTCCACATTTATCTATTATTTAGTCCTTGAAGCACTCTTTTTAATTTCAATGGTAACAAAGGCCCGCTATTAATTTAAAGCATCATTTATTGGTTTAAAATAGGGTTAAGGTGTAAAAATACTTCTAACATTTTGGATCAGGAGCAATTTTACCACAACGTTTAAAATGATGCAATTTTATCCCTAACGTAGGAAGTGAAGAGCAATTTTACCCCCAACGTTGATAAATTGGGTCAATTTGAGAAATAATTCATCAAACTGTTTTCTCGGTCATAAATCTTGTCATCTACACTTCACACGTGCGTCACTTTATCAGTAACAAATCACAAACATATATTGGCATGTGAAAAAAATAATAAATAAAAAATATACTGTCTTTTATACGAATTAGGCAAAAAAAATTCAAAAAATGCACCGATTTTTTTTTCGTAGGAAAGGGAAAGAAAAAACAACAAAAACCCAACAACTAACCCGGGATTAGCCTAGGAAAGCTAACCCCCACCCAATCATCAGACAGGATCGAACAAATATTAATCTCCAATTCTATTATTAAATTACAAAAAAAATGAAATCCTTTTTTAGAACGAATTGATATGCAATTGGTGTAAAATAAGAAACAAAAATATATGTATTTTATAATAGTGTCTGGAATTGACCCATATTATCAATGTTAGGGGTAAAATTGCTCTTGGCTATAAACGTTAGGGGTAAAATAGTACCATTTTAGACATTAGGGGTAAAATTGCTCATGACCAAAACGTTATATGTATTTTTGCACCTTAACTCTTTAAAATATATTGTTTCTATTATTCTAAATTTATGATAATGGATGTGAAATAAAATCATAGAAAAAAAAAGTAAATGGAAAAATAAATTGGTGATAGTGATGAAATAAAAGATATTAATTAATATCATTCCAGTCAACTCTTAGCAAAAAATACTTAAAACAAATACCACAGTACTAAGTTTTTTTTTATTAATGATATTATTTTAAGGTTGAACCTATTTTTTCTTCTTTCCTTTTAAATATTTTTGCAGTTCGGCAGCTTTTTGAGTGGCCTCCATTGCCTTCCTTTGAGCACCTTTTCTCTCTAGGTCTCTCTTTTTCTGCATAAATGAAATTCCAATGTAAATTTACTTTAGAATAAAACCAACACACAATAACTAAACACAAACACAACATAGAATTTAGGATGGTATAATATTAAATTAATTTATAGTATTTGAGTTTCAATCCAATCCAACCCACTATTATGGGTTGGTTATTAAAACCAACACAACCTAGTAAATACTCAATTAAAATAAGTAGAATTGGGTTGCTTTTCAATTCAAATATTTCTATGTTTTTTCCTTCTTTAGTTTTCAATTTGAAAATAATTTTATTATAAAATATTATTTTAATTGACGTAATAAATTAAGAAAAAATTAGAAAAAAAAATCTTGTAATTTAGGTCTCGTTTCTTATCTGACCAAACTAACCCATGTGATAAACATGTTGGGTACCGAGTTAGTCAGCCCATGTAATAAATAATAGACTTGTTTAATCAATTTAACAATTTGTGAAAAAAATTAAAAAGGGAAAAAAAAGAGAAGTACTGAAAATGAAAGAAAAACGTGAAAAATGGTAAATACATAAAAAAAAATGAAACAACAAGTGAAAAATGAAAAGAATGTGAAAAACAGATTAAAAGATAAAACAGAAAAAGGTGAAATATGTGAAAAAGTGAAAAAGTGAAAGAACGAGATAAATATGAAAATTGAGAAAACTTGAAAATGGAAAAGTGAAAAATGAAAAAAAAAATAAAAAATAAAAAATGTGAAAAAAGACGTGTTCCTATTTTTCTTGTAGTCCTATTTTTTTATTTTTGCAGTTCACGTTTTCCTTTTTTTATTTTTTAAATTTTCCTCATTTTTATATAATCTTAGAATTATAAGATTTCTTGATGTAATGTCCATAATCAAATCCGCTCACCTGGCAAATTTCTCGATGAAATGACCCTTGAGTCACAAATAGATTCATTGAATTATTGCAGATATTGCACTTATAAGAACCCTCTTCACTTTGTTTTTTTTTTACCATTATTTTTTGTCATTTTTGCTGAGTGATTTTGGAAGAATGACTTCTAGCTAGTTTTTTCTTAATATATAATGAATGACAACCTTATATTTATCCTAAAAATGAATTTTAATTACTTGTAACGGTTTGTGACAAAAGTCAAATATACACATGTAAGGAAATTGATTATAAGGTTTACCTATTAATATGAAATTCAAATTCAAATTTGAATTTGAATGTATTGCTTTTTAAGTCAAATTTGAAGCAGTAAGAAAAGTGATTATAAGATTTACCAATTAATATGAAATTCAAATTCAAATTTGAATGTATTGTTTTTCTTTTTGTTGGAGTTATTCTATGGTTACTTTGTTTAAAATAGTGTGACCGTTTTTTTTATCTTAAATAACCAATAGTAATATAATATGTATCAAATCAAAATAATGATAATAAATGTAACTCCTGCACCATAATTACAATTTCATTTATCTATAGTCACCATTCTATTCTTAAATCTCCAATTCTCGATGCCATAACATCAAACCTATATTGTTATCATTGATTTCATTCAACAGTACCAACGAAATCATCCAAAGTCTTAGCTAGTTTATTCTTTATTTATCTATAGTTACCATTCTATTCTTAAATCTCCAATTCTCGATGCCATAACATCAAACCTATGTTATTATCACCGATTTCATTCAACAATACCAACGAAATCATCTAAAGTCTTAGCTAGTTTATTCTTCATTTGAAAATAGCTACACTTGAATTTCTAGTAAAATAATAACATTTGCCTTTATCTATCTAATTTATTCTATCAATTTGGGTTGGACTTGATAGCGTATTATTATGGATGAGTTACATAAAAGTCAAGAGTGACTTAAATTATTACAAGTTTAGCATACATAGAATTTTTTTTCTAATTATGTCAAATTTATATATTTTCAAATGCAATTTATCAGTACGGACAATTTTTTAGAAAAAAAGAAAATGAACTGTTTTTAAATTATTTTTTTGAATTGGTAACCATTATTTTACAAAAGAAAAAGAGTTTTCATCTAATAGATAACATTAAAAAAGGAAATGAATTTATTGTAAATATTTGTTGAATTATGTAATTCTATGTAAATTTCTCCATTTGATTTGCATGAGTTTGGTCCAATTGATCACAGTTCCGATAAAATTGAACCGGTGAAAAATTTGGGCCTGAAGACCCAGTCAACCAATAATTTAGCAACGGAGCTGGCTCTTCAACGCGTGGAGACAAACCACGGCGCCGTCCACCGACCAACCTTTTTACAACCACTTGTTTTCCTTTAAGACGCTAAGGACAAATCATTGTTGTTGTTAGTTACCGTTAGGGTGAGTAAAACCAAAACCAAAAAACGAAAACCGAAAAAACCGAACCAAAAAACTGGAACCGAACCAAATCAGATTGCAATTTGGTTCGGTTTGGTTCTCATTTTTATGCAGTTTTGGTTTTTCGTTCGGTTCGGGTATAAACTGAAAAAACCTAAAAACCAAATTAGAGTATTATTTAGATATTAAAATAAACCTAGCAGTAGCTATATAAAAATTGAATTAAAGTATTATTAGAATTACCCATTAGAGTATTATTAGACGGTCTGTAATTAATGTACTAACGATACAATTCCTATTAATATACACTAATAGTATAATAAACAGGAAACATTATCCTACTAACAGCAATACGGTTCCTATTAATACACTAATATAGAGATATATAATTACTAATTTAGACCATAGCTCATCACCCTCTGACTCTATTATTTAGAGTATGATTTAAGATGTAGGAGTATAATTTATAAAGAAAAAAAAGAAAAGTTTCAGCAACAAACATCATAAAAGAGAAGTTTTATAAATATTAATATCTGATATTTTATATAACTTATAAACCTAAAAAAAATCCAGCAACAAAACATTATAAAAAAAAAGTTTCATAAATATTAATATTTGATTATAAACAAAGTAAACGGATAATAATATAAAACATTATAGAATTAAGAATAAAATTCCAAGGGACATTATTAATTATCTATAATTTGGTTTGGAATAGAACCAAACCGAAATAGTTTGGTTCGGTTTGAACCAAACCAAATTATAATTTGGTTCGGTTTAGTTTACAAAAATTACTCTTGTTTGATTCGGTTTTATTTGATTCGGTTTGGTTTTTGAACCGAACCGGACCATGCTCACCCGTAATTACCGTTAAACGAACGAACATTACCAGCGCATTTTCACTTGAACCTTCTCTTTTTAAAATATTGATATGACTCTATAAATACGACTCTTGTCCTCTTCCAAAACATTTCATCCTCTGTTTTCTTGTGCCAATCAAAGAAAACAGAGCCATGCCCTTTATTTTCTTAACTGAAATTCAATTTGAAGCCATGGCCCAAATTACCATCTCCAAGGCATTCTCACTTCTTCTTATCGTCGCTGCTTTGGCGGCTGTTTCTGCCTAGGAAGCTCCCGCACCGGCACTTGGATTGCACGCCGGAGCTGGGTCTTCTTGCCCATTTCTGGTGCTGTTCTTGGGGTTTCTATGGTGGTTTTTCTTTTGGGTCTGTTGAAGCATTAGAATTTATTTTATTGATTTTTTAATTATTATATTGGGTTGTCTGATAAATTTTGGGATGTGAAATTCATTCATTATTTGTTCTTGGGGTTATCCCCATTATATTTATATATACATTCTCAATAAAAATTATTCTTGTTATTTACTAGTATAGTATTGAGTTTAATCTTGTTAATTATATTCTGATGATTTTAATTAGTGATATGATAACTTGCTGGATCCGATTAGATGATCTCCACCGTAGTTACCTGCAAAACAGAACCGGAGACAGGATCTCCGGGAAAACTCTCCGACGATCAAGTCAGTTTTTGTAGGAGGGTTGGTAAATTGATAATAGTATTGCCGGAAAAATATGAACGTACCTCCCCCTCTGGCCTTATGGCTTTTTATAAGTGTTCTGAAGTAACCGCCGAGGGCGGTTAGTCCTTCTAGGCCACGTCCCTTACGTGGCAACAAACGTGTTTGAGTGGGAGTTTTAATGCTCCGTTTAGGATGTCGGGGTGGTTATTCGCTTTATCCGCTTCCTTTATTCGGAGCCCGTTTGATCTTGGACCATGGGTCTAAGTGTAGATTGGGCCCGTGTTTATGATTCGGCCCGTTTTGGCTTCGCGGATCATCACATGCCTCCCCTTTAGTTTGGCAAGAGCCCTTTAGGGTCTTTTCACATGTTATAGGGGACTCTTCGTCTTTGTCTGGATATTCGAAAGTTGTTCTTTCAAAATTCGAAAGTTGTTCTTTCCTTCCCCTGTCATTTCTTCTCCGGCGTCAACCCCTTAGTGTTCGTTCTTCTCTGTATTCTTTCCCACATGTAAGTTTTCCTTTCCGTTACTTGTAATTCGTTCGGCTCTTTACTTCTGTTCATTTTTCTTCATCAATATGTCGAACCTTGACCTCGATTTCGCACCGTTCAACGAAAATTACGTCCGCGAGGTGTCTCATGAGGTCGATGAGATGGTTGATGAAGCTTCAACCAGCTCTCTTGGGTCTGATTCCCATCCAGCCGACTTCCTCCACCTAGCGAATACAACCGATGAGGGTCTAGGTTTTGACCCTAAGAAGTTGATTCCGCCACCTGTCCCAACCCCCCGTTTATTACCGAAGAAGGACCGGTCAGGAAGCCTAGTTTGTCGCGAGACAATTGATGATTTGCGGGAGCAGTATCCTTGGCTTCAAGGTCTCGAGACCATCATTCCCGGGGAGGATAGAGGACCGGGCGACTACCCAAAGGGGTATTTCACCATTTTCGTCGCCCAGATTATCTGCGGTTTCACGTATCCGCTGGCGGATGAGATTGCTGCCGTCCTGGGCGGTTACGGAATCGCACCCGGTCAATTGCATCCCAATGGGTGGGCCGACTTAACTCTGGATAAATTTCTGGCGAATTGTTTGGAGGTTCCCTTCTCGCTCAAAATTTTCTCCAAGCTTCATCATTTCAAGAGTTCGGCGGGGTATTTCACTTTCATCCGTCAGAGAGGTTACTATGGTTTCGACGAGAAGCTGAACAAGATCCGTGAGTGGGACCGATCTTACTTCTTTATCAAGTTTAATGAAGGGAATCCAAACTTTCTTCGCTGCTGGGGCCGGCCCAATGTAAAGAGTTTGAACTTCGGTTACCCCAGTGAGGAAGAATCCGCTGTTATAAAGTTCTTGAAGAGTACGCCTCCTTTTGTATGGACGTATGATCAGGCCTTCCACATGCTAAGAAGTCGAGTGGTGATTGCCTACCGCGAGGGAGATCGCGTTGTCTATATCCCTTATCGCGTTTTTGTTCAAGGTACTTTTCTTTTTTTTTTTCATTTCCAAGTTGATGATTTCTTTTAACCCTTTGCAGGGGTGATCCTTTATCTCAACTCGCTGCAGATCGGGAGGCGAAAGCTCTAGCAAGAAAGAAGAAGCGGATGGAGGGAACAACTTCTGTTGTAGGGGCGAATTCTCCTGTGGGGACGGCTCCTTCTGTTGAGGCGGCTTCCCTTCCAATCGCTTTCGTTTCACAAGGTCCCACTTCTGTTTCTGAGGACCTTCCTTTAACTAGGAAGCGAAAGAATAATGCAGATACGGAGTCTTCTCGTCCCAGGAAGAAAAACACATCTGTATCTCCTACTGTTGGCGGTACACCCATATCTGCTTCATCAAAAGGAAAGAGCAGTACACCAATTCACGAGGTATCTTGATTTATTGTAATGTTTATTGTTCTTTATAAGCTATCTGCTGTTCTTCTGATCTCTTTCCTTATGCGTTCGCAGCCTATTCCCGATATTAGCGGATGGTGGACTAGGACCTTTGGCATGGCCGTGAGTTTCTCCTGTAAGGACATTGTTTCTTCCATATGCAATGTCCTCGGGCGACTCCCCTCGGCTTCCCGCGTGCGAGAACAAGTACCACTTCCTACTGCTATGGAGGGGATCGAGAAGCGCACCATAGAGGTATATTGTTGTTTTGGGGCTAGGAGCTTGTCATTCCTTTTCAAGGATTTTGTGTCCATAGTAATCGTATGTTTTTATTCGCCCTTTTTATTCGCGAGCCGTCTTATATGCAGATTATCAATTTCGCGGAGGGCGCTCTCCGAAGGGATGCTGAACGAGCCAAAGAGTTGGAGAACTTTGGTACTGAATTGGCGACTCAGAAGTCGCTTTATGATGATGTCCAAGGGAAGGTAAAGGCTCTTGAAGGCGCTTGTCAGAAGGCTATGAGCGAGAAGGAGGAAGCTCTCAAATCCCTCCAGGCTAAGTCCGACGAGCTGCAAAAGGTCCTTGATGATCTAAATTCATCCAAGGAGGCTCTGGAGATGAAAAAGAAGAGGGCTGAGGAGATTCTAGCTGAAGATAGTGCTCGCATCTATTGGTATGGGGAGCGAATTCATGCCGCTTATGAGCATGGACATCCAGATCGAATACTTAACCGCCCCAAGGTTCCCATCCCTGAAAAGGATTTAACTGAGAAATGGGATAAGCTGGAAGCTGAGGATGCTGATATGGATGAGGTACTCCTCTTAGATTGGCAGAGTTTTCAGGCCTCTCCAATTAGCTGCGAGATCCCTAATCAGAACGCGGAAGAAGAGGTACCACAAGGCGTTTCTCAGTCTGAGCAAGAGGTACCTCTCTCTGAAGCGGTTACTGATTCGAGGGTTGAGGATTCGCTTGAAGCAAATCCGCCCACTGGAGGAGATGAGGGAGCCACTGAAGGCGAGGAGGGCAATAGGGGTGAAGGAGAGGAAGCTGTAGCGTAGTTTGATTTATATTTTGAACTGTTGTATGTAACAAACTGCCCGTATATATTAATTTTCTTTTACTTGCCGCTTTACCTACATGTGCGATTGTCGTTTTATTCCTTGTTGCCCTTTATTTTCATATGTTACCCTTGTCTTTTGCCGACTTCATCCTTGTAATTCTTTGTAGTTAGTTTCGTTTTCGCTAGGGTGGCCAGACCCTTTTTGCAATTTTTTGAGTACTCGTTTATTCGCTTAATTTTATGCCTTATCTTATGATTTTTCTTTCGAAAATAATCATAAGGTTAATCATAAGGTTTTGCGAGTGATGCGTAATTATGCATCCGCCTTTCTTTAATAGGCAACACATTTATGTGTTTTTGTGATCATGTTGAAAAGGATCCGCCTTCGGACGTAGTATATTGAATAAATGTAATAATTGAATACCTTTATTGATAAAGAAAAAAGGCTTCTTATTACATGGGTACATAAACTGCGTGGGATCAAAGCCTCATTAAAACCTTTTATCAGAAAACCCAGTGGGAAAAACTCATAAAAGGAAAAAGAGTACTCGTCATTTCCTTGAACTACTCGGCCTGTTTATATAGGCGTAGATTCTCTAGATTCCAGGTGCGCGGGAGCTTTTTGCCGCTCATTTCTTCTATTTCAAAAGTTGATGGTCCTAGCTTCTTGGATACTTTGTATGGTCCGATCCAGTTGACACCTAATTTGCCTTTGCCTTCTCTGGATTGTATTTTATCCGCTTTTTTCAAGACCAAGTCGTTCTCGTTGATTATCACTTTTCGTACCCTTCTGTCATGATATTTCTTGATTCTATTGCGGTACACTGCCATTTGCATGTAAGCTTTTTCCCTTCGTTCTTCAACAGAATCCAATGCATCCCTAATATTGATAGGATTTTGTGTGTCGCAATAATAAATTATCCGATCTGTAGGCGACTTGATTTCAACAGGCAGGACCGCTTCGGCTCCATAAACCAGCGAGAAAGGTGTTTCGCCCGTTGCTGCTTTTACAGAAGTTCTGTATGCCCATAGCATATGGGGTATCTCATCCGCCCAACCTGTTTTTTTATCACCTAGCCGCTTCTTGATTTCCTGAATCATGGCCCTGTTGGTAACCTCTGTCATACCATTCGATTGAGGATGATTTACAGAAGAAAAAGGATTCTTGATTCCCATGCTTTCGCAGTATGTTTTGAATTTGACACAGTTGAACTGGGTGCCATTGTCGGTTATAAGCTTTTGTGGGATTCCAAATCGCATGATAATGTTCTCTCGTAAGAACTCGATCATTCGCTCAGGTGTTTGAGCGGTTACTGCCTCTGCTTCTACCCATTTGCTGAAGTGGTCAACTGCGACTATCAAGTACTTCCTTTTCTTTGTTGTTTCTGGGAATGGGCCCACTATATCGATTCCCCATGTTGCGAATGGCCATGCCGTCATTATAGTGATTTGTTCGGCTCCGGGAACATGCTTTTCATTCGCATGGATTTGACAGCTGCGACATTCCGCAACCATCTTCCGGGAATCATCCACCACCTTGGGCCAGTAATATCCCATCAACTTAACCTTTCTTGCCAACGCCGCCGAGGCTTCATGTGCGTCACAAATTCCTTCATGTAGTTCTCGCAGCACGTAGTCTCCTTCATTGCGGCTAATGCATTTCAACCATGGACATGTATACGATTTCCGATACAAAGTTCCATCTCGAATTGAGTATCTCGCTGACTGCCCAATTAGCTTTCTGGCTAAGCTTTTATCAACCGGCAAATCTCCCTGTTCCAAATATTGGCGAATGGGCATCCGCCAATCTTCATCATCTACCAGTTCTTCGATGACCATAATCTGATCGACTTCGAACGCTGGTGCCGATCTTATCTCCAAATCGCATGCTTTTTGACTCCATGGTTCTCTACTCGCCGCTGCTTTTGCCAATTCGTCAGCCTTTGTGTTTTGGCCCCGCGGAACATGCACCATTTCCCAAACGACTCCCTTGCGTGTTAACTCCTGCGTCAATCTGCCGACCTCTTTATGGTATTTTACTAGATCCTCCTGTTTCACCAGATAATTTTTTGTGATCTGATTTATCATGAGTTTAGAATCGCTGTAGATTACCACTCTTTCTGGCGTAAGTTCATTAAGCAACTTCAATCCGCATATCATTGCCTCATACTCTGCGGCGTTATTGGTAGTTTCGAAAGTTAACTTTGCCGCATAGTACAGGCGAATAACCTCCGGGCCTTTGATGACGACTCCCAGTCCAGCTCCATCTGTGGATAATGCCCCATCTGTGAACATGCTCCACTCTTCTTTTTGTGCCTTTGGACATTCGTCATCATCCCACGTGAACTTATTCACGAAATCGGCGAGTACTTGAATCTTTAGTGCTGGTCTTCCTTCATAGCGAATATCGAATTCTCCTAAGCGAATTGACCATTCCATCAATCGGTCGGATGCGTCAGGTTTCTGCAGTACCTTTCACATTGGAATACCAGTTCTCACAATGATAGTATGCGCCTGAAAATATGGTTTTAATCTAGCCGCCGTGGTTATCACCGCGAGGGCCATTTTGTCTAACTTCGAATACCGGAGTTCTGCATCCTTCAAGACTTTGCTCACATAGTACACTGGATATTGTTGTCCTTCTTCTTCTCGCACCATCACAGTGCATATCGCCATACTGGTGACGGATACATAAAGAAATAAATCTTCTCCATCCTCCGGCCTGCTCATTAAGGGCGGATAACATAGTAATCATTTTATATCCTCAAATGCCTCTTGACAATCCGGCGTCCATTCAAAGGACTTAGATTTTTTGATGGCATTGTAGAAAGGTAGACATCTCCTAGCTGAGCATGATATGAATCGCCCTAATGCCACCAACCGCCCATTCAGTCTCTGTACTTCTCTTACGTTCCTCGGTGTTTTCATCTCCATCACCGCTTTTACTTTCTCCGGATTCGCCTCAACTCCCTTGCCGCTAACAATGAAACCCAGGAATTTTCCTGCTCTTGCTCCAAACGTGCATTTTTCTGGGTTCAATTTGAGGCCATATTTGATTAGCACTTCCAGGATTTCTTTAATATCCTGCGGGTGGTCTTGCATCTTCTTGCTTTTAATGATCATATCATCTACGTAGATCGAGAAGTTCTCGCCTGACTTGTCTGAAAATATCTTGTTCATCATCCGCTAATATGTTGCTCTCGCGTTTTTCAGTCCAAAGGGCATCACCTTGAAGCAATAAGTTGCCTGATGAGTTATAAATGATGTCTTGATTTCATCCGCCTTCTCCATGGGTATCTGATGGTAACTGGATTTCACGTCGGTGAACGATAAAGCTTCAAATCCTGCCATCCCATCTACCAATATATCAATGTTAGGTAGTGGAAACATATCCTTCGGACAAGCTTTATTCAGATCTTTGAAGTCGACGCACATTCGGTATGTTCCATTTGGCTTTTTGACTAGCACCACATTGGCTAGCCACTCCGGATAGGTGACTTCTCGAATTGCATCTGATTTTAGCAAATCCGCCACAGCTTTTTCAATCGCCTTCTGCCTCTCTGGAGCGTGTCCTCTCTTTTTTTGTCGCACTGGGGTTGCACCTTTGTCCACATTCAAACGATGGGTTGTTATGTCTGGACTTATTCCTTTCAGCACTTCATTTGGAGCTGCGAATGCCGACTCGCATTGGATCAACACCTCGGTAATGGCTTTCTTCGTTGCTTCTGGGAGTCCTGCCGCTATTCATACGTTCTTGTCATTTGAGATGGCGAATAGTTCCGTTTCTCCCAACGCTTCCGCCGACAACTTCTCATCAACTTTATCCTCTTCATCTGGTCTTGGTTCAAGTGACAATGTATAGGCTTGTTGAGATACAAGTTGATCACCTTCCACTATGACTCGCCCTTGGTGTGTTGGCAAATGTAACGTCAAATGCTTCATTAAGATGAGCGATTCCGTTTCCGATAGGAACGGACGCCCCAGCACCACCTGTCCACTTGTTTGAGATGATTGACCTCCAAAACCAGTTACATCCATGAACGTATGTTCCACTCGTTCGTCATTAATTCCCAGCTTGTTGAATGCAGTCCGAGTAATAACATTATAAGAACTACCTGTATCAATAAGGACCCGCTTAACGTCCCATCCTTCTACGGCCATTGTAATCACCAAAGCATCCGCATGTGGCTCCATGATTCGCGCAAATAAGTAATTGAGGGCATCCCCCCTATGTGTGTTGCTTTTTCGCTGTTCACGGCGAGCCCTTTTTGTTGGAGGCTCATAGATCCCGCCTCCTATCACGTTTATCACCCATTTTTTCTGCTTTTTTTCTGGCCTTGCATCCACTTCATGCGGGAGCGTTGTTTTCTCGTCACTCGCCTCTTTTCTTACGAATTGACTCAATTTGCCTCTCTCGATCAGCTTTTCAATCTCCTTCTTCAATTCATAGCAATCGTTTGTGTCGTGACCATTCAATCTGTGGAACCTGCAATATTTGTTAGGATATCTCCCCAAATTGGTTCGTCCCTTGGTCTCAGGAAACTGCACATCCTTTTTCAGGGGGCTTTTCTCAATCCAAAGTAGCACCTCATGACGAGTCGTGTTCAATGGTGTTTGGTATCCCCCCCCCCTTGAAAGGAACGATTGCCCTTTCGAACAAAATTATCCTTGTAATGTGTTTGGTTTTGATGCCGTCGACCATCTGAAGTGTATCTAGTCGCCTCCCGTTCTCGCCTTGTTTGAGCTCTATGCTCCCTGTTAACGTCGTCCACTTCCATGAATTCTTTTGCTATCTTCATGAGTTCAGCCACGGTGCGTGGCTTGTTCCGGATGATTTCCTCCCGCATGCTCCAATCCGTGGTTCCATCCGCCATGATATTGCGAATGCTCACTATATCCGGGTTCTGTAACCGCACCAGAATATCATTAAATGCGACAATAAATTCCCTTAGGGAATTATAATTTCTCTGTTTGATCTCCTTCAGCTGCCTATCCGTCACATCCGCTGCTTTACAGCCCACGAACTTTGCACAGAAATCACGACTGTATTGATTCCAGTTGTGAATGGATTCAGTAGGTAAAGACCGAAACCAATCAGATGCCGCTCCGCCCAAAGTGGTCGAGAATAATCTGCAAATTATGCTTTCACTCGCTCCTGCAACATCCATTAATTCTCTATAGTTCCTTACATGTGCTTCAAGATCAGAATTTGGGTCCCCATAGTATTTAGGTATCGCCGGCGCTTTTATCCTGTGATCTGGAATAAATTCCCGCAACGATGGAGCGAAGGGCGAATCGCTCTGCACCTCTGCTCTCGCCCTAGGTGTGTACCCCATTCGCTCCATCATACTCCGCAGTTGATCTTCCAATTCAATATGGGGTATTCGCCGATCCTCTTCCATCCGCTGCTGGTGAACTCTAGGTGGCATCCACCCGCCAATTGGTGTTGAAAGTTGTTCCCGCCGTGGTTCTAGCCGCCGTCCAGTTATAGGATCAAAGTTCCAAGTGTGCTCCTGTCCAGACGTATTCGCCCCAGACGTCATCAACTCTGAATATCCATGAACAAAGGGCTCCGTTTGTCGTAGCGGAAGGATTCCTGGCCTTCCCGACATCGGTTGGGATGTTTGCCAGGTCGGATGGATCGTCATACTAGGATTGTGATACGAGTAGTTGCCTGGGTGGCTGTGTGGGTTCATGCGACTACTCTGACCTATCTGATTTGGCTCTCGAGATGGCTGCGGAAGCGCAGATATGGTGGCAGTTGTCGATGGTTGTGTGGAGATGACAACAGGTTGTTGAGGAGCAGCCGCCACGGCGGTATTGTGATCAGCGATTGCAGTTAGCAAACTAATCATTCGATCCCCCGCCGCTTGGCTCATATTTGAAGCCAAGACTTGTCCTGCCATTTGGACGAAATCGCTATTGGACATCTCCATCTCAGTTTGCACTTGGACTTCCAATAATGGACTCAATTGTCCCGAAGGGTTCGTCGAGCTAGGCACCATAGGTTGTGTACTCGCAGGCTGCGAATTCGCAATCCATGGACCCCTTGAGTTCATACTAGTTGATCTGGTTGTAACGCCGGTCGTTCGTGATGGTTCTGACATGTTCTTTGTGTACCTTTAACCAAATGTTGGTAAAAAAGGTCCACCTTCACCGCACCAATGATAACTTGCTGGATCCGATTAGATGATCTCCACCGTAGTTACCTGCAAAACAGAACCGGAGACAGGATCTCCGAGAAAACTCTCCGACGATCAAGTCAGTTTTTGTAGGAGGGTTGGTAAATTGATAATAGTATTGCCGGATTGTGATGATCCGCGAAGCCAAAACGGGCCGAATCATAAACACAGGCCCAATCTACACTTAGACCCATGGTCCAAGATCAAACGGGCTCCGAATAAAGGAAGCGGATAAAGCGAATAACCACCCCGACATCCTAAACGGAGCATTAAAACTCCCACTCAAACACGTTTGTTGCCACGTAAGGGACGTGGCCTAGAAGGAGTAACCGCCCTCGGCGGTTACTTCAGAACACTTATAAAAAGCCATAAGGCCAGAGGGGGAGGTACGTTCATATTTTTCCGGCAATACTATTATCAATTTACCAACCCTCCTACAAAAACTGACTTGATCGTCGGAGAGTTTTCCCGGAGACCCTGTCTCCGGTTCTGTTTTGCAGGTAACTACGGTGGAGATCATCTAATCGGATCCAGCAAGTTATCATGATAAGTACCTAATCTTGAAAATACTATCAAGGCTAAGCCTAATAATAACAAGTCGATTTTGAAATACCTAAACGTATTAGAGAACAGAAGATGAAGATCCAATAAATTGAGATATCTTATTCATAAAAGAAAATGATGGAATGAACATAAAAAAAAATACTTATGATACTAATCTCTAGCTCTACATACTTGTAAAATAAAAATAAAAAACAGAATTACATTCTTCACCATTGAATTGTTTGGTTAGAAGAAGGTGTGAGAAGGAATGGCATGGTCTTGATCCATGTACAGTTGGACCTTTCCTTTACATGCTGGTTGCAAGGATTAGGACTCGAATAATCAGCAAGAAAAGAGATGTACTTTCTTGTAGCAAGACGATAAGGAAGTAAACAATTGTCATTCAGAATTTTGGGAAAATAAACCTTATTACTTGCTGCCTTTACAGGTGCTATTTTGAGAAAAGATGATGTTTTACTAACAAATAGCATTTTGTTGGCTAAATTAGTAGAGATATCGATCCATACTCGCCTTGATTCATTCCTTCTAGCAATGCTTATCTTTCGCTCTTCCTGTGAAACTATTACACTAAACAATTGCAATCCATCAGTCGCCAAGAACTTTGCATTTTTAGTATCAACCAACAAAGGAAAATGTGTAGGAAGAAACTCCATCTTCTTATTCTTGACATTAAATACTGCTACTTTGTTTTGATATCCAATAGCATAACAACGATCCCTACAAAGCACCAGATGAGAAAACGCGCTATAACATTTTGTTGGAAGGGGACCATACAAGTTCCATTGTTGTTCACCGCGTTTAATAAGCCTGAAACTTAGGAACTCAATCCCAATCACATAACAATCTGAACTAGTTGGAGGGGATGAGAAACACATTGTGTCGAAACCATATTCATAAGGGGGAAGCTCTATCTTTTCTCTACTGAATGGATTGAAGAAAAAAAATGTATAAAAACCATCCTTATTGGTAGACACCCGACGTAATAGTAACCAACCAAATTTTGAGAATTCAATTAGTGAATCAGCTAACTCTGGGAAATCTATGGTGAAAGTATGATTAGGATGGTAAAATGTACATGTACTCCCGTGTATCCCTTGTAATGTAATTAAGCATGGATATTCTGGAGGAAGTGCATTTATTGGAGGATCACGTAGAGATTTTCTAATAAGACTAGCTGTATGATTAACATCCATTAATTTATTCCAAGATTTGCACACACTTCGAACGATAGAAACAGCACCAACATCTCTACTGAACAGATGTAAACTTATCTCACTTAACAATTCCGGCAGAAGTTCAGACCCTGGAGACGGTGTCTCCTCCTCCTCCTCTTCTTTTTTTGCTTGCTTTGGATTTCTTCGGCCATCTTAATTACAATCTGTAAAAAAACGGATTCTCTATTCTGCTCCTCCAAATCTTACCGCACCTTCTCTTGCTCTCTATTCAATCCGCCGCTACAAACTGATTCTTTCCTCTTCTCCGTTTTCTCTATATATATAAGTACGAATGGAAGTAATCCTAATACTAATAGTGTTGGAGAGAAAAGAAGAACATAAGAAGTGAAAGAAAAATAAGAGTAAGCTTTTCTTAATTTTATTTCTTTTTAATTTATACTTCTTCACTTTTAGGTTATACAAGATAACTATTTATAGTACGTGAAATGTAACTATTACAAATCTAATAAATAAACTTAATGACTATTAATGACTAATTAAAAATTTAACTTAACATCACATAACTTCTTATAAGTTATTCTAAAACAACTTAAGTAACTCTAATAGTTACAAGTTAATTTATTTTGCTAACAATTAAAATAAAATAAAGACTATTAATTATAAATTTATTATTTCAACAAATAGGACTCATTTAACCTTCCTAATAAGAAAAGGAATAAGTATATGTGTATTTAAATAATCTTTTCAGTAGGGTTAATCCTCACATACTCAATTGCCTTGTCTGCTTCTATTTGCTCCTCTCTTCGGGTAATAATCTCCTCTCTTTCGTTCTTTCGGTTGTCTCTGAGATTTCCTTATTATCTAAATGAAAACATTAAAAGATGGAAGTGGTGAATTATATCCTTGTATTGTAATTCAAGATGCTATAGACAGACGAAAATTAGCATATTACGACGTAGCATCTAAAAAATATTCTAAAAAAATGATTTGGGAGATTGAAAATAAGGAATTATGTTGTTGTTGTTATGGGTGGTTTATTGTACAAGATGGTACATGGAGGAATTATTATCTATTTAATCCAATAAGTTTAGAAATGATAGAGCTTCCAGATGGATTACCAAAAGATGATAGATTAAAGAGCTATATAGTTTTACCCCCAACAGATCCGAATTGCCATATCTTATTTTTCGATGAGAAAAGCAAAACTCTATTCTCTTGCAAACTAAAAGGCATGGAATTCATAAAGCAAGAGATAGAGAATGTTATATCATTGACTGTTGTTGATGGAAAGGGGTATGCTAGTTTGGTGGATGACAATCACCAAGGTTATCATGCTGACTTTACCTTTGAATCGGAGGAGAGATTTGAAATTGAGTTTGAACGGTTAATAGTAGACAAGTCATTACATGATCATTTGATGGATCACAGTCATATTTGCTGCGGTGTCCGTTATAAAGAATATCTAGTTGAATTAGATGGTGAGTTGTTATCAGTAAATGTATTGGATTCATGGGCTGAAGAAACATATAATATTATGATAGTCAAGTTTGATTTTGAAAAGAGGGAATGGATTAAAGTAAATGAGATTGGTGATTGGACAATATTTATCTCCTCAAATATAGCTATTGCTTACAATGCAAAACAAGATTCAGAGATCCAGAAAAATTCAATTTACTTCTTCAAGCAAAACGAAAGGATATGTCATGTCTTCGATATAATAGACTTTAGTTTTTCCAAGTTTATACCGTGTCAAACTGCATCTCAAAATTCAACATTTCATTGGATCTTAACGGACATCAACAATCCAATTTAAGTTAATAATAGGCTTTTGGAGGATTCCATGTGTGTGTGTTTTTTTTTAATTTCTTTTTTTCTTTCTTTGAGTCAATAATAAGATTTATTTTCTTAATTTTCTTTCTTCAATATAATAGATTGCTGTTTCACTTTTCTCTCATTTTTCTTAATTTAAATATTTCCAACCTATGTAATTCAATATTATTAAATTCAAAGTATATAGAACTGCACATAGAATTTCTATACCATATAATAATAGATATATAATATTTCAAAATTAACCTATATTATTTATTTATATGTGCAATTTATATTAAACAAAGGAAGATTACATTATTAAACTGAAAGAAAAACCTATATTATTTAATTTTAATAACATGAAATTTCATGAAAAGTTTTTTTTCTAAGATTTTCATGAACAATGATTGGCATTTATTGATAATATAATAAATCGTAATTTTTTTTAATGATTCTACCATATTAAATTATACAGTTTCAAAATTCAACATTCAATGTATTATGTAATCTATTTAATATATATTTAAACGCTTTTAAAGGGTTACATTTGTGTTTTTTTTCTAATTTCTTTCATTTTCTTTCTTTAGTCAAAATAAGATTTATTTTCAATTGTGTTGTTTCACTTTTCTTTCATTTTTCTTAATAAATTTCATAAAACAAGTAAAATAACTAATTTTTTTAAAATAAAAATAAAAAAACCCATCAATTTCATATCTAATCAAAATAAGGTTTAAAGCGTATTCAGAAAAAGAGCAGCACATTAACATTAAGTACATTCTCTAAAAAACATTGGAAATACTAAAGCTAACAAATGCATTAGGAGTAAAAAAATTTATCCTAATTTATATTTTACTACCTAAATTTCATTTTGTCATAAGACTATATATGAAGTAATAATGATTAGACAATTTAGTACACTTTACCGGTCAATACCGATGAGCCCGCCTGTCCGGCCCGAGCCCAGGCCCATTTAGCCGGGCCTGGACACATAAAATTAGTGTCAAGTCCGGCCCGGTCCGGTCCAAGCTCGATTAAGTCCGCCTAGTAAATGGGCGGGCCTGGGCTATGTAAATACCCGACGGGCTTGGCCCGGCTCGGCCTGTTTTATATATATATAATCCATAAAAACCCTACATATATAAATTTATAGATAATTAAGGTTGTTTTTTTTATAGGATTTGATTATAAGATAAGGTTGAAATTTAGTGGTTTAGGCTTAAGTGGAGGTAGTCATTGTCATTTATTGAATTGTAACTTGTAAGTAGAAATAGAAACTAAGGTCATATATGATTGTTAGTTTTTCAGCTAAATAAGTAGTATTGAAGGAGAAATAATTATGCAGATTTGTTTTCTTTTATTGTTGGTACTATTCACTCGTGCATTCAGAGAAGTAAAAGTAAATTGTGAAATTTTTGTAATTAGGTTCATATTGGAATAAAGATACATTTTGACACAAAAAAAATAATCAGTATTTTTCTAAGACTTATTAACTATTATGTTTATTATTATTTATTAAAAAAAGTTAGTATTTTATTTTAATTGATTTTTTTAATATAGATATGGGCTTGGGCGGGCGGGCTTGGGATTCATTTTTTAGGCCTGAGCCCGTCCGAGCCCGACTATATTAGTGAGGGCTTGGGCTGGGCTTGGACTTATCAGATTTGATCACAAGCCCGACATGTCCGGCCCATACCGAGGTTTACACTCAACTAATATAAACATACAATACTATCATTTAATTAAAAGCAAAATACTACCTTTAAATATTTTTATGTTCCAAATTTTAATTCTCTCTCCAAACCTAACCTAACATTCTGAAGCTGAAGATAATTTGCCCTAATAGAGAGCACTTGATTGAGTGTTTGGTGAGATGACAATGACTTTGATAATTTTAAAGAGTTGAAGTGATTGCTTAAAAATTTTAGGCCTAATATTCCCTCAACCCTTTTAACTTGTCCAAATTGGTCATGTTACCCTCCAACTCATCGAATGTCCTATTTACCCCATTAGCTCCATAAAAGTGGTATTTCTCATCCCTCCATTTTCATTCTTCAGGATTAAAAATGACCGGTGTAATTGACGCGCTTGAAGTCTGACTCCTCAAATTTCACATTTCAAATTCGGTCAAAATAACCCTATTATTGATTATGGGCACGAATTAGCTCGCCCAAAGCCCGAACTGCCCGGGGGTTCCCCAAACCCCGACAATTCCAACTCAAGAAACTCATAACGCCCAACGGACCTGTATATCAGGTCTCGCCGATTCCTTCATCCACTACAACAAATGATTACTTGTGCCACAAATTATGCCACGAGAATTTCAAATTTGTGGCATAGTTTATTTTAGCCACGGGAAAAATATGTTCCACCACAAACTTATGATCACTTGATATATTTATGCCACATATGATTTTTTCTGTGGCAAATCTACACTTGTGTCACGAAATTTGCCACGGTAATTTATTTCTCGTGGCAAATCTATTTATGCCACGAGAAAAATTTGTTCATGGCATGAAATTACTTTAGCCACGAGTAATTTATTCGTAGCAAAATATTTACTCATTTTAAAGTTAATTTCTAACATTATTAATTTGTTGTTTTATTTAATATATTGGCGGGGAGACAAAAAAATCATTTGCCTTTATATATTAATGGCTTAAAGTGTTATTTAGTCCTATCTTATTTAAATTTTTTATCATTTGGTTCTTAAACTATCATAATTTCTGAAATTTTACCCAATTTGGATGGAGATTTGACAAACTTATCATCCCCTTTATATGTGGTGATGTTTCACTACAAGAATATTAAGTATTAACGAAAAAAATAAAGAGAATAATAAAATATTCTTATTAAAAGTATAATCTCAATATACAATTTATTTATTAAATTTTATTTTATTTTATTCTCCCTCATACTTTTTTTACCACACTACTAAATTCTACTCTTCGTGCTACCAAAAATTCTACTCTTCCTTATTCTTATTATATTTTATTCAGTTTAACAATAATAGTAATACCATTTATCCTCACTAATCTGTTTTGAAACTTTTCCCCAAATCTTTTAGTTTACCGCCACTCTTTCCCCTTAATTTTACTGCTCCATTCCTTTACACTTTGTTTGGATGGGGGTTAATCAAGGTAAGGTAAAGTAAGTGGAGAGGGATTACCTTATTTGTTTTGAGGGTAAATTGGAGGGTAAGGTAAGTGAGGGTAGGTGAGGAAAAAATATTCCTTCATTTTCTTTACACCCCAATTTGGAGGGGAAGCATGGTTAAGTATTTTCTGTTGATATAATTACTCTCATTCTTTTTGTCTCTAATGTTTTCCGCATGGTTAAGCATAATACTAATGTTTGAATAATAACTCTTTCAAACTATTGACTTGAACCAAGGATCGAACCAGATGAAAATCTCTACCACCCCCATTTTTGTTTTTATTATTTAAACTACTAGTATGTTGAATATTTTTTCTGTGTTTCCTATGCAAACATCCATAATTTAATTCAGTGATATGGTTTATTCAATTTGGTAGAGTGGGGACATCAAAACTTCTGTGGAATGCAAGACTGCAAAACTTGTAAATAGAAAAAGACAGTACCGAATCAAGTGGTGAGAGAAATGAATAATTTATTTAAAAGAGTAAAGATATAAGAGTAATTTTATATATAACCTTATCTTACTTTATCTTCAAACCAAATACAATTATATCATTTAACCATCACTTACCTTACCTTCCATCCAAACACAACAAGTTATTTTATAAACCTCACTTACTTTACCTTACTCTACCTTACTTTAATTAATCCTCATCCAAACAAGCCGGTAGGCTTCCCTCCATTATTTCTCCCAAAACTTCTTACAAATTCCCTATTCCGAAAATTCAATTGAATCACGACTTCATATGCTGAAACCTAAACCTGAACATCATTATTCAGCGAATGACCGACTTTTGTACTTGCCTCAGAGAAAACGGCCCCTTCCCTTTTCCCGTCTTCTGTTCTCCTGACTTCCGTTCCACCTTGGTGTTCGGCTGGCTTCAGGTTATCTTCTTCCCTTACCTGAGTGTTTAATTTCAAGTCCCTTTTAATTTCTGGGTGTCTTTAATAAGATTGTTGGGTTTATTTTCTACTCGGACTTTTGTTTTTTTTTTTACTTCGATTGGGGTTAAGATATGGTCATGTTGCATCTATTTTTACGATTTTCAATGTGATACCTCTTTGTGTAAATTGCATTATGTAGGCATACTCCGTCAGTTCTATCCTGAGCAAGCCGTGGGTTTTTTATTTTAAGAGATTGAGAAATGGTTTCTCCCCGAATAGCTATACTTTTGTTTCACTCTTTCGTTGTTGTGTAAAGATGGGGTGTGCCCAATCAAAACTTGACCAATTTCAATAATCATTTGGCTCCTTGTGATTTTTCATGGTCTTATTGTGTTTAGGTAATTCTATTTTCACTAAAGGGGTAGTTTTCCGTAAGTTAATTGTTTATTTGCATTGGTCATGTTTATAGAGATATACTTAATCTATTATATTTTCTTGTTTTAACTTGCAATTTCTGGACATTCTTTTTGGCCAAGTTAATTTTCTAACCACTTTAAACTATGAAGATGGAATTGTGCCCACTTTATTTTGCTATTCCTCAGAGATTCAAATCCAGCCTTTACGAAGGCATTGCTTTCAGGAATAGGGCCCTCTAGCTGGTTGTAGGAGATATCAACAGATGTCAAGTTTGACATGCCATCAAATGTTGACGGGATAAGACCAGAGAGCTGATTAGGGGAGAGATTCAACTTGTCGTGGTTAGTATTTTCGAAGTCTAAACCTCTCATCTCCGCTGGTCTCTTCGATTCCCTTATTATTGTATGCTTCATCAAACACCTTTTGTTGCTCTCACTCTCAAGCCACTTGAGGTAAATGCTTTTGGTACATCTTTTCCTTGTTTGATTTTAAAATTTTATGATGTAAATGAATGGTAAAATCAGCTTTTCATCACTTATAAAGCCTTTTGCGATATAATTCTCTGTTTCGCCTAGGAGAAATTGGGTATTCTTTTGATGTTTGCATCCATTTTGTATTCCACAGCATTGAAGCTAACTTTAGTTCCAAATTAACAATTTACATATTGTTGAATAAAATTGAATGAATACAAGAAGATTAAGAATTTTTTACTTATTTTGTAAAACAAAAAACCAAAATATGATTAGCCGATTTAGACTTGATTAAGTCATCAGTCCCTTTTGTTGTTCAGAATTTGGTACAAGGCATTGAAATAGTCAAATTTATTGTTATATGATAAGAATTGGTTAGGATTGATTTGGGATGCATAGTTATGTATATATGATATACCTTTTAAATGGGTATTTATAGTGCTGACGTGACATAACAATTAACATAAGCCACATTGTCTCCTAATGTTGTATTTAAAAGACAAATTAACTCTTTCTTACCAATTTGTGCCAAAATGTGATTTTGGACATTTAGACTCTAATCATTTAAACCATCCCACTCCTTCACATTCATTCAACCAATCAGATGCTGCATAATAGACAAACTAACTTGTTTTATAGAGGATGTCACTCTATATATAACTACATTCTCTGCATGTGCTTTTGGATTAAATTGTCTTTCAAACACAAATTTGAATGGCAAACTGTGCTTTTGTTGATTGATAGCAAAATTCACACCCTTCTAACCCTTCCTGTCATTAGCAGTTACATCTTATCTAAATTATCGACAAACTGTGAAGTGTTTAGAAAATGAACAATGAACTTGGTCCGATCCAACTAAGAAATGCTTAATCTAACCTCTAATATGATTGTAGCTCTCAGCTACAAATAGAATAGAGACATGGATGCGTTTTTGAGGATTGGACTGAAGGGACCATTTATTTCCCTCCCACATACAAGTACTCTAACAACTCAGACTGATATGCTGGGGATGACAGGCTCCCAAAGGGAAAGCGAAGAACACCAGCCTGGTAAATTACCTTTTCTTATTATTTTTAACTTCAAAAAGATAATGGCAATTTTCTTGCAGTGTATAAAGCCATTCGGTTGCTCTTGTTTGTGGTGCTATGTTATAGTAGAATGTGTAATTTTTTAACTGACAAAAGTAACCAGTCAAGACACATACATGCAAGTGCAATTGCATATTATGATATGGAAGAGGCCTCAACCAATTTATAATGTATTCATGGCTGAGAGGTTGAGTCCATTAATTGAAACCGTATTAGAAGAAGCATGAGTCATCCTAGAATTGAGGTGGCAGAGATTGTTCCTCGCACACTTGGATACACATGGCTAAATTTCTTCTAAGAAATGGAAGTTTTCGTCATGTGCCAGCCATTGTATGCTCTAGAGAATTGAAACATGATAGGTAATTTTGCACTATACCATAGGTAAAATCTATAACAAGTTGCATTGTGTTGACATAAAATCAACAACTTGTTAGTTTCTAACATATGTGATCCTGTTTTTATGTTCTGTGTGCAGAATCTACTCAAGTACATCCTTCACTACGTGGTACAGGGTGCAATTGCTCGAATTTCAATTCATGATTTGCGTTGTTTGAGTGTTTTCACTCCTCACTCTCCTAAAGCGGGGTAAGTTATATGGAATTTCTATAATCTTATCAATTTTCTGAAATTCATGTGGGTTTCGCTCGAACCTATTGATCTTATGGATTTCATGGTTTTATTTGTGTGTTTATTACAAACTGATGAGAATTAATGCTTTCATGTGGTTAGCAATCAGTATCAGGAGTGTTAGAAATTTGATTGATTTCCTAGAGTTCAAATTTTACTGTTAATTAGAAGTGTTAGACCATGTGTACATACAATGAATTTTACTATTGATTAGCAAATATGATGCACAATGAAGAAATTGAACAAGAGAATAAAGTTTATGTGTATTTATTATTAATTTTAAACATAACTTAGCTAACATTAGTAGGCATATTTATTGGTGATAACAAAAAAAATTATTTCTCTTGACATCTCCTAGAGAAAGATAATTGGATAAGGGAAAGCATTTATAGACAAATTTGTCATTTTGATTCATGTAATAATTTGATTATTAGACAAAACTACCTAAGTCATGGAAACTCCAATAATCCTGATGGATTATTCTAACATATTGATATATTGAAACTCTAATGAAACTAAGAAACTTTGGTTTCTCTTGCCATTGTCATGGTTTCTTGAGTGTTTTCGGTGAATCATTGAATCATTAATTTGTTATTTGTCTAATAATGTGCCTTGTGATTTTCTCGGCATTCAAATAGTGGTCAGATTGAGCCATATTCTTGTGATATTGTATCTCTTACTAGATCATTAATTACAGTTTTGGCTCTACCATTTTGAACGTGTAACATTTATTTTCTCAATATGCACATTGGATATATTGTTATCGAAATATGCCTTACGATTAACATTGCAGAATTTGAATTAAGTGTAAGCAACCATAAACTGAAATATTCTTAATTAATAATTCAAATGTAGCTTTTGCTTTCTTGCTTCCTGCTTAATTTTCTTTTCTTTTTTCTGCTTTTTTGCCATTATCTTCATCTTTGTCTCCGGTATTGTTAGTTGGCATGATTTGAGATGCAAGTGAGAATGAACATGCTTGAGAAAAATAAACCTCAATCTCTGTCTGATCTTTGTTTTTGGATATTTCAATTACGCCCGACCCATATAATTAAGTCAAATTTAGTACCGTGTCTTTTCCGGCAGCCCATGGGATTTGTATTTGCACGATACAAAAATGAATTAAATTGCTTGATAGACTCCTTTTACAAATACTTCATTTCACTTGCTTTTTGTTCAATAATTTCTATCTTGTTCTCCTTCTCTTTCTCATTTCCATTTTTTACATAGGACTTCACTTGATTACGTAACACAGGTTTTGGCCGTTCTTTCTCTTTTATTTTATTATGATTGCAGTAATATCAGCTACTTGTTTCTTTTCTTTTCCAGCATTTTAATTCCTTGTTTGGCTCCACATTTGTACAGTTGATATCCTCTCAATCATTGGTGATTCCACTTGCCTTGTTGTTGTTACTTTCTACCATTGGATGAGGCCCTATCCATTATAGGTATGTATGTAGTACATATTTGTTATTTTTTTTTTTTTCTTTCCAAAATGCATACATCTATTTATTTATTCTGCTCAAGTTGGAACATTTGCAATGCAATGTATGAATATATGATAACTAGTAGTTGTGGATAGGAAATTACAGATTTGAGTTCAGAATTTTAGAAATCACTGGATTAGTAAGATTTACTCCTATTTGTCAAAATTTTATGGATGTATGGCTCTTTATTGCCCATAGTTTTCCATTCATTTTTTATTTGTATTGATTATTATTTTTTTCCATTTTGTATTATGAGTCATGTCGAAATGTTGTTGGGTAAAATCTAATTAGTTATGTTGAATGGTAATATGCAGGTCGACGTTCATGTCCGTGAATATTTTAAGGGATGCATGGAGTTTTTTTATTGGTAAATAGCATCTCGGGCTTACTAATTATTTTAATTATGTTAAATTCTATAGTTTCTGCCGCTCTTATTCGTGTGCATGGTAAAATCAAGAAACATATATTTTTTTGTTGGATATTTTGCTTTGGATTTTTTTCACTAGGAATTTTTTGTTGGATGATAAAATGATTGATATTTATTTAATAATTATTTATTTTTGACTAAGAATGATTCAAATTTCGGATTTTATTTATTTTCTATTCTTTTGTTTATTGATTTTATTGTAGCTCTCTTCAATTCAAAAAGTTCATATAATAATAATAAAAGAGATTAAAAATTAATTAAAAAATTATTAATATTTAATCTAGTTTGCCATGATTATGTTCGTGGCTAATAAGGTTTCTAGTTACGAGTGTTCTATTTTTGTCACGTTATGCTCGTAGCTATGTAAGGTTTCTAGCCATGAGTGTTCTATTTTTGCCACAGTTATGCTCGTGGCAAAGTGGGGTTGATTGCCACGGGCTACTATGTCTTGCCACATGTATTTTACTCTTGCCACGATTTTACTCGTGGCAAAAGGATATGATTAGCCACGGTTTTTCTCGTGGCATAAAAACCAATTTATGCCACGACCATTATTTTTCCGTGGCAACTACCTAGCCACGATCACTTGTGCTACGGAAGAATTTTCGTGGCTAAATAGTGTAGCCATGGAAATACTATACTTGTGCCACGATTCTAACCGTGGCACAAGTGATGATTTGTTGTAGTGATCTCAAGAGTTGTTCTATCCTTACTTACCTCAGAAGAGAACAAACCCCCATTTTTTCCAACCTCTTCAGTCAATTGAACATCCTTCTGAACTATATGACTAACCTCATTCAACACACCCTCCCTTCGTCGTTTTTTCTGTTATATAATCTCCAACTCCTCTTCCTCATTCATATCTATGTTCACATCACATGTAGCCCCTCTAGAAAAAACCTTAGCCCCTATTAGAATTTGATTACTCAAATCCCCTGATCTTACAGTAAATGTTGGTCTATTCAGGATAGTTGTACCCTTCTCAACTGGCTGTTGTGGTTGTATTACAACATGTTGTTGACTCACAACCATACTTCTATCACTTTCAGATTGTGAGGATTCAATAATTCCACTTCCCCCAACATTCCACAGCCACTTCGATCCACCATAGTTACTTCCCCTTAAAGGTGCTCTCAACCAACCCCCCCCCCCCCCCCCCACTCCATTCTCCCACTACTCCCGAAAACTCACATAAACACCCTCCGTCTGAGATTTTTTTGATTCATTTACATCTTTTAAGAGGTTTTTGCACATCCAAAAGTACTCGAATACGCATATAGTTCCGTCGCCCTCCAAAATTATTATGCGGATCATATTCAATAAATGTTCCCATAAAATTTCCCAACATCTTCCCTGCTATCTCAGACATTAAACCAGGAGGAATATCCCATACCTGAATCCAAAAAGGAGCATGATGCAATTCGATCTCTGATGCCTCAAAACCATTCGGCCATTCATCCCAATACTAGTAAGTGATTATCAAACGACCAAGGGCCACTGGCAACCACCTTATCCCTATCCACAACATGAAAAAATTCGAAACAGAACAGATTGGTTTCAATTTCCATAATCGATACCCCCCTTCCTGGACGCCATAGGTCAGCAAGTTTATTTCTCATTACAATAAAGTTGATCGACTTCGTTGTAGTGAATCTTCCAATCATACAGAGTTGGCTTCGCACAGCAACATTCGAAGAAATTTCATCCAAAAAATTGATCTCGTCTTTCTCATCATCCACGATAGCCAAATCCTTCAGTATTCGCTCTATCGTAACAGTACCACCTGAACGAAAAACACAACAATACCACAAAAAACAACCACAAAACACCCTAATCGGACAACCGCAGGGACAATCGGTGACCAACTCTTACCCCGAAGAGAACTCTAACCCCTTACAGCAGAGAGAGAAACCCCTAAAGTCTAGTAAGACTTCATCATCTTCAGTTAATCATAGGAAGACATACCTTGAGACAACGTCCATAGATCGGGGCAAGGAGGGCCTCTCAACGGCGGCAAGACTCAGGCGGCGGCAACCCTCGACGGTGATCACACCTTAATTTTATGAAGTTTTTATTTGTTTAAACATCAATATTCATAACTATGTTACCATTACTAATGAATTTCAATAGACTCTTTATGATGTAGATTGAAGTCAGTGAAGGTTTTAATCGTAAACCAACAAAGATTACAAACTTCTCTAGCTTAACTAGAAAGTTGAGTAAACCCACAAGGATGAACCTTGGTGCTCCAATGGAAGCTTTCAATATCAATATTATCAAAGTTACAAATCCTTACAAAACGAGAGGCTTAAATACCCCCTCCAAACATATGAAAAAGTACTAAAAGCCCTTGAGTAGGGTTTCCTAGTAAAGCATAACAATAGGGGTAAAATGGGGACTCTAGGGAATAATGGTAGTTCAGTAATAAAAGGACAATGGCAAAGTAGTAATTAACATAAGTGAAATGGTCCCCCTTTTCATGTTGAGAACTTGGAGGGGAAGCAATCTCCAGCGTGGTACGCCCCGTGTACCTGGGCTTACGCCCCACGTGTATGAGTCCCTGAGCTTGGGGACGCTCGTTGATGCTCCTTACGTGTGGCGTCTTTCGGACTGCGCCCCGCGCAGTTCGACTCCTGGGCTTGAGCCTCCGTAGGGTAAGGTATACGCGTGGCGCCTTTGGGGTCACGCTCCACGTAGTTAGGCTCTTGAACTTGATGGTCATATGGAGTGGGCTCTTCGCGTGGCGTCCGAGGCGTACGCCCCGCGTACTTGTCTTCCTGAGGTGACTCTCGCTCGAAACTGCTACCCGCGCCTCACATGCTTTTAGGCATGCCCCACGTATCTGTTTTAGCGTTGTTGCTCTTGTTGGCCTCCATTGGTTCCTCTCGTGCCTCATGTTTAATACCCGGGTTCGTCTTCATGTTTGAGGACAAGATGCCCTCATCATTCTTCCCTTCTTTGAAAGAGTCGGACTCGGTCTTGGATTCCGAGGTTGGTAGCGCCCCGTCCGGCTTCCACAAGCTCAAATCCTGCACATTAAAAGAAGGAGACATCTTCCCAAGCCAATTGGGGAGGGTTAGTTGGTAAGCATTTGCACTCTTTTTCTTCGTGATCCGGTAGGGGCAATACTTCCTCGGTCTCAACTTGCTACTTGGGGCGTGCATGAGCCGCTCTTTGCCTAGGTACACCATCACCTCATCTCCAACCTCAAACTGCGTATCTCTCCGATGCTCGTCCACCTTGGCCTTAACTTTGCTATTTTTCTTCTCAATGCTATGTCGGACTTCTTGGTGCATTCTATGATAGTCGTTGGCCAAGTTGTGGGCAGCTATACTCTTCATCTCCCCCTTTGGAATCTCTCCCAAATCAAGTAAGTGGGGTGCTTTGGTGTACACGATCTCAAAAGGTGACCTCCCGGTGGTAGAACTCACGACGGAGTTGTAAGCGAATTCGACTTGGGCGAGCACATAATCCCACATCTTGGGCTTGTCTCGGCATTTACTTCTTAATAGATTTCCCAAAGTCCGGTTCACCGCCTCAATTTGTCCATCTATTTGGGGATGAGCCGTGGTACTAAACTTCAAGGTATTCCCGAGGATGGCCCAAAGAGTCCACCAAAAATGGCTAACGAACTTGGTGTCCCTATCCGACACTGTACTCTTTGGAACCCCATGTAGTTTCACCACCTCTCGGAAGAACAGCTTGGCAATGGCGGTGGCGTCATTCATTTTTCTATACGGAATAAAATGAGCCATTTTTGAGAATCGGTCCACCACTACGAAAATAGAGTCCATCAATCGTTGTGTCCTCGGTAGCCCCAACACAAAGTCCATGGAGAGATCCTCCCAAATGGTTTCGGGTATCAGGAGATGCATGCATAGTCCGGCATTAGTGGCATGCCCCTTGGATGTTTGACACGTCTCACATCGCTCCACGATGTATGCCACGTCTCTCCTCATCCTAGGCCAAAAATATAAGTAGCAGTGGGTGCCTAGGAACTATGGAAACACAGGAATGAAAAGGTATGGAGCCAAGACAGGGGCAGCGCTAGAGGCGTAATGCTGCAGATACGAAATGAGCTGAGGGAGTGGAAACTTGCGAAAGAAGCCCGGATCGTACAGCGGCAGCAGCTCGCAACAGCTGCTCCGATTAAGTGGCTTCATCCGGTTGAAGGCTCACTAGCCTGTAACGTTGATGCAGGTACATTTGAGGAGGCATGATATAGTTCTATTGGTTTTATCGTCCGCGATGCTACGGGGAGGTGTATCTATGCATTCCATGGAGCTCTAGCATGATATAGTTCTATTGGTTTTATCCTGTCATGGCCGAAGCATTAGCATTGAAGGAAGTGCTCTCATGGATCAAAGGAAGCCAACTCAGGAATATAGACATTCGCACAGATTGTCTTTCCATCGTTCAAGCACTTCAGAGTCAACAATTTCACAATTCTTACTTATCAGATATTCTTTCAGTTATTTTTTCTTTATTACAAGAGGTAGGTTCAATTACAATCTCTGTTGTTAAACGCTCAGCAAACATAGCGGCCCATAGTTTAGCTCGGGCGGTTGTGTCGGAGTCTGTGCGTGGGGAGTGGGGATATCCACCTCCCTTCCTTACCGATGTTCTTTTGACCGATTCGGCCCATTAATTTAATTGATTCATTCTTTCAAAAAAAAAAAAACGAACAATTATGTATATATATTATATACTAATTTGGAGTATATTAATATGTGAGGTATAATTCTTCAAAAAAAAAAAACAGAGGTATAATCACGTGATTGAATGAGTCTTTTTTTTAATAAAAACAATTAAATTCAATTGATTCAAAGTTTTAGCTGGCCTTCTATCAAAAAATAGTAATAATAAAAGTTTTAGTTGGCCTACAAGTTATGCATTTCCTCAATTAAGTTTATCCCACATCGGAAAGTAGGAGCCAAATAAATGGAAAGTACTCCTATAAATACAGTTTCAAGACAATCAGATACAATTACCTCAAAGCAAGCGGTGGGAAGCTGTTTGTACTGTGGGCATAAAAGTATATTTGTTGAACCGGGGTCACACCGGTTACCGGTTGAACTATCGGTTTTTGGTCTGATTCTGGTTTTATTTGGTTTGTTGCAAATGCAACAAATTAGTTGAACTCGTACTGGAGTTTTGGCCGGTATTCGATTGAATCGGTTGAACCGGCTGGTCCGGTCTGAATTTTATAACATCGTCTATAACTTAAATCTTCTTCCGCATTCCATCACTCCACATATCGTGATTTTTAATTCCCCTATATTAGCACGTTCCATTCCCCATATAACTTAATTTCTATTTCCCTGTGAATTAAATTAGTTAGAATTGGTGGGATTTGTAAAATTCAAATTTAACCCTCAATTCTTCTAATTCGTATAATTAAACCCCATTTATCGCATTTTTATCCCTATTTATTATTTATTATTGCAATCACTTCAGTATATATAACCAATCTTGGTTCTTATAAAAATATAAAAAGGTTGATTTAAAGATATTATCTCGGGTCTAATAAAATTAAATAATGATTTTAAAATGTTATACCGAAAAATACACAAATACGTAGATGTATAAAAAAAGCGTAATCCAAATTAACAAACATATGTAGTTAAAATTGTAAAACAAATAAAATGGAAGTTTGACAACAAAATAGTAATTAACTATATATTATCATTGTTATCTGGAACAATGGGGATTATTATCATTCTTATTAGTTTGATTATATTTTGTTATTATTATTTATAAAATATATTTAATAACTTTGTCCAATCATCGTAGAACTAAACAATATCAATGGAATTAAATTATGTTTTCAAATGGAACAAAAAAAAAAGAAATAAATAATCATTCTCATTCTGATTCCATCCCATTTCAATTCAGTTTCCAATTCTCAATCCGAAGTTTGTACCATACACTCCTTAAATATTAAATGTTCAATCGAAAAGAAAAATAATTAATAACAAGAAGTAAGGAAAACATGATACCTTTCCCTATTGAATTTTGCATCAAAAATTAAAGGTTTATAGAAACTTCTTTTTCCACATTTATCTATTATTTAGTCCTTGAAGCACTCTTTTTAATTTCAATGGTAACAAAGGCCCGCTATTAATTTAAAGCATCATTTATTGGTTTAAAATAGGGTTAAGGTGTAAAAATACTTCTAACATTTTGGATCAGGAGCAATTTTACCACAACGTTTAAAATGATGCAATTTTATCCCTAACGTAGGAAGTGAAGAGCAATTTTACCCCCAACGTTGATAAATTGGGTCAATTTGAGAAATAATTCATCAAACTGTTTTCTCGGTCATAAATCTTGTCATCTACACTTCACACGTGCGTCACTTTATCAGTAACAAATCACAAACATATATTGGCATGTGAAAAAAATAATAAATAAAAAATATACTGTCTTTTATACGAATTAGGCAAAAAAAATTCAAAAAATGCACCGATTTTTTTTTCGTAGGAAAGGGAAAGAAAAAACAACAAAAACCCAACAACTAACCCGGGATTAGCCTAGGAAAGCTAACCCCCACCCAATCATCAGACAGGATCGAACAAATATTAATCTCCAATTCTATTATTAAATTACAAAAAAAATGAAATCCTTTTTTAGAACGAATTGATATGCAATTGGTGTAAAATAAGAAACAAAAATATATGTATTTTATAATAGTGTCTGGAATTGACCCATATTATCAATGTTAGGGGTAAAATTGCTCTTGGCTATAAACGTTAGGGGTAAAATAGTACCATTTTAGACATTAGGGGTAAAATTGCTCATGACCAAAACGTTATATGTATTTTTGCACCTTAACTCTTTAAAATATATTGTTTCTATTATTCTAAATTTATGATAATGGATGTGAAATAAAATCATAGAAAAAAAAAAGTAAATGGAAAAATAAATTGGTGATAGTGATGAAATAAAAGATATTAATTAATATCATTCCAGTCAACTCTTAGCAAAAAATACTTAAAACAAATACCACAGTACTAAGTTTTTTTTTATTAATGATATTATTTTAAGGTTGAACCTATTTTTTCTTCTTTCCTTTTAAATATTTTTGCAGTTCGGCAGCTTTTTGAGTGGCCTCCATTGCCTTCCTTTGAGCACCTTTTCTCTCTAGGTCTCTCTTTTTCTGCATAAATGAAATTCCAATGTAAATTTACTTTAGAATAAAACCAACACACAATAACTAAACACAAACACAACATAGAATTTAGGATGGTATAATATTAAATTAATTTATAGTATTTGAGTTTCAATCCAATCCAACCCACTATTATGGGTTGGTTATTAAAACCAACACAACCTAGTAAATACTCAATTAAAATAAGTAGAATTGGGTTGCTTTTCAATTCAAATATTTCTATGTTTTTTCCTTCTTTAGTTTTCAATTTGAAAATAATTTTATTATAAAATATTATTTTAATTGACGTAATAAATTAAGAAAAAATAGAAAAAAAAATCTTGTAATTTAGGTCTCGTTTCTTATCTGACCAAACTAACCCATGTGATAAACATGTTGGGTACCGAGTTAGTCAGCCCATGTAATAAATAATAGACTTGTTTAATCAATTTAACAATTTGTGAAAAAAATTAAAAAGGGAAAAAAAAAGAGAAGTACTGAAAATGAAAGAAAAACGTGAAAAATGGTAAATACATAAAAAAAAATGAAACAACAAGTGAAAAATGAAAAGAATGTGAAAAACAGATTAAAAGATAAAACAGAAAAAGGTGAAATATGTGAAAAAGTGAAAAAGTGAAAGAACGAGATAAATATGAAAATTGAGAAAACTTGAAAATGGAAAAGTGAAAAATGAAAAAAAAAATAAAAAATAAAAAATGTGAAAAAAGACGTGTTCCTATTTTTCTTGTAGTCCTATTTTTTTATTTTTGCAGTTCACGTTTTCCTTTTTTTATTTTTTAAATTTTCCTCATTTTTATATAATCTTAGAATTATAAGATTTCTTGATGTAATGTCCATAATCAAATCCGCTCACCTGGCAAATTTCTCGATGAAATGACCCTTGAGTCACAAATAGATTCATTGAATTATTGCAGATATTGCACTTATAAGAACCCTCTTCACTTTGTTTTTTTTTTACCATTATTTTTTGTCATTTTTGCTGAGTGATTTTGGAAGAATGACTTCTAGCTAGTTTTTTCTTAATATATAATGAATGACAACCTTATATTTATCCTAAAAATGAATTTTAATTACTTGTAACGGTTTGTGACAAAAGTCAAATATACACATGTAAGGAAATTGATTATAAGGTTTACCTATTAATATGAAATTCAAATTCAAATTTGAATTTGAATGTATTGCTTTTTAAGTCAAATTTGAAGCAGTAAGAAAAGTGATTATAAGATTTACCAATTAATATGAAATTCAAATTCAAATTTGAATGTATTGTTTTTCTTTTTGTTGGAGTTATTCTATGGTTACTTTGTTTAAAATAGTGTGACCGTTTTTTTTATCTTAAATAACCAATAGTAATATAATATGTATCAAATCAAAATAATGATAATAAATGTAACTCCTGCACCATAATTACAATTTCATTTATCTATAGTCACCATTCTATTCTTAAATCTCCAATTCTCGATGCCATAACATCAAACCTATATTGTTATCATTGATTTCATTCAACAGTACCAACGAAATCATCCAAAGTCTTAGCTAGTTTATTCTTTATTTATCTATAGTTACCATTCTATTCTTAAATCTCCAATT
Organism: Euphorbia lathyris; assembly: GCF_963576675.1. Lineage (NCBI taxonomy): Eukaryota > Viridiplantae > Streptophyta > Magnoliopsida > Malpighiales > Euphorbiaceae > Euphorbia > Euphorbia lathyris. Next base: position 35,794,734 of record NC_088919.1, read on the forward strand.
CTCGATGCCATAACATCAAACCTATGTTATTATCACTGATTTCATTCAACAATACCAACGAAATCATCTAAAGTCTTAGCTAGTTTATTCTTCATTTGAAAATAGCTACACTTGAATTTCTAGTAAAATAATAACATTTGCCTTTATCTATCTAATTTATTCTATCAATTTGGGTTGGACTTGATAGCGTATTATTATGGATGAGTTACATAAAAGTCAAGAGTGACTTAAATTATTACAAGTTTAGCATACATAGAATTTTTTTTCTAATTATGTCAAATTTATATATTTTCAAATGCAATTTATCAGTACGGACAATTTTTTAGAAAAAAAGAAAATGAACTGTTTTTAAATTATTTTTTTGAATTGGTAACCATTATTTTACAAAAGAAAAAGAGTTTTCATCTAATAGATAACATTAAAAAAGGAAATGAATTTATTGTAAATATTTGTTGAATTATGTAATTCTATGTAAATTTCTCCATTTGATTTGCATGAGTTTGGTCCAATTGATCACAGTTCCGATAAAATTGAACCGGTGAAAAATTTGGGCCTGAAGACCCAGTCAACCAATAATTTAGCAACGGAGCTGGCTCTTCAACGCGTGGAGACAAACCACGGCGCCGTCCACCGACCAACCTTTTTACAACCACTTGTTTTCCTTTAAGACGCTAAGGACAAATCATTGTTGTTGTTAGTTACCGTTAGGGTGAGTAAAACCAAAACCAAAAAACGAAAACCGAAAAAACCGAACCAAAAAACTGGAACCGAACCAAATCAGATTGCAATTTGGTTCGGTTTGGTTCTCATTTTTATGCAGTTTTGGTTTTTCGTTCGGTTCGGGTATAAACTGAAAAAACCTAAAAACCAAATTAGAGTATTATTTAGATATTAAAATAAACCTAGCAGTAGCTATATAAAAATTGAATTAAAGTATTATTAGAATTACCCATTAGAGTATTATTAGACGGTCTGTAATTAATGTACTAACGATACAATTCCTATTAATATACACTAATAGTATAATAAACAGGAAACATTATCCTACTAACAGCAATACGGTTCCTATTAATACACTAATATAGAGATATATAATTACTAATTTAGACCATAGCTCATCACCCTCTGACTCTATTATTTAGAGTATGATTTAAGATGTAGGAGTATAATTTATAAAGAAAAAAAAGAAAAGTTTCAGCAACAAACATCATAAAAGAGAAGTTTTATAAATATTAATATCTGATATTTTATATAACTTATAAACCTAAAAAAAATCCAGCAACAAAACATTATAAAAAAAAAGTTTCATAAATATTAATATTTGATTATAAACAAAGTAAACGGATAATAATATAAAACATTATAGAATTAAGAATAAAATTCCAAGGGACATTATTAATTATCTATAATTTGGTTTGGAATAGAACCAAACCGAAATAGTTTGGTTCGGTTTGAACCAAACCAAATTATAATTTGGTTCGGTTTAGTTTACAAAAATTACTCTTGTTTGATTCGGTTTTATTTGATTCGGTTTGGTTTTTGAACCGAACCGGACCATGCTCACCCGTAATTACCGTTAAACGAACGAACATTACCAGCGCATTTCCACTTGAACCTTCTCTTTTTAAAATATTGATATGACTCTATAAATACGACTCTTGTCCTCTTCCAAAACATTTCATCCTCTGTTTTCTTGTGCCAATCAAAGAAAACAGAGCCATGCCCTTTATTTTCTTAACTGAAATTCAATTTGAAGCCATGGCCCAAATTACCATCTCCAAGGCATTCTCACTTCTTCTTATCGTCGCTGCTTTGGCGGCTGTTTCTGCCTAGGAAGCTCCCGCACCGGCACTTGGATTGCACGCCGGAGCTGGGTCTTCTTGCCCATTTCTGGTGCTGTTCTTGGGGTTTCTATGGTGGTTTTTCTTTTGGGTCTGTTGAAGCATTAGAATTTATTTTATTGATTTTTTAATTATTATATTGGGTTGTCTGATAAATTTTGGGATGTGAAATTCATTCATTATTTGTTCTTGGGGTTATCCCCATTATATTTATATATACATTCTCAATAAAAATTATTCTTGTTATTTACTAGTATAGTATTGAGTTTAATCTTGTTAATTATATTCTGATGATTTTAATTAGTGATATGATTACTTGCTGGATCCGATTAGATGATCTCCACCGTAGTTACCTGCAAAACAGAACCGGAGACAGGATCTCCGGGAAAACTCTCTGACGATCAAGTCAGTTTTTGTAGGAGGGTTGGTAAATTGATAATAGTATTGCCGGAAAAATATGAACGTACCTCCCCCTCTGGCCTTATGGCTTTTTATAAGTGTTCTGAAGTAACCGCCGAGGGCGGTTACTCCTTCTAGGCCACGTCCCTTACGTGGCAATAAACGTGTTTGAGTGGGAGTTTTAATGCTCCGTTTAGGATGTCGGGGTGGTTATTCGCTTTATCCGCTTCCTTTATTCGGAGCCCGTTTGATCTTGGACCATGGGTCTAAGTGTAGATTGGGCCCGTGTTTATGATTCGGCCCGTTTTGGCTTCACGGATCATCCTAACACCCCTCCGTGTAGCTCTCGAATCACCCTTTCTCTTATGGACGTACTTGGAAGACACAGTTGGCTACCCCTCATGAGGAACCCGTCCACTAGCTGATAATCACCTTCGTCGATGTTGTTCTTACACTTCTTCCACTTACTGCTAAAGTCCGAATCCTCAACATACTCCTCTTTGACATGCTCAAAATCCCCTAACTCCAAGGTTACAGTTTTCAAGAGGGCTACCCTTCGGCTTAAGGCATCGGCCATCTTGTTTTTTTGACCCGCTTTGTGGAGAAGCTTATAAGGGAACTTATCCACAAAGGCGGACCACCTAGCATGCATGGCACTCCGGATTTGCTTCTGACTTCCCAAGTACTTGAGGGCTTGGTGGTCGGTGTACAACATAAATTCTTTTCCAATAAGGTATTGTTCCCACCAGGGACGAATCTAGGATTTTTAGACAGTGGGGGCAAACTATATTTACGGTGTAAAATTACTAAATAACTTAAGTTTACAGATTGAAGTTAGTTAACCTTAACTTAAGCATATCAAATATCAATTTAATGTTAAATTGGTTCAAATCAAAACCCTTTCTTAAATTGCTCAATTGGTTCAAACTCTTGCTAATTGGTTCAAACCCTTGGTAAATTCCTAATTGAGTCTACAATAATGTAGATTTGTTAATTTATATCAAATGTTAATTTAATGTACATTTTTAAATGCTCCATGATCACTGGGCACATTACACCCGGAAACAGTTTTAATGTACAATTTAATTATCAAATGTTAATTTAATGTCAAACACTCCTCATCAAAAGTGAAAGCCAATTCAAAAGTAAAAACCAGCAATAGCAGGGTAGGATTCAAGCAAACAAACAGGTTTTATACCCATTCAATAAATAAACATTTGACATTAAAACAACCTAACCCAATTGACAGTAAAAGAACTCAATATAGAACTCAGGTTTTATACACATTCAATAAAGCTGCTACATAAAATTTATTAAATCAATTTCAGTAAAAAAAACCCCAATGGACATTAATCAAAGATAATAACTTAACGATTGCATTAATTGAAGATAACTTAACAATTGAATCAATCAGCAGCAGCAGAGATGGGAAAGAGAAAAGGGGACGAGACGATGACAGCGGCCGGACGGGAAAGAGAAGAACTGTAACAACAGAGAATTAGGGATTAGGAATTCAGTTTGAGGAAGGAGACATCGAAAGAGTTAGGGATTCTTTTTTGGGGAAGAAGCCAACTCATTTCGTTTGGGATTTTCATTTGACTCGACAGAATGAGAGGGTAAGTTTGAGGGATATAAAGGTAATTTTCTTGTTTTTCTTTTTTGACAGAAAACGATGTCGTTCCACTTAAGTGGAACGACATCGTTTTGTCTTACGGAAAGACAAAAGGAAAATAGGTTTTGAACCCTTCTCCTTCGTCCCCAAGTTCAGCAGCTTCTCAACCTCAAACATTCATCAATGGCGGCTTAGAGGGGGCAAATTTGCAAAAATCACAAAAGATTAGCTGTGATTTTATTGCTTCTTAGATCTCAGTAGGGGCAAGTGCCCCTATTGCCCCCACTGTAGATTCGTCCCTGGTTCCCACGTCTTGAGAGCCCGCACTACCGCATAGAACTCCTTGTCATAGGTGACCCATTTTTGCCTCGAGTCACACAACTTCTCACTAAAATACGCAATGGGCCTCCTCTCTTGCATCAGCACTCCCCCAACTCCTACTCCACTCGCATCACACTCAACCTCGAAGAGCTTGTCAAAATCTGGAAATGCCAACACCAGAGCAGTGTTTAGCTTTTCTTTCATCAAGGCAAAACTGCTCTTTTGTGCTTCTTCCCACTTGAAGCCTCTACCCTTCTTCAAACACTCGGTCATAGGAGCCACAATAGCGCTAAAGTTCCGGATGAAACGCCTGTAGAAGGTAGCCAACCCATGAAAACTTCTAATATCCCCAACGGTCTTCGGAGTCGGCCACTCCCGAATAACTCTAACTTTCTCTTCATCCACCCGGATACCACTACCACTGACCACATACCCGAGAAACACTAAGCTCTCCATCACAAAGTCACACTTCTTAGTGTTGGCGAAAAGTTGGTTCTCTCAAAGCAAAGCTAGCATGGTCCTTAAATGCCCCACATGCTCTTCCAACGTCTTACTATGGATGAGAATATCATCAAAGTAGACCACCACGAACTTCCCAATCACCGGATGCAACACTTGGTTCATCAATCTCATGAAAGTGCTCGGTGCATTGGTCATCCCGAATTGCATCACTAGCCACTCATACAACCCATCACGCATCTTAAATGCCTTCTTCCATTCATCTCCCGCCTTGATACGGATTTGGTGGTACCCACTCCTCAAATCAATCTTGGAAAAGACTTTGGACCCACTCAATTGATCAAGCATGTCATCAAGTCGGGGAATCGGAAATTTGTACCGAATGGTGATCTTGTTGATGGCTCGACTATCTACACACATCCGCAATGATCCGTCTTTCTTTGGTGTCAACAGCACCGACACCGCATATGGACTCATACTTTCTCTAACATAGCCCATCCGTAGCAACTCTTCCACCTTCTCTTTCATCACTTCATCTCCTTGGGACTCATCCGATAGTGAGGAAGGCTAGGCAAAGTAGCTCCCGGCATAAGATCGATATGGTGTTGGATGTCCTGTAGGGGTGGTAGTCCATATGGTAACTCCTCCGGGAACACATCATGGAACTCATTCAACAAATTTCCCACTTCTTCCGGGACTTCCTCCTCTTCGCTCCCTACTCTTTCTGACGGTGTGCTGGATTTGACCATTACTACGTAGACCGTTTGAATTTCCTCACACTCGTTAATAAACGCCTTGTGAGTTAGGCAAACGATCAAAGTAGATTTTTCCTTGCCTTTGGCTTTTCCTACAAGCGGTGTAAGCACATAACGAACCCCATCCTTTATAAACCGATACGTGTTCTTTCTTCCGGAATGGGTAGCATCCCTATCAAATTGCCATAGACGTCCCAACAATAGGTGGCAAGCGTCCATCTCCATAATGTCACAATAAACCTCATCCCGGTACTCCCCTATCTAAAGAGGAACCCTACACCTTTGGGTGACCTTCACCTCTCCCACATCTGTGATCCACCCCACACTATACGGACTAGGATGTGCCTCAATCACTAACCCAAACCTCTTAGCCGCGGTGTCGCTAATGATGTTCTCTTAGCTACCGCTGTCAATGATCACATTACATCTCACCCCTTGCACAAGACATCGAGTTCGGAATAATTGATGTCTTTGGTCCATCTCCACTCTACTCGAGATCAGGAGTCTTCTCACAACACGTATGGCTTGCCCCCCCTTCATACTCTCCCTCATACTCATCATCAACGGGGTCACAACAAACATCCCCTTCCTCTTCGTACTCATCATCATCTTCATACCGCTCAACCATATTGACACTTCTCCTCTTGGGGCACTCATTAGAATGGTGACTCGGCTCATTGCATCGGAAACATTTGAATGGGGCTGGTCTCACATAGGGGTTATTGCCCCTAGGGGGTTGTGTCGCCTTAAAAGGCCTCACATCTCCACTAGGCACCTTCCCCGCACTTGGCGCCTTGGAATCACTTGAACTTGCAATTCCCTTTCCCTTCTCAATCGCCTTGGGAGCTCCTCTCCCTCCATAAGTACCTTCAGTCCCGGCTCTCATATAGCCTTCACGTCCTCTCACACTCAACTGTGATTCGGCCTTCAATGCTAAATTACGGGTGTCTTGCACCCGAATCACCATTTGCGTTCCGATACGGTCTTGGATGTTGTACCTCAATCCTTCAAGATACCTTGAAGTCATTTGGATTTCGGTTTCCGACAAGTTAGCCCTTGCCGAAAGCCGCAAGAACTCTGAGGTGTACTCGTGCACACTCCTTGCACCTTGAGAACAATTCCGATAGGAACTGTAGATGTATTGCTCGTAATCGGGTGGAAGAAATCTCTCCCTTAACATCGACTTCATTCTAAGCCAAGATCTAATCGGCTCCCTTCCTCCTCTTCTTCTACCTTCCTTCACGTTACCCTACCAAACTGACACTCCTCCTTTTAACCGATAAGCCACTAGACGGACCCTCCGGTCCTCCGGTATTCCTGCATAATCAAAGAAACTCTCCACTTCTAGCAACCAATCAAGGAAACCTTCAATGTCGAGTTCTCCCCCAAACGTTGGCAAATCCACCTTTAGTTTGAAGGCATCATCCCTCTCATAATTTCCCCCATAAGCCATTCTCAAATTCGGTTCTCCTCTATATCCGCCTCTATCATTACCTCGACCCCCATACGGGTCATTCAAACCAACATTCTCCCTTTCATAACCACCTACAACATTATCATGCACAATATTCATATTCCCGACACGCACATGCGCGGGACCAACAACATCATTCATAGTCATATGATTCCTAGGTCTATCATTCACAACATCATCATCCATTCTAATTCCCATATTCCTAGCAATCCTAGGCATCTCAAAATCATCAAAATAGTCTCCATCGCTATCACTATCAACATTTCTAATGTTCACGGGATTAGCTCGTCTTACCTCCTGAACTCGAAGGTCCATTGGTTGTGGTGCATGATTCCTTCTAGGGGGTGGTGTTGGTTGCCGTTCAAGTTGGGGACGGACTTGCTCCTCATGTCACCGGTGAGGTTCTCTGATGAGGAGCGCTTGATTGTTTCGACCATCAAGCTTTAGCCCTTCAATGGCGAGAAGGATATCTCAGGTACTCGTGGCATATCTCTCATCCAACGTCCTTAGAGATTCCGTTAGATGCTCCACCTTGACATCTAATGCGTCTACTCGTTGCTCCATGGATTCGGTGGCTTCGTTTGTGATACGTGGTTGAACTGATATCTCCCATTTATATAGTGTTTTTAGGATTAATTTAGATTGTTTTTATTAGCTTCGAGTTAAGTTTTTGTATTAATTTGTTAGTTTTTAGTTAAATTTAGTATTTTCCTTTATTTATGGCATTTTTAGTGTTTTCAGGGATTTTCAGGGACCTTTCGTGCATTTTCGAACCAGACCCAAGCCTATTGGAGCATTTCTGGATCATTCAGGGACCATCAGAGCACTTTTAGGATTCGTCAGGGACCATTAGAGCACTTTTCGAAAGCCCATGGACCTAAACAGATAAAAGCCGGAGCCACAGTTCCTCAAATAGGACCTGTCTCGGCGAGACATCACTTGTCTCGTCGAGACAGGCCCTCGTCTCATCGAGACAGGTCTTGTCTCGACGAGACGAGGCGGGGGAAGGCGCGCCTGCGCCTTCCCCTTTGCTGAAATTCGTGGATCAGGACCTTAAAAGCCCATTTAACACTTTGTAAATGCCATTTTTACCCCTGAGGCATTAGGGTTTCCTTCCTAACTCTATAAATAGGGAGCTAATCCTAATCTTTCAGGGGGGGATTAGCCAACAAATAAATTAGAGAGTCGTTAGGGCTTTCTCTCCTCCACAATGTAGATTTTTATTTTTAGTTTAGCTTTTCCTGCTTTCTAGATTAGGTTTAATTCATGTTTTTATTTCTTTCAAGAACGATTGATGGGAGAAGCTCCTCATCTTCTATTTTTATAATCGAATCAGACAAAGCGGGTTTTAGATTTCTATCTCTCTCTTTTTATCTTTTGCTTTTATAATTTATTGTAGATGTTTTCCGTTATTCACGATTTCCTCCTATTATGATTAGTTTGTCTATGAACTGATCTCCATCCAATTTGGGATGGGTATGAAATTGATTGTATGAATATGTGTGATTAGGGATCTAGGACCTTTGATTGATCAGTTTATGCATGCTTAATTCCTAGAAATTGTTAGGAACAAGATTTATGCTAGAATGAACATTGATAATGATCAACTAGCATGTTTATGTATATAATGTGCCTAATGCCTGCGACCCTGACATTAAATAGGATTATAGATAGATGAGAACCTGACCATGGAATCGTCTATACCGAATTTGTATTAACCTGACTTCGCTAGAGACCACTAGGAATGAGGCTTTGTGGCTGGGCTACGGCTTTAGCCTTAGTTGTCAATAAACATAATGCTTTGCATGACCTAGGGTATATGCCTAATCAAGCCGTCACCCGAATGCATGTGATTAGGAAGGACAATTCTGATCAAATTAGTCTTTCACTTAGGACAATTACCTTCAATCATTGGTAAAACACAAATCTGAACTCCCTAAACCCATACCTAGGATTTAATCAAAGGAATCCTCAACCTATATTGTGTCATCCGTCAATTCACCTTCTACCATGTCAATTGTTCACTTTATTTTGTTATGTTTATTTCCTTTAATTAGATTAATTAGTTATCAAAAACCCAAACATTTATCCAACCCTCTAAACAATTAGATCATTCTAGGCAGATTTGCTAGTTATAACGAATAGTCTTTGTGGTTCGATCTCGTGCTTAGCACAATATTATTTGTTTCGATAGGATACACTTGTCCTATTAAATGCTATATACTTTACGAGCATCAAGTTTTTGACGCCATTGTCGGGGACTATTTTGTTTATAATTAGATTAAATTTGCCTAGACCAATGTGTTTATAATTAGATTATATTTCAAAATACCCGACAACAACACCATCAAGTTTTTGGCGCCGTTGCCGGGGACTATTTTGTTTATAATTAGATTAAATTTGCTTGGAACTATTTTATTTATAATTAGATTATATTTCGAAATACCCGATAACAACACCATCAAGTTTTTGATTAAAATGTTGTCAGGACTATTTCGTTTATAATCTGTGTAAATTGGATAGGTTGAAACAATTGTTTAGATTTGTATATAAAAAAAAATCCGTCTTGTCTCGGCGAGACACTGTTCATCTCGTCGAGACGGACACGAAAAAAAAAATTAAACGTTTTTTTTTCTTTTCTTTTTCTTTTCTCTTGCTTTCTCTATTTTTATGTTTGTTTTCTTTTTTTCTATTGGCAGAACCGTGTAATCGGAATACTCACCGACGCCGGATTGATTTTCAAGACTGCAACTTGGAATTGAAAATTTAGCATCGGAAAGTCGGGGTTGGATTGACAAGCCACCCCTGAGGGAGTTTTTCTATCCTATTTCTTTTCTGCACTTTATGTTTTACTTTTATGTAATGATGGAAGTAAATGCATGTTGTAAGTGTGAGGAGGAGATACTAGGATATGATGATTTTTTATTCTCTCATTTGCATGTTTTTAATTTCTTTTTGTTTTTCTATATTAGGTTGCATGTTTTGGTTTTAATTTTAGGATTTCATGCTTTTTGTCTTTGTTTGCTTTTTAATTCTAGGAATAAAAAGAATCCTAGGCAGTTGAATTTGATACATTTAGCTATCCCGCAATACAGTTGACAATGCGCTTAAAAAATTGCACATTCTAAATAAAATTTATGCATGCGAAAAATCTTGAACAACGTTTGAGTCTCCAAAGAGTATTATTTGCCTAAAATTGACATGGAATGGAACGTTAGTTGAGGCTAGGATTGATACCAATAGCCCTTCATTTGTGAGTTAGAGCCATAAAGATCAATATTTTAGACTCATAATTAGGAACAATTGATCTCTTAGGTGTGGGATTACATTTATTGTATTTGTGCTCATAGGAATTGCATCCAATACTGGTTGAATTTTGTGTTTTTATTAAACTTGAAATGATTAGGCAACCTAGGTATAGCCCTTTGTGAAATTTAGCCTATTTTTTTGTTTAGCCAAAATCCCTTAACAATTCCACTAGATAAGCCCCTTTGAGCCTTTTACCCCTTTTCTTTGATCAACCATGTTACAAACCTTAGCCTTCTTAAATATCCTTTCTCACCCAAGTTAATTGACTCAATTTAGTTTTGATAAATCTTTAGACACACTTATCCTTTAAATTCTCGCTAGCAATCATTAAAAGGTTGTAATTTTAATAGAAGAAGCCTACGCAGTTGAATTTGATACATTTAGCTATCCCGCAATACAGTTGACAATGCGCTTAAAAATTTGCACATTCTAAATGAAAATTGATGCATGCGAAAAATCTTGAACAACGTTTGAGTCTCTAAAGAGTATTATTTGCCTAAAATTGACATGGAACGGAACGTTAGTTGAGGCTATGATTGATACAAATAACCCTTCAATTGTGAGTTAGAGCCATAAAGATCAATATTTTAGACTCATGATTAGGAACAATTGATCTCTTAGGTGTGGGATTACATTTATTGTCTTTGTGCTCATAGGAATTGCATCCAATACTGGTTGAATTTTATGTTTTTATTAAATTTGAAATGATTAGGCAACCTAGGTATAGCCCTTTGTGAAATTTAGCCTATTTTTTTGTTTAGCCAAAATCCCTTAACAATTCCACTAGATAAGCCCCTTTTGAGCCTTTTACCCATTTCTTTGATCAACCCTGTTACAAACCTTAGCCTTCTTAAATATCCTTTCTCACCCAAGTTAATTGACTCAATTTAGTTTTGATAAATCCTTAGACACACATATCTTTCAATTTCCCGCTAACAATCATTAAAAGGTTGTAATTTTAATAGAAGAAGCAACATTTACCCAATTGAATTTCACTCTTTTTCCCCTCTATTCAAAGAAAAAAATAAATGGTTAAAAACCAAATTAAAAAAAAAAGAAAAAAGAAAAAAAAATAATAGAGGAAAGGATAAAAGATGTGTTTATATTTTAGTTGCTTCCCGAATTCACAAACACAACCTTGAGCTTAAACATTCTTATAGCGGATAACGTGTCCCTTTTGGATTCTGACTTGCTTGAGGACAAGCAAGATTTTAAGTGTGGGGAGGTGGTTTATAGCTCCCTAAATGCGAAAAATGTGTCCTTTTTGCAAAATTTTTAACTATTTGAGTCATTAACTTTTTGCCTATAAATTCTTTTTTTCCTACCCTAAACCTTTAGCCAATGTTACAAACCTTTAAAGACCTATGATTTTGTTTAATTTTAATGCATTAATTTTGACTGGATGGATGATGCAATCCCAATGTGACCACTTTGTGCAATTAAATGTAGAGCGTTTACAAAAAAAAAAATTCACCCAAACACTTGAGCGTTAGAGTGACCACTTGTGAGCTATCAATTTTAGTCATTTTCTTTCGTTTTCATGAAGTGTTGATTGATAAAACCAATTAATCAGTTTTGGAGACTCGTCTGAGGTTCATTATGTTTCTAATTGCAAAATGAGTAGTCTGAACTGTTGTGGATAATAAAGTGCAGTAGCTTCTTGTTTTTGTAAGGGAGCTATTTGTTGATTTTTCTCTGTTTTGAATTCTATCTTGCTTGGGGACAAGCAAGATTCAAGTGTGGGGAGGTTGATAGCTCCCATTTATATAGTGTTTTTAGGATTAATTTAGATTGTTTTTATTAGCTTCGAGTTAAGTTTTTGTATTAATTTGTTAGTTTTTAGTTAAATTTAGTATTTTCCTTTATTTATGGCATTTTCGGTGTTTTTAGGGATTTTCAGGGACCTTTCGTGCATTTCCGAACCAGACACAAGCCTATTGGAGCATTTCCGGATCATTCAGGGACCATCAGAGCACTTTTGGGATTCATCAGGGACCATTAGAGCACTTTTCGGAAGCCCATGGACCTAAACAGATAAAAGCTGAAGCCACAGTTCCTCAAATAGGACCTGTCTCGGCGAGACATCACCTGTCTCGTCGAGACAGGCCCTCGTCTCGTCGAGACAGGCCTTGTCTCGACGAGACGAGGCGGGGGAAGGCGCGCCTGTGCCTTCCCCTTTGCTGAAATTCGCGGATCAGGACCTTAAAAGCTCATTTAACACTTTGTAAATGCCATTTTTACCCTTGAGGCATTAGGGTTTCCTTCCTAACTCTATAAATAGGGAGCTAATCCTAATCTTTCAAGGGGGGATTAGCCAACAAATAAATTAGAGAGCCGCTAGGGCTTTCTCTCCTCCACAATGTAGATTTTTATTTTTAGTTTAGCTTTTCGTGCTTTCTAGATTAGGTTTAATTCCTGTTTTTATTTCTTTCAAGAACGATTGATGGGAGAAGCTCCTCATCTTCTATTTTTATAATCGAATCAGACAAAGCGGGTTTTAGATTTCTATCTCTCTCTTTTTATCTTTTGCTTTTATAATTTATTGTGGATGTTTTCCGTTATTCACGATTTCCTCCTATTATGATTAGTTTGTCTATGAACTGATCTCCATCCAATTTGGGATGGGGATGAAATTGATTGTATGAATATGTGTGATTAGGGATCTAGGACCTTTGATTGATCAGTTTATGCATGCTTAATGCCTAGAAATTGTTAGGAACAGGATTTATGCTAGAATGAACATTGATAATGATCAACTAGCCTGTTTATGTATATAATGTGCCTAATGCCTGCGACCCTGACATTAAATAGGATTATAGATAGATGAGAACCTGACCACGGAATCGTTTATACCAAATTTGTATTAACCTGACTTCGCTAGAGACCACTAGGAATGAGGCTTTATGGCTGGGCTACGGCTTTAGCCTTAGTTGTCAATAAACATAATGCTTTGCATGACCTAGGGTATATACCTAATCAAGCCGTCACCCGAATGCATGTGATTAGGAAGGACAATTCTGATCAAATTAGTCTTTCACTTAGGACAATTACCTTCAATCATTGGTAAAACACAAATCTGAACTCCCTAAACCCATACCTAGGATTTAATCAAAGGAATCCTCAACCTATATTGTGTCATCCGTCAATTCACCTTCTACCCTGTCAATTGTTCACTTTATTTTGTTATGTTTGTTTCCTTTAATTAGATTAATTAGTTATCAAAAACTCAAACATTTATCCAACCCTCTAAACAATTAGATCATTCTAGGCAGATTTGCTAGTTATAACGAATAGTCTTTGTGGTTCGATCTCGTGCTTAGCACAATATTACTTGTTGCGATAGGATACACTTGTCCTATTAAATGCTATATACTTTACGAGCATCATGAACCATTTCCGATAAGAAGTCTCCGGGAAGGAAAACGACTTGGCTCTGGTACCAACTGATGTAGATTGAAGTCGGTGAAGGTTTTAATCGTAAACCAACAAAGATTACAAACTTCTCTAGCTTAACTAGAAGGTTGAGTAAACCCACAAGGATGAACCTTGGTGCTCCAATGGAGGCTTTCAATATCAATATTATCAAAGTTACCAATCCTTACAAAAAGAGAGGCTTAAATACCCTCCAAACATATGAAAAAGTACTAAAAGCCCTTGAGTAGGGTTTCCTAGTAAAGCATAACAATAGGGGTAAAATGGGGACTCTAGGGAATAATGGTAGTTCAGTAATAAAAGGACAATGGAAAAGTAGTAATTAACATAAGTGAAATGGTCCCCCTTTTCATGTTGAGAACTTGGAGGGGAAGCAATCTCCAGCGCGGTACGCCCCGCCTACCTGGGCTTACGCCCAGCGTGTGTGAGTCCTTGAGCTTGGGGACGCTCGTTGATGCTCCTTACGCGTGGCATCTTCCGGACTGCGCCCCGCGTAGTTCGACTCCTGGGCTTGAGGCTCCGTAGGGTAAGGTATACGTGTGGCGCCTTCGGGGTCACGCTCCACGTAGTTAGGCTCCTGAACTTGATGGTCATGTGGAGTGGGCTCTACGCGTGGCGTCCGAGGCGTACACCCCGCGTACTTGTCTTCCTGAGGTGACTCTCGCTCGAAACTGCTACCCGCGCCACGCGTGCTTTTAGGCACGCCCCGCGTATCTGTTTTAGCTTTGTTGCTCTTGTTGGCCTCCGTTGGTTCCTCTCATGCCTCATGTTTAATACCCGGGTTCGTCTTCATGTTTGAGGACAAGATGCCCTCATCACTTTATTTTCATAATACTTTTGAATTCATTTTTATTATATCTATTTTATATTAAAAAATAAAAAATATCACTTAACAGGAATCCGGCCAAATATTAATCTTATTTATAAGAACCCGTCAACATACCAAAACACATGTCATGTTGAAAGAATTGTAACCTAACTTTTTTTTTTCTTTTGGTTACTTGTAACCTAACATTAAGCATGCATGGATTTATCTTCGAAATAAACATTATTCTAATTTTTTGAAGTAAAGAAAATAAATATATTTATGGTCTTATTCATGAGTAAAAATGTCTTCAATTTTTAATGACATTAGGATCAATTACATAGGTCGTTCTATGAATAAAATTGGCAATCAATTAACAGATGTTTTTTATTTCTTACCTGAGTTTTCAGTTTGATTCTAAAAGCTTTATGATTTTTTACTTTAATGCTTTATATTGATTCATTGTAATGATAGTTCTTTACGTAAAAAAAAAAAGTAATCAGATGGATTTTGCAAAGGACTCTAAATGATGTCGTTTCTTATTTTGAGGATTTTGTGGGAGCTCGTACTACCACGCTCTAGCCCTAATGTGAAGTAGTTGTTCCTAGAAACTTGCAGGTCTTCACCTGCGCATGTCACGTCAGATGTCAATCGGACATTTCTATCTCTGATTGGTCAAGGCTCTTCAGGTACTATTCCTCATCATTGCCTTCATTAAATGTCGGTCTTCAAATCGCCACCATCGTTTCGAGTGTTCAAAGACGTCTACAAATATCCATGGTTAGCCATTTACTTTCTTTTTACTTGCACTTTCTCTCTCAAACCCCTGCTCTGATTTTACCATAATCTGCTTCTTTTCCTGTGACTTTGCTCTTTTGTGTCCAAGTAAGCATGTTAACGCTTCCTTTTTTTCAGTTTATCCTCTTTTGATATGGCTCCGAGAAAGACCTCATCTTTCGACAAACCCATCACTAGCAAATCTAAAAATCCTATTGTCTCGAAACCTAAAAATTCCAAGCAAATCTCTTTCATGATGAATTCTCTTTACCTGAACTCACGTTTCAATAGCTAGAATTTGGCCAGCTGACTGTATTTTTTATTTTATTTTTATTAATTTATAATTAAAATCAATTTCATAATTTAGTTGATTTACACATTGATGAAATTTTAGAAATAATGTAGAAGTTGTTTTTAGTGAATATTTCGATAATCTTCAAATAATCTTAAAAGCTGACATCTCCTTTTCAGAATCATATCTATCAAACAATTTGATTATTTGTTTTCTTCTATCATAAGAAATTAAAATTTACACGCTTCTCTTCTCTGACTTTTACCAAACATCCAAATTCTTCACCAACAAAATTTAAACAATACATTCAAGTATATAAATAATATTTCTCATATATATATATTATTTTTTACTTCCAATATATAAAGAAGAGTACAGAGATATAAATTAAAATTCAAAATAGGAAAAAAAAAAAAGAATGTAATTACCTAATCAATAACTCAATTCCTAATGTTCCAAATACGCACAACAAACTCAATAGAAGTTCTTCCACCCAAAATTCAACTTATTCAAATTATGATCAGTTTATTCACAGAATGAATGCCACAGAGAAATTTCAGAATTCAAATATCTTCATAAAAACATAAGTAGCCCTCAAACAAATGGAGTAATGGTGTATGGACATAAATGAATTGATTCGTTTAACGCAGTTAACTAAATATAATAAAATAAAATAAAATGTAAAAGCATAAAAACATTAAAAAAAACGAGAAAATGTGAACAAAGACTTAATGAATGATACATGGGATGGTTTTCGATGGTCGGGTGTGTTGGCACCTCGGGACTTCTGCCACAATCTCTAGACTCAAGTTCTTAAAGTTTTAGATGATTTCTTTTCTGTAAAAACCTTTCCAGTGATTTCTTCATTGAAAGACCATTTGAATTGCAAATCGGAGATGACAAACTGCTCGGCTTTAATGGCAATTCTGACTGTTCTGAATCTGAAGATAAAGATGATCATGTTGGACTTGTGATTAGGTTTCCTCCTCTTCTCTTCTAGCTCGTTATCTGTTGCACCGTCTGGTCTTGTTTTTGGTCGAGATGGGATGTGGGGAAAAGGTTCAGTCCCAGGAGGGGAAAAGATTTTGGAATTACAAAAAAAAAATATTGAAATTCCTAAAATCTAAAATTCTAGAAAAGATTCGCATTCCATATTTCTGGAATTTCAGTATTTTTTAGAATTATTTCGCTTTTGACATATATTCAGATTATATATATATATATATATATATATATATATATATATAATGGTTAATGGATCGACTTAACTAACTCGCGATCCAACCATTTATTACATGGGTTAAATGGATCGGCTCGTTTATAACTCAACTTATAAATGGGTCAACCAACCCATTTATTCCATGGGTTAAATGGGTCATCACCCATTTTGACACCCCTATCCGTGAGGTTAGTGGCTGTAGGGTGGGTAATATGAAAAAACGTGTCAATGAGGTTCGCTGGCACCAACTTGATATTACTCCTAGACCTTTGAGAGCTCCTTTAATTACTGGTGTTCAATGGCAATGCCCACCATTGGGTTGGATAAAGGTGGACATGGACGGGTTTGCATTGGGTTCCCGAGTGAGGCGTTAGGGAAGGCACTTTTAGAACTTCAAAGGGCCTTCCACATGGCTCTTTTTTGCGTTTCATGTATCCTTGTATTCTTTGCGTATATGGTGGAGCTAAAAGCAAAATTTGGTGTGATTTAGATAGTTTGGGAAAATGGCTAGTTAAAGCTCTAGGTTCGCTGTGATTCTACCTATATGATTAATCTTTTTAAACATCGTTCTTCATAGAGGTCCATTGAGAATTAAGGCAAGACGGGTTGGTTTGTTTACATTATGTATGTTTTACAAGGAAAAAAAAATCCAAATCCACTAAAAATATGTAATAAACATTGCTGAAAACAATAAAAACAAAAACTTATTGTTGGTATAATACAAGAGAAAGCCTCTCATTTATTTATTGATAGGAATCATACTATTCGTATTACAATACAAATTACTACTAAAATAACAAAGTCCATCAAAAAAACAAAATTAAGATGCTACAAACACAATATGCATACCTCTCTCTCTCTCATTTATTCTTCCCCCAATAAAGGAGATGAAAAAATTGTATAATATATACAGAATTCTACAATTTAGTGCAAGAAATAAAAGGCAAATAGAGATAAGATGGTAACAGCCATAGAAATCGGAGAAGCAGACGCGGCTCCGGTGACCATTGCCGGATTTGGAGCAATATCCTGAGCTGTAACTCCACAACTACACAATATAGCTACCAACAGAATGTGAACAAAGAGTGCCATTACCTTCATTTTTTTATTTTTGGAGAGAAGATGATAGCTTTGCTTGAAATAATAAATCTGTGGTATGTAGATTTTAATTTATAGGAGAAGTAAAGGTTTTCAATTCTAATTAATTAATGTTTGAAATTCCATATGCATGGTCAAGCATCAAATTTAAGTTGAAATGTCTTTTCAACAACCAAATAAAGAAATCTAACCATGAAAATTGGTCCATATATCCATCCTTGGACTAAAATACTAGGATCAAAACAAAATTCATATCACCAATTGATTTTGTAATACATTTCAATTTAACTTACATTTCAATTCACTTCTTCTTTACTTTCTAAACCTCAATTTACTTCTTTATTTTGTTCCATCAATGTAGAAAGGTTGTACTACTATCTCGTTTATTATGGGTAGGCTCTTGAAACTAGAGATGATGATGATGGGTAGCGCATCCGTGGGTAATGCTATAATATTCGTATCTTTATCCTTTTATATTTGAAAATGCTCGTCTCGTCTCATTACTTAAACAATACATAATCCTAATCATATTCCCGTCCCACATAACCGTTTAAATATATAAATTTAATAAAAAAAATCAGATTTTTAATGATTTAATTCAATAATAAATATAAATCATCAAATATTTAATATTAAAATTCTTCATTTCTTCCATTATTTTTATTTTGGAACTACATTTATAAAATCGGTAGCTATTTTGATTGAAATTGTAGTTTTTTTTTTAGTTTTTCATGAAAAGAGTTTTTGTATTTATATGTTTTGATAAAATCAAGCTATTTCATATTTTCATCAAGCACGTTTCTTCTTTAAGGTTATTTCGGTCTGTATAATACGATTACTGGAATAAAAAATTCTTTTACTTTTATAATTCACATTTATTAAGTAATTAAAAATATCACATATTAGACATTTTTATATGTCTTTTTTGTTACATAAACATTTTATATGTTCACTGTAATAGTTTATCATAAGGTTATCAAAAAATAATTATTAATCATCTAATAATCACTTAAATTATAAATATTAATAATCATCCAACAAAATTTTAATTTGAAAATAAAAGTAAATAGTAATAAAAAAAAATCATCATTATTAATTATTTATGATGATTATAATTCAATAATAATTAAGGTGATATGTCAAAAGGGTAAGGTGGGAGGTCTACTCTAATGATGCTAGTAATGAGAAACAAGGTATAAATTGTTTGCTATTATAACATAAAAAAAAATTGAAAAAATTGGTCTAAAGTTACTGGCTTATAATTTAGGGATAATCTACAAATGTTTGCTTTATAGTTATTAGGGGAATCAGATTTGATATTTATTGTTTTATAATTTTAAATCTAATGTTTAGAAGACAATGAAATTTCAAGTCTCGTTAATAAAAGATGAGTTTTCTTTCATTGTTTTGGCCATTATCCAACCTCCAACGTTCTGACCTTCTAATAAGGTTTGAAATTGCACATGTTTTGTTAATGAAAAAAAAATTCATTCAAATGAGGCTTGAAATTGTATCATCTATCTGGTAATTAGACTTAAGATTGCGCTATACACGTATATGTTAAAGGCGCTCTCTCTCTTAATAACCATATGGCCAAATGTGTACCTTATCATTATAATTTAGGCTTAAAGTGTTATTTAGTCTCTGACCTATTCAGAATTCTATCATTTGATTCTGGTCTATTATTTGGTCACATTTGGCCCCTGAACTAACGCAATTGGTGACATTTCACTCAATTTGGATGGAGACTTGATAAAACCGTTATTCATTGATATGTGATGATGACACATGGACTTGACACATCACACGTCTTAAAACACCATCCGAAAGCATCGGTTAAGAAGTTCTCATCATCTAACCTTATTTCTCTTACTTACTTTTGGCAATAAGGACAAATAGGCCTGAGTTATACCTTAACTTTCCCTTTCATATCTTCATGTGTGATCTCTTTATATACTGACGTGTATATAGAAATCTTGCACTTTAATGAATTATGTTCATTGTATCTTATAAGACGGGTTTTGTTATTGAACAAGATATCGATTGATAAAAAAAACTTCGTTCTTATCTTTCATATCTTCATGAGATCTCTTTATATACTGACTTGTATATAGAAATCTTGCACTTTAATGAATTATGTTCATTATATCTTACAAGACGGGTTTTGTTATTGAACAAACCCTCGATTGATAAAAAAAAAACCTCGTTCTTATCTCTCATATTTCCTGTGATCTCTTTATATACTAACATGTATATAGAAATCTTGCACTTTAATGAATTATGTCCATTGCATCTTACAATACGGGTTTTGTTATTGTACAAGCCGTCGATTGATAAAAAAAAAACAACATTGTTCTTATCTTTGTCATTCTTAAAGCAAAATAAGAGTAAACACTAATGTGAGTGAGCTACTTCTTTATCCTACATGCATCACTATATAACAGTAAACATACAAAATATTTACACACTTGTGTATTATATAAAGATTTGTATTCCAAAAGACTTTTATTGAATACTCATGTTTCTCAAAATACATAGATAGAAGTATTTCTAGATCCTATATAAACCTTATAGGATCTCATATATTTCTCACGAACATCTTTAGTGACATGTTTCTTGAGAGGATTAACTACCATGTTATATATGTAGAAATACTTCAAACTAACTTCCTTATATATAATTAGATCTCTTACAAAGTGATACTTAATCTCTGTACGTTTAATCTTGTTATGAAATCTCTAGTCTTTAGAAAAGGCTATATCAAATTAATTATCACTATTTATTACTACTAGGCTTTTAAAGGTCGTAACTTTTAGGTGTTCCAAGAATCTATTTAACCCTCTTGTACTGATGATGAGTATGATATGTATTCTGCTTCCACGGTGGATAGAGATATACATGTTTGTTTCTTTCTTCTCTAGAATATTGTGCTATTTCCTAGCAAGAACATGTACTTAGATGTAGATTTTCTTTCATCCGTGTCTCTAGCCCAATCTGCATCCGTATATCCTCTAAGTTTCAAATCATCGTTTATGTAACACAAAGAATAATCGATTGTTCCTTTGTGATATTTCATTATTCTCTTAACAGGCATGACAAATATTCGGTTTTGTACACATCATTGCATACATTAGAATTCTAACCGCACTTGAATTGGGTACATTTTCATTTGATCAATTTATTATACTCCATCAAAAAGTTATTATATAA
The DNA here is from genome assembly GCF_963576675.1 of Euphorbia lathyris. Taxonomy (NCBI): domain Eukaryota; kingdom Viridiplantae; phylum Streptophyta; class Magnoliopsida; order Malpighiales; family Euphorbiaceae; genus Euphorbia; species Euphorbia lathyris. The sequence goes on from NC_088919.1 coordinate 35,815,737, forward strand.
AAATATTGTACTTATAACATATTTTTCAGATGTGGGCCAATTAAAAAATTACTAAAGGTATAAACAAAAAAAGTTACAGATTGATCCGTAGTTGAACCAATAACCAATTATTTAAAATAAATTATAAAATGTAAGATATATTAATTATATTTTCTTTTCTTCTTTTATTTAAAAAAAAAAAACTACAAAATTGTTATAGATGAGGATTTTGTCAACTTGAGAAACCATGAAAAGTGGAATATAGAGGGGAATTGCTTAATTCAAGGAAATCTAACGGTAAATTCCTAAAATAAATCATCAATCTTTCTTATAAATACTCATCACTTGCCAACCTATTCTTCAGACCTGCAAATAAAGATCATATTTCATCAGATCCCAAAACAACAAAAAAAAAATAAAATAAAAAATAAATAAAAGCCTTTCTTCATCTGCAAGGCAGGTCTATATCTTTCTATCTATTCTATTTTCATCATGGATTCCAAGAAGATAATCATTGCTCTCTTTGTTATCGTCGCTGTCTCCATGACCCACGCCTTCGCGGCCACTCCTGCTGGCACCTTAGCCGGTGCTACTGCCGCTGAGGCTAAGGCTCCTGCTGATGACCCTACTACTGCTGCCACTACTGCTACTGCTACTGCTGAGGCTCCAGACGCTGCTGCCCCATCTCCCGGGGCAGCTGTTCCCGGTGGAGCCGCCCCCACTTCCCCTTTCGTCGGCCTCGTTCTTCTCTCATTCTTTGCATATTATTTGCACTAAGTTGAGTATGATGGAAGGTAGATCAAATAATATGAAGTAGAAAAAAAAATATAAAAAGGAAAACTATTTCTCTTCAGCAGGAGGACCTACAACAGCCGATGACTATTTTATCTCTGATTTCTTTGGATTTTTTTTTCTGTTTCTTTTTTTTCCATTTAAGGAAAAGTAATCATGTTGTTATTTATTAGCTTATTTCAATTTAAATGTACCCTGAATTTCGAGATATATATCTAACCGGGAGGTACTCCTTTCAATATATTAATTGATTACTATAATCTATTTAAGAAGTTATTTTTATATCCGCATTCATTTTTTTCATGTACTAACTAAGCCGCTTAAATTAGATTTCAATTTCAATTACTAGTAGCTGTAATTAGAACAAGGTCACCCAGAAAGTAACTGATCTCAAATTGATTGATGATACCAAAAAAGAACGAATTAATTATATTGTAGTTCAATTTTTTTGTCTTATGGCTCCTAAGCTTTAAGGTATAAACTAAAAAAGATTTACTAACATAAAATAAAAATGTCTTGTGAAAATAAATGTAAAGTTGTTTAGAAAAACATTTCTTATGGAATCATGTTTTCGATTTTTCGAATCATTCTCTAAACAATTAATTTCTCTCTCTTAACTAAATAAAATCTAAATAATCTCAAAACCAAAAGTTTAAAAATTAAAATTGATTAGAATATCTTTTCATCCCCTTAAAACAGCCCAAGTTTGTTTTAGGAACTTTTATGTCCTTTAAAAGTTCAATTGCCATAAAGAAATAAGACCAAAGCTTAGGGGGCATGGGTATAATTTGCCTAAAACAATTCATTTTTCTTAGAATAATGTTCAGCAGCAGAAAATGAAAATCATGCTTAAAGAATCTGAATAATTACTTAGCAACACCTAGAAACAATAATAGTATGATTAAGAACATAATGAACGCACTTCTTCATTACCGACGGAGCGTGCGCGGCTTGCGGACACCCAGCAGAAACAGCAATGCACGCACTTCTTCATTGCCGCGGCGCTATCGAAGTCTGGAAGGGAGCGCAATTACCACACCGACCGGACAAATTTTTGGTAACTGATATGGCGGAATGGCTCGAACTGTGCTATTCTTCCTTCACCCGTACTGAGGCAGAACAGGTACTTGTAACCACGTGGTGGCTGTGGTATCGAAGGAATAAGTGGATACATGACCAAATTTGGCTTGAACCGGAGGTAATTCTTGGTAAGGCGCAGCAGTACCTTACTGAATATAAGCTTGCTGCTGTTTCTAATTTAGCACTTGTACTAACGGCCTCTCCTCTCGACGACTCAGATCCTGACCCTAAAAAAAGTTGGTATCCTCCCCCTACTGGCGTTGTTAAAATTAACTGCGATGCCGCATGGGGGGATAACGGCCTTCTTTGCAGGGTTGGTCTGATCGCACGGGATGAGCGGGGGTTGGTACTTGCTTCAGCGGGTATTCCTCTCGATCCGTGTATGTCTGTGGAAGCAGCGGAAGCTCAAGCTATTCTACAGGGGGCTTTGTTTGGTGTTGATTGTGCATTTCCATCCGTCGTCATTGAATCGGATGCTAAAGTGGTAATTGATACAATCAAATCAGGCAATTTTCCGAAAAACTCACTCTATGATATTTATGTTGATATAGCTGATCTCAGTTTGAGATTTTCTTCCTGCGCTTTTAATTTCGTTCATAGGGAATGTAATTCGGTAGCCCATAGAATAGCAAGCTGGGCTAGGGACCTTGTTTCCCCGATTTTTTTGGTAGAGGATGCCCATAGAATAGCAAGCTGGGCTAGGGACCTTGTTTCCCCGATTTTTTTGGTAGAGGATTGCCCGGATTGTGCGTGGCATCTAGTATGTTCTGACAATGCTACTCTTTCAGTTTAATGGAATCACTCGTTATCAAAAAAAAAAAAAAAAAAAGAACATAATGAAAGCAATTAGGAGTTCATTTGACAACAGAGCTACAAGTTAAAGTATATGAAACAATCTGTAAAATATGTTTACAAGTTATAATCTTTCAATCAAACAACACTCAGGATGGAAAAATATTTTATCTCAACACTAGATACATACATAATATATATTCTCACAGTAAAAATAAATTAGCAGCAAATCACCTGAAAATTAGGTCCCTTCATTAAATTTGTGATGAGACATGAGACTTTTTGTCAACCAAATTGCTGTTTCTCTAGATGAGACCATTTCTTCACCAAATGGCTTTAGAACACCAGCAAGCTCATCAACTTTGTCCTGTTTAAGTAATCGTGCGCAAAGCTCGAGCAACGATTCCAAAGCATCAGCCCTTTGCTGGCCTGGATTCTCCCACTCATTCTTCGTCTCTTCAGCATGCATTGCAGCAATAGTATCAAGTATTGACATGTTAATTGCTGCCCGATTTGTTCCATAGGCATTGTCCTTCTCTGCTGGGATTGACGAGTTATTCTTATCTACCTTTGCCTCAATTTCTTCTTTAAATGGAGGCACATCATTACTTCCAGAAGATAAGCAGTCAATATGAGTGCCTTCTGTGTACACATCAGGGCTTTGAGGTTTCTTTACACAGCATTCCGGCTCAACAAAAGGTTCCTTTATGGCTGATGGTGAGTTCGTCTCATTGTTTGAAGCATCTATGTCTGTACAATTTTTTGCAGGCACGGCTAATTTCACGATTTCCCTTGCTGTGGCATCCCCTGCCATTATTTCAGCTTCTTCAACAACTTTCTGGCTGCTTAAGGCTGGTCCAGATTCATCCTTCCCAATAACAATTTCGACATCAACCTCACGCAATTGTTGACAATGCTCAGACGTTGGTACTGTTTCACTTATATTCTCCGAGGTAAACTTAATTTCAGCGCTGTCCTTTAGAAGAAGACTGCTAGCATCAGCTTGCTTATCTCCATTGCAAACGCTAGTTTCCGAGTCAGTGGAACTGTCTTTTGGACCAGTCAAAGAATCTGATGTTTCCACAGTATAGACAGTACGATCGATCCTTTTGGTCTCGCTGTTTTCTGTACTAGAAGCTGATGTTGGTATGCCATTGTGAGGTACAGTGCTTTGTTCTGCAATGCTGTTTCTCGCAGATGGATGATCAATTTCTGGATGGTTTTGAGGTGTAATTTCCCCATCCCTATTATCTTTGAAACCTGTAGATTTTCCAGGCAATGACTTTCTCCTAGATTTGTCCTTCGAATTGTTAATGGGCTTTATTGGAAGAAACACAGAAGATGCATTTTGACATCGAAGCAGATATGGTTTCAAATGGCTATGCCTTAGTAATTCTGCAGCCTAAAGATCAATGCTTGAAGGTATGAGAACAAGTATTAACGAATTAGATTGTAACTTAGGGTCAGTAGAACTCACTGTTGGTCTATGTTCGGGGCTCTTCCTTAGCATGCTCTTAATAATTTGTTTCCTACAACATGGAATTCAATGCACAAACAATTTAAGCGAATAAGATACCAACAGTTAAAAGGCACGCTATGCTACTCTGACATGTAAAATGATAAGCATCAAGAACGTGCAGGAAATTAACTTACAGTGAAGAGGAATAGATAATTGGGAGAGGAGAAATGGTGGATCTGTTTATTTTATTGATTAATCCAGCCATATCCTGTTTGAGTTATTTATTTAGATATGGTGCTTGAATTTCAAATAAAGATTCTCAAATTTCATTAACACAGTAAATTAAAAATAGCTTCTTCCTCGGTAGCTAAAGAATTTAATGTAAACCAGGCTTTTACTCACAGGAGCTCTAAATGCTGGTTGCTGTGCAGCAATTTCAAACATACAGCACCCTGAAACAGCAGATGGATCTCATTACTCCTAAATTTCTAATGAAGAAGAACAAATTAAAAGCAACCCTTCCAGATTTCTTACCAAGTGACCATATGTCAGATTTGTAGCCATATGGTATATCTGCTAGGAGTTCGGGACACATGTAATTAGGAGTCCCGACAACCTGATGACAGAGGGCATGCAAATACAGAAAGATGTCAATATCTACATTTAGATCACTTGCAAATACAGAAAGATGTCAATAACTACTACATATTAGAGAGAGAGAGGAAATTAAAAGTCAGTTCGAATAGAGCTCAAGTCATTTATTCAATGGTATAACGAACCACAGTTTTATGCAGCAAAGTGCTGAGGCAGTTGCCATCAACGATAAGACTTGAAAATATATGAAAACAAAAAACAAGGGTAGCAAGGAGAAACAAAGGAAATTCCATACCGAAGAAGTGAGGTCTTCTGTGTTGAGCAGCTTGGCAAGTCCAAAGTCTCCTGTTCAATCCATACAAGATAAAACATTCTTATAAGACATAAACCTGGTGAAAATCTAGCTAGTTTACAGTTTGTTTGCTTTCATACCTAGGCGAACATCATTGTCCTTCGTAAGAAATATGTTGGATAACTGGAATTCAAAAAGGTTATATCAGAAACAGAAAAATTGATGAGCTTCCCCTGATTACATAAATGAACATATAAAGGTACCTTAAGATCTCTGTGAAGGACGCGGTTAGAATGTAGGTAATCCACAGCGAGCAACAACTGAGTCAACCATTTGCAGAGCCTCTGAGAAGCAAAACACAGTAACCACGTTGGTAATGAGCATAAATGCTATTCAAAGCATCTAGAGAAAGATTTTTTAAACTAGAAGGTTTAAACAGGTCACCTCCTCTGGGATAAATATGCCTCTAGCCTTCTTTATAATCCCAGCCCTGACAAAGGAAAACAAGTAAAGAAAAAGAAAATTCAATTCATTTTTTCATTAGAAGTGTTATCTGATTCTATTTTTACCCGTTACTTTATGTTGACAAATTGTTTAACTGAAGAATTCTGTATACTTTTGATAGATGAAACATATAAAACTTTCAAATTGTCTTGATTAAACTATGGCTACAAAAGTCAGAAATAATTCTGTTTGGCTCCACCAAAACACCTATAGTAATTTCAGTCGAGGGTCGTGCATATTCGGCTCTAGCCCTTCAACACTATCTTCGAAATACAGATAATAAATGTTCTCCACATGAATTACTAATTTTAAAATGTAACCTGTGTCACTTTAAAAATGACCGTCTAGAAATTCAGACAAAAATAGCTAAATATATCTAATTTAAGAATAACACAATTCACATTTACTTACATGTCTCCACCTTCACAGTAACCTGTTACTATGCAAACACAATTTCCCTGCACCGCAAACAAATACATACTATTATGGCTTCAAGCAAATAAAATCTCAAAGGCATCAATTATTACCATATTATGCATCTGAACACAAATAAACGATGAGATTACCTTGTCCACCCAAGAATCCTTGTACTCGACAATATATGGGTTATTCAGTTTTGCAATCAACTCCATCTGCAATACAGACACAACCATTTCTTTAAAGCAAAGCAAGATCACATTTTTAACGAAATATATCCATACATAGAAACATGCAAACGAATTATCGCTTTTCAAGAGGGACGAACACCATCATCAGTTGTATTTCCCCTCTTAAGTGGACATCACTAAAAGTTAACTTGAAGGATACTCGATCTTGAAACTAGAAATCAGAACAGAATTTTCACAATGTAGACATCAAGCCAAGCCTAAGGGATATTGTGCACAGAGCAATTACGTTGATCCATAGTTATTAAAGGCACCAGGCCCAGGCACACGCCTGAACGACACAAGACGCACTAAAGAAAATATATAAAAAAAAAACATAAATAACAATAATTAAAATTTTTAAAATGCAACAAACAGTCAAATACTAAATCATATCCACCATAATCTTAATCATAAAATGCATGAAATGAATTCCAAATTAACTACTAACTCTTTCATAATCATAATGCAAAATAAAAACTCTAAATCTAAAGACTAAAGTTCAACCATATTCTAAGTTAACTAACTAATAGCCTAATAACTACTTTTCATCAAGACTAAAGTCTCCATTTGCGATATTTCAAAATGGAGCAGCGTTTCTTTGCATTGTTCTTTGGATATTTCTGCCATCCAAATCTTCTTTCCTTTTATATTTATTTCTTTTTGCTCTAATTTAATTTCAGCAATAAATCGTATAGATAGTGAGATTAAAACATCCAATTTTTAACTTGGAATCCTAAAAAACAGTGTAGTTTCTAAATTTGTGCCTAGGCTTCGCACACAGGCGCGTGCCTGTTGAACACAGCTCGACTTTTAGCTTCTCAGGCAACATGCATGGAACCTAGTGCCTTCTGAGCCGGAGGTGTGCCTTTGATAACTATGGTTGAACTATTGTACATGATCAATAATTCTATTATAAATTTTTCTATCTTGAAAAATCAGCATGCGTTGTCATGGTTTGAAAAACTTATTTTAAATTATTGAGGAAGATAAGATGATGCATATGAAAACAAAAAAATTTGAAATCATATAAAATTACACAAACAAGCATCCCATGGACGGAAGCATCTATATCCAATTCCTTCTTTAATCCCACATAAATAAAATCTCTCTTTCAGAATATTTTGTTGTTATAAAAAAAAAAAGGCTCTATATTGATAGATAATAGAAGATAACCTCCTGATGAGCTGTGCGTTTGAACTTCTCAGTCTGCTTGGCCAGGCGAATCTTCTTCAAAACATACCTAAAACAAGCAGGCAGACGGAAAATAATTAAAAAATAAATAATGCAAAATCAGTTTGGAAGTTGAAGAACATGATAGCTAGCAGACAAAACTTCGTGCCGACACGAATGCTAGCGATCCCCAAATTTCAATTTTGACGCAATTTCGTTTTTGGCACTCGAATCAATTTTAAATTTGTTTTTAATCATATCAGTAGAGCAATAACAAATAGCAAACATCAGTTAATATATAGAAATTGGGAAATTTCAGTTGCTATATTGAAAGAAGACCCAGAAAGATAAAGAAGAAGAACAAGTAAAAATTGAAGGAATACTTACTTCTTATTCTCAGTTTTATGAAGAACAAGAAAAGCAGAACCAAAAGCTCCTCTTCCAATCTGCTCTATAACTTCATAATCTTCCATCTTGGACTTCACTTGGGCATTACTTGTCTCCATTTATGACCTTCGAGACCCGAAATAGAGAGGTCGAAATCAAAGTTAATAAGAACCCAAATCACAAATCTTCGAAAAGGGAAGTAAGTGTGTGGATTTGGGGCTGGCAGAGGAATAACTAATTAGAGGGTAAGCAATTAAAATAGAGAAAAGATGAGTATGGAGAATATGGAAGTAACCCTGGGATGGAACTATGAGAAGCGGGGCCTTATAGAAAGTTGAGTAAAGCTACATTCCATAATTATGAATTTCCAACACAGAGAGAGAAAGAGGTAGAAGGACAAAGTCAAGTAAAGTGACTCTTCACTAATATAATGAAGACGACTTGATTATTGCTAACCCAAGCAAAAAGCAGTGAGAAAGAGGGGAAATTAACTATAAAGGAACAAGCTTTGAGATTGAGAATGCACAAAGATAAATACTTTCTAAATTAGTAGTTGATAATTTCACCAACTAGAAATTGAGTGAAAAAAGAGAAGAGTTTGCTTGCATTTACAGATTCACAAAAGAGGAGATTGATAAATAGATCACTCATTTTCCAAGGGAATGTTTCACAAGTATGCTCTTGTGGTTGTGAGGTCACAGTCCTTACAACTTCATCCTAATTTAATTAATTAATTTCTTAAAGGCATGTCTTTTTTTTGACAAAATTCATCTCTTTCACAAAATTTAACATTAATTAAAATAAAACTAACAACGTAATCCATATTGCAAAAAATAGTTGTATAGATATTTTAAAATAAGACTATAATTAAAATATTTAATAAATTTTATAATTTAATTATCAAAATCTTAAATAAGATGTTTGTCAAAGAATGCTGAAGATTGTGAAAATGATTGAAAAGACATGTAAAGTACTCAAATTGAGCAAGTCTCTTAGGGTTAGTTACACTCACTACATACATGTATGTCAAGAAGTATTGGCGAAACGCCTTCTTAAACCTCTAAAGAGATCAGTTTAGGAGTGTAAATATATACTTTGTAATTCTTTGTATCGGTCAACAAGAGAAATTCATTTTTACTTCTTTTATTATCAATTTCTTTAACCTTCTTAGAACTTCCATACAAGTTTTTATAGTATTAGAGTTGTCATTAACAATTCATTAATGAACATTTAACTAGAGTTTGATGAATTCTACTTAAAAAAAGAATGAGAAGAGACAACAGAACTTACGGAGAAGTTGTGCCTTCTCACAATAACGAAGAATAAGTGAATCAAGAGGATATGAAAAAAAATGTGGGGTGGACTGTCATGATAGTTATTCACTAATGACCAAGGTGACCACACTGAGGGTGTTCTTGGCAATTGCCACATCCAAGCAATGGCCAATTTAGCAAATAGACATCAACAATGCATATTTGCATAGGTCTATTAAGGATGACTTATATATGGAGCCACCAGCAGGTTAAAGAAGGTTAAAGAAAGGTTGGTATGTAAGTTAATCAAGTCTTTGTATGGCCTGAAATAGGTTGCGAGGCAATGGAATAAAGCATTTTCAGATAAGTTGGTACGGGCAGATTTTACAAAATTAATACATGATTACTGCTTTTTCATAAAGCACACAAGTGACAATCAATTTCTAGCACTGATTGTTTATGTTGAATGTGTTAATAAAATGTACTTCTATGTTGTTAATTGAGGGAATTGGATGCTAGTTTTACAATAAAGGGCATGGAAGAAGCGAAGTTCTTTTTAGGGATTGGACTAGCAGGATCAGAAAGAGGAATTTTGATATCTCGGTCCAAATACATAAAGGATTTGGTGAAGGATACTGGTTTAGGTAAGGCTCTTAGCTCAACTAGTCATTTTCATTTGATATATAATTAGATGCAGTGTCTGAATATTACAGAGAACTAGAAAGATTTTGTAGACTAGTTGGAAGGTTATTGTACCTTGGGTTTATAGGACATGGTATCACCTTTTATAAGTCAACAACTTTGTCAACACATGAGTATATCTACCATAAATCAGATGGAAGCTACAATACATGTGATAAAGTGTCTAAAAGGTACCTTAGATGTTGGTCTATTTATGATGTCTAAACTGATTTAACCGAGATGGTAGGATTTTATAATTCAGATTGGGGAATGTGTAAAGTAACAAAAAGAATTATTAAATAATATTGTGTGTTTATTGGTAGAAGTCCACGAAATAAGGCACGATGAGTAAAAGTTCAGTTGAAGTTGAGTACAAAACAATAGTCACAACTTCATGTGAGTTAAAGTGTCTATCATTTCCATGAAATGAGTTTCAAATCAAATCACAATTGTTCACTCCTTTATATTGCGATAATCAAGCAACAATATATATAGTTGTTAATCATGTTTTTCACGAGAAAATGCAACATGTGGAGATAGACTATCACATAGTACGAGAACATTTTGTAGGTGAGATTTAGAAACACACGTATGTATCATCTCTCAGCCAAATAGTTGATCTTCTCACTAGCCATTGTCAGGAGCACAAATGTGAGAATATTTAACCAAAATGAAGTTTTATTCGTGTACTTCATCTTGAGAGCAGGTTGTTGAAGAATGCTGAAATTTGTGAAAAGAAGTGAAAGGAGCTAATCAAGTTCGTTATAGTTAGTTACACTGATTACACATGTATAATGGTAAGAAGTATTGATAGAAAGCCTTCTTAGACTGTTAGGGGTGTCAAATAGTCGTATGTCACGTCAGATTAAGAGTATAAATATATACTCTATAAGTCTATGTATTGGTTGATAAGATATATTCATTATTATTTTTCCATTATGAGTTTCTTTAAACTTCTTAAAGCTTCCATACAAGTTTTCAATATTCTTTAAAAAAAAATAGAAACAAATGGAGTATTAAACACAATTTCAGGTTCGAGATAGTATTAGTAGTTAGGTAATTTCCTGAAAGCTTCACAATGTTTTTGTTGATATCAATCAAGTTGGCTTGTATTTTTGGAGATTTTATCCATAACTACATGTTTTAAACACACTAACAAAAACGTATTTGTAAAGCATTCCCTCCGGTCTTTAATATATGCCGTTTAAAGGTTTCACAAAGACTAATAAAATATTAATTAGCTATAAAAATAATTAATTTACCATTAATACTTCTTTCATTAAACTCTTTTTTCATAAAACTAATTTTAAAATGACATCTATTTGAGATGGATGGAGTATAAATTAATAACATCATGGTATATATGGTCTATTAATTAAATATACATTGATGTTGTGTAATATGTGTTGTCTTCTAGAACCTCCGTTAGTGACTTGAAATGAAAATAACAGCTGGTTAGGGAGGAGTCGGCGTCCGGCGAACCCGCTCTGATGCTTAAGTTAGCAAGGGTTGAAGAGAGGTTGAAGACAAGAAGAATATTGGTAACTATGATGGTTACATACCTCTTGTGGATTACTCACATTATCTATTTATAGCGATTATCAAGGGTAATTGTTGTAATCTTCAGAATGTGCCCTAATGACTCACTGGACACGTGTCAGTCTTTGGTTGGTTCTGCAACCTTCAGACTGTAATGACGTCAGGTGGTGCACTCTTCCATGTAGCAAGCGTATTTTAGGTTTCATCGCTTCAGGTTCGAAATAGTATTAGTAGTTATGTAATTTTTATAATTAATTTTTATAGTGAGTATCATGATGGCAGGCGGAAGGCTTTCTCATATACTCACTATCCTTTGCGTAACCGTTTATCATGATCCAACTGTTCCTCTTCATTTGTCGTATGGATTACTGAGACAGATGGTGGATATCAATCCATGTGGCTGAAGGTTGCAATTCGCATTTTCAGGGAATATTCCTTACTTCAAATCAGACGGTTCATATGAGTCTTCCCAATCCGAAGGGTGATATTAATCTACGTATAGGATGTATCCATAAAATATTCATATATATATATATATATATATATATATATATATATATATATATATATATATATATATATTAATTAAATTAGATATTGCTTATATAGGTATATAATTAACTTTTATTTTTATAATTAATTTTTTCTGCTATTTATGAAATATTTTTCTACTATTTTTCTTTCAAAGTCCTACAATAGAAGATTAATATATCTATTTATAAGTTTTAAAACTTTACATTCTACTAATATTAAATTCAAACCAAAGAAAAATCATTTAATAATGAATGAAACTATTACTTGTACAAATTTAATTAAATCATCCACTCTTTTTTTCCATATCACCATAAATTATAATCAAATATATATTTTCAATTCACCATTCTTTTGATTTTCTTAATAAATTTTTTATTTGGACTTTAATATTAGTATAATACAAAGTTTAAGAATTTTTATGTCTTAAAATAAAAGTTATGGATCATAATATAATAGGGTTAGTTTCAAATAAATACCATGTGTTTTTACGTTTTTACAGATCGGTATTTGTGGGATTTTTTTTGTTACAAAATGAACCTTGTGATTTGCAAAATTTTCAATTTTTGTTTGACTTTGCCAAATTTAGCTGATAACGACCTGGAAATGAAAATTTTCAAGAATTAAATAATATTTTAACCAATTTTAATTCTTCAACTTTTTAGGTTTGATGTCATTTTATTAAGTGTTATTTTTAGAAAGAGAAAACTCCAAAAATGATGATTTCGAAAAAAAATAAAAATATGATTCCATAGTAAATAGGATACTAAACAACTTTAAATCTTGAAAATTTTCATTTTGAGGTCGTTATCGATCAAATTTGGTAAAATCAATAAAAAATAAAAATTTTGCAAACCACATATTTCAGTTTTTAAAAAAACCACAAATACCTATTCATAAAAACTTCACAAGACATTAAAATTAAGCCAATATAAAATATTAGAAATAGTAGTTAAAGAGGCATGGATGTATTTTAGTCTATTTAAGAAGATGATGATGGATGTAAACATTAGTTTAAGAGAGCAAAAGTAAATAATGATTATGATATATGATGGGTTTGAAATGCTTTTGTTGGGCCATAAACATAATGAGAACTCAATTAGTAAATTAAGACTCTTTTTCAAGGTGGTAGTGGTAGATGTCTGTCGCTATTTAAACTAACCCTTTCTTCTCACCGACTCTTTTCATGCTCTCACTCACTCGTGGACCAACTTAACTACAATTCTTCCTCATTGCTCTATTTATTATTAAATAAAGGTATGATATACCAACCAAGTTGCCTCAAAGTTATTTTTTTTTTTTTTTTTGTAAAGATATCAATAATACGAATCGGTTTTGGACGAGCTCATTTTAATTCTAAACTAATAAAGAGGGTTCTTTTCTACAAAGAGTTAATCTCGGGTTTTACGGACTAAATCCGTAGAAAATAAAAATTCTCTATTGGTTGAAGGCAGTGACGGAACCAGGAACCAGGACCCCGGATGAGCCGAGACTCAAACATATCAGTAAAAAAATCAAAACGTCAAAAAAAATCGAAATTAATTGTACGATTGACGGTAAATTTTCAAAGTCTAGCCCGTTAGGGCTGGGTAAAAAAATTTTAGCCTCCAATGTATTAAATCTGTAAAAATATTATCATTTTTTTTAGAAACTAACATTTAACTAATAGAAAATTAAACATGTTTACTTTATTTTTAATGGTAAAGACATAATAAAAAATGAATATTAATATGTTTACCTTTTTTTTTAATTGTAAAGACATATTAAAAATGAATTCAAAAGTGTTATCAAAATAAAAATAAAGAGTTCATTTAAATTAATTAATAATGGTAACATGTTTTTATAATTATTGAAAAATAAAATTAAAATAAAAAAAATTAAAAGAAAATGAGGTTGAAGAGAGTCGAACATATGACTTCTCAAATAGAAGTAAGCATCCTTAACCATCTCAATGTACGTTATTAATCTGCTTAGACATCATTCCATGGATGTTCCTTGGAGTATTCGTCAAGAATGGTTGCATTGTTTCAGCATTTGCTCTAGGATGAACATTCTTTTTTCACACATCTTTAGGGAAGGAAATAGAGTTGCTGATGCACTGGTAAAATTTGGAGTCTCTTCCCCAGTGATCAATTGGTGGCTTTCAGCTCCTGCTTTTTGCCACCGGTTTATCAATGATGACATTTGTAGTATTTTTCACTTACGCTTTTCTTGACTTTCCTAAACTTTTCTCCTCCCCCTTCTTTTTGTTTGTTCTCCTTCCTCTTCTCTTGTTCAAACACTCATTTTTCGTTTATTAATATATTGCGGGTTTGTCAGTTCTTGGGCCACGGGTGCTCACCCCGCCCAAGTTCTGTCTCGTCCCAATTTCTATCAAAAAAAAAAATCTCATCTACCTTTAAAAATTGAAATAATACTACATAGAGTCAATATAATTCTCTCCAAAATATTACCAGACACCATTACTAAAAAAAAATTCTCAATTCTCTGACCGCCTGCCGGGGCTCGAGCCCCCCCCCCCCCCCCCGGTTCCGCCCTTGGTTGAAGGTATGAAATCTTAACAAAACTCTTAAAAGAGAAAATAATGCTTTTGATTCAGTGAAAGTTAATTGATTACAAAGAAGAATATGAATTTATAGCATCTCAAAACCTAAATAACAAATTACATAAAGAGCAAGTGCATAAAATCTATATATAATATAAAACAGTAACGATAGAGCTGATGTGTCACTTCCTCCTTTTTTAGATAAAAAATATAATATAATATATAATATTTTAATTTTAATTATATTATTATATTTATCTATAAAAAGATTATTTTATCCGTACTATATCTAAGAGTTCTACAGAATTTAAATTAATCCCTAAAATCTCTCTAATTCTCTGCATATCTATACATAATATAAAACAGTAACGATGGAGCTGAGGTGTAATTATTAGATTATATTTTTGTTAATATTTATATGTTAAGATGAATACGTGCATCGCATAGGCCAAAAACTAGTTAAATATATAAAACTTAAAAGGGGTAAAATGAATTAGAGGTAAAGGAATGACATGGATGGTAATTAAGGGGTGGTAAAGTTATAATTAGGAATGAGCTAGAGTGAAGAGCAAGTCTGATTTGCAAGGCTTTTTAAAGAGCCCGACATGGCGTGTCGGAATAGCGACATGGCATGTCAATCGATTAAAAAAGAATCAGAAACTTTCCATCAGACCGGCACGGCGTGTCGGCTCTGTTTTTAGCATAATGTGCTTTCCTTAGGTGTTTTACCTCTTTGGTCCGACTTCTTCCACCATTCGTCTCCTCTCATCTAGTCGAGTAGATGTCTGTATTATTTATCCTAACATATAAATATAAATACAGTACTATTTTAGTCTTAGAAAATCCTACCAATTCAATTGTGTGTAACAGATTTTGTAGCTAAACTAGTACCATTTTATAAATATTGAGATAAAATGGGATTAATAAATAAAATGGGATTAATGTCTCATAATCCATCGGAAGTGTTGATCTGTATTTCTTACCTATTGGTTAGTAGCATATTCTATCTAAAATATTGATACTATTTGATAATATTCCTCGTACAACCTATTAAAATTAGTGAAATCTCAACTAGATCAATAAACAAGCGTTATCAAATAATATTTAGAGGGCAAAAACAAACATTTTCGATACGTCAAATGACAAATGTACTTATATGTCACGAGCAAAGATTAATATTTTAGATAGATCTAGGGGGAAATAGTGATTTAAGCCTAAAGATTACCGACTGATTTGCTGTTATATGACTCAATACTTAACTGTCATATCAGATTTTTCGAACATCAATTATGTCTAAAATATTTATTCGGTTACTAAGAGCATCTCCAAGAAACTTTTAGTTCACTTTTTTAAAAATAATATAAATAATTGTCTCTTAGTGATTTAAGGAGTGACTATTTCATATTATCTCCAACAATATTCATCATATTCACTCCTTATTTATTATTTTATCATGAAACTACTAGTTATTGTTATATTTACCAATAGTGAGAACAGTGGGGCTCTTCAATAATAAATTACTAGTAGAAAAAATGCGGGTTACGCGTAATGTATAATATTATTTATTTATTTTCGGAATGGTAATTTGGAATATTTTATTATTTTTATAATTTTTCTTATTATTTTTTAACAATAATATTTAGATAATAACCAATAGTTGGTCTTTTATGGAAATTGACCTTCGATCAAGATCTATGGCTACCTTCCTACAACATGACTATAATAATTCTTTCTCTAAAATTAAGCAACCAAGTATGAATATATATTTATTTTTATAAAAATAAGAAAAGTTAAATTTTCTTTAAATTGCCAAATAATAAATTATAGAAAAAACTACGAAATGTATAATAAATTACTAGTAGAAAATCTGCAAGTTGCGCGGGATGTATTTAATTACAGATTGTATTCACTATTAATGATATAGATTCATTTTTGTGTTGTATTATGATAAATTGTTAATCTGTTATTATATCATTAATACACTCGGTTCTTTATTGGTTGTATTATTATAAATTATAAATATATTATTATATCATTAATTAATACAATCTGTTATTATATTATTAATTAATACACTTGATCTTTTTTAGTTGTATTATTTTATAAATTATAAATCTGTTATATTAATTAAATCTTTTTAATTTTTCTTTTTTTTTTACTATTTTAACAACTCATGAAAAAAGCCTCCAAAACTCTCCTCCTAAATTTCTCTTTACTTCCACTAATAGCATAGATATTAAACGTTATATATATTATAAATCTGTTATTAAATCTTTTTAATTTTCTTTTTTTACTATTTTGAAAACTTGTCAAAATTGACTTTAAAACTCTCTTTTTTTTTTCTAATAAGGAGGGATCTAAGAGTGGAGAGAGACTCTTTATTAACAGGGATGATGAATAGGCTATTAGAGCATCTCCAACAGAGGGTGCCCAAAAGAGTGTCAGCTGATGTGACATCAGGTTTGGCAACTTTTAAAGGGTGCCCACTATTGGAGTGATTGTGGGTGCCAAGGAAAGTTGCCAATTTTTGGCAACCTTGTTTAATAATTTTTTAATATACTCTCCTAGAAATAATAAATCTGGAACATTTTATTTATAATAAAATAATAATTTGTAGGATTATAGTGTCAACTTTTCAAGCAACCTCTATTGGAGCATTTTTTAAGTAAAAGTTGTCAAAAATGATGTGGATGAAAGAGACAATAAAATACTATATTTTAGTAAGTTTTGGCACTCTTTTAGGCACCTCTATTGGAGATGCTCTTAGAGCATCTCCAATGCAAACAATTTCAAAAGTTGTCAAAACTTAACACATTATCCTAAAAATATTATTTTAATTTATCTCTCATTCATATTACTTTTGGCAGCTTTTTTTAGAATATATTCCAATGCTTTAACAACTCCAAAAGTTGTGACTATGGTCCCACAAATCATTATTTTATGTACAATTTATTTTAATTATAAATATTATCATGAAAATATACTAAAGTAGACAACTAAATCATGTTTTATATTAAAAAAATGATAAAATATGGTGCCAAAAAATGGCAGCATTGTGTAAAAAAAAACTAAGCAACATTGGTGGGAAGCACCCCTCACCTCATCAAGCAGTCTCTCAAGCACCCCTCATTGAAGATACTTTTAGTGGTTTGAGGAGCCACTATGAAGTTGATTTTTAATTATCTCTCCTTAAATTGTGCTCTAACACATTATAAATAACATGCCAAAATGTCTATATTTTACAATGTAAGATACAAGTTAATCACACACAAAAAAAAAATTACCTAAATTTTTTATTATGTTATTAAAATAATCATACACAACCTGCTAAATACACGAAAGTATTCCCGCTCTTCGATATACTTGTTTGGAATATGACAGTCGAATAATTATCAAATCAGTATTTTCAAAATTTATTGTAGGGTATGTATACAATTGGTCTTGTTAGACAACTTTATAGGTAAAATTGCATTATTTTGTATGTTACGGGGTTAATTTGCAGTTTTCTATGAACAATTGAGACAAATTTGACCCTTATTACATTAATAGATAATATTGGTTATGGATAAGTTCAAGTTCAAGGATAAAGAAATGACTCTTCTATAATCTCTATTTATTCAAAATTTGTTTTTGGTGTTGGAATCCCCATGAATAGGAGGAATGGTTGTTAAACTCTTGTGTAGCCTTGAGAGAAATTTCTCTGATACTGAGTTTAATGTAAAAAAAAAAAAAAAAAAAATTGGAGCAGCTATGAGAATTTGGTAGCTAAGCTTGAATTGTGAAGAAAGTAAGAAATTGATATAGAGAAAGAAATGGTTGTTAAAGATGGAAATAGAAAAAGGTATAATGTCATAATAGAGTGTATAATGTCCTCTAAGGAATAAATATTTCCTCGTGCAAAGAATCAAAGAAAGAAAGGAGTCAAATGGCACCCACACCTACACCCACACAATCAAACAATATCCAAATTGGTCCCTACAACAACAATATGAATTTAATTTTTGGAATACCCCATCCTTGTCTTCCTTTTCATAAATATTTCTTACCCTTACACTTCCACATGCCACACTTAATGTAACTATCTATCTGCTGCAATCTCATCCAAATATTATCTCATTTCACCCTAATCTAACTTAATCACCCTCATAATCTTAAAACCTATATACATATATATATTAAGAATGTATATATAAAGACCGCCTAAATGTATATACCATCTCACAATTACTACTCTTCCGCCCTTTCAAATTCAATTTCACTTTCGTATCTAATCAAATTATCCTTTCCTCCCATTTTCAAAATTTCAAGATAATACTCATGGCAACCGACAAATTTGTTAAGTATTACATGTTCAAAATTTTAGAATGTATATATAAAAACTGCCTAAATTTATTATCTCACTCATGGCTATAAAAGGTCAAGAGACGGACCTTGAATTTCATTCTTAACCCATCGTTGTCAAACTTTCCACACCGACACCAGGACCAGATTGTTACAATTAAACAACATATGAACAGTTAGCTAGTACAGAATTAAGATAAAACTACAAATCTGAAAAAGGAAGATAGTTTTACTCATCAGTTCTTTTAAGCCTAATATCCATAATGAGGCCCACATCCACAGTTTGTACCTTGCATAATTGCATTATTGAAACCCCTTATCAAACAGTGAGATCAATAATACACAATTTATAGCATTTATATAGTATATAATAGTATGGAATATACATACATTACAATTATGATTTTTAGTGAAAGATATAGCAAAGCCTATTCAATATATTGATTCAAATTCAAACATGGAGTAACAAACATCTTCAATTTTTAGGATACACAGAATTTAAATCTGTGCAAGTTGCAGTAATTAGACTCACCTACAGCACACGCAGGCAAACTTACTATTAGCAAACATTTGGGTCCTAGTGCAATATTCTATCATAAAACAAGTTACTTTCTCTTTGATTTCCTGGAGGAGGCCTTACGGCTCTCTAATTTCTTCTGTATAGCTTCAAATTCTTCTTCTGTGGGTTCAGCAGTTGCACTACTACTACCACCACCATACTTGGAGAACATGGATTCAAACTGGACTTTTCTCTCGCTTCGTCGTTGAGATATAATGGCAAGTAGCTCTCCTTCAGATTGTTTATTTGATCTGTGAAAAAGTACATATGAAGGTCATAATACAAATTTGCAAAAACTAGGATCAATAAACATTTCATAGATATAAACGAAGAACTCAGTAAAAACTCACGTTGCCTTCCTTTTTAAAGGGCTTGTAGGAGGTTTTGTTTTGGATACTTGCTTAGCCCATTTCTGGTAAACTTTAGTTTCCTTCAATTCTCCTGTGAGAATAAAAAGGAACTTGTGTAAAAAGTACTGCAACATGCAGTAAAATGATGCCAAAGATCGCAAGCAAACTAAGACAACAATCAAAAATTTGTAATGTATTCAGCTGTATATCTACAACCCTCTAACCAGGAACAGAAATCAGACTCAAACCTCTGAAGCTATGTAGACAAAATAGTTATAAAGAATCTAGAATAAACTTTTACCTGCAGATATTGCCTCATCAAGCAAATCCTTGAATCGGTGTGAATCAAGCTTAGGATCAGAACACAGCATCGAGCAGAAAAGTCTGACAAGGAAAAACTATACAATTATACAACCAAGCCTAAAGAAAATAAAGCAGGTATATTTTAATGCATACCTGTTCATGTGACCCTTGTATTTCTTATAAAGATCAATTAAATCCTTTTTCTCAGAATCAGACCCTCTGTAATTTGCTTCAAACTCTTCAATGTCGGCTTCAGTGACCTGAAATGATGTATGACCATCAGCTCAAGGAAATTGAGCAAAAATTAATCCATGAAATCAGCAAAATTCATAAATAGAAATTAATACCTTCTTGTACATGGCTCTGAAATAATCTCTCAAATTTTGTATAACATCCCCAGCAAGATCCTGTCCAACAAGAAGAGCATAAATTAATTTAAGACAAATTTAGTTACATTATCAATGAACCTACCACATCTAAAATGAAATGGAAATCTAAAGCTCATATAGCATCGCAGAATGCCATGGATTATGCAACTGCATGTTGTGCACAGACACAGAGTAGAATCCTGTCTCTCCTTTACAATGCTTATTGTGGAAGGAAAACAACTCCATTCTGACACAACACCCTATGATCCTGGACACTACCAATTCAAATGAGTACATCTATGTAAAACTTACAGCATCATCAACGCAACCAGTCTGATCATAGACAGCCCTTTTTTCCTCATCACCCAGAATTGATATCACCTTTTGTAATTGCTGAAATTTTTCTTTAGCATCCTATTTGGAGGACCAGACAAGAAGTCATAAGCAGAAACATAGACTAAATGAAAAGAAGCGACAAAATCTATGGGAAAATCACCTCATCATCAGGATTTTTGTCAGGGTGTAGCCGCAATGCCGATTTATGGTATGCTTTCTTTATTTCTTGTTGAGTTGCTGTCTTCTCAACACCAAGTACCTGCAGGAAGTGGTTGTTATTTGATAAAGCTTTCTACAGCATAAATGTCAATATAATAACACGTGTATTATATGCAACCTGAAGGCAAAAGAAAGAAGCAGACAGAATTTAAAAAGGAAGCACAAAAAGAAATAAAATATAAGCCTAAGCCGTGAAGAAAGGAAACAAGGGAAACCAAACAGGGATATGCAGAACACAATATTGTGAAACAAGTATCGCCTATTTAAAGCAGGAAAGAAAGTAAATTTCATCTCCTACCTCTAGGATCTTGGCATGGAAAGAGAAGTTTCAATAGGAAAAAGAAATCTTGAGACCTCAGTTTAAAACTCATGCAAAATGAAATGCAAGCCCCTCTTACCTATTAGTCATCATGCACATAATATTTTAGCCTTAAAATGCAACCCAATCATACAGCAACATGAAATAGAAACAGGTCCTCGTTTTTAATCAAAACATTTAATTATATCTTCCTAACCTACCATTTAGCATTACATTTACACATGTTTCCACAATCCTTAAATCTTCGTCTATTCCTGCCAGTCTAAATTTTGAATTATAATCCCAACAATCTACAATCCAAAGAAAACAATTCCAGATATATTTCTATTTCTAGACTTTCCTTTTCTTCCCTGCATTTTATGGTTTTTCTGTTGTGTGAAGGTAGTTATGGAAGGCAAACATGATAGCCTCAATCAGGACAGCTTACATGTTAATTATAAATACCAGATTAAAAACATCACTTACGCACTCCGATGGGCACCTATCTCAAAATCAGATAATAGCAGTTGGCTATATGGTGAGAAGAATAATTCCAACATCTAAGGAACTTTTATCATGTCAAGTATATACAAATAAAAAAAATATGGTCAGAAGAATAATTCCATCATCTAAGGAATTTTTTATCATGTCAAGTATAAAGGAAAAAGAAAGTGAATTGTCAAACATGAAGACAGAAGTAGCAAACAAAATTATGAATAAAATGAAATTAACCTCCTCAGGTAACATGAAGGGCATAAAAGAGGAGTACAACCCGAACTAATTAACTAGAAATATTCCATGTTAATATTTCTTATAAGCATGATCACTGAGTCCTCATAATTCCACAGTGCAAGCATGAAAATGAACTAACAATGTCAAGTGACCTCGCTCAGCAGCAAAGAATGCAATGAGCTCTTCCCACCACCTCTTAAGGTGGAGGAAGCAAGAACATTAATAGTCTCCCTAGCCTTCCACAAAAGAGCTAAATACAAATAATCTTCACCATTTCAGGCCTCCTTCACTTGGGGGCTAAATTAATCTTTACTTTTTGTTTGTATACCATAGATGATAAATTAACTTATTGTTTGGGAATCATTAGGCCTACTGTGTACTAAACAATCTGTTAACACTATCACAATAAGGCATTAGTATCGACACTTATTGGAACTTTGTCATGGAACAAATCTTCTAAGTAGCAATAAACCCGTCACCTGAAATCAAGGGTTTTCTCATAGCTAAAAAATATCCAACCGGCCAAATGATATAAGCCTAACTTAACACTCATTCCACACATGCAATTGCGCAAAGGATAACAAATTAAAACACAACCTGAAAACGTCACAGAAAACAGAAACGACGAACGACTCATCCGACCAAATCAAGCACAACTCTCAATCTAAGCAAGTATGATTAATATAATTAATCCCAGAACCATCCAACTCAAATTCAAAAGGCGTCAACTGAATCTAGAATAAGAACATCATGAAAGAAAACATTCTACTAAATATCATTTTGTCACCTCATATAAATTCATTTCATTTTCGGAAGATCGAGTAAGATTGTCGTGCTGTTCCTCGTCTTCCATTTCAACTTGTTCGTCTTCTTCTACTTCTTCTTCTTCAACAGGAACCCTAGATTTATTTTTCCTCCCCATTCCGGCGCAAAAAGAGAAGATTAGTGTATAGAGGAGAGTGAAGAGTGAACAGGTGTTATAGAAAAACAGCAACTATAGTGTATAGGCAAAGTCCTTAATATCAATATTTGTTGATTTTGTGAGTTTCAGTTCCCGCCTCTTTCCCAATTTTCCCGCCGCGTTGATCTGATGTGGCGTGTTATCGTGTGCTGTGGAGTTGCTTGAAATACAAATTTGGATCTCAAGTTCTTTTTTTTTTTTTTTTGAACAAAATTTGGATCTCAAGTTCTGAATCGTCGATATTATGTGAATGTGAAATTCATGTTGGACTTTTAATTTGGACCTGCTCTATCATATTTTATTGGCCTTTTAACAAAATACCACAAAAATATTTCAAAAATAATAAAAATAAAATTATGATTAAATCATACTGTAAAAATAAAAATTATTTCTGAACATGTTATTAATTTTTTTTTAATGTATACATATAACAAATAAAGTATTTTCTCCGATCCTTAAAATATATTAAAAAATAATGATTTATATATTTTAATATAATTCAAATCATTACTTGTAAATAATTTTTTAAAACTGGATTTCTTTTCCTACAATAAAATATAATGACTATAATATATATAATTATAATTATAAATTCAATTATGGGAAATTTGGCAGTAATATACCGTCAAACTATGGATAAAGAAGTGTTGGGTAGGGGTGAGTAGAACCGAACCGAAAACCCAAAGACAGAAAAAACTGAACCAAACTGGACCGAATTATATTTTGGTTTGGTTCGATCCTACTTTTTAAACTAGTTTGGTTTTTTTGTTCGGTTTGATTCGGTTTGGTCCGGTTCAAACATGAACAAAACCAAACCAAAATACAATATGTACTACTCTTAATTTTAAGGTTTTAAATTAATTAACTAATTATATATAGAAAAGAAAAAAACAATTAAATATGTTTTTTCTCTCTCAACTAATTATAAATACAAAAGAAAAACTAATTATATGATTATTTTCTTTATATAATTGTTTAGTTAGTGAAGGAACGAGTAGTTGTAGGGCTCTAGTTCTTTGTTTGGTCCAAACATGAACCAAACTGAACCGGACCGAAATAATTTGATTCGGTCCAAACCAAACCGAATTATAATTTGGTTTGATTTGGTTCTAAAAAATAGAGGTAAGTTGGTTCGATCCAATTCGGTTTAGTTCAGCTTTTGGACCGAACTGGACCATGCTCACCCCTAGTTTGGGTGCTGTTACAAGTGCGTGTTGTTCTCTGTCAAAATGGAAAGATGCGCGGAAGGAGGGGGTTAGTCAAGTTAGGAGATTCAATGTGAACTGGGACAAACGGTGGTCTATTGGCAGAAGCCAACTACTAGTTATGTTAAGTGTAACGTTGATGCGGTCGTGTTTCAAGCAATGGGAGAATCCAAAACAAAACGTCGAGCTTTCAAAGAATAGTTTTTGTATATGAACAGTTCTTCACAGTTGTACCAACAATTTTATTGCGTGTTGTGACTCTTTTGCGGGATGTAGTATTCAAGTTTTTCTAGTTGAGGCGTTGGCTTTCCGTGATGCGATATTCTAAGTAGTTTCACTCCCCTTTCAGTATGTTCAGTTCGAAACAGGTGCCAAATGAGTGGTGGATCGCATTTCAATAAAGATTCGTGATATTACTGAGTTCAGGATTGTTATAGAAGAAATTCGATATTTGTTACTTATCTACCCATATTGTTTTGTGGCTTTTGTCTTTAGATTAGCGAACGATGTGACACATTTAATGTCCCTTCATTCCTGTTTCAATACTAATTTCTTTAGTGTTATTGTTACTCCTAGTTATTTATATTATGCCTTTTGTATTTTCCACTTTTTAATAATAATTCGCTTTTTTCTGGAAAAAAAATAAAAAACGTTAATCAGAAAAAAAAAATATTGTTATTATAATTATTATTATGTGCAAGTAAAATAAAAAAGGATAAGGTATAGAAATAGTCTCAACATTGGCAATAAAGATTAATTTTTTCTCCAACGTTATAAATATTGCAATTATATTTTTAATATTTATAAGTTTGACCAAATTTATCTCTAACTATACTTATGTTTTATACAATTAATAATCTTATTATTTCTAGTCAATATGTGAGTTACAGATTAAAGATATGTGTAAACACATGAAAAAAAAAAATCTAAAAGATATCTTGTGTGCCCTCTAGGATAAGTGGTAATTTTAAAAAAGAATCACATGTTTTTTATTTGTCACTAAAGTTTATGACACACATGTATGATGAAAATAAAGAGATTTATGAATGCCTAGTAATAACTGAAAATTGACCCAACGAGATTTAAATATGGGTAAAATTATGCACATATCTTTTTTTAGAAGAATGATGATTGTTTCATTCGTAGGAAAAATAGTACATCTCAACATAGTAATTCAAAAACTTATAATTCATAAGTACATCGGAGAAGCTCGAAGCTGCATTTTCAATATCATAGATTATGATAGAGTAACAGTAGATATGCTTGAAACTATTTTGGGCATAACAACGAGAAACACACTCCATCCAGAATTGATTTCATATTATTTGTCTTTAGGAATGACTTCATCATCTTTCAATGAGCCAACTCTAAAAGGAGAAAGAACAAAATATATAAAAAAAACTATCAAATCTACTGTACTAGATCAATAAAAAAAATGTATTTAATAAAGAAAAAGCAAAACAAATCAAAGAATTGACTTATCTTCTAACTAAAAACAATAAAAAAACCCAAAAATCTAAACAAAGAAGAAGAGAGTTTGTTGGCAATATGCACATGTCTTTAATCTATCATAAATGTGTAATTTACATCTAAATGATGTTAAGAAATAATATTTATATAAGTTTGAGCAAATAAAAAAGAAATAATATTTATATTGAGAACCAAAGTTAGGCAGTTTTTTTAGGGGATTTAAAAAAAAATTATCTATAATTATGTCAAATACTAATTTAAATTATGTCAAATTAAATATATAATTTTTAATATAATTTTAAAACTAAATTTATATATTAAGAGTTCATGATATATTTATTAGAATTTAAAATTTATGAATTAGGATTTAAAATTATTAAATTAGGGTATAAAAGTATATATTATTTGTTATATATAAAAAAATAGTGATGCTTTAATAATTAATTTCAGTAACCATTATTTTATTTTTTTCACCATTAGATAATGAGATAGAAAATTAATCCAATAGTGGAAAAAAATAAAGTCATTATCCAATAGTGGAAAAAAACAAAGTAACAGTTAGACATTGTTTGATAAAACACTTAATTACTTAAATTAAAATATTAAGCATTTATTTAATTTAAATGCGTTTGATAACAGTTGTTTCTCTACCACTTAAATTAGTTAATTAAGGGCCCGTTTGTTTTATCTACTGTTTGCTGTTGCTGTTACGGTTTGCTGTTTGCTTTTGGAAAAAACTGCTTTTCCAAAAAGCAGAGGTTCTCTGTTTTTGTAAGAGGCTGCTTTTCGGGTGTAAAATGCAAACAGGAAATCATTAACCAAACACATAATGCTGTTTTTCAATTGTAAAAGGCAAACAGGAGGTCACTAACCAAACACCTAAAACTCTCCCTTTTGAAGTGAAAAAGGCAAAAGGAGTCTGAAAATGAGCAACCAAACACACTCTAAGTTAACAATCACCTATTTTAATAAGTCAAAATATTTAACTTAACATTTTAAGTAAATATTATCAACTAATATTTTTATAAAAGTTACATCATTCGATACTTTCAGCCTTTATAATATTCAGTACTTAAAATTCAGTACTTATTTTTCAGCATTTAATTTTCAGTTTTATCAAACAACACCTTACTTTGTTAAAAACAAAATAACTATAATGTTTATTATGATTTTTTATGTAATTTTTTTTTTACCTTATTTTAAATAAAATCAAATTTTTACAAAATGACCGTGAAATGTCCAAGAGTTATGTGTGTTAAAACAAAGTATGGGCTTTGTCGAAACCCATTGAAACTTATATAGTGAAGCTTCAAGCGCACATCAACTTATAAATCTTTAGTTGGGCCTGTTACTTTGTTTCAAGTCCATCCAAACTAAAGACTATTTAAAATAAAAACCGTATATAATTATAAAATTATAATTAAATCATGCAAAACTTAATTCTCAGTATTATTTTCTATATATTATAAATAAAGTATAATTTTATATCCTAATTTATAAATTTTATATCTTAATTCATAAATCGTGAACTTTAAAAAAATATATCTTAGACTTCTAATTCATAAAACATAAGTTTTAAAATATAAAAAATAATAATATTTTTTTAGATTACCACTATTTAAATTAGTACTTGATATAGCTGTAAATAACTTTTTAAATCCGAATCTCTGTATAAATTTTTCTTTTAGTTTTATAAAGATATAACAGTGCCTCTAAATATTTATTTCTTTTAAGGAGAAATTCTATATACCTCTTATATTATAATTATTATAATTGAAGGTCTAATCTAATATTGGAAAATCGGGTGGATTTCATGCATTATTAATGGAGTTGTCTCTTTAATTATGGATTTTGTTATCGTTACTATAACTGTATGGCATGTTGTCATTAATCGGAATAAATCAAAAACATATTTATATACGTAAAAATATATTACATGTTTAAGGTCAGCCTTACAAATTATCAGGCCCTTAAGCAAAAAAAGTTCAATTATGAAACTTTATTCTCAGGGGATGTTTGTTTACCTACTTTTCACCTCTTGTTTGCCTTTTCATTTTAAAAGGCAGAGTTTTAGGTGTTTGGTTAGGTTTCTCTTGTTTGTAAAACTTTTACAGTTGAAAAGCAGCATTAAGTGTTTGGTTAGTGATCTCCTGTTTGACTTTTACACCTGAAAAGCAGGCTTTTACAAAAGCAGAGAATCTTTGCTTTTTAGAAAATCAGCTTTTTTCAACAGCAACCAGCAAACAGCAACAGCAATCAGTAAACCGTAACAGCAAACAGCAACAGCAAACAGTAGATAAAACAAACAGGCATTTAGTGGTCTCCAATAATATCGCCGAAATAAATATAATAAAAGAAAACTTTATACTCAATTTAACCAATTTATATAGGCTATTATAGTTAATGAATTTTTTTTTTTATAAAACTAATTATTCTAACAAAAACCAATGCTAATTATTTTATTTTATTTTATTTTATGAAAACCAAGACTAATTATTGAATCCAAGGCTAATGGTATTTCAAGAAAAATTAGGGGCTTAATGCATATTTACACCTTTAACTTTTTAAATAACCTATCACACAGTGGCGGAGCCAGGATTTCATATCTGGGGGAGCTAATTTTAGCCACACGGTTTAGAGTCATTTTCTAATGTCAAGCCCGTCAGAGCTGGGCAATTTTTTTTTGCTCTCCAGCATAAATTGTTTCGTTTTAATGCATATACATATTTAATTTTCTAAAATTTAATGCTAATTTCCTAAATTAAAACTCTTAAACGAATATATTATTCTTTATTTGAATATTTACATTGGCATTTTGATTAAAGAAAAAAATTACAATTAATTAATAATAATGATGAAAAAATAATTAAATTAGATAATAATATTGATATTTTAATTTAAGAAAAAATTATAGTTAGATAAAAAAACAATGATGAAAAAAATTAATATTCACATTACACAATAAGAAAAAAAAATGGGATATATTTAGACAAAAACTGAGGAGTACATTTGTTAGACGAGGTACCGCAGCCTAATCTCCCGGGCGGACCGGGGGGTGGACAACCTCATGGCGACGTAAGCGGTGATTGGCGCCGAAAGCAACCAATCGTGGAATCAAGCTGCTCGGCAGGACCGGAGCTCGGAGATATGGAAGAGTCGCCACCCACGAATGGGAAAATGAACACCGATCCCTTGCGGGAGACCGGTGTGGTTTCGGAAAACTTAGGTACGAGCCGAGAAGGCTAGTTCCTTTTCGGAGAAAGGCTACTAGACACCCCGACATCGCCCGGTTATGAACCACCAGCCTCCAACTCAGCATGTTAGGCGATAACGGACTAATCGTATACTTCTTTAAGTTTAAAATTTAATTTGAAACCCTTTTCTTTCTTTTTTTAGAAACCGTTTTGAGCATATATTATTGAAAAGCCATATCAGTAAAGAATCACCCATTTATGTTTATACATACACAGAGAGAGGAAAGAAAGAAGTGATTTATTTACACCTGTATTAAATGTGATGTTGTGTATTCTACACTAACTTATTTCCCCAAAACGAGTTCATTTACATGGTTCGCACCTTAATCGCCGTTGGAACGATTTAGGTGCGTTTTAAAACCCTGTTTGATGAAATTTACCCGAATCGCCGTTGGAACGACTCGAGTATTTGAAAACGTTTGAGATAAAAACCTTTTAATGAGAAAACGTGGTTAAACATACAAGTCAATTTTATTTTGTACAAATTCTTTAAGAAAATGGTTCAAAACTCTATTATTCGCAAAGAAAACGATTTTAATTACAATATTCGCTCGATCCGTCGTTGGAACGGACTAAGGTTTTAAAACGTGGTGTTTTGAGAAACGATTTGAAATATTAACAAGAATGACTCTATTTATTTATATTAGAAATCTAAAAACTCATTAGTTTAAATAATTCAATTGAAAACTCTCTTTTTTGTGATTTATTTTCCCCTCTTATTTAATGGACTCTCTAACTATTATAATTACAATAATAAACTCCTTTAAACTAATATTTACACTCAAATAAAGCCCATTTGAAACATGGACCCATGAATGGGCCCAAAGAATAAGGAAAATAATTTATACATACATATATACATTTAAATAAAAAGGGAAGATATGGAAACAAGAGTTAACACAAAAGAAACTATATGTATATGAAAATAATAGGTATAATACATTTATACAAAAAATGTGAAAATACTAAGTAAATCCTATAACTAAGAAAATAATTCTTATCCAAAGATAATTTTATTCAATAATTGCTAAAATAACCCAAATGTTCCAAAACTATATATATACATAACTAATATAGTTTTAAATACCAAAAATATCATATGCTAATGTATAGTAATCATTTCCCAAAATACCAAATAACTAACATTTAAAACATAACCCAAATTAATAAAAAAAGGAATACATATATATACTTATACTTATATTGTAAAATGGAATAAAAAATAATATACAAATATTCTAAAATAATTACATATACTAAAGGTCTAAAATAATTTGAAAAACATATATTACATAACTATACATATATATATTAAGGATTAAAAGCTTAAAAGTTAAGAAAAAGGGACTGAAATAGCATCTTTTACGTTTTGGCAGATTTACCGACGGGAAATCCGTCGGTAAACAGCATTTAGTGACAGAAATGACAAATTACAGCAGCACTCCAATATTTTCCAGTTTTAGTCGAAAGCTTTAAATTAAATCTAATTCAATCGTTTTGGATTTCCGAACTACAAAAAATGGATCATAATCGAAAACGGAAGTTCCTAAACGACGTTTTTTATTTCAAATCATTATTTGGAAATTTCTTTTAAATTAAAAACTTGTAATTACAACGTTTTCGATACCCGAACTACCTTTTTATCGGATCACGGTTCGTATTGGGATATCAAAACGATGTTTTTTATTTTAAAACAAAACCGAATTTTATTCAACACGAAATGGAAATTAAATCAATACGCTAATTAAATAAAACGTGACAAAATAAATGAATAACTAAATAAATAAAAACTATAACATAAAAATAAATAGAAGAAGAAGATAAATAAAATAAAATAAAGAGAGTCTAATCCTCGGATAATACCTTAAATTCGGTATCTGACAGTCGAAGCCGATTGATTCCACGAACCACGATCTTCCGTTTTTTTATATTTTTTTAGTAAAAATTGAACTTTAGGAAATTTGGAATTTTTGAGAAAAAAAAATATTTTTCTCAAAAATATTATCTTTCTCTCCTAAAAATGTTTAGAGTGAGAAAGGCTCCAAGAAAATCCTCCTCCTTTTGCATTGGGATCCGTGCCCTTATATAGGGAAACGGATCCCGGAACTTTGGGCGACGCCCAAGTAAAATTGGGCGTCGCCCAAAGTCGTTGGGCGGCCGCCCAAGGCTTATTGGGCGGCTGCCCAACACTAAGTTGGGCTACCGCCCAACATTTGTTGGGCGAGCGCCCAACGCAAGGTTGGGCGCCCGCGCTCACCCAACGCTCGTTGGGCGTTTGCCCGACGCGGTTGGGCGCCCGCCCGACGACCCCCGAGGCGTACCTCGCGCTATCGGGCGCGCTCGCCCCGCGGCCGCCGAGCGCGCGTTCCGCGCCGTTGGACGCTCACACGTTGCGGCCGTCGAATGCGTGCCCCGCGCTGCTGGGCGCGCACGCTCAGTGGCCAACGAGAGCGTGCCCCGCGCTATCAGACTCGGGCGTTGCTCGGACGTCGAGAACGTGCCACTCGTGGTTGGACAAGTGCGTCCGACGGACGCCGAGCGCACGTCCTGTGCCGTCGAGCGGGCGTTCGACCATTGTCGACCGCGCGCCGGATGCCGCTAAGCACCCGCGCCATGCCGCTAAGCATACGCGAGCCACCTTACCGGCAACAGCGACCCGCCGTAATTTTCTTTCCTTATTATACGCTTATTATTCTTTATATTTTTTTTGTTTTTCAAAACTTTCGAAATCAATCGCTTCAACCGTCTTGTTTTCAGGTTTTCGTCACAGGTCCTCCGACTCAGTGTCTACAGTTGCCCCTACTTTTCTATTTTGACAGTGATGTGTGTGTTTCGAAAACGTTTTTTTCTAACATAACACATGCAATGTAAAACATATAAAAGTAAAAGACACGTAAAGAGTAGGAGGGAGCATACCTGACCTTCGCGCTGCAAGTTCCTTCCTCATCTTCGATCTGTCCTTGCCTCTAAATCGGCCACGGACGGACGCTCTTTCTAGGAACCTAGTCTCTAAATCAACTGCAAGTAAAGCGGCTCAATAGCAACCCTGGTCTCTCAATCGACCGCAGGTAAAAGGGCCCAAAAGCAACCCCGATCTCTAAATCGACCGCGGGTAAAAATGGCTCAAAAGCAACCCTGGTCTCTAAATCGACCGCAGGCAAAATGGCTCAAAAGTAACCCTGGTCCATGACCGCGGGTAAAATGGCTCAAAAGCAACCCTGGTCCACGACCGCGGGTAAAATGGCTCAAAAGCAACCCTGATCTCTAAATCGACCGCAGGCAAAATTGCTCAAAAGCAACCCTGGTCCACGACCGCGGGTAAAATGGCTCAAAAGCAACCCTGGTCCACGACTGCGGGTAAAATGGCTCAAAAGCAACCCTAGTCTCTAAATCGACCGCAGGAAAGATGGCTCAAAAGCAACCCTAGTCCACGACCGCGGGTAAAATGGCTCAAAAGCAACCCTGGTCTCTAAATCGACCGCAGGCAAAATGGCTCAATAGCAACCCTGGTCTCTAAATCGACCGCAGGTAAAATGGCTCTTTCTAGCGATCCTAGTCTCTAAATCAACTGTAAGTAAAACGGCTCAATAGCAACCCTGGTCTCTCAATCGATCGCAGGTAAAAGGGCTCAAAAGCAACCCCGATCTCTAAATCGACCGCGGGTAAAAATGGCTCAAAAGCAACCATGGTCTCTAAATCGACCGCAGGCAAAATGGCTCAAAAGCAACCCTGGTCCACGACCGCGGGTAAAATGGCTCAAAAGCAACCCTGGTCCACGACCGTGGGTAAAATGGCTCAAAAGCAACCCAGGTCTCTAAATCGACCGCAGGCAAGATGGCTCAAAAGCAACCCTGGTCCACGACCGCGGGTAAAATGGCTCAAAAGCAACCCTGGTCTCTAAATCGACCGCAGGCAAAATGGCTCAATAGCAACCCTGGTCTCTAAATCGATCGTAGGTAAAATGGCTCTTTCTAGCGATCCTAGTCTCTAAATCGACTGCAGGCGTGTAGTGATGCATATAGATGGGTGAATGTAGCCTAGTCTATGGATGCATGTAAACACCTATGTGTGTGTGTGCAGGTGACTGTGCGTGCGTTTGAATGTGCATAAGTGTGGCTTATGTGTTTTGCTTTATGCGGATGTATGGACATGTGTGTATGCAAACTATGTATGCGTGGATGAGATGGTCGAATGGATTCCCTTTTCATAGGCTGGAGGATTTCGGTAGCTTTAGATCGATAAATGATGCTTCGGGTCATCCCCAAGGTGTGTAAGGACGAGGGTGAGGATAAGTTTGAAACCAAGGGTTATAAGGACGGGAATTTGGTTTTGATGAGCTTGTGTCAAGGAAAGGTATGTGGCGATGCATAGAGATGGGTGGATGTAGCCTAATCTATGGATGCATGTAAACACTTATATGTGCGTATGCAGGTGACCGTGCGTGTGTTTGAATGTGCGCACGTGTGGCCTATGTGCTTTGCTTTATATGGATATATGGACATGTGGGAATGCAAACTATGTACATGTGGATGAGATACTCGGATGGATTTCCTTTTCATAGGCTTGGAGGATTTTCGTAGCTTCAGATCGAGAAATGATGGTTCGGGCCGTCCCCAAGGAGTGCGATGATGAGGGCGAGGTTAAGTTTGAAACCAAGGGTTGTAAGGATGAGGATTTGGTCTTGATGAGCTCGTGTCAAAGGGGCTCTCGCTTTTAACCAGAGTTTGACGTATTCATTTTCTCCCTAATTTTTGCCTGAGCTGCCCTTTTCGGGTTTTCAACTCAACGGAATCTCTCCGATATTCTCTATCTCTCCTTTTGCATGAACTGCTCCTAGGGGTTTTCAATTCATCTTTTCTATATCTCACTGATTTTCTCTATCTGTCCTTTTGCTTGGATCGCCTCTTTTGAGGTTTTCAATCCAACCTTTTTGTTCAATTTTTCTTCTCATTTTCTTTCTTTCTTGATTGTGAATGATACCGGATAGCACAAGGGGTTTATATCCACGGGCCATTTCTATGCTAATCATTTGACGATGAGTTCATGCCCGATGCCTTCGTTAATGGAGAAGCTTCCGCAGTGAGATGGACGTTGATCTGATTGTAGGGCCGTGCCCCCGATTAAAGTTACCGTCTTGGCGTAGGTTAGAAGTTGATGCTAGCGTATGCCCCTGCCAACTCGAGGTGAGATTTCGTGTGCGCCAAACTAGGGATACTGCCGTTGGGAGTAGCTATGGAGGAGAGA
The DNA here is from genome assembly GCF_963576675.1 of Euphorbia lathyris. NCBI lineage: Eukaryota > Viridiplantae > Streptophyta > Magnoliopsida > Malpighiales > Euphorbiaceae > Euphorbia > Euphorbia lathyris. The sequence goes on from NC_088919.1 coordinate 35,849,622, forward strand.
CGCTTCGGTCGAAGTTTGACCCTTGAGAGGACCACATAGGAGCAGAGGAACCAGACTTCATGGAGCATGAGAGAGAGGAATAGTCTTTTTTTTTAGTTTTTCTTTTTTTATAGATTTTGGATCGGTTTATGGGTGTTGGGGTGATTTCAGTTGAGATGGGGTGTCTATTGATGCGGGTGTTTTCATTACAAATGCAACCGTCTAGCTTAAATAAAGCACCTAGCAAAGATACATTGAATTGTTTACTGCTCAGTTTATTAACCGCTGTCACCAAAGCATGCCCTTTCGGGTTTTCACACTTCAGTTATTTTAACTCTCTCCTTTTACCCCGGAATTTTCAAATAAGCGCCCCGTGTGGTTTTCACTTATTGGGGTGTCCCTTATTGTTGCATAGGCCATCCTTTGCGGATTTTCAACCTATCGGGATTTGCTTTCTTTTTTTTTTTAATTTTCATGAGAAGGATTCCTCGGTTCCCTCGAGATTGATTAAAGTTCTGAACTTTGTTGCCGCCTTCGGCTTCACTTGACTACGCATTTGATCTTTCTTCGTTACAGTGAGCTTTTCTCGTACATTTGATTACACATTTGTTGGACAATGTCAACCGCTCTTGCCACCTTGACGCCTCTTGGCTGATCACGTCAGCTTTTGATTTATTTTCTTTTACTTCCGATTGACTTGACTTTGCCCCAGGGCCTTTTTAGCATCATTTTTTTCTTTTTTCTTCTTCCTTTGTTTAACTTTGAGTCATCATAGGTCTAAACCCTTTCGTTGATCCTGGAACAAAATACTTTATCGCTGATAGGTTAGTTTCCCCCGCCTCGTTCTAAATGGCGCACTCCTGTACTTGTGTCCCCCTTTGGGGGGAGAAATCTTTGTCGGTGCCTCAGTGTAAGTATGGCTCTGAGGGCTTGTTGCTTGCTCCATATTTTCTTTTCTTTTTCTCTCTTTTGGACTTTGTTGATTGTCGCTCAATCTTCTTTCTGCCAAAAGCCGATGAGAACCCTTCGTTTGATGGGTCTACGGCCGACTTATCATCGTAGAGTCAGGGAATCGTTTCTCATGATTTATTTTGCTTTTTTTTCTTTTTTTTTTACTCTCTTAATTTTCTCTCTTCAGTGGTTAAGTACTGAGTAATAAGTATATTCTAGAGCTTACGTCCGTGCCATGATAGAAGCGGGAATATCTCAATTGAGTAGATATCAAATGTAAGTACGTATGTTTAGGATAAATTTGCGGAAACGAAATTTCATTGAATTCAAAAGGAGGTTAATAACATCTTGTGGAATAGAAGATAAAATAAAAGACAAGGATAAAGACTACAAGTGCACTCCTCTCTCTCATGCTATTTCAAGAAGCTTCAGATTCTCCCACTTCATAAGTGTCCTCAATCTCGGGAACTTCTTCTTTAGATTATCCTGATCCGTTGTAGACTTCGCCATTCAAGGAACAAGTCGAAGGCTTCATCTGTTGAGAAAGATCTGGATCACTTATCTTTCCAGCTTCGATGAGATCTTGGATTTCATGTTTCAACCTCATGCAAGTGTTTGTTTCGTGACCATATTTCTGGTGGAAGTGGCAGTAGCCCCCGCGTTTGACTAATTCAGTGGTTTGACCTCCCATGGCTGGTAGACGGTGAAGTATGTCACGCATTCGTAGACCCTCCAACACTTCAAACAAGGGTTGGGTGAAAGTGGAGAATTCCCTTTCCTCCCTTCTATACTGAGTGGGCGACGGAGGGCGAACAACCCTGGTAATCCTATGTCCCCAATGATGTGGATCTTGTTGTGTTCGTGAAATATGGTGTGAGACTACCCTTGGTGGAGTGAATGTTTGTGGATTAACTTGTGACGCGAGCTGGAAAATAGGTTTCTCCACAACGGCTTTCGGGATCTCCGCAACCAGTGACTCGCTTAGGACCTCCCTGACCAACCTTTTCAGCTCTATCTTGAATTCATCTGAAGCAAGGATATCGGGAAGAACTCGCTCGATTTCTGCTCTGAGATTGAAATCTCCTATCATCTCTTGGGAATTTTCAACCCCCTTATGCTTAGTATTCTCCGGATCATTAAGAGCACGTTTGAACTCATCAGAAAAGATGTATTTGGCTAAAGCCCCTTGCACACGGCTCTCAAGATTGTGGTTTGAATTGCTGGACTGGGCCATGAGTTGGGTTTCTAACAAGGAAAGAGAAAGGATCGGTGAGTGGAGCTTTTTAGGCATTATGAATTTTGATGATGCACGTGCGATGCGAATGCTAAAGCTATCTATTTGTGCCTCCTATAGATGGATGTATGATTTATGCATGATTCGTGGTCTGCGCTTTATTTCTCACAACATAAACATGATTTGACTAGAGCTAAACCCTTTTTTTCTCTTTTTTTTTTACCAGAGCCGTCGGCAGTACTTTGATCGTTTGTGCTAACTTACCTGTTTGGAAGTGCCGATGCCCGAAACCATTTCAACTGTTATACACACATTAGTACTTGCAATGCTTTATAAGATGTACAATGTTGAATGACGCTTGACACGACTGACACTTGTGAGATTGAGACGACCCTTATGATAAGTAGAATTCCCTAGGACGCTAGGTAAACGAGAGTGTACCCCAATGATATCCGTGACGTGTAGATACATTGGAGGGGTAGCGACCTGAGTGGTGGGAATGACATACTTGGTACATTGATACGACTCACGATCTAAAAAGAACAACCTAAGCGACCATGCATGAGGTGTATATGAGGGATTGCCATCATTGGTAGCAATGACGTACTTCGAAGATACACGATGTTACATGGGCTGATGTGACGCTCATGGTATGTCTGAGACTCCAATAGACCGTGACGGAGACATGCGGGGCACTTGTCCATAGTTTATTTGGTATTGATACTGATAACAGGGAAACGTCTTTCTGGGAAACACAAGTTTCCTGAAACAGGCCGGGATAGAGGGTGTGTCCTAAACTAGAAGCAAACGGGATGAGACCACCGCATATAGGGTGTGGGTCGATGGTTAGTTTAAACCCAAAACACTAATACGTAGACGTACCAACGGAACCTTGGTGTGTTATGCAGAAAGTGGTGACACCCGGGGTGTGCCTCAAACAGGTTAAGGCATAAGGAAGACGCGAGTAACATACGTGATGTGCGCCAATTGTCAGCTTCTCTCGGAAAGCAACTATTACAATGATGGCTATTATTTAACAGGACAATGAACATGAAATACCCGATACTCGAGGTCCGACTAGGATGCATATGTCAACATACGAGGTATGTGCCAATTGTTAGCTCCTACTTGACTCACTAGTATCATGACAGAGTGGTTTGAAACATGGTGCATTTAGGAAGTACGATGACGTACATGGTATGCCTTAGAGGTAGCCAAAAGACATGATGGGAGTCACCCTCGATGTGCCCCTCATGATTGACTTATACACAATGCACGAATGATGTGATGACTTGATTTTGGGATTTTGACCGTCGCGGGGGAAATCCGACATGTTGGGTACGAGGCACGAATAGGGTACCCATATGACACACGTATTATCTGACCAACTTTGGGCATAGATGAAGCACAGATATGACTCAAGAGGTACCTCCTACAACATTGGAGGCGTCAGCTAGACACAATACCGACACATATGGTGCAGTCTAAGGATTAACACAAGCTAGAGACACCAATATCTCAAGGAATTTACGGACACCGGTGCGTCTGGTAGAATGAGAGGTGTCCTAATCCGATCGAGGTACCAACGAGATACAAACGATGACTTACCTGGTATGTGTCAAAGGTCAACTCGTTTCATAATGCAAACCAGACGACGAAATGTTTTATGAGAATCCCTAAAGATCTTACGTAGATATGTATGACGTATTTGGTCCATCATCGATATTTGAGATACCAGCAACGACACACAGGGTAGACTGGAACCTATCACTATGAACAATTTGAGGGGCAATGAAGGCCCAAACCAAGACCTTCGAGGCAAGTGCCAAATGTTGGACTTAGACGCGGTACGAACAATTCGATACTACCGATACGAGCGAGACCCAAATAGCGACACATATGGTATATGTCTCAGACTCGTAAATAAGGCAATTCGGAGTTCGGGGTGCATGGACAATAGTAGCAACGATGTAGGGGGAGCGTGTCGAGGATTCGACAATATAAACAAACCGCCGTTTGAGGCGTACTCAAGACATGAGTGACAATTTACAGGGCGTACGTCAAGAGTTTGACAGGAACCTCACGACATGAACGACTCAGTGTGTCAAGGTATGAGCGGGATGCTCGAGACGGCCCATAGGGTACGTGCCTAAGGGTGTGACTTGGACTTGATGACATGAATCACTCTATATGACAAGTACGGGCCAAAAGTTCAACTTGAACTTGTCGATACAAATGACTCGACATTGGGGGTGTAAGCAAGATGCACATGATGACATATATGAACTTGCCCCAGACTCGACTGGAACTCGATGACATGAGTGACTTGACATTTGACATACGAACAGGACGTACCGAACCGCGTATATAGGTGTGTGCCACAAGCTTAACCCTGACTGGATGGTATAAACGACTCAGTCTTTGATATGTGAGTAAGGTGCGAGGGATAACATACGGAACACGCGTCAAAGGTCGGTCCAGAATTGGATAGCCTAATGACATATTCGTGGGCTACAAATATTGTCAATGATAAGGCGACATGTGGGGCACATTTTGACAAGGCCCAACGTATGACTAAGGCACAAGCGGTGACATACGGGATATGCACCGAAAGCTGATACGTGTTCGAAGGACTAGTGTCACATGTTTGGAATACTGACGTGTTACGATATATGATGATACACCTGGTATGTCTCATATCGATTTGCCCATTTTTGAAGATGCGACAGCGTGTCTCAAGAAGGCCAAGGATGCGCGGGTTACTTTAGTACAATGACGTGTCGATATACAAGGTACGACCGAGAGTACCAATGGGGCATGAGGATGACCTACTAGCTAAGAGGTTAGTGCAATGGATTTATTAGATGTGACGAGGTGACACATAAGACGCCAGTTACAGTGCGGATGTGACGAGATGACTTCGTGCGCCAGAGGGCCAATGTGAACCTGGGGTCCGGACAGTGGGACGATGTAAATACGAGGGGGCCCCAGGACGACCCACGTGGCACCCCTAAAGGTATAAATGGGAAGTGTGGACAACTCACCAGTCAAGGGTCGTTTCGAAGTTCAGGGTATTGCCCATAATTTTGAAATACGGAGGTGCTACGTATGGACTACCTCCCCAGATGCGAATTACGACAGGTAAACGAGATTCATGTGAAACAGTTCACCCGACCCTAAGGTTTCGATCTTACAACCACGTAACTTTGGAGTATAGGTGCACGGCCCACCGACACACGTGGCATGTCTTAGCGTGCGAAGGTCATGATGGCAACCTACGAGGTGAGGGGCATGGATAATACAACAACGTAATTTGGAATCACTTAGTCATTGTGTATAGTGTGGCGACATCCGTGGGTATGTCTTGAGATACGAAAGGGAGGTGACGACGACCCGTGAGATTATGGTTCTATTTGAGATCAAGGTACCAGTCATAATCTTGAGATGTGTTGGCTAAGGCGTAGCGACATACATGGTATGTCTTGAGACATAAGTAGGACGTGTATGAGACATGTGACGAATGGTTAATTTGAGTCTCGGGAGGAACCGATGCCATGACAATGTTTCTTTTTTTGAACTATCGATAAGTTATCGGCGATGTGGCGACACACATAGTACATCTCGAGTCGACCATGCGAAAAGTGAACAGAATTTGCCCCACGATGCGAATGTTATGACAAACGAGGTACGACCACCAAGCAGTTTGGATCTAGCAAGGATGCATATCTAACGAACAGTATTCCTAACCATGATAGAGGGAGGCAGAGTACGTCGTGACACATGGGACATGTCTCCGGATAACTTAAACACGGTAGAAAAGATGCATGTGATATGCCACGATGCACATGGCATACCCCCTAATGGTATAAAGAGGACGACAAAGATGTGCGCGGCATATCCCACACAAAGTATAACATGACAAAGACGTTGGGAATACCTCAAGGTCTAAAGGTGCTCCTTCGGACTAATATATGAGACACATCACAACATCCGGGGTAGACCTTTTGAAGGGCATGCGAGACATGGTAAAGACACGAGATACATTGTGATGTATGGGGTACATCTTCTGTTAGGCACCTCGCAAGACGAGAACTCAAATCATGATATACGGGGTATGGCTCTAGACTAGCGTATCTGATATGGAAGACGCATGTGCGACCTATCGCGATGTACGACCTTGGCAATACCCGGACGTACGCGATGCACGGCGGTGCATCGAGTACATGTCTTGACTGGTCTATAGCTGACGTGATGGAGAAGCCTGGGACACTTCACAATATGGAAGATGGGACAAGGTAAGGAGGTATGGGATACGTCACGGCCCAAATGGTATGCCTTTCATCTAACGTACATAGCATGGTGAACAAGCACCTGACATGCCCTGACATATGGGGCATGCAACTCATGCCCCTCGCTTGGCGCAAGGAATGAGGCGAATATGTACAGGATGCGTTATGACACATATGGTACACCTTTTGACCGGTGTGTAATGACATGGTAGAGACACAAGGAATGGGTCATAATATACGAGGCACAACACGGAAAAGACATATGGGATATGTCACGACATAATAGGTACGCCTCTTGATCGGTGTCTGAATGATTAATGGAAGATGCATGGGGTGCGTTACGTCTCATGGAGTATGACAAAGTAAAGATGCAAGGAATACATCACCCCATGACAGGTGGGACTCATGACGGGTGGACACGTGATGACACGACGCAGCAAGGATATAGCGGGCACGCCACCAGAGAATGGTACGCCTCTTGACAGGGTAAGGACGTATTGGAGGTGTCGTGACATACGGGGTATGCCAAAACCAAAGGCGTATGGGATACGCCATGACATAAGGGTTGTACCTTCTGACTAGTGTCTGGGATACAAGAGAAATGTACGAGGTAAGCTACCATACATACAGTATGCTAAGGCAAAGACGGATGGGATACGTCACAACATAATGGACATGCCTCCTAGCTAGCATACAAACGACACGGTGAAGATGCACGAGACGTGCCAAGGACGCATAGGATGCATCCCAGCACCCAGGTATGGCAAGGCAAAGACGTATAAGATACGTCACGACATAACTAGTATGCCTCCAGAATGACACGCGACGTTGGGGTCGACTCTTTCTCACATTCCTAATAAATATGTCCTAAGTCTATGAAACCTAATATAGCTGCACATAATTTGGTCAGCATGCAACGCTCTATATGGTACGACTGCAATGATTTGTTAAGCATAGGATGCATTATGACTTAAATCTGACTCGATTGATGTGCAAACAGATAGAAATCCATACGAACAAACTAGTTAGCGAAAATCGTACATAACGCGTAATTAGATTGCAATAAGAAAACGTTAGATAATAATCATAATCATCACATCATCTCTCTTCCATCCTTATTCCTCCACACACTCGCTGGTCCAAGTCTCTTTCCTAGGATTTTGGCATGGGCTCACATCATGGTCCAGAGGACGCGTGATATCGTCGATTATTGCGGAAAAATAAATCACTTATCAGACAATACAATTCGTTTTGATGTACCACGTTCAGTGACTAAAAAATCGACCAAGTTGGATTGTTCTTTCGGAATAACTCGTCTTTTGTCCTTTCGCGAGACGCATTAGTTCGGGTTTTGACTCCCTTTGAGCGCATCTCAGTTTTTTAGACGTGGTTCGAGTTATTCTTCTAGTCCAATCGTTCGTTATCGTCCATGACTCGTTCCCTTTTATTCACGTGGATTCGTGTCTCGATTTTTGGATTTACAACGGGATCTTTTGAATCTATCGAGAGACATAACCACGTGTTTATTTAGTGATGGAATCACTTTTGGATTTTATTTTAGGGAACAGACTCATCGCGTAACGTGTTTGTTCTTAGCGTCGAGGATTCGTTTGCTCATTTTGCTACGTGAAAAGACGGCGAGTCTTATTTTGAGCGCACGATAATCTTTCGGCTAATTACAACTCTTTGTTCCTCCCAACCCACGGGATATATCATCTCAGTGTGGTCATAGAAAATCAACGTTTCGTTGAATCGCACGTTTATTCGAGGCGAGGATATTACCGTTCTCTTTCCTTTAGGCACGAATTTAAGCAAACACGTACATCGGGCCATATTTCTTACAGTTTTGGTAACGGTCGAAATGATCGAGTCGTTAGTCAAAACCCGCAGTCTCGTCCATATGGCGCAATTATATGGTTTGGCTTAATTCGGCTTCGAGATTTTAAATGGGGTATACACTCGTTCGAGGCACGTATTCAACAGCATTGGTTTATTTTCTTTAACTACTCGCGGGATTAACATATATCGTAGATTCAGAATGATTTTGGTCGTTTAGTTCATTTTCATCTTTTTATTTTCTTAGTCACCTTTTGCGGACACGTCCATTTCTCTTAAGAATGACACAAGGCATAACGTAAGAGCTCATCTTTTATTCGGAAGGGACGGGCTACTTGTGCGAAACTTTTCACGTTACAACAAGGTCGTTCGAAACAGAAATGTTCTTCGTTTTCGTTTCGTCGTGATCTCGTTTTATCCCAATTTATCTAAAGAATGTGAATAACGGCTACCGTTAATATAGTCTTTTGTATCGAAATGTAACTATCCTTAACACCGAACCGATTCATACTAATACGTGCTTACGTCATAACGTATTTCCTGAACACGTGCCTTCGTCGGGACACCGAAAGGGATAAGGCGGGTCGCACATGTTCATACATACGAGATAACTAAGTCGTCTTTAGTTCAAATCGTTTCGATGTTTTAGGGTAATTAGTATGTCGATTTATGAGTATATATTAACGTATCATCTCATTTTCTTTACATACTTTAGGATTAGACACGTATCATGGCGGTTTGAAAACACGAACTGATTCATTTATCATATCAAAAATAGTAACGGGTGATCCTATGGAAACTTCTAAGGCTACTATATGCTGACACGGCTGACCGCAGGACCTCACAGGACCGCACAGATTCGCCCCTAACGAATGATGGGGACCCTCTGGCGCCTTACTGTAAGGGGGAACTTACGCTAGCCTCTTTCGAGCGACGAATGGACTCTCGCTAGAGGTTTCGCGGAAATTACCCAAAGGGTTTGCAATAATGCACATGAATGCATACGAAAAGAAGTAAAACGATCCGTCCCCGTTAAGGGCTTAATACACGCCTTCCGGAATCAAATTTCTCGCTTCCCTAGCAGAGTCGCCACTTGTTAGACGAGGTGCCGCGGCCTAATCTCCCGGGCGGACCGGGGGGTGGACAACCTCATGGCGACGTAAGCGGTGATTGGCGCCGAAAGCAACCAATCGTGGAATCAAGCTGCTCGGCAGGACCGGAGCTCGGAGATATGGAAGAGTCGCCACCCACGAATGGGAAAATGAACACCGATCCCTTGCGGGAGACCGGTGTGGGTTCGGGAAACTTAGGTACGAGCCGAGAAGGCTAGCTCCTTTCCGGAGAAAGTCTATTAGGCACCCCGACATCGCCCGGTTATGAACCACCGGCCTCCTACTCAGCATGTTAGGCGATAACGGACTAATCGTATACTTCTTTAAGTTTAAAATTCATTTGAAACCCTTTTCTTTCTTTTTTCAGAAACCGTTTTGAGCATATATTATTGAAAAGCCATATCAGTAAAGAATCACCCATTTATGTTTATACATACACAGAGAGAGGAAAGAAAGAAGTGATTTATTTACACCCGTATTAAATGTGATGTTGTGTATTCTACACTAACTTATTTCCCCAAAATGAGTTCATTTACATGGTTCGCACCTTAATCGCCGTTGGAACGATTTAGGTGCGTTTTAAAACCCCGTTTGATGAAATTTACTCGAATCGCCGTTGGAACGACTCGAGTATTTGAAAACGTTTGAGATAAAAACCTTTTAATGAGAAAACGTGGTTAAACATACAAGTCAATTTTATTTTGTACAAATTCTTTAAGAAAATGGTTCAAAACTCTATTATTCGCAAAGAAAACGATTTTAATTACAATATTCGCTCGATCCGTCGTTGGAACGGACTAAGGTTTTAAAACGTGGTGTTTTGAGAAACGATTTGAAATATTAACAAGAATGACTCTATTTATTTATATTAGAAATCTAAAAACTCATTAGTTTAAATAATTCAATTGAAAACTCTATTTTTTGTGATTTATTTTCCCCTCTTATTTAATGGACTCTCTAACTCTTATAATTACAATAATAAACTCCTTTAAACTAATATTTACACTCAAATAAAGCCCATTTGAAACATGGACCCATGAATGTGCCCAAAGAATAAGGAAAATAATTTATACATACATATATACATTTAAATAAAAAGGAAAGATATGGAAAAAAGAGTTAACACAAAAGAAACTATATGTATATGAAAATAATAGGTATAATACATTTATACAAAAAATGTGAAAATACTAAGTAAATCCTATAACTAAGAAAATAATTCTTATCCAAAGATAATTTTATTCAATAATTGCTAAATAACCCAAATGTTCCAAAACTATATATATACATAACTAATATAGTTTTAAATACCAAAAATATCATATGCTAATATATAGTAATCATTTCCCAAAATACCAAATAACTAACATTTAAAACATAACCCAAATTAATAAAAAAGGAATATATATATATACTTATACTTATATTGTAAAATGGAATAAAAAATAATATACAAATATTCTAAAATAATTACATATACTAAAGGTCTAAAATAATTTGAAAAACATATATTACATAACTATACATATATATATTAAGGATTAAAAGCTTAAAAGTTAAGAAAAAGGGACTGAAATGGCATCTTTTACGTTTTGGCAGATTTACCGACGAGAAATCCGTCGGTAAACAGCATTTAGTGACAGAAATGACAAATTACAGCAGCACTCCAATATTTTCCAGATTTATTCGAAAGCTTTAAATTAAATCCAATTCAATCGTTTTGGATTTCCGAACTACCAAAAATGGATCATAGTTGAAAACGGAAGTTCCTAAACGACGTTTTTTATTTCAAATCATTATTTGGAAATTTCTTTTAAATTAAAAACTTGTAATTACAACGTTTTCGATACCCGAACTACCTTTTTATCGGATCACGGTTCGTATTGGGATATCAAAACGAGGTTTTTTATTTTAAAACAAAACCGAATTTTATTCAACACGAAATGGAAATTAAATCAATACGCTAATTAAATAAAACGTGACAAAATAAATGAATAACTAAATAAATAAAAACTATAACATAAAAATAAATAGAAGAAGAAGATAAATAAAATAAAATAAAGAGAGTCTAGTTAACCACAGCGTCGCACAAGGCAGACGGCAAGTCAAAGTGGATATTGGTTAAATGTGCTCGTGGTATTAAGAATTATAGAAGGAAAATGGATATGGATACGGATGTTATACTACGGAGGGATACAAAAACAAAGTACTGTGGTTGCAAATTCGAGATAGAGGTTATGGAAATCGCTGAATTATGCGGTTGGGTGGTGAATGGGATTGCTGGAGATAGAGGACAACATTGTCATCAGTTGGCTGTATATCGTCAGGGCTACAGACAGATGACCGGACTAAGCCCGGGTTCCAAAAAACTTGTTCGTGAAATGAGTTCAGCTCAAGCTAAGCCTTGTGCTATTTTTGCTGCAATCAAGGAAAAACATCCGGAGGATTGCCCGACACAAAGACATATCTATAACTACAGGAAGAAAATCAGGACTGAGAGTTTTGAGGGTCGGGATGTAATCGGTCAGTTTTATCGGCTTGCTATAGATAAAGAATATTTTTATTGATGAATTTCATATATTAATATTTTCAGTCGGATTTGATGCGGATATCGCCGGTTACCACCATTTACATCGGGTTCAAGGGCTCATCGTACCATTTATTACTGGATTCCATGATATTGTAGCAGATGGCAACTGTGGATTTCGTGTTTTAGTTGATGCCATCACCTATAACCAGGAGGAGTGGAAGCTGATGAGAGTGCTCATAGAGAATGAGATGCGGGCAAACCGTGATCTGTATGTGTCAGTGTATGGGAACGGATTTGATGCTGCCCTCACGCGTATTAAATGGGCAGGAGCGGGGTGTAGTGAGTCCCACTGGATGGTGAGTCCGGATGACTTATATGCTGCTGCATCTGTTTTGAATGCAGAAATATTCCTTTTTACTACATCACAGTTAGGATGTTGCACTATACTGCCGATGGAAGACCACCAGAGCGAGAGATTGTGATTTGTCATTTGGGGAGTTATCATCACTACATACATCTTTATTTACATCCTACATTTCCAGTGCCTCCCATTGTCACCCAATGGCGTATATTTCATCATCCGAGTGTTCGTCACTTGGACAATCTATACACTGAAAGGAGAGAGGCTTGGACTAGATTATATTAGTTTTATATGTTGTAATTAATAATATTTATTCATTAACTTATATTATTGCTACTGATTTTAGTTAAAATTATATGGTATTTTTAGATTTTAAGTACAATTCTGTAGTTACGGGTTTAACGGCCTATTTACGGATTTAACGGCATATTTACGGGTTTAACGGCCTATTTACGGGTTTAAAAAGCTATTTTTTTTGCCAATCCGACATGCGGGCGTGTGGATATCACGCCTCACCGCATGGTCGGGCGTGATAGCCACACGCCTCACCGCAAGGACGGACGTGATAGCCACACGCCTCACCACAAGGGCGGGCGTGTGAGCATCACGTCCGACCATGTGGTGGGACGTGTGGCTATCACGCCCGACCATGCGGTGAGGCGTGATATCCACACGCCCATGTGTCGGATTGGCAAAAAAAAAATAGTTTTTCCCTCCCCAAAACCCATGAAAGGGCATTTTCATCCTTTCACGGGGTTAGGGGTGGGAATTTGGAGCTGGGTTTAATAACACCCTAAATTAATGGTGTTTTTGGATTATTTTTTTTATTATTTTCTTTAATATGTAGCTAAAAGTCCTTGTTAGTAAAAGCCAAGAAAATACAATGATTAGAAAAGCTGGCAAAGGAAAAATGAGAATAAATGCGAATGTTTGATTTGAGTGTATAGTCCCTACTTCTGCTGAAAGCTATGTTTTCTATTCTTCAATGCAATAAGTGTAATCTCATCTCATAATACTCCGTCAACTTTCACTTACTAACTCTATTATTATTACACCCTCAACTTTGCATTTACTTTCATTAGAACTCTTAAACTTCAATACAAGGTATTATTGCCACTAAATTTTGTATTTTAATAACATACAAAGTACTATAATCACTAAATTTTATATTTTAATAACATAATGACTCTTTTTTCTGTCAGGTCAAAATTATCATTCTAATAACATGTAACCTTCCATTAAAAAAACTCATAGAAATGATATTTTAAATAACTTTAATTTTTGAATTTTTTTTTGCAGTTATTTATCTCTTGATTATAAGAGAGGATATATTTCGTTTAGAGAAAAAAAGTCTCCGAAAACAGTAATTTGAAAAATTAGTTCCATGGAAACTACTATGGTTTTTTTGTGGTAAAAATGCAAAGTTTCTAAATTATAATATTGGGTATTGAAGTTAAAGTTCGTAACGAGAAAATAAGACAAAAATTGAGGAGTCATAATTGTAACTTACCCTATTATGATAGTGTCTTTCTCTCTTGAGAATAGAATACAATTACCCATGATTTATATTTTACACTTCTTTTTCCCTCTCTCCCACGCATAAATTATTAGTTAATCAACAACTGGTTTTTTTTATTATTTATTTAAATAAAACAAGTAATTTTCTTGGATGCTTAAGACTTTTGTTGTTTGATTGATTATAGAGTTGACTATTGTCTATATAATAGAGAACATGGAGACAAACGAACTTTTGGGTACAAACAAACAAACAAATCAACTTATGAAATGCATTTTTACACCCTTATATTCACTTTACAACCCATAAATGTTTTCACTTTCTCTTTACTTAAATAAACCTGCTATTAATTCAAATACATAATCATTTTTTTTTTTTAGAAACAACAAATTGTTCTAAGGGTTCGAAAATTATGAAACAAAGCACCTAACACTTCATAATATATAGAAAATGCTAATCATATTTGTTATGATAAGAATATTATTTTCCATGTTTAATAGTTTTTCTGTAAATATACTAATATATTGTTTCATTTTCTATCCAATAAGTTCTTGACATATGTATGGATAGAGACCATATACATGTCAAGAAGTGTATATGTAAAGTTACATTTGCCATGAAACTCTCGAAGCTCAATAAAATTTTCTTTATAGTCTTCAAGGATCAAAACATTGAACATGTTATATCTAATTTTTCCAACCAAATCATTATTGTTGTAGTTCCTTCCACATATTTGTCTCCTAACCAAATTGTTGTTGTTGTAGTTCTGGCCATATGTTTGTTGCCCAACTGAATCGTTGTTATTGTAGTTCCAACTACCTGTCTAGTTATCTCCCAGTTTAGTTGTTTCGAATACGATATTGTCCATGATTTTTTAACACCAAAGTTTTCTCACGAGTTATCAATTAAGGAACCCTTCAGATATGCTAACCAAAGTCATTATTACTATAGAGAAGTTTGACATGTGTAATAAGTTGATTAGCATGAGCTCAAATTAAAGAGCTTTTATGATATCTTCCCATGTGTCTGGAGGAGAGATTTATAAGGTCGAGACATAACTCCAAAATCATGGAGTTATTAAGAATGTTCAAGAAAAAGAAAAGTTACTGGATGCATTAAAAATAGTGAGAGTTGGAGATATTTTGACATTTGAGATGCTATAAATACCATCTCATTGTGTTTAATTTTATCATCCCAAAATATAAAAGTAATAAGTTTCTTTTTGTAGAGTATTCTTACAAAAGAGTGAGAGAAAATAGAGATGGGGAGTTGAGGTCCGAGAAATACTATAGATTCAGGTGTAAGGTTATAATTAGAGTATTCCAACTGTCTCCTAAATTATTGTATTCCTCAGATTTGGATGTGCTTAAGAGAGTCTTAAATTCTTGTATTTTTCGGTGCCATGTGGTTTTTTTCCTTACAGGAGGATTTTCCACGTAAATTTACACGTTTCTCTCTTGCTTTTTTTTATCCTTATAATTTTATTATTACTTTATTTTAATTTAGAGAAAAAGTATAAAAACAATGTTTGTGGTTTCACCAATTTACAAATAGAAGCATATAGTTCAAAAATTTACAAATAGAAATATGTGGTATATTTTATTTATGAAACAAAGTATTTCAAATTACATTGTTAAGTTCTTCTTACAACCAATGACATTTTTATCTTAAAAAAATTATTCTTACATATTGATAAAACACATGCGCCCTTCAAAAAAAAAACTCCCTAAATCGAAACCATAAATCATATGATGAAATTTTACGTTTCTTATTAATTTGATAGTTTATGAACTAAATTAATATTTAAATTCATTTTACACCGCTACAATTCGATTTTAGAGTCTATATTTTATCAATATGTAATCGTAATTTAATAAAAAAAATGCTATTGATTGTTATTAGAACTTAACTTTGTATTCATACTTTATTTTGTTAAAAACGCATACCGCATACATCTATTGTAAACTTTTAAGCCATATACTTCTATTATAAATGGGATAAAACATAAATATTATTTTTATACTTTACCATTTAATTAATATACATCACTTCGCCACCAAATTAATTTACACGATCCTAACAGTTAAAGCAACAAAATGTGTTATACATCAATTAAAAAATATTATGCCACTACTTTTATAAGAAAGGGTATTTATTATTCATCAATTAAAAAAGTATTATATAATAAAATGTATTTATTATTCATCAATTAAAAAATATTATGACATTGAATTGCAGCAGGAGAGTCTTCAGAGACGCAGGAGGTGTTTGGGTGTTTAGCTTTGCTTAGAATCTGGGAGTGGGATCTTCCTTCACTGCCGAGCTCTGGGGAATCTTCTCCGGGCTTAGACTTGCCAAAAGTCTGAGCTTAAAAAATCTTCTGGTGGAATCTGACAACCTTGAAGCGGTTAAAATTATCTCGGATAATAAGTCGTTATGTCTGAGTAACCTTAATTTAGTAAAAGGGATCAGAAGATTATGTTCTTCATTCGACACCATCAGCTTTGGGCATGTATTTAGGGAGCAGAATAGGGTTGCGGATCGCCTTGCGGCAGAGGGCCATGTGAGATTACTTGGAGTATCCACCTTCCAGAATCCTCCGAATTTCCTTTTCTCTCTTCTTTTTGATGACCGGGTTGGGGTTAGCTTTCCCAGGCTAATTCCAGGTTCCAGATCTCTAATTAAAGTCAACTAAAGAGATGTTTTTTTTGTTATACTCATATACTATATATTATATTCTCTTATTTATTTCTATCGGTTTTAGAATTCAACGCAACTCACTCATTCTCTGTTATGTCTATTGTACTAGTAATACATTCTAGACATAACTTCAAACCTGTCCTAATACTTTTTTGGGATTGTATATATATCTTACTGTAATTCAAAAACAATAACAAAAAAAAAAAATTAGGGTTAATTTCATATAAGTGTTTTGTGGTTTCACTTTTTTGCAGATAGATTTTTGTACTTTGTTTTTGAGCAAATAAAGGATTGTACTTTTCTCCGTTTGCGGAATTGAGGAAGAGACGCAAACGGAGTAAGAATCGATGACGTGTCCAAGGGCAATTTTGCTATTTTAAAAAATCGGTATATAAATTTGAAAGGTTAATATATACCAATTTTTTAAAATGGCAAAACTGCCCTTGGACACATCATCGATTTTGACTCCGTTTGTGTCTCTTCCTCAACTCCGCAAACAGAGAAAAGTACAATCATTTATTTGCTCAAAAACAAAGTACAAGAACCTATCTGCAAAAAAAAAAAGTGAAATCACAAGACACTTATATGAAATTAACCCAAAAAATTAATGGTTTCACTAACTTTGTATATCAAATTTAAGAATTAGTTTGACATATAATTCTTTTTTTTTTTTAATTTATCCAATTTTTATTGGTCTCGATAAAATTAATGCTCATCATATCATGTTGATACATGATTCTATTAAAAACTTTGCACCTCATTTTACATATTTTAATAAACAAATATTTATAATTGTAATAAGTAAAGTAGCTTATTTTCATAACCTCATGACTTTCCGAAAGTTTTAATTTTAATTTTAACAAAAGATAATAATTAGTAGATTAGGGAGAAGTTGAAGCAAATGATGATAATATGAAGTTATGAAATGGAAAAACCCATGCATCCATTTCACCTTCTAATCATATTCCATTTTCAACTCTATACTAAAAGGAATAAAGTTGCATGGGATTCTATATCTAGACTTATAACCGTCCGACATTAGCAAATAAATTTATTAATTTTTAGCATTATAAATATTTTAAGGAATTTAAATTCTGCTTTAGTCAACTCCTAATTTCAAAAAGACTATATGAAAATAAAAAAATTACCATTCCCTATATAAATAAAAAAAGTATTTTTTAATTTTTAAATTTAGAGTCGTTTGTTTTACCAACTGTTTGCTATTTGATGTTAGTTTTTTCAAAAAGCAGAGATTCACGATTTTTATAAAATGTTACTTTTCAGGTATAAATGCAAACAAGATGTCATTAACTCTACACCTAAAACTCTCTATTTTGAAGTGAAAAAACAAATAAGAGGAACCAAACATCCCTTAATCAAAATATTCTTAATAAAATTTAGGTAATATATACTAATATATCTATAATTGTTATATTAGTTTTTTATAACATTATTATATTAGTTTTAAAAGGTTTTATTAGCGGATGCAGGAATCTTACGGATTGGCAGCTAGCACAGAAACGCAGAGGAGCTACGGACCAACGCTCCTCCATAAGATACTACGAGACTCAATGGCATCGCCCCCTGCGCACTTGGTTTCCTGCTGTACAGATTACAGTTCATTCACCATTCTGGGCTTGTCGGGATGCAGCGCGGCTTTAAGAGACTCCGCCGGGAACTTTATCAGTGCTAGGACGAACCTGACCGAAGGATTGATGGAGAGCAGGGAGGGAGAGACTTGGGCTTTACCACAAGCTTTGGAATGGATGATTGATCTTGGATATTCAAATGTTATTCTTGAGACAGACTCCCAACTTACGGTTCAAGCTCTTCATTCACATCAGACGGATCTTTCGGAGTTTGGCAACCTTATTGCTCACTGCCGTCAGCTACTTTCAACCAACAGCGGATTCTCTGTCCGTTTCATCAAAAGGCAGGCAAATAGTTTAGCCCATTGTCTAACAAGGGCAGCTTCTCAACATGCCAGGCCTACTGTTTTTCATTCTTTACCAAATGCTCTACCATTATCTGTACTTAACTTTTGTCCTATTTTGATCCATTAATGATATTCCTTTTCAAAAAAAAAAAAAGGTTTTATTATTTATTCTCTTAATTTTTTTTTATTATTTAATATAATATTGAACTAACATTAAATATTATTATAAATTTAGATAAAAATAAATGTTTAGTTTTATAATAAACAGTAATTTTGTTATTTGAAAATTTATTTAATCTAATTTTATAATTGACAAAAATAAAAATCTATAGACTGCATAATTATTTAAAAAAAATACATGATTAGTATAATATTTAAAAAGATATAAACTAATAAATTGTTTAGCTATTATTATTATTGTTGTGTAATTCATTTTTCCTGTGATACTGATCCAAAAGTTTAATTCAAAGATAATTGTTGAGAAAGATGTGACTACAAATTTCCAGTGGAAAAATAATAAACCTTAGCCAAAAATACATATATTGTAGTATAATCCAAAGCAAAGGAAAGCATGGTAGAGTAAATTAGAATGGTGATGGGGTGGGTGATTAGGTACGCTAGATTTGAGTGTCAGTGATGCAGAGAAGATCTAGAGCGTTCATATTAAAAGAAGAGCGGTAAAAGCGGGTGATATTTATGGGTATAATCAGAGGAAAGGAAGATATCCAAATCCAATCTACTGTGCTTCGATATTGACTATACATCAAAAAGATTAAATCATTTAATTATAATACGATGTCGTTGAGAGTAGGTGTCTGCGAGGTCGAGTGTTTTTTGTCTGTTTCTTTCTATACACAAACAGAAACAGTCTCTTCCTCCCCCTCACGAGAATCCTTTGTTTCTTTTTTTTTATTATTTGTTTTCTTTTGGGTCTGACTTTGGAAATCGTTTCTTTCGCTTTCCTCATTTTTATATAGTCTAATTATTTTATTAGTAGTTTTTTTATTAATTTTTATATTATTAATTACTACTTTACTAACTAATTTATTAATATGTACTATTTTTTTTTGGAAGATTAATATGTACTATTCATATTTTAATTATGGGAAAATTATAAAACTAGATCAAATAGGAAGTCAATTTACATATTTAACCCATTTACTCAACTTACTACATATCTAGACTGTTTTTGTGTGACTTTCTCATAATACTCCCAATCTTTCATCTTCCTCTTCCTCTTCCTCTTCCTTACGGTTTCCTCTTCACCCAAAATGGCTCCTCCTCCTTCCACAGAGATCTAACCTGCAAAATCCGTTGTTGTTTGACGGCGTTCTCCAGAAACTCCTACTCCGGTGAGAGAAAAAGGAAGCGAACGGCGGTAGAGGAAAAACGAGAGGACGATTTTAGGGCGAACGACGGTGAGAGAAGGTGAACGACGGTAGAAGGAGGTGAACAGTGAGAGCAAAGAAGAGGAAGAATGCGAACAGATGGTAGAAGGAGGTGAACAGTGAGAGCAAAGACAAGGAAGAAGGCAAACAATAGAGAAAATGGAAGAAAGATGGCGATTTTAGAGCAAACGACAACCTCGTTTCGTGAGGCGGAAGATTGGGAAACGCAGAGAAAATGCCTAATTCTATAAATCTCACTGAATTATTGTTGGTGTATTCATCTATGGTCTGATTTTTTTGTTAAATAATGTTAGAATCCGTTGTTGTTTGTTATTTTTTGTTATATACCACTTAGCGAATTTTGTTAAAAACACATTCAGACTTCGCATATGCTAACTAAAATCATCAACTAAACCAAACATTCGATTCGCAGGCTTCGCATATGCTAACTAAAATCATCAACTAAACCAAACATTAGTTTCGCAGGCTTCGCATATGCTAACTAAAATCATCAACTAAACCAAACATTAGCTTCGCACGCTTCGCATATGCTAACTAAAATCATTAACTAAATCAAACATTAGCTTCGCAGACTTCGCATATGCTAACTAAAATCATCAACTAAACCAAACATTAGCTTCGCAGGCTTCGCATATTTAGGTTCGCAGAGTTCGCATATTTAGCTTCGCAAGGTTCGCATATGCTAACCTCCGCGAAGTCAGACGGGAGGAAGACATCCCCGCGTAAATATTAAGGGTATTATGGGAAAGTCACACAAAATCAGTCTAGATATGTAGTAGGTTGAGTAAATGGGTTAAATATGTAAATGAGCCTCCCATTTGATCCATTTTTATAATTAACCTTTTAATTATTTGTTTTTTTAACATTAGTTGAGTTCATCCCATTATTAAAAGAGTTTAATCTCTTTATAAAAGATTAAAACGTTAAATAAAACAAAAATTAAAAATTGAAGGTTTCATTCAAAGTTTATAACACTTCTCTTTTCCACCTTCAAGCACCGGAAAAATGTCTGACTATGAGGTGTTTGTTTCACATTTTTTGAAGAGCATTTAGCATTTCACTACAAAATGCAGAAAATATACCGGTTGGTTAGATTTATATAACTGCAATGTTTAGCATTTCTCTAAAAACTGCAACGATTTAGAGTTTTTCACAAAAAACTCATATTTGACGCTTTTTATAAACAACTATTTATAGTTATTTATTATTGATAAAATTATCCTTTTTATTTCCACAAAATATGTTTCTTCTTTAACATTATTTATATTTCTACAACATAATTACCAGACGAACAATGTTTTATTGCGTTCAATAATTTTTTATTATTATTTTTATATAGATTATTTTTATTAATTTCTGTAACACATTTTTTTATTTTATAATAGGATAAGGTGCAAAAATATTGTTAATGTTTATATCTAGGAGCAATTTTACCCTTAACGTCTAAAATTGTGCAATTATAGCGCTAATATTGGCAGCCAAGAGCAATTTTACCCCTAACATTGACAATTTGAGAAATAATCTATCAAACTTTTTATTTTGGTCATGAATATTGTAATTTACACTTCACATGTGTAACATTATATCACCATTAGTAATAGATCACAAACACATGATTATACGTGATTTTTTTTATAAATATATTGACTTTTGTACGAGTTGGAAAAAAAATTCAAATATTTTGCCGAATTTATAAATATTAATTTTCAATTTTATTATTAAATCACAAAAAAATATGAAATCCCTTTTTTAGAACTAACTGATATGTGTAATTAGTGTAGAATAAGAAATAAAATATATGTGTTTTATAATAATGTCTCAAATTGATCCAACTTGCCAATGTTAAGGGTAAAATTGCTCTTAGTTGCCAACGTTATGAGTAAAATTGCACCATTTTAGACGTTAAGAGTAAAATTGCTCCTAGTTTTAAACATTAATGGCATTTTTTTCACCTCATTGAGTTCCCGTGTCAACTGAATACGACGATTCTCGGACACAGCACAATACGTATGTTCAAGTGCATTCCAAGCCAGACGAGCAAATTTCAAGTTTGTAACCATAGGAATGACATCCTCGGATAGTGAGGCAAGGATGATTGCGCGAGCAAGCTGATCCCTTTATTCCCAGTTGAGATAGTTAGGGTTATAGAGAATCACCTGGAATATCAGGATTGGCGCCATGAAAACGTGGCACATATTTGTCAAGTGGAGGGATCTCCCCGGTGCAATGTTCTTTAAAGGAACACATAGCTTGTAAGGTGACTTCCATATAGGTTTTCCAAACATGATAGTTTTTTTTTGTGTTAATTTCACAGAAATATGTGGTATGGTGGTTGGAACAGAGGGTGGGGAATATGGGTGGCAATGGGATTAGTGAATTAGGGAACAGGGTGAGCAGATGATTGTGAGTTGTATGGAGTCCAATATGACTGTGGATGGTATGAGGTTAAATGTTGGAGAGAATTGGTTGTTGCAGATTAACGTAAGGTTCCATGAAAGATGATTGTAGTTTTTGTGATACAACAGGGCTAAGGGGACGCAGTGAAGGGTGGGTGGCAAGAAGATGAGACAGGATACTGGGTATTAGCCGACTCGATATAATGAGCAGTTGATGGGTAGTCAGTGATCGGCTGAGATGGAGCAGGTGGTTGAAAAATAATGGGTGCAATATGAGAAATTAAAGGGACATGTGTTTGGATTGTTGAAGGACTGAATTTTGCAAGAGATGATGTAGTATCAGTCATTAGGGTATAAAGGGATCCATTGAAATTGGAACCTGATTGTTCAGATTCGGTGATATGAGTGGTGGTAGGAATGAAAGGCATGGGAGTCGTGATGGGCAGAAGGGAAAAGGAGGCTGTGGCATAGAGGAAGAGGAAGATATGATTGGTGCAGGGATGGAAGACACATGAGCAGAAGAATTTAGCCCAATGATTGGATTCACCATGGTCTCTGATACCATGTAAGATTGTAATATATATATTGAATTGAATATATGGTCTATATTGAATTATTAAAGAGAACCTAAGGTTGTATTTTTACTAACCTTGGATACAAAGAGATAGAATATAAGAAGAGATTAAACCTAATCAAACGCTAATAAAATAATACAGTAGAGTGATTTAAGGGATAAGATAGAGGAAGTAGAGTTTGAGTATATGGAGAAGTTTGGGAAGGGTTGTTTGGATATATACGTTAACACACTAATTAAGTGACCGACGATATCTCATTTCCTGTAGGAGGGTAGCAATACTCGTGTTTTACTCACGGTTTCTAAACATAATTCAGAGCATACACAACCATCTCATTCTTGACACATAGTCATGGACCCGTTAGGCAAATGATTTAAACATATTTTACTTCATCTAGACCCATAATGACTTTGAATCTAAGGACTAATTTGTGAATATTATATGAGAATCACCTTTGACATTGCAATCATGTGATGTTCTCATAGCGTATTGATCCAATGCTTACTGTTTCATAAGCTTCTATGTCATTGCTTGACATATAATATCCATTACTAATGAAATACCATCAACAACTAAAACACGTACCAATCTTTGATTTGTCATCGTTTCCACGATAAGGACGGACTAAGACATACTCTACCAGATTGATTTGCACAGGTGAATCAACAGTTTAAATAATTGTCTTACAAATTATAATGTTTCGAGAGTATGATATACACCAAATCTAAGTATTTCGAACTGTTTATTCATATCGAACTACACGATAAAATACCTGACTAGTCTAACACGAAACTATATGGTGCATTTATTAAGGGTTTTCCTATTCACCGCCCCCAAATTACTTATCACCGCCTCTTATTGGACATTTTCGCCCTTTTCATTTTTCCATTAAAAAACTTAATATCCTCTCTCTCCCGAGCCAGAAATTGGATTTATGAAAAATGAACTCGAGAACGTCGATGAAATCGAATAACTAGAGTTCCTATTTAACTAATTGAAATTCGTCTCAAAAACTAACCGATTTAATCGATATATATATATAAAATTAATCCAAAATGTGCTAAACGGGTGATTCACACCATTTCGCATAGGTAGAAACAGATGAACTATCCGTTTCTACTTAGGCGGCAACGGGTGGATCACTCGTTTCTTCCTAAGGGATCACCCATTTCTGCTTAGGAAGAAACGAGTGATCCACCCCCGTTTCCGCCTGGGTAGAAACAGATATAGTTCATCCGTTTCTACCTAGGCGAAATGGTGTGAATCACCCGTTTAGTACATTTTGGATGAATTTTTTCTCCTAATCCGGAGATGAAACTCGTGTTTTCGATTCGATTTTCAAATAAAAATACTTATCCGGGGAATTATTAGTCCTTTTCCTTTACCGTGTTTAAATTCCATGAATGTTGTTCGGGTTTTTGAATTTCAAAGAAATTTGAGAGAATTTTAGTTTTTGAGTTTAAAAAATGAAAAAGGGCAAAAATGTCCAAAAGGAGGCGGTGATAACTAATTTGGGGGCAGTAAATAGCAATTTACTTTGAACGGTGATAACTAATTTGGAGGCGGTAAATAGCAATTTACTTTATTAAACTCTTCTAAAAACAAAGTATAAGGAGATGTTTGAGTGCTCCTTTTCGTGCTTCTATTTGACTTTTTAGTTTGAAATTGAGAGTTTTAGGTGTTTGGTTAGTAACATTCCTGATGCTTTTACACTTGAAAAGCAGTATTAGAGCATCTCCAAGAGACTCTTAGTGAGCTCTCTAAAAATAATATAAATAATTGACTCTTAGTGATTTAAGAGTGGCTAAGATATATGATCTCCAACAATGCTCCTTATATTCACTTCTTATTTATTATTTTATTATTAGGATTATTATTTATTGTTACATTACCAATAGTGTGAGGAGAGAGACACCTCAATAATAAATTATTAATAAAAAATAAAGTTAGGAGGCACTAAGAGGTAGAGAGAGGTTCTCTATTAATATAGAGGATGGAGAGACTCTTAGTGATTTGAGGAGCCACTAAGAGGCTGTTGGAGATGAATTTTCATTCTCTCTCCTCAAATTTTAACTTAAGAGCCAATTTAAGAGACTGTTGGAGATGCTCTTGGGTGTTTGGTTGGTGACCTCCTGTTTGTTTTTTACACCTGAAAATCAGCCTTTTACAAAAGCAGAAAATCTCTACTTTTTAGAAAAGCAGTTTTTTCTAACAGCGAACAACAAACAGTAACTAGCAACAGCAAATTATAACAACAAATAGCAACAGTAAACAGTAAGTAAAACAAACATGCCCTAAGTGATTATATATTTATAGGATGAACGCATACCATTATTTGGAAGTAGCATCTCGAATAATTTTGGAACAGGCGGTTTTCATCTGCTCAGAAATGTATTAAGCCTTGTAACTATAAGTGAGAAGTAGATCTGTCATGTTTGTTACACATAATTTAAAAACATATCTTCATTTTTTTTTTTTTTGAGCAAAAAACATATCTTCATTTAAAAAAGTAAATATGATTTTTTAAATTTATCCTAAGTTAAAAACTATACTATATTCTTTTTTTTGAAAGAAGTAATAAATAAACAACATTTTCTTAAGACCTAGAATAATGTCATGGCAGAAAATTCCAATCTTGGATTACGCTTGAGGAAAACTGAAAAAGCCGTAGAAAGAAAAAAAAAAAAAAAAAAAGAAAGTTGAAAAGTTGATTTGCTTTTGTTATAATTGCTTTACGGAAAAAGTCAAAAAAAGACTTGTTTGCATAGGTCAGAATTCAGAGATACCCTCTCTCCTTAACCCATCAACATCTCACTATCACTTCACTCATATATACTAAAGAAAAGATTGAAGCTTTCTCTCTCTTTCAACCTCTATCAATGGCTTCTTCTACTATTTACACTTACTGTTTTCTTTTCTCTATCAGCTTTCCTGCTCTCTTCTTTCTCACTACTTGTGCTTTATCTGAATCTGATATACTTCTCTCCTTCAAAGCCTCCATTGAAGACCCTAAGGAATCTCTTTCAACTTGGTCTTCCACCTCTAATCTCCATTTTTGTAACTGGACTGGCATCAATTGCTCTACTCCATTTTCACTCACTGTTACTTCTATCAATCTTCAGAGTTTGAATCTTTCTGGTGAAATCTCTTCTTCTATATGTCAATTAACCAATTTGTCTCTTCTTAATCTTGCTGATAATCTCTTTAATCAGCCTATACCTCTGCACCTTTCTCAGTGTACTTCTTTGGTTACTTTGAATCTCAGTAATAATCTCATTTGGGGAACTATCCCTGAGCAGATTTCTGGGTTTCAATCCTTGAGAGTGCTTGATTTTGCCAGGAATCACATTGAGGGCAAAATCCCAGATACTATTGGGTCGTTGGTGAATCTTCAAGTTCTCAACTTTGGAAGTAACTTGCTTTCAGGTATTGTTCCTTCTATTTTTGGAAATCTCACTGAGCTTCGTGTGCTTGATTTGTCACAAAATTCATATTTGGTCAGTGAAATTCCTAGTGAAATTGGGAAACTTAAGAAGCTTGAGCAACTTTTCTTACAAAGCTCTGGTTTTTATGGTGAAATTCCACATACTTTTGTGGGTTTGCAGAGTTTAGCTATTTTAGACATGTCACAGAACAACCTAAGTGGTGTTATTCCTTCAACATTAGGGTCTTCACTCAAGAACTTAGTGTCTTTTGATGTCTCACAAAACAAGCTTTCTGGGTCATACCCAAATGGTATATGCACTTCTCAAGGCCTCAAAAACATTGCTTTACATACTAATTTATTCAGCGGTTCAATACCTAGTTCAGTTAGAGAATGCTTCAATCTTGAGAGGTTTCAAGTTCAAAACAATGAGTTTTCTGGTGATTTCCCTGATGGGTTATGGTCATTAAGCAAAATAAAGCTCATTAGAGCAGAAAACAACAGATTATCAGGTAATATACCAGATTCAATATCAATGGCTACTCAATTGGAGCAAGTTCAGATTGATAATAACAGCTTTACTAGTAACATTCCTCGTGGTCTTGGTATGGTTAAGGCTCTTTATAGGTTTTCTGCATCTCTTAATGCTTTCAATGGTAAATTGCCTCCTAATTTTTGTGATTCTCCAGTTATGAGTATCATAAATCTGTCTCATAATTCCCTTTTGGGTCAAATTCCCGAGCTGACAAAGTGCCGGAAATTGGTGTCATTGTCTTTGGCAGACAATGGTTTCACCGGAGAAATCCCTCCTTCACTTGCTGATTTGCCTGTGCTTACTTACCTTGATCTGTCTGATAACAATCTTACTGGTTCTGTTCCACAAGGACTTCAAAACCTAAAACTTGCTCTTTTCAATGTATCGTTTAACCAACTTTCCGGTAGAGTCCCTCCTGCACTAATCTCCGGTCTCCCTGCCTCCTTCTTGGAAGGAAACCCTGGCCTTTGTGGTCCGGGGTTGCCCAATTCCTGCTCTGATGAGATGCCAAGACTCCATCACTCGGTTGGCCTTAGTGCAATGACATGTGCACTTATATCTATAGCATTTGGGGTTGGAATATTGCTTGTTGCTGCTGGCTTTTTCGTGTTTCATCGATCATCGAAGCAGAAATCTCAAGCAGGCGGTTGGCGTTCCGTGTTTTTCTATCCTCTTAGAGTAACTGAGCATGATTTGATTATGGCAATGAATGAGAAAACGGCTGTAGGAAGCGGCGGAGCATTCGGTAGGGTATACATTATAAGTTTACCAAGTGGAGAACTTGTTGCTGTAAAGAAGCTAGTGAACATTGGGAGCCAAACTTCGAAAGTATTAAAGGCTGAGATTAAGACATTAGCCAAGATCAGGCATAAGAACATAGTTAAAGTTCTTGGTTATTGCCATTCAGACGAAGCAATCTTTCTCATTTATGAATACTTGCATAAAGGGAGCTTGGGAGATCTGATTGGGAAACCAGATAGTGATCTGTTGCAATGGAGTGTTAGACTCCGGATTGCCATTGGTGTTGCTCAAGGATTAGCATACCTTCACAAGGATTATGCTCCACGTTTACTCCACAGGAACATCAAGTCGAGAAATATCCTCGTGGATATGGATTTCGAGCCAAAGCTGACCGATTTTGCTATGGATCGAATAGTGGGAGATGCTGCATTCCGGTCTACTATTGCCTCCGAATGTGCAGACTCCTGTTACAATGCTCCTGGTATGTTTCTTTCCCTAGTAGTTTTTCATAAATGTGATATCGTTTAGAAAAGCATTAACATGATTGATCACTTGGGATTGCAGAAGTTGGATACAGTAAGAAAGCAAGTGAGCAAATGGATGTATACAGCTACGGTGTTGTGCTAATGGAGCTGATAACCGGGCGACAAGCTGAGAAAGCAGAACCATCTGAATCTCTTGATATTGTGAAGTGGGTTAGAAGGAAAATCAACATAAACAATGGAGCAGTACAAGTTCTAGATCCTAAAATATCAAAGAGTTTTCAACAAGAGATGCTAGGAGCTCTAGACATTGCGATTAGATGCACGTCTGTGATGCCAGAGAAAAGACCAGCAATGGTTGAAGTTGTAAGAGGACTTCTTTGCTTAAGTTCCAGTACTCAGTTTCCACGCCCCAGCTTGTCGAGTGCAGAGGCGTCTTCGCTTCCAGTTTAAATTCTAGATTACCAATTTTTCTTTCTTTCTTGCATTGGGTGTCACTTGATTTCACATATTTGAGGAAAGAAAAAGAAATGCTTGTATGGAGTTGTCTCATGTCATGTCTGCTCTGGGTTTGGATGAATTTGTTTAACACCAAATGCAACCTAAAACTTATAATGTTATGTGGATATATAATCTCAACTTGTTTCTACAATAGATATATGCCTCTCAACTTTAGCATTTTTCATTATTGTCATACCTAAACTATCATTTGTGATTTGAAAATAGTTCAACTTTCCATCAGTGTATTAAAGTTATTAAAATATCTAACAACTTGTCAATTTAACTACATATTTTAACAATTTATAATCCATTTAAGCTTAGTGTGAAATACCTATTTTACTTTTAATATATTTTAATTCTAATATGAGAAGAATCATGTAGCTGCTTTATCATAATTAAAATGCTATTCTAACTGATGGAAGAGACCTCAAAGGTATAATATACATTTTCCTATACGGACAATGATTATAGTTTCAAATCAATATGCCGAAACAGGCTTCAAAGGATGGTTAAAACCGTCGTCCAAAAAAGAAAAAAAAAATTGTCACAGTGTTCGTTGCCGTCATGCTATGACGGACGGAAACTGTCGTTTGTCACTTTGCATAACAAACACCAAATTATTGTATGTCTAATTACATGATAGAATATCTAACCAAATCTGTCAAAAAAAGAAGAAGTAAACATGATATCATTGAGAAATTTCCCTTGATTACAATTGTTGGAATATTAAATGTTAGGTTAAGAATGAATTGAGCAATTTCCCTTTATTATTAGAGTATAAATGCATAGATAGACTAGTTACAAGTTAGAGTAAAACTGTAGGGGATAGATACAAATATTAACTAAACTGATCTCTAATAATTGAATAAATATAAACAAATATATACTTAAAGATATTACTAGATAATAATAATAATAATAATATCTCTAACACCCCCCGACAAGCCGATAGTGGGCTTGAATAGTGTGTCTTGTGCGAAACTATTGAAACAGAGCACTAGCCAGAGGCTTGGTGAGAACGTCTACCACCTGATCATTTGTAGGAATAAACTGCACATTGAGGAATCCTGTATCTACATGTTCCTTAACAAAATGATAATCCAACTCGATGTGTTTTGTCCGAGCATGAAAGACATGATTAACAGTGAGGTAAATAACACCAACATTATCACACCATAGTTGAGTTGGACTCTCTGTATAGGGAAGCCAAGATCTTGCAGAACTGACCGAAACCATAACAATTCAGCCATCGTGTTTTGCAACAACTTTATATTTGCTCTTCGTGGAGGACCGATGGATGGTCGGTTGTTTATGAGTATGCCATGATATCAAACTGCTCTCGAGATAGACACAGAATGCTCAAGTGGACCATCAATCATTCGAACATCCACCCCAATCACTATCATAGTAGCAATGAACATGCTTAATGGGTGAGCGAGATAGGACAATGCCATAGTCTGGCGTGCCTTGTATATATCGAAGGATACCCTTGACCCTTTTTTAATGCTCATTAGTGGGAGAATGCAAAAATTGAGAGAGCCTATAATCGAAAAGGCAATATCAGGGCGAGTCAAGGTAAGGTATTGCAAGACACCTACAACACTTGTATACTGATCCCCATATGCCAAACGAGTACATGATTTCTTCAAGAGAGTTGGTGTAGCCATTGGTGTCTGAGTCGGTTTTGAATCCACCATTTTCACTATATCCAAGATGTCACCAACATACTTAGCCTGACACATATGGATTCCTTTCTTAGTGTAGCTAAGTTCAATACCAAGAAAGTACTCGACCCGACCAAGATTGCGAATAGGAAATTGTCGTCCAATGCTAGAGATTGTATTAATAATGCAAGTAGGAAAAGTGTCAGTAAGAAGTATGTCGTCAACATAACAAAGAATAAAGGTTTTTTTATCAGTGCCAGAATGTTTGACAAAGAGAGAATGGCCGACCTGTGACATGTGAAACCCAAGGCTGTGTAAGAATGTTTGAAGATGAGAAAACCATTCACGAGGAGCTTGGTTCAAGCCATACAAGCTTTTTTTTTTTTTTGTGTAAACTGACATGATCTGGTTTGTCTTTATTAATGGAACCATATGGTTGTTCCATGTAATATTTTTTTGTTAAATAGTTATAAATTAAGTTAGGTGAATTGAATGCAATTTTTTTTGTTTTGTAGTTCGAGCGCCAATTGAGGTTAGTTACTTTTATAACGGATATAATTTGTATGGTTGCTTGTGCAATTAGGAAGTATTTTTAATTTATTATTGGTGTGAAGTAAATATTTTAACTGTGAAATTAAATTTTTAAAAGTAGTCATTTATTTAAATTACTTATAATAATTTAGTATTATATATGTAAAAATAAAATATTTTTATAGGTTGTATATAAAATCTTGATGTTGATAAAATTACAAGAATAATGTCATAAAAATACATTATAGCAAAATATTACATGTCGTTTAGAAAAATTGATATATGTAGGTACAATATAATGTTTGATTATATATAATACATCATTCATTCGGGTGAAAAGTAAAATAGTTTTGAATATGATGCTTCAAGTAATACAACAAGGAATAAACATTAATAGATTATGATATGTTGTATTAGTATCTCGAATATCTAAAGTAATAGGATTGGGTCAAGATGAAATATTGACGCAAATTGTCTGCAAGTCCCCTATATGTGGAGGATCGTCAATGAACTTTTCATATTTTTTTACATGTGATGATGATGATGTTGGACTCATTTATGATAACTTGAGTTATATTCAAGGTTATAAAAAAAATTGAGATGTTTGTTGAGTTCGAGAGGTTGACATTTAGGAATAATGACGGATTTGAGGCCATTACAACGAACACCGTTGCTGATGATAATCATTTTCAGACGATTTGTACCATGGATGGTTAGGGTCCAACAAATACTGATTTTAGTTTTAGATCGAAAGGTAGAATGAATTCGTTGCGGATCATGAAGCTCCAACGAACTGTAATAGATGATTTTCAAATCTAATTAGAAAAAATGGAAGATTGAAACTGGGTTTTAGAGAGAGAAAGGAGAGTTAGAGAGAGAAACAAACAGAGCATAAATAGTGGGGTAAAATGAGTATTTTATGTTTTAAAAGGGGAAAAGAGAGAGAGAACCAGTAAAAAAAGAGAGTTAGAGGTAAAAAAGGTTGGTCAACGCATAGTGGCAACCAGTGTTAAAAAGTGTAAAGTCTAATGACCATAACGTTAATAATTAAATTCTAACGGCCACAATGTTAAAATGGGTAAAGTTCAGTGGTCATGGGTGTAATTTACCCTAATATGATCCACTAAACCTCCACCGTGTTGCATTTTCATCTCCTTCAATTTTTTTATTTTTTTGTCTAACTTTTTTCTTTGCAAAACAGATGTGCAAGCACATGGAACCATATACATTTTAGCCATCTATAAAATAAATAAATTATAAAATATAAGTTCATCATTTTTACTTCATATTTTTAAATAAAAATACATTTAATTACAATATACACATTATTTTTTTATTAATAACATTATAGAAATATTATTTTTTATTATCATATACTATATCATATTAAAATTTAAAATACAAAACAAATTTAACTAAAATACTAAGATATTTTAGTAACGTTAGGGACTAGGAGAGTCGGACATTCGGCCTTCGGAAAGGGAGGCGGATGTCTCCATTCGGGTGGACTCCCGACGGACACTTTGGATGGGCCCATAGTACGAGTTATCTATATGTCACGTCCATGTCTAAATTTCTAAAATTTATATTTTGATATTAATATATATTAATATATATTAGAATTATTGGGTATGTGATTTTGATTTGGTGCTATAGGAAAAGTTTGAGGTTAATTTGATGCTTTTATGTGTAAATTAAAAGTTTAGGATAATTTTTAAAAGATTATATAAAATGGAGGACCAAACTGGATATTTGCCAAATTTGGTCCCAAACCTTCCAGTATCTACGATCACCATCTTCATCTCCTTTTCTTTCTTTTCTTTCCTTTTTCAGTTTCTTTGTATCTTCGTTGTTCTTCGACCGTTTCTCCACCATTTCTTTGATTTACGGAGATTCGACCGTCCGAATCACTCGAAATTGAAACCATATCATCCTTATGCATAGATCTAAGTCCTAGCCGAAGAGTTTTTGAGTTTCGGAAACGTTTGGAGGGAAACGTCTTAGACAGAGTTTAGAGGCGAATCGATCGGGTCAATTAGTAGCCAAGGTAAGTAACTATCAACTATATTTTGAGTTTGATGTATATAAATATATATATATATATATATATATATAAATATATAAATATATATATATATAATCAAAGAACTTTCAGAAATTGATATTTTAGGGTTATGTAGGAATTTTGTAAAATTGGGATTTTTCATGATTTTGCTTTTTATTGTGAAATTACGGTTCAATTGAAGCTATTGATTATGCTTCTATGTGAATTTCAAATTTTACTTGATTATGTTGATATAAGGCTTAATTTGGTTGATTTACATATATACATATATGTTTTAATGAATTTGATGATGTCTTACTAATTTGAAGCCAAATGATTTATGGTTATAAAATAGTTTGGAATTTGATTGTGAAAGGAAATTTGGTAAGTTATGATTTTATGATTTTATGATTTTATATCCATCGAGAGTTATCCGGATCGGTGGTTTTATATTTGAAGACCATGTTCAGTGAGGGACATGGCATGTGTACACAGTCTGAAGACCTATTGGGTACGTCAGCGAAGTGTTGGGTAAGACCATATGGGATAGGCAATGTTAAGAGACGTCTCGATTATATATGTGGTTATGAATTGATACTTAAGGGGAGAAACTCGATGATGGATACAATGTTTTAAGTTCATTTGGATTAGTTTTCGGTTATGATTGATTTTGATATAAGGTTTTACGTTTGATTGAATATGATTTGGTTTGATAAAACATTTATTTGATTATGAATTGGTTTGATAAAATTATATGAACTTTAGTTTTGAGTATATTTTACAAGGTTTTGATTAAATCCCTTTATTAAGGTATATATGTAGCTATGTTAAGTAAAGTTGGTTTTTATGGCTGATAGTTTCTTACTGAGATTTTTGTCTCACCTTTTTAAATGTTTTAATGTTTTTAGGTGAGAAAGTACAAGATATAGAGAAGGTTACCGACCGATTAGGCGAGTTTTGGAAGTTGACTGCTTATTGTTAGAATTATGGTTAGAACTTTGGTATTGCAATTGTAATATAATGGTATTTGGATAAATTGAAAACTCCTAAGTATTGATTATGATCTTTCTATTTCACGCCTGATGCCGATTGAGGTCGTTTAGGGTCGGGTGTGACAGTTTGGTATCAGAGCTCTAGGTTAAATTCTTCGGACCTAAGGTTGATAGTAATTGAGTAACATTGAGGAATATGAATATTTGGAGTAATTGAGGAATATTGATATTTGGTAATACCTAAGAAATAAATGATAGTAATTGAGGACTATGAATATTTGGTGATAACTAAGAAATTATCGATAGTAATTGAGGAATGTGGATATATGGTGAAAGCTAGGAAATAATTTGGAATTTTGCGAGGATTGAGTAACTAGCTAAGGAGGAGTAGAAATGAGATTTGATGGTTAGTAAAATATTGGGTGTATGAAAATTAGCAAATTATTTGATATTTGGTGATATGGGTTATGAGTAAGTCATAACTTTGAGCTAGAGATATAGAGAATTGCCTATATAGGTGCTGCTGGAAAATCAAATTCGTACCTGAATCTTGTGATGCATTTTTAGACCAGATATAGGCTGAATCTGTCATGGAGTCCTACATGAAAGTTCTTTATTATTATCTTACGTTTCCAAGGGTTTTTGAATCACCTTAATCGGACTCCGTATGAAAAAGTTATGCTGAAAACGGCATATGTTGGTCATTTTAGCGTTAAACCAGAATTTGGTTTTTGCTTTGATTTTTCTCTTTATTTGAGAGACATTGCTAATGGTTTACATGATAAGTTGGTCTTCTTAGGAATATAGGAAATTGAGGAAATGATAAAGTGATCAATTGAAGATAATAGATATGGGATTGAGAAAGATAAAATATGGAGGTTTTATTTAATGGGTTTGGAAGTTGATTAATGATTGGGAGATTATAACATGAATTTAGTGTATTATAGAATCTTAAGTTGAATAAATGAATGAAATTTAAATTACTGTTTTATTGGTGAACTTCAGTGGGTTGAGGTTTAGAATTATTGAGAGTTATATAAATGATGTTTAGAGAGATATCGATGTTAGTGATCAATTAAGATATGAATTTTGAGGACAAATTTTTCTGATCTTAAGCACAGTTTGAGGTAGGAAATTAAGAGATAAATATGATATAAGAGGATATATATGTTGATAATTGAAGTTTTATAGTACATATATTGTTAATAGAAGTTATTTTTAGTTGAAGTTTGTGTGATTATAGTTTAAGTTTATATAAGGATCAAATTGAGTGTTTATAGGTCAAAGAAGAAAATCGAATGATTTTATAGATTTATTGACTTTTATGGGTGTAAAGATATTATTTGGTGTGAAAAATTATAGATATAAGTATTATTATGATGATGAATTAAGATTATATGTTGATGCAAATCATTGATTCAGATTATTTGAAGTTTAAGGAAAAATATAATATCATACATATTAGCGGTTCAAAAGTGATATTTTTTTGAAGTCTGTAGAATTTGGAGATAGGTGAAATATATTTGATATATATGCAATTGATGGAATCAATTGTGATTTAAATCTATTAAAGTGAGATTTGGTTTAATGATAGAAAGATATGAATATAAAGTATATCATATCCTATAAAATTGAATATATGATATTTAAAGTTTTATTGTGGATTTATTGGTGATGGAATTGACTAGGTTGAAAACATTAGAATTTGTGGTCTTATGATGATTATGAGGAATCTTGATAATTAGAAATAATTTTGTGATCTTGGAGATTATTTGAGGAAGAGAATTTAGATTAGAGAACGTGAATTTCGAGGACGAAATTTTCTTAAGGTGGGGAGAATTGTCACGTCCGTGTCTAAATTTCTAAAATTTATATTTTGATATTAATATATATTAATATATATTAGAATTATTGGGTATGTGATTTTGATTTGGTGCTATAGGAAAAGTTTGGGGTTAATTTGATGCTTTTATGTGTAAATTAAAAGTTTAGGATAATTTTTAAAAGATTATATAAAGATGGAGGACCAAACTGGATATTTGCCAAATTTGGGATATAAATCCCAAACCTTCCCGTATCTACGATCACCATCTTCATCTCCTTTTCTTTCTTTTCTTTTCTTTTTCAGTTTCTTTGTATCTTCGTTGTTCTTCGACCGTTTCTCCACCATGTCTTTGATTTATGGAGATTCGACCGTCCGAATCACTCGAAATTGAAACCATAACATCCTTATGCATAGATCTAAGTCCTAGCCGAAGAGTTTTTGAGTTTCGGAAACGTTTGGAGGGAAACGTCTTAGACAGAGTTTAGAGGCGAATCGATCGGGTCAATTAGTAGCCAAGGTAAGTAACTATCAACTATATTTTGAGTTTGATGTATATAAATATATATATAATCAAAGAACTTTCAGAAATTGATATTTTAGGGTTATGCAGGAATTTTGTAAAATTGAGATTTTTCATGATTTTGCTTTTTATTGTGAAATTACGGTTCAATTGAAGCTATTGATTATGCTTCTATGTGAATTTTAAATTTTACTTGATTATGTTGATATAAGGCTTAATTTGGTTGATTTACATATATACATATATGTTTTCGGTTTCAATATATATCTATATTGAACAAAATGAATTTGATGATGTCTTACTAATTTGAAGCCAAATGATTTATGGTTATGAAATAGTTTGGAATTTGATTGTGAAAGGAAATTTGGTACGTTATGATTTTATGATTTTATGATTTTATATCCATCGAGAGTTATCCGGATCGGTGGTTTTATATTTGAAGACCATGTTCAGTGAGGGACATGGCCTGTGTACACAGTCTGAAGACCTATTGGGTATGGCATCGAAGTGTTGGGTAAGACCATATGGGATATGCAATGTTAAGAGACGTCTCGATTATATATGTGGTTATGAATTGATACTTAAGGGGAGAAACTCGATGATGGATACAATGTTTTAAGTTCATTTGGATTACGTTTTCGGTTATGATTGATTTTGATATAAGGTTTTACGTTTGATTGAATATGATTTGGTTTGATAAAACATTTATTTGATTATGAATTGGTTTGATAAAATTATATGAACTTTAGTTTTGAGTATATTTTACAAGGTTTTGATTAAATCCCTTTATTAAGGTATATATGTAGCTATGTTAAGTAAAGTTGATTTTTATGGCTGATAGTTTCTTACTGAGATTTTTGTCTCACATTTTTAAATGTTTTAATGTTTTTAGGTGAGAAAGTACAAGATATAGAGAAGGTTACCGACCGATTAGGCTAGTTTTGGAAGTTGGCTGCTTATTGTTAGAATTATGGTTAGAACTTTGGTATTGCAATTGTAATATAATGGTATTTGGATAAATTGGAGACTGCTAAGTATTGATTATGATCTTTCTATTTCACGCTCGATGCCGATTGAGGTCGTTTAGGGTCGGGTGTGACACTATATATCTAGGTTTAACCACGATAAACCCCTCCAGGACGGATTACGAATATATGAATTGACAGGATGCCTTCGGTTAAAAACGGGATGGACCTCTTCGGATGGTGTTGGCTGGCCGAGACTCCTCGGCGCGACACGGGGCATTGGCTAGGCCTTCGGATGAGCCCCGTGACAAGTGGTATCAAAGCACTTGTCACGGGACCCATCCGAAGGCCTAGCCAATGCCCCATGTGGCGCCGAGGTTTTCCCGAGTCTCGGCCAGCCAACACCATCTGAAGGGGTCTATCCCCTCTTTTATATAAGTATATAATTTTCAACATTTTACCTATATACTAATTTCTAACATTTTATATATCTTAACATAATTTATAACAATTTTTTTTTACCATTTTAAAAATTTTAGTCTAACAATTTTTATATACTAATTTCTAATATTTTTTATACCATTTTAAAATATTAATTACCATGCAAATTATAATTTCTAACGTATTATAATTCTAATTTTAAAATTTGTAATATTAATTACTATAGCTATAGTTTATATATCTTGATAATATTAATTGTAGGCTTAAGTGGAGAAACCTAATGAATTTCTTTAACCTGTAAGGGACGGGTAATGAACCCGGATCTAATAATAACTAAATGAACATATTTAGGCTTATCTCTTGTACCGCATATCCGTTGAATTGCAGTGGAGGTAATTGACCTTGGCTCCGTATCACCGATCTAGGAGGTTACCATACGAAAGGAGTAATCACCCTTGATTCACGAACTAAGAACGAAACTCGAATACAAAGGGGGAGAGGGAGAGAGGGGGCACATAGGAGAGAGAGAGAAAGTGTGTGTGTCTTTCATTATCTTGTGTTAGGTTATTAGCCTACCTAGCTATCTATTTATAGTTAGGTTAAACTCTAACCCTAACCCTAATCCTAATCAGACTAGGTTACGAGCAAGCCATATATAAGAGTTGACTGGCGGGTTATAAATTAGACCATTTTCTAATTACACACGTAATTCGAGATTGTATATCTCGAGCTAGTATACAACTTTTGAGTTCTCGATTGTATGCCGGTCGCACAAACTATTTGCGAGTATGAACAAGACAAAGAAATGGAATATGTTTCCGTTACATGTGAGTGAGAGATGTAGGGATAAATTGAGTAAACGAGCCTTGACCCATTTACTGATCCATTTATAAAGCAAAACAAGTGACTACGAGTGCCTGAAAAAATCAAAACACGACCCTGAATGAAGCTGATATATATCATAGCTTGAAGGCCGTCTACATGACATTCATATTATTTTCATAAGCCGTTGTAGACACTGGAGTCGGAGAACCTGCGATGAAAACCCATGATAAACAATAAAGAACGCTTGATTCACACAAAAAATAAAAATCCAGAAAAATCCCAGATAGTTCAGGCTCTGTTCTTTATTACTGAAAAAAACTGAACTGAACTGAACTGAACTGAACTGAACTGAATGCTACTGAACTGAACTGAACTGAACTGAACTGAATGATACTGAATACTGAACTGAACTGAATTTAACTGAATGCTACTGAACTTAACTGAATGATACCGAACTTAACCGAATTTAATCGAACGTAACAATAATGATGATATTAGACTTTAAAATAATTTAATGATAATATTGGACATTAATAAGCTTATAATAATAATAATAATAATAATAATAATAATAATAATAATAATAATAATAATATTTCTACCAAAAAAAATAATATCAATAATAAATAAACATATTATTAAAGATTAAACTAAATTAAATATCAAATAAAATCTAGGCTCGATAAAATCCTATGACATTAAATAAAAATGAGTCTAATTTAAATTAAAAATATAAATTATATACAAACACAAATTTATATATAATTTAAAGCCTATGAAATTAAATACAAATTTTTATATGAATACACACTCTTAACTTTTTATTACAATTAAGTATTAAGGTACAAAAATACCTTTAACGTTTTGGGTCCGGGGTTATTTTACTCCTAACGTCTAAATATGAATTTTCATATGAATACAAAATCTTGACTCAATTTATCAATGTTAAGGGTAAAATTGCTATTGGCTTCTAATATTAGGGATAAAATTGCAGTATTTGAGATATTAAGGTAGTTGAGCCAGTTAATTTTTTAGAGCATTGTAATGTAAACGTATTAATATAATATTTATTTACTTTTCGCAAAATTTGCAAATAAGTTGCACCAAATAATTATAATTATAATAAATAATGATAATATATATATAATGACAAAGCATAAATTATATATAAATATAATTATAATGAAAATAGATAAATTAATATATAATAAATTATAATAATTATAATAAATTGCTGAAATTATAAATAAATAATGATAATAATAATAAATTATATATAAATAATAATAATATATAATAATTATAATAAATAATGATAAATTATTGAATACTGAAACTGAATACTGAATTGAACTGAACTGAACTGAACTGAACTGAACTGAACTGAACTGAACTGATTGTTATTGAAATTAAGTAATAAAGAACATGGTCTCACTCAAACGAAAACGCCAGACTTGTACCAATCAAGTCAGCTCAATAAAAATCACTGAATCTAGCCTTGGGCCCAAGCGATCGGGCCCACTAGCTTAACCACAGGCCCATCTAGAAAATGGGCCTTAGCACGGGCCCGCGACCATGGACCTTCGGCCCACGGATGGGCGTGAGCCACGCCCAGTGGTTGGGCTTCGGACACTTACTGAACCTCTACGGAATTGATTTTGGACCCGAAATAACACCAAATCATACCTAAAACTAAGGAAAATCAAGCCATTTTTATCGAATAACCATAAAAAAAGTGTTATTATGAGGAACTAGACCGGTTTTAACATTTTTATTCCGTTTTTACACGTTTTTTAATTTCTAAATTATTCATTTTTAATTTAAAATCATAAATTTTGCTTTTGAAATCCTGTTACACGAACTATGACCAAATTTGGATAGTTTAGAATTACAGTGGAGTTTTTAGATTGGATCTAGTTTTCTATAACATTTTTGGAAGTTTTGGAGGACTGTTTTGGATTTTTTTGCCGTTTTCTGTCTAAATAAGGGTTTAATTGCAGATTTTCTATCACCAAATCTGCTGGAAAATAAAATAAGGGTGTTTTAAAGACATTTTGGGATTTTTGGAAGTTTGTTTAGATTAGAAATGTAACTTATTTATTATATATATATATATATAGTTTTATTATTTATTATATATATGAACTTACTTTGTTAAAGTCCACCATTGGAAGTCCACCATCATCCAATGGTGAAAAAAATAAAGTAAGCTTTACTTTGTCAAAAACAAAGTAACCATAGAAGGCAACATAGTATATATATTAGTTATTTACTTATATAAGATCATCTTTAGTGTTGGATTGTAAGGTTTGTAACAAACTAAGTACTACATAGAGTTAGGGGGTGTTTGTTTTAGCTTTTCGGAGGAGCGTTTAGCATTTCACTCCAAACCGTAGGAAAAATAGCGTTTGGTTAGGTTTATATAACCGCAGCGTTTAACATTTTTTCTGAAATCTGCAGCATTTTGGAGCGTTTCACGAAAAGCTCTAATTTGGAGCTTTTCATAAACAGTTGTTTGTAGTTATTTATTATTGACAAAATTATCCTTTTTATTTCCACAAAATATGTTTATTCTTTAACATTATTTATATTTCTACAAAATAATTACCGGAAGAATATTTTTTTATTGCATTCAATAAATTTTTCATTTTTTATATAGATTATTTTTATTAATTTGTGTAACACATTTTTTATTTTATAATAGGATAAAGTGCAAAAATACCCCTAACATTTATAGCTAGGAGCAATTTTACCTTTTAACGTCTAAAATGGTGCAATTATACACCTAATATTGGCAATCAAAATCAATTTCACTACTGACATTGATAAGTTGGGTCAATTTGAGAAATAATTTATCAAACTGCCTTCTTGGTCATGAATATTGTCATCTACACTTCACATGTGTACCATTTTATCGTCGTTAGTAACAGATCACAAACATATGATTAGACATGAATTTTTTTTAAGAAAATAAATTTTTTTTGTACAAGTTGGATAAAAAAAATTCAAATATTTCACCGAATTTATAAATATTAATTTTTAATTTTATTAATAAATTACAAAAAATATGAAATCTCTTTTTTAAAACTACTGATATGTGCAATTGGTGTAGAATACGAAATAAAATATCTACGTTTTCTAATAATATTTGAAATTGACCCAACTTGTCAATGTTATGGATAAATTGCTCTTAACTGCCAGTGTTATAGGTAAAATTGCATCATTTTAGACGTTAAGAATAAAATTATTCCTAGTTGTAAATATTATGGGTATTTTTTTCACATTTTCTCTTTTATAATTTCATCGTTGATTAATTTAAAAAATGTCCATTTTAGACATTTTAAATCTGAACAACAGCATTTCAATATAATTTTACCAAACACTAGTAATTAAACAGCTAACAGCTTACTGCAATTGCAAACAGCTAACAGCTTACTGTAACTGCAAACAGCTAACAGCAACCGCAACAGCTATTAGCTAACAGCTGAACCAAACTGGCCCTAGTAAGAAACTAAAATAACAACTCACAATGATGAGTTGTTATTTCAAAATTTTATAGAGTAAAAAAAGATATTAAATAATAAAGAACTAGACATTATTTAACCAAACTTTATGCTCCCCACTTGCTTTCCAATATGTGAGACTCACCTTACTTGCTTCCCATTTGTTTATATCTATCGTGCATTCCACTTTAGTGTGTGGAGAAAGAAACTAAGACATTGTTTGATAAAGCATTTAATTGCTTAAATTAAAATGTTAAGCACTTATTTAATTTAAGCGCGTTTGATAACGGTTGTTTTTCCACCACTTAAATTAGTTAATTAAGTTAAAAACCACTTATTTTGATAAGTCAAAATATTTAACTTATCATTTTAAGTTAAACATTATCAACTCATACTTTTTTAAAAATTAAATTATTCAATATTTTCAGCACTTATAATATTCAGCACTTAAAATTCAGTACTTATTTTTTCAGCTCTTAATTTTCAGTTTTATTAAACAGCACCTAAGTTTGATAAAAAAAAGTTGTTAACAAATATAGTAACAAACTAGAATTAGTAACAACCCTTTTAATAGGTTGGTTACAACTAAATTTACTAAGTAACATTAAAGTGATGACTACTGAAGATGGTCTAAGTAGTATATGTATTAATTTTGTTGTTTATATATAATATATGGGTTAAATGCTATTAGTTGTATATAAAGTTTATTATATTAGTTATATTATTTGTATATAATGTATTTAGATACTAATTTGTTAGATTATATATATATATAGTATTTTTTTTTGAAAGTATATATATATATATATAGGGGTGAGATCCAGCGTGACAATGACTTAAGTCGTGACAAAGAGTTTATTGTGTGACATAACAAAACTACTTAGTTTTGATGATAATTAAAAAGTGCAAGGTGGCAAATTGGTAAATAAAATGAAAGAGAGGATAGAGAAAATTGTTTTATTTCTTTTCTTTAAGATACATTTTCCCGACATCTCTAACATCGTTTTTCGAAAATTTTTATACTATTAGACTCGTCTAAATTAGACAGTCATTTTAAGATCCCTGAAGCTCAAGTAAAAAAATTTCCGGTGAACGGAATCCGGGTGGACGTTTTCCGGCGAGCAAAAAGTATCCAGAAAATTCTCAAAAAATTTCAGAAAATGTAAAACATTATTCTAAAAAACTTTAATTCTTGGGTCGAAACATGATTTCTTACGGTTTAGCCCCAATAAAACTTTTTCCTTAATTTTATCCATTTTACATGCTTCAACAATTTGTTGGGACTATACCGTAAGAAATAACGCTTCGACCCAAGAATTAAAGTTTCTTAAAATAATGTTTTACATTTTATGAATTTTTTTAAGAATTTTCTGGGCACTTTGTTTCTTGCCAGAAAACGCCCACCCGGATTCCGTTCACCGGAATTTTTTTTACTTGAGCTTCAGGGATCTTAAAATGACCGTCTAATTTAGACGAGTCTAATAGTATAAAAATTTTCGAAAAACAAGATTAGAAATGTCGGGAAAATGTATTTTAAAGAAAAGAAATAAAATATTTTTCTGTTGGAACAATACAAGTATTATGTTGGAACAAATGGCACACTGATTTGGAACAATGTAAGTAGGACAAAAAACGTGCCTAGAAAATTATCAAAAAATTTGAAAACATGTAAAACATCGTTTTAAGAAACTTTAATTCTTGGCTCAAAGCGAAATTCGTTACAGTTTTGACCCAATAAATTGTTGAAGCATGTAAAATGGATAAAATTAAGGAACAAGTTTTATTGGGACTAAACCGTAAGAAATCCCGCTTCGATCCAAGAATTAAAGTTTCTTAGAATAATGTTTTAAATTTTTTAGAATTTTCTGGGCACTTTTTTTCTTGTCAGAAAACGTCCACTCGGATTCCGTTCACCGAAATTTTTTTTACTTGAGCTTCAGGGATCTTAAAATGACTTTCTAATTTAGACAAGTCTAATAGTATAAAATTTTTCGAAAAACGAGGTTAGAAATGTCAGAAAAATGTATTTTAAAGAAAAAAATAAAACAATTTTCTGTTGGAATAAGTATTATGTTGGAACAAATGGTACATTGATTTGGAACAACGTAAGTAGGACAAAAAACGTATCCAGAAAATTATCAAAAAGTTCCAAAACATGTAAAACATTATTTTAAGAAACTTTAATTCTTGGCTCAAAGCGAGATTCCTTACAGTTTTTACCCAACAAATTGTTGAAGCATGTAAAATGGATAAAATTAAGGAAAAAGTTTTATTGGGACTAAACCGTAAGAAATCTCGCTTCGACCCAAGAATTAAAGTTTCTTAGAATAATGTTTTACATTTTTTGAAAATTTTCTGGACACTTTTTGCTTGCCAAAAAACGCCCACCCGGATTCCGTTCACCGGAATTTTTTTTACTTGAGCTTCATGGATCTTAAAATGACCGTTTAATTAAGACGAGTCCAATGGTATAAATTTTTTTGAAAAACGAGGTTGAAAAAGTTGGAAAAATGCATTTTAAAGAAAAAAAATAAAACAATTTTCTCTTTCATTTTATTTACAAATTTGTCACATCCTTTTGGTTAATTATAAAATTGGTCATTGTCACACAATAAGGCTTGTCGCACCATAAGCAATGTGTCATACCTGATCTCTCATCTATATTTTGTTAGTTTATTATAATATGTATATAAAATATAAGTTTGAGTTTATTTTATATGAAAAATGTATTTAGGTAAAATGTTAGTTTTGGTTTTAAGTATAAAATATATTTTTATAAGATATTAGTTTTTGTTTTAATGTAAAGTATGTATATGGATTTTATTAGTTTTGGTTTTAATATAAGTATA
Organism: Euphorbia lathyris; assembly: GCF_963576675.1. Taxonomy (NCBI): domain Eukaryota; kingdom Viridiplantae; phylum Streptophyta; class Magnoliopsida; order Malpighiales; family Euphorbiaceae; genus Euphorbia; species Euphorbia lathyris. The sequence goes on from NC_088919.1 coordinate 35,894,288, forward strand.
TTAGTTGTAATTAATATATTTATGTATAGTTATTTTCTAAATATCATTTATTTTTCAAATAGTATATTTTTCACTTTTATAAATAGTTATGTTTAATTATGTTAAATAGTTATTTGCCTAAATAGTTTCTAGTTATTTTCCAAAATAGTTAATACTTATTTTTCTTTTTTTTTTGGAACAGAAGGAAGGGCCTAGGCCCCGGAAACAAACAAACAAAAAACTAATCCAGATTCCGAGCTCTCTTGAGGATGCCCGAACCAGAATTGTCTGAATCAATGATGTCCATTAAGCCTGCAGGGGGATTCTCACACTCGTGATACCCTAAACACCTTTCGCCTGCGAAATTTGCCATAAAATCCGCTGCTCTATTCCCTTCACGAAGGACATGAACGACTTTGACATCCCAATTCGAACCAATCTGTTTCCGACATTCCTCAAGAAGCCAATCATACCGATGTACCCGATACCCTTTTGTTCTGATAAGCTCCACCGTTGATTGAGAATCGAGCTCAAAAATTACCTTCTTCCACCCCTTTCTCCTGGCAAGTTCCAACCCGTAATAGAGGCCCCAAATCTCCGCCAGATCCACGAAGCAGTTACCCAACCTGCAGAAAAATCCCCCTAACCAGCTTCCGTTACTATCCCGGGCGAGCGACCTGAAATGTTACTCCGAGCCCCATCGCAGTTGAACTTGATCCATCCCTCCGCCGGTGGCAACCACTGAACCAGACGATCCCGCGTATGCGGCGGCGCAGCACACGCGTTCCGACAGGTCCTCACCGTCTCAGCTTGCTCCGACGCGGCGCGAATAACAGTGTCAATCTTTTCCGTCAGCCCCCGACCGACGCCTTCAAACACCAATTCATTCCTCCATTTCCAAAATAACCAGCAGCAGGTTCCAAAAACAATTGCCCAAGAAATACCATTCCACTTCCCTCTATCCTGTAAGTTACACAGCATCCACGGTTTAACCTCCCCTGAGAAGAACTCCGCCTGCCGATTCAAAGGAATGAAGAAAGTCCAGATTCTCCTTGCTTCACTACAATCCCGGAGAAGATTATACAACCTCTATTTTTTTTCTCTTTTATATATACATTTTTTTTAATTTTTAAAATTTAGATTCAAAGTTGTTGCGGGATAAATATGTTATGACTATAATTTTTAAAAGAGAATTAGATATTTTAATTAAATCAAATACTAAAAATTCAAGTTGCTTACTTGATAGAGTTTTTGGAATGAAAACAAAATAAAATTAAGTGCATATTCTGTTGCATGTATTTTAGATTTATATATATAATTGACTTCATTCGCTTCATTTCACTTTTGATGTTTCTATATTAAGACCGCAACTTGATTGCCACATGAACTTTTTATTCCTTCGGACCCAATTTTAATTGGACCGATGCTTTCTTCGTACAATCTAGCCTCTATCATATCGGAACATGTCTCAAAAGGCCTATCATTTGCCCAAATGACCTCAGCGTCATTCCCTTTCCAAAATAATAAAAGTTGGTGTAGGGATGACAGAATACAAGAATTGGAATGGATCCAATCCGTTCAAGCAAAGCTTGGTAATTAGCTGTTGAATTTACAACAAAAAAGGCAGACATGGCGGTATGAGTGTCCACGAAGAGTTCAACCGGTAAAAGCCCATAGGTTTTGGCAACTTCGCTTGTGAGTGCTAAGACTGACACCTCTGATGAAATAATATCATCTTCGGTTTTCCCAAGAACTAAAACCATTCTCATCGACATTATGTGGGGGCTTTGGAAATTTTTTATGTGTAATGACTTGCCATTGACCGATTGGTACGGTCGCTTGTGGAGTGACAAAACGTGGCTGCTGATGTGTTTTATCTTTTTTTCTCACGTTTTGATTCCTACTTGGCTATTCTCGTCGTCTCGCTGTTGGAGTGACTTTCTTTGGAACCCATATTTGCCTTCCTTTATTGATGGATAAATAACGGCTTGATTTTTTTTAGTTTCGGATCCAAAAATAATTCCAAAGAGGTTCAGTAAGTGTTCGGGGGTCCCCATTCATTTTGGGATCCGTGCCTATTTATAGGCACGGAGCCCATCCACTAGGCGTGGCTCACATAGCTATGGGCGTGAGCCCTTCAGCTCACGCTCGTAAAATTAGGCGGGGGCCGAAGATCCACAGTCGCGGGCCCGTGACCCATGCCCCATGCCCAGGGCCCATCTTCAGACGGGCCCATGGTTAATCTAGTGGGCCAAATCACTCGGCCCCGAACCTAAATTTGGTAGTTTTTATTGACCCATCTTGACTGGTACGAGTCTAGCATTTTTTGTTTGAGTGAACTGTCTAAGATTTTTCTGAATTTTTATTGTTTGTGTGAATCAATCGTTTTTTATCGTTTATTTTAGGTTTTTTTTTTCTCACATGTCCTCTGACTCCGGTGTCTATGAGGACGCATAATTACCGTCCTCGTTTAAGGGATGCGTTTTTTAGTGTTTTAGTCGCTTGCATTTATAAGGACATGTCTAATCATCAACCTCTTTTAATTATATATATATATATATATATATATATATATATATATATATATATATATATATATATATAGTATCTTGTTAGTTTATTATAATATGTATATAAAATATAAGTTTGAGTTTATTTTATATGCAAATGTATTTAGGTATAATGTTAGTTTTGGTTTTAAGTATAAAGTATATGTATATAAGATATTAGTTTTGTTTTTAATGTAAAGTATTTATATGGATTTTATTAGTTTTGGTTTTAATATAAATATATTAGTTATAATTAATATATTTATGTATAGTTATTTTCTAAATATCATTTATTTTCCAAATAGTATCTTTCACTTTTACTATATGTTTAATTATGTTAAATAGTTATTTTCCAAATAGTTACTATATATAATCTTTATTTTTTTCTCTCTTTTATATATACATTTTTTTTAAAATTTTAAAGTTTAGATTAAAAGTTATTGAGCGATAAATTTGTTATGACTATAGTTTTTAAAAGAGAATTAGATATTTTAATTGAATCAAATATTAAAAATTCAAGTTGCTTACTTTATAGTGTTTTAGGAATGAAAAGGAAAAAAACGAAGTGCATATTTCGATACATGTATTTTAGATTTATATATATATATATATATATATATATATATAATTGACTTCATTCGGTTCATTTCACTTTTGATTAGACCTGGGCATGGGCCGGTGAGCCCGCCCGGCCCGCCCAGGGCCTGGACACATAAAAATGCATTCAGGCCCGGCCCGATCCAAGCCCATATAAGCCCGTCAAAAACTGGGTGGGCTTGGTCTTTACATATTTTACCTCGGGCCGGCCCGGTCCGATACAATATATGTTGATATTATTATTATATTATGTTATATAAATATTAATTATAATTTACAAAACTCTTAGTCTGTTGGTTGAGAGCTTACCTATGACTCTAGAGGTCATGGGGTTCGAATCACATTCGGGTGGGGTGGGTTAAAGGTTTTTCTTCATCTTTGATATAATTTTCCTTTGTTTAATGTAAGTGCATTGCGCACAACTTTAAAAAAAAAAATTATAATTTATAAAACAAAAATATAAATATATAAACATTTGTTAGACTAAGCCTAATCTCCTCCTCCATAAAAAAAAAACGCTGTACATTTGTTAGACTAAACATTTGTTTTAATGTTGCTTGACTATGTTCTGTTTTAGGATATAAGCTACTCTGTTTTTTTAGGATGTTTTAATTTTAAATTTTTTTAAAAAAAAAATATACATAAGGGCTTGGATGGGCGGGCTTGAGATTTATATCTCAGACCCGAGCCCAGCCCGAGCTCGAGCCCGATTAAATTACCTGCAGGCTGGGCTGGGCTTGGACTCGTCAGGCTTTACTAAAAGCCCGACAGGCCCGACCCGAGCCCGGTCCATGCCCATGTCTACTTTTGATGTTTCTATATTAAGACCGCAACTTGATTGCCACATGATCTTCTTCTTCCATTGGATCCAATTTTAATTGGACCGATGCTTTCTTCGTACAATCTAGAGTAAATTACACCAATGGTATCTGAACTTTACCCTAATTCACATTTTGGTACTTAGATTACATTTTGTCTCAAAAATATATCCGAAGTAACGATGACTGGACAATTAAGTATATTTTACCGGTTAATGGCCGATCAATGCAATTTTGACGAGTAAATTACACTGATGGTACCTGAACTTTACCCGAATTCACATTTCGGTACCTAGTTTTCATTTTGTCCAAAAAATACACTTTAAGTAAAGATGACTCAATATTTTAGTATATTTGACCGATTAGTGATTGATCAACCCGAGTTTGACCATTTTAAATTAAAAATTAAGACCAATCATACACTCAATTAACATAAAATTATAATACTGTCATTTAGCTTATAAATGACAATATTATAATTTTATGTTAATTGAGTGTATGGTGAGTCCCAATGTTTAGTTCATGTTACCCGACCACTAACCGATCAAATGAACTAAACCTTTCAGTCACCTTTACTTGTGTTATGTTTTTAGGATAAAATAAAATCCAGGTACCGAAGTGTGAATTATGGTAAAGTTCGGGTACTATTAATGTAATTAACTCATGAAACTCGCGTTGACCGGTCATAACCGGTAAAAATATACTAAATTGTCCGGTCATCGTTACTTCAGGTATATTTTTGGGACAAAATGTAATCTAGGTACTAAAGTGTAAACTATGTAAAGTTCAGGTACCATTGATGTAGTTTACCCTACAATCTAGCCTCTATCATACCGGAATATGCCTCAAAAGGCCTATCATTTGCCCAAATAACCTCAACGTCATTCCCTTCCCAAAATAATAAAAGTTGGTGTAGGGATGACAAAATACAAGAATTGGAATGGATCCAATCCGTTCAAGCAAAGCTTGGTAATTAGCTGTTGAATTTACAACAAAAAAGGCAGACATGACGGTATGAGTGCCCACGAAGAGTTCAACCGGTAAAACCCCATAGGTTTTGGCAACTTCGCTTGTGAGTGCTAAGACTGACACCTCTGATGAAATAATATCATCTTCGGTTTTCCCAAGAGCTAAAACCATTCTCATCGACATTATGTGGGGGCTCTGGAATTTTTTTATGTGTAATGACTTGCCATTGACCGATTGGTATGGTCGCTTGTGGAGTGACAAAACGTGGCTGCTGATGTGTTTTATCTTTTTTTTCCACGTTTCGATTCCTACTTGGCTATTCTCGTTGTCTCGCTGTTGGAGTGACTTTCTTTGGAACCCATATTTGCCTTCCTTTATTGATGGATAAATAACGGCTTGATTTTTCTTAGTTTCGGATCCAAAAATAATTCTACAGAGGTTCAGTAAGTGTTCGGGGGTCCCCCTTCATTTTGGGATCCGTGCCTATTTATAGGCACGGAGCCCATCCACTAGGCGTGGCTCACACAGCTATAGGCGTGAGCCCTTCGGCTCCCGCTCGTAAAATTAGGCGGGGGCCGAAGATCCACAGTCGCGGGCCCGTGACCGATGCCCAGGGCCCATCTTCAGACGGCCCCATGGTTAATCTAGTGGGCCAAATCGCTCGGCCCCGAAGCTAAATTTGGTGGTTTTTATTGACCCATCTTGACTGTTACGAGTCTAGCATTTTTCGTTTGAGTGAATTGTGTAAGATTTTTCTGAATTTTTATTGTTTGTGTGAATCAATTGTTTTTATCGTTTATCTTAGGTTTTTTTCTCTCACATGTCCTCTGACTCCGGTGCCTATGAGGATACATAATTACCGTCCTCGTTTAGGGGATGCGTTTTTGAGTCTTTTAGTCGCTTGCATTTATAAGGACATGTCTAATCATCAACCTCTTATGATTATATTATATATATATATATATATATATATATATATATATATATATATATATAATATAATTTGAGTTTATTTTATATGCAAATGTATTTAGGTATAATGTTAGTTTTGGTTTTAAGTATAAAGTATATGTATATAAGATATTAGTTTTGTTTTTAATGTAAAGTATGTATATGGATTTTATTAGTTTTGGTTTTAATATAAATATATTAGTTATAATTAATATATTTATGTATAGTTATTTTCTAAATATCATTTATTTTCCAAATAGTATCTTTCACTTTTACTATATGTTTAATTATGTTAAATAGTTATTTTCCAAATAGTTACTATATATAATCTTTATTTTTTTCTCTCTTTTATATATATATTTTTTTAAAATTTTAAAGTTTAGATTTAAAGTTATTGAGCGATAAATTTGTTATGACTATAGTTTTTAAAAGAGAATTAGATATTTTAATTGAATCAAATATTAAAAATTCAAGTTGCTTACTTTATAGTGTTTTAGGAACGAAAAGGAAAAAAACGAAGTGCATATTTCAATACATGTATTTTAGATTTATATATATATATAATTGACTTCATTCGATTCATTTCACTTTTGATTAGACCTGGGCATGGGCCGGTGAGCCCGCTCGGCCCGCCCAGGGCCTGGACACATAAAAATGCATTCCGGTCCGGCCCGGCCCAAGCCCATATAAGCCCGTCAAAAACTGGGTGGGCTTGGTCTTTACATATTTTACCTCGGGCCGGCCCGGTCCGATACAATATATTCTGGTATTATTATTATATTATGTTATATAAATATTAATTATAATTTATAAAAAAAAATATAAATATATAAACATTTGTTAGACTAAACCTAATCTCCTCCTCCATAAAAAAAAAAAAACGCTGCACATTTGTTAGACTAAACATTTGTTTTAATGTTGCTTGACTATGTTCTGTTTTAGGATGTTTTAGGATATAAGCTACTCTGTTTTTTAGGATGTTTTAATTTTAAATTTAATTTTTTTAAAAAAAATATACATAGGGGCTTGGATGGACGGGCTTGGGATTTATATCTCAGGCCCGAGCCCAGCCCGAGCCCGAGCCCGATTAAATTGCCTGTGGGCTGGGCTGGGCTTGGACTCGTCAGGCTTTACTAAAAGCCCGACAGGTCCGGCATGAGTCCGGCCCAGCCCGGCCCATGCCCAGGTCTACTTTTGATGTTTCTATATTAAGACCGCAACTTGATTGCCACATGATCTTCTTCTTCCATTGGATCCAATTTTAATTGGACCGATGCTTTCTTCGTACAATCTAGCCTCTATCATACCGGAACATGCCTCAAAAGGCCTATCATTTGCCCAAATGACCTCAACGTCATTCCCTTTCCAAAATAATAAAAGTTGGTGTAGGGATGACAGAATACAAGAATTGGAATGGATCCAATCCGTTCAAGCAAAGCTTGGTAATTAGCTGTTGAATTTACAACAAAAAAGGTAGACATGGCGGTATGAGTGCCCACGAAGAGTTCAACCGGTAAAACCCCATAGGTTTTGGCAACTTCGTTTGTGAGTGCTAAGACTGACAACTCTGATGAAATAATATCATCTTCGGTTTTCCCAATATCTAAAACCATTCTCAGCGACATTATGTGGGGGCTTTGGAAATTTTTTATGTGTAATGACTTGCCATTGACCGATTGGTATGGTCGCTTGTGGAGTGACAAAACGTGGCTGCTGATGTGTTTTATCTTTTTTTCCCACGTTTCGATTCCTACTTGGCTATTCTCGTTGTCTCGCTGTTGGAGTGACTTTCTTTGGAACCCATATTTGCCTTCCTTTATTGATGGATAAATAACGACTTGATTTTTCTTAGTTTCGGATCCAAAAATAATTCCACAGAGGTTCAGTAAGTGTTCAGGGGTCCCCCTTCATTTTGGGATCCGTGCCTATTTATAGGCACGGAGCCCATCCACTAGGCGTGGCTCACACAGCTATGGGCGTGAGCCCTTATGCTCCCGCTCGTAAAATTAGGCGGGGGCCGAAGATCCATAGTCGCGGGTGATGCGCGACACCTAGTAGTGTAAATATATGTGTGCGTGATAAGCGTGCTATGGTTATGGATGTGATCTTTCTAATTTCTCTATCTCTACTAGACGCTACTACTTAGGGGCAAGTGTACCCCGTCGTATCAAGTAATAATCCGGTTAAGACCGGGTATCGAATCCACGGGATTTATAACTACAAGTATTAAATGACTCGGTTTTATACGTTATTTAAGCGGTGAATACTTTGGGTTGATGTGGGAACCAACTACAAACTACTCATAACTACGGGTGAGACAGATTTATATAACAAAAACTCTATGAAGTGATATGGACAGTGGTAAGTTATAAGTATGATGAACAACGACTCTAAATATATGCGGTTAATGATTTACTCTTGCAATGATGACTACGTGTAGTGTAACCGACCCGTGAAGTACTTAGACTACGTGGTTCCTAGTCAAGGCGTGTCTAAAGCTGGGGATTAGAAATTAGGGCCCGTAAGTTCCATGGCTTGTCAACTCCTACGGTTTCCGGTGCGTCACTTCCGGTAAGGCAACACCTATATGAATCCCTAAAGATAGCCCGAATGGCGTCGGAAATCGCGTTCCCCTACACAATAATCAATTATCAATATCAAAACAAGTAGCAAACATTAACACGTATAGAGAAATAGAAATTGTAAATCATAAATTATAAACATGGAAAACTTAAATACGGGATACAACCAAGCCTAGTACATAGGAAGAGTACAAGCTAATTAGCAAGTGAAAAGGGAAGAATCAACCTTCGGAACTAGCTAACAGGACTCAAAGCCGTCTCTTAGGACTTGGAGGTGGAACTCTCGAGCTTGGTGAATGAGGATGGAACGGAACCTTCACGTAGTAACGGAATACACGAACAAGCTCTCAAGGTGATAGAGTTTTTCTATGTAAATTCTGAATCTAAAACTAACACTCTATATATAAAATTCTGGATGCTAAAATGAGTGCTAATCACTCTTATTTATACACATCAAGCTAGGGATAGAATTGTAAATTCACAAGATACAAGTATGGAGCTACATTATTTCTGCAGAATTCCCATGATACGCCCCGCGTATGGTGGAGGACGCCCCGCGTATTTGCCCATTCCGTCAGAAATCTCCTGCCTGTGGACCAAATCCAGATCTTCTTATCTCAACCACGCCCCGTGTAGACTGGGGTACGCCTCGTGTGGTTGAGCTTCTGAGATTTAATTTCTTGAATTAAGTCCTTTACGCCATGCGTAGCCTGAAGCACGCTTCGCGTATGTAGGTCTCTGGATATTTAGACTGAAAATCTTCCCATACACGCCCCGCGTGTATGGTTGTACGCCCCGCGTATTGACAGTTGACTTAGAAGATCCTACAGTCTGACATTCATGATTGAGACATTATTGCTTATCATTGCTCATACGCCCCGCGTATAAGGTAGGACGCCCCGCGTGGAGGTGGGTAAGTCCCACGTGGTGCCTGCGGATTGAGCAATTATTTCTGACATGGTGTTCCACGCCCCGCGTGGAGGGTGATACGCCCCACGTATGTCAGTGGATTTTTGCTCCTTACTCGTACCTGAAATACAATTCTTGAGAGCCGAGTTAGCTTGACGTTTTATTTTCTAAATTTACTCAAAAATAAAGACAATTAACCGAAAGTGCGGAATTTATTTTTATTTCGTTATTTTATTAGAAACTACTTACTCTTGTAATTAAACTTATTTATTTAGTCCTAAATTAAACCGTAAACCACGCTAAAAGATAGGGGTAAAATTCCCCTATCAAACCTCCTCGGACTTTAAAGTTTTACTTGTCCTCAAGTAAAAAGAAATCGAAAGACAAAGGATTGAGATGATTAAGAAACAAACCTTCGGTTGGTTTTACCAAGTGCGTGGTTCCAAAGTTAATGTTTTATACAAAGTTTTCGGTAAATACCTACGCAAACAAATGAGTCACTAAAACTTGTTTGAAACCTCCATGATCAAACTTAATAGACAATATTAACGGGGGTCGATTATCTTTTGAGAACCCGGTAGTACCTCACCAAGGGATTTCACTCTTACGCTCAAATCTTGGTGGGTTGGTGTTTTGCGCTCTTCTTTGCACTTACTCGAGGTCACTTTGAGTTTGCATTTTTATCCGGGTTTTTCCTCCTATATTATGGTTTAGGCAATATTAAAAATGAACCCGGAGGGGGTCGTAATGTGGGTGGCTTTTTAGTGGTTAGGTTTTAGAAACTCGAGTTCAAACACCATTTTGATGATCGCACCGTATTTTTATTTTGGCCTTAGCGAGTTTGTAAAATATAACTCGAAATTGCTCGGGTGGAGCTTGAGAATGCCTTTTTATTCTTTATTATGTTTTTCTTTTGAGAGCGGCACAAAAACGATTTCGAAAACTTATGGTGCTTACTCGTCAAGGCCTTGGCTTGCTTTGGGTGCGAATTTTGATTTTGTTAGTATTTGAACAAGAGGAAAAAGGGTTAAATGTTAAAAGGGTATTAGCAAAGAAGTCGGTTAATAGGCTCGAGGGGGTTTCCTAAAGGTTGATGAAAACGAAAAAATAATTCAAGAAAAAGATTAGCCTATGTGGGTTCGCTTTATCATCTATTGCCCGTTTTACCAAAATAAGTGTACTTAACCCGGTATTAGATGCAAATTCTATGAGTCGAGTGAAGTCAAAGCTCTCGAAAAATTGTGAAAGAAATAGAGTTCTCGTACGAACTCTTTTAGGCTCAAAGGTACCTCACAAAAATTTGGGTTAAAATGTGTACTATCGAGTTTTCGCTAAACTTTCAAACATCCCATTTTTATTGCCTTTTTAAATTTCATTATAGAGGTGACTTGTGGGTTAGGACTCAATGCTTTTGTTTGGTACGAACCTAGGCTTGCATAAATTCTATAACTTCAGAATCAAGACTAAAATTTCTTAATTAAACCGATCCTTTGTGTTCCGACGGTATTTTACCTTTAACGACAAATAACGGAACTTTTAATTAATTTCCGAGGGAGGTAGTGTGTCGGAAAAATTTTAAGGATCAATAAATTAGTTTAATTATTTTGTTGTTTATTTGATTTTTATTTTTGTTTTTGTTAGTGCAAAACAAACTGAAGGTGCGGGGTTGCATGGCCCTCCGCGTTATTAAAATGACATCTATTCCAAGGACGTCGTAAAAGAAAAGAAGAAACAAAAACAAAAAGAAAAAATAGAATTTAAATGGAGAAGGGACCCTGGAGGTCAGATCCCACGCGTAGCATGTCTTTAATTACAAAAATGGGGACAGACACGCAGGTACGCGGGGCATACTAGTGGATACGCTCCGCGTAGGTATTTTTTTGGATATTAATGGGATTTGTTTTTCTTTTGATTTTTATTGAAAAGAAACGAGTGGGAGCGAAATTCGTCACAAACGAGAAACAATGCTGGAAAATGAAATGCTGGAAATAAAAGTTGGGAAAGAAACTCCCTTATTCGAGCTTGGGTTGCCTCCCAAGAAGCGCTACTTTAGAGTCGGTGAGCTCGACTTAGAATTTCCTCTTAGGTGTATGCTTCCATTCGCGTTAGAAATGCAAATTCTTGAATAAACAATCCGTACCTACAAAACGGGTTGTTAGTTTCGAAGGAATTTAATGAAAACCAAAAGCTATATTTAAAGAAATTATTGAAGAGTTTAGTTTGCTCCCTTTTGACTCTTTTGGTAGTTCAAAAAGAGTGAAATATTCCGAGTTAGAATAAACCTCAAACTCTTCTAGTTTTGGATTCTTTTCCATGGGTTCACACGCAACCGGCTCATCGATTAGAATTTTCGTTTCCTCGCAATTGAGACACCCTTCATTATCTGGAGAATCCTCTTGAGAAAGCTCAATTAACTCGAGCTTTACATTTTGACCAACCAGATTGGCATCTCTAATTGATTCGTCCGCGGTTGAATCGATAGGAGACTTCAATCTAGCGATTTGATTTCCCAAATCCCTACAAAATGCCTCAGTGTTAGATAATCTTACATGAATATCTTTAAGCATAGAGATTACCACATCGAGTTGCGAGGTTGATTGTTGATGCGAACATCCGTCATCCTTGTGGTCGTCCCACAGATGACGACTATAAGGCATCATACCATGAAAAAGATCATTACTAACAACAAAATAAATTATTCACAAAGAGAGAATAATATTTACGAATGCTTAATAGAAGTCGATATAAACAATTTATACAAAAAGGATGCTTAAATTAACAATAAAACGTTTTTGTCTAATATTGCAAGAAATTATAAATCCTCGGCAACGGCGCCAAAAACTTGATGCGCGGCGCCTAGTAGTGTAAATATATGTGTGCGTGATAAGTGTGCTATGGTTATGGATGTGATCTTTCTAATTTCTCTATCTCTACTAGACGCTACTACTTAGGGGCAAGTGTACCCCGTCGTATCAAGTAATAATCCGGTTAAGACCGGATATCGAATCCACGGGATTTATAACTATAAGTATTAAACGACTCAGTTTTATACGTTATTTAAGCGGTGAATACTTTGGGTTGATGTGGGAACCAACTACAAACTACTCCTAACTACGGGTGAGACAGATTTATATAACGAAAACTCTACGAAATGATATGGACAGTGGTAAGTTATAAGTATGATGAACAACGACTCTAAATATATGCGGTTAATGATTTACTCTTGCAATGACGACTACGTGTAGTGTAACCGACCCATGAAGTACTTAGACTACGTGGTTCCTAGTCAAGGCGTGTCTAAAGCTGGGGATTAGAAATTAGGGCCCGTAAGTTCCGTGGCTTGTCAACTCCTACGGTTTCCGGTGCGTCACTTCCGGTAAGGCAACACCTATATGAATCCCTAAAGATAGCCCGAATGGCGTCAGAAATCGCGTTCCCCTACACAATAATCAATTATCAATATCAAAACAAGTAGCAAACATTAACACGTATAGAGAAATAGAAATTGTAAATCATAAATTATAAACATGGAAAACTTAAATACGGGATACAACCAAGCCTAGTACATAGGAAGAGTACAAGCTAATTAGCAGGTGAAAAGGGAAGAATCAACCCTCGGAACTAGCTAACCGGACTCAAAGCCGTCTCTTAGGACTTGGAGGTGGAACTCTCGAGCTTGGTGAACGAGGATGGAACGGAACCTTGACGTAGTAACGGAATACACGAACAAGCTCTCAAGGTGATAGAGTTTTGCTATATAAATTCTGAATCTAAAACTAACACTCTATATATAAAATTCTGGATGCTAAAATGAGTGCTAATCACTCTTATTTATACACATCAAGCTAGGGATAGAATTGTAAATTCACAAGATACAAGTATGGAGCTACATTATTTCTGCAGAATTCCCATGACACGCCCCGCGTATGGTGGAGGACGCCCCGCGTATTTGCCCATTCCGTCAGAAATCTCCTGCATGTGGACCAAATCCAGATCTTCTTGTCTCAACCACGCCCCGTGTAGACTGGGGTACGCCTCGCGTGGTTGAGCTTCTGAGATTTAATTGCTTGAATTAAGTCCTTTACGCCACGCGTAGCCTGAAGCACGCCTCGCGTATGTAGGTCTCTGGATTTTTAGACTGAAAATATTCTCATACACGCCCCGCGTGTATGGTTGTACGCCCCGCGTATTGAGAGTTGACTTAGAAGATCCTGCAGTCTGACATTCATGATTGAGACATTATTGCTTATCATTGCTCATACGCCCCGCGTATAAGGTAGGACGCCTCGCGTGGAGGTGGGTAATTATTTCTGACATGGTGTTCCACGCCCCACGTGGAGGGTGATACGCCCCGCGTATGTCGGTGGATTTTTGCTACTTGCTCATACCTGAAATACAATTCTTGAGAGCCGAGTTAGCTTGACGTTTTATTTTCTAAATTTACTCAAAAATAAAGACAATTAACCGAAAGTGCGGAATTTATTTTTATTTCATTATTTTATTAAAAACTACTTACTCTTGTAATTAAACTTATTTATTTAGTCCTAAATTAAACCGTAAACCACGCTAAAAGATAGGGGTAAAATGTTGGGGTTTTGGTGTCCTATAGTCAATTATTGCAGGATACAAACTTAATGTAAATGAATTGTTCTTTATATCATTTGTTTTAATGAGATATATGTTTTATAACTATATAAAGGCAATCCCTTTTAAGCACTATATAAAGTCTAATAAAAGGAAATCCGTAAGTTTGTTTAAAGTGATTATAAAGTGTTCATACAAGCATGAAGTGAGACAAAACTTTATAATAAACTAATAAACTTAAAACCACCCCAAGTCAAGTGATATGTTTAGGATTGATATATCACTGTTGAGACTTGTATGTAACAATGTCTTCTGTCCGACAGAAAGCTGATCTCACAAGCTTCATATATATAGATATCTGGACAGTTACATAGATCCGATGAAACGTCGTTCATTAGGATTGGGGATCCGATTTGAGATAACAGGATGGGTAGATTCATCCTTGTCACCTGTTCATCTCATTGGTATTAATAGGTATAAGTAATCCTCAGACTCAAAGGAATGTTAATTGGTCATCCTGAATTACTGAATGTGAGACTTTGATCCTGTGGTCCCACGATCCTTAATAGAGATGACTCTGGGGTGTGAACTGCAAAGGTTGGGTGTCATAGGAAGTAATGTCAGGGTAGTTATACATTGGATTGAGCATTTATCACTCCCGATTAAAGGGAGATATATCCAAGGATCGCTTGTGGAAGACTCGACTCTAAATCCTTGCTAGGTGATAGCTTAAGAGTAGAAATACAGATTTCACTTAACCTATCTATTTGAGTTGACTCGGCCTGTACAAGTAAAACGAACGTCTCGCTATATGTGACTTGACATCACCCATAGTCATAAGATTCAGTTCAAGGATATAGTTGATAAAGGATCGAATTATACTGTAACTAATACGGAAGGGTTAACGACAGAATCAACCTGTCTTCTTAACGGACTCTGGGGGAATGATTACAGACTTGCCTATAACATACTCAGTACATCATTCCGTTATGCAAGGATTAAATATAATTCTTGAAGAAATTACTTTAATAGTTGCATACGGCCATAAGTAGTAAGAACCTAATGGATCACACATAAGACTTGGAACCAAAAGAGAGATGGATATGATTAATAGATGGAAGCCCTATTGAGCCCAGTAAGGCCCATTTATATAGAGGGGGCCGAAATTTATATATAGTAAATAAGGAATTATTTTAATTCCATTAATCCTAATTTGATTAGGTTTGTGAATTAAATTAATTAAGAGATAATTAACTTAGGAGTTTTAATTAGATTAATATACTCCTATTATTATCCAATTAGGTTATTTATTATTATCCTAAATGTATTTGATATATTATAAGATAATAATTAGGAATCCTATTCCGAAAGGAATTCCTATTAAGTAACCTATTCCTATCTAACTAGGGTTTAGATACAAGCGACTATATATACCCCCTCCCTATGAGAATTTCGACCAAGCTAATCCCCTCCCCTTATTGTGATTTTCGAAACCTACATTAAGTAAGAGAGAGTGAATTCGCATCCCCTAGTTCGTGGACAAGAATTCATACGGCTTCCGTCAATTGATTAATCTCATCCATCCCTTTTTCTCTTTGATCTTGTGTTGGTTAATTAGAGGCAATCTAATTTGGTTGCATCTCATAAGGGTTGATTCCATCTTAACCTCACCGTGTTATACTTTGTGGTTGGAATATCGGAGAAGATTTGTGGGCGCTTCTTTAACAACGGTAGATTGTTCATCGAAAGGTATTCCTTCTTATCCCTCTTTATATGAAATAACGATTAACGGATCCTATGGTTAAAAGGAAGTAGGCTAAAATTTTTATATTTCCGCTGCTATACCTTAGCCTTAATTTGCTTCAGTGGTATCAGAGCCATCGTTAAATCCGTTATTTCATATATGAAAATTTAGAAGTTTTCAATAGGATTGAATAAATATTTATGGTTAGGATTAATTAAGAAATTGTTTGATTAATTAATTCTAAAGATAAATAAATTTTAGTTAATTGTTAATTAAAATTGATTATGCGTATGTTTCTAATTATTTCGGTTGATAATCATTGTAACAAAATCTATTAGTTTTATAGTTAGGTTAATAAAATTAGTTTTATTAATTCTAAATGATAAAACGGAAATCTATTGTAGTTTTTACCATTTCTGAAAATCGTTTTTTTTAAAACCGTTTTAAAATCTGATATATATATATATATATATATATTTTATAAAAAAATAAAAAATAAATACGACAGCGGCTCGGGTCGCGCCTCACGGCGCGACCAGCCGCTGTCACGCGGCTGCTGCCTTGCGGCAGCAGCCGCGTGCGTTGCCGCGGGGCTGCTGCCAAACGGCAGCAGCCCAGTTTCGGGCCCCGGCCCGAATCCCACTTGATTTTAATTGTTAAAATAGGCTTGAATATAATATATATATATATATATATATATATATGTTTCGGAAATTAATAGTTTTCTGTTTTGATTATCGAATGAAAAATTCGTTTAAAAGTTTGTTTTTACCAAGTTGTAAATCAAAGTGTTAAATGAATTGAAATCAAAATAATTGGGACATGCATAATCGACATTTTATATGGTTATATTAATCTAAGGATTAATATAAAGATACAAAACGATTAGAAGTAAAATTGGATGAAAGTTAATTTGACGAGTTAATGTGATTAACCTAAATATTACATAAGTCGGTTATGTAATCAACCAATTAAATTTATTTAATTGAGTCTATGCATGTTTGGAGTTATAGACATATTTGGACCCTCTTTTAGTCTTTTGGTATTTTTGAAATAGGGCCTGCGCGTCCTGCCTTTCTACTATCTATTGTAATTTCTCCTCTCATCTGATTCCCTTCAATTCAATTGAAGTTTTCTTATAGTAGTATAGAAATTAATATGTAATTTCAAGGCGCCATGGAGAAGACGGAGGACCTAAAGAGAAATATGTAATAGTTAGTATTTCCTTAGGTTTGGCCTTTTATTCCGTCTCTGGCTCGACGGAATAATTTAGATGACATGTCCATAACGCCAATGTATGTGAATGTATGTATGTCTGATGTATGCTAAAGCAAATCAAGACTAAGTTAGATTATGAGACCTAAATAAAATCCCTCGTTAAAAAGTTAAGTAAATAAGCAAGTTATTAAAATCGGTTGCCCCTCCCTAATATTATAATTCAGCCGGCAGTACTGGGGGCCTTTGGGTTGTTGAGCAAACTCAAGCTCGTGGTCTTATGGTAACACTTGAATTATCGAAAGTTATTCTTTCATGAATATGGGGTAATACTTAAATTAGATTATGATAATTGGATGAGCAAACTCATGTTGTCATAAACTAATGGGCAATATGGTTGGGATTAATGTGAATAACATGTTAGTTACTAATGTGGTTAGTAACCTAATAACCTAGGAGTCACATTCGAGATGTGATTGATTACATGAATCTACCTAACAAATGAGACTAGCTTGTTGAGCAAACTCAAGGCGAAATCTCAGGAGTTAGGATCCTAGCTCACTAAAGGATTTGTGAAATTCTTCGAATTAATATGGAGGGCTATTAATTTGGCAAAATAGTGGGAGCAATCTGAAATAAATTAAAAGGCCAATAACTTTAGATTGTTATACTTTAAAGCAAATGAATGACATACGTCTACTCTTTCTCACTCTCAGGTTTTGTTTAAACACACTCTTAAAATCATGACTAACACCGATCTGCGTTACATCTTTACCGATAACAAATTGAATGGTTCAAACTTCACCGACTGGTTTCGTAACCTCAAAATTGTTTTGAAGTTCGAAAGGAAAGGGTATGTACTTGATACACCGATACCCCCTTACCCAATGGATGATGCTCCCTACCAAGAGGTTTATGCTTACTTGAAGTATAAAGCTGATGACGATCAAGTAGGGGACATCATACTTGCATCATTGACACCGGAGGTTAAAAGGCAACTACATTCAGATATGGATGCCTCTTCCATGGTCAAGCACCTTAAAGAGCTATTTGTGATAGAAACTCGGTGCGAGCGCTTCGAAATAACCAAAGAGTTATATAAAAGCAAGATGCAGGAGGGCACATCTGTGATGGTACATTGTGCCAAGATGATCAGCCTCATAACCAAGTTTTCTAGTATTGGAGATGCGATGGACCATGAACTAAGTGAAAACTTACTTCTACAGTCCCTCCCTGAGAGCTACTCACAGTTCGTCATGAACTATCAGATGAGTGGCTTGCAAACCTCTCTCGTAGAGCTTGCACATATGCTCGAGTCAGTCGAGCCCATTATAAAAGAAAACAAGGAAATGTTGGCCCTTGCTATTGAAGGATCGAGAAAAAGGAAAGGGGTCGCTCCCGATCCAAACCATCTTGATAAATGCAAGGGGGCTGTGCTCACCGAAACAAAGGGAAAGGAACAAAAGAAGCCCAAAGGAAAGTGCTACTATTGTGGTGACTTAGGGCATTGGAAGAGGGATTGCATGGAGTACCTAACCTTCCACGAGAAGGAATATAACGGTGCTTCAGCATCTGGTATGTTTTATATTGAAATAAATACAGTTTCATTGTCTGAATCTTGGGTACTTGATACCGGATGTGGATCTCATATTTGTACAAATATGCAGGAGCTAAAACAGACTAAGGAACTAAAGAAAGGAAGCATAAACTTGCGAGTTGGAAATGGAGCAAGAGTTGCCGCTCTCGCAATTGGAGATTATGCTTTACCTTTGCCCTCTGGGCTTGTAATAGAATTAAGGAATTGTTTATACGTTCCTGAGATGTCTCGTAACATTATTTCTATTAGCCGTCTTGTTGACGACGGTTTTCATATTTCAATAAAGAACAATAGTTGCAATTTTTATAAAGATTCGATCTTTTATTTCTCAGGAATATCACAAAATGGGATTTATGTGTTAGATGATAAAACTCCCGTTTTTGCAATTGATACCAAAAGACATAAGATAGATAATTCAACTTACTTGTGGCATTGTCGTTTAGGCCATATAAACAAGAGACGCATGCTAAAGCTACATTCAGATGGGCTTATAGATCCAATCGATTCCGAATCATTGGAAACATGCGAATCATGTTTAAAAGGTAAAATGACAAAGACACCCTTTAGCAATAAAGGTGAGCGTGTATCAGACACTCTAGGACTCATTCATTCAAATGTATGTGGTCCTATGTCAGTCCAAGCAAGAGGAGGATTCAGATACTTCATTAGCTTCATAGATGACCATACTCGATATGGCTATATCTACTTGATGAGGCACAAATCAGAAGCCTTTGACAAGTTCAAATGCTTCAAGAATGAAGTGGAAAATCAATTAGGAAAGAAAATAAAGACGCTTCGATCTGATCGAGGTGGCGAATATCTTTCTGATGATTTTCTGAATTATCTAACTGAATGTGGGATATGCTCACAATGGACACCTCCCTATACACCACAACACAATGGTGTATCTGAGAGGAGAAACCGTACCCTATTAGATATGGTACGACCCATGATGAGCATGGCCTTACTTCCATAGACGTTCTGGGGCTATGCCTTAGAAACTGCCCTCTTCACCCTAAACCGAGTACCAACTAAATCCACTAGTTCCACACCATATGAATTGTTCGTTGGTAGGAAACCCGTGTTCTCGTTTATGCGAGTATGGGGTTGTTCAGCGTATGTCAAACGCATTGCGTCCGACAAACTAGATTCTAAATCTGATAAATGTTTCTTGATTGGATATCCCAGGGAAACCATAGGGTATTACTTCTATCATCTAGATGATCAGAAAGTAATAGTATCCAAGCACGCAACCTTCTTAGAGAAAGAGTTTCTCGAAGAAACACAAAAGGGAAGCATGATTGAACTCGACGAAGTTCAAGAGGAAGAAACACCGACTGAAACAACAGAGGCGGTTGAGGTACCCGAAGAAGTCCCATTAGATGAGACTCCAGTGGCACCTATTCGTAGATCACGAAGAGTTCGTGAACTCCCAGTTAGATATGGTTTTCTAGTGGGAGATGATAACGAGGTTCCCGTATTAGACGACGAACCCGAAAACTACGAAGAGGCTCTTACTAGTCCAGATTCTAAAGCATGGCTTGAGGCCATGGATTCTGAAATGGATTCCATGTATACTAACCAAGTGTGGACTTTGGTTGATCCACCCGAAGGGATAATTCCCATTGGGTGCAGGTGGATCTTCAAAAAGAAGACTGACATGGATGGAAAGGTTAGGACCTACAAGGCTAGGTTGGTAGCGAAAGGATATCGTCAGAAACAAGGTGTTGATTATGACGAAACCTTCTCTCCTGTTGCTATGTCCAAATCAATCAGAATCATGCTTGCAATTGCTGCTCATTTTGATTATGAGATTTGGCAAATGGATGTGAAAACAGCTTTCCTAAATGGAAATCTGCTTGAGGATGTATACATGATGCAGCCTGAAGGTTTCATATCAAAGGATGCAAATAAAGTTTGCAAACTTCAGAGATCCATTTATGGACTCAAGCAAGCATCTAGAATCTGGAACAAGCGTTTTGACGAAACCATAAAACAATTTGGTTTCGAACAAAATTGCGAAGAAGCTTGCATTTACAAGAAAGCAAGTGGGAGCTCTATAGCATTTCTCATACTATATGTGGACGATATACTGTTAATGGGAAATGACATTGCTCTATTACAATCGGTGAAAGTATGGTTATCCGGTAACTTCTCAATGAAAGACCTTGGTGAAGCAGCCTATATACTTGGTATAAAGATCTACAGGGATAGATCGCGTAGACTGCTTGGTCTTTCACAGGCTACATACATTGAAAAGGTGCTAAATCGGTTTAGCATGCTTGAATCGAAACGAGGTAACTTACCCATGGTACATGGAGTAAAGTTAAACAATCATCAATGTCCTAAAACTGATGATGACAAACGACGCATGGTTGTAGTCCCGTATGCCAGCGCGATCGGTTCGATTATGTATGCTATGCTATGCACTAGACCTAACGTAGCGTTCGCCTTATCTGTAACGAGTCGTTACCAAGGGAATCCGGGAGACGAGCATTGGATTGCCGTCAAGAACATTCTTAAGTACTTGAGAAGGACTAAAGATATATTCCTAGTGTACGGAGAAGAAGATCTGAAAATTGAAGGATTTTCAGACGCTAGTCATCTCACAGATGAGAATGATTTTAAATCCCAATCAGGATACCTATTTATCTTGAATGGGGGCGCGGTCAGTTGGAAAAGTTCCAAGCAGGGAAGCGTAGCTTTCTCTACGACCGAGTCAGAGTACATCGCTGCTGCGGAAGCAGCAAAGGAAGCAGTTTGGATTAGAAAGTTCATTACAGAACTAGGAGTGGTTCCTGACATTGTCAATCCCATTACTCCGTACTGTGATAACAATGGAGCCATTGTGCAAGCAAAGGAACCATGGTCTCATAATGCATCCAAGCACTACCTAAAGCGATACCACATCATAAGAGAGATTGTGGCTGGAGGAGATGTGAGAATAGAAAGAGTACCTACAGAGGACAACGTTGCAGATCCGTTGACAAAGCCTTTAACCCAGAAAGTACATGATCGTCATTTAACTTCTACTAGGATAAGTTTTAGAAACAATTCGCAGGATACAAACTTAATGTAAATGAATTGTTCTTTATATCATTTGTTTTAATGAGATATATGTTTTATAACTATATAAAGGCAATCCCTTTTAAGCACTATATAAAGTCTAATAAAAGGAAATCCGTAAGTTTGTTTAAAGTGATTATAAAGTGTTCATACAAGCATGAAGTGAGACAAAACTTTATAATAAACTAATAAACTTAAAACCACCCCAAGTCAAGTGATATGTTTAGGATTGATATATCACTGTTGAGACTTGTATGTAACAATGTCTTCTGTCCGACAGAAAGCTGATCTCACAAGCTTCATATATATAGATATCTGGACAGTTACATAGATCCGATGAAACGTCGTTCATTAGGATTGGGGATCCGATTTGAGATAACAGGATGGGTAGATTCATCCTTGTCACCTGTTCATCTCATTGGTATTAATAGGTATAAGTAATCCTCAGACTCAAAGGAATGTTAATTGGTCATCCTGAATTACTGAATGTGAGACTTTGATCCTGTGGTCCCACGATCCTTAACAGAGATGACTCTGGGGTGTGAACTGCAAAGGTTGGGTGTCATAGGAAGTAATGTCAGGGTAGTTATACATTGGATTGAGCATTTATCACTCCCGATTAATGGGAGATATATCCAAGGATCACTTGTGGAAGACTCGACTCTAAATCCTTGCAAGGTGATAGCTTAAGAGTAGAAATACAGATTTCACTTAACCTATCTATTTGAGTTGACTCGGCCTGTACAAGTAAAACGAACGTCTCGCTATATGTGACTTGACATCACCCATAGTCATAAGATTCAGTTCAAGGATATAGTTGATAAAGGATCGAATTATACTGTAACTAATACGGAAGGGTTAACGACAGAATCAACCTGTCTTCTTAACAGACTCTGGGAGAATGATTACAGACTTGCCTATAACATACTCAGTACATCATTCTGTTATGCAAGGATTAAATATAATTCTTGAAGAAATTAATTTAATAGTTGCATACGACCAGAAGTAGTAAGAACCTAATGGATCACACATAAGACTTGGAACCAAAAGAGAGATGGATATGATTAATAGATGGAAGCCCTATTGAGCCCAGTAAGGCCCATTTATATAGAGGGGGCCGAAATTTATATATAGTAAATAAGGAATTATTTTAATTCCATTAATCCTAATTTGATTAGGTTTGTGAATTAAATTAATTAAGAGATAATTAACTTAGGAGTTTTAATTAGATTAATATACTCCTATTATTATCCAATTAGGTTATTTATTATTATCCTAAATGTATTTGATATATTATAAGATAATAATTAGGAATCCTATTCCGAATGGAATTCCTATTAAGTAACCTATTCCTATCTAACTAGGGTTTAGATACAAGCGACTATATATATCCCTATGAGAATTTCGACCAAGCTAATCCCCTCCCCTTATTGTGATTTTCGAAACCTACATTAAGTAAGAGAGAGTGAATTCGCATCCCCTAGTTCGTGGACAAGAATTCATACGGCTTCCGTCAATTGATTAATCTCATCCATCCCTTTTTCTCTTTGATCTTGTGTTAGTTAATTAGAGGCAATCTAATTTGGTTGCATCTCATAAGGGTTGATTCCATCTTAACCTCACCGTGTTATACTTTGTGGTTGGAATCTCGGAGAAGATTTGTGGGCGCTTCTTTAACAACGGTAGATTGTTCATCGAAAGGTATTCCTTCTTATCCCTCTTTATATGAAATAACGATTAACGGATCCTATGGTTAAAAGGAAGTAGGCTAAAATTTTTATATTTCCGCTGCTATACCTTAGCCTTAATTTCCTTCATAAAATGCCCCTATCAGCGGGCCCGTGACCGATGCCTACGGCCCATCTTCAGACGGGCCATGGTTAATCTAGTGGGCCAAATCGCTCGGCCCCGAAGCTAAATTTGATGGTTTTTATTGACCCATCTTGACTGGTACGAGTCTAGCATTTTTCGTTTGAGTGAACTGTCTAAGATTTTTCTGAATTTTTATTGTTTGTGTGAATCAATCGTTTTTATCGTTTATCTTAGGTTTTTTTCTCTCACATGTCCTCTGACTCCGGTGCTTATGAGGACGCATAATTACCGTCCTCGTTTAGGGGATGCGTTTTTTAGTCTTTTAGTCGCTTGCATTTTATATGCAAATGTATTTAGGTATAATGTTAGTTTTGGTTTTAAGTATAAAGTATATGTATATAAGATATTAGTTTTGTTTTTAATGTAAAGTATGTATATGGATTTTATTAGTTTTGGTTTTAATATAAATATATTTGTTATAATTAATATATTTATGTATAGTTATTTTCTAAATATTATTTATTTTCCAAATAGTATCTTTCACTTTTACTATATGTTTAATTATGTTAAATAGTTATTTTCCAAATAGTTACTATATATAATCTTTATTTTTTTTCTCTCTTTTATATATACATTTTTTTAAAAATTTTAAAGTTTAGATTTAAAGTTATTGAGCGATAAATTTGTTATGACTATAGTTTTTAAAAGAGAATTAGATATTTTAATTGAATCAAATATTAAAAATTCAAGTTGCTTACTTTATAGTGTTTTAGGAATGAAAAGGAAAAAAACGAAGTGCATATTTCGATACATGTATTTTAGATTTTTATATATATATATATAATTGACTTCATTCGATTCATTTCACTTTTGATTAGACCTGGGCATGGGCCGGTGAGCCCGCCCGGTCCGTCCAGGGCCTGGACACATAAAAATACATTCAGGCCCGGCCCGGCCCAAGTCTATATAAGCCCGTCAAAAATTGAGTGGGCTTTGTCTTTACATATTTTACCTCGGGCCGGCCCGGTCCGATACAATATATGCTGATATTATTATTATATTATATTAATTATAATTTATAAAACAAAAATATAAATATATAAATATTTGTTAGACTAAACCTAATCTCCTCCTCCATAAAAAAAAAACGTTGCACATTTGTTAGACTAAACATTTGTTTTAATGTTGCTTGACTATGTTCTGTTTTAGGATATAAGCTACTCTGTTTTTTTAGGATGTTTTAATTTTAAATTTTTATTTTTAAATATACATAGGGGCTTGGATGGGCGGGCTTGGGATTTATATCTCAGGCCCGAGCCCAGCTCGAGCCCGAGCCCGATTAAATTACATGCGGGCTGGGCTGGGCTTGGACTCGTCAGGCTTTAATAAAAGCCCAACAGGCCTGGCCCGAGCCCGGCCCATGCCCAGGTCTACTTTTGATGTTTCTATATTAAGACCGCAACTTGATTGCCACATGATCTTCTTCTTCCATTGGATCCAATTTTAATTGGACCGATGCTTTCTTCGTACAATCTAGCCTCTATCATACCGGAATATGCCTCAAAAGGCCTATCGTTTTCCCAAATGAGCTCAACGTCATTCCCTTTCCAAAATAATAAAAGTTGGGGTAGGGATGACGGAATACAAGAATTTGAATGGATCAATCCCGTCCAAGCAAAGATTGGTAATTGGCTGTTGAATTTACAACAAAAAAGGCAGGCATGGTAGTATGAGTGCCCACGGTGAGTTCAACCGGTAAAACCTTGTAGGTTTTGGCAACTTCACCTGTGAGTGTTGAGACTGACACGTCTGATAAAATAATATCATCTTCGGTTCTCCTAAGAGCTAAAACCATTCTCATCGGGATTATATTGATAGCTGGCCCATTATCAATTAACACCCTTGATATTGGTTTGCCATCTACGTGTGCTTTCACATATAAAGGCCTAAGATGGAAGGTCCTTTTTGGTGTTGGTTTATCAAAATAAACCCTCTCCATGCGATCTTCGGCTCATGCTTTAATCGTGACAACACTTCGCTCTTCTTCACTTTGATTTGCCTTCTTTTTTGGGCTTTCACCTCTAAAATCTGAAGGCAGAAATTAAGAGGTGGCTGCACATCCAATGTGGATGATAAAATGCCAGATTTTGATATGAATATCATTCTCTTTGTTTTTTTTTTGTGAAATTGGTATTAGAGTCAACACTAGATGTCTCAGTTTAATTTTTCTTATTTTTTCTGCCTCTCCTTTTCAAATTCTTCTTTTGCGTTTTTCGAGAGGGACTTTGTAAATTTTATATGTGTAATGACTTGCCATTGACCGATTGGTATGGTCGCTTGTGGAGTGACAAAACGTGGCTGCTTATGTGTTTTATTTTTGTTTCCCACGTTCTGATTTCTACTTGGCTCTTCACATTGTCTCACCGTTGGAGTGGATTTCTTTGGAACCCATATTTTCCGTACTCTTAGATTAGAAAAATAACTTCCTTTACTGCTCGTCTCTATGGAAGTGGCGTTAACCATTGCAAAACATGGCTGCTTATGTGTTTTATTTTTGTTTCCCATGTTCTGATTTCTACTTGGCTCTTCACATTATCTCACCGTTGGAGTGGATTTCTTTGGAACCCATATTTTCCGTACTCTTAGATTAGAAAAATAACTTCCTTTACTACTCATCTCTATGGAAGTGGCGTTAACCATTGCAAACGGTGGGAATAGGTCCTTGTCAATCAATATGCTTTCTTTCTTCTCGTGAAATTTCATCACTCGTTTTGATTATTCTATCCTGCAAAATATTTCTAAAGCCATAACGTGGCTGAGTACTATGGCTCCAAACATCATGATAGTTAAAATAATTATTCTTCCGTAGCTCCTCCTTAGGCAAGATGACATGTCCATGAGGTAGGGTGGCAAACTCTTCCTTTAGCAAGTAGTCAAAAATTTCCTCCGCCTTTGATACGTCAAAAGTATATTGGGTGATTGGGTTTCTTTTGACTGTCTTCGATGCATTAAGATTCTTTACTAACATTGGACAGATTCGGGATTCTGTGTTTGTCACATCCGCAATAGTTATTTCATGAGTTTGGACATCTTGATGGTAGCTCCCCACAATATTTTTCTTTCAACGATAATCTTCTCTCACGAGCTCTTCATATTCTGATACTTGTGCCACAAGCTCATAGTAATCATGAAAATCAGTGTTTTGAAACTTTTTGTGATGTTCAAATTCTAGGCCCTGTTGTGGTATTTTCACAAACTCAATTTCTAGTATGTTTATTCTACAATGATGCCTCATCTTTTTAAATCTACTAATGAAACTTTCCGCAGGCTCACCTTGACGTTGTACCATGTGTGATAATTCAGCCACACAAACCTCGAGTTCGGTTCAGTATAAATTAAGCATCGAAGAACCTTTCTATTGCCCCCCAATCATCGATTGATTCCGATGGTAGTGTTGTGTACCATGAAAAAACCGGACCTGTAAGTAAAGCATGAAATAAATGTAAGCATAACATTGTTGGTCCCTTATAACATGACAAGTTAGTTCCAAGGGGGGGGGGGGATTGGAACTATTTAAAATTTTGTCCGTTAAGGCTGACTTCTTTTCTTATGAAAAGGTTTACACAGCGTCACTAAGTAGATTCAAGACACAAGCTTAGTCAACTTGTGACTAAGTCTGCTTCTTTACTTGAGTCAGGAAATAGCACTTAGAGTCTATTCCTGAACTCAGCTTCTTGGTAGATGATAGGGGTATTTTACCCCTATCTTTTAGCGTGATTTACGGGTTACTTTTAGAAGAAATAAATAAGTTTAATTACAAAAATAGAGTGTTTTGAATAAAATAACGAAATAAATAATAAATTCTGTATTTGCGGATAAATTCCCTTATTTTTGATATATTTAGGAAATAAAAACATCAAGCTAACTCGGCCCCGAGATTTGTATTTCAGGTACGAGCAAGGAGTGAAAATCCACTCAAATACGCGAGGCGCATCATCACATACGTGGGGCGTGAAACATAAAGTCAGAAATGATTGCCCTATCCACAGACGCCGCGTGGTATCGAGTCAGCATACGCGAGGCGTATGCCAACTTACATGAGGCGTACAAACATATGTCAGAAATGATTGCCTAATCCTGAAAGTCAGACTGCATTGTCTCCTGAGTCAACGATCCATACGCGAGGCGTACCACCTTACACGCGGGGCGTGTAAGGGAGTTTGTCAATACAAAAAGTTCAGAGACTCATTTACGCAGGGCGTGCCTCAAGCTACGCGCAGCATAAAAGGCTCAATTCAAGCAATAAAATCTCAGAGACTCAAACACGCGAGGCGTATCCCAATCAACGCGGGACGTGTTTGAGACAACAAGATCCGAATTGGTCCACATGCAGGAGATTTCTGACGGAATGGGCATACACGCAGGGCGTACACCACCATACACGGGGCGTATCATGGGATTTCTGCACAAAATAATGTTCCTCCATGCTTGCACCTTATGGAATTACAATCTTGCCCCTAGTTTAATCTATAAATAAGAGTGTCTAAGCACTCATTGGAGATACCATACATTAGAGAGAGCAAAAACTATACTTGTTTTGAGTGTTGTAGTTTAGATTTGTGTTTAGGCTTTGTGTAACTAAACTCTTCCATCTCGAGAGCTTGTCCGTTGCTCCCGACATTTCATCAAAGTCTCGCTCCATCTCCGCACACCAAGCTCGAGAGCTCCACCATTCAAGTCCTTAGAGACGGCTTTTGAGTCCGGTTAGCTAGTTCTGAGGGTGGATTCTTCCCTTTACACTTGCTAATTAGCTTGATCTCATCCTATGTACTAGGCTTGTTTGTAATCCATATTTACACTTTCCATATTTATAATTTATGATTCATAATCTTCTTTTCTATATATGTGTTGATGTTTGTTACTTGTTTTGATATTTATAATTGATTATTGTGTAGGAGAACGCGACTACCGACGCCATTCGGGCTATTTTTAGGGATTCATATAGGTGTTGCCTTACCGGAAGTGACAAACCGGAAATCGTAGGAATTGACAAGCCACGGAACTTACGGGCCCTAATTTCTGGTCCCAAGCATTAGACACACCTTGACTAGGAACCACGTAGTCTAAGTACTCCACGGGTCGGTTACTCTACACGTAGTCGTCTTTGCAAGAGCAAACCATTAACCGTATAAACATTAGAAGTCATTATTTATCATAATTATAACTTATCGCATCCATCTCGCTTTATAGAGTTTCGTTACATAAATTTGCCTCACACGTAGTTAGGAATAGTTTGTAGTTGGTTACCACATCAACCCCAAAGTATTCACCGCTAAAATAACGTATAAAACCGAGTCGTTTAATACTTCAGTTATAAATCCCGTGGATTCGATACCCGGTCTTAACCGGATTATTACTTGATACGACGGGGTACACTTGCCCCTAAGTAGTGACATCTAGTAGACACAAAGCACTTAGAAAGACCACATTCATAGTCATAGCACAATCATCGTAATATACATTTCGTCATTAAAAAGAACACTACTAGGCGTCGCGCATCAAGGTTTTGGCGCCGTTACCGGGGATTTATAATTTCTTGCAATATTAGACAAAAACGTTTTATTGTTAGTTTAAGCATTTGTAAATATTACTTTCTCTTTTTATGAATAATTTATTTTGCTTCTTGTTGATATTAATGATTTGTTTCATGGTATGATGCTTCATAGTCGTCATCGGTGGGACGACCGCATGGATGACGAATGCCCACACTCAACCTCGCAATTCGATGTGGTAAACTCTATGCTTAAAGATATTCATGAAGGATTATCTAACACTGAGACATATTTCAGGGAATTGGAAAATCTATGGGCCAGATTGAAGTCTCCTCTTGATTCCGCCGCGGACGAATCAATTCGAGAGTCCAATTTGGTTTGTCAAAATGGGAAGCTCGAGTTAATTGAGTTTTCTCAAAAGGATTCCCCAAATAATAAAGGTCGTCTCAGTTGTGAGAAAACGGACATCGATGAGCCGGTTGTGTGCGAACCCATGGAAATAAATCCAAAGCTAGAAGAGTCGGAGGTTCCTTCTATCTCAGAATATTTCGCTCTTTTTGAACTACCAAAGGAGTAAAAAAGGGAGCAAACTAAACTCTTTGATAATTTCTGTAAATATAG
This sequence comes from Euphorbia lathyris, assembly GCF_963576675.1. Lineage (NCBI taxonomy): Eukaryota > Viridiplantae > Streptophyta > Magnoliopsida > Malpighiales > Euphorbiaceae > Euphorbia > Euphorbia lathyris. Next base: position 35,923,833 of record NC_088919.1, read on the forward strand.
TTTTTGGTTTTTGTTAAATTCTTTTGAAGCGAACAATCCGTTTTGCAGGTACGGGTTGTTTATTCAAGAATTTGAATTTCTAACGCGAATGGAAACATACACCTAGGAGGAAATTCTAAGTCGAGCTCACCGACTATAAAGTAGCGCTTCTTGGGAGGCAACCCAAACTCGAATAAGGAAGTTTTTCGTTCCCAACTTTTACTTTCCACATTTTGTTTTCCGACCGATTCATTTCACTTCTTTAAGTTATTCTTATCACTTTTTATCTTCATTTCTATTTTTATTTTATTTTATTTTATTTTATTTTATTTTATTTTTATTTCTATTTTTTTAAAATTAAAGGAAAAACAAATCCCACATTAATTCCAAAATTATTTAAGATACGCGGGACGTACAACCCCATGCGCCCCGCGTAGTTGTGTGTCTGCCCATTTTACTCAATAAAAGACACACTACGCGGGGCGTATCTCCTATCACGCCCCGCGTACCCATCGGTGAATAAACCCCTTTCGAATAAACGCCACGTGGGAGGACACGCGGGACGTGCTCTAGGGCACGCCTCGTGTATCCTCGGGGAGTTGCAAATTACAACCCCCCATGGCAGTTTCTTCCCTCAAACTTCCCATCACTCCTCTTCCCTATACACCTTTTCCACTTCCACACTCCACCTTCTCTTCCATCCAATCAACCTCCATCTTTTCAAATTCAAAACTCCGTCCACAATAAATTTGTATTAACTACTGATAGGGGTATTTTACCCCTATCTTTTAGCATGATTTACGGGTTGATTTTGGATAAAATAAATAAGTTTAACCACAAAAATAAAGCGTTTTAATAAAATAAAGAAATGAAAATAAATTTCGTACTTTCAGTTAATTTTCCGTGTTTTTGAAATAAAAACGTCAAGCTAACTCGGCTTGCAAGATTTGTATTTCAGGTACGAGCAAGGAGCGAAAATCCACTCAAATACGCATGGCGTCTCACCCCTTACGCGGGGCGTGAAACATGGTGTCATCAATAATTGCCTTATCCACGGACGCCATGTGGAATTGACTCAGCATACGCGGGGCGTATGCCACCCTACGCGAGGCATATGACACATGTCAGAAATGATTGGCCTAATCCTGAAAGTCAGTCTGCATTGTCTCCTTGAGTCAACTCTTGGTACACGAGGCGTACCACCATATATGTGAGGCGTATCAGGCAGTTCTTCAATGATAAAAGCTCAGAGATTCATTTACGCGGGGCGTGTTTCAACTACGCACGGCGTAAAAGCTCCAATTCAAGCAATAAAACTTCAGAGACTCAAACACGCGGGGCGTACTCCAGCTACGCAGGGCGTGTTTGAGACAATTAGACATGGAATTGGTCCACATGCAGGAGATTTCTGACGGAATGGGCATTTACGCGGGGCGTAGACAACTTTACGCGGGGCGTGTCATGGGATTTCTGCACCAAATAATGTTGCTCCATACTTGTTCCTTGTGAAGTTACAACTTTGCCCCTTTGCTTGATGTTTATAAATAGGAAGCTCTTGAACCCCATTCAACACACAACTAGAGAGAGCAAAAACTATACTTGTTTTGATTATTGTAGTTTAGGTTTTAGGCTTTGTGTAACTAAACTCTTCCATCTCGAGAGCTTGTCCGTTGTTACTGGAATTTCACCAAAGTTTCGCTCCATCTCCGCACACCAAGCTCGAGAGCTCCACCATTCAAGATCTTAGAGACGGCTTTTGAGTCCGGTTAGCTAGTTCTGAGGGTGGATTCTTCCCTTTACACTTGCTTATTAGCTTGATCTCATCCTATGTACTAGGCTTGTTTGTAATTCATATTTACACTTTCCATATTTATAATTTATGATTCATAATCTTCTTTTCTATGTATGTGTTGATGTTTGTTACTTGTTTTGACATTCATAATTGACTATTGTGTAGGAGAACACGATTTCCGATGCCATTCAGGCTATCCTTAGGGATTCATATAGGTGTTGCCTTACCGGAAGTGACAAACCGGAAACCGTAGGAATTGACAAGCCACGGATCTTACGGGCCCTAATTTCTGGTCCCAAGCATTAGACACGCCTTGACTAGGAACCACGTAGTCTAAGTACTTCACGGGTCGGTTATATTACACGTAGTCATCTTTGCACGAGCAAACCTTCAACCGTATAAACATTAGAAGTTATTACTCGTCATAGTTATAACTTATCGCATTCACATCACTCCATAGAGTTTCGTTATATAAATTCGCCTCACACATAGTTAGTAGTAGCTTGTAGTTGTGTCTCACACCAACCTTAAAGTATTCACCGCTTAAATAACGTATAAAACCAAGTCGTTTAATACTTGCAGTTATAAATCCCGTGGATTCGATACCCGGTCTTAACCGGATTATTACTTGATACGACGGGGTACACTTACCCCTAAGTAGTCGTGGCGTCTAGTAGAGTTAGAGCATTTAGAAAGATCATATCCATATTCATAGCACATTCATCGCAATACATATTTTCGTCGTTAAAAAGAACACTACTAGGTGACACGCATCAAGTTTTTGGCGCCGTTGCCGGGGATTTATAACATCTTGCAATATTAGACAAAAACGTTTTATTGTTAGTTTAAGCATTCTTTTTGTATAAATTGTTTATATATACTTTTACTAACAACATTCTTTTCTTGTTAACATTATATTTTATTTCACTTATTTTATGCATACCCGATCTCGAAGTGATCCTCTTATTCTTATTGATCTCGAAATTGAACGTACTCTTTGTAGGATTCGAAAAGAGAGGATGGCAAATCTCAACACCGAAGTCAACCAGCCCGACGGAAACCAAAGGCCGCATGTGAACAACATCCGCGGGGGCAATGATACGCGTTCGATGATGGAGATCCTTGCTCCGCATCGCCCCCAAAATCGTAATGGCATTGTCAATCCCACGATCCCGACCAACACATACGACATCAAGACCGGTATAATCCAATTGATACAATAATGTGGTCAATTCGGAGGGGAACTCCATGAGAACCCCAACGAGCATTTGGATAAATTTCTTATGTGTGACGATACCTCTCGGCAAAATGGTGTTCCCGTTGAGGTTGTGAGACTAAAGTTGTTTCCTTTTTCATTGACAGGACAGGCGTTGGAATGGCTACACTCATTGGAGGCGGGATCCATCACGTCATGGGAGGAGCTCGAAAAGGAGTTCCTTTCCTACTATTTTCCGCCATCCAAAACAGTCAAGTTACGGACCGATATCACGTCCTTCAGGCAATTGGAATGCGAGGCCCTTCATGCAGCTTGGGCTAGGTTCTGGAAGTTGCTCCGAAACTGCCCCCACCATGACATCCCGAAGCACGACTTGGTAAGCACTTTTTACCACGGGTTAACCCCCACTAACCGTGCGACTGTTGATTCCGCTACAGGTGGGGATCTATTTCGGAAGTCAGTTAGTGAGGCCTACGAGCTCATTCATGAGCTCGCGAGGAAAAGCGTGCAATGGCAAGAGGATCGGCTTGCCGGCCCGTCGCGACACCAAATGTTTGCTGTGGAGAAAGAGGCTCCGAAAAGCTCCATGGCAGAGATGCATAAGAAACTTGACTCATTAATTGCCCAGCTAAGCCTCAACAAAAGTGCACAGGTCCTGATGTGCAATCACTGTGGTGATGACCACGACGGAATCAACTGCCAAGCCGGTAGTCCTTTCACCGGCGACATCGAGAGTGTAAGTTACGTAGGAGGAAATCCAAGGTATAATCCTAATCCGAACTCCTATCACCACCACAATAATAATAACGGCGGATGGAGGCCTCGGTACCAACACCCGAACTTGTCATATGGCAATAATAATAACGTGTTGAGGCCCCCATCCGGCTTTGAGCAAGAATATCGGGAAAAATGGCTCGGATAATCACAAACCGTGCCCGGTAATCGGAACGCTCCACCTTCCAACAATGTACACGACCAATCGGTCACGTCTTTGTTGAAAGACATATTAACCCGTCTTTCCGATAGCGAAGTGTTTTGCAGGGATCTTAGCCGCCAAGTAGCCCACCTGAACCATCAACAGCAGGAAAGGCCTCTAGGAACCCTCCCGGCGAACACTGAGCAGAACCCGAGGGGTAAGAATCGGGAATCCGGACAAGCAATCACACTCATGAATAGGGGAAGTTCGGACCCGTCAAGCTCCAATGCGGACGTCTTGCAATGAGCCGCCGTATAAGAAAGTCGAGCTACTTCGACTCAAAACGTAGCATCGGTTTGAACTTCTCGAACCACCTGTCTATATGTATTATAAACTTATTTTTTATCTCTTTTATTTGTTTTTCCTTTGAATTGTTGTTATTTTATTTTCATTTTCATCTCTTGCTCTTCATTTTTATTTTATTTTATCCTATCTCCTTTTATTTTCATAAAATTAAAGGAAAAACAAATCCCATTTTTATCCAAATTTTTTTTGAAGTCACGCGGGGCGTACACACCATTACGCCCCGCGTAATCGTGTGTCTGCTCCTGTTTCTACCAAAAAGGGCACACTACGCAGGGCGTACCTACAGGCACGCCCCACGTACTCTCCTTAATTCGGCCTAATAAATGCCACGTAGAGGACACGCGGGGTGTACCCTAGGGTACGCCGTGCGTATCCTCGGGGAGTTGTGAATCACAACTCCCCATGGCAGCTTTTTCCTCATAACTTCCCATCATTCCTCTTCCCCAAAAATCTTTCCCATTTCTCCACTCCACCTCTTCTCCTCTCCAATCAACTTCTACCTTTTCAAATTCAAATCCTTAACCTCCCTCCATAATAAATTGTGCATTAACTACCCTCTTAATTTCAAATATAAAACACACAAAAACATTAATTAAATATAAAAACCATAAAAGCATTAACACCTCATCAATAACATCATAAATCAAAAACTCCAAAAAAATTTAAAGTACATCTAAAAAAACCGAAAAAGATTGTTCCCAATTCGTCTTTACGCGCGACGTACTCCCCTGTACGCCCCGCGTACCTACCTTTTTCTTCCATCCAAAAGGGCAGGAGGCGCACTACGCGTGGCGTACCCCCATGTACGCCCCGCGTATCGCGCCCCCATTGCGTAATTTACGCTCAAGAGGTGGGATACGCGTGGCGTGGCCGCTTCACGCCGCGCGTATCCCTCTTGGGGATCCGAGTTTTGCTTAGATCCCCACTTCCCTCCTATATATACACCCTTCCTTTCCTCTTTTTTTTTTCTTCCTCACTCATTACCCCAACTCTTCAAACACTCATCTTCTACTCTTTCTATCTCACATTCCACCATGGTTAGGAGAAAGAACACCGCCGATATGCGTCCCCCACGAGCCACTCGTGCCCGTACCGACCGCACCCAAAACCAATCACAACCACCACCCGAGCGGGAAAGCACACCCCCCCTCACCCGCCTATACCGGGCTCCTTTTCACCTTCTCACCGAGGAGGAGGCTACCCAGTACGAAGACCTTTGTGCCGCCACCGTCATGGAGCTTCCCTATATCCAACGTAGCGTGCTTGATCAACACGATCTCGGCACGCCTTTCGAAGCTCGTCTCCGTTCCCTCGGGTGGTACGACATCTACAGTAAAGAATACCACGTGTACCCCTCCTTGGTCATTGAGTTCTACACCACCCTCACCTCCAACAACGTCCCCGGAGCCGCCCTCTTCACCTTCCGCCTCCACAACCGCCCCTTCTCCATTGACACTCAATGGCTCCAACACCATTTCACTTACCAAGCGGAGGGGGGCACATCCAGTTGGCCCGACGGTGTTGACGCTCATGAGTTTTGGACCTCCATCACCGGGTCCGAAAACTATGATATCTCCAACCTCCGCCCGTCTCTCATCCGCGACCCTATCCTCCAACTTCTCCACCGCTTCATCTCATTTTACTTCTCGGGGAAGTCCGAGTCCTCTAAGGTCAACAAGCACGAACTGTTGGCCCTCTACTGTTGTGCCAATGGGCTCACCTATGACCTTGCCTATCACATGGCTGCTCACCTCCACGCCACACCCATCCGGAAACGGGCCAAGCTCGGGTTCGGACACCTCGTCACCATCTTCGCCCTCTCCACTCTCGGCTCCGACGCCATTGAGCGCCTCCCGCGCCTTGTGCCTCGACCGTTGGACAAAAACGCCTTTAAATCCTTAAAGCGTCCAACTTCTGGCCCGGGCGAGACTTCGGGGGCGGCTCACTCCAATGCGGAAAGGGACTCGGATTCAAGCATGGGTCTCAATTTCAGTCCTCCACCCCTCCACGACTTCAACGCTCTTTATGCTCGGTTGGATATCTTGGAGGATAACCAACGTCGGGACCGGGCTCATTATGACTCCCAATTCGCCACCCTCAACAACCGCTTCGACTCCATCGAAGCACAACAACGGGAGGATCGGGTTCATCTCGATGCTCGCTTCGATGCCCTCACCAACTCATTCGCCTCCTACTTTCACATCCACGGCAACCCTCCTCCACCACAACCTTTCCATTTTCCCTTTTTTATGTTTTCTTTATGTATGTTCTTTTGTTATTTCCTATGTTATTAATGTACGATGTTGTTTCTAATTAAAATCGTTCAGTTCCATTTGTGTTTTGTGCTTTCGGTATTTTTGTTTTTATTGTTTAAACTAACACCACGCAGGGCGTCCCCCTTAGTACGCCCCCGCGTACCCTGCATCCCCCGCCTTAAAAAAGTTCAAAAACTCAAACACGCGGGGCACCCTATTCCTGCGCCTCGCATATTTGAGTCTCTGACTCAAAACGCAATAAAAATGCTACCCTACGCGGAGCGCCCCCCCGGGCACGCCTCGCGTAGGGTCCCTGACCTCTAAGGGTCCTCTTTTCCTTCCTTCCCTTTATTTTTGTTTTGACTTCTTTTTGCGACGCCCTTGGAATAGGCGTCATTTTAAATAACGCGGAGGGCCGTGCAACCCCGCACTCTTAGTTTGGTTTGCACTACCAAAAACAAAAATAAAAATTTAATAACAAAAAAAAAGTTAAGCTAATTTATTGACTCTTTTAAATTTTCCCGACACGCTATCCCTCCTTCGAAAATTGACTAAAGTTCCATTATTTGTCGTCAAAAATAAAAGCGTCAGAACATAAAGGAATGATTCAATTAAGAGATTTTAGTCTTGATCTTGAAGTTAGGGAATTTGTGCAAAGCTTAGGTTAGTGCTAAACTAAGACATTGAGTCTTAACACAAATGTTATCTCCATAATAAACTTTAAAAAGGCAATAAAAATGGGATAGTTGAAAATTTAGCGAAGACTTGATAGTACACAATTTAAACCCGAATCTTTGTGAGGTATTTTTGAGCCTAAAAGAGTTCGTACGAGAACTCTAATTCTTTCACAATTTTTCGAGAGCTTTGACTTCACTCGACTCATAGAATTTGCATCCAATACCGGGTTAAGTACACTTATTTATGGTAAAAAGGCAATAGATGATAAACCGAACCCACTTAGGCTAATTTTTCTTAATTTATTTTTCTCGTTTTCATTAAACATTAGGAAACCCCTTCGAGCCTATTAACCAACTTTTTTGTTAACACCCTTTTAACATGTACCTTTTTTTCCTCTTGTTCAAATACCGACATAATTAAGTTGCACCCGAATTACCCGAAATAAGTCACGGCCTTAGCAAATGAGCACCATAAGCTTTCAAAATATTGTTTTTGTGGCTCTATCAAAACAAAGGACACAATAAAAGTAAAAAGGCATTCTCAAGCTCCACCCGAGCAATTTTGAAGTATATCTTGTAAAATTCGCTAAGGCCGAAGCAAAATACGGAGCGATCATAAGTCGGTATTTTGGAACTTGAGTCTCTTTAAACTAACCACTAAAAAGCCACCCACATTACAACCCCCCTCCGGGTTCATTTTTAATATTGCCTAACCATATTTTAGGAGGAAAAACCCGGATGCAAATGCAAATTCAACATGATCTCGAGTAAGTGCAAAGAAGAGTGCTAAAACACCGACCCACCTAATTGAGCGAAAGAGCGAAATCCCTTGGCGAGGTACTATCGGGTTCTCAAAAGATAATCAACCCCCGTTAATATTGCCTATTAATCTTGATCATGGAGGTTTCAAATAAGTTTTGTACTCAATTGTTTGCGTAAGTACCTACCGAAACCTTTGCATAAAACCGTAACTTTGAAATCACGCACTTGGCAAAACCAACCTTCGGTTTGTTTCTTAATTTTCTCAATCCATTGCCTTTCGATTTCTTTTACTTGAGGACAAGTAAAACTTTAAAGTCCGAGGAGGTTTGATAGGGGTATTTTACCCCTATCTTTTAGCATGATTTACGGGTTGATTTTGGATAAAATAAATAAGTTTAACCACAAAAATAAAGCGTTTTAATAAAATAAAGAAATGAAAATAAATTTCGTACTTTCAGTTAATTTTCCGTGTTTTTGAAATAAAAACGTCAAGCTAACTCGGCTCGCAAGATTTGTATTTCAGGTACGAGTAAGGAGCGAAAATCCACTCAAATACGCAGGGCGTATCACCCCTTACGCGGGGCGTGAAACATGGTGTCAGCAATAATTGCCTTATCCACGGACGCCATGTGGAATTGACTCAGCATACGCGGGGCGTATGCCACCCTACGCGAGGCGTATGACACATGTCGGAAATGATTGGCCTAATCCTAAAAGTCAGACTGCATTGTCTCCTTGAGTCAACTCTTGGTACGCGAGGCGTACCACCATATACGTGAGGCATATCAGGCAGTTCTTCAATGATAAAAGCTCAGAGATTCATTTACGCCGGGCGTGTTTCAACTACGCACGGCGTAAAAGCTCCAATTCAAGCAATAAAACTTCAGAGACTCAAACACGCGGGGCGTACTCCAGCTACGCAGGGCGTGTTTGAGACAATTAGACATGGAATTGGTCTACATGCAGGAGATTTCTAACGGAATGGGCATTTACGCGGGGCGTAGACAACTTTACGCGGGGCGTGTCATGGGATTTCTGCACCAAATAATGTTGCTCCATACTTGTTCCTTATGAAGTTACAACTTTGCCCCTTTGCTTGATGTTTATAAATAGGAAGCTCTTGAACCCCATTCAACACACAACTAGAGAGAGCAAAAACTATAATTGTTTTGATTATTGTAGTTTAGGTTTTAGGCTTTGTGTAACTAAACTCTTCCATCTCGAGAGCTTGTCCGTTGTTACCGGCATTTCACCAAAGTTCCGCTCCATCTCCGCACACCAAGCTCGAGAGCTCCACCATTCAAGACCTTAGAGACGGCTTTTGAGTCCGGTTAGCTAGTTCCGAGGGTGGATTCTTCCCTTTACACTTGCTAATTAGCTTGATCTCATCCTATGTACTAGGCTTGTTTGTAATTCATATTTACACTTTCCATATTTATAATTTATGATTCATAATCTTCTTTTCTATGTATGTGTTGATGTTTGTTACTTGTTTTGACATTCATAATTGACTATTGTGTAGGAGAACACGATTTCCGACGCCATTCGGGCTATCCTTAGGGATTCATATAGGTGTTGCCTTACCGGAAGTGACAAACCAGAAACCGTAGGAATTGACAAGCCACGGAACTTACGGGCCCTAATTTCTGGTCCCAAGCATTAGACACGCCTTGACAAGGAACCACGTAGTCTAAGTACTTCACGGGTCGGTTATACTACACGTAGTCATCTTTGCACGAGCAAACCTTCAACCGTATAAACATTAGAAGTTATTATTCGTCATAGTTATAACTTATCGCATTCACATCACTCCATAGAGTTTCGTTATATAAATTCGCCTCACACATAGTTAGTAGTAGCTTGTAGTTGTGTCTCACACCAACCTTAAAGTATTCACCACTTAAATAACGTATAAAACCGAGTCGTTTAATACTTGCAGTTATAAATCCCGTGGATTCGATACCCGGTCTTAACCGGATTATTACTTGATACGACGGGGTACACTTGCCCCTAAGTAGTCATGGCGTCTAGTAGAGTTAGAGCATTTAGAAAGATCATATCCATATTCATAGCACATTCATCGCAATACATATTTTCGTCGTTAAAAAGAACACTACTAGGTGACACGCATCAACTACCTCCTTAATTACAAATTAAAAATAAAAACATTACAAACAATTAATAATTAAACATAAAAATCATAAAAACTCATTAAAAACTCATAAACCATAAAATTAAAAATCAGAAAGCTGATAAAAAAACCGAAAAAATCCTTCCACTTCCCCCTCTTACGCGGGGCGTATCCCCATATACGCCCCGCGCCCTCGCCCCTTTTTCCATCAAAAAGGGGCAGGAGGTGCGATACGCGAGGAGTGCCCCCTTTCACGCCCCGCGTACCGCACCATTTTTGCGAAAAATAAGTTCAGGGGGAGGGATACGCGTGGCGTGGCCCCTTCACGCCCCGCGTACCCCTCTGGGAATCCGAGTTTTACTTGGATTCCCCACTCTTCCCTTATATAAACCCCTCATTTTCTTCTTCTTCTCCCTCACAACTCACTCAACCTTCCCACAACCTTGCTCCACACTCTCTAAAACCCCTCACTCACACCATGGTTAGGCGAAAATACACCGCCGACATGCGTCCCCCACGGTGCACTAGGGCCCGTTCTTCTCGTTCCGCCCAAAATCAACAACCACTACCATCACCCGAACGGGAACAAACACCACCACTCACCCACCAATACCGGGCTCCTTTTCATCTCCTAACCGAAGAGGAAAGCCACAACTACCAACTACTCTCCACCGCCCACATTATGGCGCTCCCGTACATCCAACGAAGCACACTCAATCACTACAATCTTGGTAGCATTTTCGAAGCTCGTCTTCGTGACCTCGGGTGGTACGATCATTTTTGCACCCGTCAACTCGTCTACCCTTCTTTAGTGATCGAGTTCTACACCACCCTCACCTCTAACAACGTCCCCGGTGCCGCCCTCTTCAACTTTCGCCTCCACAACCAACCATTTTCCATTGACACCCAATGGATCCACAACCATTTCACCCGACAAGCGGAGGGTGGCATCGCCCATTGGCCCGAGGGTGCTTCCGCTCATGAATTTTGGACCTCCATCACCGGGTCCGATCATTACGACATCTCCAACCTCCGTCCGACCCTCATTCGTGATCCTATCCTCCAACTTCTCCACCGCTTCATCTCTTTCTACTTTTCGGGGAAGTCCGAATCCACCAAGGTCAACAAAGACGAACTTTTGGCGCTCTATTGTTGTGCCAACAACCGCGCCTACGACCTTTCCTTCCTCGTGGCCATCCAACTTCATCACATTTCCACCCGAAAACGTGGCAAAATCAGGTTGGGACATTGATGCACCTCCCGACGTTCGGTACCGCAAGGCTCACTAAGGGATAAGTGTACCCCGTCGTTATCAAGTAATAAAATTCTGGAAAAGTCCAGGTATCGTCCACAAGATTTATTTCTGCAAGTATCGAGCTACTTGGTCTCAGGTGTTATCTAGGCTTTGGGGGTTTTGAGTTTGGTTTTTCTTAAGTTAATCTACTCCTAGGTTGAATTATACTATTCCTAGCTAAGTTATCTAACTCTAACTAAGTTATTCTACGCCTAATTAAGTTACTCTACCCCTAATTAAGTTAAACTACTCCTAAGTGATCTTTTACCAATGCGATTACCCGAAGGAACATGAAGGGATACGATGATAATGAAAATAGGTTGTTTAGACAACGGATTTAAAACCTAATCTAAGTCACTTGTGTCCGAGGCGATTAACCCGACCTATCCTCCTAAAGTCCCTAGTTCGTGATTCCTTTGTAAGGCCGAAACTAGCTCTAAGGCTCAGCAATTTGGGCTTAATCTTCTATAGGGTCGTCAATCCTATAGGCACTGACTAGGTCAGATTCAGCTCGCAATATGTGCCAACTTAATTTTGGGATTATCGAATGAGTTAACCCAATCAGACAAAGCGTAAGACAAAGATTAAAGCAATAAAACAATTGAAGAAACAAAACTATAATATATATCAAAGATGAAAAGTATTGTCACGAAGTTACAATGAGCCTAGGATTCATAACATGTATCAGAGGCTAGACAGAATATAAAAGAAGAAAAATCCCTTTCAGGGAACCTGTCTACCAATGCAGGCGTCTTCCTAGGACTTAAGGATGGAGCTTGAGCAATCCTCGGTGAACGGAGCTTCGGAGGTGTCTTCAATGGAGGTTTGAAGGATATGGAGGAGGTGGAGAGGACTTCTCAAAGTGGAAGCTAAGGAAATTACAAAGATAAAAGATGCCTAATTTACATTGGAAAAATCCTATTTATAGACGCGGCTCAGGCCCTTTTCTTGACCTATTTCGTGTCCTTATGCAGGTAGGAAGTCGTGGGGCCGGTCGTGGAGTCGTGGGGGCGGAATTGGTCTTTTTGACCAATTCCCGCAGGTCTGCTCGTCGAGCAGGGCGAGCTGCTCGGCGAGCAGGCACTGCTCGTCGCGAGCAGGCGAGCTGCTCGCCCGAGCAGGCCTCTGAGGGCCTGCTTGGCGAGCTGGCCTAAATAGGCCAGTTCGTCGAGCAGCCTTGCCCGATAAGCCCCCGCGCGGTCGCCAAATGCAAAAAAATGCGTCTTTCGCCCGAACTTATCCCTGCGCATGCACAAAAACTCCAGATAACATTAGTCCAAAGGCTAAATTGACCCGCCAATCGCTTATTTTGAGCAAACGCTTCATTCGGTGCGACTTTTGGCGGATCAATTAGCTTCAAAAGATAACGGAATTATAATACGCATGCCATTTTGGCCGTATTTGCCTAAATTGATCATAAAACGAGCCTAAACAACGAAAAGTAAATAAAACGTTTCCAATTTCTAACTAACTCACACAAAAGCATTTAAATGCGAGAATTGCTCGCTTATTAACTAAATAACGCTAAAACCCGTCCTAAAACTGTACCCAAAGATAGGGGTTTTTGACCCCTATCAAACCTCCTCGCGCTTAAAACTTTACTTGTCCCCAAGTAAACTAAAAAAACTAAACCCGCAATCACTAGCAAGCTAGAAAACCTCCCGATTTGACTAGGTGCTTGACACAATTTCGAGCATCTGTAATCACATGCAATTGGAAATACAAAGTAAAGACATGATATCCAAAAGCCGCATTTCAATTATCATAGGTCATATGTTTTAAGAAAAAGGACACATGTTCAATTAAACGAGCTTAAGGGGATCGCTAAGTAAAACACCTCACCATAGGTAGTTCACTCATTTCACATAATTTTGGTGGCTAAAGTGTTTACTCTCCGCTTATGTTCTTGCTTAGGATTACGTTGATTTTGCACGTTCATCCGAGTTCCTCTACTATGCTATATGACTCCGATGATATCAAAAACAGCCTCGAATTGGGGTTGTAATGTGGTTAGAGGGTTAAAGGTACATCAAGGGTTAATAGTTCTAGCACTAGAAAAACAAAGTTCAAATGGCTTTAGCAAATATGAAGTGACTGAGCTTTTTATTCATTCATTATTCTCTTTTTAGGACGTTTTCTTGAGACGTTTTGATTTTAAGAACTGGGGAATGAAGTTCTCCCCTTTTTGTTCGTCTATTTTCTTTTCTTTTTCTGTTTTTCTCTTTTTTTTCTTTTTCTTTTTTTTTTCTTTTTGGGATAGTGATGCTCATTCACTTCTTAGCCTTTTGGCTTGCTACTATGATGCCATAAACAAAGATAAAGCGCTAGAAACGACAAAGGCTCGATGTGAGCTTTGCAAAAACTTAGGGTTAAGTAACAAACCAAGTGATGGTTTGCAAAGATTGGGTTAGAACGAAAGAAAAATCTATAAACTACAAAAATATAGGCTCAAAGGGGGCTTCCTAGAGTGGATGAAAAAGAGAAAATAAGGTAAAGAAAAGGGTTAATTCTAATGAGGCTGATTCATCGTTTATCATCTCAAATCATTGCATGTAGGTTCAACACAGTATTAGGTGCAAAATCTGTAATCTTTCCACAAGTCAAAGCATTCACACAAAAATATCAAGAAAAGAGCTTTTTGATGTTCGCTCTTAGGCTCAAATTCAACTCACAATTCTTTGGGTTTCAATTTTGTGTTTACTAGTTCTCCCCAAACTCAAGTTTAACATCACATGCCTTCAATTCTTAAGTTATCTACCTAAGTAATGATTTTAGCATTTCTTCAAAAGTAGAGTCTAAATGCAAACTTTAGCTCATGCTTTTACAGATACAAGGATTGTGTCCTACACCTAAACTAGTTGTCATGCAATCTTAGATTCGGTTCTCAGCCCTCAAGGACAAATAACAAAGTTTAGATTCGAAGGAGGTTCATGGTTTTAGGTCCTAAACATGCAACGGCGCCAAAAACTTGATGCGCCTCCCGGCGTTCTGTACCGCAAGGCTCACTAAGGGATAAGTGTACCCCGTCGTTATCAAGTAATAAAATTCTGGAAAAGTCCAGGTATCGTCCACAGGATTTATTTCTGCAAGTATCGAGCTACTTGGTCTCAGGTGTTATCTAGGCTTTGGGGGTTTTGAGTTTGGTTTTTCTTAAGTTAATCTACTCCTAGGTTGAATTATATTATTCCTAGCTAAGTTATCTAATTCTAACTAAGTTATTCTACGCCTAATTAAGTTACTCTACCCCTAATTAAGTTAAACTACTCCTAAGTGATCTTTTACCAATGCGATTACCCGAAGGAACATGAAGGGATACGATGATAATGAAAATAGGTTGTTTAGACAACAGATTTAAAACCTAATCTAAGTCACTTGTGTCCGAGGCGATTAACCCGACCTATCCTCCTAAAGTCCCTAGTTCGTGATTCCCTTGTAAGGCCGAAACTAGCTCTAAGGCTCAGCAATTTGGGCTTAATCTTCTATAGGGTCGTCAATCCTATAGGCACTGACTAGGTCAGATTCAGCTCGCAATATGTGCCAACTTAATTTTGGGATTATCGAATGAGTTAACCCAATCAGACAAAGCGTAAGACAAAGATTAAAGCAATAAAACAATTGAAGAAACAAAACTATAATATATATCAAAGATGAAAAGTATTGTCACGAAGTTACAATGAGCCTAGGATTCATAACATGTATCAGAGGCTAGACAGAATATAAAAGAAGAAAAATCCCTTTCAGGGAACCTGTCTACCAATGCAGGCGTCTTCCTAGGACTTAAGGATGGAGCTTGAGCAATCCTCGGTGAACGGAGCTTCGGAGGTGTCTTCCATGGAGGTTTGAAGGATATGGAGGAGGTGGAGAGGATTTCTCAAGGTGGAAGCTAAGGAAATTACAAAGATAAAAGATGCCTAATTTACATTGGAAAAATCCTATTTATAGACACGGCTCGGGCCCTTTTCTTGACCTATTTCGTGTCCTTATGCAGGTAGGAAGTCGTGGGGCCGGTCGTGGAGTCGTGGGGGCGGAATTGGTCTTTTTGACCAATTCCCGCAGGTCTGCTCGCTGAGCAGGGCGAGCTGCTCGGCGAGCAGTCTTGCCCGATACGCCCCCGCACGGTCGCCGAATGCTAAAAAATGCGTCTTTCGCCCGAACTTATCCCTGCGCATGCACAAAAACTCCAGATAACATTAGTCTAAAGGCTAAATTGACCCGCCAATCACTTATTTTGAGCAAACGCTTCATTCGGTGCGACTTTTGGCGGATCAATTAGCTTCAAAAGATAACGGAATTATAATACGCATGCCATTTTGGCCGTATTTGCTTAAATTGATCATAAAATGAGCCTAAACAACGAAAAGTAAATAAAACATTTCCAATTTCTAACTAACTCACACAAAAGCATTTAAATGCGAGAATTGCTCGCTTATTAACTAAATAACGCTAAAACCCGTCCTAAAACCGTACCCAAAGATAGGGGGTTTTGACCCCTATCAGACATCTCATCACTACCTTCGCCACCTCCGCTCTTGGCACGGCTGCCCTTGAGCACCTCCTGAGTCTTGGATCTCGACCCGTGGACAAAAATGCCTTTAAGTCCCTCAACCGTTCCACTTCGGGCCCGGGTGAGACTTCGGGGGCGGGTCACTCTCACGAGGAGGGGGGTTCGGGTTCGGATTCGAATATGGGCCTCAATTTCAGTCCTCCGCCTAACCATGACTTCAATTCCATCTATGCTCGGTTGGACGCCTTGGAAGGCCACCAACGTGCCGATCGAGCCCACTTCGACAACCACTTTGCCACCCTCAACACCCGTTTTGACACCCTTGAGGCTAATCGCCTCATGGACCACTCCACCTTCATCACCCGCTTCAACTCCATCGAGGTGCAACAACGTGAGGATCGGGCCCACCTCGATGCTCGCTTTGACGCCCTCACCACCTCCTTCGCCTCCTACTTCAACATCCACGGAAACCCTCCTCCGACTCAACCATAGTTGTCATTTTTTTTATGTTTTCCTTTGTTTTGTGTTTTCGTGTTTATTGTAGTTCGTTTGTTGCCCTTTTTATTGTACGTTGCTTTCTGTTTTAATATATATCTAACTTATTTTTATGGTTTCCGTTTATGTTTCATGTTTAGTTTTCACAATTTCTATACCAACAATAAAATTCACGCAGGGCGTGCCTCCTTGCACGCCCCGCGTGATCCCCATTTTCATGTATAAAATGCTCTGAAACTCAAAACACGTGGGGCGCCCCTCTTCCTGCTCCCCGCGTATTTGAGTCTCTGCCCAATAAGAGCTCAAAACGCACCTCCTACGCGAGACGCCCCTAGGGAACGCCTCGCGTAGGACCCAAACTTTGAAGAGCCTAATGTTTCATGTCTATTTTTGTTTTTGTTTCTCTCTTCTTTTACGACGCCCTTGGAATAGGCGTCATTTTAATAACGCGGAGGGCCGTGCAACCCCGCACTTTCAGTTTGTTTTGCACATAACAAAAACAAAAAAATAAATAAAAATCAAATACATGACAAAATAGTTAAACTAATTTATTGATTCTTTAAATTTTTCCGACACGCTACCTCCCCCTCGGAAATAAAATAAAAGTTCCGTTATTTGTCCTTAAAATAAAAAGCCGGAACACAAAGGATCGGTTTTAATAAGAAATTTTAGTCTTAATTTTGAAGTTCTAGAATTTATGCAAAGCCTAGGTCTATACTAAACAAAAGCATTGAGTCCTAACCCACATGTCATCTCCATAATGAAGTTTAAAAAGGCAATAAAAACGGGATGTTTGAAAGTTTAGCGAAGACTCGATAGTACACAATTTGAACCCGAAATTTTGTGAGGTAATTTTGAGCCTAAAGGAGTTCGTACGAGAACTCTATTTCTTTCACAATTTTTCAAGAGCTTTGACTTCACTCGACTCATAGAGTTTGCACCTAATGCCGGGTTAAGTACACCTATTTTGGTTAAAATAGCAATAGATGATAAAACGAACCCACTTAGTCTAATTCTTTTCTTAATTTATTTTTCTCGTTTTCATCAACCTCTAGGAAACCCCCTCGAGCCTATTAACCGACTTTTCTTGCCAATACCCTTTTAACAATTAACCATTTTTCCTCTTGTTTAAATACCAACAAAATTAATTTGCACCCGAAATAAGTCAAGGCCTTAATAAGTGAGCACCATAAGTTCTCGAGATCGTTTTTGTGCCGCTCTCAAAACAAAAAGAAAAAGAAAAACACAATAAAGACCAAAAGGCATTCCCAAGCTCCATCCGAGCAATTTCGAGTTATATTTTAGAAACTCACCAAGGCCAAAATAAAATGCGGTGCAATCATCAAAATGGTATTTGAACTCGAGTTTCCAAAAATTAACCACTAAAAAACCACCCACATTACAACCCCCCTCCGGGTTCATTTTTAATATTGTCTAAACCATAACTTAGGAGGAAAAACCTGGATGAAAATGCAAACTCAAAAGTGATCTCGGGCAAGTGCAAAGAAGAGTGCTAAAACACCGACCCGCCAAAGTTTGAGCGTAAGAGTGAAATCCCTTGGTGAGGTACTATCGGGTTCTCAAAAGATAATCAACCCCCGTTATTATTGCCTATTAATTTTGATTATGGAGGTTTCAAACAAGTTTTGGTCGCTCGATTGTTTGAGTAGGTACTCGCCGAAAACTTTGCATAAAACTTTAACTTTGAAATCACGCACTTGGTAAAACTAACCGTCGGTTTGTTTCTTAATAATCTCAATCCCTTGTCTTTCGATTTCTTTTACTTGAGGACAAGTAAAACTTTAAAGTCCGAGGAGGTTTGATAGGGGTATTTTACCCCTATCTTTTAGCGTGATTTACGGGTTAATTTTAGAAGAAATAAATAAGTTTAATTACGAAAATAGAGTGTTTTGAATAAAATAACGAAATAAATAATAAATTCCGTATTTGCGGATAAATTCCCTTGTTTTTGATATATTTAGGAAATAAAAACATCAAGCTAACTCGGCCCTGAGATTTGTATTTCAGGTACGAGCAAGGAGTGAAAATCCACTCAAATACGCGAGGTGCAACATCACATACGCGGGGCGTGAAACATAAAGTCAGAAATGATTGCCCTATCCACAGACGCCGCGTGGGAGTCACTATACGCGAGGCATATGCCAACTTACGCGAGGCGTACAAACATATGTCAGAAATGATTGCCTAATCCTAAAAGTCAGACTGCATTGTCTCCTGAGTCAACGATCCATACGCGAGGCGTACCACCTTACACGCGGGGCGTGTAAGGGAGTTTGTCAATACAAAAAGTTCAGAGACTCATTTACGCGCGGCGTAAAAGGCTCAATTCAAGCAATAAAATCTCAGAGACTCAAACACGCGAGGCGTATCCCAATCAACGCGGGGCGTGTTTGAGACAACAAGATCCGAATTGGTCCACATGCAGGAGATTTCTGACGGAATGGGCATACACGCAGGGCGTACACCACCATACGCGGGGCGTATCATGGGATTTTTGCACAAAATAATGTTCCTCCATGCTTGCACCTTATGGAATTACAATCTTGCCCCTAGCTTAATATATAAATAAGAGTGTCTAAGCACTCATTGGAGATACCATACATTAGAGAGAGAAAAAACTATACTTGTTTTGAGTGTTGTAGTTTAGATTTGTGTTTAGGCTTTGTGTAACTAAACTCTTCCATCTCGAGAGCTTGTCCGTTGCTCCCAACATTTCATCAAAGTCCCGCTCCATCTCCGCACACCAAGCTCGAGAGCTCCACCATTCAAGTCCTTAGAGACGGCTTTTGAGTCTGGTTAGCTAGTTCCGAGGGTGGATTCTTCCCTTTACACTTGCTAATTAGCTTGATCTCATCCTATGTACTAGGCTTGTTTGTAATCCATATTTACACTTTCCATATTTATAATTTATGATTCATAATCTTCTTTTCTATATATATGTTGATGTTTGTTACTTGTTATGATATTTATAATTGATTGTTGTGTAGGAGAACGCGACTACCGACGCCATTCGGGCTATTTTTAGGGATTCATATAGGTGTTGCCTCACCGGAAGTGACAAACCAGAAACCGTAGGAATTGACAAGCCACGGAACTTACGGGCCCTAATTTCTAGTCCCAAGCATTATACATGCCTTGACTAGGAACCACGTAGTCTAAGTACTCCACGGGTCGGTTACTCTACACGTAGTCGTCTTTGCAAGAGCAAAAAATTAACCGTATAAACATTAGAAGTCATTATTTATCATAATTATAACTTATCGCATCCATCTCACTTCATAGAGTTTCGTTACATAAATTCACCTCACACGTAGTTAGGAATAGTTTGTAGTTGGTTACCACATCAACCCCAAAGTATTCACCGCTTAAATAACGTAGAAAACCGAGTCGTTTAATACTTGCAGTTATAAATCCCGTGGATTCGATACCCGGTCTTAACCGGATTATTACTTGATACGACGGGGTACATTTGCCCCTAAGTAGTGACATCTAGTAGACACAAAGCACTTAGAAAGACCACATTCATAGTCATAGCGCAATCATCGTAATATACATTTCGTCGTTAAAAAGAACACTACTAGGCGTCGCGCATCAGTAGACTTAACTCAGCGTGAGTTCTTTACTTAGTCAGTTTTATAGCAAGCAATATATATTAAAGGAGTTTAAGGGTTAGAAAGATATTACTCAGCAGACTTATCCTGGTTCGGCCTCTCCGCCTACGTCCAGTCCCCAGAACTCGTTCCGAGCTTTTTGAATTCTCTACTGACCTCTTTAAAGGTAGAGCACGAAACCTTTTACAGATAGAAGCTGAGTATAACAAGAGTACCTTCCTCTATACCTCTACTCACTCCTATATCTACCGCTGAGTACTATAACCGAGTACTCAGCCTCTCCTTTCTATTCTTCTAGAAATGATAAAGTGTTTGCCCTAAACAATAATTGTTAAGACACTTTAGATGATTGAAAATCACTCTAGACTTTTACACAATAATATAGAAATTGGTGTAAGGTATTTGCTTTGCTTTTCTCACAGAAACTTCAAGTATGAATTTGGTCAGCGTTTCGACCAATTGAAGATTTGCATCGATTGAAGCAAATGGATGGCCTTTATATAGTGACTCATGAGGCACCTGGTTATTTCGAATTTCGAAATAACCGTTGGAGGGAAACGGCTTCCTGTCGTTGTCACTCTGGGCGTGCTCAGCGTTGTTGGCCAATAGGATTCTTGCATCTTCTGTCTTCGTCAGTCCTCGGCAGAATGTTTCGACATTTAAGG
The DNA here is from genome assembly GCF_963576675.1 of Euphorbia lathyris. Lineage (NCBI taxonomy): Eukaryota > Viridiplantae > Streptophyta > Magnoliopsida > Malpighiales > Euphorbiaceae > Euphorbia > Euphorbia lathyris. The sequence goes on from NC_088919.1 coordinate 35,944,517, forward strand.
AAAAGTCCACGAGACAGCTTCCTGCGCCTTCTGAACTTTTCCCAAAGTAGAAATACTTTGTCTAGAAGTTGATCGTTGTCTGCTGCTGTCCAGACTGCATTGTTGTCCAACTCAGGAGCTTCCACTTGAAGCTTTTGCTTCGAAGACTTCTCGATCCTTCTTTTGCTGAGTCGTCGTTTTACTTGATACGGCTTCGTTTTGAACTCTTAGGCCGAATGGTCTTGATGTGTTGACTTGGGCTTAACTTCCACTTTAAGGGCCTTTGGGCTTTCTAATCTTAATGTCTTGTAAACAATTAAACTCAACATTGAACAAACACATTAGTGTAATAAATCAAAGCATTTAAATTTAATGTGTTAGAATATTTTTATCATTACTTAAATAATTTTGTCAAATCAAAATCATGTGGAAAGGTGTTTCAACAAACATGTCACAATTCATTTCAGCGCTTAGTCCACTATATTGGAAAGTAAAACGTGCAATATGGTCCATAGTAGATTGTCCCGTTTCTCCTGAAAAAAGAGTAAAATCTGGAATTCTAAAATTATGAGGGAAAGGATACATTAAATCATAACATCTCAGATATGTTTTTTTTTAAATTCCGGACGTATACTTCCCTAACAACTGGCCCATAGATTTCCTGCATGATATTTCTGATCTGATGCCTATCGTTCACATTGTCCATTACCTCACTACGTGCATTTGACACTTGGGAAGCATTATACTCACAACCTCTTCCATTGCCCCCCACATTATGATTATTATTTTCCTCATAATATTCGGTCTAGTTATTAAGTCCAGTGTGGGACCTGATATGGCGTGATGATGAAGGCATTGGAATGTGATCTCCACGTTCGTTAAACCTCAAATTTTCCTCACGGGCTCGAGGAGGTATGTATCTTTCACACGAGGTTGGACCTTCTCTCTCATTCTCTATTGTGTTTTGTGGAGTAGATATTTGTGAAAAAATCTCAGCACATTTCTCTGGTATTTTATTGATCTCATCAGTTAGATCAATAATTTGGTTCTCTATGGTTGGCACCCTATGCGTTTTTTGCATAGCCAATGTGTTAGTCTTTATGACTTGGGCCATTTCATCTAGGCATTTCTCCAAATTATACATAAATGCATTGTTTTGTCGTATTGTTTCATCCAATGATGGTTGTTGTTGTTGTGGTCGACTTGCTCCTTCCACAAGGCTTATGGTTTCAGCCACAAAACCTTCTGGAACTTCTAGCGCTTGGTTACGACTTTGATTTTCTTCTGACTTGGAAGGAATGAGATCTTTGTCAATGTTTTTCCTTAGTGCCATTTTAAGAACAGAGACACAAAAAAATTTCTTTTCAAAAATCTAAAGAAAATGTTATTGCTGAAAATTTAGGAACTGATTTTAGCAATAATAAAAAGGTGTTTAAAGAAAAAATTCATGGAAATCGCAGGCCGACTAGTGATTGTCCCATTGGACATGCCAAAAATTGTTGCCTATATTTTGTGTATATGCTTATTTCAACATTGACTCGTGTGGAATTGGTGCGGGCGTCCCAGAGAAGTTAATTTCCAATTGATTTTAATGATTTTGGATTATAAAATACGTGTTCAACTTGACTTTCTTAAAAAAAAAATAATTGGACGAAAGATTCAAGGATTGAAAATAAAAACCTTCTTGGGTTTCTAGTTCCGCTATGAAAAGCTTTACTAGCTCAGCTAATGACACTACGAAAATATTAAAAATTAACACAAGGATTTGAGATTTTTTTCGTTTTTTATTGATTTTGCAAATATTTTGTGATTATAGATGATAACAATTGGAAACGAATGCAATAATTACAACTGAAAGGAGTACGTTAATTTCATGAAGAAATTACGTTTGATAAAGCAATTAATTGTAAAAATGGAATTTTGACAGAAATTGAAATTAAACAAACTTGGAATTGTCTTGGGTTAATGAACCAGCTGCATCTGTAGTTGAAAATTGTCTTGTGATATGAATGACGGCTGTTGTGATTGATTGAACGGAGAATCTGTATAAAATATGAATTGAAAGCTGGAATTTTGTGTTGAAGGATGCTTCTGAGTTTTTGGGAAAGATGGCAATGGTGACTTGATGTGAAACTTAAATTTAAGCAAATTGAAGGCTTAGGAAATGAAATTGAAGGCTTACGGATGAAGATTAAAGCTTTAGAACAGAGCTTGATCGCTTGGGAAAAACCGATTTTGGAAGAACGACTTCAGAGGAAGAACTAAGTTTTGCAGTAGGGATTGATTGAATGTAGGTTGGGCCTTGGAATGATGGATTGAGGTCCTATTTATCAATGTTATAAAAAAAATGGACCGGACATCAAACCGGATTGGTAACTGGGTTACGGGTCACTTGGTCAGACTAGATGGCTCGGATTGGTCGAACCAGATGATGTAATAAATAAATACTATTTATATATATTAAATACATTATATGTATAACTAATTTAAAATTATTTTTATACTATATATCCAAAATAAATTATAAACAACATTAGGTTTGTTAGTTTTTTTTTTTTTTTTGTTAATTTGAGTCTTAAATATATGATGAATAAATTAAGTTCAGAATAAATTAAAATATATCAACGTATTTTATGTCATGAGATCTTTTTAAAAATATATTATAAACTCAAAGCGGACAAGTGACGAATGAGAAGTTGATGCTCAAAATGAACGACTTAAAATGGTTTGGAAGAAGATAAAAGGAAATTAAGCATTCGCATCCCACATAGGAAAGAAATAAGAAACTTAACTAGTTTATAAGTAAATGATATTTACAAGCCTTTAACTAATTACTAAGGAAAAGACTCTCTCATGCGTAGGGGGGTGCAATCGATTAACTGTCGGATTAGGGACGCATCCGCACGATGTGGACAACGCGAATGCTGCACCGTAATAAGGTCCTTTGACTTGACCACTTTTGCTAATTTTTTTTGATAGATTAGTATTAATTTTCAAATCCCGCCTACATTTAAATTTTTCCCACCCCCACCAATTTAAAAGCCCGCCTTTACCTAGCAGCCCGCCTAAAATTTCTCCCCAGTCCGCCTAATTGTAGAGACTCGGGGTCACACCGGGTCCCAACCTGACCATCGGGTCGCGGTTCAATCCCAGGTCTCTCCGGTTTTTCGATCATTCAAAAAACTGGGCAGGCTTGGACCGTCTTCCTCGCCGGTTCCCGGTTCGACCGATCGGATCGACCGGTCCGGTCCAAGTCTGATAACATTGCTATTTATAGCTAATGATCTAAGCCTCAACTCCATAAACTCCTATTTTGCTCCATTAATTGACACTACTTATAATATAGAGTTTGAGGGCAAAAAAACGTGAGTAGTGGACAATTTAACATGAGAAAATGGTATTCAGGTCATTGTCTCGCCGAAAAAAAAATTATTTTTATTTTTTTATTTTTTGATACGTTTTATAAAATAAAGCGAATTATTTATTTATTTACCCCTAACAGTAGAAATCAGAATTTTACAATACAAAAGGCACAAACAAATAAAAAAAATGTATGTCATTGTTTGACCTTTAAAAAAGCAATATTAAGAATTAAAAATGGCAATAATATATTCATTAAGTCCGCAACTCTAAATGTTCTATATTAAGACCACAACTCTAAATGTTCTATATTAAAACCGCACGTATTTCATTCACTTCACTCTATATTAAGACCGCAATCCTAAATCTCAGACAAATGTTGACACCAAGGGAGTGAGTCATTCGTATTAGATTGTTGAGAAAGAGGGCGAGATGCGGGTTTGGTGAGGGATTTTCATAGTTACACCTGAGGGAAGAGTAAGAGCGCATGTCGCTATGAGCTATTCAAGACAGCTTAGGAAATAAACGTAAGCATAACATGTCACAATTCATTTCAGCGCTTAGTCCACTACATTGGAAAGTAAAACGTGCAATATGTTCCACGGTAGATTGTCCCTCTTCTCCTGAAAAAAGAGTAAAATCTAGAATTCTGAGAGAAATGATACATTAAATCATAACATCTCGGATATGTTTTTTGAAATTCCGGACGTATACTTCCCTAACGACTGGCCCATAGATTTCCTGCACGATATTTCTGATCTGTTGCCTATCATTCACATCGTTCATTACCTCACCACGTGCATTTAACACTCGGGAAGCATTATACTCATGACCTCTTCCATTGCCCCCCCCCCCCCACATTATGAGTATTATTTTCCTTATAATATTCGGTGTGGTTATTAAGTCCGGTGTGAGACCTGATATAGTGTGATGATGAAAGCATTGGAATGTGATCTCCACGTTCGTTAAACCTCAAATTTTTCTCACGGGCTCGAGGAGGTATGTATCTTTCACCCGAGATTGGCGCTTCTCTCCCATTCTCTATTGTGTTTTGTGGAGTAGAAATTTTTGAAAAAATATTAGCACATTTCTTCGGTATTTTATTGATCTCATCAGTTAGATCAATAATTCGGTTCTCTATGGCTGGCACCCTATGCACATTTTGCATAGCCTATGTGTTAGTCTTTATGACTTGTGCCATTTCAGCTAGGCATTTCTCAAAATTATGCATAAATGCAATGTTTTGTCGTATTGTTTCATCCAATGATGATGGTTGTTGTTGTGGTCGACTTGCTCCTTCCATTAGGTTTACGGTTTCAGCCACAAAATCTTCTAGCGCTTGGTTATGATTTTGATTTTCTTTTGACTCGCAAGGAACGAGATCTTTGCTAGTGTTTTCCTTGGTGCCATTTGAAGAATAGAGACACACAAAAATTGCTTTTCAAAAATCTAAAGAAAATATTATTGCTGAAAATTTAGGAGCTGATTTTAGCAATAATAAAAGGTGTCTAAAGAAAAAATTTATGGAAATCGTAGGCCGAATAGTGATTGTCCCACTGGACATGCCAAAAGTTGTTGGTTATATTTTGTGAATATGCTTATTTCAACATTGACTCGTGTGGAATTGGTGCGGGCGTGCCAGGGAAGTTAATTTCTAATTGATTTTAATGATTTTGGATTATAAAATGCATGTTAAACTTGACTTCTTGAAAACAAAACGATTGGACGAAGGATTTAAGGATTGAAAATAAAAATCTTCTTGGGTTCCTAGTTCCACTATGAAAATATTTACTAGCTCAGGTAATGGCACTACGAAAAAATTAAAAATCAACACAAGGATTTGAGATTTTTTTTTCCTTTTTATTGATTTTGCAAATATTTTGTGATTACATATGATAACAATTGGAAATGAATGCAATAATTACAACTGAAAGTAGTACATTAATTTCATGAAGAAATTATGTTTGACAAAGCAATTAATTGTAAAAATTGAATTTTGACAGAAATTGAAATTAAAAAAAACTTGGAATTGGCTTGGGTTGATGAATCGTTTGCATCTGTAGTTGAAAATTGTCTTGTGATGTGAATGACGGCTATTGTGATTGATTGAACAGAGAATTTGTATAAAATATGAACTGAAAGCTGGAATTTCGTATTGAAGGATGCTTCTGAGTTTTTGGGGAAGATGACAATGGTGACTTGATGGAAACTTAAATTTAAGCAAATTTAAGGGTTGGGGAATGAAATTGAAGGCTTAAGGATGAAAATTAAAGCTTTAGAATAGAGTTTGATCGCTTAGGGAAAACGGATTTTGGAAGAACGACTTCAGAGGAAGAACTGAGTTTTGCTCTAGGGATTGATTGAATTTGGTTGGGATTTGGAATGATGGGTTGAGGTCCTATTTATAGCCAATGATCTAAGCCTCAGCTCCATAAACTCCTATTTTTGCTCCATTAATTGCCACTACTGATAATGTAGAGTTTGAGGGCAAAAAAGCGTGGACAATTTAACGTGACAAAATGGTATTCAGGTCACCGTCTCGCCGAGACATGACTCATTGCTGGGAAATTTTTTTCATAGCAGCCCGTCTCGCTGAGACCTAGCTAGGTCTTGCCAAGATGGGGCAAAAAAAAATTTTATTTTAATTTTTTGATTTTTTGGTATTTTTTATAAATAAAACGATTTATTTATTTATTTATCCCTAACGGGGCGTTTGGTATTCTATTGGGATAGAGATAAGGATAAAGATTGTGATAGAGATAAGGATAAATAGTTGGGATAAGGATAAAAATAGGCTTAAAGCACTTTTTGGCCTCTGATCTATCCAAAATTTGTGCATTTGGCCATTGATCTATTATTTGGTCACATTTGGCCCTTGACCTATCAAATTAGATAAAATTCAACCCATATTGAATGGAAAATTAACTTTGTTAGAAAATTAACAGCAGTCACCAATACAAAAACGACACATGACACATAAATAGAATTAATTTTCAACTAGAGATGGCAATAGGAACTATTTTGCACAGTAAAAAAAAATCCTAAAATTTTTTCTAGTGTTCCGATAGAGTGAAAATTAATTTTATTTATATGCCATGTGTCATTTTTGTATTGGTTACTGCCGTTAATTTTCCAACACAGTTAATTTTTCATTCAATATAGGTTGGATTTTATTTAATTTGATAGGTTAGGGGCCAAATATGACCAAATAATAGGTCTGTGGCCAAATGCACAAATTTTGGATAGATCAGAGACCAAAAAGTGCTTTAAGCCATAAAAATATGATAGTCGAGAATTATTATTCAATGTTTGGTATGTGAGATAGAGATAGGGATGAAATAATACATTTTACTATTTTAACCTTATTTAAACTACATAACATTAATTTGAGGGATAAGATGAAATTTTCTATCGTATTAAGATCGCAGGAGCTTATCCTACCTCCTTATACCATCCCCTACAGGGTATATGATTTGAGGGATAAGAGACTTATCCTTCATCTGTCTCACTCTTCTATCTCTCAAACAAATACCGGATAACTTATCTCGTATTTTTTATCCCTATCTCACCTCCTATATCTCTTCTAACAAACACTTTACACCCCGTAACAGTTAGAAATGAGAATTTTACATTAGAAAAGGCACAAACAAATAAAGAAAATTTTATGTAATTGTTTGACCTTTAAAAAAGCAGAGTTAAAAATTAAAAATGGCAATAATATATTCATTGTCATATTATATATAGAAAAAAGTTTAAAAAAAAATATAATTGCACAATATCTAAACATTTCATACATTTGTTTCGCAATTCAAAGTTTGTCATTTTGTTAACAAATTCATTTGCTTTTTAAAAAAGCAAAAATCTATCATTTTGCTTCTTTTTTTTTTAAATTGTCTTTGATTTTTTTTTTTAAACTAAGTCCTTGGTAATTTTTGCCTATATTTTCCTAACATTTCATCATTGTCTTTCTTATTAAGAGATTTTGCTACTTCATTAAGAAAAAATTGAAAGTGTTTTAAAGAAATTAATTGAGTTGATTCAATTTTAAAATTGAAGGATCCATCAATCAATTCATTCAGCAACTATAAAAAAAAAATAATAATAATAATCATGCTTTCAGATGAAAATGAAAATGAAGCAATCTATATATAATATAAAACAGTAACGATGGAACTGAGGTGTCACTTCCTCCTTTTTTAGTGATAAAAAATTTAATATATTAATTTTAATTTTATTATATATATTTATCTATAAAAAAGATTATTTTATCCGTACTATATCTAAGGGTTCTACCGAATTTAAATTAATCTCTAAAATCTCTCTAATTCTCTACACATCTATATATAATATAAAACAATAACGATGGAACTGAGGTGTCACTTCCTTCTTTTTTAGTGATAAAAAATTTAATATATTAATTTTAATTTTATTATTATATATATTTATCTATAAAAAAGATTATTTTATCCGTACTATATCTAAGAGTTCTACAGAATTTAAATTAATCCCTAAAATCTCTCTAATTCTCTACACATCTATCTATATATAATATAAAACAGTAACGATGGAACTGAGGTGTCACTTCCTCCTTTTTTAGTGATAAAAAATTTAATATATTAATTTTAATTTTATTATATATATTTATCTATAAAAAGATTATTGTATCCGTACTATATCTAAGAGTTCTACAGAATTTAAATTAATCCATAAAATCTCTCTAATTCTCTACACATCTATCTATATACAATATAAAACAGTAACGATGAAACTGAGGTGTCACTTCATCCTTTTTTAGTGATAAAAAATTTAATATATTGATTTTAATTTTATTATGTATATTTATCTATAAAAAGATTATTTTATCCCATATATCTAAGAGTACTACAAAATTTAAATTAATCCCTAAAATCTCTCTAATTCTCTACATATCTATATATAATATAAAACAGTAACGATGGAACTGAGGTGTCACTTCCTCCTTTTTTACTGATAAAAAATATAATATAATATATAATATATTAGTTTTTATTTTATTATTATATTTATCTATAAAAATATTATTTAAAGTAAATGTAAAAATCAAATAATAATATTTAATTTATATAACACATTTATGCCATTAATTGTAATTATTAGATTGTATTTTTATTAATATTTATATATTAAGATGAATCCGTGCATCGCACGGGCCAAAAACTAGTTATATATATAAAAAAAGTAACTATCTCAATTAACATTTTATGATATATGCTTATTCATGTTTGAGCATTTAAACTTAATTGAGGCTAAAAGCGCCAATTCGAAGAGGAGGAGACCAAGGTGGCTCAAAGTGGTTGAGGGATCATGGGGAAGGGAGTATGTTCGTGATGGGGGAAGTGGGAAAAGGCCCTGTGCAATACCAGTATCAGAAGGGCAGCGGCAGCGGGAGGTTTTTCCAAGCTACAACGAGGCCGAATCTTGAGCAGCACCTGCAGAACATTGATCCGAATAAGTTCACAGGAAAACTGGCTAAGGTCCCTGCGAATACGCTGCAGCAGAAGGGGTTCAAAATAACGAAAGTGGCAGCCACCCACGGTTCCGATAGTATGGAGGTCCAAGAGGTGGACAATGATAGCGATGAGGATGATGGGATGGAATTAAAGGAGGCGAGAAAGCGAAGAAGAGAGGGACGAGAGACAGAGAAAGGAAAAAGGAAAGGTGGAGGAGGAGGCTGGGAGTGATCAGGAGTTACTTATGAAAGGGGATTCTAGTTCAATGTCAGATGCAGAACACTCTATGATTTTTGAAGCCGCGAGACCTGAAATGCAGGTCCGCCGAGATCTATGAGTTGCATAAGTTGGAATTGCAGGGGTCTCGGGAATCCCCGTGCAATTCGAACGTTGGGAGAGTTAGTTCGGGCTTTTGATCCTGATATTATATTCCTGATGGAAACTTTAGTGGATGATACAAGGATGGAAGGGTTGAGGAGAGAATTGAAGTTCGACAATTGTTTAGCAGTTAGTAGAAGAGGAAGAAGCGGCGGGTTAGCTATGTTATGGAAAAATTCAATGGGTGCATCCATTCAGGGATACTCAGATCACCGTATTGAATTACTGATAAATGACGCAGCAGCAGAAGGTTGGAGGTGTATTGGTTTTTACGGTTACACAGATAGAGGCAAACACAAAGAGTCATGGAAACTCTTACGGGGTATTCATACTGCTTCCGTATTACCATGATTAGTTATGGGCGATTTTAATTGCATTCTACAGGCTGAGGAGAAGGTAGGAGGAGCGGAATATCTGAATTACTTAATGAGGGAATTTGGGGAGGCGTTGATGGACTGTAGCCTTGACGAATTAAAAATGGAGGGGAGTGTGTTCACTTAGGAAAGAGGTAGAGGAACCAATGGGTGGGTAAAGGAAAAACTCGATAGAATGTTTGCAAGTACCGGATGGTGTCAGAATTTTCCTCAGTACAAGTTGAAGAATGTTATAGCGGGTTATTCAGATTAAAGGTGTGTAAAAATCGAACCGAACCGAAATAACCGACCGAACCGATGAATTTTAGTTTTTTCGGTTTAGTTTTCGATCTATTAGGTTCGGTTTCGATTTTATTTTTTATAATATTTTGGTAATTTCGGTCGGTTCGGTTTTTAAATTAAAATTACCGAATTAACCGAACAGACCGAAATAAATTAAATATAATTAGAAATTAGATTTATTATATAATTAGTATATGTCATTTATTGTTCTAAGTTATATTTGATTTAGAATTATATTATTAGAATCTTTGTTAAACATGATAGTTTTTGGATTGCTTGTAACTGATTATATTATTGGTCTATTTAATGTTTGTCCACCAATTTAGTACAATTGTATACTAATTCATATTGTCTGTAACTGATTATATTATTGGTCTATTTAATGTTTGCTACCAATTTAGTACAATTGTACACTAATTCATATTTGGAATTAAGATTCATTTCGTTTCTATATAAAATTTCTATGTTTTTTCTTTCTATTTTTTTTTCTTTCAATCCAAAAAGAAAAATAAAAATAAAAATTGTTGTATATATATAAGTAAATACCCAACAACTTTATTAACGGTGTAATATTAACCTTACATAAAAATAATTGTTAATGAAATTTTTTAATATAAGAAAACCGAATAACCGAACCGAACCAATCGAAATAATTCGGTCGATTCGGTTCGGTTATTTATTATTATTTGGTTAGATTCGGTTTTATTTTTAAAGCTATTTGGTTTTTGGTTATTTCGGTTCGGTTTGGTTTTCAGACCGAACCGACCGATGAACACCCCTAATTCAGATCGTTTGCCACTGTTTCTTGAGCTAAAACAGAAAGTGATTGGGAAAGGTAGTAAACGGTTTAAATATGAAGGTGCATGGGTAAAGGAGGATGGTTTCGAGGCTTTGATCCGATCGGAATGGGTACAAGCGCGAGAGCAGAATCTGACAGGCAAGTTAGAGGCCTGCGCAAAATCGATGGCGAGTTGGGGAGAGGGATTTCGTAGGCGGTTCAGCAGCCAGATCAGAGCGCTTAAAGGAAGGCTACAAAATTTGCGAGACAGAATGGATACTCAATCGGTTAATCGGTATTGGAATGCGCAAAGACAACTGCAGGAGGTGTTGGAACAAGAGTCGGTATATTGGAAGCAAAGAGCGAAAGCCTTCTGGCTAAAAGATGGAGATCGGAATACAAAGTTCTATCACGCATGTGTAAACGCGAGGAAGAGGCAAAATCAGATTGAAAGCCTCTGTGATGATACGGGGATGATGATTTCTGATCCGGATGAATTGGGGACACATGTAAAGACCTATTTTAGCACCTTATTTGCTCCATCATGAGAGGTGCAAAATCAGACCATAAACGTTGTTGAACAAGCAATTTCAGTAGAGATGAACGAAAATCTGGTTAGTCCCTTTCATATTGAGGAATTTAAATCTGTTGTTTTCTCTATGCATCCTGATAAATCTTCGCGACCGGATGGGTTGGGTCCGGGATTTTTTCAACATTTCTGGGATATTATAGGTCAGGATATTTTCAAGGCATGTTCAGGCTAGTTAGAAAATGGTGAATTTCTGTCCAATCTAAATGATACTATCATTGTGCTAATACCTAAGTGCAATTCACCAAGCACTATAAAAGATCTTAGGCCTATCTCTTTGAGTAATGTCCTATACAAAATAATTGCAAAGGTACTAGCAAACAGGATAAAATTGATCATCCCTGGGATAATTCATGACATCCAATTTGCTTTTGTCCCTGGAAGGTCATTAATTGACAACGTGCAAATTGCTTTTGAAACGATTCACTATATGCAGAGACACAATAGAGGAAGAGAAGGGGAGGTTGCCCTCAAAATTGATATCAGCAAGGCCTATGACAGGGTGGATTGGATTTTCTTGGTAGTAGTCCTGGAAAAAATGGGTTTCCATAAGAAATGGATAAATTGGATTCGGCTCTGTATTGAGACAATTTCATATCACGTCTTTGTGAACGGTAAGCTGGAAGGGCCAATCAATCCAAGACGAGGCCTTAGACAAGGGGACCCATTGTCCCCCTATCTATTCATACTATGTTCAGAAGTCCTGTCGAAGCTAATTTTACAGGCTGAGTGGGCGAATTTGATTAGAGGATGTCGCATTTGCACGAATGCACCCTCTATCTCTCACCTATTTTTTTTTTGCAGACGACAGCTTTTTATTCTTTGGAGCGAGGCCAGAAGAAGCCGCTAAGATTGGGGAGATTCTGTCTGAATATGAAGCAGCCTCGGGTCAGGCAATAAATCTAAATAAGTCTGGCATCTTTTTCAGTAAAAATGTCCAGCCGGGGGTGCGACAGAGCATTATTGATACCTTAGGTATTTCATCTCCTCTGGATACTGGAAGATATCTTGGCCTACCATCTCTAATTAGGAGGTCAAAATATCAGTTGTTTCAGTTCCTTATTGACAGACTCAGAAAGAGATTTGGCAGTTGGGGTTTCCGGTTCTTATCAAACGCAGGGAAAGCAGTTTTGCTAAAATCAGTTGCACAGGCTCTCCCTACGTTCTATATGAGCACTTTTCTGCTACCAAAGCGTATTTGTGAGGAACTGGAGAAGATGATAAACTCATTCTGGTGGGGAACGAAAAAAGATGGACAACACAACATACACTGGGCTAAATGGAATAGACTGTGTGCAACAAAAGAGCATGGAGGTTTGGGGTTCAGAGATATACGCCTGTTTAATCTAGCATTGTTGGGAAAGCAGGGTTGGAAGTTGATTCAGTCACCACAAACGTTGGTAAGTAGAATGTTCAAAGCCAAATATTTTGCAAACGATTCTTTCCCATCCTCAAAATTGGACACTAATCCTAGTTATGTTTGGAGGAGCGTTTGGGGGTCACTGGAGGTACTTCGGTTGGGTTTAAGATGGAGAGTTGGAGATGGGAGGTGCATAAGTGTCTGGAAGGACCCCTGGGTCCCAAATTTAATAAACTACATGATAAACTTGTACTGTGTTCCAGGATTGGAAAATATAAAGGTGGCGGATCTGTTTGAATAGGGAACGAAGAACTGGGATAGAAACAAATTGCAGGGCTGTTTTTATGAGGAAGAGGTTGATAAGATTCTGGAGGTAGTGGTACCGTTCCGACAGGTCGAGGACTCATTACTATGGCAATTCACAAAGAGTGGCATTTACACTTCAAAATCAGGATACTGTGCAATTGACACCTATGAAAATAACAGAGACTTGGTGGAAGGGTGGGATAAAATTTGGGATGTCCAGGTAATGCCAAAGATAAAACACTTCATCTGGAAGTTGGGATCAAGGTTCTTACCGACGAGAGCAGAGCTGGTGCGAAGACACGTGAATATTCCGAGTGAATGCATGCTCTGTGGAAGAGGAGCTGAAACGACAACTCATATTTTTGCTGAATGTTCATTTGCAGCAGCGTGTTGGAGAGAGGCGGGGCGCCCAGTACCTGAGATTGTTGAAGGAGATGTGGCGAGTTGGTTGCTGAATCAAGGAAGGGCACTGAGTTTGCAAGAGCTAGCAGGTATTTTCTGGGTAATGTATGCAATATGGAAGCAAAGAAATGAAAAGCTGTGGAATAATGGAAATATGACAGCAGAAAAATGCATACAAGGAGCTCTAAGAATGAAATCAGAATGGGAAATGGCAAACCAGAAAAGGAATGTTATCGGAACTAGGGCGCGACAGCAGACGAACCGGAGGTGGGAGAAACCGCCAGGGGGTTTTCTGAAATGCAACACCGACGCCGCGCTATTTGGGGAGGCGGGACAGATTGGAACATGGGCGATAATCAGGGACGAATTTGGGCTGTTCGTTGCAGGTTGCAGCAGTACACAGCAAGGAAAAGTTGATCATGCGGTTGCTGAAGCAATAAGCATCAGGAGAGTGATGTTATGGGCAGAGGAGCTGGCTGGGCCTGTCGAAGGTTATGTTCGAATCAGATGCACAGGTGGTGGTAGCGGGATGCTTGTCAGGTAGTGTCGATTTATCTGATAGAGGCGAGATTATAAAGGATTGCAAGGATATTATGTCAAGAAACGACTATTTTTTAGTCCATTACATTCCGCGTTTAGCGAACGGAGTTGCTCACACAATTGCTAGGCAAGCTCGTTCCAATGCTAACGTTTTTATTTCTTTTTTTACTATTCCGTTTTGGCTTATTGATGTAATTGAACATGATACAATTATTAAGTAATCAATAAAGTCGGTATTTCTCTTCAAAAAAAAAAAACTTAATTGAATTTTTCTACACGGTTTTTTATTATCAAGATTTTTCTATAGTATAGGAGGTCTTCAATATCACGAAATCAAGATTTTTTTATAGTATATTAATTGAAACCCAAAACCTTTCTCCTCTATTTATTCTTCTTTTTCTCTCCATGATAAAGCTTTTATTACTTTTTATATTTAAATTTGAAGTTTTTGTGTGCTAAATCTATTTTGACCCTATATAATTCTATCTTTTTTATCAAGAAAAATCAATGTATTAATCTATATATAATATAAAACAGTGACGATGGAATTGATGTGTCACTTCTTCCTTTTTTAGTGATAAAAAATTTAATATATTAATTTTAATTTTATTATATATATTTATCTATAAAAAGATTATTGTATCTATACTATATCTAAGAGTTCTACAGAATTTAAATTAATCCCTAAAATCTCTCTAATTCTCTACACATCTATCTATATATAATATAAAACAGTAACGATCGAACTGAGGTGTCACTTCCTCCTTTTTTAGTGATAAAAAATTTAATATATTAATTTTAATTTTATTATATATATTTATCTATAAAAAGATTATTGTATCCGTACTATATCTAAGAGTTATACAAAATTTAAATTAATCCCTAAAATCTCTCTAATTCTCTACACATCTATATAATATAAAACAGTTACGATAGAACTGAGGTGTCACTTCCTCCTTTTTTAGTGATAAAAAATTTAATATATTAATTTTAATTTTATTATATATATTTATCTATAAAAAGATTATTGTTTCCGTACTATATCTAAGAGTTCTACAGAATTTAAATTAATCCCTAAAATCTCTCTAATTCTCTACACATCTATATATATAATATAAAACAGCAACGATGGAACTGAGGTGTCACTTTCTCCTTTTTTAGTGATAAAAAATTTAATATATTAATTTTAATTTTATTATATATATTTATCTATAAAAAGATTATTTTATCCGTACTATATCTAAGAGTTCTACAGAATTTAAATTAATCCCTAAAATCTCTCTAATTCTCTACACATCTATATATAGTATAAAACAGCGACGATGGAACTGAGGTGTCACTTCCTCCTTTTTTAGTGATAAAAAATTTAATATATTAATTTTAATTTTATTATATATATTTATCTATAAAAAGATTATTGTATCCGTACTATATCTAAGAGTTCTACAGAATTTAAATTAATCCCTAAAATCTCTCTAATTCTCTACACATCTATATATAATATAAAACAGTAACAATGGAACTGAGGTGTCACTTCTTACTTTTTTAGTGATAAAAAATTTAATATATTAATTTTAATTTTATTATATATATTTATCTATAAAAAGATTATTTTATCCGTACTATATCTAAGAGTTCTACAGAATTTAAATTAATCCCTAAAATCTCTCTAATTCTCTACACATCTATATATAATATAAAACATCTATATATAATATAAAACAGTAACGATGGAACTGAGGTGTCACTTCCTCCTTTTTTAGTGATAAAAAATTTAATATATTAATTTTAATTTTATTATGTATATTTATCTATAAAAAGATTATTTTATCCCATATATCTAAGACTACTACAGAATTTAAATTAATCCCTAAAATCTCTCTAATTCTCTAAATATCTATATATAATATAAAACAGTAACGATGGAACTGATGTGTCACTTCCTCCTTTTTTACTGATAAAAAAATATAATATAATATATAATATATTAGTTTTTATTTTATTATTATATTCATCTATAAAAATATTATTTAAAGTAAATGTGAAAATCAAATAATAATATTTAATTTATATAACACATTTATGTCATTAATTGTAATTATTAGATTGTATTTTTTATTAATATCTATATATAATATAAAACAGTAACGATGGAACTGATGTGTCACTTCCTCCTTTTTTAGTGATAAAAAATTTAATATATTAATTTTAATTTTATTATATATATTTATCTATAAAAAGATTATTGTATCCGTACTATATCTAAGAGTTCTACAGAATTTAAATTAATCCCTAAAATCTCTCTAATTCTCTACACATCTATATATAATATAAAACAGTGACGATGGAACTGAGGTGTCACTTCCTCCTTTTTTAGTGATAAAAAATTTAATATATTAATTTTAATTTTATTATATATATTTATCTATAAAAAGATTATTGTATCCGTACTATATCTAAGAGTTCTACAGAATTTAAATTAATCCCTAAAATCTCTCTAATTCTCTACACATCTATCTATATATAATATAAAACAGTAACGATGGAACTGAGGTGTCACTTCCTCCTTTTTTAGTGATAAAAAATTTAATATATTAATTTTAATTTTATTATATATATTTATCTATAAAAAGATTATTTTATCCGTACTATATCTAAGAGTTCTAGAGAATTTAAATTAATCCCTAAAATCTTCTAATTCTCTACACATCTATATATATCTATATATAATATAAGACAGTAACGATAGAGCTGATGTGTCACTTCCTCCTTTTTTACTGATAAAAAATATAATATAAAATATAATATATTAACTTTAGTTATATTATTATATTTATTTATAAAAAGATTATTTTATCCGTACTATATCTAAGAGATCTACAGAATTTAAATTAATCCCAAAAATCTCTCTAATTCTCTGCATATCTATATCTAAAAGTTTTACATAATTTAAATTAATCCCTAAAATCTATCTAAGTCTCTGCATATCTATATCTAAAAGTTCTACATAATTTAAATTAGTCCCTAAAATCCATCTAATTCTCTGCATATCTATATATATAATATAAAACAGTAACGATGGAGCCGAAGTGTCACTTCCACCTTTTTTACTGATAAAAAATATAATAAAAAAATAAAATATATTAACTTTAATTATATTATTATATTTATTTATAAAAAGATTATTTTATCCGTACTATATCTAAGAGTTCTACAGAATTTAAATTAATCCCTAAAATCTCTCTAATTCTCTGCATACCTATATCTAAAAGTTCTACATAATTTAAATTAGTCCCTAAAATCTCTCTAATTCTCTGCATATGTATATATAATATAAAACAGTAACGATGGAGCTGAGATGTCACTTCCTCCTTTTTTACTGATAAAAAATATAATAAAAAATATAATATATTAACTTTAGTTATATTATTATATTTATTTATAAAAAGATTATTTTATCCGAACTATATCTAAGAGTTCTACAGAATTTAAATTAATCCCTAAAATCTCTCTAATTCTCTGCATATCTATATCTAAAAGTTCTACATAATTTAAATTAGTCCCTAAAATCTCTCTACTTCTCTGCATATCTATATATAATATAAGACAGTAACGATGGAGCTGAGGTGTCACTTCCTCCTTTTTTACTGATAAAAAATATAATATAAAATATAATATATTAACTTTAGTTATATTATTATATTTATTTATAAAAAGATTATTTTATCCGTACTATATCTAAGAGATCTACAGAATTTAAATTAATCCCTAAAATCTCTCTAATTCTCTGCATATCTATATCTAAAAGTTTTACATGATTTAAATTAATCCTTAAAATCTATCTAAGTCTCTGCATATCTATATCTAAAAGTTCTACATAATTTAAATTAGTCCCTAAAATCCATCTAATTCTCTGCATATCTATATATATAATATAAAACAGTAACGATGGAGCCGAAGTGTAAGTTCCTCCTTTTTTACTGATAAAAAATATAATAAAAAATATAATATATTAACTTTAATTATATTATTATATTTATTTATAAAAAGATTATTTTATCTGTACTATATCTAAGAGATCTACATAATTTAAATTAATCCCTAAAATGTCTCTAATTCTCTGCATATCTATATCTAAAAGTTCTACATAATTTAAATTAGTCCCTAAAATCTCTCTAATTCTCAGCATATCTATATATAATATAAAACGGTAACGATGGACATAAGGTGTCACTTCCTCCTTTTTTACTGATAAAAAATATAATAAAAAATATAATATATTAACTTTAGTTATATTATTATATTTATTTATAAAAAGATTATTTTATCTGTATTATATCTAAGAGATCTACATAATTTAAATTAATCCCTAAAATCTCTCTAATTCTCTGCATATCTATATCTAAAAGTTATACATAATTTAAATTAATCCCTAAAATATCTCTAATTCCCTGCATATCTATATATAATATAGAGCTGAGGTGTCACTTCCTCCTTTTTTACTGATAAAAAATATAATATAAAATATAATATATTAACTTTAGTTATATTATTATATTTATTTATAAAAAGATTATTTTATCTGTACTATATCTAAGAGATCTACATAATTTAAATTAATCCCTAAAATCTCTCTAATTCTCTGCATATCTATATCTAAAAGTTCTACATAATTTAAATTAGTCCCTAAAATCTCTCTAATTCTCTGCATATCTATATATAATATAAAACAGTAACGATGGAGCTGAGGTGTCACTTCCTCCTTTTTTACTGATAAAAAATATAATAAAAAATATAATATATTAACTTTAGTTATATTATTATATTTATTTATAAAAAGATTATTTTATCCGTACTATATCTAAGAGTTCTACAGAATTTAAATTAATCCCTAAAATCTCTCTAATTCTCTGCATATCTATATCTAAAAGTTCTACATAATTTAAATTAGTCCCTAAAATCCCTCTAATTCTCTACATATCTATATATAATATAAAACAGTAACGATGGACCTGAGGTGTCACTTCCTCCTTTTTTACTGATAAAAAATATAATAAAAAATATAATATATTAACTTTTGTTATATTATTATATTTATTTATAAAAAGATTATTTTATCCGTACTATATCTAAGAGTTCTACAGAATTTAAATTAATCCCTAAAATCTCTTTAATTCTCTGTATACCTATATCTAAAAGTTCTACATAATTTAAATTAGTCTCTAAAATCTCTCTAATTCTCTGCATATGTATATATAATATAAAACAGTAACGATGGAGCTGAGGTGTCACTTCCTCCTTTTTTACTGATAAAAAATATAATAAAAAATATAATATATTAACTTTAGTTATATTATTATATTTATTTATAAAAGGATTATTTTATCCGAACTATATCTAAGAGTTCTACAGAATTTAAATTAATCCCTAAAATCTCTCTAATTCTCTGCATATCTATATCTAAAAGTTCTACATAATTTAAATTAGTCCCTAAAATCTCTCTAATTCTCTGCATATCTATATATAATATAAGACAGTAACGATGGAGCTGAGGTGTCACTTCCTCCTTTTTTACTGATAAAAAATATAATATAAAATATAATATATTAACTTTAGTTATATTATTATATTTATTTATAAAAAGATTATTTTATCCGTACTATATCTAAGAGATCTACAGAATTTAAATTAATACCTAAAATCTCTCTAATTCTCTGCATATCTATATCTAAAAGTTTTACATAATTTAAATTAATCTCTAAAATCTATCTAAGTCTCTGCATATCTATATCTAAAAGTTCTACATAATTTAAATTAGTCCCTAAAATCCATCTAATTCTCTGCATATCTATATATATAATATAAAACAGTAACGATGGAACCGAAGTGTCACTTCCTCCTTTTTTACTGATAAAAAATATAATAAAAAATATAATATATTAACTTTAATTATATTATTATATTTATTTATAAAAAGATTATTTTATCCGTACTATATCTAAGAGTTCTACATAATTTAAATTAATCCCTAAAATCTCTCTAATTCTCTGCATATCTATATCTAAAAGTTATACATAATTTAAATTAATCCCTAAAATATCTCTAATTCTCTGCATATCTATATCTAAAAGTTCTACATAATTTAAATTAGTCCTTAAAATCCATCTAATTTTCTGCATATCTATATATATAATATAAAACAGTAACGATGGAGCTGAGGTGTCACTTCCTCATTTTTTACTGATAAAAAATATAATATATTAACTTTAGTTATATTATTATATTTATTTATAAAAAGATTATTTTATCCGTATTATATCTAAGAGTTCTACAAAATTTAAATTAATCTCTAAAATCTCTCTAATTCTCTGCATATCTATCTATATATTATATAATATAAAACAGTAACGATGGAGCTGAGGTGTCACTCCCTCCTTTTTTACTGATAAAAAATATAATATAAAATATAATATATTAACTTGAGTTATATTATTATATTTATTTATAAAAAGATTATTTTATCTGTACTATATCTAAGAGTTCTACAGAATTTAAATTAATCCCTAAAATCTCTCTAATTCTCTGCATATCTATATCTAAAAGTTCTACATAATTTAAATTAATCCCTAAAATCTCTCTAATTTTCTGTATATCTATATATCTAAAAGTTCTGCATAATTTAAATTAATCCCTAAAATCACTCTAATTCTGTGCATATCTATATTCTATATATAATATAAAACAGTAACGATGGAGCTGAGGTGTCACTTCCTCCTTTTTTACTAATAAAAAATATAATAAAAAATATAATATATTAACTTTAGTTATATTATTATATATTATTATATTTATTTATAAAAAAATTATTTTATCCGTACTATATCTAAGAGTTCTACAGAATTTAAATTAATCTTTAAAATCTCTCTAATTCTCTGCAAATCTATATCTAAAAGTTCTACATAATTTAAATTAGTCCCTAAAATCTCTCTATTTCTTTGCATATCTATATATAATATAAAACAGTAACGATGGAGCTGAGGTGTCACTTTCTCCTTTTTTATATCATTAATTGTAATTATTAATTATATTTTTGTTAATATTTATATATTAAGATGAATCCGTGCATCGCACGGGTCAAAAACTAGTTATAATATAAAACAGTAACGATGTAACTGAGGTGTCACTTCCTCCTTTTTTAGTGATAAAAAATTTAATATATTAATTTTAATTTTATTATGTATATTTATCTATAAAAAGATTATTTTATCCCATATATCTAAGAGTACTACAGAATTTAAATTAATCCCTAAAATCTCTCTAATTCTCTACATATCTATATATAATATAAAACAGTAACGGTGGAACTGAGGTGTCACTTCCTCCTTTTTTACTGATAAAAAATATAATATAATATATAATATATTAGTTTTTATTTTATTATTATATTTATCTATAAAAATATTATTTAAAGTAAATGTGAAAATCAAATAATAATATTTAATTTATATAACACATTTATGCCATTAATTGTAATTATTAGATTGTATTTTTATTTCTTACCAAAAAAAAAAGATTGTATTTTTATTAATATTTATATATTAAGATGAATCCGTGCATCGCACGGGCCAAAAACTAGTTTGATCCAAAATCTTCAACCTCTATTTATTTTTTTTCTCTTTTATATATACATTTTTTTTAATTGTTAAAGTTTACATTCAAAGTTGTTATGCGATAAATTTATTATGACTACCGTTTTTAAAAGAGAATTAGATATTTTAATTAAACCAAATATATATATAAAAAAATCAAGTTGCTTACATGATAGCGTTCTTGGAATGAAAAGAAAAAAAAAAATGAAATGCATATTTTTGATGCATGTATTTTAGATTTATATGAACTTTAAGAATCAAGTTGACTTCATTTCACTCATGATGTTTCTATATTAAGATGGCAACTCTAAATCTTGATTTAATTTAGACAAATCTTCACACCAAGGGAGTGAATCACGAGTCATTCATATTAGATTTTTTTATATTAAGACGGCAACTCTAAATCATGATTTCACTCGGACAAATCTTGACACCAAGGGAGTGAATCGCGAGTCAGTCATATTAGATTTTTCTATATTAAGATGGCAACTCTAAATCTTGATTTCACTCGGACAAATCTTGACACCAAGGGAATGAATCGCGAGTCAGTCATATTAGATTTTTCTATATTAAGACACAACTCTAAATCTTGATTTCACTTAGACAAATCTTGGCACCAAGGGAGTAAATCACGAGTCATTCATATTAGATCGTTGAGAAGGAGGGCGAGCAGCGGGCTTGGCGAGGGATTTTCAAGACAGCTTACGAAAAAAAATCTGGTACGTACATGGGGCTTGAAGACCCTACCGCAATATATTCCGGCCCCCAGGTCAGACCTAAATAGGAATGACATGAGAAGTCTTTTTCAAGGAAAATGTTGATAGAAACAGTATTTGTAATCTATCTGATAACTTTTGTTTTTGTATTAAGGAATTAACCAAAAGTTCTATATTATGATAGTTTTATAAATTTATATAAGTGAAGTGAGGAATTAGTTAAAGTTGTTTTGTGCACATAAATTCAAATAGTTTGCATATTAATTGAGACATATATCTTTGAAATAGGTGTCAATTATGTCTTATTTCAACAATCAAAGTATGCAAAATCAGCTAGCAAATGCTACAAATTATGTACCATCGTCAAATTTTGGAAAAATTTCAAACTATTTAGGTGTAAACAGGTTAGTCTTTTTTATATATGTAGCATCTGATAAGTTTATTTAAATCACTAAGTTTTTATATGAAAATGCAGGCTTATGAACAAAGAGGCATTTATAGCTACTGCTTATTACAGTGGATTTATGTCAAGACAATCTCAATCAAGTAATTAAACATTGTTTTCATTTCATACTACTTTATAATAACAAAAATCCAATTTTCGATTTCGTCGTAAATACTTTATGATGCTATTTTTTGTTTATAATTGCAGTTTTTCTTGGTGAGTGAGTGCCAATGAAGTGAATTCAAGTAAATACTTTATTAGCTACTTAAGTTATAGTAATGATTTGAGTTAAGCAGGAACATTTGACAAAGAAGAAGATGCAGCTAGAGCTTATGATTTAGTTTCTCTCAAGCTGTCCGGACCGTCTACTCGTTTAAATTTTCCGGTATCATATTACTATTGCTCGTCTAATTGTAGTCATTGTTCGGATTTTGATGTTCTTTTTTTTTTTTTTTGTTACTATTGTCATAGATGAAGGACTACACCAAGGTATTGGAAAATATGGCAAACACAAATGTTGCAGATATAGTATCCCATATTAGAAGGTAAACAAGGAAAATGCTATTATATTTCCCATAAGTTACCTATCTAATTACAATTCTCATTTCATCTGTAGGTTTTGTGGAGGCAAATCGCGGTTTTGGGGAGTCTTCAGGTATGAGAATTATTAATCTTAACTCAATCATTTCACTCTGATACATAGACGAGAGTATTGGAACAGGAATAGAGAGACCGGGAAATGTGAAGCACGAATAGTAGAAGCTGGAAAAGAATGCGTTTACGGACCATTTGGTGAGTTATAATCATCATTTGTCGCCTTATATTAACCATCCAATTGATATATACCGGTGTTTATTTACTGTTTTTTTCATGATAAAGAAACGGAAGAGGAAGCTGCAGTAGCTTATGACATTGCTTGCATAAGGGAAAAGGGCTACCGAGCAGACACTAACTATGACTTCAGCTGCTACAATGTTGAATCAATCAGTACCTACAAAATCCAGCAGCAACCAAGCAAAATTCAGCAGCAAGCAATCATGAAAATCTGGCAGCAATCAATGGAGGCTGGACGAGCAATGGATAAGCAAGCAATCAATGCTCCAAAGCAAGCAATTATGAAAATCTGGCAGCAATCAAAGGAAATTGAGGCAATCATCGCTCGACGAGCAATGCATAAGCAAGCAATCAATGCTCGAAAAATCCAACCCCGAGCAATGGATATGCAAGCAAGTTGGCGTTTGGAAGTCCAGCAGCAGCGACCTGAAGGTGATCCAATGAGGTTAAGTTTAGGTAGCGGATACACACTCCCGAAAAAGCCTAGAGCTGATCAACGTAGCATAGGATGTGAAGACAAAGAAACAGACGGGTTAAGAAACTACTGTTATCTGGCTTGGGCTCTTGAAACAACAAGAAAAGATCTGGCAAATGAATCAAACAAGAACTTCAACCATGGAGATTTTAGCCCTTTCCGCTCTTACCGAGAAACAAAACTATCGAAAGAAAGACTGAAACCATTTCATTCTGGCAAAAGTCTATCTACACATGGAAACTCTAGTGCTTTCAAGCATTACAAAAAGGATACTGACAGGAAAGGGAAGGCAGTGATTTATGATGTTTGAAAGCTTTGTCCAAGTTCAAAATTATTCAACACATTATTTTTGTTGCAATTTTATGGCTCTAGTATTTCAATCTCAATGCACACAATTTTATCCCTTTTTAAGTACAAAGACCAAGTCTGATTGCTATGATATAAAGAGACTTTTTTTTTTTTTTCTTTTTTTATGAACTGCATTTGACACTGATAGTCTACACTACAGAATCACAATTGAAACTGCTCTTGGTTTTTAAAATACAAATTAATAAGATACAAACAAAAATGAAACTTACAAGAATGAAATAAAATGATTCACTTCTATTTGCTATTCAAAATATTCTACTTGACAACAAGATTTGTCTCGTGTACAGGAAATCTGATGGTTTCACTGACCACTCGAACATTTTCATTATTTTCTTCGCACATAACTTTCTTTCCTCTCTTCTTCATATTTACTTGAATTTTTTTGAAAACATATATATATACAAACAACATGAGCACTCTTCACATTCCTGCAGACCAAACCTCACGAAGGAGTTTGTACCTTTCATTTGCCAGTTTCGGACTAGTATTTTCAGTCTGCTTTCCATCTCCATTAGGTCGAACAGTTGATGAAGATTGTGATTTTTCAATTATGGATACAAGAGGAGAATCCATTTCTTCTAGTTCTTCATCGCTGGTATATCCTTTCCTTTGTATGAGAGATACATTTCTTGATAACTGAGATGCATTATTTGCTTCTGCAACCTTTTCAGCCACATCAGCAGAGGAAGGTGGATTGTACACGACTGCAGCAGCCACATATGGGAAGCTTCTTGTCGAATCTCCCAGAAATCTTCGCTCCACAAGACTCTAGAAAAAAGGAACCAAAACACAGATTTCAGTTATTAGAGCAAGAGTTATTGAACTAACAAAATATCTCTTTCAGACTTGAATGAATGTTTAAAAATGGCAATATGATTGAAATAGCATTTCACCTCAGCATTCAGAGCCTCTAATACATCCCCAGGGACTGCATCCGGACAGAACTCGTCAGGAGTGAAATTGCAAAGAATCCGCTTAACTAATGAGAGGTCAATCGACGGGCACACCTTTGAAACATGAAGAGGCAGAAATCAGCAAATCAGAAGCTAACCAACTTTAAGAAAAAGTGAAAAAAGATTTCATGTGGATGTGCTATGGTTATAAATTCAACCTCTTTTCTGATTGTTCGATCCATGACCATGTCTTTTGGAAGCATCAAAAGATCACTTAATTCATTAAGTAGGTAGAAGGCTTTAGATTCCCCGTTGCATTTTTCAACATCATCACTGTCGTGCTTATCTTCTTCCACGGGATCATCGGCATCCAAGCCAAACATATCAGTAAGCAATCTGGACCAGGTACCAACCTACATTGACAGTACATTTCTCAGGTTTTAGAACCATAAAATTAGCAAATCTTCTCCAAATTTGCTCAACCACAATAACTATTTCCAGTGCCATCATTCTAACAGATAAATGCACTTAAGAAGTCTGGCATTTTAAGTTACTCTTGTCTAAACGAAGAGAAGCATTTAAATCACAAAAATATTAGCCTTTCGAAGCATATGCAGACAAATAATGCCAGTACAGTATGTTTGCTTTAGGCATTGAGAATACATACAGAATTTTTCAGTTGTGCACCAGAACCAAAGCTCAAGTTCCCAGCAGGAATAGGCAGAACCTTTGAATCTACAATAGGATCTGATACGGGATCAGTTGGGATTTCCTGGGCTGACTCACGAAGAATAGCATTAAACATTGCCACATCTAGTCTCGCAACACACTGCTCCATAACCTGATGAAGAAATCATATGCCATCAACAAAAGAAAGATCTGATAAGAAAGCTAAACCGGACCAAAATCTCCTAAAGTACTACTTATGAACTGTAAATTATTTACAAACTATTCAAGCACTAGTCCAAATCTCTTGTCTGCAGTCACATCACAAAAAAATAAAAATAAAGATAGTGATGATTCAAGAACTAAAATGGAAGATATATACCATTCTTGCTATAATGGGTAAGCAACCACAGTCGTGTCCTCCTGCTCTAACAGGACAAAGTCGTTGAGAGGCATCTCGAAAAGCATTTTTCCATAGGTTTATAGAAAAGCTTCCCTGCTGCTGATCACCTAGTGCCGGTCCTAACAACCTTCCAAATGATTTGTTGGAGGACAAGGCCCCAGTTGGAGATTGCATGTGTGGAGTCAAAGCCTGAAAACATAACAATGAAAAATTCTCATGTATTAACTATAGTGCAGGTGATAGTCTTATCAAAACATTTTTATAAAATTAACCATCAAAACTATATTTTTAAGAAGAAACCATGGTGACTTATAGTTAGTATCTTATTTCAAAATTGGCAAATTGCAATCGTATGAAGTTGTTCTTACCTGCCACCACACTGACTCTACTATTCGGGAAAATATCCAACACTCAACTTTTTCTAATGCAGTTATGTAGGTTCCTGTTTCTTGCCAATCATCTGCAAACTGCAAAAATCCATTTACATGTTTACTGCCTGAACCAGGCTTCCATTTCAACGGGGAAAACTTCCCTTCACTTTTCTTGCTTCCCGCATTGGTCTCAGCAAATTTTGCAAGTGCACTTGACTGATGTGAAATGCCAAATGCCTGAGCAATAATCTCTCTCAGCACAATGGTGTTAGACAACCAGAAGCTCAACCTGCATATGCGGAACAAATATTAATTTAGTCTGCAAAAACAGGAATCAACACTTCAAAGTATATCTTCAACGAAAACACATAAGTAACTTGCCTTGGAACATCATTACCACAAGACTTTGAAATCAAAACAAGTCCTGATGCAGTATTTTTAGCAATTGTAGCACGCCTATCTTGAGTCCAATACTTGCAAGCATGAATGTAGAGTCTAGAAAGGCGCCGGGCAGGAGTGTGGACCTTGTGAGCCGAGCTTCCATGCTCAGGTATAACAGAATACAATGAAATTTCAAGAGCAGCAACTTCTCTGAGCTCCTCTTCAAGCTTACCAATTCTAATTTCCATCTCTTCGATTGTTTCATTTAAAGCTGCATCATCCTCATGTTCACCATTCTCTTCAGCATTAGTAGTTTCATTATCACTTGCAGTACTCTGAGTGCAATTTGAGGCCTCATCCAAAACTTCTGTTTCTTTTCCATCCTCAACTAGCTTATCATCAGCTCCATCAGAAGACTCTGATGAAGGCTTGCTAGGGACTCTCGTGTCTTTGAATTTTTTTTCCAAGGAATCTTTACTAGTAACTCTGGATGGCCCCTTATTTAGTTTCGCGGGTGTCCTAGGAGTGCGATTTACAGCTTTAGGTAGAGATTTATTAGATCCAGTATCAGGTTTTACTCTTGATTTACTAGAATTCTCTAGGGACTTCTTATTGTTAACACTCTTAGGCACTCTTGAAACTCTATCTAATTTCTCATCATCAGCTGTCAGAGAATCACTTTGAGATGATACTGAATCTTTTACTGTATCAGTATCTGATTCTTCTTCCTTTCCCTGCTTAGGCTCTTTCTCTAAGTCACTTAAACGATCATCAGTATTTTCATTATTGTTGACTTTCTCGGTCATGGCAATGGCTTTTGGATCTTGAGGTGCCTCCTCTAAACTGTTGACATTATCATCCAAATAATGTATAACCAAGTTTTCATAAACTTCAGAGTGCTCTGAGCCCGTGTTCAAATCACTTACCAAAACACCGGAGTTTGGTTTAGCATGCAAAGATTTGGTTTCAGTTTCCTTTCCAGTCAATGTCTGTTGAGGTTTCCGGTCTCTCTTTTCAGTTTTGGCTGAGCGCTTTGATGGAGTGCTGTTTGGAGTTCTCCTTTTATCAGTCTCTTTCATTCTTAACTTGCTTCAGCTCTTCCAGTACAATCAAATCAACAAGCAATCTGTTTCATGAAAGTGAAAAGGGAAAAAGTCAGCAACTATTTTAAAACTCTACAAAATTCAAAGGCTAGATGCACTATATCATGTTGACCTACTTTTTTCAAGTGGAGAGTTCCTCAATTTCCAACAGGCAGAACAAACTTATTCTGCCCTTTCCTCTGTTATTCAAAGTACACTACGAGTAGATCTGCAATGAGTCACAAGATCCAATCATCAGGAAACAAGCGGCTCAAACATAATGAGCTCCACTTCTCAAAAGGTCTCGAAGTAAATGTAAGGGAAACAACTACAATATTTGACGATTAATATACAGAGATAGAGAGCTCTTTCAAGGCTAATCAATCAGGAAAACAGAAAAACAAAATTGAGAAAATTTGGAAATATCACTTTACGCAAAGGAAACTCAACAGGGATGAGAAGTGGAATCATAAAAATCCATTTTGCTCACCACAACAACAACAACCAAAAGAAGCTCTGTCCAGATAAGAGACATCGGATAAAATCAATAAAATCCGTCATTCATCACTATCTCTACAAATTGAATAAAATCAATGGGAATATCTGACTAGTGGCAAACATAAGTAGGAAAAAAGTGTCAACAGTATAAAGAAAAAAAAAAAAAAAAAAAAGAGGTTTCACGGACCCGTCTGTTTACTTCTTCTTACCCCCCGGGATAAAGAATCAAAGAACATTATAAAAACACAGTGTTAAGATCATTTCACAAATTTGAGACTAGAGATAAAAAAAATTAAGCACTAAAAGTTTCAATCAAAACACAATTTGAATCCGATCTTGCAGTTTTAATCAAATTGCACCCATTCTAATTTAGCATGTGAATCAGATGAATTGGAAGATTGCCATTAGAGAATTACAACTCGCCGTGTTAAGTTGAACTAAAAAAAATAGCAATCAAGAAAGCAGAAATAAAATCAAAGCAAAAGGAACTGAAACTCGAAGGTTTAACCTTTTATAAAGCTGAAGCAGAAGCAAAGTTTATAACAGAAACTGGCAATGCAAAACAAAATCAGATAGCAGAAAGTATATAGAAAGCGAAAACAGAAGCAGAAGAAAACAAGATCCGGTCTTACAAAAGAAGGAATGCTCCGATTTCTCAATCCTCAAAAAAAAGAATGCAGTACGTTTCGAGTAGTCAATTCGAATGGATGTTTGAGAGGCGTAGAAGAGAGAAGGAAAACGACAAAAGAAAGTTGAAGAACCGACAATAAATGAACTTACTACTTGCAGCCTTTCTTTGTAGAAAGAAAGAAACTTCTCACTCTTTCTTTCTTCGGGATTATCACTGTAATATCATATGGGAAAACGATGATGATGAGTCTCTTTCTTTCTTTATTTATTTCTTTCTTTCACTCTCTCTCTATAAAACAAAGTGAAAGTTCTTCCTTTCTCACTCTAGAGTTGTATGGGTGGGTGTGGAGATTGCGGGAAGATGGCATTTAAAAGGTAGTGGCTGTAACTGTGTACGGAGAATCTACTAAGACCGGAGTTAGCTGTCGGTGGGAAGATGTGACCGGCAATGACCGGTACAAGGCTGACGCGTTATGCTTAAGTTTCGATCGGTATACCTAAACTGCCATCATTATCTGACTTCAATTACCACGATGTCAGTTTGTGGGATCTAAATTAAACCGTTCTACTACTCACCAAAGGGAAATTAAATAATTACAACTTCCTAGTTTTCCCTCACATCTTAAATTTTACCTTTCAAATTCAACTTTTCAAATTTAATCAAATTGTTTTTTAAAACATTTGGAGTAATATATATATATATATACAAATTTTTTTATTTAGAAATATATATAAAGATAAAAATATCCTTTGAAATTTGATTTTAATTTTTATTTACATTTTATTTATTTTTTTAACTGTTAGTTAATTTGATTGTTTTTAACAAAATCAATCTTAAAGTACATTTTGTAAATTTTCAATTTATATTTGAAAATGATTCAAACCAGGTTTATTTTTATACTTTTTAAGTAAAAAAAAAATTATTATTATTTTTTTAGTAGGAAAGGAAAGGAAAACAAACAAAGTCGCTTAACCCGGGATCAGCCTGAGAAAGTTGACCCCCACCAAATCATCCAAGATCAAGGACGAAATGAATAACGGAGGTAAAGAAAAGGTTGAGAGACCCAACATCCTTGAATGACCTTCAACCGCAAGACGGTCCGCTACTCGATTTTGCTCCCTATAAATATGGCCGAAGCTAAGAAAATCAAAGGAAGAGTCAATCCTTCTAATACCTTTGATTAATTTTGGCTATTCAAGCAAATAGCATTATTCTCCGATATCATTTTGACCGCTTCAAGGTTATCAGACTCCACCAGAAACTTCTTCACCCCAGATTTTTAGCTAGCCTAAGGCCAGAAAAAATCCCCCAAAGCTCTGCAGAAAAGGACGATCCCATGCCCAAATTCTGAGAGAAACCAGAAACCCAACCACCACCATCATCTCTCAGAACCCCTCCCGCGGCAATTCTCTCGTCCTTTAGACAAGAGCCATCAATGTTTAGCTTAACCACACCTTCATTAGGCCTACACCAGCCTAAGAGATGGACCTCTTTCATCTGAATAGCCCTAGCCAAGGGATCCTCAACGAAGCTATCAACCAAGGTGCAAATCTTTTTGGAAAAGA
Source organism: Euphorbia lathyris (assembly GCF_963576675.1). Taxonomy (NCBI): domain Eukaryota; kingdom Viridiplantae; phylum Streptophyta; class Magnoliopsida; order Malpighiales; family Euphorbiaceae; genus Euphorbia; species Euphorbia lathyris. Next base: position 35,975,332 of record NC_088919.1, read on the forward strand.
AATAAAAAACATTAGACAAAACAACCGTTTCTCCTCCAAAAATCTCCTCATTTTTCCATTTCCAAATCTGATGGCAAACCACCACAAATAAGAGAATACCATGCTTCAAATCAGCCAAAAGTTTCCCATTAATCCCATCCACAAACCAATCAAGCTCAGAGTGGGCTAAAAACGTAGACAGCACCTTTATAGGGAGAACTTTCCTCCAAACCTCTTTACTTTTCGCACAATCTCTGAGAGCATGGCACAAAGTTTCTTCCTGACCTCTGCATCTGCCACAAGCTCCAGACTCCACCAAATGCCTCCTTTTCCTATCAGAATTAGTAAGCAACCTATTTTTAACCCCTAGCCACAGGAAGCTTCTAATACGGTAAGGAACTTTTAAGGCTCAAATCGTCTTCCACACCTCTAGGTGCGAAGAATCCAACTCCTGATAGAATGCCTGAAAAGCTGATTTACAAGAAAAAGCCCCGTTGTTTGTCAAAGACCAACAGTAACTATCCATGTCTTCCTCCTTACTACTAATCTTAACTCCTCTAATTCTCAAGAGTGATTCCAAACTAAGGTAAGAATCAAATTTAGACCAAATCCAATCACCCTCAGAATCCACCACATCTGCAATCCTCCAGTTCTGAATTTTTAAAGGCGGTAAAGACTCACAAACCTCCAATAAAGGCTTTTTACCAATCCAAATATCATTCCAGAAGCTGATGGATCTACCATTCCCAACATTCCACCCAATCCCTGAGCAAAATTCAGCAAAAACCGCACTAAGGCCTTTCCAAAGAAATGAACAATTAACCACTCTATCCTTAGGACCCTCAAAAACCTTATCCTTTCTATATTTACCGCATAATAATTGAACCCAAAGAGCTGAAGGAAGTTGCCACATTCGCCACAGAAGTTTCATTAATAAAACTTTATTATTATCTCTGGCTTTTCTAATGCCCAGACCTCCCATATCCTTAGGTTGACAAACCTCATTCCAAGGAACCAGGTGAATCTTCCTCCCCTCCTCAGCTTCTCCCCACAGGAACCGACGATTAATTTTATCAAGATCCTTGAGAACAGGCTCAGGAAGATGACAAGCCTGCATAATGTGATTAGGAGTCGCACAATTGACAGACTGAACCAAAGTAAGGCGACCTGCGAGAGAGAGAGTCTTAGCTTTCCAAATGGCACACTTCTTATTGGTTTTATCCAAAGTATCCTTAAAAGACACTTTCGAAACTCTTTCACTATGGAGGGGAATTCCCAGATACTTCCCCAACGAATTAGTCAGAGGAATTCCAGACAAATCACTCAACCTTTTGCAGGCTCTCTAGTTCATATTCTTATAACACATTGTTAAAACACCTTTCCACATGATTTTGATTTGACAAAATGATTTAAGTTAAACCATGATTAAGAGGCAATTAAATTTAAGTGCTTTGATTTAATTGTACTAATATGTTTGTTCAATGTTGAGTATAAGTATAAATGCAAACAGAAATAAAAAGTAAGACAGGACAAAGTCAGCATGAGAACACAGCACAAGCTGAGTGAAGTGTAACTCAGTATAATAGAAGAAAAGTCATATTCAGAACAAAACGTTTGAAGATGGAGCTAACCAAAGAAGCTGAGTGGAACGCAACTCAGTATCAAAGAAGAGAAGTCTTCCTCTAAACTAATGCTTGCAGACGAAGCTGACCACAGAAGCTGAGTAAGAATATGACTCAGAAACAAAGAACAAAAGCAACGTCAATAAAGTCAAGTTGAGTGTTCATCACGACAGCGCAATTGATCCGTTTGCTAGAAGACAAGATCCGACAACTGTCTGCACCAATAACAGAAGCTTTGGAATTATGCCCAGAGTCAATTTCGAGATGCATGGGTCAACTATCCGTTAGCTAAAAGACGAACTGGCGCTAGAAGATGAACCTGCCGGAAGAAGACAAGCCTGACGCCTGCTAATTTCAGACGACATGATTGGCCTGCAAATCTGAAGCTGACCAGAATAATGACGCAATAGATCCGTTTGAATCCAACAGATAATTCCAGATTCAAATCATTAGAGCTTCAGACCTCAACTATAAAAGGACAAGTTCATTCTTGGATCCTTTGCCGATTGCCGAAAGATACAAGAGAAAAAAGAGCATACATACAAAGCACATTCAAATAAGAAAAAGATCTTACACCAAATTTCCATTTCTGTGTAAAAACTAGATTGATTTTGTAATCATCTAAAGTGTTCTTCATCTAGAAAGAACAAGTTTGTATCAATTGTAAAATTGAGAGAGTTGTGCTGGGTACTCGGTTTTAAGTACTCAGCAGTAGAGAATTTGAGTGTTCGGTTATAGCGCCCAGTAGGAGTTGAGTAGACGAATAGAGGAAGGTACTCTTGCATATTCAACTGCCTTGTAAACGGTTTGTGCTCTACTTTTAAAGAGCTCGGTATTGGATTGAAAAAGCCCGGAGGGACTCTGGGGAATGGACGTAGGCGGAGAGACCGAACCAGGATAAGTCTTCCTGAGTAATTTCTAACTCTCTCTCGATATATATTTGTATGTGTTGCTTGATTAAATTGCTCATGATATAAATTGTAAAAGCTGACACTGAGTAATCGTGGTGCTGAGTTGGAAGCTGACCTTAAGTGTTAATTCCAAACTCATAAGTAAAACAGTTCTAGTCAGCACCTGACTAAAGCTGTCTTATGTCTCTCGGTCGTGCTGACCAAAATAAAGTCAAATAACTTAAGAATTAATTAAGTCAGCATAATTAAACGAAAAAATTACATTAGTTCCTACCCCCCCCCCTTGGAACTAATCACACGAGACCAACAAGTAGTATCAGAGCACAGTAGCTCACTACTAAAAGATATTACTATCTTGAGCTGATCCCGATAAATGGCTGAGAACAGCACTCGTTTCCTTACAGGGAATCAAACAACACAGATACTCCCTGAGGGATTATCAATTAGTCTGTCTCCCTTGTTTTTCGGTTCAAATTATACATTTTGGAAAAATAGGATGAAAAACTTTATTCAAGCTACAAACATGAGCGTGTGGCTTGCAATAGTTCAAGGCCCATATGTGCCTTACAAAACAGTAGACAACGAAAAAGTTGTCAAGAGTGAAACTGAGTGGTCAGAAGATGACCTTAGAAAATTACAAAATAATGCTTCGGCTATCAATATGCTTCACTGTGTGCTAGATGCTGCAGAGTACAACAAAATTTCAGGTTGTGAGTCAGCACAGGAAATATGGAAGAAGGTCAAAGTAACCTATGAAGGCACGAGCAAGGTCAAGGAGTCAAAGGTGAACCAACATATGAGATTATACGAGCTGTTCGAGATGAATGACAACGAAGACATCTCGGAAATGAATGCTAGATTCACCAACATTATAAATGAGCTGAAAAGACTCAGCAAGAACTTCACAAAAGAAGAGCAAGTGAAGAAGATCTTGAGAAGTCTACCCAAGAGCTGGCAAGCTAAGAAAACAGCTGTGGAAGAAGCTCAGGACTTGACCACGTATAAATATGACGAGCTGATCGGATCTCTGCTGACCCATGAGATCTCAATGAAGAACTTTGAAGCTAAAGAAAAGTCAGAAGACAAGAAACAAAAATCACTTGTCATGAAAGCTGACTCAACCGAAGCTGACTCATCAGATGATGAGGAGATGGCCATGTTTACCAGGAAAATGAAGAAGCTGTTCAGAAAGAATGATAAGAACAGCAAAAGGCCATTCAGACGAAGTGATAAGTACAAAGCTGAGTCTAGCGACAAATACAAAAATGACAGCTCCAAGCCTGTCACGTGCTTTGAGTGCCACCAAATTGGGCACATTAAATCAAGCTGTCCAAATCTGAAGAAAGAAAAGAAAGATAGTAGAAAAGCTATGGTGGCCACATGGAGTGACAGTGATGAGTCAACCTCATCTGAAGTTGATGCAAATAAAACAGCAAATATATGCTTCATGGCCGACGACGCTGTTGACCACTGCCGATCTTAGCAAGCTGACCTCTCAGATGACACTGACCAATAGGATCACTCCAATGAGGTAACATCTTTACTCTTGCTTAGAAATGAAATGGTTAACGCCCTGAGTGACTTATACACACTGACTAAAAAGTGTAACAAGAAAATAAAGGCACTCAGTAGGCGATGTGATGAGATTGAAGAGGTCAAACTGAGTGACCTCCGATATCTTCTCCAAGACAACACCAGGCAAGATGAAAATCTAAAAGTCATGCATGGTTTTGTCTCGGAAGTCCAAACTGAGTTAAAGAAACTGAGAAAGGACATCACAACCATACAGAACCAGCTGAGTAAATCAGCAAAGAAAGGGTTCTATTCCAATGCTGAGTATCATGGTACTGGTCAGCATAGATGGTACACTCAGCGGAATAGTCAGTGTGACTGTTGTGGGAAAAGAGGACACACCATTGATGTGTGTTGGTATACTCAGCGGAATGTCCAATGTGACTTCTGCGGAAAGAAAGGCCACACCACTAAGGTATGTTGGCATGCTCAGCACAATCGTGTTGACCAGAAACAAAATCACTCTCAAAGGGTGACGTATTTTGACTTCTGTGGTAAAGCTGGCCACACAATAAATATATGTTGTCACAAATTAAAACATGATGTAGCACCTGTCTATGCTAACCAACGAGGACCCAAAAAGAATTGGGTACCTAAAGATGAATGATTCAAAATGCAGGTGAGCCTGAGGTGCGTGGAGAAGTCAAAACTTTGGTATATTGACAGCGCATGCTCGAGGCACATGACTGGTGATGAAACTCAATTCATCACACTTGAGCGTAAACGAGGTGGAAGTGTAAGCTTTGGAGACAATAAAAAGGGTAAGATAGTCGGTTCAGGTACTATCGGAGGTAACCCTACTATTGAGTCAGTCTCCTTAGTCAGGGGTCTCAAACATAACCTATTGAGCGTAGCTCAGCTGTGTGACAGCGGTAGAAAGGTTGTATTTGATGCCACTGAGTGTCGGATACTCGAGGGAAAAACAAACAATTTGATTTTAACTGCCCCTCGTGTTGACAATGTGTACATGTTGAGTTTAGAAAAGAATTTTTCGAAAAACATATGCTTAGTGTCAAAGGAGGATAACTCCTGGCTATGGCATATGAGACTTGGTCATGTAAGCATGGACCTCCTTGCCAAATTAGCAAGAAAGCAATTAGTTGAGGGACTGCCCAAATTTAGATTTGAGAAAGATCAATTATGTAATGCTTGTCAGCAAGGTAAACAAACTAAAAAGTCTTTTCAAAATAAAAATATTGTCTCAACCAAGCGTCCATTGGAATTACTACATTTGGACCTTTTCGGACCTGTCCAGCCACTCAGCTTGGGCTGGTAAGAAATTTTCCTTAGTCATTGTAGACGATTTCTCGTGGTATACTTGGATCATCTTGATGAGTAGCAAGGATGAAACATTTGAGATGTTCTCCACATTAATCAAAAGGCTTGAAACTGACAAAGACCTAAAAGTAGCTCATATTAGAAGTGATAATGGCGGAGAATTGAAAAACCAACAGTTTGACGAATTCTGTGAAGCCAGTGGCATTGACCATAATTTTTCTGCTCCTAGGACTCCTCAACAAAATGGGGTTGTTGAAAGGAAGAACAGAACAATAGTTGAAATTGCTAGGACAATGCTGAGCGAAAATAGGCTTCCAAAGTATTTCTGGGGTGAAGCTGTCCACACATCATGCTATATACTCAATAGGGCTTTAGTTAGACCTATTCTCAAGAAAACCCCTTACGAACTTTGGAAAGGACGAAAGCCCAACATTGGCTACTTTCGTGCCTTTGGGTGTAAATGTTTTATACTTAACACAAAAGAAAACCTTGCTAAATTTGATGCTAAAGCTGACGAAGCGATCTTTCTAGGGTACTCAACTAACAGTAAAGCATATAGGGTGTATAATAAACGAACTCAAGTTGTAGAAGAGTCTGTACATGTTGAGTTCGACGAAACTGACCCTGCAGGTAAGACAACTCAGTCCGCTGAAGATGACCCAAGCTCAGCTTCCGCTGACCAAAACGGAGACGCTGAGTCATCACCACAAGAGCTGACCAAAGGTAAACACGAACCCAAAATTACCTTTGCTGACCGATCTACTCCTGCAGATATTGTAGAAACACTTGTTCCTGACAACTCAACATTACCCAAAGAAATAAAAATTCCAAGAGGACACTCGGAGAAGTCCATTCTTGATCCTGCTGAGAACAACCTGATGACAAGAAATCAACTCAAGAGATATCTTAGCAATGTTGCGTTCGTCTCAGTATATGAACCAAAGAACTTCACCGATGCTGAGCACGACGAATTCTGGATCAATGCTATGCAAGAAGAGCTTGATCAATTCAAAAGAAATGAGGTATGGGATTTAGTACCAAAACCTAGGAATCAAAAGACCATAGGAACTAAGTGGGTCTTTAGAAACAAATTAGATGAGCAAGGCAATGTAGTCAGAAACAAAGCCCGACTTGTAGCCCAAGGCTATAGTCAGCAAGAGGGCATTGACTATGGTGAGACTTTTGCTCCTGTTGCTAGGTTAGAGGCTATACGTATATTATGTGCATATGCTAGTTTCATGAACTTCAAACTATATCAAATGGATGTCAAAAGTGCTTTTCTTAATGGATTTATAAACGAAGAGGTATATGTTAGTCAGCCTCCGGGATTTGAAGATCCAAAATTTCCAAACCACGTTTATAAACTCAAGAAGGCCTTGTAGGGCCTAAAACAAGCACCACGTGCTTGGTATGAGAGGTTGACCAGTTTCCTGCTGACCAGGAACTATGTCAGAGGCAAAGCTGACACAACCTTGTTCATTAAGAAAAAGGATAAAAATACCCTGCTAGCACAAATTTACGTAGATGACATCATCTTTGGTGCTACTGATGAATCTATGTGCAAAGAATTTAGTAAACAGATGCAAACTGAGTTCGAGATGTCGGCATCTTCATCAGTCAGTCTAAGTACGCTAAAGAAATGTTAAAGAAATTCGATATGGAAGAATGTAAACCCATATCTACCCAAATGGGTACTAACACTGTCCTTTGTGCTGACGAGAAAGGTAAGTCAGTAGACAGTAAGTTATATCGAGGTATGATTGGCTCTCTACTCTATCTTACCGCTAGTAGGCCTGACATTCAGTACTCAGTATGTTATTGCGCAAGATACCAAGCTGACCCCAGGGAATCTCACCTTATAGCTGTAAAAAGAATTTTCAGATATTTGCAGAGTTCAGTTAATGCAGGTTTATGGTATCCAAATACAAATTACTTTACACTCATTAGATACACTGATGCTGATTATAGACGAGATAAGCTAGAGCGTAAGAGTACTTCAGGAGGGTGTCACTTCCTTGGAAGCTGTCTAGTATCTTGGTTCAGCAAGAAGCAATCGTCAGTGGCCCTGTCAACAACTGAAGCTGAGTACATTGCTGTTGGAAGCTGTGTGGCCCAGGTCCTATGGATTAAGCAACAGCTTGAGGATTATGGTGTAAAAACAGAGACCATCGAAGTCAAATGTGACAACAAGAGTTCCATTGACTTGTCCAAAAATCCAATCCAACACAGCAGGATGAAGCATGTCAGCATAAGGCATCACTTCATAAGGGATCATGTACTCAAGGGTGAGATCAAGCTGACCTATGTTCCAATAGATGAACAGCTTGCTGATATCTTTACGAAGCTTCTAGCTCGTGAGCAATTTAACATACTAAGGGAAGCTATCGGTATGTCTAATCCTCTTCACTAAAATTCTATGCTTAAATTGAATGTTGAGTGATTACTAGGCTGAGTGATTTGTGCTAAATTACTAACTGTTGCATACTGAGCTAAATATGAACTATATCACCCTATGCTGAGTAGACATACATATTGAGTGATTATCATAAATTGAGTTACTAGGCACACAAACATTCCTTCTACGTAAAACTGACTTCCTAGAATCTCAAACGATTAGGATTCTCGAAACTGAGTAAAACTCTGATGCACAATAAATGCTAGCACGCGCATTAATAGCCACCTAGGATGATGTAAGCGCAATAATTAGAAAACACATGCACCAATTGTGTCATAAATGCCAGAATAATTGTCGATTGAACATCTCGAGGTAAAACGGCTATTCCAACCCTTCAGATCAACTTGGCATCCTTATAAATAGTGGACGAATTCCCACTCATACCTCTTTACATTCAAAATTTCTGGCATTCTATCTCTCTCTCTCTCTCTTTTAAATCCCAAAATCCTCTCAAAGTCTCTCAAGAAAATCATGTCTGATTCTCAAAATATCTCTGGTGCCGATTACGATCAAAATTGCTCCGACGAAAATCCTTCATCTCATACTGAGCTGGAGCATGAGGAGACTTCAACTGAGTCTCAGGGACATGGTCAGCATGACCAATCCAAGGTCAATACTCCGAGCAAGAACCCTCAAGCTGACCAAGCAACCTCTTCGAAAAAGAAGAAGGAAAAGAAAGACAAACAACCTAAGGAAAAGGAATTTCTTCAGGTTTACAACTGTGTAAAGAATTGTGAGGTACTTTGTTGCCGGTGGTTCTCCCCAAGTTTTGTAACAGCTGATCAACCATTCTGTGAATGGATCTCTAAAAACGGGTGGTCAGAATTCTTTTCTCTCTCCGGTAAAACTTACCCCCGATTAGTAAGGGAATTCTATTCGAATCTCAGAGTGGATAAGGACAACGCTGACCATCTAGTCACCAAGGTCACAGGTAAGGACATCACGATAACTCCATCCTATCTAGCAACTTTGCTAAAGCTTCCGAACAAAGGTAAAGAATTCAGAACCACAAACGCCAAACTTGACTACCCCATTGAGTTCTGTAAACCGAAGGACCACAAAGGAGAAATTGCCAGCACGTGTATTGGTCAGAATCAAAAAATGGCTCACTACATCCTGACCAACTTCATATTCCCTAAATTCAACTCCGCCTCATCAGCCTCAAATTTCGAGCAAAATTTTATCTGGCACATGCTGACCTACCAACCACTTAATATGCCCGTCTTTCTTGTCGGTGCATTCCAACGGAGTACTCGGAAACTTAGGATGGGCTCCCTCATCACGAGAATTCTTGAAGACCATCAGGTAAGCACGGTCAGTGAAGTTGAGTCATGGGGTACTGAAATCACAGCGGCACTGCTGTTTGGGTTAGCATACAACCAACCCCTCAAGTCTAAGAAAGGAAAGGGGGTTATTGAGGAGAATGTGGAAGAAGTTAATGCTGAGGAAGGAGCACAAGCTATGCCAACCAAGAAAAGAAAGACAGTGGTGGTAAGCAAGGAACCTGCTGACCGCACTAGGCAAGATAAAAAGAGGAAAGCTGACCAAACCTCTTCCAAAGATATTAACTCAGCTCCAAAGAAAATTCGGTTTGTATCACGTGGGAAGAAATTTGATACTGAGCAAGGTCAGGAGGAACCTAAGTCAACAGAGAAATGAAAGGAACCTGAGGAAGAAAGTGAGGAAACCCCCGAGCAACCTTTGCAAAAGAAGAAGAAAACTTCTGGGGTAAAACCGATTGATGCATCTCCTCTTGATTTTTTAGTCTCGGAAGACTCACACTTTGTGAGAAGTCAAGAAATTGATCTTGAGAAGACTCATACTGACCAGGAGGAAGAACTGGGTAATGATGAAGGTCAGTTTGATGTTGAAAGGACAGATGATGTTGAGCCAAGTAAGGATGTTGATGCTGAGCAAAATCAAACAGTTGATGCTGAGCAGATTGAGAACCCAACTGAGAAAAATCGAACAGTTGATGCTGAGTCCACAGAAAAAGACAAAGCTGTGAGTGATCTCAATGCTAACCTTGGGCTGAACTCCTCGTTTGAGTCTCTTGACTCCATTCCTGCTGATCCCTCTCCTCCAACTAATAAGAACAGCACTGGCAAAAGACTCAAACGAAAAGCTCAAAAATCTCCAGTCATTGACCTACTGGACGATTCTCCACTAAGGGAACCAATCTCCGACCTTACCACACTCCAGTTCCAGTTCTTCAACACCGTCATTGAACCAACTTTGGACCAAATCAAGAAAAAGCAAGCCTCTATTTCTCAAGTTGAGGAACAAGCCGATCCCAAAGCTCCTGAAGGTCCTGTTTCTGCCGAGCAAGTGCTCGAAGTTCCTGCTACTCAAGACAAAAAGTTAGCAAAGGAAAATCATGCTCAGGTCAGCACTGAACTACCTCAACCCTCTGAAACTAATCAGCTTCAGACTGGCACTGATCAGGTCAATATCTCTGCCAATACACCTCTTCCAAATCCTTCAACGCAGAATGAACATCAGTCAGTTCCTGCCGATGATCTGAATAAAAGCCCAGCTGCTGACCAAGCTGGCACATTTAATTCTGGACAGCATAATACTCCTCCATCCGATCCTATTCCATTTCCGACCTCTGAACCACAACATGATGAATCTTATGCTTACATGCATGCTACTGAGTCTAGACGAAGAATCATTGACTCAGCTCAAGCCTTAATTCAAGATATTCATTAATCTAATGCCGATGCTGCTGGGTCTGTCAATGTTGAGCCAACTCAACTCTATTCTGTCACTCAGCTTTTAACTGAAATCAAGGGTCTCAAGGACTTACTGAGTGTCATGACATCTTTTTAATCTCAACAACCCAAGCAAGAATCTATTGTGAAGCTGGCTGAACTCCAGCTGACAATGGTCAATCCTATGAACTCTATCCAGGATCAACTCAATAATTTGTCAGCTGCGAACTCAATCTATGTAACCTCTGCTGAGGGTTCATCAACTCTTTACCCAGCTAAGTTCTGAGCTAACCGGAGCTCGTGAATTAATCTCCTCCTCCTCCCAGTGTTCTATTGAGCAAATTAGTGAAGCTGTTCGACTACTCAACTTGAGTAAAGAAGAAATGGATACTGTCCAAGTAAAGACAAATGAGATTCTGCAGTATTCTCAAGCCACACTTAAGCATGTCCAGCATACCAATGCTCAACGTCAGTTCTATGATGCTGCGTTGCTCAAAATGTACCATCAATCTTATGCCAAGCTGTCAGAATCTATAACTTGGATCGGAAAATCACAGGAGTATCTCTTGAGCATGCTAAGTGCTAACATTATGATCCCTTCTGCCACTCTGGACGATGGCATGGATGTCTTCGACGGTCTTCGAGAGAGTACGAGTCAACTCCAAGCATACTCCGCCAAACTAGCTCGTGCTGTTCTTCGCGAGACATTTATTCCTCCATCTTCTGATGATGGCAAAACGGGGGAGAAAGAAAAGCAAGCTGCTGGAACTCAGCAGAAAATGAGGAAGGCATCTGGTTCCGCAACACAGAGTCAGCAGTAAAGAAACTCCAAAGGCAAAGGGCTAGCTAACCAAGCTCAAGTCAACAGGAAGAAATAGATTGGCTAGTCTCAGTTTTTGACTTGTAGTTTTTATCTGGCGTGTTCTAGTTTGTTAATGCTGACCATCTATAAATATTTATGCATCCTTTATTCAAATTGACAAATCTTATGTGATGCGTACTTACTTATTGTGCTTTGTGCTGATCTGTCTTAAATGAACAAACAAACAAAATTAAAAAGGAACATACTCAGTACACTTTAGCTCTGATACATCCTTTCATAATTCTGATACCTAAACTGACTATGTATCAAACTGAGTAAACATATGTGTCAAGATTTGAACTCTTCTGAAAGCTGACCTAGGCTCATCTCAATTAGATCTTGGAAGGTCTAGAATTGAACTAAGTCAGTATAGGCATGTCTTAACTTTACTCAATTAAATCTTAGAAGGTTTAGAGTTAACTTAAGTCAATAAATGCAACCCTTACGGGGGAATAACTTCAGAAGTATAAAAAGAATTTCAATCATGGGGAATCTCAATGCTGAGTTCCACAATTAAATATTTTGCCAACATCAAAATGGGGGAGTTTGTTGAAACACATTTCCACATGATTTTGATTTGACAAAATGATTTAAGTTAAACCATGATTAAGAGGCAATTAAATTTAAGTGCTTTGATTTAATTGTACTAATATGTTTGTTCAATGTTGAGTATAAGTATAAATGCAAACAGAAATAAAAAGTAAGACAGGACGAAGTCAGCATGAGAACACAGCACAAGCTGAGTGAAGTGTAACTCAGTATAATAGAAGAAAAGTCATCTTCAAAACAAAACGCTTGAAGATGGAGCTAACCAAAGAAGCTGAGTGGAACGCAACTCAGTATCAAAGAAGAGAAGTCTTCCTCTAAACTAATGCTTGCAGACGAAGCTGGCCACGGAAGTTGAGTAAGAATATGACTCAGAAACAAAGAACAAAAGCAACGTCAATAAAGTCAAGCTGAGTGTTCGTCAGAACAGAGCAATTGATCCGTTTGCTAGAAGATAAGATCCGACAACTGTCTGCACCAATAACAGAAGCTTTGGAATTACGCCTAGAGTCAATTTCGAGATGCATGGGTCAACTGTCCGTTAGCTAAAAGACGAACTGGCACTAGAAGACGAACCTGCCGGAAGAAGACAAGCCTGACGCCTGCTAATTTTAGACGACAGGATTGGCCTGCAAATCTGAAGCTGGCTAGAACAATGACGCAATAGATCCGTTTGAATCCAACGGATAATTCCAGATTCAAATCATTAGAGCTTCAGACCTCAACTATAAAAGGACAAGTTCATTCTTGGATCCTTTGCCGATTGCCGAAAGATATAAGAGAAAAAAGAGCATACATACAAAGCACATTCAAACAAGAAAAAGATCTTACACCAAATTTCCATTTCTGTGTAAAAGCTAGATTGATTTTGTAATCATCTAAAGTGTTCTTCATCTAGAAAGAACAAGTTTGTATCAATTGTAAAATTGAGAGAGTTGTGTTGGGTACTCGGTTTTAAGTACTCAGTGGTAGAGAATCTGAGTGTTCGATTATAGCGCTCAGTAGGAGTTGAGTAGACGAATAGAGGAAACTACTCTTGCATATTCAACTGCCTTGTAAACGGTTTGTGCTCTACCTTTAAAGAGCTCAGTATTGGATTGAAAAAGCCCGAAGGGACTCTGGGGACTGGACGTAGGCGGAGAGGCCGAACCAGGATAAGTCTTGCTGAGTAATTTCTAACTCTCTCTCAAAATATATTTGTATGTGTTGCTTGATTAAATTGCTCAGGATATAAATTGTAAAAGCTGACACTGAGTAATCGTGGTGCTGAGTTGGAAGCTGACTTTAAGTGTTAATTCCAAACTCATAAGTAAAACAGTTCTAGTCAACACCTGACTAAAGCTGTCTTACATCTCTCGACCGTGCTGACCAAAATAAAGTCAAATAACTTAAGAATTAATTAAGTCAGCATAATTAAACGAAAAAGTTACATTAGTTCTTAACCCCCCTAGAACTAATCACACGGGACCAACACACATCATCCTGGACTTCTGGATATTAAGCTTCTGAGCAGAGGCAATACAGAAACAATCAAGAATATCCATAATCACACTTAACTGCTCCTCATTACCTTCCAGAAAGATCAAAACATCATCTGCAAAGAACAAGTGAGTAACCTGGGAACAGAATTTATTGATGGCCACCGGGTGGAATTTCCCATTGTCAACAGCATCATGGATTAGGTGGGTCAATCTTTCCATTGAAATAACAAATAAGAAAGGGCTCATTGGGTCCCCTTGACGGATACCCTGGTAAGGAGAAAATTCCTCCGACATATCCCCATTGATCAAAACTTGAAAAACAGGAGAAGAGATACAAACTTTAATTAAACTCCTCCAATTGTCCGGGATCCTTGCTCTCTCTAGACTCTCAAGAAGGAAACTCAAGTTTATGCGATCACAGGCTTTCTCCAGATCCAACTTAAAAGCCACAATACCTCTCTTCCCCTTTTTGATTTTCATAGAGTGGACCATCTCTTGGGCAATGACCACATTATCCATCATTTGTCTACCAGGAACAAAGCTTCCCTGATTCTGGCTAATGATATCAGGAAGAATATAACGGAGTCTATTGGCCACAATTTTAGTAATAGCTTTATAGAGAACATTACAAAGACTAATAGGCCTCATTTGTAAGAAAGAAGAAGGCTTCTCAACTTAGGAATCGGAACTAGAAGAGTTCTGTTCACAAGCCCAATATCCCGAGAGCCATTAAAAACACCTTTAATAAAGCTATAAATGCATTCCTTCACAACCTCCCAGCGTTTATGATAAAAGGGTAAAATACATGAATATCATAATTAAGTACAAAATTACAACTAAGTCATATCACTAAATTTAATTCTTAATTTGTCATTATTCTCTATATATTATGATTTTACACCCTAATTTAAAAATTCTAGACTCTAATTCATAAATCATAAACCCTAGAAAATATATTTTAGACTTCTAATTTATAAATTCTAATCCTTAAAATATATTAAAAGTACTGATTTTACTAGTTTGACATAATCCAAAATTATGATTCGACATAGTTGTAAATAGTTTTTAAAAGATGAATTTCTGTGTAAATTTCCCATGATAAAAACCAGCAGGCAGACCATCAAGCCCAGGAGCTTTAGTAGCCCCAATACTAAAAATGGCTTGATCAATTTCTTTCTGGAAAATAGGGTGGAAGGCTTCCAGAATTTTATCCTCTCCCACCATGGGAAAGGTAGCAACAGTCTGAGCCTTATCCAGATTAACAGGGTCCTCTTTAAAAAGGTCTTTATAGAAGTTAAGGGCCAAGTGATGAATATCTTCATACTCATAGACCCAATCTCCATTAGAGTCTTTAATAGCATCAATCCTATTGTTCTGTCTTCTAATAACAGTAGAGAGATGAAAATACCTAGTATTCCGATCCCCATATTTGATCCATGCTTTCCTAGATTTCTGAAACCAAAGTAGCTCTTCCTGTCTAAGCACAGCTTCCAACTCCTTCTGAAGGGCTCTGAGGAGACCATCCAAACTGTGATCGAAACTACCCTCCAACCTACGATGAATGCCCTCAATTCTACTCAATAATTTATTCTTTCTCCTAATAATATGACCAAAGACGTTTTTATTCCACCCTAGAACATTCTTTCTGAAGCCCTCAACAACTTGTAAGACATTAGAGTGAGGCTTCCAATTGTCTTGAACGAAGTCTTTAAACTCATGATGAGATTCCCAAGCCACGTGATACCTAAACGGTCTCTCCCCCCTAGGCCGATTGCCTCTCACCAGCCTAACTAAGATAGGACAGTGATCTGAATGCCGGAAGGGAAGATTTAACGCAGATACTTCAGGAAATCTAGTTTGAGCTAAAACATTAGCATAAACTTTGTCCAAACGAA
This sequence comes from Euphorbia lathyris, assembly GCF_963576675.1. Taxonomy (NCBI): domain Eukaryota; kingdom Viridiplantae; phylum Streptophyta; class Magnoliopsida; order Malpighiales; family Euphorbiaceae; genus Euphorbia; species Euphorbia lathyris. Next base: position 35,990,647 of record NC_088919.1, read on the forward strand.
CAAAGGCACTGTTGCGCTTCCAAGTGAACTTATGGCCAGCGGCGCCCAGATCAGAAAGCCCACATAAATCCATACTATTCTTATGATTGAGGCAACGATTAACATAGTGATGCGCACCCCCTCTCTGATCACTCATAAGGGCAATATCATTAAAATCACCAGCCACAAACCAAGATTCAGTCATACTAACACTCATAGAGTAAAGAACCTCCCAAAGCCGTTTCCGATTAGCCAGGACAGGGTCAGCATACACCAAGGTAATAAAGAAAGGTTTATTACCAGAAAAGCTCACTTTACTATGAATAAACTGTTTATCCATACTAACAATATCGAAATGAACTCGATCTGGCTTCCAGAAAAGCCAAATCCCACCAGCCCGGCCAGTAGCCTCCGATCTAACACAATTCCAGTTCCTAAACTTTTTAACCACCTCATCTGCTTTAACTCCACTAATCTTAGTTTCCATTAAAACAAAACAAGAAGGATTAAATTGTTTAATTAAATCTTTAACATGGATACGGGTAGCCTTGCTAGCCGCTCCTCTAACATTCCAAACCAACAAATCCATAGAAGGGAGGACAAACTGACCGCACCCACAACCCTAAACCAGGTATTTATTAGGGGCTCCTGAGAGCCTTGCCGAGGTACCAGCAGGTCCCCTCTTATCCGATAAAACCATAGAATTATGGACATTTTTTTGCTTACCCTTAGGCTTTTTCATACTAATTTTGTTAACACCCATAGCCTTCCCAATACTAGGTTCATCACAGTAATTAGGAATACTAACCTCATTTAACTTCTCCTTCCCTTGAGAAGCCTGAGCTTGGGAACCAAACTGGGCTTCTCCTTTGGAAACAAAAAGGGGGTTAACAGTCTCAACCACATTATTTGATGGTTCAGCAGATTCTAAGCCTGGCATACTTTTCTCAATGTGATCGTCAGCCTAGTCAGATTCTTGGACCTCCTCAATAGTCAGAGCCCCAAATCTGGACCCTGAAGTGATGCCCGAAGCAACCCCAGAATCCACCCTAATTTTTGGGCTAGGCTTCTCCTTGACAACAGGATTAACAATAGGATGGGTCAGAGTAGACTCGATATTAATGTCAGGGGGATGATTTTGTACAACAGATGGACGTGTCCTTCGTCTAGCCGACCTCTTAGCCACCATCCAGGGGACAAAATTCCCCCCATCTCCTTGGATCCCTTCAGCTCTTCCATTAACACCCTCATTACCTCCTCTAACACCTTCTCCCTCTTGGGGCAACCCTCATAAGTATGACCATACATACCACCTTCAAAACCAATATTATGTAAACCTTCATACTCAATAAAGTATACCTTATTATGAACACAAAATTTTGACAAAAGAGGTTTGGCAAGATCAATATCAATACATACTCTTGCAAACTTACCTCTAATAGCCCCAATTGTAGTTTTATCCACATGGTGAACCTTCCCAATAAAACCACCTATCTTATTAAGAAAACTTTCACTATAATATTCGATAGGTAGGCCCGGGAACCTAACCCATGTCAAAATCATGTTTACCGAGCAATTATGAGGATTAAAATTAGGAACCCCAAGGCCTTAAGGCCAGAACATGATTAGAAATAATGTACGGACCCCCATTGATCACAACGTTATAATCCTCAACCCGAGTAAATTTAATGACATAGTAGTCATTTTCTAAATCAGTAATACTTACTTTCCCTTTCTTTGCCCACTGAGCTTGGATCCTCTGAGTGAAATAGTTAAAACTAATTCTTTTCCTAAGCACCGTTACTATTAATGAAATCCTCCACTTATCCCTAAGCGCCCGATTATCAGCTGAGGAAAGCCAGATCACAGGACAAAGCGGATCATCTTGATCACCATCCTCTTCGTCTGACTCAGAATAAACTTCTTCCAACTCCCCCTCCATCAAAACTTCATCCATACAAGGCTCCTCCTCGACCACACCCATCACTGTATCTTTCCATGAAGTTTTCCCTATTCCAAGATTAGAATTGAATTTATTTGCCAACTCTCCAATAGGTTTGAGAGATCCATTCACACCAACCCGAGTTTTGGAGGAAAACGCGTTCCCCTGAGCCTGACCACCACTAACATCTCCTAACCTACCCGAATCCCCTTCACCCGCTTGGATCCGACCCGCGGCAGCCTCAGCCCGTGCCAACTCAACCCTACCCATAAAATCCCCGCCCTCCTGGATCTCACCGGCGCCCAAACCCATCCCCACACCCTCATAAGCCTCTGCCGCGCCTCCCACCTGTGGCGGCCCCTTGTCTCCTTCATCACTTGACAGCCCCGCCCCCATCGCACGACCCTCTTCCCCTTGCCACACCGATCGGTTGCCCAGCACCCCCTACCCGCCAGCGCACCACCACGCCCCACGACCTCCGATCTCCCTCCTCCCCTATCGCCTTCCCCCTCCAAGCCGCACACCCCTTCCACGCCGAAACCCCTTTCCTGCTCCGCCCTAGCCGCCGCATCCCCCTCACCACAAACCGCCGCCCCCCTTTCCCTAGATCTATATCTCACCCTCTTCACCATGAAACCCTAAAGAATCGGATACTTGAAAGATAAAGGGAGAGACGAGAGGCGCTGATAACTTAAAAAATTTCTAATTATTTTTTTTTATTTTTTAATATAATATATTTAATCTAACATTAATATTATTATAAATTTTTGATAAATTTTTTTAAAACTTATATTTTTATTTATTTTATCCATAAAATTTATTAGAGATAAAAAAACCACATTTACAATATTATATAGTTGTACTTCTAGTTTAATAAATTTGATTTTTCATTCAGTTTTTAATGAATTTTTGCTCAAAATAATGCTCCAAATGAGCATTATTCCTTGCAAATGATCCGGTTAAACATTATTCTTCGGATAATACTGGTTTAATTATGGTGAAATCAGACGAAATTCGTCCGACTTCAAAATTATAAAAAAAAAGTCAAACAAAGTTCGCACGAATTTTTTACACCTTGTGCTTGTGTTAGACTTACCTACAAAGAAGTCGGATGAACTTCATCCAACTTTCCGTTGCAAATAAGTCGAATGAAGTTCATCTGATTTTCTTGCATTTTTTTTAGAAAAATATCTTTGTCTACACGGATGTAATATCAATAAATGCAAGGAACATCAATATACTCCATCTCTTTTAGCTTCCTCCCTTTTTTAGCTTTAAAAAAATGCAATGAAGTCGGATGAACTTCATCTGTCTTCTTTGCAACAAAAAGTCAGATGAAGTTCCTCTAACTTTTTTTGTTAGGAAATATAACTCCAGTTTAATGATTGAGTTACACAAGTTGTAAAGAATTTAGATGAATTTCGTTCGACTTCTTTACATTTTTTAAGTCGGACGAACTTCGTTCGGCTTCACTTTAGTTAACCCAGCATTATTTATATAATAACTTTTAACTGGGTTATTTGCAAGAATTATTGCTAATTTGGAGCATTGTTTTGAGTAAAAAATCGTTTTTAATGAATATATTCTACGTTATTAAATTAAAGTTTTATAATTATATAAAATTTAATAAATGAATTTTTAATATTAGAGAGATTATTATTATGCAGAAAAAAAACATAAAAAATATATATGTTTTATTATTAAAACATGGAGTAAATGGTAAATATGGTATTTTAAATTTTATTTCATCTAATTTTCCATCCACTTAAACATAAGGATGAACTATTTAATTGTTTATAAAGACATGGAATTGGCTAATGTGTTGAGTAAAAATAAAGTGTCCTTATAATTATATACCCTTAAAATTATCTATCACAATGAGAAGGAAAATTTCTTTGGAGAATTTTTTACTCTTGCAATTTAGAAGGGACAGGAAGAAAAATGCCATCCTTGGTCTCAATTTGGTGGAAATATCCGACATTATTATTAGAGTTATATATATTCTTTAAATATTAATATTAATTTTGAAGACCGGCAAGGTCGGACTTCGGTTCGAATGGTTGCACATTAGAATAACTAATCTTTTCTCTTTTTGTCTTTTTCTATTCTCTGGACTTAAACGCCTTCCTCATCCCAAAAAAAAATTAATAAATTTTCGATGGTATGTTATCACCTGCACTGTAGTTAATACATGAGAATGTTTCATTATTATATTTTCAGGCTTCGACTCCACACATGCAATCTCCAATTGGGGCCTTGTCCTCCAACAAATCATTTGGAAGGTTGTTAGGACATGCACTAGATGATCAGCAGCAGGGAAGCTTTTCTATAAACCTATGGAAAAATGCTTTTCGAGATGCCTCTCAACGACTTTGTCCTATTAGAGCAGGAGGACACGACTGTGGTTGCTTACCCATTATAGCAAGAATGGTATATATCTTCCATTTTAGTTATCGAATCATCAGTATCATAAATATATATCAATAATGCTCTCGATACTATGTTAATCGCACAGTCTATTTGCGAATATGAAAAGAGAATGAAGACACGAATTTATTATGTGCGAGTGAGAGATGTAGAAATTATCCGCCCGTATGAATTCGGATTCAGGTGGATTACAAATTCGAGCTTTATCTAATTGTTTTGTTATATAATTAGGAATTCTAGTTTGATTAATCTTATCTAATTAAGTAACTATTTAATGGAAATACTAGTCTAACAATGAAGTTAGAATAATAGTTGACATGCGATTAATATTGTCTAATCTTTATAGAACAATGAATCTTTAACCTATACAGAAGGATCTAGGTTAAATATAATACACTATAAAAATAATAAGAACAAATTTTCTCTTTATATCGCTCTCTGTATCGCTTTAAAATCCGCGTCGAATTCTCTCAGAAAACTTTATGAATTCATCATTTTTGGTCCGGAATAACTTTGTGGGTTCCAACTTAGCATTTAAAAAAAAAGAATAATAAAAAAAATGGATTAACCAAGTCATAAAAAAAAAATGAAAAAGGGTCCACCAATAAGGAGGAAGGTGGAATGGAGCCGTCTGTGGTAATGGTTGCTAACTATTTCTAAATGTGGATTGTTTTCATGGTATGATGACAAAAATTCCCAAGTGGAGATATCATATGCCTATGGATCCAACAATTCCAATATCATTTTTCTTTTTTAGAACAATTTGAAGTTTATCACTACTATATATGTAAATGTAATTTAAACTAATTTGATAAAATTTCAAAATGCATTAAGTTAGTTAGGTGGTAATAATGAATATTATAAATATTTAAAAGTTATAAATGTTAACTATTTAATAATACTAAAAATAAATATTTGATTTAAAAATGTTACATGATATGTCGATCTTAAAATTTTTAAATCAAATACTTTGACTTGTAAAATAAGTAACTTTTTATTTTTATTTACATACAATTTTTAAGTGGCGAATGAAACAAGTTAAAAGTCAATAAACACTTTATATATTAATTTTAAGTATTTAAATGAGTTATCAAACAGACATTTGATATGGTGAATCAATTTACGGCTCATCAAACCCAATAAGAAGAAGTAACAATTATACAAAGCAACTGTTGTTTCATGGCAACAACTTATGGTCCAAAGCGTGTCACATTCATCATCAGACCCTGATCTGCTCAAGAGGAATTCGGGTCTCATCCAGGAGGACATCAAGGTCATTTTTCGCTTGTCATGAAGCCCATATAAGGATAACATATAGGCCTCCAAGAAAGGGGTTAGACTCTCCCTCTACACTTTCGTACCACACTTGTCACTAACTTAACGTCTGAGTGTCCACAAAGGATCACTTCCGATGCAAGACAAAGACTTCAAGCAACATTCTTTCTGACTATTTTGATACCATATTATTTGGTGTAGTGAGTGTGACCGAACATCACAGATCCTTCCACTCTAACAAAAGAATATGAGAAATGTTAGGAACTCCTTTTTATAGAATTAACAACGACCAAGGAAAATCAAATGAAGCTTTGATCAATCTAAGGACAAAAGCAATAGAGCAATCAACCATTAACAAAAACCCAAAATAAAGTGTTTTCATAGAGAGAGACTCAGAGAATGAAGCTAGTAAACCCACTAAGAAGATAATGAAAACTCTCTAGAGATTCCAATCCACCCAGACTTAATACACTAAGACTCAAAGGCAAATGATTGAGGCTCTAAAGGTGATCCAAGAAGATAACAGCAAGTTATAGGAACTCCTCTAAACCAAGAACTCACCAGAGCAGGAAAATCAGCCTTAGGAACCTAATTGAATGACTCAAGAAATCTAACCTCATGGGCTCGACCCTTAGATGAGCACATAAATACAGTCGCTCCATGAGTGCCCGGAAGTATGGAGAGAGCATTAGCCCGGTAGAGCAAGCATTGGAAAGAAAAATTTCAAAGGTTCCTTGAAAAAAGGCCTCGGCAGAGTCATTAGAGGAAAGATTACTTTTAGAAACACACCTTTAGTCTAACAAATCATCGAATCTAGCTTCTCGAAGAATTCAGAGTCATTTAAGCTGCCCATGTATATAGGAACGAAAGATCCCAACGAGCATTATGCTACTTTCACGAGCATGATCAATCTTTACTCCAAGGAAGATCATGTTATGTGCAAGGTTTTTCCAACAACTTTAGTTGGAGTTCCTCAAGAATGACATAGAGGGCCCGAGCCAAAATCTACTGACTCCTCCAACCTCCTCATAGACCTATTATAGCGAGGTTTGCGGAAGAAGTGAAGGCCTGAAGAATCAGCTTGGATCTCAATGATGCTCATCGGTGTTCCACATCCTTTAAGAGGATACTTGGCACACTTCCACCAAATGTCCTTTCAGATGAAATCCATGAACTAGGAAGTGCCCATTGATGCCCGTACAGAAGGAAACAATTTCCTATTCGGCATATGTGTTATACTAATCCTCAATAACCATTCGAAGAGCTAATGATAGTTGAGAAAAATTTCATCCAATATGATGATAAAAAAAAGCATGTTGATTACATAGAGTTGGAGAAGGAAAAGAACAGAAGAGACCACCACAAAATAGGATAGAAGGAAGTACGTATTTGATTGCAAAGATTTCCCCAAATGAGACAAGGCTCCTCTCCCTTATTAAAGTAGAAGAGAAGAGTCGTGAAGGGAACCTCGAGAAGAAAATTGGACATGCTGTAGGTCTGGGAGAAAGGTATATTACTCAGAAGATCTATGCCAAATGGACCACTTAGGAAATCTCAAGAGTTCGCTCGGTGACTGCCTATTAGACATGGAAGTCCCCCTAGTGGACTATCCATGAGTCTCGGATAGTCCACTTAGCGGATTACTTTGAGTACTTCAATAGTCCATCTAGTGGACTGCCTTAGAGCCTTACGGAAGTTTGCTCCGGTGGACTTCCCTTTGCAGGCTTCAAGTAGTCTGTAAAAGACTTTTGTGTTTTTATAAATCAATCCACTCGGATGGCTACTCCTATAATCACCGTGAAACACCAATCACGTCCCTTTAATCCAAATTCAAAAAATAAATAGCCCCAATTGACATTCAAAATATAAAATCAAACAAAAAAATGAGTTTTTATCCAACTAAATCCAAGGTCGAAAAATATTTCTAAACACCCAAATGATCTTAATGATCCATACTTCAAATAAGAGGTAAGAAAAATCATATTGTTCTTCATCGAATTGAATACAAATTTCGATATCGAATCTAATGAGACCAGAAGCTGAAACGCAAACTCCCTCTATGTTCTCACACTCGAACGCTTCGACTAGAATTGAATCTATATGGTAGTACCCTTGATTCAATAAAAAAGATTTTATTTCTCTCTTTTTTGGTACTATGAAAAACATAGAAAAATGGCTTAAGCATAAAACTCTAAATGTGTACTTTAAATGATCCATGCCTAAATGAAAAAAAATGCTCTTGTTAGGAGATAGAGATAGAGGAGGAGGGGATGGGAGAAGCTAAGTTAGCTAAGATAGAAGCTAAGTTAGCTAAGATAGGGTTAGCCTTTTATTTTATTTTATCTCTAAAATCAAATAATATCTTTCTCTTATTTCCTTTTAGATTTAATTTGGATTTTAATTTTAAATTAAAACAAATCAAATGTTAAAAATCATGTTGCCCAAAATCCCCAATAATGGGCTTGAGTTCGGGATTGGTTTTAATCCAATTAAATTAAACCTTTTAACCTAAGTCCATCAGTATTAATTATAATTGTTTGGAATATACACAACTATTATGTTTATTACCAAACTATATTTGTATGTTCTTGCTAAATATTCTCTGAGTGTGATCTTATAGGTCCATCTAACTCCAGAAATGGGCATTCTAATGCAATCTTAAGACTCATAGATCATAGATAGACTCTAACAAGTCTCTATGACCATCTATATTAAATGGTTATCTCGTATATTAAAACCAGGGCCGTCTTAAACTTTTTGGGGCCCCTGTACTAAATTTTTCTTAAACCCTTACTAATTAATAGAATTTCGATTAAGGTTGTAAATTTTGAATGGTTGAATATCTAAATCACATACGCACTCAATGTAATGAAAAAGTGTAAATAAATCTTATTACATTATATTATTATTTTAATATTTTAAGCTAATATCTATATTCGACTAAGCACATCTTAAATTTTGGGGCCCTTATAATTTTGAGGCCCTGTGCGTTAGCACTCCTTGCACGCCCTCATCTACTCCCCTGATTAAAACAAGAACCTAATGGCAATATTATATGATCATTTGTTATGCTATCAATGCTTAACATAAGGTATGGTTCTGTCACCCTTATTTGTTGTTAAGGATTGTTTTGATCTCCTAGTCAACTGATTAGTTTCAAATGATTAATAGAAGATATTGCATCATTTGGATACAGTCATTCACTTCTCAGTCTCACTAGTCAAGTGGCCGGTGATATCCTTTCTTCTAGAAGAGAGTAGCAACCTCTCGCTTCCCTCATGGTTTCTAAGCATGATTCAGAGCAACACCTAACTAAACTCATAAATTGGCACCCAGTCACAGGCCTGTTAGGGGGGTCATCAAAGTGCACTCAATTTTATTTAAGGCCCATGGTGAACTTGGTTTAAGGATTCCAATATAAATACTATATGAGTCACACATATGACACATGAGACCATATGGTGCTCCCATAAGTGGATCGATCAAATGCTTATTATTTTATAAGCACATATGCCCAAAGTCTAACATCCAATACTTATGATCGGTGAAAGACCATCACAACTAAGACGCATACTAGTTTTTAGTTTATTATTATTTTTATGATAATAACAAACCATGTATGTTTTAGTATAGTACCTTGTTGCCTTATGGCTTCACTTATCCAAGTGCTCAAATCGGCAAACATGAGCAGATCATTATACATGGATATTTTATATAAGTTTGACTTGCACAAGATGAATAAACTGAAATAGATTAATGCATTTCTTTATTAATTTAATCATAAAAATTACAATGCTTTGGGAGACTAGGGCATACGCTGACACATATGGTTTCACTCGTCTGGGTAACGTACCCTCCAAACATGTGCATATCACTAATCAAGGATACTCTATTAAGTTCATTCACACAAGTGAATTAATAGAACATATTATCACCTTATAATTAAGGGCACTATCTAAATATAATTTCTTAGGACTAGGACATACTCCAATAAGATCTACCCACATGACAAGGTTTAGTGAACTTTTAGTGTCGACTAGGTCTATGGATATTGTAGTTGTTGATGGGGAGAGAGATCACCAAAGCTTTGCTGGATGCACTATGTCAGGGGTATCTATTGAGAGAGACTCCCTAATTGGGTATTAAGATTCTTATGATGGCTAGAACCTTCAGGAAAGATGGGATCCCCTTCCTTGATGACCTGAATTTCTACTTGGTATTGGGACCATTTAGGCTCATCCCATCAAGGCGAGGCTTCTCTTTTGAGTGGGCTCTTGTATGTTCTATTCGATTCGTGGTCCTAGGCTTTATTGGAGCAATTTCTTAACTTCCTTTTTGAAGTGGAGGCATGCCCTTCCGAAGTGGAGGTATGCATGTGTTGTGTGTCCCATATTCTTATGGAACTTGTAGTACTTATCTTTGTTTGACGGGGCATGTTGAGGCGGTTGATTAGGAGATGGTTCTTAAGGTTCACGAGTCTTTATTATTGTTCCATGAGTTAGGGCTATTAAGAGTCCTCAGAGTAGTGGACTTCTTACCCCAAACTTCACCTCTACTTTGCCCTTTTCATGACTCTCCTTATGGGGTTTATCTCTTCTGCTTTTGTAAGAGAGGGTTCCCTCGTCCCATCTAGTGCGGATAGATTCCCTAAGATTCATCGTCTGGTTCATTTTTTCTTCCCTACATTGGTATTTCCTATTTTTATCTTTTTCAGTCTCTTTGTATACGTGAGCCTGTATTTATCATCATAGCGAACAAAGTTATACTCGGTGGCCATTATTTCCTTGAATAACTATGGGGGATTTGCGTAGTAATTCTACTAGAGGGGTTGACATGTAGTCCCTTTAGCCAGAGCGTCAATGATGACTTCTAGTAACTAGACTTTACTCGGGAGGCCATGTGATGAAAACGGGCCAGGTAGCTTCTCAGTTACTCGGTGGTGCACTGGGGAACATTATTAAGACCAAAGCTTATTCTCCTAACCTTTATAGGCCCTTTGAATTGTGAAATTAAGAGGTCTTTAAGGAGATCAAATGAGTCGATATATTTAGATTCTAACCATCGGTACATTCTTCTGCCACCTATACCAGGGTTGTCAAAAACTTACATATGATGTGATCATCTTTAGAGTAGAGGTTTCTCATGCTTATAAAGGTTGTGAAATGCTCGTTCGGGTCTTCAGCATCATTGTAAGATGGCATACTGAGGGGTTTCTAGTCCTTGGGAAGTTAGACTCAATGATTTGCTGGATCAATGGTGTTTTTCAAGAGACGACGATCGTGCCACCAAGGGCCTCATTGTTCAGGAACCCTTGAAACTTGACCTTTCAAGGTTTGCTCTTCTCCATGAAGGGCCTTTCCGTGTGTCTGTACGTTCGTGTAATGTCCTAGGATAACAGGCCTGTATGTGGGTTGAGCTCCCGTGAGGATACCATTATCATCCAAGATGCTTGAGTATCTCCCGCATGCCTCTTTTCCTACTCGTCAGAGCTCTTCACCTTGAGGTATTCTCATATTTTGTGTTTATCTTCCTAGATAGCCATATGTTGTTTTATCATTTATCTTTGTCTCTCTGTGTATTATGCTTGTCCATTTTAGAAATTGGGGAGTGTGTCTATAAGCCTCGTAGTATGGTGCTTGGACCCATCTGTAGGTTCTATTTCCATGAAGATTTCATCTAGGTTCCTTCTAGTGGAGGAGATTTCCTTGTCCATATCTTTTGCCTCGGCTGTTGGTCTCAATGACATGCTTGGTGGGAGTAGGTTCTGTTAGGGGTACTATAATATATCTATTTATTAGCTAGTGAATTATTTTCATAGGTTTCAATCCATGCTCACTACACCAAATGATAGGGAATTGAGATTGCGGATGAAAGCTTATGCCCTGCACCGGGAGTGGTATAACGGTTATGTTAGAGGGAGAAAGAGTAATCAAATAGTTAGAGGGGAGAAAGAGTTTTTAGAGAGAGTGATTAAATCTCTCTCAATGGATTTATTTGCTTGCTTTTATTGGCTCTAGGCAGCAGTGATAAGTCCATACTGCTCTTGGGCTTTGGTTAGCCCTAAGAGCATTGAGAAATGCTTGGAAGAGTGCTTGGTGAGGTAGAGAGTGCTTGAAAGAATGCTATATAAGGTGGAAGATGCTTGGAAGAGTGTCATATGCATTAAAGAGACAAGAGTTGCTAACTTTTTTTATGTCAACGTTGTCACTTGTTATCTCATTTTTTAATAATAAAAAAAACACAATTAAACATTAAAATATTCTATTATTTATTGTAACAGTATTTATAATTAAAATAAATTATATATAAAATAATGATTTATAGAACCATAGTGTTAACATTAAGAGTTGCTTAGAATTTAGTCATTTTTTTTGTCAAAATGATACGAATGAGAAAGAAAATAAAGTATTATATTTTGAGATAATTTGTTATGTTTCAATAACTTTAAAATTGTTTGCATTGAAAATACTCTAAGGAATCGATATATTAAACATGTCCGGTATCATAGCTTTGCAATTGGCTTCACTGAGTGGTGCCCTTATGTAAGTCTTATTGTTAGCTTTAGATGGAATCTCGAGGTTTCACCTATTATAATTAGCAGGAATTCCGGATAGAAAATCTGTATAAAAGTTTTAAGTTTTGCCAAAAATATATTAGTTTTTTTTGCATTTACTGTCATGTAATTATGTTTTAATTAAAAAAAAATTGTAAAATTAAAGTGAATATACCAAAGTTTATACCTTGAAACTTATAAAAATAAATAAATATATTTTTTCAAACTCTAAAAACTAAATAATTACTTATTTAACTTTGTTTTATTAGCTTTTAGTCTCATTTATATAAAATGAGCAGTAAAATTATAAAGAAACCAATTGAAGAATCTTATAATATGAGGAAAATGAATATGAATATTGTCAATATTTTGGCAATATATGCATATGGTGTAATTGATTAATATATTTAATAAATTAAACAAAAAATAAAAAATGAATTTAAGAAAAGTGTAAATAGAATAGAATAGGATTAAAAAGAAAAAGGAAAAAAAAATGGAAGAAAGGAAGAAAAGGGGTGAAAATGGCATGAGAAATAAAAGGAAGAGGCAACCAAATCTTTCTCAGATTAGCTTTCAGAATCAGGTTCAGGACCACTTTAGTTTAATATATATGTATGCATCAACCTACCTATTCTATTTATTTTTAAAAAACAAATCATACCACTTCATTGGCCTCTCTAATTTATTTATACTTGACTGTTTGCTCAGTATTGATCACATGAATAGGTAGAATTTGTTCATTTACCCTTAGATTTAGTCTTGTTAAAATCCTAAGGTGGAGATTCAAAGTATCATGAGGTTTAGATTTAATAAGCCTATATCGAACGGTGAATGAACAAATTCACTTGCTTATTAAGGTGTATGTGAAAATTCCTGCTGTTTGCTATAATTCAGGTCCGCAACTGTAATCATTTTGGAATTTAATTCTATAATTTTATTTTTTAAACAAAATTTTACAGATTTATTTTTAACATTTTCAAGGATTATCCGTTAAAATTTGAACGGAATAACTTATTATTGTGTAATAATTTGAACTGTACAACCTTTATTAGTCTTTCCTCTTCTAATAATAAGGTAATAATTTATACCTCAAAAAACAAATAAGGTAATAATTTAATCTAATTAATTATTGAACTTTCGAGGATCATTCCATTTCTAATCTGTGAATAAAATATAAAATTAAATGTATAATTGAGATTGGGACCACGGTTGAATGAATATATTATAGGGTTGGATTATATTTATTTTGTTTTTGATAAAGTAAGTCTTATTTTGTTTTTTCCACCATCCAATGGTGATGAACTTTGACAAAGTAAACTCATCCAATGGTAGAATAAAGCTTACTTTGTCAAAAACAAAGCATAGAAGACACCATTATTATAATATGAGATTCTATTGTTGTAATATGTACATCAAGACAATAGATTTTTTCATGACTTTAAAGTCAACAGATCCAAACCGTAAATCTAAATTTCTCGCATTATCTAGGAAAACTTTCAAGTTGATACATAAATAGACTGTGGTGATTAATCATTAATTTCCTTATAAAACAAAATAATACATTGCATTTTAAATGGTGGATCTTGATAAAGTAATAGTAGAGAGTGTTTCAAACTGTTTTTGACATAACGATTAGACATATATTCCACTCAAAAACCACTTCATAGTTTTTTTTTTCCAAAAATGACTTGAAGTAATGATCTTTCGATGAGTCAGATGAATGTAATGATAGATAAAACTCTTTTGTTTTTCTACGGGATAAAACATGATAACACTCATAGAAGGAGATATACCGCAACCACCTATAAAGAGAGGAGAACAAAAAAAATTACAGACGAAAAAAAAACTACCAAATTTATCATAGTAAATCAATCAAAAAATTATTCAATAAAAAAAGGAAAAAAATAAAGAAATATCTTATCTTTTTATATATTCAATAAAAATTTATTGTGGCTAGGTTTTAAAGACAGGGTTATTTTGATTGCATTGCACTGTATTGAATCATTTATATTTCAACATATAAAGAAAAAAGAAAAAAGATTCGTGTAACCCTAACTAGTGACTAGAAATGTCAGTTTTTTTCCATGTAGATATTGTCCGTTCTGGTCCAAATCTAATACCTTGAACCTCACGACTTTAAAACGTGTCTTCATATATTGGATTCTCACCTTATTTTTTTTTTTGTTTACATGGAAGGCGCAAGGCCCGAGAAGGGGGGAAGAGAGAGAGAAAAAATAAAAACTAGACACGAATAGTTCTACTAATAGTCGAACCCTGACAGTCTTCACTGAGGATTCCCTGGAGGCCTGCAGGAGGTATATCAAATTCATGAAAACCTAAGTGGCAAGAACCTGCGAAGTTCGCCAACCAGTCAGCGGCACGGTTGCCCTCACGATAAGTGTGTTTGAACATGATTACCCAGCTTCTCTCACGTAACTCTTTACACCGAGTTACAATCCACACATAAGGGTGGGAGGTTCCCATCTCTTTCGTTAACAGGTTCATAATAACACACGAATCAACTTTCACAATCACTTTCCGGAATCCCTTGTCCCACGTGTGATTCATTCCGTGGAACATGCCCCAAAGTTCTGCTAGTGTCACTGTGCACCAGCCAATATTAACTCCGAATCCCCCTAGCCATTCACCGGATCTTCCGCGAATCAAACCTCCAGCGGCGGCGCTGCCCGGGTTCCCTTTACAGGAGCCGTCTGTATTCACTTTCACCCAATCCTCCTCGGGAGGTTCCCAACGAATCCGGACTGTTTGAAAGGTCGTCATTCCCGAATCCTTTAGCAGGGTCTGAGCTTGCTGAAATTCTATGCACTGCTGCATAATGTGATCCGCTCCTCTGTACTGACTACTGCTGCCCCCAAAGATCAGTTTATTCCTGTCTTTCCATAGTTCCCAAACCGTCTACGCGAAGACACTCGGCCAAGGCACATTCTGGACTGAACGAGTGCAACAAATGTTCCAAGATATCCAATCCCTCACATTACCATAGAAAAAAGCCGTTCTCAGGTTCCAGGGAATAAGGCGGGCCCATACTCGGCGAGCAAGAAAACAATCCCGTAAAATGTGAAGTTCTATTTCACGCTGTCGACAGCTTTGGCAATCTTCAGAGCTAGCTATGCCTCTTCGAACTCTATTAGTATTACAGAGGATACTATTGTGCATAGTCGTCCATAAAAACATTTTGACCTTATCTGGAACTGACAGTTTCCACATTTTGTCCCAAATCCGATCCCTGGTCTGCTGCATAGCATTTACTTGAATATCATACCCGAATCGGACTGAATAATTTCCGGAGGCACAGTGAGGCCAATACCAGACGTCCGGCTCGTGCCTATCCAGACTCAGCGCATACGCTGCGACTTTCAGCAGGTCCGTCGAAGATAACAACCTATCAAGTTGATCCCAATCCCAGCTGTTTCGTGAGGAGTCCCAGTAATCCCTCACTGTTTTATTTAACTCCTCCGTCCCTATACCTGCTGTATTATGAGGCGTCAGTACCCCTGGTCCGCACCAAGCGTCTTTCCAAAACTTCGTTTCGCTTCCGCCATAGACTAGTTTAGCAACTCCTTGCTTAATAATTGAACCTCTTGCAACGACACTCTTCCATGTCGCTGAGCTTGAACTTTGGGCCTGTAGTAGATCATGACCGAGTCTGTTTCCACCATATTTAGCACGAATTACACGAACCCATAGTGGGTCAGTGTCCGTGAGCGCAGTCCAGCTCAGTCTTGCAATCATTGCTAAATTGAATTCTCTCATTCTTCTAATCCCCAATCCACCTTCGCTTTTCTTCTTACTAACCACATTCCAATTGATCAGATGCATCTTTCTCTCCTGCCCCACTGTACCCCAGATAAAGCCTCTATTAAACTTGTCAAGACGGTCACAGATGCTTTTAGGTAGGAGTGCAGTTTGCATTGTGTAGCTCGGTACTGCTGTCATGACTGATTTGACAAGCGTCGATCGGCCAGCCAGGTTCAGAGCTTTTGATTTCCATCCTGCCAACTTGGTTTGAACACGCTCCACCACTGAACCATATGTTTCCTTGCTTATTCGTTGGTGAATAATTGGCATTCCCAGGTACTTCCCCAAATTTGTAGTTTTTGCAATTCCTAACGCTCTCCCAATTTCTAGGCTAGTTGGATCTGAAACATTGCTTGAATAGAAGACTCGAGACTTTGTAAGACTGACTTTCTGTCCGGAGCAGGCAGAGAACTTACTCAAGATATCCCGAATAACCATAGCTTGCTGTACTGACGCCTCTACCATTAACACAATATCGTCTGCGAAGAAAATATGAGACAAGGCAGGTCCTCCCCTTGACAGCTTAACTGGCTTCCAAGCTCCCTCACTGACTGCATCCGAGATCAAGTGATTAAGCCATTCTAAGCATAGCACAAAAAGATACGGCGACAGGGGATCTCCTTGTCTAAGACCTCTGGTTGGATGAAAAGCTGGTAGCGGTTCGCCATTCCATAAGACACTCATGCTGGGCTCTGACACATAGGCCATTATTAGATTAATTAGATTGATGTCCAAGCCAACCTCCATAAGAGTATGTCACAAGAAATCCCAAGAAATTCTATCGTAGGCTTTCTCCAAGTCTAATTTCAGGACCATGAGCCCCTTGCGGCCCCTCTTCTTCTTGAGAGAGTGGATAGTTTCCTGCAGTAAGATAATATTATCAGATATTTGACGTCCAGGAACAAAGCTACTTTGAGTGGGGCCAATAATAGTACGAAGCGAGGTCTTCAACCGATTAACGATACATTTCGTCATAATTTTGTACAAAACTGAGCACAAACTGATAGGCCGGAACTGAGTGATCCTGTCCGGGTTTGCATTTTTAGGAATCACCGTGATATGAGTGTCGTTCCAGCTCGGGGGCAGCACACCTGTGTTTAATACATCCAGGACCGCATTAGTAACTTATGCACCGAGGATAGGCCAGAGTCACTGATACACCCCAGTTTGAAACCCATCGGGACCGGGAGCTTTAAACGGACTCATAGCAAATAGAGCTGCACGAACTTCAGCAACGTTGAACCTATCATGACTCTGAAGAGAGGCAGGTAGCGGTGGAAAAGTACAATTGGTAGTTAGAAGCGGCCGATCTCTCATTTCCTCAGTAAAGAGTGTAGTAAAATGAGTTGTGACATGCTCCTGAAGCATACCACTCTCCCATATCCATCTCCCCGCTTCATCCATGAGCCCTTCGATCTTATTTCTCCACCGTCTGATAATGGTTGATGTATGGAAGAACGTTGAATTTTTATCCCCAAACTGCAACCATTTAATCCGCGATTTCTGATACCAAAGAGTTTCCTCCTGCAGAAGAGTCGAATTCAGTTCCGATAAAAGTTTACTTTCCAGCCTAGCAAGGTCCTGAGTGAACCGGTTGGCCATGAGCTTTTGAACTCCTGCGAGGCGGCGGTAAAGCCGCTGGTTTCTGTGGAAAATATTACCAAAAATATTGCGGTTCCAGTTTCTTAGCTCTGGAATAATAGCAGCCATCCCTTCCGTGATCTGAACATTTCTCTGCCAAGTTTGTCGGAAGAAGTTCAAGAAATCAGCATGCTGGAGCCATGCAGCTTCAAACCGGAAAGGCTTATTAGCGGGAGTGGTGCTGTCGAGGTTCAGGCTCATCAGGATAGGGGCGTGATCAGATTTTGTGCGGGGCAGATGACGGAGACTAGCATCGGGGAACCAACTATGGAAAGTGGTGTTGCACAGAGCCCTATCTAACCGACATGCCACTCTAGTTCGCACCGTTGAGCCTCTGTACCAAGTGAAGATCAGGCCTTGGAACCCCATATCGATCGATTAATTGCATATTATTAATCCATTGAATGAAGAAGGAGCATCGATTAAGGACCCCTGGGGCACCTCCTTGCTTCTCCTCTCTGCTCTTGATACAATTGAAATCACCTAACACGACCCAGGGACCCTGAACCTCACTGTAGATTGAAAGCATGTCTTCCATAAATTCCCTCTTGAAGCTCATTTGGGGTCGGACGTAAACAAAGGTAGCAAAAAAAGATCTATTCTGAAGAGCTCCTCCAGGAAAGGTAATCTCAGTGTGTAAGAACTGTCTGTTTCGGGCAACTATTTGGATGCTAAGTCTGTCATGATTCCAGAATAACCAAATACCTCCACTGAAACCTTCCGTGTCAACTGTAGCTACATCAGAGAAGTTCAGTTTGCGACGAAGGTCCTCAGCTCGAGTCGAAGGAAGCCTCGGTTCTAGCAAAACTAAAATCTCAGGCTTATGAATCGAAAGCATGTGACGGAGAGCCCGGTGTAGCTCATTACCACCGGCTCCAAAGCAATTCCATGACAAAATCATAACTAAAAGGAATAGCAAAGTGAAGGAACCTCTACTTACTGAGGCGGGATGACAAAGCCAGAACCCTGGCCCATTTCTTCATTTATCACATAGCTGTCAATAGTGGATAGAGGAGACCGATTAGCTGAGCTTGGTCTGCTTCGCTTGTTCCTCCCCGGGGGCTCCGTAGCCCTTAAGCAATTCTCCTTTCCCAGTAGGGCTGTAGCTAGATCCGTCGCACCATCACTGGCATTATCCATCAGAGTCCCAAAGGCATTGGAATTTACATGTGTTTTTCCTCCATTCAGGCGTGCCTTAGGAGCCTTTCCCCGGGTGCCTGAAGAGTTGAACGCAAAGCTAGGTTCCATATTACTTCAGCTGGGTTCGGCTACCGCTTCCTGCAACTTAGTAATCTTTTCTGGTTGTAGAGGTTGAGCATTTGTTGGGAATTTGGATTGAAGAGAGCTCGCAACTTGCTTCAGGCGAGGTGTGTACTTTCGTTTGGGAACACATAGCCACTCCCCATAGTTTGTTGGGCTGTCATCACTGTTTATAGCTAGGCTCGAGTCATTCACTAGTTCCGAGTTACCTCTACTTTGTTGTTGTTCCCCCTTATCTTGCATTACCTCATCTATCCCCTTATCAGTAGATTCCAGCTCATGCGTTTTCGACACCACTGAGCGACCGATCCCTAGGTTCCTGCAGCCTTCTTTTTCATGCCCATACAATCCGCACTTGTGACACGCTGTGTATAACCCTTCATATTCAATATGATAGGTATTTCCATTGAGGCGGAATTGCGCAATTAAAGGCTTGCTAAGGTCAATCTCAACACAGACACATGCGAACTTTCCTCTTGCCTTTCCTGTGGTGTTCTTATCAGCCCGAATGGCCTTACCAAAAGAATTTCCGATTAACAGTAGAGCATCCTCTTGATAAAACTGAAGCGGTAGTTCAGGGAAACGAGCCCATACCAGCGTTTTGTCAACTGAAGCCGCTGAAGGCACAAACGTAGGTGACCACTCCCTAACTGTCAGATAGTGTCCTTGCACCAGCCAAGGTCCATCTTGAATAACATGATCCCTGTCAGTGCTCTTATCAAAATTTACTAGGTGAAATCCATGTCCAAGATCGATCATTGTAAATTCGCCTTCTATCTTCCAGATTTCCGCAGCTCTATTTCTCAGGGCTATATACCCCACGTTTCTACCAAGAATCTTGATAATCAACGCGTTCGACCATACTTGGGACCATTCTTCTACAAGTTCCGGGGCAATATTAATGTCAGGGAAGAGGGGATCGTTGTTTACAAGGCTGATGGAGCCCTGTCCAGAAACGCGCAGGTCGACTGGGGTTCTTCGGGGTTCCGACATCGAGACGTCATTGAGGATATCCCTGAAGGAGCGGTATCTTGTTGGTGAGTTAATGGGTTGCGAGATGGGTGTATCAGGTGGAATCGGGGGAGGTGGTGGTGGCGCGGCGGCATGTTGCGGCTGGGTCTGAGGTAGGGTTTCGAGCGGCATATTTTTGTTCGTAGATACTATATTCTCACCTTATTAATAAGCCACAATCACTCTCTCTCTATTTCCAATGTGAAATTCAGTTCATTCCTACCTCATCGTCATCTCTTAAAACCGCTCCTTGCTTAGGCTTTCTACCCTGACACTAACGCCATCTATTTTGGATCGGATCGTTACAAGTTGTACTTAAAATTTGCATGTTATTCATTTCTTTCGAACTTGAAATTTGCATTATTTTTAAAAACAAAATTACGGGGGATTTAGGATGTTAAAATATTCTCTTAAAAAAAGAAAAAGGATGCTAAAATATTGTAAATAGAAGTAACGGCAATATGATGAATATAATATTTTAAAAAATGAGAGCGTGACCCGTCATAAGTCATGAAACCACCCCACCGACAGTGATGTTTGTTTTTCTCCTATCTTAACTAATGTGAGTTATGTTATTGACAATGACAAAACACCCATATTTTATCTTTTTATTTAAGGCAAATTTTAAACATAATCTATATATGTTATTTTATTCATTTGGGATTTGTTGATTGTGATTTTTTCTTTTTGTCGATTGAGCTTATTTCTCATAATAAAATCAAGGAATGTAACTTTTCATCATTTTAAAATATATATATATTTTTTTTATTTTGGTAAACCTTAAAATAAAAAGTTTAATTTGAATATTTTGTACACTTTTATCTATTATGAAATCAAAATCACCAAATTTTATATTTTTAAACATTTAATTTTTTTTAAATAAATAATAATATCTAAATTACTTCCAAACTAAAAAGTTTAAAAATCAAAATTACTTACAATATTATCAAATTTTGATGTTTTCTATTTTGAGGTTATAATCGATTAAACTGATAGTGTCCAAATAAAAGTTATTGGTTTTATTAACAACACACGCACCAATTCTTTTTTTTTTTTTGCAAAAAAAAAAACACTCATCAAAAACACCAATTATGATATACCTCTAATTCCCTTTTGTTTATAATAAATTAGAGCATTTCTAACCTCTTAAATTTGACTTTTAAGTTAAAATTTAAGGAAGAAGAGTTCCAACAACCTCTTAGTAGCTCCTTAAATCACTAAAAGGGGACGTTTAGTTTACGCAAGGGTAACGGAATGGAATCAAGAAAGAGAAACAATGAGATATAAATGAAATGACCCTGAATTTTCTTGTATCAGTTCCACAAAAGAGAATAATATACCTCTAATTCTTTTTGTGGTTGTTTGGTTCAAATGAGGTAATAAACCAGATCCACCTATTTGTTATTCTTCTTTATATTAGCTTTTTTTTCTTGTCTTATAACTTTGTTTTTTTATTTTACTAATTTTTTTTTTGTATGTAGAAGTAAGAAAAGAATATGAAATTCGTTTTGTTTATTATTTACCGTTTTACCTTGTTGAACATTTTTTTTCACGGAAAAAAGAATTCACTCTTTTTTCTTGGCTGTGTTTTTAACAATAATTTTTATACATACATGTACCTGTATTAATAAATTAATCGCATGTAAATATAAGAATGGAAATCAATTTACTCAACCATTAAAATCAAAAGACGATGAAACTGCGAAAACTGAAATAAAATAAATCAAAACATTATATTCTAAAAATAATCATTTTAAAATAATTAAAAGTAAGGTGCTGGCTACAGTCACTTTGTTGCAAAACAAAGTGAAAATTACTTTCCATGTTTTACCATTCATTTTAATTAAAAGTAATCTAAACGGTTCATTCTTTAAAGCGTTAATTTAACCGGCTACCTTTTCTTCCAGTCTCTCCCGTTTTCGACGCCACTCCTTTCTGTCTCTCTCATCGACTTTCTCTCTCTCTCCAACTGAGTTTCACTTTCTTGGTCTCCTCTCTACACCTCTATCTCCAACATTCAGTACCTCCCTATTTTACACTCCACTCCAGCGCCAAGTCCAGTCACTACCAAGTTATGCAAAAACGTTGAAATGCAGTTCCAATCTGGATATAAAAAAAATGCAGTCCAATCATAACTGATGTCTCTTCTCAGTCTTCTTTTCATTTTTGAATCAGGTTCTTAAGATAGGAGCTTTTTCTAAAGAATTTCTCTTCCGGTCCGAAAGTAAGTTAATTTCAGATTGAAACTGGATATGAAAGAGACTTGATCAGTTAAGGAGAGATGCTTACATCAGTGGTTATGAGCTCTTCCTTGTTTCGGTTCAGAAGCGATTCCTTCACCTAATTTATTTTAGAGTCTGATTAAGTTCGTAAATTTAGCTGCACTGCATTTGCAAGGGGCAAATATCTGATTTTATTTTAGAGTTTGATGGTGTTCTCTGTGTAATTATTCATTTGGGATCAAGTTGTGGAAGCTGCATTTTTTTTTCATACTTTTACAATCATTCTACCAATAGAAATCGTTTACTTTATATCATATCTTCAACCTTGCATTTCTTGAATACTTTACTAATAGACATAATAATTTTTGACAAGTTTGGAATGAGTTATTTTATTTTTGACAAGTTTTAATATGATAGAGTTTTTATGCTGTTGTTGGGTATGAATTGTTTGAGAGCCTAAATGCATACCCTTATATTTATATTTGTGGTTCAAAATGCCAAATTAAATTATATGGTTGGAACCAGACAAATGATTTAAAGGTTTCTTCATTTGAGTTATGTGGCAAATACAAGATACAAATCTCTGATGTGTGTTTTGGGCTTCAACTTTTTTGGCATACAAAACTATGGTGCACCAATTATACTATTTTTTTTTAGTTCCAAGTCATCATATTGTTGTTTAAGATTTGATTTTGTGGAAGCATGCCAATTGAACTGATATATTTTGTATGCTTTCATTTTTTAACAGAAAAAGAATCCAGAATCATTAGTCAAAGGCTTAATACATAAATAACCCCTTGAACTTGTCCAAATGTTGCAACTGCCCCCTCAAACTTTCAATTGTAACAACTTACCTCTCGAACTTGTCTAATTGTAACAATTTACCCCTTAAACTTGTCCAATTGTAAAATATAGCCCCAAATTGCTGACATGGACTGCAATTGAAGAAACACGTGAAATGCAAAATCTGCAACGCTCGTGGAGTGTGATAATCAGATCTTTGGCGTGATACAAATCCGGGAAAACGCTTTTACTGTTGCTTCAAGCACGGGGTAAAAAAATTTCCAATTTGGGGTTATGTTTTACAATTGAACAAGTTTAAGGGGTAAGTTGTTACAATTGAAAGTTGAGGGGGGAAGTTGCAACATTTGGACAAGTTTAGGGGGTTATTTGTGTATTAGGCCTTAGTCAAATGGATATATAGAATTTCTCTCGTTTATATATGATGATGAAACCGATCTAAATTACTAACTTACCCAAACATTTCGTAAACTGAGACTTAATTACGTAAAGTTGTTATTTTATAAAAAAACATTTCTATAACCTTTGAACTTTACGTAAATATTTTATTTTTAGATATAATTTACGTATAGTTTGACTAAATTTACGTAACCTTTTTATTTTAGGAGAAAAAATTTCAAAAACATTGTGAAAATAGAGTTTTACATAAAACCTATGAATTTTACGCAAATATTTTATTTTTAGACATAATTTACATAAGGTTTGACTAAATTTACGTAACCCTTTTTACTTTAGGAGAAAAATCTACAAACATTGTGAAAATTAGAGTGTTACGTAAAACCTTTAAACTTTACGTAAATATTTTATTTTTAGATATAATTTACGTACAATTTGACTAAATTTACGTAACCTTTTTATTTTAGGACAAAAAAATTCAAAAATCTTGTGAAAATAGAGTTTTACGTAAAACCTATGAATTTTACGCAAATCTTTTATTTTTAGACATAATTTACGTAAGGTTTGACTAAATTTACGTAACCCTTTTTACTTTAGGAGAAAAATCTACAAACATTGTGAAAATTAGAGTGTTACGTAAAACCTTTAAACTTTACGTAAATATTTTATTTTTACATATAATTTACGTATAGTTTGACTAAATTTACGTAACCTTTTTATTTTAGGAGAAAAAAATTCAAAAATTTGTGAAAATAGAGTTTTACGTAAAACCTATGAATTTTACGTAAATCTTTTATTTTTAGACATAATTTACATAAGGTTTGACTAAATTTACGTAACCCTTTTTACTTTAGGAGAAAAATCCACAAACATTGTGAAAATTAGAGTGTTACGTAAAACCTTTAAACTTTACGTAAATATTTTATTTTTAGATATAATTTACGTATAGTTTGACTAAATTTACGTAACCTTTTTATTTTAGGAGAAAAAAATTCAAAAATCTTGTGAAAATAGAGTTTTACGTAAAACCTATGAATTTTACGCAAATCTTTTATTTTTAGACATAATTTAAGTAAGGTTTGACTAAATTTACGTAACCATTTTTACTTTAGGAGAAAAATCTACAAACATTGTGAAAATTAGAGTGTTACGTAAAACCTTTAAACTTTACGTAAATATTTTATTTTTACATATAATTTACGTATAGTTTGACTAAATTTACGTAACCTTTTTATTTTAGGAGAAAAAAATTCAAAAACATTGTGAAAATAGAGTTTTACGTAAAACCTATGAATTTTACGCAAATCTTTTATTTTTAGACATAATTTAAGTAAGGTTTGACTAAATTTACGTAACCCTTTTTACTTTAGGAGAAAAATCCACAAACATTGTGAAAATTAGAGTGTTACGTAAAACCTTTAAACTTTACGTAAATATTTTATTTTTAGATATAATTTACGTATAGTTTGACTAAATTTACGTAACCTTTTTATTTTAGGAGAAAAAAATTCAAAAATCTTGTGAAAATAGAGTTTTACGTAAAACCTATGAATTTTACGCAAATCTTTTATTTTTAGACATAATTTACGTAAGGTTTGACTAAATTTACGTAACCCTTTTTACTTTAGGAGAAAAATCTCCAAACATTGTGAAAATTAGAGTGTTACGTAAAACCTTTAAACTTTACGTAAATATTTTATTTTTACATATAATTTACGTATAGTTTGACTAAATTTACGTAACCTTTTTATTTTAGGAGAAAAAAATTCAAAACTCTTGTGAAAATATAGTTTTACGTAAAACCTATGAATTTTACGCAAATCTTTTATTTTTAGACATAATTTACGTAAGGTTTGACTAAATTTACGTAACCCTTTTTACTTTAGGAGAAAAATCTACAAACATTGTGAAAATTAGAGTGTTACGTAAAACCTTTAAACTTTACGTAAATATTTTATTTTTAGATATAATTTACGTATAGTTTGACTAAATTTACGTAACCTTTTTATTTTAGGAGAAAAAAATTCAAAATTCTTGTGAAAATAGAGTTTTACGTAAAACCTATGAATTTTATGCAAATCTTTTATTTTTAGACATAATTTACGTAAGGTTTGACTAAATTTACGTAACCCTTTTTAATTTAGGAGAAAAATCTACAAACATTGTGAAAATTAGAGTGTTACGTAAAACCTTTAAACTTTACGTAAATATTTTATTTTTAGATATAATTTAGGTATAGTTTGACTAAATTTACGTAACCTTTTTATTTTAGGAGAAAAAAATTAAAAACTCTTGTGAAAAATAGAGTTTTACGTAAAACCTATGAATTTTACGTAAATCTTTTATTTTTAGACATAATTTAGGTAAGGTTTGACTAAATTTACGTAACCCTAAACATTGTGAAAATTAGAGTGTTACGTAAAACCTTTAAACTTTACGTAAATATTTTATTTTTAGATATAATTTACTTATAGTTTGACTAAATTTACGTAACCTTTTTATTTTTGGAGAAAAAAATTCAAAAATCTTGTGAAAATAGAGTTTTATGTAAAACCTATGAATTTTACTCAA
This sequence comes from Euphorbia lathyris, assembly GCF_963576675.1. Classification (NCBI taxonomy): domain Eukaryota; kingdom Viridiplantae; phylum Streptophyta; class Magnoliopsida; order Malpighiales; family Euphorbiaceae; genus Euphorbia; species Euphorbia lathyris. Next base: position 36,016,544 of record NC_088919.1, read on the forward strand.
ATCTTTTATTTTTAGACATAATTTACGTAAGGTTTGACTAAATTTACGTAACCCTTTTTACTTTATGAGAAAAATCTACAAACATTGTGAAAATTAGAGTGTTACGTAAAAGCTTTAAACTTTACGTAAATATTTTATTTTTAGATATAATTTACGTATAGTTTGACTAAATTTACGTAACCTTTTTATTTTAGGAGAAAAAAATTCAAAAACCTTGTGAAAATAGAGTTTTACGTAAAACCTATGAATTTTACGTAAATCTTTTATTTTTAGACATAATTTACGTAAGGTTTGACTAAATTTACGTAACCCTTTTTACTTTAGGAGAAACATCCACAAACATTGTGAAAATTAGAGTGTTACGTAAAACCTTTGAACTTTACGTAAATATTTTATTTTTAGATATAATTTACGCATAGTTTGACTAAATTTACGTAACCTTTTTATTTTAGGAGAAAAAAATTCAAAAATCTTGTAACAATAGAGTTTTACGCAAAACCTAAGAATTTTACGTAAATCTTTTATTTTTAGACATAATTTATGTAAGGTTTGACTAAATTTACGTAACCTTGTTATTTTAGGAGAAAAAATCCACAAACCTTGTGAAAATTAGAGTTTTGCGTAAAATCTTTTAACTTTACGTAAATATTTTATTTTTAGATATAATTTATGTATAGCTTGACTAAATTTACGTAACCTTTTTATTTTAGGAGAAAAAAATTCACAAACCTTGTGAAAATAGAGTTTTACGTAAAACCTATGAATTTTACGTAAATCTTTAATTTTAGACAGAATTTACGTAAGGTTTGACTAAATTTACGTAACCTTGTTATTTTAGGACAAAAAATCCACAAACCTTGTGAAAATTAGAGTTTTACGTAAAACCTTTGAACTTTACGTAAATATTTTATTTTTAGACATAATTTACGTATATTTTGACTAAATTTAGGTAACCTTTTTATTTTAGGAGAAAAAATTCACAAACCTTATGAAAATAGAGTTTTACGTAAAACCTATGAATTTTACGTAAATCTTTTATTTTTAGACATAATTTACGTAAGGTTTGACTAAATTTATGTAACCCTTTTACTTTTGGAGAAAAATCCACAAACATTGTGAAAATTAGAGTTTTACGTAAAACCTTTGAACTTTACGTAAATATTTTATTTTTAGATATAATTTATGTATAGTTTGACTAAATTTACGTAACCTTTTTATTTTAGGAGAAAAAAAATTCAAAAACCTTGTGAAAATAGAGTTTTACGTAAAAACTATGAATTTTATGTAAATCTTTTATTTTTAGACATAATTTACGTAAAGTTTGACTAAATTTACATAACCTTTTTATTTTAAGAGAAAAATCCACAAACCTTGTGAAAATTAGAGTTTTTTTTGTAAAATCTTTGAACTTTACATAAATATTTTATTATTAGACATAATTTACGTATAGTTTGATAAATTTAGGTAACCTTTTTAGTTTAGGAGAAAAAAAATTCACAAACCTTGTGAAAATAGAGTTTTACGTAAAACCTATGAATTTTATGTAAATCTTTTATTTTTAGACATAATTTACGTAAGGTTTGATTAAATTTACGTAACCCTTTTACTTTAGGAGAAAAATCCACAAACAATGTGAAAATTATAGTGTTACGTAAAACCTTTGAACTTTACGTAAGTATTTTATTTTTTGATATAATTTACGTAAGGGTTGATTAAATTTACATAACCTTTTTATTCTAGGAGAAAAAAATTCACAAAATTTGTGAAAATAGAATTTTACATAAATCTTTTATTTTATCAGTCCCTACGTTAAATATCTAACATATCGTTTAGTTTTCGTATTTTAATAATATATTGTTTAGTTCTTATTTTTTATTTTGATCAACAGTTTTGTCACTTAATTTTTAAATTATTGAATAGATTAATCCCTCTATAAGGGAGTAAACTGTTGAATTGAGCTAAATCTAAGAACTAAATAGTATAATATTAACATATAATGACTAAATAGTGATTAGATTAAAATATAGGGACTCATATATTATTTACCTTGTAATTAATAATCTTTAAATTTTCCATAATTAAATATGACCTGCTATATCAGGTTACATTTTTATTAATTTTAATTAACCTTATTTTTATTAATACATGTCCAATTACTATTGGATACTAAACCAAAGTATGATTACTTTGTTTTCCAACAAAGTAGCCATAGAATTTACCTTAAAAGTAAATAGTAAAATTAAATAATATGATAAAAGAAAATCCAACAATTGCCATGGTATAATCAACAAAATCTTCTATTGATAAAGGACTCCGCAAGGCAACTAACCGATAAGATAGATACTTGACTTTTTACATTATCATTATTATCATCAAATGAAGGTGCATACGTTTCTTGAATATCTTCCACGCACATAAATTTGCACAAAAAACTTTTAATTTCATGTAAAAACATTAACGTTGCACAATTTCATACATTAGAGCTAAATTTGTATTTTGTTTGAAACGTTAGGATTAAATTTGATCTTTATCCTAAAAATATAAAAAGAAAACTTAAAAAAAGAAAGAAATTGTAGCTCTCAAATAATAAACTTTTAAAATCAATAGAAAAATCAATCATTCTATAATTCAGCTTTTGGATAGTGTTACTTAAAATTTTGCAGTTCTTTTGTAACAACTTGAAAATCCAAAATAAGTTTATATATAAATATTGACCAATTAAATATAAAAAATAGGGCATGGATTATTTAGTTTTTGTTTTGATGCTTCCCAACAACTAAGCAAAAAATAAAAATGAAAGAATCTTGAAATTAATATACATATTTAATTAAAAGTTGTAATAAGAGAATCCTATGGGGCATTTCCTAATAATAATCAGAAGATGGAGGAGATCGGTGGTATACATCTTCACATAAGCATTTCAAACTATATAGAAAGGCTTTGTTGTTTATCATTCAAAAAAAAAAAAAATTTGATGTAAACTGAAAGTTCTCAGTATTGTTGAATTTAATTGAATGTTACTGAAATTAATAATAATAATGATATTAAATTTTAAAATAATTCTAAAAATAATATTAGATATTAATAAGTTTATAATAATAATAATAATAACAATAACAATAATATATATATATATATATATATATATATATATATAATTAAAGATAAAACTAAATTGAATATCAAATAAAAGCTCGGTTCGATAAAAGCCAATGAAATTAAATAAAAATGAGTCTAATTTAAACTAAAAATACAAATTACATACAAACACAAATTTACATATAATTTAAAGACTATGAAATTAAATAAAAATACAAATTTCCATATGAATACAAATTTCCATATGAATACAAATTTTCATTCAAATACAAATTTACACACAAATACAAATTTAGCAGTGTGAAATGGTATATCGCAACAGATTTGGCAATCACATCTAGCGGAAAATGAAGTGGGAGGGGAGAATGAAGTAGGAGCGGAGAATGAAGATGACGATGATGATGAAGTTAACAAAGATGATTAAAAACATAAATTGATAAATTAATATATAATAAATTATAAATTATTTATACATAATTATAATTATAATAAATAATGATAAATTATAGATAAATAATAATAATAATAAATTATATACAAAAATTATAATTATAATGAATAATAATAATAATATATTATTGTAATAAATAATGATAAATTACTGAATGCTGAACTGAATTGATTACGGATAAAATTAATTGATACTGAAATTAAGTAATAAACAACAGTCCATGAATGTTAAAATAATCACCTGATTGCAATTAGATTAGATAATTAGATATTTATATTAAGAAACTTCCATTATTAATTTCCAGTATTTGAAATATAAAAATTATATTTATTTGTCAAAATGTGAATATGTTTATAATATATTTGCAAGGAATATGGGAAGAAAATGGATGGATTGAGAAATAATGGAGAAAGATCCCACAGCACAACAATAATAATCTAAAATTAAATTAAGAGACATAATTATTGAATTTCCATTTGGTCTGTTCAACAAGCATATATTAATTAAATACATAGGGATTTCTTGCTCATCAATTCAATTCACACGCTTTCTGAACTACATGTCGTCTCTATTTATAAATTAGGCTTAAAGCATTTTTGGTTCCTGACCTATCTAAAATTTATATATTTGATCTCTGATTTATTATTTGGTCATATTTGGCCCATGACCTATCAAATTAGATAAAATTCAACCCATATTGAATGGAAAATTAACTTCGTTAGAAAATTAACAGCAGTCACCAATACAAAAACGACACATGACACATAAATAAAATTAATTTTCAACTAGAGATAGCAATAGTAACTATTTTACACAGTAAAAAAAATCCTAAAAACTTTTCTAGTGTTCCGATAGAGTGAAAATTAATTTTATTTATGTGCCATGTGCCATTTTTGTATTGGTTGCTGTCGTTAATTTTCCATCACAGTTAATTTTTCATTCAATATGGGTTGGATTTTATCTAATTTAATAGGTTAGGGGCCAAATATGACCAAATAATAGGTCAGGGACCAAATGCACAAATTTTAGATAGGTCATGGACCAAAAAGTGCTTTAAACCTATAAATTATAATTATACTTTAATATACTTAATGCTCTTTTTTCCCTCAAAAAACTTATGTTATCGTTTTGTTTTGTTTTGTTTTTTTTGAAGAAAACCAAATCTATTAACCAAGAATAATATCATTACAAATTGCTGAAATTAAAAAATTAGGAATCGAAGTATCACTAAAAAGACTAGCATTGGAACGAGCATGACGCGCCATACAGTGGGCCACCCCATTCGCTAATCTTGACACAAAAGCCACAGAGTAACCTTGGCATACAGTTAACAGGTTACGAATGTCCATAACCACACCTCCTACCTCAGACCCGTCGGTTCCTCCTTTTTTGATTCGATCAATGATACCCTTAGAATCTGATTCAAAAATCACCTGTTGCGATTCAAGTCTCCTACACCATCTCATTGCTTCAAGCAAAGCAATACCTTCCGCCAGCAAAACCAACGGGCAACCAGTTTGAACCACACTTAAACACGCAACAAATACGCCTCTCTCTCCCCTTATAACTGCCCCTATACCAAATTCTCCCGAATCACTGAACAAAGCCGCGTCGACATTACACTTCGCATAGTTACCCATCGGCTGCTTCCAGCAATTCCACAGAACGTCCGACCCCTCCTGCTGCTGTCGTTTCCCCGCCTGCTCCTTCACCCAAGCCACCCTCCAATCATCAGGTCTTCTCACAACCTTCTCAGCACTCTCCACAACACAGTTCTAGATTTTCTCATTCCTATACGACCAGATTGACCACATAACCATCGCCCTTTTACTTGCTTCTTCCACAGTTGCAGTATTGAGAATATTAAGCATCCAATCCTCCACCCATTCCCATTCGCTACCCAGCGGCATCAAATTCATATTTACCCAACATTCAGTTGCAAAGACACAACCCGAAAAAAGGTGCCAACCATGTTCCACATCCCCGTCACAAATTCCGCAAACTAACGGTGTCGGAAAATGTCTAAAATTCAACCTAATTCAGAAAGGCAAAGTTTTTGAGCAAAGCCTCGATATAAACATCTTAACCTTAGGGGGGAACCTTTAAATCCCAAATTAACTTCCACCCCCGATTACTGACCTCACCAGTCCGATTAGCCTCAAGTAAACGATATCCTGATTTTACCGAGTACTCACCATTTGTAGTATAATGCCACATTAGACAATCATCACGCACAGTAGTCGGAACAACCATACGACTAATTGCCGCGACATCCTCCATATCAAACCAATTTTCTAGTTTTCCCCTATCCCACAATCGCGTTCCTGGAATGAACAAATCTGCAACAACCGCCAATCTATTTTCCTCATTACTTTCTGAACTGATGTATCGATGATTTTCCAAATTTAGCCAAGGGTCCTTCCATACCGAGATGCTATCTCCTCTTCCCACACGCCAACGGATCCCTTTCTCAATGACTTTCACCGAACTCCAAACACTTCTCCAAACGAAACTAGGGTTATTACCTAATTTGGAGGACAGGAAAGATCCTTGTGAGAAATATTTAGCTTTGAAGATACGACTTAACAAGTGTTTGGATTCATAATAAATTTCCAACCCTGTTTTCCCAACATAGCCAGATTAAACTCATGAAGATTTTTGAACCCCAACCTGCCATGTTCTCTACGTACACTCATCTTATCCCAACTGCTCCAATGTATTCGTTTACCACCATTCTCCTTCGTACCCCACCAAAACGAGTTCATCATTTTCTGGAGATCATCACATAAGGATTTTGGCAAAAGAAACGTGCTCATACAGAACGTCAGAAGAGGTTGGGCAACAAATTTTAACAACACCTCTTTACCTGCATTTGATAAGAATCTATGTGTCCAACTATTAAAACGCTTAACCAATCTTTCCTTAATGAAACCAAATATCTCTTTCTTCGACCTTCCAATAAGTGAAGGAAGCCCCAAATACTTCCCAGTGTCGAGATTTGCTTGCACCCCTAACCGGTCTTTAATTAACGTCCTCATCTCTTCACTCACATTCGAACTAAAAAACACACCAGATTTGGTAAAGTTTACAGCCTGCACAGACTTAGCTTCATATGATGTTAGGATATACCGGATCTGATCACACTCAGCTTCAGTTGAACTAAAAAATAGCATACTGTCATCAGCAAAAAATAGGTGAGAGATGCTAGGAGCTCTTGGACAAATTTTACAACCTGTTATCAATCCACCATTCTCCGCTTACACAATTAAACGGGAAAGAACCTCAGCACAAATTATGAACAAATACGGTGATAATGGATCCCCCTGTCTCAGCCCTCTCCCATGAATTACAATATTCATCACATCACGATTAACCTTAATCTCATACTTCACAGTACTAACACACATCATTATCCAATCAATCCATTTTCCATCAAACCCCATTTTACACATTACTGTATTCAGAAATCCCTAGTCCACCCTATCATAGGCCTTGCTAATATCAATTTTCAAGGCCACCCTACCAGTTCCACCTCTATGTTTTCTTTTCATATAATGAAAAGATTCAAATGCAATCTGAACACTATCAATCAATGACCGGCCCGGAACAAAAGCAGACTGACTCTCAGAAATAATATCAGGCAACAACCCCTTCAATCTATTTGCCAAGACCTTTGCAATCAGCTTATACAGAACATTGCAAAGTGATATTGGTCTAAAGTTTGACATTCTGTCAGGTTTCTCAATTTTTGGAATTAATGCAATAATGGTATAATTCAGTTTCTCAGGAAATTCACTTCTCTCAAGCCAATTTACACAAGCTCTAAAAATATCCATCCCAATCTCCTTCCAAAATAGTTGAAAAAATCCCGGATTTAGTCCATCAGGACCTGAGGATTTTTCCGGCTGCATCTGAAAGAGAGCAAATGTAAATTCCTCAAACAGGAAAGGTGCCGTTAACACGTTATTCGATTCTAATGACACTAACCGAGGAACCACCCTAATCCCACTATAATCAGGCAACTCACTTGCAGTAAAAAGCTTTGAGAAGTAATTAAAAACAATAGATTGTTTACCCGATTCGTCTTCATGGGCCACTCCCTCCTCATCAACTAGACAGTCAATGCTATTAATTTTGTTTCGAGCTGTAACACAGGCGTGAAAATTTTTTGTATTACGATCTCCATCCTTCAACCAATATGTCTTCGCTCTTTGTCTCTAGTAAATCTGCTCTTGCTCAAGAACTCTGTTCAATTTATCTTTGATCTGTAAAAATCTCTCTACTGATACTGTCTCAGTTTCATCCTTCAACCTTTCCAACAACGCTTTCAGTCTACAAATCTGAGCAGAAAATCTGTTTTTGAACACACGCCCCCAATGCTCCATGACTTCACTACAGTCCGCCAACTTCTTCTGGATATCAGTAGAATGATTTGCCTTCCAGCAGCTCTTCACAGTCTCGCTAAAACCATCCTCCAACATTCAGGCCGATTCAAATTTGAATTGATATTTCTTCGCAACTGCCGGATGTATGACGGATTCCAACAACAGAACCGAATGATCTGAATAAGTCACATTCAAGTTAGTAACACGATGATTAATGAATTTCGCCATCCAGCCACTATCAGCAAAAACCCGATCAAGTCTCTCGCAGACCCAATGGTTGGTCCCTCTCCCCCGATCCCATGTAAAATCACTACCCCTTACTACCAGTTCATGAAGATCATTCAAACTGATAGTATCAGCAAACCGTTGAATTAGATAGCTAGGGTAATCAGGACCCCCCCTCTTCTCAGAAGCACGTAAAATGCAGTTAAAATCTCCCATATAGCAGCTTGGCAGTATAGACAACTGAACAATCTTTTTCAACAACTCCCATGACTCTTTTTGCCTATTACGAGCAGCCATTCCATAGAACCCAATGAATCTCCATTCACCCCTAGTCTTGTCTCTAACAGCCCCTTCAATGTGAATATTAGAATAACTATTAATCACAAAATCCACAGAATCCCTCCAAAGCATAGCAAGCCCTCCACTATGCCCCCTAGCTTCCACCACAAAACACCCCGAGAATTTAAACTGTCTCTTCAAGCTCTCCATTCTCCCTCTATTTACAAGTGTCTCCATAAGAAACACCAAATTCGGTTTGTGAACTTTTAACAGATCACTCAACACACGAACTGCCCGGGGGTTACCGAGACCCCGACAGTTCCAACTAAAGCAAGTCATTTGTGCTGGCGGACCTGAACTTCAGGCCTCGCCAAATTCAGAACATTTGTAACTGTAAAATCCTCATTATCCATAGAAACTCTAGTTACTCCCCAGTTATTCCTCCCCCTAAACTCGTGTCCTCCGTCAACTCCTACATCCTCATTATTTAACAGTGCTTCAGCTCTCCTTCGCTTTCTCACTTCTAACAGAACCAACTCCTCCTCTTCTCTGCCTGCTACTTCTCTCCCTGAATTCTTCACAATCTCCTTCCCCTTACCCAAATTATTCCCTGATACGCTAGTATTTTCCATATTCTGCCCTGCCCTCCAAACCTCCTCATCCTTAATATTTGGTTCCCGCAACCAACATGATGTCTGCCCTACACCCCCACGTCTGGCCTGGGCAATAAGCCATACACACCATTCAAGTTTTAACCCTCTAGTATCTTCAATGAATAGGTTATCACAGAATCTTTCTATATGACCTAATACTCCGCAAAGGAAGCAAAAGTTACACAGTCTCTCATACTTAAAATGAAGAAACAAGAATTCAGATACCGAGCGCTTGATTCGTTTACATCTTTTTAATGGATTACGCATGTCCACAAGAACTCTAATACGCATATATTCCATCCGCCGTGGGCTCATATCATTATTCCCGTCATAATCAACAAAACCACCAATAAACTCACCAATCTTCCTGCCAACAGCTTCCGAGAAGAAACCTGCCGGTATTCCATATACCTGAACCCAAATTGGCATCATTGATAAATCCATTTGTTCAGGTTTCTGCCCAATCCCACATTCTCATACCACCAGCATTTTGCCATCAAACGACCACGGACCACCCTCTTCAACCCTCTCCTTGTCAATCTTGTGATAGAATCTGAATGAGAATAGATTTACATTGACAGCCGTAATCCAGACCCCTTTCTTTGGCATCCAAATATCTGCCATTCGGGTTTTCATTATTGTAAAATTTATCACCCGTTCTGTTAAGAATCTTCCTATCAAAATAAGATTTTCTATCCCTCCTGAATCCTCCTCCCTGTTCAACAAAAAATCAAAAGGAGATTCTTCATCTTCCGCCAGCGAAAGATGATCCATCACTTGATCCATAAAACCCTAACCGCAATATTTAGAAATTAATCTTGAATTACATCGAACCCTTCTTTTCGATTACGCACCAGCAAACAGAGCCATATGAATAATCGCTAATCAAATATAGATTGACAATCGAATAGGGATTGACATAATCATACACTTGCAACAAATATACTGAGATCAGAAAACGATACCTTGAATCCCACGAGAAGGAGAATCCCTAAACCCCCACGAGAGAGAGAAAAAGCTTTTTAAATTATGTTATAGTTACTGCTATACTTTTATGGAAAAATATATTCCCTTTTTAGAAAAAATACAACAAAACGGAAGCAAAGTAAAATTTGCATACAAGTATGTTAAGGAAATAAAAAGACCATGTAGGATAATAAATAAAAAGTATAATTAAAACGAAAAGCCGATAAATCTCGTGCTTCTCATCAATCCAAATCCGTACGAAGTAGCTTCAAGTCAATCATCATCATTTAGTTTCTTCCAGCCAATCGGATCTGAATCCATTCTACTCGTGTAATCTCGTAAGTCCATGGATCTTTTATAAGATAATACATTTCCGCAGTGCGTCACAAGTAGTGATACTCTTCATATCATCTCATCTCAACTTGTGATACTCTTTAGATTTCTCAAAGATTTAATACATCAAGAGCCTCTTGAACTTGTCTTAAAAACTTAATTGCCATTTTAAACTTACAAAGTGTTTCGTTAGTCTCCTCAACTTGCTTAAAAACACCTAGCCAAATAAATTTGTTGAAAGTGACATATTTACATCTTAAAGTTGTTAGTTATTTATCTTAATTAAAATTGTATTTATATGTTGTCTCTTAGTTGTTAATAAGAGTCCTAGTCAATAGGAAGTTCTATTTTTTTAGGAAAGATAGAATCTGTTTTATTTGAATTACTGCACCAGGTTTTTAGCTTGTTATACGTGGGTTTGTTTTCCCTATAAGGCTATTTATAGCTCTTTTTTCCTATTGAATAAATTATCCCTTTCCAGCTATATTCTTTGCTGTTTAAGTTTCTGTAACTTACAATTGGTATCAGAGCTGTGAAAGGGGCTAAATTGGGTGTGTGAAATTAAGAGAGAGTGAGTTAAACAAAAATGTCAACTTCAGATAAGTTCGTGCAACCATCTATTCCGAAGTTTGATGGCCATTATGATCATTGGTCAATGATGATGGAAAACTTTCTGAGGAGCAAGGAGATGTGGAGCCTGGTGGATGAAGGAATTCCTGCAGCTGCAATTGGAACATCAACAGCTAGTGAAGCACAAAGGAAGACAGTGGAAGAGGCTAAACTCAAGGATCTAAAGGTCAAGAATTTTATGTTCCAGGCCATTGATAGGGAAATTCTTGAAACAATACTTGACAAGAGGACGTCAAAAGCAATCTAGGATTTAATGAAACAAAAGTATCAAGGATCTACGAAGGTGAAAAGGGCACAACTCCAAGCATTGAGAAGTGAATTTGAGTTGCTTGCCATGAAAGAATGAGAGAAGATAGACAGCTTCTTGGGAAGAACTCAGAATAGTAGTGAATAAAATGAGGTCAAATGGTGAGGCGATGGAGCAAAGTACAGTGGTGAGTAAGGTACTTAGATCATTGACTCCTAAATTCAATTATGTTGTTTGCTCAATAGAGGAGTCAAATGATCTAAGCACTTTGGGCATTGACAAAGTGCACAGGAGTCTTCTGGTTCATGAACAAAGGATGCAGGGCTACCAAGAAGAGGAACAAGTGTTAAAAGTGGCTGCTGATGTTAGATCAAGTAGAGGAAGGGGCCGAATCATGTTCAGAGGAGGACGTGGCAGAGGTAGAGGGAGACAACCCCTAAACAAAGCAGCCATTGAATGTTTCAAGTGCCATAACTTAGGAAACTTTCAATACGAATGTCCTAATTGGGATACGAAGGCCAATAGCGATGAATTGGAAGAAAAAGAAGAACTTCTGCTGATGTCCTATGTAGAGTTACACCAAGCAAACAGAGAAGAAGTTTGGTTTCTTGATTCAGGCTGTAGTTACCATATGACTGGGAACAAAGCATGGTTCTCAAGTTTAGAAGATTAAGCAGACAGTAAAGCTGGGCAATGATACGAGAATTGTAGTGGTAGCAAAAAGAAGCATAAAGGTACAAATAAATGGCATAATCCAGGTTATATATGATGTTTACTATATTCCTGAGCTTAAAAATAATTTGTTAAGCATACGACAGCTTCAAGAAAAGGGGTTGGCCATTTTAATTCGGGATGGAGGTTGTAAAGTGTTCCACTCTAAAAGGGGACTAATTATGCAAACCAATATGAGTGGAAATAGAATGTTTTATTTGCTCGCTTTTATGTTGCCGGAAAAATATTCTATGTGTTTACAAGCTGAAGATGTATCTGAGAAGGAGGCTCACATGTGGCACCGTCGATTTGGGCACTTGAACTACAAGGGACTAAGAACATTGTCTTACAAAAAGATGGTGGTTGGCTTACCTTCTCTAAAATCACCGAAGGAGATTTGCAGCACTTGTCTAACTGGAAAACAACATCGAGAATCAATGTTGAGGAGGAGTACGTGGAGAGCATCAAAACAACTCCAGTTAGTACATTCAGACATATGCGGCCCGATCAAACCATCTTCACACAGTGATAAGAGGTATATTCTAAGTTTTATTGATGATTTTACTCGTAAAACTTGGATATATTTCTTACATGAAAAATCAGAAGCTTTTGTTACTTTCAAAAGTTATAAAGCCAGTGTTGAGAAGGAGACAGGTGCATCAATAATTTGCTTAAGGACAGACAGAGGTGGTGAGTTTAGCTCAAATGAGTTTGGAGAATTCTGTAAATCACATGGCATTAGTAGGCAATTGACAGCAGCCTATACGCCTCAGCAGAATGGAGTTGCCGAGAGAAAGAACAGGACAATCATGAATGTCGTTCGATCCATGTTACATGAAAAACAAGTTCCAAAAGCCTTTTGGTCTGAGGCAGCAAGGTGGTGTGTGTATATTCAGAACCGGAGTCCAACCGTAGCTGTTGAGAATAAAACCCCGGAAGAGGCGTGGAGTGGGCAGAAACCTGTGGTGGAATATTTCTGAATCTTTGGTTGTGTAGCACATGTACACATACCAGATCAAAAGAGGAACAAATTAGATGATAAAAGCAAAAAATGTGCTTTCCTAGGAGTCAGCGATAAGTCCAAGACGTGGAGGCTATATGATCCAATTTCAAAGAAGATTGTTATCAGCAAAGATGTTGTGTTTGAAGAAGGAAAATGCTGGGACTAGGGAAGAACTGATGCAGAAATAAAGCATGATACACTAGAATGGGGTGATGAAGATGAATGTGATGTAATGAATGGCCAGAATGAAGAAGAAGTCAATGGAGTAAATCCAAATAATTCAGGCAGCAGCTCTAATAGCTCCAGCAGCTCCAGTAAATCGAGCAATCCAATCAGTTCGCCTCCTAATGAAGAAGAATTTGATGGTAGTGATTCAAGTGAAGGGAGGGGCGTGCGAGAAAGAAGAGCACCAGGATGGATGGCTGATTATGAAACAGGCGAATGTTTTTCCAAAGAAGAAAGCTTAAATGTAATGATGACGATGACCGAAAATGATCCGACTTCATTTGAAGAAGCAGTAAAGAGCAAAAAGTGGAGAGAAGCAATGACATCTGAAATTGAAGCAATTGAGAGAAATCTAACATGGGAGCTTGTTGCACCGCCTAAAGGAATCAAACCGATTGGAGTCAAGTGGGTATTCAAAATGAAACTCAATGAAGATGGGAATGTAGAGAAGTATAAAGCGAGATTGGTAGCAAAAGGCTATGCTCAACGCCATGGTGTAGATTACACTGAAGTGTTTGCACCGGTGGCGAGACTCGACACCATCCGTGTCATCCTTTCAATAGCTGCTCAGTTTAATTGGGAAGTTTTTCAGCTCGATGTGAAGAGTACTTTTCTTCACGGAGAACTGAAGGAAGAAGTATTTGTGCAACAACCTGAGGGTTTTACAAAGAAAGGAGAAGAAGAGAAAGTGTATAGGCCGAAGAAGGCACTATATGGCCTTAAACAGGCACCACGAGCTTGGTACAGTAGGATTGAAGCCTATTTTGTATGAGAAAACTTGAAAGATGTTCCAGCGAGCAGAAATTGTTCACGAAGTCGAAAGGAGGTAAACTTTTAATTGTCAGCCTCTATGTTGAAGATTTAATTTTTACTCAAAATGATAAAAGTATGTGTGATGAGTTTAAACATTCAATGACCTTGGAGTTTGACATGTCTGACTTGGGAAGAATGAAACATTTTCTTGGAGTAGAAATGAAACAATGTTCAGGTGGCATTTTTATTTGTCAGAGAAGATATGCAAGAGAAATATTAGCAAGATTTGGGATGGAGGAGAGTAATGTTGTAAAGAATCCAATAGTGCCTGGTATGAAGTTGCACAAAGATGAGGGTGGTGTTAGAGTTGATGAAACTCCGTTCAAGCAAGCAGTTGGAAGCCTTATGTATTTGACGGTTACCAGGCCTGATCTGATGTATTGTGTTTGTCTGATAAGCAGGTTCATGACTCGTCCTACAATGTCGCATTGGCTTGTAACTAAGAGAATCTTAAGGTACATCAAAGGTACAATTAATCTGGGAATTTTCTATAGAAGAGGAGGCAACAGCCTGAAGCTTCTAGCTTTTACAAATAGTGATTATGCCGGTGACTTAGATGATCGAAGGAGTATTTATGGGTTTGTGTTTAAGCTGGGAACAGGAGTCATTTCATGGGCCTCAAAGAAACAACCAGTGGTCTCTCTCTCTCTACCATGGAAGCATAATATATAACAACGACTTTGTGTTCAGATGAATTAGCTTAAAGGAGGGATTGTTAGTTATTTATCTTAATTAAAATTGTATTTATCTGTTGTCTTTTAGTTGTTAATAAGAGTCCTAGTCAATAGGAAGTTCTATTTTTAGGAAATATAGAATTTGTTTTATTTGAATTACTGCACCAAGTTTTTAGCTTGTTATACGTGGGTTTGTTTTCCCTATAAGGCTATTTATAGCTCTTTCTTCCTATTGAATAAATTATCCTTTTCCAGCTATATGTTGGAGTTTAGTGTCCTAAAGATAATTGTTTTAGGATATAAATATTAATGAATAAATTGTTTATTTAGTCATTTGTTTAATCAGATATATAGCATTAAAATGTAACTATATATAAAGGCACAAATCTTTCATAAAGAAAATAATCCTAAGTTTATTTAAGTAGTTATAAAGTGTTCATACAAGCATGAAGTGAGACTATACTTTATAATAGACCAATAGACTTAAAATCAACCCAAGTCAAGTAATATGTTATAGGGGTTGACATATTATTGTTGAGACTTGCATGTAACAGTGTTTTCTGTCGAGACAGAAAGCTGATCTCACAAGCTTTAGATATTTAGATATCTAGACAGTTACATGGATCCGGTGAAGGAGTTCATTAGGATTGGGACCCAACTTGAGATAACAGCATGGATTAATTTATCTAAAAGTGTCAACTGTTCATCTCATTTGTATTAGTAGGTATAACTAATACTCAGACTCAAACATTCGTTAATTAGTGATTCTGGATTATGAAGTCTGGTACTTTGATTCTGTGCGAGCATGATCCAACAGGTGAGAGCCTGGGGTGTGTGAGAGTAGGGTTGGGTATCACACAAAGTAATTGCAGAATAGTTAATGTCAGATTGAGCATTCGTCACTCCCGATAAGTGGGAGATATATCCAAATGGCCGCTTGTGGTGAATTGACTGAAATCCTTGCAAGGTGATAGAGTTAAGAGTAGAAATGAACATTTCACTTAACTCATCTTTTCAGAGTGAATTCAACCTGTACAAGTAAAATCAGACTCTTTGTTATATGTAACCTTGACACGTTCCATGATTATAAGGAATTGACCGACAGGATATAGTTAATGAAGGATCGTATTATACTGTACCTAATACGGAAAGGTTAACGTCAGTTATCAACCTTACTTCTTAATTGCTCTGGGGGAATATCATAGGTTCTGCTAGTAACAGCCCGCGACGGTATTCCGTTATATATATGTTGAAATTAATCGTGATGAATAATTTCAAAGGATATATACGACTAATAGCAATAAAGAACCTAATGGGTCGCATATGGGACTTGGAATCGGAGGACGAAAATGTAATTAGTGAGACACTATATATATGGGCCGAAATTTGTAGATTAATTAGGGATAAATTAATTTGATTAATAATTATAATTTGATTATGGTTATGAATTAAATTAAAGGATTATCTGATAATATTAATTAGAAGTTTTATATGATTGAAACTCTAATTAATTATCCCTAACATTAATTAATTATTAATTTGATTAATAATAATTATTTAGATATAATTAGTTATTATTTAGATAATAGTAAAGTGTTTATTTAATTATCTAATTAGGAACCCTATTCCGAATAAGATTTAAAATTATTTAATTACCTAACACAACTGGGATTAGGGTTTTGAGAAGTCTATAAATAGACTCCCTAACCCCATAATTCGGCTAACACTAAACAGAAGGGCTAGAGGAATCATTCCGCAACCGTCTCGGCTAATTACAATCTTTCTTACTCCCTCTTTGATCTCGTATCGATTTCTGTTAGAGGCAATCATTGCGATTGCTATTATTAAGGTTGATTACTGATTAGTTATCTTTTTCTGTGTTGCTTCTTTTGTTTTTCGTGATACACGGATTAAGAGTTGTGGGCACTTCGTTTGCAATCGTAGATAGTTCTTCACCGAAGGCATTACTTTCTATCCCTCTTTATATGAAATAACAATTAACAGATCTTGGAAAAGGGAAATAGATAAAATTTTATTATCCCGCTGCGCCTTGGCTTGTCTATTTTCCTTCATTGGTATCAGAGCCTATGTTGATCTGTTATTTCATATATGTAAATAAAAGGGGTTTTCAATCAGATTGAATAGATTTATTGTTAAGTTAATTAATAAATTTGATTTAGTTAATTAATCTAAAGATAAATGGTTAAGATGAGATTAAGATGTTTTATGATTCGGTTAGTTAACAAAGGTGTTTGTAGAATTAAACGGTTGATTAAAACGATGGTTGTATATGAGATATACGTGCTTTGTGGATTAAGGGTTTAACCGTTTGAATCGTTAAAAGAGTTAATTAGATTAATTTTTGAAAATTTGATTTTGTTAACGATTTAAACGAAACGGTTAGAATAGAATTGGAAAGGTTATATATACAAATATAAAATAGTTTTATAAATATATATGTATATAAATTAAAGTTTTAATTTATAAAATTAAAAAAAAAGGTTTTTTGAACAAGTTCGAAAACAGCAGGTACTGCTAATATTAGGGATGGCAACGGGTAGTGTACCCACGGGTATCCGGCACTACCCGACCCTAATGGGACTACCCGTACCCTGTATAAAAGAGTATGGGACGGGTATTGGATCAAAACCATTACCCGTTAGGGTAATGAGACGGGTATGGGAATACCCCTAGGGTACTCGGTACCCGTTACCCGTCATAAATTTTTTTTATATTAATAAATATCATTGCTTTTTAGATGTAAGACGTGAAATTTAAACCCCAACCATTTATTTTTCAACAATTGAGTGATACCACTAAACTACTTTATTCTTATTAATTAAGGTTCAATTTATTCAATTTTTAGATTGATGATTTATTTTATTTTTTTGGTAGGAAAGGAAAGGAAAAACAAAACACCACAAAAACAAAGACTTAGCCTGGGATCAGTCTAGGAAAACCGACCCCAACCATATCATCCCTCAGAAGAGAAGAAAGGAAGTTAGGAGGATAAGAGAAGGTAGAAACTCCCAGACTCCTCATGTGGCCTTCTTCTGCAAGACGGTCCGCCACCCTGTTTTGCTCCCTGAAGATATGACAGAAATTGATGGTCTCGAAGGAAGAACAAAACCTTCTTATCCGTTTGATTAAGTTCTTGCTACTTAGACAAGTAGTATTCATATCAGAGATCATTCTGATAGCTTCCATACTCAATAAAATATACAGTATTCTGAACACAGAATTTAGACAAGAGGGGTTTGGCCAGGTCAATATCAATGCAAACTCTTGCAAACTTGCCTCTGACAGCCCCAATAGTAGTTTTATCTACATGGTGAACTTTGCCCACTAACCCCCCTATCTTATTAAGAAAGACTTCATTATAATATTCTATTGGTAGGTTAGGAAACCTGACCCAAGTCAGAATTCTACTCACCGAACAATCATATGGATTGAAATTAGGGGTCCATGGCCTTAAGGCAAAAACTTGATTAGAAATAATATAAGGTCCTCCATTAATCACTGCATTATAATCCTCCGCCCGGGTGAATTTGATCACATAGTAATCATTTTCCAAGTCAGTAATACTGACTTTTCCTTTTTTAGCCCACTGTGCCTGGATCCGCTGGGCGAAATAATTAAAACTAATTTTTTTCCCAAGCACAGTTACAATTAACGATAACTTCCATTTAGCCCTAAAAGCCCACTTATCGGCCGAGGAGAGCCGAATCACTGGGCATAACGGATCATCTTTCTCTTCGCCATCCTCGTCAGAATCAGAACAGAACCCATCCGAATCATCCTCCATAAAACCTTCATCTAAACACGGCTCCTCCTCTACCACTCCCATGACTGTATCTTTCCATGACATTTTCCCTATTCCTTTAATGGAATTGATCTTAATTTCCAGACCATTATTAGACCTAGGCGACCCATTCCTCATAGACGGCCCTTTGGCGGTCGCCTCATCCATATGAGTATGAGCCCCCTACTAGTCGGATTCCCATCCGGTAATTCGCCACTGACCAGGGCCTGAGCCCCTCCCGCACTCGCACTTACCGGCTTCCCAACACCCGCAGCCAGCCTACCGCGCATCTTCTGCCCCGCCAGCATCAAGCACTCCCCTCCCCTTAGTCCGACACCAGCGCCCATAGCGCCTCCCCCCAGGCCTGCACTCGTTGCCCCTGAGAATTCCGCGTTGCCGCTGCCCTTCCTCGCCCCCAACTCTCCCTGGATGCCGCAACCGGTGCCTCCCACTCCCTGCACAGCCGCCTCACTCCCCTACCCAGATCCAGATCCAGGTCCGCCATGCCCCTCCCCTATGGCTGCCGATCTCCCTCGGCTCTCCTCCCCATCCCCATCCGACCATAGATCCGAATCCCCAACCTTCCCCGCCTCCCGATCCAACCTTCCCGCCCGCAGCCGCTCCCCCCCACCGCCTGCCGGCCCCCTCTCAGACGAACTCTCCCTCACCCTGCTCTCAATCCACCGCACTCTCATAATTGATGATTTATTAAATTTATAGTTTGTTAAATTTTGATAACTTGCCGGATTTGATTTGATGATCCTCGTCGTAGTTACCTGCAAAACAAAACCGGAGACAGGATCTCCGGGAAAACTCTCCGACGATCAAGTCAGTTTTGTGTGGAATTTAGTAGATCGATAATCGTATTGAGGAAAAAATGTGAACCCACCACTCCCTTGGCTTTCTTATTTCTTTTATAAGTCTTTCTAGGTAACCGCCGAGGGCGGTTACTCTTTCTGTGCCACGTCCTCCACGTAGTCACAAACGTGGTCCCGTTTCTCTGAGTGGGTGGTTTAGTGCCTTGTTGGGATTTCGGGGCGGTTAGCCTTTTCCCTTATTAGGAGCCCATTTAATCTTGAACCGTGGGCTTAAGTTTGGGATGGGCCTGTGCTTATGATTCAGCTCAGTTGGTTTCACGAATCATCACATGCCTCCCCTCTAGTTTAGCAAGAGCCCTTTAGGGTCTTTTCATATGTCTTAGACAACTCTCCATCTTCATTTGGGTATTCAAAATTCGAAAGTAGTTCGTTCATTTTCTGTCATTTCCTCTCCGGCATCAACCCTTTTGCGTTCGTTCTTCTCTGCATTCTTTCTCACATGTAAGTTTCCCTTTCTGTAACTTGTAACTCGTTCAACCATTTTTTCTTTTATTTCTGTTCGTTTCCTTCACCGATATGTCGAACCCTGAACTTGATTTCGCACCCTTCGACGAAAATTACGATCGCGAGGTGTCTCACGAGGTTGATGAGATGGTTGATGAAGCTTCAACTAGCTCTCCTAGGTCCGATTCTCATCCTGCCAATTTTCTCCATCTGGCGAATACGACTGATGAGGGCCTAGGTTTCGACCCCAAGAAGTTGATTCCACCACCTGTCCCCACTCCCCGTTTATTACCGAAGAAGGATAGGTCAGGAAGCCTAGTTTGCCGCGAGACGATTGACGACTTGTGGGAGCAGTATCCTTGGCTTCAAGGCCTGGAAACAAGCATTCCCGGGGAAAATAGAAGACCCGGCGACTTCCCGAAGGGGTATTTTACCATTTTTGTCGCTCAAATTATCTACGGTTTCACGTATCCGCTGGCAGATGAGATTGCTTCCATCCTTGGAGGTTATGGAATCGCACCCGGGCAACTGCACCCCAATGGATGGGCCGACTTGACTCTGGACAAGTTTTTGGCGGATTGTCTGGAGGTTCCCTTCTCGCTCAAGATTTTCTCCAAGCTTCATCATTTCAAAAGTTCGGGGGAGTATTTTACTTTCATCCGACAGAGCGGTTACTACGGTTTGATGAGAAGTCGAACAAAATCCGCGAGTGGGACATGTCTTATTTCTTCATCAAGTTCCATGAAGGGAATCCGAACTTTCTTCGTTGCTGGGGCCGACCTAATGTAAAGAGTTTGAACTTTGGTTATCCAAGCAAGGAAGAATCCGCTATTGTAAAATTCTTGAAGAGTACTCCTCCTTTTGTATGGACATATGATCAGGCATTCCATATGCTAAGGAGCCGAGTAGCGATTGCCTACCGCGAGGAAGATCGCGTTGTTTATATCCCTTATCGCGTTTTCGTACAAGGTACTATTAGCTTATTTCCTAGTTGATGATTTCTCTTAACCCTTTGCAGGGGTGACCCTTTATCCCAACTCGCTGCAGATCGGGAAGCGAAAGCCTTGGCGAGGAGGAAGAGGCGATTGGCGGGAACAACTTCTGTTGCAGGGGCGAATTCTCCTGTGGGGGCGACTCCTTCTGTTGAGGCGGCTTCCCCCACAATTGCTTCCGTTTCACAAGGCCATGCTTCTGCTTCTGAGGACCTTCCCTTAAATAGGAAGCGGAAGAGTAATGCGGATACGGAGTCTTCTCGCCCCAGGAAGAAAAATACCTCCGTATCCTTGACTGTTGGTGGTACACCCATATCCACCCCATCCAAAGAAAAGGGCAGTACTCCATTTCACGAGGTATCATGATTTACTCACTCTTTTTGTGTTGTTTATTTTCCTTTATCAGTTATTTGCTGTTCTCCTGATCCTTCTCCTTATGTATTCGCAGCCAATTCCTGACATTAGCGGGTGGTGGACTAGGACCTTTGGTAAAGCCGTGAGCTTTTCCTGTAAGGACATTGTTTCTTCCATATGCAATGTCCTTGGGCGACTCCCCTCTGCTTCTCGCGTGCGCGAACAAGTGCCGCTTCCAACTGCCATGGAGGGGATTGAGAAGCGTGCTATAGAGGTATATTGCTTTCTACTCATGTTCCATCCCTCAAATGCATGTCTCCATTCGCTCTTTTTATTCACGTATCGTCCTATATGCAGATTATCAATTTCGCGGAGGGTGCCCTCTGCAGGGATGCTGAACGAGCTAGAGAGCTGGAAAGCCTTGGCACTGAATTGGCAACTCAGAAGTCGCTTTTTGATGATGTCTAAGGCAAAGTAAAGGTCCTTGAAGGTGCTTGTCAGAAGGCCATCAGCGAGAAGGAGGAAGCTCTCAAATCCCTCCAGGCTAAGTCCGATGAGCTTCAGAAGGCCATTGATGATCTGAATTCGTCCAAGGAAGCTTTGGAGATGCAAAAGAGGAGGGCCGAGGAGATCACAGCTGAAGATGGTGCTCGCATCTATTGGTATGGAGAGCGGATTCATGCGGCTTATGAGCATGGACATCCAGATCGTGTACTTAATCGCCCCAAGGTTCCCATTCCTGAAAAGGATTTAGCTGAAAAATGGGACAAGTTGGAGGCCGAGGATGCAGATATGGATGAGGTACTTCTCCTAGATTGGCAGAGTTTTCATGACTCTCCAATTAGCCGTGAGATCCCAAATCAGAACGTAGAAGAAGGGGCACCACAAGATGTTTCTCACGTTGAACAAGAGGTACCTCGCTCTGATGCGGTTACTGATCTGATTGTTGGGGATTCGCTTGAAGCAGATCACCCCACTGGAGAAGATGAAGGAGCCGCTGAAGGCGAAGGGGGCAATAGAGGCGAAGGAGAAGAAACTGTAGTGTAATTTTATTTATATCCGAACTGTTGTATGTAACAAACTGCTAGTATATATATCAACCGAGCGACTTTGCCGCCGCTTTTCATATATGTGCAATTGCTGTTTTATTCTTCGTCGCTTTAATGCCGGTTATTTTCGTATGCGACCCTTGCTTTTTGCCGACTTCATACTTGTAATTTTTCGTAGTTAGTTTTGTTTTCGTTAGGGTGGCCAGACCCTTTTTGCAATTTTTTGAGTACTCATTTATTCGCTTAATTTTATGCCTTATAATTTTTCAAATAATCATAAGGTTAACCATAAGGTTTTGCGAATGATGCGTAATCATGCATCCGCCTTTCTTTTGTAGGCAACACATTTATGTGTTTAAGGTTAACCATAAGGTTTTACAAATGATGCGTAATCATGCATCCGCCTTTCTTTTGTAGGCAACATACTTATGTGTTTGTATTATCAGTTTGAAAAGGACCTGCATTCAGCCGTAGCATACTGAATAATTGTAACCAATGAACATCTTTATTGATAAAGAAAAAAGACTTCTTGTTACATGGGTACATAAACTGTGTGGGATCAAAGCCTCATTAAAACCTTTTATCAGAAAACCCAGTGGGAAAAAACTCATAAAAGGAAAAAGAGTACTCGTCATTTCCCTGAACTACTCGGCCTGTTTATATAGGCGTAGATTCTCTAGATTCCAGGTGCGCGGGAGCTTTTTGCCGCTCATTTCTTCTATTTCAAAAGTTAATGGTCCCAACTTCTTGGATACCCTGTAAGGTCCGATCCAGTTAACGCCTAATTTTCCTTTGCCTTCCTTGGACTGTATTTTATCTGCTTTTTTCAAGACCAAGTCGCTCTCATTGATTATCACCTTTCGCACCCTTCTGTCATGATACTTCTTGATTCTATTGCGATATACTGCCATTCGCATGTAAGCTTTTTCTCTTCGTTCTTCAACAGAATCCAATGCATCTCTAATGTTGATAGGATTTTGGGTGTCGCAGTAATAAATTACCCGATCTGTAGGCGAATGGATTTCAACAGGTAGGACTGCTTCGGCTCCATAAACCAGCGAGAAAGGTGTTTCGCCTGTTGCTGCCTTTACAGAAGTTCTGTATGCCCATATCATATGAGGTATCTCATCCGCCCAACCTGTTTTCTTATCACCTAGTCGCTTCTTGATTCCCTGAATCATGGCCCTGTTGGTAACCTCTGTCATACCATTCGATTGGGGATGATTTACGGAGGAAAAATGATTCTTGATCCCCATGCTTTCGCAATATGCTTTGAATTTGACACAGTTGAACTGGGTACCGTTGTCAGTTATAAGCGTTTGTGGGATTCCAACCCGCATGATAATGTTCTCTCGTAAGAACTCGATCATTCGCTCAGGTGTTTGAGCGGTTACTGCCTCTGCTTCTACCCATTTGCTGAAGTGGTCAACTGCGACTACCAAGTACTTCCTCTTCCTTGTTGTTTCTGGGAATGACCCCACTATATCAATCCCCCATGTTGCGAATGGCCACGCCGTCATTATAGTTACTTGTTCGGCTCCTGGGACATGCTTTTCATTAGCATGGATTTGACAGCTGTGACATTCCGCTACCA
This sequence comes from Euphorbia lathyris, assembly GCF_963576675.1. Taxonomy (NCBI): domain Eukaryota; kingdom Viridiplantae; phylum Streptophyta; class Magnoliopsida; order Malpighiales; family Euphorbiaceae; genus Euphorbia; species Euphorbia lathyris. The sequence goes on from NC_088919.1 coordinate 36,040,351, forward strand.
TTTTATGGGAATCTTCCACCACCTTCGGCCAATAATATCCCATCAACTTGACTTTTCTTGCCAACGCCGCGGATGCTTCATGCGCGCCACAAATTCCTTCATGGAGTTCTCTCAGCACGTAATCTCCTTCATTGCGGCTAATACATTTTAACCATGGACATGTATATGACTTCCTGTATAAAGTCCCATCCCGAATTGAGTATCTCGCTGACTGCCCGATTAGCTTTTTGGCTAAACTTTTATCAACCGGCAAATCTTCGTGTTCCAGATATTGGCGGATGGGCATCCGCCAATCTTCATCATCTTCTAGCTCTTCGATGACCATAATCTGATCGGCTTCGAATGCTGGTGACGACCTTATTTCCAAATTACATGCTTTTTGACTCCATGGGTCTCTACTCGCCACTGCTTTTGCCAACTCATCAGCCTTTGTGTTCTGGCCTCTTGGAACATGCACCATCTCCCAGACAATTCCTTTATGTGTTAACTCCTGCGTCAATCTACTGACAACCTGATGGTATTTGACCAGATCTTCCTGTTTCACCAGATAATTTTTTGTGATCTGATTTATCATGAGTTTAGAGTCGCTGTAGATTACCACTCTTTCTGGCATAAGTTCATTAAGCAACTTCAATCCGCATATCATTGCTTCATATTCCGCGGCATTGTTGGTAGTTTTGAATGTTAACTTTGCCGCATAGTACAGGCGAATAACATCCGGACCCTTGATGACGACTCCCAGTCCAGCTCCATCTGTGGATAATGCCCCATCTGTGAACATACTCCATTCTTCTTTTTGTGCTTTTGGACATTCGTCTTCATCCCACGTGAACTCATTCACGAAATCGGCAAGTACTTGACTTTTCAGAGCTGGTCTTCCTTCGTAACGAATATCGAACTCTCCCAAGCGAATTGACCATTCCATCAATCGCCCGGATGCGTCAGGTTTCTGCAGTACATTTCGCATTGGAATTCCAGTTCTCACAATGATAGTATGCGCCTGGAAGTATGGCTTCAACCTAGCCGCCGTGGTTATCACCGCGAGGGCCATTTTATCTAACCTCGAATATCGAAGTTCTGCATCCTTTAAGACTTTACTCATGTAATACACCGGATATTGTTGCCCTTCTTCTTCCCGCACCATTACAGTGCATATCGCCGTGCTGGTGACGGATACATAAAGAAATAAATCTTCTCCATCCTCCGGCCTGCTCATTAAGGGCGGATAACATAGTAATCGCTTTATCCCCTCGAATGCTTCTTGACAATCTGGTGTCCATTCAAAGGACTTAGATTTTTTGATGGCATTGTAGAAAGGTAGACATCTCCTAGCTGAGCATGATATGAATCGCCCTAATGCCACCAACCTCCCATTGAGTCTCTGTACTTCTCTTATGCTCCTTGGCGTCTTCATCTCCATCACTGCTTTAACCTTCTCAGGCTTCGCCTCAAATCCTTTGCCACTAACAATGAAACCCAGGAACTTCCCTACTCTCGCTCCAAACGTGCATTTCTCCGGGTTCAATTTGAGGCCATATTTGATCAGCACTTCCAGGATTTCTTTAATATCCTGCGGATGGTCTTGCATCTTCTTGCTTTTAATGATCATGTCGTCTACATAGATCGAGAAGTTCTCGCCTGATTTGTCTGAAAATATTTTGTTCATCATCCGTTGATATGTTGCTCCCGCATTTTTCAGTCCAAAGGGCATCACCTTGAAGCAATAAGTTGCCTGATGAGTTATGAATGACGTCTTGATCTCGTCCGCCTTCTCCATTGGTATCTGGTGGTAACTGGATTTCACATCGGTGAATGATAAAGCTTCAAATCCCGTAGTCCCATCTACCAATATGTCAATGTTAGGTAGCGGATATATATCCTTCGGACAAGCTTTATTCAGATCTTTGAAGTCTACGCACATTCTGTACGTTCCATTCGGCTTTTTGACTAGCACCACATTGGCTAGCCATTCCGGATAAGTGACCTCTCGAATTGCATCTGATTTTAGCAAATCCGCCACCGCTTTTTCAATCGCCTTCTGCCGCTCTGGAGCATGTCCTCTCTTTTTCTGTCGCACTGGGGTTGCACTTTTGTCCACATTCAAATGATGTGTTGCTATTTCTGGACTTATCCCTTTCAGCACTTCATCTGGAGCGGCGAATGCCGACTCGCATTGGATCAACACCTCGGTAATGGCTTTCTTCGTTTCCTCTGGAAGTCCTGCCGCTATCCTTACTTTCTTGTCATTTGAAATGGCGAATAGTTATGTTTCTCCTAATGCTTCAGCCGACAACTTCTCATCAACTTTATCTTCTTCATCTGGCTTTGTTTCAAGTGACAATGTATAAGCTTGTTGAGATATAAGTTGATCAACCTCAACAATGACTCGCCCTTGGTGTGTTGGCAAATGCAATGTCAAATGCTTCATTGAAATGAGCGACTCCGTTTCCGACAGGAACGGACGCCTCAGAATTATATTATAGGCCAATGGGAGATCAACAATTGCGAATTCTAGATCACCTCTCCATTTTAGATTCTTATCGCCCATTTCTGTCTCCAACACCACCTGTCCACTTGTTTGAGATGATTGACCTCCAAAACCAGTTACATCCATGAACGTATGTTCTACTCGCTCGTCGTTAATTCCCAACTGGTTGAATGCAGTTCGAGTAATAACATTGCAAGAACTGCCTGTATCAATAAGGACCCGCTTGACGTCCCATCCTTCAATGGCTACCGTAATCACCAACGCATCCACATGCGGCTCCGTGATTCACGCAAATGAATAATTGAGGGCATCCCCCCTACTCGTGTTGCTTTTTCGCTGTTCATGGCGAGCCCTTTTTGTTGGAGGCTCATAGATCCCGCCTGCTATTACGTTAATCACTCCTTTTTTCTGCTTCTTTTCTGGTCTTGCTTCTATCTCACGTGGGAGCGTTGCTTTTTCATCAATCGTTTCTTTTCTAACGAATTGACTCAGTTTTCCTCTCTCAATCAACTTTTCAATCTCCTTCTTCAATTCGTAGCAATCATTCGTGTCATGGCCGTTCAATCTGTGGAACCTGCAGTATTTGTTAGGATATCGCCCCAAACTGGTTCGACCTTTCGCCTCAGGAAACTGCACATCCTTCTTCAGGGGTTTTTTTTCAATCCAAAGTAACACCTCATGGCGAGTCGTGTTCAATGGTGTTTGATATCCCCCCCCCCCTTGAAAGGAGCGATCGCCTTTCCGAACAAAATTACCCTTAGATTGGGTTTGATTTTGATGGCGCTGATTGTCCGAAGTGGATCTAGCCGCATCTCTCTCTCGCCGGGTTTGAGCTCTATGTTCCCTGTTAACATCATCCACCTCCATGAATTCCTTTGCTATCTTCATGAGTTCGGCCACTGTGCGTGGCTTGTTGCGGATGATTTCCTCCCGCATGCTCCAATCTGTGGTTCCATCCGCCATTATGTTGCGAATGCTCACGATATCTGGGTTCTGCAACCGCACCAGAATATCGTTGAATGCTACAACAAATTCCCTTAGGGAATTATAATTTCTCTGTTTGATCTCTTTCAGCTGCCTATCCATCACATCTGCCGCTTTACAGCCCACGAATTTTGCACAGAAATCACGACTGTACTGAGTCCAGTTGTGAATGGATTCGGTGGGTAGAGATCGAAACCAATCGGATGCTGCTCCACCCAAAGTGGTCGAGAACAATCGACAAATTATGCTTTCGCTTGCTCCTGCAACATCCATTAACTCTCTATAGTTCCTGACATGCGCCTCAGGGTCAGAATTTGGATCCCCATAGTATTTAGGTATCGCCGGTGCTTTTATTCTGTGATCTGGAATAAATTCCCGCAACGATGGGGCAAAAGGCGAATCACTCTGCACCACCGCTCTCGCCCTAGGGGTGTACCCCATTCGCTCCATCATGCTTCGCAGTTGATCTTCCAATTCAGTATTCCCGCCGAACTTCTTCCATCCGCTGCTGGTGAATTCTGGGTGATATCCACCTGCCATACTGTGTCGACACTTGTTCTCGCTGTGGGTCTAACCGCTGTCCAGTTATAGGATCAAAATTCCAAGTGTGCTCCCGCCCAGACACATTCGCTCCAGATGTCATCAACTCTGAATGTCTGTGGACAAAGGGCTCCGTTTGTTGTAGCGGAAAAATTCCTTGCATTCCTGACATCGGTTGGGATGTTTGCCAAGTCGGATGGACCGTCATATTAGGATCTTGGTGCGAGTAGTTGCCTGGATGGCTATGTGGTGTCATGCGACTACTCGGACCCACCCGATTCGTCTCTTGAGATGACTGCGGAAGCGTAGATACGGCAGGAATAGTCGATGGTTGTGTCGAAGTGACAACGGGTTCTTGTGGGGCAGCCGCTATAGCGGTATTGTGATCTGCGATTGCAGTTAATAAACTAATCATTCGATCTCCAGCCGCTTGGCTCATATTCGTAGCCAAGACCTGTCCTGCCATTTGCACAAACTCACTATTCGACATCTCCATCTCAGTTTGCACTTGGACCTCCAATAATGGACTCAACTGTCCTGAAGGATTCGTCGAGCTGGGTATCACAGGCTGTGTACTCGCAGGCTGCGAACTCACAGTCCGTGGACCTCTTGAGTTCATACTAGTTGATCTGGTTGTAACTCCGGTTGTTCGTGATGGCTCTGACATGTTCTTGGCGTACCTTTAACCAGATGTTGGTAAAAAAGGTCCACGTTCACCGCACCAATGATAACTTGCCGGATTTGATTTGATGATCCTCGTCGTAGTTACCTGCAAAACAAAACCGGAGACAGGATCTCCGGGAAAACTCTCCAACGATCAAGTCAGTTTTGTGTGGAATTTAGTAGATCGATAATCGTATTGAGGAAAAAATGTGAACCCACCACTCCCTTGGCTTTCTTATTTCTTTTATAAGTCTTTCTAGGTAACCGCCGAGGGCGGTTACTCTTTCTGTGCCACGTCCTCCACGTAGTCACAAACGTGGTCCCGTTTCTCTGAGTGGGTGGTTTAGTGCCTTGTTGGGTTTTCGGGGCGGTTAGCCTTTTCCGTTATTAGGAGCCCATTTAATCTTGAACCGTGGGCTTAAGTTTGGGATGGGCCCGTGCTTATGATTCAGCTCAGTTGGTTTCACGAATCATCAAATTTGTAATATTTTTTTAATTTATTGATTCTTAACGGGTAAGGGTATCCATGGGTACCCGCGAATTAAATGGGAAGGGTATGGGATGCAAAAAGTATACTCGTTAGGGTAATGGGACGGGTACAAGTAATTAAAAAATAAAAGGGTAAGGGTTTGAAAATGGCATTACCCGCGGGTACCCTACCCGTTGTCATCCCTAACTACTATGTTCAAACTTGTTCAAGTTTGAAGACCTAAGTTTAAAAAAAAATATAAAGTATTTCATTTAAGGTTTTAAACTAAACAAATAAATAAATAAAAGGTATTTATGTATATGATGGACATCATATACGAATAAAAGGTTTTTATGTATATCGAATAAAAGGTATTTCTCTTTTGAGCTACTGTGCCTATTTCGGTTTTATTCGAGTTGTGCAGCATGCTGTCTCTTTGGCAGCAATGTCATCCATCGTCGTGGATAAGATCCGCGATGGGGATGAACCCAGTTTTCATCCCCATTTTCTGGTTTTAATTTTTCCTAAATATTTTGATTTTTCAGAAAATTAAAATATATATATATATAATTAATTAATCCACATAAATTTTAATCGTTGTTTAGTTTTAAATTGTATAGATTGAATTGAGTTATCTAATTAAAGTTATTTGATACGGTTAATTAGACGAATTATTTCATTGATACTAAATTAAAATTTTGAAACAACGAATCAACCCATATAAGTTTGTTAATTTATAATTGTTATAATTAATAAAAGGATATGATAATTGTGTGTGTTTTAATTCGATTTTACAAACCGTTTTGTGCTTAATAATTACATTTGATGTATTAGTTGAACACGTTAAACAGTTTCGATAAAATAGTTAAACACAATAATTTAATAATCTCTTGTCTTAAAAGTTTTGTGTATTGGAATTGATTTTGCAAAGTTATTTAATGTTTAATTATTTGTATCTGATACGGTTGAATTAAACACGTTAAATAATTTTGGCAAAATAATTGAACACAAATAATTAATGTTTTGTATAGTTATATTTGGAGTGTCTAATTAAGTTTATATTTGATATATTTTAATTAGAATAAAATATAAATGATACAAAACTTAATGTTAAATTAAAGGTTAACATGATAGTAAAGTTAATTAAAGGCTTAATACATACGGAGCCCCTTGTACTTGACAATTTTTTTCATTTTACCCCCTAAACTCAAGGGACAACCTATTGACCACCTAAACTCCCCAAAAGCCACCCAATTTACCCCCTCATCACATTTGACCGTGAAATATTATGTCCCGTAAATTACACGCGCTTGACTTTGATCCACGTGGCATTCTCGACTTAAAATACAATTGTCATGTCAGCAATGTTTCTGAAATGACGTTTTTGCCCTTCTTTCACTGAAAGAGTAGACGCTTCAGTTCTCCATTGGAGCCATTTTCATTATCGATCAGACACAATGGAAGCAAATGTCCATCGATTCCTCTCTTCATTTCACTTTCTTTCTCTATGCTTCTAAAGCTCCATTATTTCCGATCGCGAGTTAGGGTTTCTGGGCTATAGCGTATACTGGTTTTGAACGCGGACTGGTTTTCATCGTGAACTGGTATTGATCGTGGACTGATGTCGTTTGTGAGTTAGGGTTTATTGGATTCAGATACGAAGCTTAAATCCTTCATACAGGTTAGTGTTGAACTTTACCTTATCATATTCATATTACTTTGCTTGGATGATATTTTGGATGATATTAGCTTTTATCAGTAGGTTTTTTTTGTGATATTTTCTGAACTCTGAGGGCAAATGATAAAGGGAGAAAAGAATATATGCATGTGGGTTCAGTTGTCAACTGATATGGCTACTTTTAGTTGCTTTTGCTGTGATGGGTACTTTTTTATCAATTGATTTGTCTGTTTATGTCAAAGAATCTTATAGTTTTGCTTTTTTTTTTTTGTATTTGTCAGCTATCAAAATGGGGGATGTAAGTGTATTTTTACATCATGGTGGTAGGACAGTGCTATGTGAGAGTGGTTTCAAATATGTGGGTGGTGTTGTTGAAGAATATAATCAGGTTGACATGGATAGGTTAGCAGTGCTTGATCTATTCTGGTTTGTGTGGGATTTAGGATATAAGAGATGTGGGTCTTTGTACTACAAAGATGGTAGGAGTGGTGAGTTAAAGATACTTGGTAATGATAGGGCCCTAATGGAAATGTTTACCTACAAGGGCAATACGGATATTACTGAAGTTTATGTGGACAAAACTGAAGATGCACAGCCTTGTGGGACCCTGGATCCTAATGTGAAAGTGGAAGTAATAGCTGGGATGAGTAGTAACACTGTCCCTACACATATGGAGCCTTTAAATGGGGAGGATGTGCAAACAGATATACAGAAAGAAGGAGTTAATGTGCAACCAGATCTAGAAAGAGAAGAAGCTGAAGAAGTGAATGAAGTACAAGAAGGGGAAGAAGTGAATGAAGGAAAAGAAGTGAATGAAGGAGATGAAGTTGTAGGAGTTAATGTGCAACCAGATCTAGAAAGAGAAGAAGTTGAAGAAGTGAATGAAGTACAAGAAGGGGAAGAAGGGCAAAAAGTGAATGAAGAACAAGAAGTGAATGAGGGAGAAGAAGTTGCGTGAGTTAATGTGCAACCTGAAGGGGAAGAAGTTGAAGACAGTGGTGAATCTTCAGACGAAGAATATGCAGATGGGGAAGTGGAATCAGAGACTGAGTCAGAGCCTGATTCATATGTAGGCGAAGTTGATGTTGAGGCCGTCAACTATGAATCCGAAGGAAGTCAGTGTGCAGAAGAACTAGTTGAAGTGAGGCAGAGTCGTGTAAGTCAATAGAGAGATAGATCCAATAGGAAAAGGCCAGCGCCACCTTTTGAAGTTCAACTTGGAGCTTTAGGCACAGATAAAGGGCTAGAATCTGAAGTAGAACAACAACCTAGGGATGGACTACTCGGTGGTGATGAGGAGTACATTGGCTCCTCAGATGTAGACAGTTTTGCCTCTGACACTGAAGATGAAGATGGACCCCATAGGAGGAGATGCAAAAGAGTTCACTATGACCCAGATAGTGAAGTACCAATGTTTCAACTTGGCATGGTATTCAAAAGTGTATACCAATTTAGAGAAGCTTTGCAGAAATATGCAGTGAATCGGGGTGCAAAACTGAAGAAGAAACCTAATGATTGGGATAGAGTTAGGGCTAGATGTCGTGGAGTAAGGTGTAAATGGCAGATTTTGGCTAGCTTGGATCGTAAAAGTAACAATTTCATTGTGAAGACTTACATACCTACACATCACTGCGAGAAGACTAACAGGAACAGATTATGTGATTCTAAGTTCATTGCTCAACATTTCAAAGGGATAATACAGGACACACCAAACATAAGATTGTGGAGATTACAGGAAATTGTGAAGGAAAAGTTTGATCTTTATGTGGGCAAGACAATTCTGTGCAGGGCCAAGCATCTAGTTATGAAGAGGTTTATGGGTGATTACAATGAGGAATTTAGAAGGCTACATGATTACAAGGATGAAATCCTAAGGTCCAATCCTGGTTCAACCTGTGTCATCCACTATGACACCAAAGATTTACCTCCTAAGCAGATTTTTAGAGGAATTTACATTTGTTTCAAGGCAATGAAAGAGGGATTCAAAGCAGGTTGCAGAAAGCTCATAGGAATGGATGGTTGTTTTTTAAAGGGTGTGTGTAAAGGGCAGCTCCTGTCTGCAATAGCAAAAGATGGAAATTCACAAATGTATCCAATAGCTTGGGCAGTGATAGACCATGAGACAAAAGACACTTGGAAGTGGTTCTTGAAGTTGGTACAAGAAGACCTGGAACTTGGAGAGGGAGGAGGATTCTCCTTAGTCACAGATATGCAAAAGGTATGTATATCACAAATGTCATGTTTTGTGTTTTTTGGTAAATTGTGATTGTGGTCTTTAATGTTCTGTGTTGTGGTCTTTAGTGATTGTGGTCTTCAATGCCCTGTTTTTGTGGTCTTTAGTGATTGTGATCTTTAGTGATTGTGGTCTTCAATGCCCTGTTTTGTGGTCTTTAGTGATTGTTGTCTTTAGTGATTGTGGTCTTCAATGCCCTATTTTGTGGTCTTTAGTGATTGTGGTCTTCAATGCCCTGTTTTGTGGTCTTTAGTGATTGTGGTCTTCAATGCCCTGTTTTGTGGTCTTTAGTGATTGTGGTCTTTAATGACCTGAAAATGTGTTAACATGTTGATACAGGGCTTGATTCCAGCTATTCAAGAAGTCTTACCTGCTGTCTGTCATAGGATGTGTGCTAGACATGTTCTAGCTAATTGGGGAAAGCAATGGAGGGGGGTTGAGAGGAGACAATGTTTTTGGAAGGTGTGCAAGTCCACATTTGAGGCGCAGTTAAAGGATAATCTGCAGGAGTTGAACACTTTGGGTGGGAAAAAGATTGTTAGTGATTTGTTGAATTATGATTTAGAGAGATGGTGTAGGGTGTACTTTAGTATGGATAACAAGATCGATGTGGTGGACAACAACATGTCTGAAACGTTTAATGGATGGATTCTAGCTGCTAGGCACAAGACTATCATATCAATGCTTGAAGAGATTAGGATCAAGTGCATGCACAGGCACATTGAGATGAGGGCGTTTTGTGAGAATAAATGGATTAGTGACATATCTCCTATGGCGTTAAAGTGTCTAACCCGCAATACATGTGCTTCTATGAGGTGTAGGATTGAGTGGAATGGGGATGCAGGTTTTGAAGTAGTAGAAGGGGAATACATGCATGTAGTTGACTTGAGGAAAGAGACTTGTACATGCAGGGCTTGGGGTTTGAAGGGAATACCATGTGCTCATGCAGTTGCTGCCATGCATAAACAAAATTTGGATCCTATTAATTTTGTTAGTCATTGGTATAGGAAGGAGAAATATGGTTTGACCTATGGGCATTTCATTCAACCTGTGTTGAACATGAAAATGTGGCCAAGTAGCACAAATCCTCCAATTCATCCACCTGAGATCAGAAAAATGCCTGGAAGACCTAAAAAGAATAGGAGGAAGGATAGAGATGAAATCAAGAAAATTGGCAAACTAAGCAGGAAGGGAGCAACAATGACTTGTACAAACTGCAAGAACCAATGGCACAACAGAAAGGGTTGTCCTGCATTAAAGAAAGCTGGTAGAGAGGTACATTTATTACAGCTTTAATAAATTGTCATATTGTTTGGTCTTTTTGCACATCTTTAATACAGCTTTCATACATTTTGGTGGAATGCAGGGTGCTGGCCCGAGTGGAACAAAGGATGTCGGAGCTGGGTGTAGTGGAACAAAAGATACCGGAGCTAGTTATAGTATAACAAAAGAGGTTGGTGCTAGTGGCACGCAATCTGCTTGTGGAAGTGTAATGCAGGGTGCTGGTCCTACTGGAACGCAATCTGCTTGTGGAAGTGGAATGCAGGGCTCAACCTCGTCAGTGATACGATCTACGCTATTTGATTCAGAAAGCTTCATAGCGTATGGAAGAAAGAGGCCCAGTAGTCCTGTTACTCCTGTTATACAGACTCATTTCAAGAGGCCCAGATTTTCAGGGGTAGGTGTGTTCATATCTGAACGAACTGGGTGGACTTGTGCTCAGGTACGTTGTGTTTTTATTCGGTTTTTTATAGTAAATGATTTGTACTGTGTGTGTGGAATTTAGTTTCTGATGTTTGGTTGACATGTTTGTATGGTGTATGTAGAATTTAGCTGGTGAAAGGACCGTTCTTTCAACTGGACCAAGCATATTGAAGAACTCATCTGAAGTTACAGGCAACCTTGGATTCCAACCTGATAAATTGAAATGGAAAGGCAAACAAGCCATGACTGCCACACAATTACAGCAAGCAAAACTAGATAAGAGAACACAGTCAAAGGCAAGGGTATCAAGGGCTAGAAACTCAACACAAACAAGTGCAGCTCAGTCTGTACCTAAAGCACCCACAAGTGCAGCTCAGCCTGTACCCCCTATACCCAAAAATACAGCTCTAGTTAGAGTTACAAGATCAGTTTCACAACAAATAGCAGCTTCACAACCAAATGTAAGAGGTCCTCGTCTTACAAGATCAGCCGCTCAGTAAGCAAATTCACAACCAAATGCACCTAGGACTGTTAGATGGATGCCCTGAATATTTTAGCTTTGTGTTTTTTGGCCTTTTTGGATTTATTTTGTGGCCAAATTGATATCTTGGACATGTTATTATAGGCATTTTTTTATTTTGGACATGTTGATATTTTGGTAGCAGCTTTGTACTCTGCCCTTTTTGGCCAATTTCATTTGGCATTTTGTTTGTCAAATTGCCTGTAATGAACAAGTTTCAAGATATATGTCAAATTTTATGTTTGAAGTTCAATTGTTTGTACTGATAGAAGCTCTCAGATTATATTTCAATTGTCTACTGATATAAGCTTTTAGGTTATATTTCAACTGTCTAAAGAGAACAATTACAGGTCTGAAACATGAAATAACAGTGTTAAATGAGCATTACAAACTTCACAATTACATGCTTAACATTTCAAGCAAATCAAGCATTTGACAACTTAACAATGGTCTCAATTACACTTCAGTGTTGCATTCATAACAACTCAACTACTCATAAACCACACCCCTGTTAAAAACCCTACAATGTAAATGACTACCATTCTCTTCCATTGACTTTTATTGCCTGATATCTTGTTCAATTGCATGCTGCCATTCCCATCTTCCTCTTGTTTAACCCTATTCAGCAGACCTGTGATTACTTTTCTACTTTGGCAATGCACTTCTTCTCTATCATACCAATTGAAAAATCCACAATATTTGGGTCCCTGCAATTCAACATTTACATTTAATTCAAGCCAATTATCAATGAATTGTATGTAATCAAGAAGCTAAAACACATACCCCATAATTTCGACATCCATAAAAACGTCTTCCTGGATTACGAGGTCTCCATGACACTTTCAATACAGCACGTTCACCACAGAAACATATCTCTTGACCTATCATCAATTCAATTTCCTTCCTTTTCCAGGAAAAATCAATTTCGACACACAACTTATAAACCCAGAAGAAATGAAACCCAGACTTCAGATGAACAACCCAGAAGAAATTAAGGAGTTTAGCGAGAAGAAACCACAGATGGAGAGAAGAATGAACCAGAAGAAATCACGGATGGAGAAGAACGAACCAGAAGAAATCACGGACTTGCAGCGAAGAATATGAAATCTATTCGCAGAAGATGGAGGAGAAGAAGAATAGAAAATGGCGAAGAAGAAGAAGATAAGTCGATTAGCATAAGATGGAGGCGAAGAAGAACTGGGTAAATCCAGGAGAGCAGAAGATGATGAAACGAAAATGGCGAAGAAATCGTTCATAACAAGGAGATGTTACCGTTGAAATGCATAGGATCCCAGGACTCACGCGCGTTTGGCGTTTGAGAACCAAACGTTTGCCATGTCAGCGCCACGTTTGTGATGAGGGGGTAAATTGGGTGGCTTTTGGGGAGTTTAGGTGGTCAATAGGTTGTCCCTTGAGTTTAGGGGGTAAAATGAAAAAAAATGTCAAGTACAGGGGGCTCCGTATGTATTAAGCCTTAATTAAAGGACTAAATTGATAGTAAGCAGACTTGCACATGGTAAACTCATGTTATTCTAAAGTAATAGGCAATATGATTGGGATAAATATCAATGTATATTAGTTACTAATGTGGTTAGTAACCCAATAACCTAGGAATCACATGGTTGATGTGATTGATTGCATGAATCTACCTAACAAATGAAACTAGCTTGTTGAGTAAACTCAAGGTGAAATTTCAGGAGTTAGGATCCTGGCTCACTAAGGGATTTGTGAAATTCTTCGAATTAATATTGAGGGTTATTAATTTGGCAAAATAGTGGGAGCAATTTAAACAACTAAAGTCATATATTTAAATTGAACATGTTAAAGCAAATGATTAACATTCGTCACTCTATCTCACTCTCAAGTTAAAGTAAATACTCTAAATCATCATATCTAAAATGGATCTAAAATATTATTTTAACTGATAATAAAATTGAATAGTTCAAATTTCACTAACTAATTTTGCAACCATCAAAACTGTTTTAAACATTCGAAATGGTTGGGTATGTATTAGGATACACTAACACCTACCGTCAAAATTGTTTTGAAATTCGAAAAGGATTGGGTATGTATTAAGATACGTCGATACCCAATGTCCCAGTTGATGATGCTCCTATCAAGAAGATTGATGTTTACCGGAAGCACCAATCAGATGACGAACGTACAAGATGTATCATACTTGCAACTATGGCACTAGAACTACAAAAGCAACATGAGAACATGGATGCGTATTCCATGATTATGCACTTGAAGGAGGTTTCTGAGAAACAGACTCAATGCGAAAGCTATGAGATGGAAAAGTTGTTGTTTTGCTCCAAGATGCAAGAAGGTTCTTCTGTTGTGGCACATTGTGTCAAGATGATTGGTTATATCACTAAACTTTCTAGTATGATATTTATGATGGATAATGAATTAAGTGTCGACTTAGTTCTATGATCCCTTCTAGAGATTTATTCATAAGTTCATCACGAACTGTCAGATGAATAACTTAGAGACCTCTATAGAAGAGTTCTTGAATATGCTCAAGTCAGTTGAGCCCAATCTAAAGAAAGAGAAAGTGATGTCTGCATTTGTTATTGAGGGATCTCTAAGAGAAAAAGGGAAGTTTCTCAATTCTAAAGATTCCAAGAAGAACAAATGCATTAAACCTAAATCAATGAAAGCAAGAAGCCGAAAGGGAATGCCACCAATATGGTAAAGAAGGGAAATGGAAGAAGAACTGTAAGAAGTACTTAGACTCTCTCTAAAAGGGTCAGGATAATGAGAAATTTCACCTAGGCCATATAAGCGAGAAACACATGTCTAAGCTGCATCAAGATGGGATTATAGACTCAGTTGATTTTGAACCAACGGGCACATGTAAGTCTTGTTTAAAGGAAAGATGACAAAGATACCCTTTAGCAATAAAGGAGAACGTGTATCGGACACTATAGGACTAATACATTCAAATGTATATAGTCATATATCGACACAAGTGATAGAAAAGTTCAGTTACTTTATTAGCTTCATAAGATGATCATACCAGATATTGATCCATCCGCATGATGAAGCATAAGTCAGAAGCCTTTTGAGAAAGTTCAAATACTTCAAGGATGAAGTAGAAAATCAAACAGGAAAGACTATTAAAGTACTTCGATTGGATCGAGGTAGAGAATGTCTCTCAAATGATTTCCTGCTTATCTAAATGAATATGGATTCACTCACAATGGACTCCTCTGTATACACCACGATGTATCTGAAGGAGAACTTGTACTCTATTGGATACAGTATGATCCATGATGAGCACAACCTTTCTTCCAATGATGATATAGGGCTACGCCTTAGAAACCACCTTATTTACCTTGAACCGAGTATCCACAAAATCCGCCAATTCTATTCCACATGAATTGTTCACTAGAAAGAAACCCAGTTTCTCTTTCATGAGAATTTAGGGGTGTTCAGCATATGTTAAAATACATAGCATCAGATAAGTTAAATCCTAAATCTGATAAATACTTCTTCATTGGATATCCGCAAGAAAAGCAGGACATTACTTCTATCATCTGGATTATCAAAAGTAATAGTATCCAAGGACGTTGTACTTCTAGAGAAAGAGTTTATTCTAGAAACCCAAGTAGAAAGCGTGATTGAACTTGACGAAGTTCAAGAAGAAGGATTGGCTGAAATAGTGGAAGCGATGGCGGAACCTGAATATGTCTCACAAGATGAGACACTGGTGACACTACTAACTCATAGGTCTGTCCAGTTCATTAAAATCCTAAAGAGATTTGGATTTCTAGTGGGAGTCGATGAAATCCCAAAGAGATTTGGATTTCTAAAGGGAGACAATGAAGAGGTTCACGTGTTAGACAATGAACCTACAACTTATGAGGAGGCTCTTGTAAACCTATACATGTAAGCTAGTGGGAGCTCGTATGAGCCTTTACATGTAAACTAGTGGGAGCTTGGTCGTTTACTTAGTATTATATGTCGATGATATTCTATTAATGGAAATGGCATAGCTATGCTGCAATTGGTGAAAATTTTGGTTATCGGATAAAATTCTTCATAATAGACTTAGGAGAAGCAGCTTATATCTTAAGGATTAAGATCTATGGAAATAGATTGAGAAGAATGATTGACCCCTCCCAGTCTAAATACGTTGACAAAATGCTCAAAGTTTTTTGCACTAGACCTAACATCACTTTTGCTTTAAGCATGACAAAGTCGATTATAGGTGAATCCGAGTGATGGTCATTGGATTGTGGTCAATAACATTCTTAAGTATTTAAAATGACTAAAGACATGTTCCAAGTATATGGAGATCATAACTTGAAAGTTGGAGACTTTCATATACGAGTCATCAAACAGATAAAGATGATTTCACAGAATACAAGTTTATTCTGAAAAGGTACGGTTAGCTGGAATAGTTCCGAGCATGAAACTTTAGCCGAACCAAAGATCAAATCAGAGTATATAACAGCTTCAGAAGCAGCTAAAAGTAAGTTTGGAATGGAAGTTCATTAATGAACTAGGTGTGGTACCTGACATTGTTAATGAGATTAATAATAGAGTTGTTGCTCTTGCCAAGGACCTGCAGTCTCATAATACGTCTAAACACTACCTCAGTCGTTACTATCTCTACCGAGAGATAGCAACAATAGTAGATATGAAAATTAAAGGGCGCCCATAAAGGGACAATCTTATAGATCCATTTAAAGAATGCCTTACCCCAAAAGGTTCATGATTGTCATGCGAACGCTAATGGGAATGTTTTTAGAAACAATTGGCTTTAGTCCAAGTGGGAGATGTTGGGGTTTAGTGTCCTATAGTCAATTGTTGTAGGATATGAACCGACTGTAAAATGAATTGTTCTTTTATATCATTTGTTTTAATAAGATATAGTTTGTTTTAACTATATAAAGGCATTCATCTTTTAAGAACTAAATAAGTCAAATAAAAGAAAATTCCTTAAGTTTATTTAAAGTGATTATAAAGTGTTCATACAAACATGAAGTGAGACAAAACCTTATGATAAACTAATAAACTTAAAACCACCCCAAGTCAAGTAATATGTTTGAATAGGGATTGACATAATACTGTTGAGAATTGCATGTAATAATATCTTCTATTGTGAACAGAGAGCTGATCTCACAAGCTTCAGATATGAAGATATCTGGACAGTTACATGGATCTGGTGAAGAAGTTCATTAGGATTGGGGACCCGACTTGAGATAACAGTATGGATGGATTTATCCTATGTCACATGTTCATCACATTGGTATTAATAAGTATAAGTAATCCTTAGACTCAAAGGAATATTAATCAGTGATTCTGGATTATGGAATGTGATACTTTGACTCTGTTCAAACACGATCCATAACAGGGAGGACCCTGGGGTGTGTGCGGGCAGGCGTTGGGTATCACACGAAGTAATGGCAGAATAGTTAATATTGGATTTAGCATACACCATTCTTGATAAATGGGAGATATGTTCAATGATCGCTTGTGGAAGACTTGACTCTAAATCCTTGCAAGGTGATGAATTAAGAGTTGAAATGGAGATTTCACTTAATCTATCTATTCGGAGTTAACTCTACCTGTACAAGTAAAATGAACATCTCGTTATATGTGACTTGACATTATCCATAATCAAAAGATTCGTTCGAGGATGTAGTTGATGAATGATCGAATTATACTGGACCTAATGCGGAAAGGTCAACGACGGAATTAACTTGTCTTCTTATAGCTCTGGGGGAATGTTTACGGTTCTACCATTCACAGTCCGTGCATTCATTCCGATATACAAAGATTGAATATAATTTTATGGAAATTAATTCAATGGTTGTATACGACTAGTAGCAATAAGAACCTAATGGGTTACACATAAGACTTGGAACCAAAAGAGGACATAATAGTAATTAATGAATGGAAGAATAAAATTGTTTTAATTATATATATATGGGCGCCGAAATTTATATATGTATTTTATGTATATATATATATATATATTTATTTATTTAGACAATTATAATTGGATTATAGTTGTGGTTAAATTAATTATAGGATAAATAAGTTAGGAGGTTTAATGTGATTAATGTATCTCTAACTATTATCCTATCAAATAAACAAATATTATCTATTATATTTAGATATAGTTATAGATAATATTAATAGAGTATTATTTAGATAAACCACTTCAACATCTATGGACTTCCAAAGACCCATTTTTATTGCCTTTTCGAGGTTAATTAACAAAACAACTCTTAAATTGTGGAATTATTGAATTCGTTTTTCATTAGGTGCGAATTTTATGTATTCATAAATTCCCTAGCTTCGGAATCAAAACTTAATAATTTTCAATTGCATCGATCCTTCGCATCGAGTTGTTTATTTTCAAGGATAAATAGCGAAGCAAAATTTTGGAAGTGGTGATAGGTTCAATTTATACTTGAGCTATTTATTTTAATTTTTTATTTTCTTTATTTTTATTAGTATTATTATTATTATTACTATTATTCATGTATTATTATTATATTTGTTTTTATTTTGTGAAACATTTGCAGTGCTTGGCTCACACGACGAATGGATTATATCACTCGCCGTGTGGGCCAATTTTTCAACAACGGGACATGTGGTTTTAACATGGGAAAATAATGAAATGGAAAAAATAATGAAACGGGAATGAACCGAAATAAAATAAAAATAACATATAGGCTAACTCCTCTTAAAGGTGTGAGGGTGGCACTAGCCCCACACGAGCAAAAATGGACGTAACTCCAAAACGGACAACAAAGAAAAAACAAAAGTATAAATAATTGAAAATAAAACGTAAGTGACTCCCTTATTCTTGCGTGGTGGTGGATGGGGCCGCTAGATGTTGAAGTGGTTGCAAAACGCAGCGGTGAAGGAGTTGAAGTTGGTGAAGTGGGCTTGTGCCGTCGCTTGGTCCCATGCTTGATTGGCCTCGATTAAGTCCAATCGAGCATTCATTTGCATGAAGACCGAGTGGTGATCACATGATGGTGCAACATGTATATCACTAATGTGAAAGTCAAAATCCTTGGTACCTCAATTACCTTCCATTTGAGCCGCACTTCCCAAACTCTGTCCTATTTATAGACCAGTGTTTGAACGCATCATCGACTACATTAGCTTTATTGAGTTAATTTGGATTCTTGATTTAAAATGATATTTTATTATGTAATTAATAGTTTACTGCTACGATGGCAACCTACAGTAACAATATTATCTCATAGTCCTCAACGACTAAATCCTAACTAAACTCGCCATTTGGCTGTTGATTTTAGGAATGAAATTGTGTTAAATCCCAACTAAACTCTTCATTCACACACATTTACACGGACTCCACAGTTTAGTCGTTGAGGACGATGTGATAGAAGTGTTAAAGGATAGCGGGTTTGAGCACCTTATTAACACTTCTGATTTAGTTAGTCAAAGTTTGATTTTGCTTGAGGTTTTAAACAAAAGATATGATAGAGTTTCCGGCTATTTTGTTTTTGCTCAAGAATTAAAATTATATCTTTGTTTTTGCATCAAAACTTTTCATTCCAATTGTAGGAAAACTTGTCACTGGAAAGAAAGTGAAACTAAAAGAATGCTGCTTACAACATTTTGGTTACCATGATGGTTTGCTAATTGATAAGGGGCTCCATCTATCAGTTTTAAAAACAATAGCAATGTCAGATCAGAGCCTTAAAAGGAGAGTCAAGGCAACCATATTATTTCTAATGGGAACATTCCTACTCCCGGACACCTCGGGAGCATTTGTAAAGGCCATCTATTGTTCCTTCGTAAAGGATATCCATAGCATTAAGGATTATGCATGGGGTACATCGTATGGTTAAATTCATATAGATTAGGAGGTTTATCTCGCCAACCTAATTATTTCAACGTTAATGCTAGAATTCCAATAAAAAAAAGAAGAAAAGAAGAAGAAGAAGAGGAGGAGAAGAAAAGAAGAAAAGAAGCGGAGGGAGAATAAGGAGAGAGAAGTAAAAAAGTAAAAACAATAATTAAAAAATAATTTTTCTCGAAATTATCTATTCATGTTAAAAGAATTAAGGTCATTGTCTTGATTTTGTTAACGATACAAACCACATGATTTGGTTTGTAATAAAAAAATCATATGTACTGATCTGTAAATCGTGAAACCACATGATATTTATTTGAAATTAACCCTTTTAAATATTGTATTGTGTTAAGATTATAAACTTTTAAGCCAAATTATTTAAAACTACACATTACAAATGCCTCCAAATCACAAATATATACTTTTCATTTTTTCCAATAATAAATATGTAAACAAAATAAGAAAAGAACTTAAGAGGGCTTAAAGTGTTATTGAGCTCTTAATCTATCTAAAATTTTACCATACCCCTCGATTTATTATTTGGCCATATTTGGCTTATGAAATATCTTAATTGGTGAAATTTCATGCAATTTGGAAGGAGATTTGACAAAACTGTTATCCTGTTGATATGTGGTGATATTTTGAAACTTGAACTTAACAAATGACACGTCTTAAAATGAGTTCAACTGTATAATTATTTATGACCATACGGGCCCCGACTATATATATTCCAAATTCAGAATGTGATAATTAAGCTAATAACTGCATTTTTACATATGGTATGACAATCTGTTAGTAGAGTTAAACTTTCATGATAAAAATATTCTAACACATTAAATTTAAATGCTTTGATTTATTTGTATTAATGTGTTTAACTCGCCCTGGAATATTAATATGTCATCAAGAAACTTAACAACAACCTATATTTTTATCATTCCAAAATATTAATATATCTTATATGTGATGTCATGAATTGTTTCTTTGTTTCCAATCTACACCAAATTAAATTAAATACATAGATTAGGAGTTTATCTCGCCAACCTAATTACTAAATTTGTACTAAGTTTATCTCGATATCTTTGCACAGGCCAACATTATCTTCTGAAAGGTGAAGTATGATCATCTAATGAGTTAATATGTCCAACATTAATCAGAATAATTTCCACTACCTATATAATAAATTAATCAGAAATTGGAATGATAAATTTACTCAAGGATTTATACATAGTAAACTCATGTTAGCATTTAATAATTAGTAGGGAGTAAGATGGGGGAAATATCACCTCAAATCCTGAGTTTGCTTCTCAGCCAATCCTGTGTTTAGCTAATTTCCACTACCTATTTAACTATTTCCGCCCGTATGCTCATTTGACCCTATTATAACATATTAGTTAATATATTTACACTCAACCACATTGACAAACATAGATTACATGAATAATATTATCTGACATTTAAAAAAATTTCTTCCTCGAAATTTAAAATATCAACGTTTGCCAAAAGATTTGACACTACCTTATTTTAAATCCGCACTGCACATCTATTGAACTTAATCCTATAGACTGTAAACATTGGTACACTACCATCTTTCAATAGTTACATCTAATTTTACTCCACGTGTTATTAAAACATATATCCTCCTGATTATCCCAATCAACCTAGAAAAACAACAAGAGAGTTTTTTTTTCAAGTAGACTTAAAGAGAAGGTGAGCTAAACACATTCTTGCTAATCTCAAATCAAAGTCTAGATATAACACCTATTTAGGAGAAGACTTTACCCATACTATTTACTTTCAATATAATGAATGAATAATATTTACATTCTTATTTTACATTCAAATTAATTATCGCATCTAACCCTTCAAGACACTCCTCAAACTAAATCCACTCACTCTTTTTGCCTGCTTAACTCTAAGTGTTTCAAATATCAAGATAACCATATATTCACCATAATTTCACCATCCAAAAGCATATATCAATTATATAGTATATATATATCCTCAATCATTAAAGTCTCAAAATAAATTAACTAAATATATAACACTTTCAATTCGATCCTCCAAATATGGGTAAATTTCATCAATGGTGTACAAGCTTTGTCTCATTTCACACTTTGGTGTACAACCTTCAATTTGTCTCACTAATGTATACGACCTTATAAATGACCTCCCACTTTGGTGTACAGCCGGTAAAAATGACCGGTCAATGCCTGGTCAACGCGCCACCTCACAATGGGACCCACAATTTAAAAAAAATTAGTTTTATCATTTCCCTTTTTTACAATTATCTCTCCATGTCTTTATCTTCCTTTCTCTCTTTCTTTCTCACTCTTCAAATTTTATTTCCCTCTCCAACCTCTCTCTAAATTTTTCTCTTTCTCTATCTCACCTCTCTCTCTTTAACATCCTCAACATATGTTGTGCGGATGAGTTGATTGTTATGGCCAAAAACCATGAAAGTATACAAATGATTATAGCAATAAAATATAGTTTACAGTTCATTGAACTTGAACTTGTTCGTTGAATTCCAAGGTTTGCAAAATCAATTTCAGTGGCTCCTCCATTGGAAGTGATGAATAAAGCTTTCTTGAGACGATTATAGGTAGGTAGTCTTTGAATTGCAGCCCATTTTAAAGTTTGTTCATCATCTCCATCTTCTCTTGAAGATTTGGAGAAGCCTTCGGCGGCATTGTTTCTCCGTATAAAAGAGTCGGGTCTTCGTAAACTACCACATGCTACATAAAGTTCAGCAACTTCCATTTACCAACTTCAAGAAAACAAAAACCCAGAAATGAGTTTATTGTTTAGTTTCTGCAAATAAATATATTTTTAGTGGGTAACTAACCTGTCAGTTTGATCAAAAAGTTGAGCCAGTCTTGTTCTTCTTTCTTTTCTGCAAAATATTGCTCTTCCCATAATCCTTTGACCAAAATCGTAGAACACAAGTTGGATTTGCTAAAGACTCTAGTCTCACCGCTTAGCAAACTAAGATCACACTAATTAATTGGCAATGATATCATTTTGAATTAGTATAAAGGAGTTTTGGGATTTTTCAAATGCCAATGAGGAACAAAGGTGCTCCCAATTTCGTTGACAGCAACACTAATTTCTTTCCTCTTTTAACCTCTGAATCCGTACAGAGTCCTTCCTTGCCTCTTCAGCGCATAAACACATCCATAGCAGTCATCGTCTGTAGGTCGTAACGGTCAATTGATCCACATATCATATGTTCAGGATGTTAGAGAGAGAGGTGAGGTAGAGAGAGAGAGAAATTTAAAGAGAGGGAAAGAGGTTAGAGAGAGAAATAAATTTGAAGAGTGAGAAAGAAAGAGAGAGAGAAAAGAAATAGAGGTACAAGGGTAAAAGAGGAAAATGATAAAATTGATTTTATTTATTTATTTGTAGGTCCTAGTTTACTACTTATTTGAATGAAAATGGTGATGTGGCGCGTTGACTGGGAGTTGACCGGTCATTTTTACCGGCTGTACACCAAAGTGGGAGGTCACCTATAAGGTTGTATACATTAGTGAGACAAATTGAAGGTTGTACACCAAAGTGTGAAATGAGGCAAAGCTTGTACACCATTGATGAAATTTACCCCTCCAAATATCTATAAGCCACTTTCGTTATAAGCCTTAAGTAAATATGAACTTGATCAAACAATCTTCAAATAAAAGTAACTTAAACATTACTAGTATCTTAATAATTTATAACCTGGTAATGAAGGCTCTATAAAACACTAAAACTCCATATAAACATCAATTCACTTTAATTTTCTAGACCATAATACACCAAAAATTCCATTATTATGATAATGGCTAACTAAAGTTCTAATCAGACCAACTCCAAATTATCACTAAACCCACACAAAAAATTCAATAACCATTCAAATCCTTTAATTGGGTCTCTACAACATAATTGAAGTTGTAACTTTACTCTTAGAATGGTCGTAATGTTTATTTTATTTTATCAAACAAACTCCAATTAAATAACTTAACCACCAACACCCAATATATCCAAGGGCATATAAGAATCATAAACCATCAATGCCAGACTCATTTATTATCTCCAAAATACAGATTAACTAACCATCAAACATATTTGAAATTCACATCTCAAATTCATGATTTTAAACTATCCAATTTTTCAAATACTTAAACTTGATTTTTTTTCCAGCTCCACCTTAA
This sequence comes from Euphorbia lathyris, assembly GCF_963576675.1. Lineage (NCBI taxonomy): Eukaryota > Viridiplantae > Streptophyta > Magnoliopsida > Malpighiales > Euphorbiaceae > Euphorbia > Euphorbia lathyris. Next base: position 36,063,669 of record NC_088919.1, read on the forward strand.
AAAAAATCCATAACTCAAACCTTAATAAGACAAACTCAAAAGAATAACTCCACTCTCAAAACCTATTTATCTATTACTACTCAATCTTACATATTGAATCAATAGAGCATTAAACCTCAAAAATTAACTTCTTACTTCTCCAAATCGCACAACAAGATCTAAAAAAAATTCATAAGGTATCCACTTAAAGCTTTAACCAACCAACCAACCAACTCCAAATTATAATATCAACGTAAGGGCATGTAGAATCTATAACCACCAAAGACCTTAAAATAACTAAAGTTTTGATTCAAGAAACTTAAAATTAAGGTAAGCCATATGACCAACTAAAATTTTTCTAACCATTAATTCCACTCTTATAGACCCATAGTTCCAACTTATCCTTAATTTAATGTAGCCGTCCAACCCGTATAAACAGCAAATATTTAAACTATTGACCAAAATTCCAAATAATAGATTTAGCTACATCATTGTCCAAAAAAATTCTAAACTTGGCGCTCTGATACCACCTTTGTCACGACCCGAACCTGGCCATGACCGGCGCATAAATTAAGACTACCTTAACCTATGCTTAGCCTCAAATGCAAAGTACAAATTAATACTTGTTTAACTAATAAAGGCTTCTAGCCTGATGATACAACTTAAACTGGGAAGAAGTATATACCATAAATTTATCCAAAAGTCTCTAAATCAGTACAATAGCAATATCTAACTAACAATATCCTCCTTCAATATTGAACCACAAATGTCTGTCCAGCTATAGAGATCCTAATCTGAAGAAAAAAATCAACGTGGTATGAGATTTCCGTCTATGCGAGCGAAAATCTCAGTGAGTGATAACGATAGCACAACAGACGAGGAACAGACAGATATGCATATAAGTTTCAAATTTGTTTTCAGAATTTATCAAAACACGATGATGCAAAGAAATCAAATAATATTGCGGTATTTACTCAAATCAAAAAAATCGAATAATAATAATAAATTACAGAAATTCTCAAAACCAACAATAACGTCAGAGTGATGATATTCCACATCACCAAAGGCTAGATAACAGACACAGATGGTAGCGCTACCAGATTCAGATACGGAATGTCTTCACCGGCCTTATGCATGATTCTAATACAACCGACACAAAGACAAACACATACATAGATAAAACAATAACAAATAATGCAAGCCTAATATGAAGGTCAGTGAGACATGAAAACAGATACAAATAATACTGAGCACATGTACCGGTTTCAAAGTGTGTAAATTATATCTCATAATATTTTTCAAATAACTTAAATATCCAGATGACAGAATTCAAATAAAATTTTAGATTTTCAATACAAACGGAAACGGATAAGTCAATCGATTTACAGAATTAAATATAACCTCAAAATAGTTTTACCTTTCCAAATAAAATAAATGATATAAAAAAAACTAATGTATAAAAGGCCTGTTCGCAGAAGCCTACGCTCTAATACAAAGAATATTTGACAAATAAGTTTAAGCTCAAGAAAATGTTTATCATCTAACTAAACAATGGCTATTTTGAACAAATAACATTTTTAGGAAAATTCATCACAACTGTTTTAAAGGAACGAAAATATGAGATAAATTTAAAAATCCGATAAAACTATATTTATCAAACCTTTTAATATTAATTACCAAATGACCGAAAGATATTTTAAACAAAATACTTTATCAAACAGATTTCATGCCAGAAATTTCAAAATCAAACAAATAGTGTCATGAACCATAATTACCACTCACCTCGAACTCCAAATAATAGCCAGATCCAAATCTTAGTTATCAATTTTCCTAATCCATCTGAACACTGTCAAATTTCCTATTCAATCAACATATCCAACTAAATTACTTCAAAATTTTCTATCATACTCACTGAAATCTATAACCCAAATAAGATTGAGCCAAATTAAACTATAAGGAAATCGAAGTAAGTGAATTAATATAATAAATGGTATTAAAATACGAGTTTGTGAAAACTATGATAAGTAAAGAAAATATAATTTTCTAAAACCATGAAAAACAATTACTATAGATATATATGTATATATACGGTTTTGCAAAAGACCAACTAATAAGTAATTACCTTTTTGCTTGAAGAGTTAGAGCAATTGCTTTCCAACTTAATCAAAATCGATGAATGTAGCTAAATAAGATGTTTGGCGAAAAGGATAAGAATTTGATTTTTGCAGAAAACTCTAGTCCTGGAAATCGGTTTTATTTGTTTATCCCTTTGTTAAGAGTTGGAGTAAAATGGGTAACTTAAACATAAGAGATAAACAAGGTGTAGTGGATTCTAAAATATATTGTTAAGATAATAAAATAATTAAATAAAACCACTACATCCTAGATTTTTTCGAAAATAACATTGTTTTGATACAAAATAATACTAACAACTCTAGTATAAAAAACCCCATACATATCAATAAAGTATAAACTAATTTAATATGAAATTATAAAAATTAATAATTATCATTTTCTTTTCAAAGGCAAATACTAAAAAAAAACATACATGTAATTAGATTTATTTCTAAAGAAGCATATCTAAAATTCGGGATATTACAGAAATAGAAGTCGAAGATTACCTTCAGCGGCAAATGGAACTTCGAAGATGTTTCTGCAGCACAACGAGCGATATGGATGGAAGAAGGAAACCGCGATAATTAAGGAAAGAGGGCGAGTGAAGTAGTAGTTGTAATTTGGTTGTATACGATAATGTTTTGTAAAATAGTGTGTTAGGAAATAAAACGACATAGGTGTAGTGGAAAACAAAAATTTTTCTATTTCATATCATAAAGATTAAACATATGTACCTTACTTGAGGAACTATCTATTGTTGCAAACGAAGTGTCCGGGTAGATCTATTAATCTTCTCAACGAACTTGATTAACCTAAAGCTAGAACGTTCTTAATCAACCTTGAATAACAACCAAGTGTAGATTGCCTCTAACAGTATCCACACGAACTAAGAAATGAATGAACAAACTAGGTAATTGTTTGAGTGAAGTTAGAGAGAAAATTTGCCCCCCAAATTATTATGTTGGCCGAAATATGTAGCCCTAGGGTATATATATTTTATTTTATTAATTGTACTTCTAATCCAATTAATTTAAATTAACTAATTAGTATTACTGTATAATCACATTAGGTTTACTAATTTAAGTAAGAAAAAGAATTACTAATTTTATATTATCGATATATCAAATATATATCTTAATATAATTAATAATCCTAATTTTAATCTCATTAGAATTCTTATTTCTTTTTAGGATTATAATTAAATTTAATTAGTATTCTAATCTAATTATAAACTTAATTAAATAGGAAATACTATCACTAATTAATTATATATCATATATATCTTATATATATATATATATATATATATATATATATATATAGGAGATGGCTCTTGTGAGAACCCTTTTTTTAGATGAGAACACTTTCTTAGGTGAGAACCACTAAAACTATGTAGTTTTGAGTCTAAAAATTAAAATAAAAACGCTGCTAACATGGGGGTTCAAACCTTAGACCCTATGTTTACACTCCATATTACTTACCACTGAGCTAATTACTTTTCTTGTGTGTTATGTCGCGCGCTGATTAATATACCACTGCACTTCTAGCTTCTATTGTTTAATATTTGACGCATGCACTTATTAATATCGATTAAATGTGCATTATAATGAATTATTAATAGAAAAAAAAGAAACGTGCATAATAATGAATTATTAATAGAAAAAAAATCCAAGAACATGCTCTAATTTCTTATTTATTTAGTTCCTCCATATTTTTGTAATTTATGTTTTAAAATGTTAAGGACGATGTTCTAAATATTGTTACATGTGTTCTTAACTTTATAATTTGTGTTCTAAAAATTAAGTATAATGTTAAAAAAAACAGTAAATATATAGACCATTTTTGCATTTGTTCTATAATATAATTTATAACTCATATTCTAAATAACATAACGTATGTTCTAAAAAACATAACGTATGTTCTAAAGTTTATAGTTTGTGCTCCAAAAATTAAGTATAATGTTCTAAAAAAATCAGTAGATATCTGGATTGTTTTTTCATTTGTTCCAAAAATATAATTTATAACACATGTTCTAAAAAACATAACGTATGTTCTAAAAAACATAACGTATGTTCTAAAGTTTGTAGTTTGTGTTCCAAAAATTAAGTATAATGTTCTAAAAAAATCAATAGATATTTGGATCGTTTTTTCATTTGTTCCAAAAATATAATTTATAACTCATGTTCGAAAAAAGATAACACATGTTCTAAAAAACATAACGTATGTTCTAAAAAATATGTCGTACGTTCTAAACTTCATAGTTCGTGTTTTAAAAGTTAAAATATATGTTGTTTCAAAAAAAAGTTAAATTATATGTTATAACGTATGTTTAAAAAAATATATTTTCTTATATAACATAAATTACAAAATATAAAGGAATTAAATAAATAAGAAATTGGAGCATGTTTTTGAATTTTTTCTATTAATAATTCATTATTATGCACATTTCTTTTTTTCTATTAATAATTCATTATGATGCACATTTCTTTTTTTTTTCTATTAATAATTCATTATTATGCATATTTAATCAATATTAATAAGTGCATGCGTCAAATATTAAACAATGAAAGCTAAAGTGCAATGGTATATTAATCAGCGCGGCACATATTACACAAGGAAAGTAATTGGCTTAGTGGTAAGTAATTTAGAGTGTAAACAAAGGGTCCAAGGTTCGAACCCCCATGGTAGTAGTGTTTTTTTTTTTTTTTTTAGACTCAAAACTACGTAGTTTTAGTGGTTCTCACCTAAGAAAATGTCCTCACCTAAGAGGAGGTTCTCACTTGATCCCTCTATTATATATATATATATATATATATATATATATATATATATATATATATATATAATTAATAACTTATAATTCTAATCAAATTAAAATTCATATTTCCTTTTAGAATTATAATCCATTTAATTAATTTATCCATATCAATATCCATAATCTAATTATAATTATTCAATAAATCAATTAAAACAACTTAACCATACTACTCTGATTTTCAGCCACCTCTCTATTTCACCCTTTAATTACTATTTTGTCTTTCGGTCTTAATCTAGTGTGTGACCCATCAGGTTCTTACCGCAACTAGTCGTATATGTTTATTGCACAAATTAATCAATCAATACGTATAACAAAATGAGTGCGGAAACTGTTTTATTATAATAGTCACATTCTCCCAGAGCCATAAGAAGTTAGGTTAATTCTGACGTTTACCTTTCCGTATCGGATGCAGTACAATAAGATCATTCATCAGTTATATCCATAAATGAATTGTAACCATGAAAACTGTCAAGTTGCATATATAAAGACGTTTGTTTTACTTGTCCATGTAGAATTAACTCTGAATAGATAAGTTAAGTGAAATATCCATTTCAACTCTTAACTCTATCACCTTGCAAGGATTTCAAGTCGATTCTCCACAAGAGGAATCATAAAGTATGGTCTCACTTCAACTTGTATGAATACTTTTGTTATTAAGATTACTTTTATTTAAATTGTTTAGTTGTGACAAAAGATAAATGTCTTTATATAGTTAACCTTACTATATCAAATAAATCAAATAACTTAATAATGAATAATTTATCTATTAATAAATTATGTCTTAAAACAATTGTCTATATAGGACACTAAACTAACATAATGTTGGTTGTGAGGGTACCAGTTGAAATTGAGATCCCAAATTGATTTTGTATTTTGCACTATTCACTTTGTCGTCCAAGCTTATACTATATAGTACTATAATATATAATAGTAGTAATTATGTAATCCTAGTATTTTATTTTTGGGATAAGTACCAAATTGACCTCAACATGTTTTTAGAAAATAACAATTTAGCTTCAATGTACAAAATAACATAATTTTAGCTTCAACATTGGTAAAATGATACCAATTTAACCATGAGTAACATTATGGTACCAATTTAACCATGAGTAACGGTACTTGGGACTAAATTGGTACCATTTTACCAACTTTAAGGTGTCAAATTCTGTTATTCATGGTTAAATTGGTACCATTTTACAAACATTAAGACTAATTTTGCTATTTTTTTTACGTTAGGGTTAAATTGATAATACCCAACAAACTTTAAGGTTATTTAGTACTCATCCTTTATTTTTCTTTTTTTTTTCAGATTTTTTTACCATAATAGGTTTACTAAGCATGTCAAGATTTAGTAAGTACTGTGTAGTGTATATAAGATAATACACTTAAGTAAATCTCACACTACTTTCATTGATACAAAACACACATATATACGCTAAGGAAAAATAAAAAACCCTTCCTAACCCAACTATATAAGCCTAAACCTTTCCTATACAAATTGTACTTGGCCGAACCCTTTCATATACAAACACAACTAACCAAAACGGTTAACCATTAGGTAGACCAAGCCGTGTAGGACAAATAATTAACAAATTACTTGTTTTACTAGGATTCTAGTCCTTACCTCTCCCTCTCAAACTCTTAAGTATAACCAAGTCATGTAGGACAAGTAATTAACAATAACTTGTTTTACTAGGAATCTGAATCCTTATAACTTCCCTTTAGGGCTTGTTTGGACCGAGTTTAATTAAAATAAGATAAGGTAAGGTAAAGTAAGTGAGATATATGAAATAATTTGTTGTGTTTGGATAGAAGGGTGATGGTTTAATAATGTGATTGTATTTGGTTTGAAGGTAAAGTAACTGATGATGGTTTAATAATGTAATTGTATTTGGTTTGAAGGTAAAGTAAAGTAAGGTTATATACAAAATTACTCCTACATCCCCACTCTTAATTATAACTTGTATTTCTCCATGAAACTAAATTAATTCTAACCAACATTAATTTAATTACTATATACTCAATCCCACTTCCGAAAGTCTCATTAAAGGATTCTAGTCACTTTGATTTAATTAGAGTTAATATTATAAAGTAATCTCACTTCCTCTCTTGCACTTGTTTTATTAGTCATCAAATCACCATCACATTTTGAAATCAAATATAAAAATCTGAAACATGCCATCTTAAGGGTAAGATTCTAGTTTTCAAGGGAAATTCCTACTACAAAAAAGAGAGCAGATGATTGATGTGCGTTATGTGAGGTGAGCGTTAAAAGGACATGGAAAATTTCTTATGGTTGATTTTAGGTCTGATGTTGTATAGACAAAACATAAAAATGATGACAGTTTTGAAAAACAAAATTAGTTAACCTTGCATCACCCCGATTTGGGGTGTAAGAAAAATAAGGCAAAATTTACTCACTTACCTTTTTCCTCAATTACATTTCAAAACAAACAAGTTAACTACCATAGACTTACCTACTTTACTTTAATTAACCCATATCCAAACAATCTCTTAAGCTCTTAAGTATAACCAAGTCGTGTAGGACAATGAATTAACAATTACTTGTTAAACTGAGAATCCAATCCATATAAGAAATATAGTAATCGGAGTTGCGTAAAATTACTTTGTTTTACTATGAATGAGTGTTTGACATTTAATGAGATAAGGATAAATGCTGAGATAAAGATAAAGATAAAGATAAAGATAAAAGATTGAGATATGGATAAAAATAAGATAGTTGAGAATGGATAAAATAATACATTTTACTATATTATCCATACTTAAGATACATAACATTGATTTAAGGAAAAACACACATTTTGGCTCTTGATCTATCCAAAATTTGTGCATTTGGTCCCTGACCTATTATTTGGTCATATTTGGCCCATGACCTATACAATTAGATCAAATCTGGCCCACTTTAGAAGGAGACTTAACTGAGATTTATTCTATTAGTGACGTGGAAATTACAACTAATATGAAAATGACATGTGTCATAACAATAAAAATAATTTACCACAAAGACATAATTAATGACATGGCAAGCTTAATAATTTTTTCCAACCCATCAGTCTAAAATGAAATAATACACTGTCATCCCCAAAAAACATATTCGCCGATTCCAACCTATGGAGACTTCCCTACTGCAACGATTCCTTCTTGGAATTTTTCCTCCTGCCATCGCCTTACTACTAATGGTTCTTTCACATAAGTCAATCTCTTAGCTTCAATTCTAGGTAAATTTCATTGTTTGTGATTGTATGATTCTTTTTACATATAAACCCTAATTAAAAGGAAAGTAAGGAAAAATGTGAAGGGAAATTTGAATTATGAAAAGAGAAGGTCTAATTATATAATTTGATCAAATTCATAGCAATATCATCGTGATTAGACAATAAATGCCAAGTAATCATAACATATTCTTTTGATTTCACATTCAACATTTATAATTCTTGAACTCAAACCAGACTTAATAAATTAAGGAAATTAAGGAAAGATGAACTTGGTTAGATTAAGGAAATGAGGAGTCGAACTGGTTCTGAGAATCAGGAATGAAAGAATCGCTGGAAGTTCTTCAAAACTGTAGGAACGACTGAACTTTCAGGAATGAGAAATCAAAGACGAGCTTGTGGGAACAAATCACCGGATTGAGAAAAAGTGGTCATTAGGAACGACGACGGAAGTAAAGTCTCAATGGGTTGGAATTGTGAATATGTTTTTGGGGACGACGGTGTATCTTTTCATTTTAGACTGATGGGTTGGAAAAAATTATTACGCTTGCCATGTCATTATGTTTAGTGGTAAATTATTTTTATTGTTATGACACATGTCATTTTCATATTGGTTGTAATTGCCACATCACTAACAGAATAATCTCCATCCAAAATGAGTCAGATTTGATCTAATTGTATAGGTTAGGGGCCAAATGCACAAATTTTGAATAGGCCATGGCCAAAAGGTGCATTTTGCCTTGATTTAAGGATAATATGAACTTTTACATCATATTAAAATTGTAGGAGCTCACATCGTGGAAGGAGGCCCAGTTAACTTTAGTAAGTGTCGAAATCAATTGGTAAGGGCCGCTGCTACTACACGATGGTCAAACCCGGCCGCGGGATGTCTGAAGCTGAATGTGGATGCGGCTTGGTACGTGAAAACTTTGAAGGCTACTTTTGGATTCGTGGTCCGCAATGATTTGGGGAATTTTGTTGCTGCAAAAAATGGATGCCTTGCCAACTGATAGGGGTATTTTACCTCTATCTTTTAGTGTGATTTACGGGTTAAATTTAGAAGAAATAAATAAGTTTAATTACAAAAATATAGTGTTTTAGTAAAATAACGAAATAATAATAATTTCCGTACTTTCGGTTAATTTTCCTTGTTTTTGATTAGTTTAGGAAATAAAAACGTCAAGCTAACTCGGCTTTCAAGATTTGTATTTCAGGTATGAGCAAGGAGTGAAAATCCACTCAATACGCGGGGCGCATCATTCCATACGCAGGGCGTGAAACATTGAGTCAGAAATGATTGCCTTATCCGCAGACACCACGTGGATCCAATGCATAATACGCGAGGCGTACCCCAACTTACGCAGGGCATAGAAAGCAATGATTAGCCCAATCATTAACGTCAGACCTGCATTGTCCCCCGAAGTCAACTGTCTACGCGAGGCGTGTTTCAGGATACGCAGGGCGTAAATGGTATATTTTAAGCAAAGAAACTCCAGGAGCTCAAACACGCGCGGCGTATATCACTATACGCAGGGCGTGGTTGAGACATCAAGATTCGGTTTAGGCCCACATGCAGGAAATTATTAAAGGAATGGGCTAGTACGCAGGGCGCACCCTACCCTACGCGCGGCGTGGTATGGAAATTCTGAAGAAAATGATGTTGCTCCATGCTTGAACCTTGTGAAATTACAATTTCGCCCCCAGCCTGATGTGTATAAATAAGGGTGATTAACACCCATTTAGGAGAGACTTGGCTGTATAGTTTCATTTTGGAGATTATCCAGATTTTGTTGTATAGTTTTAGGATTCAACTTTTATGTAATAAAACTCTACCACCTTGAGAGCTTGTTCGCTTAATCCGTCACTCCGTCAAAGTTCCATTCCACCTCCATCCACCAAGCTGGAAAGCTCCACCATCCAAGTCCTAAGAGACGGCTTTGAGTCCGGTTAGCTAGTTCCGAGGGTGGATTCTTCCCTTTTCACTTGCTAATTAGCTTGAACTCATCCTATGTACTAGGCTTGGTTGTAATCCATATTTACATTCTCCATATTTATAATTTATGATTCATAATCTTCTTTTCTATATATGTGTTGATGTTTGTTACTTGTTTTGATATTCATAATTGATTATTGTGTAGGAGAACGCGATTTCCGACGCCATTCGGGCTATCTTTAGGGATTCATATAGGTGTTGCCTTACCAGAAGTGACAAACCGGAAACCGTAGGAATTGACAAGCCACGGAACTTACGGGCCCTAATGTCTGGTCCCAAGCATTAGACACGCCTTGACTAGGAACCACGTAGTCTAAGTACTTCACGGGTCGGTTACACTACACGTAGTCGTCTTTGCAAGAGCAAACCATCAACCGTATAAACATTAGAAGTTGTTATTTGTCATAATTATAACTTATCGCATCCATATCACTTCATAGAGTTTTGTTATATAAATTCGCCTCACTCGTAGTTAGGAGTAGTTTGTAGTTGGTCCCCATATCAACCTCAAAGTATTCAACCACTTAAATAACGTATAAAACCGAGTCGTTTAATACTTGCAGTTATAAGTCCCGTGGATTCGATACCCGGTCTTAACCGGATTATTACTTGATACGACGGGGTACACTTGCCCCTAAGTAGTGACGTCTAGCAAAGATAGAGCATTTAGAAAGATCACATCCATAGTCATAACGCACTTAACGTAATATACATTTCATCGTAGAAAATACGACCACTAGACGAAACACGCCATCAAGTTTTTGGCGCCGTTGCCGGGGATTTATAATTTCTTGCAATATAAGACAAAAACGTTTTATTGTTAGTTTAAGCATTTGTAAATATTACTTTCTTTTTGTGTGAATAATTTATTTTGTTTCGTGTTGTTACTAATGATTTGTTTCATGGTATGATGCCTCATAGTCGTTGTCTGTGGGACGACCTCATGGATGACGAATGTTCGCACCAACCATCAACCTCACAATTCGATGTGGCAATCTCTATGCTTAAAGACATTCATGAAAGATTATCTAACACTGAGGCATATTGTAGGGATCTGGGAAATCTACTTGCCAGATTGAAGTCTCCTCTTGATTCAGCCGCGGACGAATCAATTCGAGATACCAATCCGGTTGGTCAAAATGGAAAGCTCGAGTTAACTGAGTTTTCTCAAGAAGATTCTCCAAATAATAAAGGTTGTCTCAGTTGCGAGGAAACGTACATCGATGAGCCGGTTGTGTGCGGACCCATGGAAAATAAATCCAAAGTTAGAAGAGTTGGAGGTTCCTTCTACCTCGGAATATTTCGCTCTTTTTGAACTACCAAAGGAGTCAAAAAGGGAGCAAACTAAACTCTTCAATAATTTCTGTAAATATAGTTTTTGGTTTTTGTTAAATTTTTTTGAAGCTAACAATCCGTTTTGTAGGTACGGATTGTTTATTCAAGAATTTGCATTTCTAACGCGTATGGAAGCATACACCTAAGAGGAAATTCTAAGTCGAGCTCACCGACTATAAAGTAGCGCTTCTTGGGAGGCAACCCAAGCTCGAATAAAGTTTAATTTTATGTCTTTAATTTACTTTTAAGTTCTTATATTTAAGTTATTATTGTGTGCTTAATTATTTTTTCTTGCATTTTATTAGGTGTTCGTGTAATTTTGTGTCAATTCGGTGGGACGATCTGGAAGAGAGTTGTAAGTATTGACGTTGGCAAAAGTAAAACAAAAATGAAAAAATGAAAAAAAATATTTTATTTTATTCTATTTGATTTTATTTTTATTTTTGGAATATATATAATATACATATGTTGATTTAAAATAATAAAAAAAAGTGCTGCTGGCCGCTGCGGCACGCGGGGCGCTGCCACAACTCCAGGAGCTGCGGCACGCGCGGCGCGCGCAGCGCTGCCCAGCGCTGGCAGGCAGCACTGGGCATCGCCGCTGTGCGACGCCCGCCGGCCGCAACAAGTTGAAATTTCTAGTTTTTTTTTAATAAAAAAAAACAATATATATATATATATAAATAATAATAATAATATAAAAATATATATATAAAAAAATATATATATATAAATTAATAAATCAATAAAAATATTTACATTAATAATCTTACACCCAATTTAAATTTTAAATTTCATATTTTTAAATGCCAACCGAGTTCGAGAGTTGATGCCTCGAACACTTCACACGTCATTACTATCAGGAGCGGAACATGTCATATCCACCACCATCGGAAGATGTTTGAGGGAGTCTTCTCTACCTTACTCTTTTTCTTTACACTTTGTGCTTCAAATTTATTTCGCAATGTTGGAACTTATTGCGTTTTTAAGTGTGAGGAGGGATATGGTAGATAACCCTCTATCTTTCAATTTAAATTCTATCTTTCTTTTTGTTTTTGTTTTCTTTTCTTTTGCGACGTCCTTGGAATAGACGTCATTTTAATAACGCGGAGGGCCGTGCAACCCCGCACCTTCAGTTTGTTTTGCACTAACAAAAACAAAAATAAAAATCAAATAAACAACAAAATAATTAAACTAATTTATTGATTCCTAAAATTTTTCCCGACACACTAACCTCCCTCGGAAATTATTTAAATGTTCCGTTGTTTGTCCTTAAATGTAAATACCGTCGGAACACAAAGGATCGGTTTTAGTAAGAAATTTTAGTCTTAATTTTGAAGTTATAGAATTTATGCAAAGCCTAGGTTCGTACCAAACAAAAGCATTGAGTCCTAACCCATAAGTCATCTCCATAATGAAATTTAAAAAGGCAATAAAAACGGGATGTTTGAAAATTTAGCGAAGACTCGATACTACACAATTTAAACCCGAATCTTTTGTGAGATATTTTTGAGCCTAAAAGAGTTCGTACGAGAACTCTATTTCTTTCACAATTTTCGAGAGCTTTGACTTCACTCGACTCATAAAGTTTGCACCTAATGCCGGGATTAGTACACTTATTTTGGTTAAAATGGCAATAGATGATGAAACGAACTCACTTAGTCTAATTCTTTTCTTAACTTATTTTTCTCGTTTTCATTAACCTCTAGGAAACCCCCTTTGAGCCTATTAACCAACGTCTTTGTTTTTAATACCCTTTTTAACATTTAACCCTTTTTCTCTTGATTAAATATCAACAAAAATCAAGTCGCACCCGAAATGAGCCAAAGCCTTGATAAGTAAACACCTTAAACCCTCGAAATCGTTTTTGTGCCTCTCTCAAAACAAAAAGAAAAGAAAAATACAATAAAGAGCAAAAGGCATTCTCAAGCTCCACCCGAGCAATTTCGAGTATATCTTATGAACTCGCTAAGGCCAAAATAAAAATACGATGCGATCACCAAAATGGTATTTAAACTCGAGTTTTCAAAAATTAACCACTAAAAAGCCACCCACATTACAACCCCCCTCCGGGTCCATTTTTAATATTGTCTAAACCATAACATAGGAGGAAAAACTCGGATGAAAATGCAAACTCAAAGTGATCTCGGGTAAGTGCAAAGAAGAGTGCTAAAACACCGACCCACCAAAGTTTGAGCGTAAGAGTGAAATCCCTTGGTGAGGTACTATCGGGTTCTCAAAAGATAATCGACCCCCGTTAATATTGCCTATTAATTTTGATCATGGAGGTTTCAAACAAGTTTTGGTCACTCGGTTGTTTGCGTAGGTACTTGCCGAAAACTTTGCATAAAACTTTAATTTTGAAATCACGCACTTGGTAAAACCGATCGTCGGTTTGTTTCTTAATAATCGCAATCCCTTGTCTTTCGATTTCTTTTACTTGAGGACAAGTAAAACTTTAAAGTCCGAGGAGGTTTGATAGGGGTATTTTACCCCTATCTTTTAGCATGATTTACGGGTTAAATTTAGAAGAAATAAATAAGTTTAATTACAAAAATATAGCTTTTTAGTAAAATAACGAAATAATAATAATTTTCGTACTTTCGGTTAATTTTCCTTGTTTTTGATTAGTTTAGGAAATAAAAATGTCAAGCTAACTCGGCTTTCAAGATTTGTATTTCAGGTACGAGCAAGGAGTGAAAATCCACTCAATACGTGGGGCGCATCATCCCATACGCAAGGCGTGAAACATTGAGTCAGAAATGATTGCCTTATCTGCAGACACCACGTGGATCCAACGCATAATACGCAAGGCGTACCCCAACTTACTCGGGGCGTAGAAAGCAATGATTAGCCCAATCATTAACGTCAGACCTGCATTATCCCCCGAAGTCAACTGTCTACGCGAGGCATGTTTCAGGATACGCAGGGCGTAAATGGTATATTTTAAGCAAAGAAACTCTAGGAGCTCAAACACGCGCGGCGTATATCACTATACGCAGGGCGTGGTTGAGACATCAAGATTCGGTTTAGGCCCACATGCAGGAAATTATTGAAGGAATGGGCTAGTACACAGGGCGCACCCTACCCTACGCGCGGTGTGGTATGGAAATTCTGAAGAAAATGATGTTGCTCCATGCTTGAACCTTGTGAAATTACAATTTCACCCCCAGCTTGATGTGTATAAATAAGGGTGATTAACACCCATTTAGGAGAGACTTGGCTGTATAGTTTCATTTTGGAGATTATCCAGATTTTGTTGTATAGTTTTAGGATTCAACTTTTATGTAATAAAACTCTACCACCTTGAGAGCTTGTTCGCTTAATCCGTCACTCCGTCAAAGTTCCGTTCCACCTCCATCCACCAAGCTGGAAAGCTCCACCATCCAAGTCCTAAGAGACGGCTTTGAGTCCGGTTAGCTAGTTCCGAGGGTGGATTCTTCCCTTTTCACTTGCTAATTAGCTTGAACTCATCCTATGTACTAGGCTTGGTTGTAATCCATATTTACATTCTCCATATTTATAATTTATGATTCATAATCTTCTTTTCTATATATGTGTTGATGTTTATTACTTGTTTTGATATTCATAATTGATTATTGTGTAGGAGAACGCGATTTTCGACGCCATTTGGGCTATCTTTAGGGATTCATATAGGTGTTGCCTTACCAGAAGTGACAAACCGGAAACCGTAGGAATTGACAAGCCACGGAACTTACGGGCCCTAATTTATGGTCCCAAGCATTAGACACGCCTTGACTAGAAACCACGTAGTCTAAGTACTTCACGGGTCGGTTACACTACACGTAGTCGTCTTTGCAAGAGCAAACCATCAACCGTATAAACATTAGAAGTCGTTATTTGTCATAGTTATAACTTATCGCATCCATATCACTTCATAGAGTTTTGTATATAAATTCGCCTCACCTGTAGTTAGGAGTAGTTTGTAGTTGGTCCCCATATCAACCTCAAAGTATTCAACCACTTAAATAACGTATAAAACCGAGTCGTTTAATACTTGCAGTTATAAGTCCCGTGGATTCGATACCCGGTCTTAACCGGATTATTACTTGATACGACGGGGTACACTTGCCCCTAAGTAGTGACGTCTAGCAAAGATAGAGCATTTAGAAAGATCACATCCATAGTCATAACGCACTTAACATAATATACATTTCATCGTAGAAAATATGACCACTAGACGAAACACGCCATCACCAACGCACCGGATGCTACAATAGCTGAAGCGATGTCCGGCTGAGAAGTACTTAGCTGGATCAAGAACAACAACTGGAACCAGGTCATTCTCGAGTTTGATGCACAAATTGTTATTCAATGAGTGACCCGCACATCAAAGGCAACCTCGCCTTTTTATGTCATAGTAAAAAATTGCCGGAACAGTTTACAAAATCTTATTGGGTGTTTTGTGACTGTGATTAGATGTTCAGTTAATGTTTCAACTCATATTCTTGCTACGAATGTATTTGACAGGGTGCACGTGGTCGGTTAACCAGTCGATTAAGGTTTATTTGGTCTGTTAACTATTTAATCGATTTTTTTAAAAACACTAACCATATACTAGTCCATTAAATTCGGTTAACCACTAATCAGTTAACCAATTATTTCGATCGGTTAACCTTTTATTTCGATTTCTAATCATTAGTAAATAAAAATAAAAATAATAAAAGAATTCTAAATTTTATTGTAAGGGAGACAACTGGTCAATGACGAGTTGAAGAGATTAACTACGGAGAGGGAGATGTACGTGCATTATGATCCGTCAGTTTTGATTCCATTAAATTGTTTAGTCCTTATATCAAATTTCCGTCTAAAAATGTGTCAAAGAACAATTAAACAGATAAAAAAAAGGCAAAATGCCCCTAATAAAAAAAGGGTTAATATACATATTTGCCCTTGTATTATTACAGAAAAACAGATATGCCCTTATATCAAATAAACCCACAAAAATATCCCTAAATTTTTCACAAACCTGCAATTATACCCTAATCTAATAGACCTGCTTATTTGGCACAAACAGTGTTTACACTTCTCTCTCTAAACATGTTTCTCTTTCTCTCTCTAAACCTCTTTCACTTTCTATCTCTTTCACACACACTCTCTCTAAGCCCTTTAATGTTTAGGGCCTCTTTCAGCAACTCCTCATGTGTCAGGCTTTAATGGCTGCTAACAAAATTTACACAAACTGTTCGAATGAAATGGAGCCAAAAGATTTCCACCACCGCAAAAAAAAAAAAAAACCTTCACAAATGTAGGACAACATTCTTCCTACCCAACAACAATGTAGTCCATTATCTGGATCCAAAAGCAAAAAAAATTACTCTAATGAATCAATCCAACATATTTAAAACCAGTGTGCGAGATTCTAAAGAGAAGCTCTCAGAAACAATAACAAACCAAATCTAATATCAATGGAAGCAGACTAAGAGGACACATGTCTTCTGCCCACTAAACAAAATGCATAGAAATCTGACTCAAACACAAAAGGAGAAAATCTCACCGTGTAAACAGCTCGTACAAGTGAATGTCTGGAAGAGGAAGGAGCAGAAAACACGTGATGAGAGAGGCAAGGAGGGAGATGGTGAAAGAGTGAGGTGTAACATATTGATTGGATAAGAAAATAAATAAAAATTAAATTATAAAACTCTACCGTTAAAGACACATCACAGATCTGTTAGATTAGGGTATAATTGTAGGTTTGTGAAAAATTTAAGGATAGTTTTGTGGATTTATTTGATATAAGGACATATCTGTTTTTCCGTAATAATACAGGGGAAAATATGTGTATTAACCTTTTTTAAAATTAAAACCGTACACTAATCTATCGTCGGTTTTGGTTAACTCTATTTTCAGTTTGATTTCGATTTGATTTTTCGGTTTTCCGGATTTTCGTGTGCACCCCTGTTTGACAGTGGTCATTGGAGGGAGTATTGTATTATTTATCATCCACACCCTATTTATCCCTTTCTACCAAACTCCATGCGACCCTATCCTATCGGAATATAAGAAATATAGTAATCGGAGTTGGATTCGAATATTGTTCACCCTCTGTGGCTTTGACGCTTTTGTCGTTTTTGGGCTCTTCGGAATCACTGTCTGTCCGAGTGCGAGTGCGAGTGACTAAGTATCGCATTACAATAACCAGGGCCGGTCTTGATAATTTACGGGTCCTAGGCGAAATAATAAATAAAGGGCCCTTTAATAAAAACATTTTACATAAAAAAATTAAAATATATTTCAATACATGATAAATAAAAAAATACTTTATTATTAATTATACGGTATATATTATTACGTTTACTAAATACAAGTTTATTCAAAATGAAGGATATTTCATCATTTCTTTATATTATGGATTAACATGAATTTTTTTTTATCATTTGACTAATGTGGTATTATTTGATAACATTTGCCCCTTAGAGTATTTCCATAAGAGAAATTTAACACATTTTATATAAAAAAAATAATCGATTTGTTAAATGTTTTGTCAATAATTTTTTAATTTTATTTTTCTATATAGACTTAATACCTGGATAAATGAAAAAAAAAATTAATTCCTTATTTATCTACATATTAAATCTATATGGTAAAACATTAAATCAATTACCGTGTGTACATATCGCCTGTCAAAAATTGTGTCATGTGACAAAAAAGAAATAACAAATCGATTAAGTTTCCATTCAAAATGGGTTAAATATCATTATGAAAATGTTATCAAATGATTTGACAAAATTTTGGATACTACAAATGTTAAATATGAAGCTCTTAGCCTACTGGTTCAGAGCTTACCTATACCTTGGGAGGTCATGGGTTCGAATCACATCCGGGTCTGGTGGAGATTTTTCTTTCTTCCTTAATGTAAGCGCATTGTGTGCAAATTTAAAAAAAAAAATATGAGTGTAATTCTTAAATTAACCCTCAATCTATATTCAAAAAAATCAAATTGGGCCTCTTTTGAGTGTAAAATATTAATTATTTGGACTCTTTAAAACCTAAATAATTTTTAGAACTTTCTACATGAATATCAAATTGGTTACAAAATTACAATTAAATCATTTCATCAAAATTTGTTTTCAATATATCATTATTTTTATAGATACGAAATAAAGTATGATTTATACTCTAATTTAAAAAAATTAGACCCCAATTCATAAATTCTAAAATTTAGTAAATATATCCTGAACTCTTAATTTATAAATTTTAATCCTTAAATTATATGAAAAATAATAATTTTATTTATTTTACATAATTTAATTTAAAGTATCATTTTGATATATTTATAAATGTAAATAAAATTTTAAACGTGAATTCACTAATTTAAAAAATAATAATTTTGTCTAAAAGATACGATGGTCTAGTAGAATTTATATTCACTGATTTCAAAAAAATATATTGTCTGAAAATATATGCTCTACTCATGAATCCATCACAGCAGTCTTTGGATGGGAGTTCAGGCTTTACCACTAAAAGATTTATTTGACTTTGATGTGATTTGTTGTTTAAACTTTATATATATATATATGAATTTAATAAAATTTTTAAACCCTTTACGGTCTTGGGCCATACGCCGGCGCACTCCTGCCCTAGGCCCAGGATCGGTCCTGACAATAACAAACACTTGCCACCGGGGCCAGGACTAGGAGGAATCTCCTTCTCTCCTTCCCCATCTCCCTTTTCTATATTATCATATTTCTAATCTCTCGCATTCACTTCACTGTCTTTTTCCATCTCCGTCGTCGCCTCCACAATCATGCCGGACAACACCACTCTCCAGCTCTTCTTGGACGACACCGAACTTTTTAACGGCATCGTCCTTGGCCATCTTCTACCTTCCGATTGGTGGGCCCCACTCCCTCATTTCTTTCAGTCTTGGCTCCGCAACTACATTGCCGGAACCCTCTTGTACTTGATCTCTGGTTTCCTTTGGTGCTTCTACATTTACTACTTGAAGCGCAACGTTTATCTCCCTAGAGGTATCCAACTCTCTTACATTTCACCACTTCACTACTATCTATGTATTTCAATCTGCCTTTATTTGTTTTCTTTTCTTTCTTTCTGATTGGGTGTTTTCTCGGGTTTTATTTTAATTTTGAATTCGATTGCGTCTGAATCTTCGTTTTGTAATTTGAGTTTGGAGAGCTTGATTTGGAATCTGAGTTTCATTCTTTGGTTGAGTCTCACAGATATTATTGGGTCCCATTTTATGTGTTTCTTCTTTTTTGAACTCAGATTTTCGTTGATATTATTAGTTCACACGTTTCTATTGATTTCTTTCTTTGTACATTGTACAGTAGTTTTTGTGCTTGACTATTAATGATTTTGATTAGTTGTTGGTTAAACCTGAGCTGATTTGTTTTTCATTTTTGTTAGTAGCATTATATTTAGTTTCTTTGACTAAGACATCCTTTTTCACTCTTACCGGAGTTGGCATGTTAACCGAGAGATGAACTGGATTTTGCTTGTTCAAATATCTTTTCCTATTTCTGGATTAAAGTTGTGGTTGCTAGTTGTTAAAGTGTGTATCTTTTCTTCATTGCATTTTTGGGCAATTGTGATATTATAATGGCACTTAACATTCTGCTTCAGATGAGATAAGCAACCAACCTATATGTTTATGTGTCAAGTCTGTAGGTAACTTTCCTTACTCTTATTAGACAAAATGAGCCAAAATTGATCAGCGTAATTCTATCTAAGAGTTCAGGTTTATTTCCTATCAAAAATCAGGGCTTTCTTAACTGTTTGTTCCAAATTATTTTCTTCTCCATGACCTATTTTTGTTCTCTCTCTCTCTCTCTCTTTTTTATTCTTTATTTAAGTCTTGGGTCTGGTTCAGAATTTTTATTTAATCTGATTGGTGTTTTTTCATTTGCTTCTTCTTCTTTACGTTCTTCATTTTGTTCTTTCATTTGCCTCTTCTTCTTCCTTGCATAAAAGGGCGGCCTGGTGCTTTGGACGTCCCTGCTTAAGCGAGGGTCCGGGGAGGGTCCCACCACAAGGGTGTACTGGGCCTGCCAATTTTTTGACAAGAGACCGCTCCTAAGACTCGAACCCGTGACCTCTCAGTCACACGACAACAACGTTTACCGTTGCGCTGAGCCCTCTTCTTCTTCCTTGCATATCTTACATTTTTTATTTCGCTTTTCATCTGCCTTTCTTTTTCGTCTGTCAATTTATTTTAGAATACTCCGAGAGTACTACACCTGACCAATCAATTAATGCCACGTGTACATGTTTTTTTCCCCCTTAACACTAATCCTCTCCCGTGAAGTGTGCAACACTATTTTGATTGGTCGGATGTAGTACTCCGGGAGTATACTAAAATTTCTAGAAATGATAGACATATTACACAAACAATCCCTCATTATGATTGGCTTTGGTAGATTTCATATATGTCCATTTTATTGTTGGATTTATTCGACTAATGAGAGCAGTTTGAGACAACTGTATTGTATACTATACTGGTATTCTTGTATTTTTATGATGTGTTTGGCATTATTATTTCCTTTCAGTTGTCCAAGTCCAGTGGTGGAGTGCAGTCATTTATGTGACATAACGAATGCTAAATGTACTTCGTGTCAATTTCGAACTTGGTTCATCATTTTGAAATCACCACTATATGCCTCCGTTTGCATACTGCCAAACACACTACAACCTGTTCCTTGGTTGCTTGTGAATGTATGCGAATGCTAAATTATGCCTGTCTCATCTTTTCCTACTTTATTAGATACTTCCGAGTTGCTAGTTTTTTTGTTGACTGATGAGTATTCCGAATTACCATTCTTATATTGAATCAAATGGTTATTTTAAGAGGATTTGGAATGTCCAGTAAAATATCATCGGTTGCTTTTGATGAAGACATCAAGTTTTGATCTTATGCTAACTGATAAATTAACTACTTTAGGATTGCAAAAGTTGTAACCTACCTGGAAATGCTATAATAATTGCAACTTCCAGGTTTCTTTTATAGACATGAAAATCTCTACCTTATGGAGCACAATTCCAAAAGTTGCTTCATGGAATTTCCTTATCTGATATGGCCATTGTTTGGTATTTAGTTGTTTTCTTTATTAATCTTCCTGAAGAGAAAATTTTTATTGGGTGAAGAGAAGAAATGGGAAATGAAAGACAAGATGTATTATTATTTATCTTTTCTTATTATTCTTGACCAGTATATGGCATGTTTAAGAATTACTACAAAGAAACATATATTAGGAGTAATTAAGGTAGCATTTGGACTTTGTTATAGTATTTTATTATGTCTTCACTCTAAGTAGAAATATTGGTAGTTTTCTACCTTGGGAAAAGACAATACTTTGATCTAATCACTTGAACATTCTTGTTGCAGATGCTATTCCTTCAAATAAAGCAATGCTCTTGCAAATATACGTTGCCATGAAGGCAATGCCTTGGTACTGTGTTCTTCCATCCATTTCAGAGTACATGATCGAAAATGGCTGGACGAAGTGTTATGCAAATATATCTGATGCTGGTTTGTTTGCTTACATTGTATATTTAATAGTATATCTTACTCTTGTGGAGTTTGGGATTTACTGGATGCACAGAGAATTGCATGATATAAAACCTCTATACAAGTATCTTCATGCAACCCATCACATCTATAACAAGCAGAATACTCTGTCTCCATTTGCTGGTAAGCACTATATCCATTTAAAACATTTCCATAGTTTACACTAAATGGTATGGTTGATCATTTGTAGTGTGGCATATCAATGTGTATATCTAGAAATTTGTCCTTGTTTGCATTTAAGAATCACTGGTAAACAGTGATGTATAATCATTCAGAGTTCACTTTCCACTTAGAATGTCCATTCACTATTCTCTGATTGTCAAATAGAACACACTTGGTTTTAATTCAAAATGTTTTTACAACAGAAGAGCTTCTTGAAATGGATGTTTTTTGACATTTTGGTTGGTTATTTTCTTGTATAGTGGAAACCCAAAACATTTTTGCTAGTGAAGGAGTGAGGATTTAATTGCAATGTGACCGTTGGTGTTGAGTGAACATTGGATTTAACTACCAGCCTTGCTTTTGATTTAAATTTCATATTTTAGGTTGAGAATAAATGTTGTTGGTGGGTTTAGAATAAATTATTACTTCTGTTTTCCTGCCAAATCTTGTTCTTATTTCTGGATACCTATTTTGGCACTTGATGATTTAGTGGTCAACAATTCTGTATGTATCTTTTCTATTTGGAATTCATTGAGGCTTTTCCAAGATGATTTTCTGCTAATCATAGGAGACATAATAGTCAAAGCTTAAGACTTTAGATTTGACTGTTAAGTAAACTAAAATCAAATATTAGTCCTTTTTTCGGAAGGAAATTTCTATTGCCATTGTCCCATCCCCAGAAACTGAACAGAATGTTCCATAATGTAACTTTCATAAAGTACAACCCTATATGAATGAGAGAGGGATGTTAACCTTAGTCTTGAATGTTGTTGGCTTTCTATTGTCTATAATTCACTCTTATCATTTTTCACTTTACTAGTTCAAAGTTTTTGTCACCCAATATATCATGCATGTCACTTAATCAGATTACGATTTCAAAATTAGCAAATATCTCTCTCTTGCTATTGTATATCAGTTATATATTCTTATTGGTTATACTATTTTGAGTATAAGCCCCAGAATATTATGAAATGAAATTTGTAACATGCTCATCTTCAAAATTTTTTGCTTTATGTTGACCGTCAAAGCCATTGTGCAATTCTTATGCGATATATGAAAGTAGTGGAGGCAAAATTCTCTTATTATTGGAACCTTATATCCAAACCAGTGGCGAAGTTTTTTGAAATCAAGGTAAAAAATGGAGTATTTACACAAAGCTGAGAGATAGGAGGAATTTTGAATGGAGAACTTCACAATAATATATGGTTTTCATGAATGGTTAGAGAGTATGATTCTCGCTGGCACATTTTTAGCTTTGAAATGGTATTTCAAATGTACAACTGAGCTGTTACTTCATTACCATCCTGGAATTGAACAAGCGTTACAACATTTACATTTGGTCCGGCCTAAAAAAAGAAAAGAAAAAGTTGTCTGCGTGTTTTTGTTATTCAACTTTCTTACTATTTATTCTCAAATATGTTTCACTTTTGTAAGATGTTGAGAGTGAAGCACCTTTCAATTTCTTGTTTAGATCACTGACGCAAAACTAGTGGTTTATTCTAGGTTTGGCATTTCACCCGCTTGATGGAATACTACAAGCAGTCCCTCATGTTATAGTTCTCTTCATCATCCCGACACATTTTAGGTCACACATAGCTCTCTTATTCCTTGAGGCCATATGGACTGCAAATATTCATGACTGCATCCATGCCAAGCTATGGCCTGTAATGGGTGCTGGCTATCACACTATACATCACACTACATATCGTCACAATTATGGTCATTATACTATATGGATGGATTGGATGCTAGGCACCCTTCGTGACCCCGAGGATGAATCTGATAAGGTGAAGTGATATACACTTTGCTTGTAAATGTCCTTTTGTGTTCAGGTTTCTTTAGCGTGGTTAAGAAAGTGTGGTTGTAGAGGAGATTTTGTTTAGTGTCAAAAGCTCTCTGCTTATATAATAAGCATTGGGCCACATAACATATGTACTAAATTTAATAATCTGCTATACAGGTTGTTGGTATTAATTGTTTTGGAATGTATGTTTCTTCAATTAATGAATCTCTCTGTTCCTGGTTTCTGTCTGCACATTGTATAATGTCATATTTTATACAAGGGAAATCTATCAAAGTCTTGAATTCAAGTTTGTCGGGTCAAGTTTGTCTGCACATTGTATAATGTCTACACCTTATTTTATTCGGGTCAAGTTTGGGGATCGGGTTACCTGAAGGATATTTATGTAATTTTCATTTTGTATAAAGAGGATTTTTGATTGAGGGTATTTTTGTAGTTTCCTTTATTATAATTTTCATGTTGGAATTTATTAGCTAAAGGAAAATGGAAAGGTGGATAGTAGAACGTTCTACGCTAAAGAGAAGTTAAATGTGGTTGGAGAGAAGAAGTTACAGATAATGGGAAGTTATATTTTTACTCTTAGTGTTTCATGTTACATGTTTTTTTTAGAGAGTTGTTTAGAAATTAAGGATATTGAAAAAAAGATATTGTTGTCTTAACGTGTACTGGTCATATAAAATGACATCTAATATGAAACAAAAAGTAATCTCTAGAAAGACATTTAATATGAAACGGAGGAAATATTTTTACTGCAAGTAGTGGAGAAAAAACTAATGAGTTTCAGCAACTTCCAACATGTTTTTTTTACTAAATCTATAAATACCGAGCTATAACATCATTTCACAACTCTTATCAACTACCCGTAATAGATCTTCAATGTCTGTTTAGCTCTAAATAATTATTTTTTGTTACGCTTCAACACCTATCCTACATCGAGTTAAGTAGATTTTTGCTCTTGCGTTATTTTTGCTCTTGCGTTATTTAGCTCTAAATAATTATTTTTTGTTACGCTTCAACATCTATCCAAGCGTAAATAATGCAAGAGCAAAAATCTGCTTAACTCGATGTAGGATAGGTGTTGAAGCGTAACAAAAAATAATTATTTGGAGCTAAACAGACATTGAAGATCTATTACGAGTAGTTGATAAGAGTTGTGAAATGATGTTATAGCTCGGTATTTATAGATTTAGTAAAAAAAAAACATGTTGGAAGTTGCTGAAACTCATGAGTTTTTTCTCCACTACTTGCAGTAAAATATATTTCATCTGTTTCATATTACATGTCTTTCTAGGGATTACTTTTTGTTTCATATTACATGTCATTTTATATGACCAGTACACGTTAAGACAACAATATCTTTTTTCCAATATCCTTAATTTCTAAACAACTCTCTAAAAAAACATGTAATATGAAACACTGAGAGTAAAGATATAACTTCCCATTATCTGTAACTTCTTCTCTCCAACCACATTTAACTTCTCTTTAGTGTAGAACGCTCTACTATCCACCTTTCCATTTTCCTTTAACTAATAAATTCCAACATGAAAATTATAATAAAGGAAACTACAAAAATACCCTCAATCAAAAATCCTCTTTATACAAAATGAAAATTACATAAATATCCTTCAGGTAACCCGATCCCCAAACTTGACCCGAATAAAATAAGGTGTTAGCACATGGGCTTTTTTTTCTTTTATTTTGATTTTGTAATATTAAATTTATAAAATATGTTTCTGAAAAATACAATTTTAATAAAAATTAAACGAATAGCTGAATTTATAACATTTTGCTAGCTTTTATAAGGCAAATAAGGATTTGGAATTGATAGATTCATTTCAATAGCTGGATTCCTTGTTGAATTCAAAACTTTTATAGATTTCCCTTGTGCAGACAGAAACCAGGAAAAGAGAGATTCTTATTACCAAGATTCATTAATTGAAGAAACATACATTCCAAAACAATTAATACCAACAACCTGTATAGTAGATTATTAAATTTAGTACATAGGTTATGTGGCCCAAGGCTTATTATATAAGCAGAGAGCTTTTGACACTAAACAAAATCTCCTCTACAACCACACTTTCTTAACCACGCTAAAGAAACCTAAACACAAAACAAAGACATTTACAAGCAAAGTGTATATCACTTCACCTTATCAGATTCGTCCTAGGGATCACGAAGGGTGCCTAGCATCCAATCCATCCATATAGTATAATGACCATAATTGTGACGATTTGTAGTGTGATAGCCAGCACCCATTACAGGCCATGGATGCAGTCATGAATATTTGCAGTCCATATGGCCTCAAGGAATAAGAGAGCTATGTGTGACCTAAAATGTGTCGGGATGATGAAGAGAACTATAACATGAGGGACTGCTTGTAGTATTCCATCAAGCTGGTGAAATGCCAAACCTAGAATAAACCACTAGTTTTGCGTCAGTGATCTAAACAAGAAATTGAAAGGTGCTTCACTCTCAACATCTTACAAAAGTGAAACATATTTGAGAATAAATAGCAAGAAAGTTGAATAACAAAAACACGCAGACAACTTTTTCTTTTCTTTTTTTAGGTCGGACCAAATGTAAATGTTGTAACGCTTGTTCAATTCCAGGATGGTAATGAAGGAACAGCTCAGTTGTACATTTGAAATACCATTTCAAAGCCAAAAATGTGCCAGCGAGAATCATACTCTCTAACCATTCATGAAAACCATATATTATTGTGCAGTTCTCCATTCAAAATTCCTCCTATTGCTCAGCTTTGTGTAAATACTCCATTTTTTACCTTGATTTCAGAAAACTTCGCCACTGGTTTGGACATAAGGTTCCAATAATAAGAGAATTTTGCGTCCACTACTTTCATATATCGCATAAGTATTGCGCAATGGCTTTGACGGTCAACATAAAGCAAACAATTTTGAAGATGAGCATGTTACAAATTGCATTTCATAATATTCTGGGGCTTATACTCAAAATAGTATAACCAATAAGAATATATAACTGATATACAATAGCAAGAGAGAGATATTTGCTAATTTTGAAACCGTAATCTGATTAAGTGACATGCATGATATATTGGGTGGCAAAAACTTTGAACTAGTAAAGTGAAAATTGATAAGAGTGAATTATAGACAATAGAAAGCCAACAACATTCAAGACTAAGGTTAGCATTCCTCTCTCATTCATATAGGGTTGTCTCCTATGATTTTAGTTTACTTAACAGTCAAATCTAAAGTCTTAAGCTTTGACTATTATGTCTCCTATGATTAGCAGAAAATCATCTTGGAAAAGTCTCAATGAATTCCAAATAGAAAAGATACATACAGAATTGTTGACCACTAAATCATAAAGTGCCAAAATAGGTATCCAAAAATAAGAACAAGATTTGGCATGAAAACAGAAGTAATAATTTATTCTAAACCCACCAACAACATTTATTCTCAACCTAAAATATGAAATTTAAATCAAAAGCAAGGCTGGTAGTTAAATCCAATGTTCACTCAACACCAACGGTCACATTGCAATTAAATCCTCACTCCTTCACTAGCAAAAATGTTTTGGGTTTCCACTATACAAGAAAATAACCAACCAAAATGTCAAAAAACATCCATTTCAGGAAGCTCTTCTGTTGTAAAAACATTTTGAATTAAAACCAAGTGTGTTCTATTTGACAAACAGTGAATGGACATTCTAAGTGGAAAGTGAACTCTGAATGATTATACATCACTGTTTACCAGTGATTCTTAAATGCAAACAAGGGCAAATTTCTAGATATACACATTGATATGCCACACTACAAATGATCAACCGTACCATTTAATGTAAACTATGGAAATGTTTTAAATGGATATAGTGCTTACCAGCAAATGGAGACAGAGTATTCTGCTTGTTATAGATGTGATGGGTTGCATGAAGATACTTGTATAGAGGTTTTATATCATGCAATTCTCTGTGCATCCAGTAAATCCCAAACTCCACAAGAGTAAGATATACTATTCAATGTAAGCAAACAAACCAGCATCAGATATATTTGCATAACACTTCGTCCAGCCATTTTCGATCATGTACTCTGAAATGGATGGAAGAACACAGTACCAAGGCATTGCCTTCATGACAACGTATATTTGCAATTGCATTGCTTTATTTGAAGGAATAACATCTGCAACAAGAATGTTCAAGTGATTAGATCAAATTATTGTCTTTTCCCAAGGTAGAAAACTACCAATATTTCTACTTAGAGTGAAGACATAATAAAATACTATAACAAAGTCCAAATGCTACCTTAATTACTCCTAATATATGTTTCTTTGTAGTAATTCTTAAACATGCCATATACTGGTCAAGAATAATAAGAAAAGATAAATAATAATACATCTTGTCTTTCATTTCCCATTTCTTCTCTTCAGGAAGATTAATAAAGAAAACAACTAAATACCAAACAATGGCCATATCAAATAAGAAAATTCCATGAAGCAACTTTTGGAATTGTGCTCCATAAGGCAGAGATTTTCATGTCTATAAAAGAAACCTGGAAGTTGCGATTATTATAGAATTTCCAGGTAGGTTACAACTTTTGCAATCCTAAAGTAGTTAATTTATCAGTTAGCATAAGATCTAAACTTGATGTCTTCATCAAAAGCAATTGATGATATTTTACTGGACATTCCAAATCGTCTTAAAATAACCATTTGATTCAATATAAGAATGGTAATTCGGAATACTCATCAGTCAACAAAAAAACTAGCAACTTGGAAGTATCTAATAAAATAGGAAAAGATGAGACATGCAAAATTTAGCATTCGCTTACATGTAATCATTTGAGTAATTAGATGAAGAACCATGGCACATTAAGTCATTGTTCCTAATTATTATTATAAATATACTAATCATTTGATTATAATTTGACATATGATGATGCGTTTAGATATGAAACAATATTGAAATGATTAAATATGTCAATAGACTATGTCAAAGTATATTCTTTTATTAAGCAGGTGAGTTGGAATGAACTTGCTATCCTGTTAAGAATGTTCATAGCAAGTCATGATTGAAATATGGGCTTCTCCTCATACTATTGTGTAACACTTCTCATTTAATTTGGTTCCTTTATACCGATGAATATATGGTCTTAGATGAGTAACTAATATATTGGTTTATTTTTGAATTATTCTGGTTGTTTCTTTAATAATTAGGTTGGCGAGATAAACTCCTAATCTATGTATTTAATTTAATTTGGTGTAGATTGGAAACAAAGAAACAATTCATGACATCACATATAAGATATATTAATATTTTGGAATGATAAAAATATAGGTTGTTGTTAAGTTTCTTAATGACATATTAATATTGCAGGGCGAGTTAAACACATTAGTTAATATATTTACACTCAACCACAATTATCACATTTACTTAGTACTATATTAACTCCATAAATCATAACTTCCATGGGTAATATATGTAAATATATATAAAGGGACAGAAACTGAAAACATCCAAACCAATCCCTGGTTTTATAAAAAAAATCATAAAAAAGAACTAAAAAATCCAACACCCCTAAACCCATATATAACACAAACCATATAAAAATTAAAACAAAATCATTTTTACCCCCAATCCCCACATACACGTGTTATATATATATAAATAAATAAAAACGGTAAACATCTAAACCAGTCCCTGGTTTTTTTAAAAAACAAAAAATGGAACTAAACTATGTTCTTACAACCACTGGTCTAGAAATAGGACAGAGTTTGGGAGGTGCGGTTCAAATGGAACGTAATTGAGGTACCAAGGATTTTGAACAAAATTTGTTGTATAATGAAAATGATGTTAACAAATAAACAGGATAGCAAGTTCATGTAATAATATTATACTTAGATACTTTGAAAAAGGAGTTGACCTGTTATAGTGGTTCGCATTGATTGGTAGAGAAGATATCGAGAAAAATATATATAGGTATATGGGTGGGTAGTATTATGTTATATGGGTATTTGAGGTGGTTTTTTTTATCATTCAATAAGGCAGGGACTGTTTTAGGTATTTTTCAATTTAGGGTGTTTATTTATTTATTTTTTGGTAGGAAAGGAAAAGAAAAAAAACAAAAAACAAAAAGCCGCTCAACCCGGGATCAGCCTAGGAAAACTGACCCCCACCACATCCTCCAAGATCAAAGAAGAGATGAAGACCGGTGGGGAAGAAAAGGTAGAAAGACCCAACACACTAGAGTGCCCTTCCATCGCAAGACGGTCCGCAACACGGTTCTGCTCCCTATAAATATGAGCAAACCTAATAGACTCAAAGGAGGAGTTATTTAATTATTTGTTTAAAGTAGTTTTTTTAATGAGTTTAAAGGATATGTATATTATATATATATATATAGGTATTTGAGTATTGTTTAAATTATTTTTGCAAAACTAGGGGTTGATTCGGGTGTTTTCCATTTTTGGGCTCATTTATATATATACATACTATGGGAATGGGGGAGTTAATTTTAATTAGTTATAAATTTATATATATATATATATAATATTTCATTTCCCTATTCTATTATTTATGGTATATGGGTATTTTTTTTAGGTAAATAGGATTATATTATATAATTTGGCCCTATTTTCATTATTTTATTGGGTATATAGTTATAATGATTATTTTTCTTTTTTATATATATATATATATATATATATATATATTTACTAATTGCTTGAATATATTTATATAGGGTTAGATATCTTAGGAGGAGTCATTTGTGGATATTATATATTTGAGGAAATCCTTTTAGTTGATTAATTACGGGTAGAGAGCTAATCTTAGAGATGGGGAGTTAAACCACAAAAAGATTTCAATTTGGTTACTTAAATTAAAAGTATTTAGAGGCTTTCGAAATGTAAATAAGAGTTCTCTTTAATTTCTTTTTCCACTCCAAATGGTTTTCTAAAATGTCATGTTTTGAAACCTTAATCCATTCCAACGATGGGTTAAGCGAACCTTGTAATTAAAAACACTTTTTGGCAAATAATAGAGTTTTGAATTGTTTTTTTCATTAAAACGGTTTTGTATAAAAATAAGTGGACTTGTATGCTTAATCACGTTTTTTGTTAAATTTTCTCATTCCAGGTTTTCAAGCACTCGAGTCGTTCCAACGGCGATTCGAATGAGAAGCATGTAAATCAACGGGGTTTTTAAACGTGCCTAAATCGTTCCAACGACGATTAAGGCACGAACCATGTAAATAAACTCGCTTTTAGGGAGAGAGATTAGTTTAGATTTAATGTGTAGCATAAAATATATTTCATGTTGTAATTAATCAATTCCTCTACCTCCTTCCTTCTTCTGCGTACTCTAAATTCATGTAAACGGGTGATTCTTTACAGAAGTGGCTTTCAATATTATATGCTCAAAACGGCTTTCAAAACGAGAAAGAAAAGGTTTCAAATGAATTTTAAACTTAAAGAAATATGCAATTAGTCCGTTAAAGCCTAAGATGCTAAGTAGGAGGCCGGTGGTTCAGAACCGGGCGATGTCGGGGTGCCTAGTACCCTTTCTCCGAAAAGGAGCTAGCCTTCTCGGCTCGTACCCAATTTCCCGAACCCTCACCGGTCTCTCGCAAGGGATCGATGCACATTTCCCATTCGTGGGTGGTGACTCTTCCATACTCTGAGCTCCGGTCCTACCGAGCAACTTGATTCCTCGATTGGTTGCTTTCAGCGCCAATCACAGCATCTGTCGTCAACGGTGTCCACCCCCCGGGTCTTCCGGGCGAGGCCGCGACACCTACAAGTGGCGACTCTGCTGGGGAAGTAGAGAAATTGATTCCGAAAGGCATTTATTATGCAATAACGGGGACAGATCATATTATTTCTTTTCGTATGCATTCATGTGCATAATTGCAAACCTTTTGGGTAATTTCCGCGAAACCTCTAGCGAGGGTCCATTCATCGCTCGAAAGAGGCTAGTGTAAGTTCCCCCTTACAGTACGACGCAGAAGGGTCCCCATCCATTTGTTAGGGGCGAATTCGTGCGTTCTTGTGAGGACCCGCGATCAGCCGTGTCAGCATATAGTAGCCTTAGAAGTTTCCTTAGGATTACCCGTTACCATGTTTTATGTGATAAATGGATCAGTTCGTGTTTTCAAATTGCCATGATACGTGTCTAATCCTAAAACGCGTAAAGAAAATGAAAGGATACATTAATATATACTCTTAAACCGATATATAAACTACCCTGAAATATCGAAATGATCTGAGCTAAGACGACTTAAGTCACCTCGTATGAATGAACTTGTGCCGTCCGTTTGGTCCCGTCCCGTGTCCCGAAGAATGCACATTTTCAGGAAATACCCGATGATTTAAGCACATATGAGTAAAGATCGATTTGGTATTAAGGATAGTCATATGCCACGGGTAAAATACAATGTACTTAGATTTATTCGAAATGCTTTGAGGATTTTGAACATTTTCTTGTTCTTCCTTAGAATTTCTCCCACTCGAATGGAAAGAGCCATTCAATTCTACTTCTTCAAACAAAAGTGAGATTTTGTCTACTTCGCCTAACTTCGGAAATTCATTTTCCAAGAAAACGTTGCGTGAGTCAAAATTCGTAACTCGTTCATCCTTATTTTCACCCACTAAGACTTGGATAAGTGAGGATATCTTATACATATACTCTTTTTACATCTCGGGCCAAGTTTACCAAACTTACTTGAGGTTTCATGAGAAATAATGATAGAACCCCGTGGTTTACAGATTTTGAGGGTACTCACTTTAGGACATAAGTTGTTGTGAGCAATCGATCATCCCAATACAAAATTGGTAGATTTGCTTCAACCATCATTAACCTTACCATATCAAAAAGAGTTTTGTTTCTTATTTCGGCAACACCATTCTGTTGCGGAGTACGTAGGATTAATAATTGATGTTCAATTCCCTTTTCATCACACAAAACTTGGAATTCATCTGAAAGGTATCCCCGACCTCGATTGGTTCTCTGAGCTTTGATTTTTCTATCTAATTGGTTTTCAACAAGATTCATGAACTTCTTGAAACAGATCAAAGCCTCGGACTTATATGGGAACTTATCCACAAAGACGGATGGATGACTTAGCATGCATCCAACTCCAAAGTTATTTTTGGCTTCCCAAATACTTAAAAGCTTGGTGGTCAGTATAAAGCATGAACTCCTTCCCCACTAAGTAGTGCTCCCACGTCTTCAAGGCTCTTACCACGACATAAAACTCTTTGTCGTATGTGGCCACTTTTCTTGCATGAGAACTCCACGGATACCAACCCCACTTGCATCACACTCCACCTCAAAGAGCTTCTCAAAGTCAGGAAAAGCTAATACCGGAGCCATACTAAACTTCTCCTTGATCAACATAAAAATGCTCTATTGCTCTTATTCCCACTTGAACCCTCTCCCAGGTCTAAGGCCTCATCTATGAGCATTACATGAGAACCACCTATGACATGTTTACCATGTGTTCTTATAGTGGATCATCTAGAGCTTACTGTTCATAAGCCCACATGCCCTTGGTATGACATCCAATGTCTGCAATCGATGAAACACCATCACAAACAACGCATATACTAGTATTTAGTTCGTTATCGCTCCCATAATAACAAACTAAGGATATCTAAAAGAGTATCTTATTGCCTCACGGTTTCACTTACCAGTATCTTATTGCCTCATGATTTCACTTGCCTAGGTCTTCAACCCGCCAAACGTGAACACATCACTAATCAATGATACTCTATTAAGTTAGTTCTGGATGAGCACATCACATAACAGATTATTGCATTACAATTAATAATAATATCTAGATATAATGTCTTGGGACTATGGCATACTCCAATAAAACTATCCCAGTCAGAAGAATATATATGTGAAGATATTCTAAATGAACTTTATTAGTTTAAGTATTGAGTTTAGAAGCTTTCAGATAGTTTCTATAGGTTTTATGGATAAGATTATTAATATGTTGTTTGTTGAATATTTGAGAAATATTTAATCAAGTTTATCGTTTTGAGTAAATTTATTTATAAAATATTTTATTAATTAGTTATTAAATGATATTTAAAAATAGATTTAGCTAAAGATGGTGAACTTAAAACAACATAGCACATTAGTAATCTTCTTGTACATGTTGCAAGTTAGTTATATCCATGAAACTTATTTCTCTATGCATGTATATATCATGTTAGTAAACCTGAAGATTAGAGAATAAAGGGTAATTCGAGCCTCTTAGGTCTCTTTTTTGAATGAAAATTTAGTATGAAAACTTCATTAGTTAGATATAGGTTGCGTAGAGAACTTTTGTGTATTAAAAGCTATTACTTCCTTTTGACTCATGTAATTAAATTACAATGAAGATCAATTTATTACAATATCAACTGCATCAAAATCAATTGTTTCTAAATTGAATAAAGAACTCAAATTAAATGCAGATAATTATAGTGCATGGAGTATTAAGATCCTATATATGCTAGAGGAACAAGAAGTCCTAACTTTGGAGATAGTCTTAGCTGAACCCGAAAAAAGAGCAAATGCTCAGGACAAGAGGGACAAAGATGCTTATCTAGCATGGAAAAGGAAGAGTTCTATTGCTTGTATCATCATACTTAGTGTTATGGATGATGACCTGACAAAGCAGTTTTGTGAACATCAGACTGTCAATGATCTATGGAAATCTTCGGAGGATGCTTTGAAAGGAATCTCCATGACAAAGCTCCGGTGTTTGACTATTAAGTTTGATACTTATAAGAAATGACCTAATGATACTATGAAAAAGCATCTCAGATAGTTGGCTAAGATGATCAACCGGCTTAGTGCAACGGGTCATAAGATGAAAGATGAGTAACAACTTCAAGTTGTTATTTGCTCTTTATCTAACACCTAGGAGAATATGAAAATGCACTTAACTCACTCTACAACTGTTAAGACTTTCGAAGAAGTTAGAAAGTGTCTTCAACTAGAGGAGGATCATTTAACAACATCTAAGATAAATGTTGAAGCAAAGTTTGATGGTTCACTGTCTATTGGAAATAGATCCAACACCCAAGGAAAGAAATGAAGACATTTCTATGGAAAAGGAAAAAGTAAAGACAAAGAGACTCATAAGTCTAAATATAAATGGATTATGAAGTCTAAGAATAGAAAAAAGGCAGACATCACTAAAGTAAAGTGTTATAACTACCAATGTAGAGGGCATTATGCAAAAGACTGCACAGCCTCAAAGGTACATTCTAGTAACTCAAAGATGAGTGAAATATACATATTACTTATTGTTCTTTTGATTGATTTTAGTCCTATGTGGATTGTTGATTCAGGTACCATGGACCACATGACTAATAATCGTGAGACCTTCGTCGAATTTCGACGGATCCCAAGAGGATCAAGGTGGATAAATGTAGGCAATAACTCCATAGTTGAAGTTTAAGGGATAAAGATATGTAGAATGAACCTATGAGGTGGTCAATTAGGGTATAATTTCTATTTTAAGGATAATAGTTTAAGATTGTGCTTGGAAGATACATACTTTGGTTCTGGTTTTGTTTTAGATGGTTTAACTGGTTTGGACATTGATTTGGAAAATAATGGAAGCAGTAAATTGTCCTTAAATACTAATTATTCTCTTATGTATGATAAGGATATTTTATTATGGCATGCTAGACTAACTAAACCATATTGGACAAGATCGTATGAATCGACTTACTAAAAAAGGTTTATTAGGTAAATTAGCTAAAGTATAATTACCTTATTGCCATTCATGCCTTAAAGGAAAACTATTTAGGAAAAAACCCAATAGTGCTAAATATCCTTTACAATTAATGAATTATGATGTATATGGTCGATGAACGTGAGGCCTGGGCATGACACCTATTATTTCATCACCTTTATTGATGGCTATATGAGATATGGTCACATATATCTAATTACTCATAAGTCCGAGGCTTTGATCTGTTTCAAGAAGTTCATGAATCTTGTTGAAAACCAATTAGATAGAAAAATCAAAGCTCAGAGAACCAATCGAGTTCGGGGATACCTTTCAGATGAATTCCAAGTTTTGTGTGATGAAAAGGGAATTGAACATCAATTATTAATCCTACGTCCTCCGCAACAGAATGGTGTTGCCGAAATAAGAAACAAAACTCTTTTTGATATGGTAAGGTTAATGATGGTTGAAGCAAATCTACCAATTTTGTATTGGGGCGATCGATTACCAATTTTGGATGCATGCTAAGTCATCCATCCGTCTTTGTGGATAAGTTCCCATATAAGCTTATTCACAAAGTCGGGCAACAAAAAAAGGTGGCGGATGCTCTAAGCCAGAGAGTTGCACTTCTCAAGACTTTATCTCTTGAAGTGGACTATTTTGAATATGTGACATGCTACCTTTTCGGGATTACATGTGCCTCTGCCCATACTGCACACCGTTTGAAAAGACTTGTCAATGGAGTTCATATAGAGATTACCGAGAATATAATATCTTCATTGTAGTTGACCGGTTTTCTAAGATGGCTCATTTTATTCCATACCGGAAGATTAACGATGATCTGGCAATTGTCAAACTCTTGTTCCGGGAGATAGTTAGATTGCATGGGTCCTAAAGAGCATTGTTTTGGATTAGGATACTAAGTTTTAAGTCATTTTTGGTATAATTTGTGGGCTCTCTTCAATACGACTTTGAAATTTAGTAATACAGCTCATCCCAAATCGATGGGAAAACTGAGGTGGTCAACTAGTCCTTGGGGAACCTCTTGTGGAGCAAGTGCAAGGACAAACAGAAAATGTGGGACTTGGTTTAGGCACAAGCTGAATTCGCCTACTATTGGGCCTTTCACTCAGGAATGTGGAAGTTGCCTTTTGATATGGTATGTACGAAGACACCTAACCACACTCTTGATATAATAGGCCTTTCAAAAGGGGATAACGGAAATGTGACCATTCACAAACTTGCCACTAAGTATTAACAAATGCACTAAGAAGTAAAGAAAACTCTTATGGAGCGGAACAAGAAGTTAAAGGCAAAGGTCGACGTGCACTGAATGGACCTTCAATTTGAGGTCGGGGATAAGGTGATGGTGTATTTGAGCTAGGAGCAACTCAAAGCGCACCAAGTAGCAAACTTCGGCCAAGGAAGTATGGCCCTAACAAAGACACCAAGAGAGTAAATTTTAATGCTTATCACGTTGCATTTCCCAATTGGCTCGGTAAGATGTCTTCGTCCTTCAACATATGTGATTAACCCCGTACAAGCTGGATGCACCTGTCGAGTTTACTAAAGAAGAATTGGGGTCCAACTATTTTGAAGAAGGGGAGAATGATGAGGGCATCTCCTTGAGCAAAACAAGCTAATCATGTAGAAGGGCTCACACGACGTGTCATCTTAGCCACACGTCGTGTGAGCAGGCTAGATTGAACATGAATTCACAAGGGAAAAACCACACAATATGTCAGACCTTCACACGTCGTATGGAAGGCTTACTGGAACTCCTAGAACTTTTGAACAAATTCACACGGTGTGTCACCTGCTTCACATGTCGTGTGAAACATACCAATGATAGTCCATATAATTGCGAGAAGAACTCCCACACATCGAGTTGAAGCCTCAAGCCCGTATGATTGGCCCAAAGACTATGCCATATAGTGTGTCAAATAAACCACATGTCGTGTGGCCTAACTTCATGGCCAATGAGACAAGTATGCCACAAACCTATTTCAGCTTAGTTACTGTTTTACCATTTAGTCTATTTGTTGTTTTTCCATTAGCTTATTTCCTCCTATTTTACCCCTACTATATAACTCAAAGTTGTAACCCTAGCAATGGCTTTGGGATCTTTTCTCATCTAGTTTAAGGAGGTATTTAAGCCACACTTTTTTGTAAGGATGAAGAACTTTTTTTTATCAATCAAACACAAAATTCCTCTTTGGAAGTACGGTTTCTAGCCATTTGACATTAACTCCTACTAGTTTAGCTAGTGAAAAAATCAATTCTGTATTGGTTTGAGATTAAAACCATCATTACTGTCATAAATCTATATAATAGATCCATTATATACATTTCAACATGGGCTTCCACGGTTCCAAAGGTTTCTTATTCAATGTAATGAAACTACATCATAAAAGTTTTATGATCAATGCATCCTTCCAAGGTTGGTGCAATTGTTCGACAAAATCAAGGCTAAAAGTGATACGAGGCTTAAGACGATTGTTATCAATAAATTTCACTTCCATGAAGCTATTATGGCACACACTCAATTACAGTGGTCTCATATCTAGCTACTATGTCGTTGTACGATTTCGGTCGAGTGTGACTATTAATGTCACGGGGCCCATCCGAAGGCCTAACCAATGCCCCGTGTGGCGCCGAGGTTTCCCTGAGTCTCGGCCAACCAACACCATCTGAAGGGGTCTATCCCTTTTTAACCGTAGGCATCCCATTAATTCATATGTCTGCGGTCCGTCTCGGAGGGGTTCATAATGGTTAAACCTCGACATATAGATATCTCGCACTATGGGCCCACCCAAAGTGTCCACCGGGATTCCACCCGAACAGAGACATCCGCCACCCTTCCCGAAGGCTGGATGCCCGACTCTCCTAGTCCCTAGTGGACTAGGGTGGATCATTTAAATCAGTCCCGACAACTGGCCTAGGGGTTGGCGGAGATCCAATGCCTGAGACCATATCCCCCCCATAGTGTTTCTTATGCCAACTCCATGCCTACCGCTCGTGGGAATATTTGTTCCATTGGCCACTCGCCTATATTTTCCCCTAGTCGACGGGCCCGTACTCCCCGCCGCTGCCGCAACTCTTCACCGATGGCTTAGTCTTCCATAATTCTGCCGCAAACCTTCCCCCAATGCCTTTCCTACACCAACGCCTTGGCCTATGCCACGGGCTGAGATTTGCCTATGACCAATTTACTTTGCCTATGGCCAAATCTCCCCTTGTGACACTCTCCCCCACTTAGATGATCAACGTCCTCGTTGATCGAGATGAGAAAAGAACTTCCTTTGCTTTTCGATGAGCACCGAGGTTTTATCCCAAATCGACCCTGCTACATTTCCAAACTGAACTTCGCTTGCTCGGAGACCTATACCGTTGAAAACTTGATTCAGTTTTAACCACCATTCCACGACTTACCAATCTTCGACTGATAATAAACATTACCCGCTGCACTTGTAAGATTTCACTTCCGTAATAACAGCAAAAGAAAAATTCATCGAAGTTTGAAAAATGCAAAAAATTTCTTCTACTGTTCCTAATATTATTTATTCGAGTATTCCATATCTTATACGATTATATACTTATCTCCATGGTCCATATAGGGATTATACTTATATTATACAATATTCATGGTCCACATAGGGATTATACTTATAAGAATGGCCCTTACGGGTCTATTCCCCCTCCCCCACTTGAGGTATCGTCGTCCCCGGCGATAGGAG
Organism: Euphorbia lathyris; assembly: GCF_963576675.1. Lineage (NCBI taxonomy): Eukaryota > Viridiplantae > Streptophyta > Magnoliopsida > Malpighiales > Euphorbiaceae > Euphorbia > Euphorbia lathyris. Next base: position 36,103,095 of record NC_088919.1, read on the forward strand.
TTAAAGGGGGTTTGGATAACCGAAGCCAAACCAAATTCAAGATCCAACTTGCCATATAAACCATCACCGGTCGCTGCACAATTCTCATACCCACTTTATTCGTAACCACATGACCAATTCCCAACAGCCAACTGACTTAACACATGCTCTTTTACTTGACTGCATGCTTGACCACCGTTACGGACACAGAAATTCACGATCATTTTGCTAACAACATCTTGCAAAACAAACACAAGCACACCATATTATTTGAAATTTTTTTGTGAATGTTGGTATCCTAATATGCGAACTACACGATTGAAGTACGAACACCAACATTCATAAAACTTCGATAATAAATAAAATCATTCATCAAGAAAATATTATAACATCGCATTATACGCGACTTAACAGAAAAACTTACACGGTCACTTGAATATTGAAATACTGCAATTTATCGACTTTCGATCATCCCCAATTGAATCGTCACACCAACCAATTGATCACCAGCTTCTTTTTGTTCTTCGGTTCTCTTTCCCATTCTCGCAATCACCCGGAAAATGGGGCCTCTTCCTCGAAGGATTGGTATTGGTATACCACTTGTGTAGCCGACATCCTTTCTTTGTTGTTTATGTCTGAGGATGAAACATACGGCAAGCTTGGACTTGTCTGCTGATGGTTCAAACTTTGCTTCATTTCCTGCCTCTTTTTGTATTGGATTTCTGCCTCTATTACCACCACTGGTTCTGCCTCCCTTGTCATTATTTTGGGTTGCTTCGCCTTCTCCATTGGGATGAGTTCGAGGACGAAGTTAAAACCCAGAACTAAAAACCCCGGGGTTTTTCCATCGATGGTCTTACAATCTGCCTCCGTCAAATCTTTGGTTAAGCTTGTTTTTCACTAATCATTGCCTTCATAGGATCTGATAGGACCTCCTAGTTGTCTTCATGTTTCAGCTCACAAGTAGAATGCCTCATTAGGTTCAATGATTACTCCTTCGTTGAGTTTCAATGAATGCACGGTACTGGGTTAGACTTTGGTTTCACTTTTGCCCACTAGAAGGCTTCACCTTGTTGGGTTCTCTCAAAGCTCAAATCACCACTTTAATACCTGCACCAAAACACACACGTCCGGTTCGTAAATTAGATGTTCTGGGCGTCTCCTCCACAGAGCTCATTACAAATACAGACAAGACCTATGAATTATCTCGGGCGTCCCCTCGATACATTCACAGTCGCGCAAAAGGGTTCCCCCAACCCTGATTCCAAAAAGGCATCTGCCTATATATATTCACAAGTTGGCCCTCGCCAACAAATTACTCGAGTGATCACGGCCAATTTCACAACATTTTCACTTTTCCATCGGGGTCCCAGGGAATAGAAATCCACGCATTTCCTTTTTAGGACCATCTTAGGTCAACCGAGTTCATACGACATGATTTCACAACCTTCTTAGGTCAAATACAAGCTTCCGAACATTTATTCACATAAGGTCCTACGAGGCCACTGAATATCCCATTCGAATATTCTACACGATTCCCACGATCACTTTCGATGTCTATCTTTCGTAATAATAGACGAGGAAATAATGCCTATTTGATACTCATATTTTTTGTATTATGGTCAGTTTCCACCTTATGGATAGTTTCCAATTTATCTGAAACTCTTTAACGAGTTTTTCGGTTACCCGAGAAGGCAGAAGCAATATTCCATTGACTCTTGGTAGGTCGAAATTCGGGTATCCCCATAATAACCCTACTTTGTCAAACCAGGACTCAACAGTCCATTCTTGCGACACTTCATCCACAATCCCGATTTTACCGTATATGCCACATCTCGACTCATGGGAGAGTATAAGCCAATCCCACCAAACTGAAATGATTCTCGCACTAGTTATATCTCAATAACTAGCCCAAGGCAATCATCGATTAGGTGGATGACAATTATGCTACTTCACATGATCGATAAATTTCGACGAGTAACTACGGACACTCCCCCACTTTGAGGGGTTGAATCTCGCAGAATTTCATCTCCCACAACTGTTTTCACATTTCTGTAATCCCACATATTGGGTAAACGTTTTGCAAGATGGCCCTGGCGACCCACGAGCTTCACATTTATCCGGAAAACATCATAAAATAATTTCTGTTAAAAGCATTGTAAAAATATTTTCCGTCAATTCATTGGGGAATTTAGATATCAACCGACTACTTCGCAAAGAAATCGTTTCGTTAAAACACCGATAGCTCACACCGCGAATAAACCGCTTAGTTAAAGCTCAGATGCTCATTCGATGAAAATTCGCTTAGTTAGTTCGATCGCCTACCGAGCAAAGAGCTTCCTTAGTTAGGGCCTGATTGCCCACATCGTAAAGCTTTCGCACAGTTTAGGCTCTGATACCACTTGTCACGGGGCCCATCCGAAAGCCTAGCCAATGCCCCGTGTGGCACCGAGGTTTTCCCAAGTCTCGGCCAGCCAACACCATCCGAAGGGGGTCTATCCCCTTTTAACCGTAGGCATCCCGTCAATTCATATGTCTGTAGTCCGTCCTGGAGGGGTTCATCATGGTTAAACCTTGACATATAGATATCTCACACTATGGGCCCACCCTAAGTGTCTGACGGGATTCCACCCAAACGGAGACATCCGCCTCCCTTCCCGAAGGCCAGATGCCCGACTCTCCTAGTCCCTAGTGGACTAAGGTGGATCACTTAAACCAGTCCTGACAACTAGCCTAGGGATTGCCGAAGATCCGACGCATGAGACCCTATCCCCCCCTATAGTGTTTCTTATGCCAACTCCACACCTACCGCTTGTGGACATTCATATGTTCCATTGGCCACTCGCTAATATTTTCCCCCCGTCGACATAGTCGAGGGGCCCGTACTCCTCGCCATTGCCGCAACTCTTCACCGATGGCTTAGTCTTCCACAATGCTGCTGCAAACCTTCCCCGATGCCTTTCCTATACCAACGCCAACGCCTTGGCCTATGCCACGGGTTGAGATTTTCCTACGACCAATTTACTTTGCCTACGGCCAAATCTCCCCTCGTGACAATCAGCACCACCCTGATCCAAAGGGTCTGGTGCTCGTAGTGACGACGAGGAAAGAGGAATGATGGCTTGTGGCATAAATATAGGGTTTTCTCTTGTTTTTCTATTTAAATATAATTTTATTAGATTTAATTTTACTAGATTTCATATTAAATCTAAATTTAACAGTCTAAATTTAACGGTAATTGATTAAATTCACTGATCAAGTGAAAACCACTTGATAGGAACTTTGATAGAAAATTGCTACTTCGTTGAGAAATACTCTTTAACCATTTAAATAGTAAAAAAGTGAAAGTACATAATTTGTTTTATAAACAACCCACTCATATTGATAGGAAAATGAAACAATGTCTGACTAAATACAAGTCGAAACAACAGACAAAAAAACCTTTACTAAAAATTTCTATTTGAGAAAGAGAAATAGCCCAAGTTGCAAGAGAATGTGCAACCGTATTTGCTTGCAACCGTATTTGCTTGGCGCATCTCATAAATAAAATCAATGGTAACAGAGAATTTGGCCACTTCAAGAATATCATCAACAATCACCTCCAACCAACTTTGAATAGGATGGTTCCTTGTAAGAAGTTGATAGTTTATAATGAATTGGAAGCCACTAATACCGAATCTCGATAATACCTAGCGAAGATAAAATAGCATGTAATTTCGCATGAAGTGCTTAAATTGCTAAACTGAGAGGAACTCCACCTGACAATGCCACGAGACTAATATTATCCTGAACCACTAAACCAAACACACCTAAATAATTCATAACCAAAAAAGATGCATCACAATTCACTTTGTAGAACGGATCAGGGACGGACACTAGAAAATTGTCACATCCGTGCCTAAAAATTATTCGATATAGAGTTTTTGAGTATCAATTATGCTATTGAATTTAAGTTAATGTGTTTAAATTAAAAGTTTTTGGTAAATTTTTATAAAAATTTATAAATTAAAAGGATCAAAATTGATATTTTACCAATTCCCAAATGATACACATACGAATTTAGAATTTCAAATTTATTTTATTATAAATAATTTTAAAATGTGATTGTAAGTAACACGTGGACAATTAAAATTCACAATTAATATAACCATAATATTAATTATAATATAATTATAAATTAATTAAAAAAAATTATGAGTAGCATGTGATAAGACACATGTCCAAGATACATGTCACCATTTTAAAATATGTAAAAGCCATGTGTCCATATATCAACAATTCATAATCCATGTGTCCATTTTCAAACAAAAGAAAAACCTTATATATCACTTATGTAACTATTTTATAATGGAGATAGGAGAAAGGATATTGAATATATATGAAAGTTATGGAATTAAAAAAGAAAGAGAGAGGGGGAGGGAGGCGGATAAAAAAAATGAAGAGAAGGATATGGAAATATAATGGAGAAAAGAACATCTCAAAATGGTAATTAATTCTCCACATTTCTTTTCTTTTAATTAAGATTCAAGCATACTATATTTGCTTAATTAAGGTATATTTGATTTCTTAGAGTATTTAATGAATTGTTTTAATTAAAAATTGATGCTTCCAAAGTTTTGATTATACTCAATTAAACCCTGTGGAATTAATTGAGTTCAATTAGGTCCTTAATTAAGATTTAAACTATAGATTGAAAATATATAAAATTTAGACTAGTTGTCCTTTAGATTTATTAAAGTGAAATTCAGTATTAATGAGCTTCTAGCAGTATCACGAAATTAGCTGAACCTTTTGTCAGAATTAACGATACCAGTTTAGTGTTACAGAGTACAATTTCGGTGACGAACATAAATAGTCTGATAAAAACGTCGGTTTAAAATAACTATCTCATTGACCCAAAATAGACCGATAAGAATAGTTGATTATTTTAAATTGTATTAATAAAATATTTTAAGTAACTTTAATAGTTAAAATTAAATATCTTGAAAATAGAAGGACTAATATTGATATTTTTCAAGTAGAGTCGGTATAAAGTCGAATATAAAACTAGTACGGATAGACTCCTAGTAGTGCCATGAGTCTAACAGAACATTCGGTCTGAACTAACGATGCCGGTTTAATATTATACTAATTATGTAATTTGTCGGTTTACAATTGAGTTTTCAATTATTTATAATATTTGAGTTATGTTGGATACGTTTTATTAAATTGTTAAGATATATTGTTAAAGTATATAAAATACTTTTCATTTTGATTATTTGAAGATTAATTATCTATTATCGTGGTGTTTTGGAAATTTGGTCGAGATAACGAATTTGACAATTTTATGCAAATTGTTTTTGCATTGAGAAAACTATTACGGTTATTTTTATTATTTACGAGATTTGGATTGAAATCCAATATGATTTTTATGTGGTGATATTTTGAAAAATAGAAAAAATGGTTTTGTCCATCTAGGATTGCCCGGGGTAGGAGTTGTAAGTTGTAAGACCATACCTAAGGGCGGTATGGCCAAAGTGCACGGCTGGTAGTCCTAACGTTAGGCAAGGCGAGATATGAATGAGATATCTCGATTATTGATATGATTGATGTTATGATAAGCTACACGGGTGGAATTCGAGGATGGACACACACGTAAATTTTGTATTACGTTTTGATAATATTTGATGATTTGAATTATAATGTTTTACGTTTGTTTGACTACGAGTTGGTTTGTTAAAGCGGTTTATTCGATTTGATTCGTTTTGATAAAACGTTGTTCGATTTGATTCGTTTTGATAAAACGTTGTTCGATTTGATTCGTTTTGATAAAACGTTATTCGATTTGATTCGTTTTGATAAAGTGATTTTATATATATTAAATTATATAGTAATAAAGTGAAATATAAAATTAAGTTATTAGCGAATCAATCAACGTGTCAATAAATTAAAACGAGTTAATAGGTTAAGAGAACTACCTAAAATAGGTAGAACTACGTGACTTTGATTCTCGACTTAAAGATCAAAAGATGCCGGGATACGTAGGAAGCTCGATAGAATTATCGAGTCCAAGCCAAATAATTAATTAAGTTTTAGGTAGTCCAAATAATTTTTTATCCATTAGAATATAGGTTCGGGTTTCAGACTGTTAGGCATTCATTATCCTATTTTCCTTTCATGCCCGATGCCATTTTGGATCGGGTGTGACAAAAATGGAATCATTATTTCGTAAAAGACCACCCGGAATGACAGTAGACCTATTATATTCCGACCGAACAACCACAAAACGTTCCAAATTCTCATGCAACGCCGATATAGTCTTTTTCAGACCCAATCTAATCTGTCCACAGGCAAGTCTATTTCACTCACGCCACAAAAACTAGACATAACTAGTCGAAAACTCATGCGATGCACGGGATACGAAACTTTTATATAATTTAAATAAATAAATTGAAATTTTATTTTGAAGTAATTTTATGTCATGTTATAATTTTTTTATATTATGTATATTTGAAATTAACATATATTTTTTTTATTAATAATTCAAATCAAATTAAATTAATTTTGAAAATAATCGATTAAAGGTGAATGATTTTTTTATTTTTGCAAAATTCAATGATTTGTACTTTTTAGTAATTTTAATACATTTTCATTTTTTATAACTGGAATTATGTGAAACAATAATAATAAAATATGATATTAATTAAAAAAATATATTAGAATACAATGAAAAACCAAAAATTAAATTAAATATTATATCTACGATATAAAAGAATTACAATTCATGTTAAAATGGAAGCAACATCAATATATTATGCTATAACTATTAGAATCAATACTTTTCTAATGTTGCAAATGAAGAAACTTTATCAATTCAATATGTTAATTAATCACAAATTCATCTTGATGATAATCATTTTTGCTTGATGGAATTTCATGATCACCAAGTATTCAAATTCAACCATTCATTAGACTGCAATAATCCAATATATCCAATTGAATCAGCTTAATGTGATGATTTCTCATATTTTTATCTCGTAATATCACATCAAGACATTCAATCAATTTGTTCTTCATCCTTTCATTGTATAGAATATCTGTCACACTCGCAGATATCACTTCTTTGACTTCATTAATATTTTCTAGGGAAAAGTACGAAAAAATGCATGTGGTTTGCCCGCTTTGCAAACAGAGGTATGTGGTTTAAAAGTTTACAAATAAAGGTCTGTGGTATGTTTTATTTACAAAAACAAATTATTACAATTACACAGTTAAGTTCCGATTACAATTAAAGATATTTTTATCTTAAAAAATTATTCTTACATATCAGCAAAACATAACAAAAAAAAAGAACTTCCTAAATCTAAACAATAAATAATATGGTGGAACTTTAAGTTTTTTACTAATCTGACAGTTTATGAACTAAATTGATATTTAAATTCATTTTACACCGTTTCAATTTGATTTTGGGATCTGTGTTTTGTCAATATATAAATATAAGGGTTAATTACAAATAACTACCCTGTGGTTTGGCCGATTTGCGATGTGGTACCTGTGGTATTTTTTTTTTCCAAACACAACCCTATGGTTGCAAAATTTTACATATTTTTTTTTACTTTGCCAAATTTGGCCGATAACGACTTCGAAATAAAAAAATTCAAGAGCTAAATAATATTTTAAGCAACTTTAATTCTTCAACTTTTTAGGTTTAAGGTCATTTAGGTGTTGTTTTTTTATGAGAGGGAAAGATAATGTTTAGAGAGAGAAAACTCCAAAAATGATGATTTTGAAAAATTAAGAATATGGTTCTATAATAAATATGATACCAAACAAGTTTAATTCTTGAAAATTTTCATTTCGAAGTCGTTATCGGCCAAATTTGGCAAAGTAAAAAAACATATAAAATTTTACAACCATAGGGTTGTGTTTGCAAATAAAAATACCACAGGTACCACATCACAAATCGGCCAAACCACAGGGTAGTTATTTGTAATTAACCCTAAATATAATTGAAAAAATATTAAAAAATGCTCTTATTGTCATCAATTACTTAAAAGTTTAATTTTAAATATTTTGTTTTGTAAAAAAAATATACCACATACCTCTATTTGCAAACTTTTAAACCACGGACCTCTATTTGCAAATAAGACAAACCACTAGCATTTTTTTCATACTTTGCCCTATTTTCTAATAATTATATATTCTTGAATTTCGTAAGCAAGAATATGAAACAAACAAAGGAATAGAAAACAAAAATGAAGGGACAAAAGTTAATCAGGAGAGAACTATCTTTCTCTCGTTTTTTTTCGAAAATAAGAGAGAATGTCAAGATATAGGCATATAAAGATGAGAGTGAAAATATTGTTTGGCAATTAATTAAAAAATTAATTTTTTCTTAATGAAGTATTAAGTCCATAAATTAATTTTAGTTAAATAGAATTAAATCGCAAACGTAACCACTCAGTAAAAAATATTTTATAATTAGTATGTGAAATTAATATCATTATGCTCAACATTTGATAATCTGAAGAGATTGAAATAATAATATTTTTTATTTAATATTTTCCAACAACTTGTCCTATGATCATGTTTCATTTTCATATGTTAAAAACTCTTGAAATACTAACAAAAATGTACAAAATCTTTATTTTAGTCATTTTGAAAAAAAAGACAAATAAAAAAGAAAACATGGATAAGATAGCGAGAGGTATGGAACCTGGATAACGGTAGAAATTGAATTTCATTTCTGAAAGATGAAATTATAATAATTATTGTTTAATAAAAATAAAGCAACAACACAATTGAGAACAAAATAAATGCAATATACAAAAAAAATTTGAATAATTACCTTAAAAAACATAAGGATTTCTTGTAATTTTTGATACCTTTGTGTTTCCCGATTTTAGTCGTCCATGCATCTTCTATTTCTCTCGGATTTCTTCAATTGGACATATCAATTTGAAAAAAAAAAAGATAAATAAAAAAGAAAACATAGATAAGTTAGCGAGAGGTATAGAACCTGGGTAACAACAGAAATGGATCTGAAGGATGAAACTACGACAACTATTGTTTTATAAAATAAAGCAACAACACAATATTATTAAGAACAAAACAACTACAATATATGATAAAAATTGAATAATTACCTTAAGAAACATAATGATTTCTTGTAATTTTTTACACATTTGCGTTTCCCAATTTTAGTTGTCCATGCATCTTCTATTTCTACTGGATTTCTTTAATTGGAGATATGAAAGTCTGAATTCTCCAATTCTTAAAGAAAATGCTATTAAATAGTTTATCAATAGAAATCGCTCCTAAATAGATCTGATTCTAAGAACAAAGTTATAAAACTTTGGTTTTCGATGTCCAATGAATATAATGGTGAATACTATCTATCATTCTTTATATATAAGTTTATTTGTGACTTTTGGATTTCCTTTGCTTTGTGTGTTTTCATCTTCCGGTAACTCTTGCCTTCTTTTATTATTTTAATTAATGGGCTAGTAATAATTGTTTAATATATTATAAATATAAATATGTTAATTTTAATTAATTAAATCTTTTACATTTTAATTTTTTACTACGTTGACAACTCATCAAAAAGGTCTCTAAAACATGTCTCCTTATTTCTCTTTGTTTCCGCTATTATATATAGTATAGATATAGATTACTAGTGCAATAAAACGTTTTATTTAAATTAAATTAACTAACAAAAGAAAAGAAGGTATTGGAAATAAATAACATTATATATATATGTAATATACAATATGGCTAGTTCCATAAAGTTTGTTTGTATACCAATTTTCAAATTTATGTGAAACATAATCTATTGCTATTCTGAGGCATTTCTAAATACACAAGTAGTTGACATATATTTACATGTCCAAAAAACCAAACATAAAATAAATTAGAAAAACCCCAAAACTGAAAGTTGAATTTAGTTCAAGCAGAGGATAATTGACATCCTTGAAGAGTTCTGTATTTAAGAATTCCTATATACATTCTATTTTCAGGCATGGCCTCCAGCAAATTTCCACCATAACTAATTTTCTTCTGGTTTATAAAATTCTCCATTTTCAATATCTCCCTTTCTTCTTGTTTGTTCCTATTTTCTTTACTAATCCTTGATTCTTCTGTAAATCGAATCCTCTTTTGATTCTGACTAAATGATCTCTTTGACCCTACCCCTTCACAAAAAAAAATTCTGACAGATTCTAAATATAATGAAACTTTATAAAGAAGATAAAAAAAGAAGCATACCCTTCAATTCAAATTCAATCTTCTTCATGAAATTGGAGACAAGGCATTTATGGAATTGGCGAGCAATAAGAACCACACTGCCTGAAACTGCAAAGGTAGCCATGAAACCAAGTCCCATTGAACAACTTGTCATTTTATTTTATTTTTCTCTTAGGCTAAAATGTTAATGGGAAGAATTAAAATATCTGAATTGCGTTTTTATAGTTAGGAAAATATATTTTAAAAGTTGGGGGGGGGGGGGGGGGGGGAATGTTAAAGAAGAAAAGGTTTGTGATTGGACGGTTAATACAAGAAAATGACTATAATAGTAATTATATTCATGGAAAATTGACTATATATAAAAACTTTTTAAATATGGATAAACTTCTAACTTATATGTTTCCTTTTTTATTCGTTTTTCTTGTTATTTATAGTCTTCCATAAATTTTTTTTATAGAACATGTGTCTCCCATAATTAATAGCATATATATACAAATATATATATACAAATATATATATATATATATATATATATATATATATATATATATATATATATATATAGAGAGAGAGAGAGAGAGAGAGAGAGGAGAGATTAGGTGTGACACATTCCTTATGGTGTGACAAGGCTTATTGTGTGACAACAGTGGCTTTTTAGTAATTGTGTAAAAAATAGAGGGGTATATTTGTAATTTTACGCACTTAGTATAAATAGTTATTAAGTTAGGGGTATATTTGTAATCTCCTATATTTTTCTCGTTCTTTCTTCTCCGGTGATTCTCTGATATTTCTCTCGTTTTTTCCGATAGCGCCGTTTCATTTCCGATCGTGTTTTTGTTGATTTTTTGGTTCGATTTCTTTGTTTCGTCTCGCATTTTGTGTTTTTTGGAAGATATCGGTGAGTTCTTGTATGTTTTCGTGTTTGTTTTCATCGTATTTATGTTTGTTGTTTGTTCATTTCCCTTCGTTTTTTTGTTGAATATTTATGGCTCTGATTTCCTATATTTTTTTCTTTATCAGTAGGTTCGGCTCTCTGTTTGTGTATTTTTGAAGGTATCAGTGAGTTCCTCTGTGTTTTCTTTGTTCATTTTAGATATTGTGTTATGCATGTTCTTCGGGTTTTTTGTTTATATGTTCTGTTTAGGTTTTGTATTTTGTTTTTGTTTTGTTTGTTGTTTTTTAGGGTTTCAACGGCATTTCATTGTGTTTTTTCATTCTTTCCGTCTATCATTTGTTAGTTTTCTGACTTGTATATGTGTTTTTTTGTTGTTTTTCAGTATATATCAGAATGTCTAAAGCTACTTCTAGTAGGAAAGATTGTTTGCGTGATAATGTTATTGATCCTGCGTTGCTTCATGCTATAAACTCTGATTATATGGGGGATGATGACGACAGGTACTATTTTGTTATGTTTTTATGGAACAATATATGCATTCTTTTGGAACAATATATGTATTCGTTTGGAACTATGTATGTTTTTGTATGGAACTATATATGTATTCGTTTCGAACAATTTATGTATTCGTTTGGAACAATATATGTATTCGTTTGGAACAATTTATAAGTTCATTTGTAACTATATATGTATTTTGTTGATCTAGTATTTTTGTTAATTTTTTTATTTTTTATGTTTCAAGGGTCTCTGAAAAGAATAGTGATGAAGGAAGTAAATAGAGATTTGTGAAGAAATCTCATGCTTTGAAGAAAAAGTCATCAAATATTGATGTTCCTGTTGATGAAAATTCTTCTGATGCTTTGAAGGACGTAGAAAGTTGTTCTGATGCTGATGAAAGTTGTTCTGATGATCGTGATAATATGAATGATCCTGATTTTGTTATCAGTGCGAGTACACCATCTGAAGAACAAGCAGATGATGAATATGTTGTTTCTGGTTGTGTTGGAAAGAACAGAAAAGTTGGAGTTAATTTGAAGGGAGATGGTTCTTCTAGGTTGAAGATGAAGAAGGTTGAGGTTGTGAAAGTATCTGGTGGTTCTAGATTGAAGAGGAATAAAGTTGAGGTTGTGAAAGGAGTTGGTTCTTCTAGATCTGTGAACCGTGATTGTGGAAGAAGGATTGTGAAGAAGGATAGTTGTTATTCTGTTATGGAGCAAGATTTATCTGGTGTAGTATTGAATCAGAGGGTGCGTCCAACAGCATTTATTAAGTTTGTTAAAACTATGCCAGAGACACACAAAGCTGCCATTAGGAAGATAGGGTTTGGTGGTTTTTTGTGTCTGGATATTGGGAAGCTTAATGGAACGTTTTGTGGCAAGGTTGTGGCTTCTGTTGATCCTGACAGATGTTGTTTTATTCTTCCTGGTAATGATCGGATTGATTTGAGTGAAGAGGATTTCCATTGTGTTTATGGCCTACCATGTGGAGGAAAGGAAATTAAGGAAGCAGATAGTAACAGTGGGGATAGTTGGTGTAATTTTTTAAAGACTTGGAGGAAGTCTTTTGGTCTAAGTAGTGGCAGTCCTAAGGATAAAGATGTGCTTTGTAGGCTGAAAAATCTGTTGGGAAGTGGATGTTTGTGATGAGTTCATTTGGAACTTCATTGTTATTATTGTTAATTCTTGCATTCATTCAAACAAGAATAGGGCGTTGTACAATAAGTTTTTATTCAGTTGCATGAATGTGACTGAAATTTCGAAGTTAGATTGGTGCCGGTTTAGTTTTAAGCATCTTATAGATTCTGTTCGTTCTTTCAAGAACGGTTCTAATCCATATTTTTTCACAGGCCCTCTTCCATTTATACTGGTAATTGTTTTAATATGTTGGAATTTATTTTGAATAATTTATGTATTTGCTTATAATTTGTTTTTCTCATTTTTTTTATTGTAGATATGTTATTTTGATCGTTTGCAACGTGGGGTTGATTTGAGGCCACGTTCCTTTCCACTAACTTTTGTGTGGAATAATGTTCTAATCTCTGAAAGAATTAAGTTGGAAAAAGCCAGTGGTTTTGGCAAGGGAATTGGATTGAAGAGATTAGTGAAATCTGAAGCAGAGGTAGAATGTGAAGGCCCTAACGTTGAAGGTAAGAAGAAGAAGAAGAGAGAAGAAGAGAAGAAGAAGAAGCATGTAGAGGAAGGAGAAAAAGAAGATACTCAAGAAGGAGTTTCTGGCTGTCCTAGTTACTTCATGGTATGCATCTGTGTTTTTCTTTTATATAGAAGATTGTGTTTCGTTTTGATAAATTAGTAAATAGTGTTTTTATAAATGCAGGAATTCACTTTCAGGTTTAAATCAGTGGCTAGAAAGTTAGCTAATGTTGTAACTGAGATGTTTATGTTGGTGGATGAAGCTGAAAATATGTTTGACGAGAATGACTTACCTGTACGGATGAATACATTTGTTGAAAACATTTTTACTAAGTACAGAGTTAGTAAGGAAGAGAGGATGAGCCAACGTTCTGAGCGAATGCCAGCAAGTGAGCATTCGAGAAGATTATCTAATGAATCTGATGAGGATAATGTTTTTTTAATCTGCCTGACTTTTGGGAAGAATATAATGTTGTTAATGAAGAATATAACAAGCAGGTACAGAGAAAGATAGCTGAAGGTTTAGAAAAAGAGAGATGAGGAGCAGAGAAGGAGAAGAATAAGAAGAAGAAGAGAGGAGTAGTAAAGAAAGTTAGAGGAAAAGTAGGGTCATCTGAAGGTCTAAGGTTGAAAATAAAGATGAATTCTGCTCCTCAATTTGAGTTGTTAAGCCAGTCTTTAGCTGATCAATCTGTTTCATCTGAAATGTAATTTATTATGTTTGAATAATTCCTGTTTTTTGTTTTGGAACATGTCAATTAATATTTGTGGATTAATTGATGTTTTATTTTGTTTCTAGGGCTGCTGATATAGTTTCTGGGGCTGGTCCTTTAGTTTGTGTAAATCAAGATGAAGGGGATGAGTTTGTTGATCGTACTGATGAAATTGTGTAAGTTATTATTTGTTGAACAAATGGTTCAGTTTTTTGGGACCTTTCTTGTATATGTGTGGAACAATTTTTTTTTTGTTATATATTTGAGTTGTTTTATATTTTCACCAGTGATATCGATGATGCAATTGAGTCAGAGATGTCTGATTCTGATGATGATGATGATGATATAGACTTGGAGTGTTTGCCTGGAGATGTTCCAGATGAATTTGCCGATATGTGTAGATGGGCTAACAATTATTTATGTCATGGGAGGACAGTTTTTACCACATTTGAAGATTACATTTTTGGTCATCCGGTGAAAGCAGTTATATTGAGGAAGGATATTCGTGAATTGGCTGATCTAGCTCCAATAGGGTGTGGCCCAATTTTGTATTACATGAGGTATTTTTTTTATCTATAATTGCATGTTTGTATTAGTGATTATATTGTTTTATTTTTTTGAATGGCATGTTTACTATATATGTTTCGTGTGTGTTTTGTATAAGCACCTTTATGATGTGATTGTGAATAATGATAGATTGGATACCACCTTCTCCCTTGTTGATCCAAACATAACTAATCATTTTGAAGGAGTTAATAAGATTGGGGAGAAGATCAAGTTTTTGACAGAGAGATATGAACAGTCCAACAACAAATGTTTGTATCTGATATTGCGAAACAAAGAGTATGCATTATTTGTCTATACTGATGATTTATTTTATTTGTTTAATAATGTATTATAGTTTTACTAATGTGTTTGTTTTCTTCAGGTATCATTGGACTTTGACTGTCGTTGATCTTGAGCGGAAACGTGTTTTTCTTTTGGATCCATTGAAATCTCGTTTGAGCTTGGAAAATGATCAATGGAGATATGTTGTTGATGAGTATGTTTAATAATCAAATGCTCTTTTATAATGTATTTTATTTTTTGAATGCAATAGTTTGACATATATATGAATTTGTTTTGCAGATCTATTATTTCTTTTTATCATGAGAAGGTTTTGGTAAAATGGATTTCCCTGTGGTACGTGTTTAATTTGTATGTATATTTGTGTATTTTTTTATTGTTTTTAAGTTGTTTGTATTTTATTTTGTAGAATATTCCATCTCAGAAAGATACAAAAAGCTGTGGCTATTATGTAATGAAGTATATGGATGATATAGTGTCTGAGAAAGTGTTGAAAATTGACAATATTGTAAGTGTTTATTCTTTGAACAATTGGTGTTTCTTCTTTGAACAATTGGTGTTTATTCTTGGAACAATTAGTTTTAATATATGACATGTTGAAGTTATAGTTTTGATGCATGATTTTAATTGTGATATGTTTTTTAGTGGGATAAGTATGCTAGGAGTTCATCTTACGGTATAGATGTGATGAATGAATTACGTCGAGATTTGGGAGATATTATTTTGAGATATGGTATTGATAATGAAAATGGTGGAGGAGGTCGTGTAAGGAGGACTGTTAAGGAATCTAAGTACCTTCGTTCTCCATTTATTTCTCGGCATCCAAAGTTGATGGAGAACATGGATAGTTGTAAAAGGAGGATTGTTGAATTTGCACTGAGTCCTGGTTTAAGCAGGTAAGAAGTTGAAGTTATGTTTGTTATATGAATTTATATGTTATTTTGGCATATACTGATAGTTTTTTTCCTTGTTTTGAAGTGATGTATTTTTCAGTGATGGACAAACCTTTATTGATAAACAAGAGATTTTATCACTGTCTGGTCATGATCATATTGTCAATAATATTGTGGATGCTTGGAGTTCAATTTTGAACACTGAAGAATTGAAGAAATATAATGGAAAACCGAAAAGATTTTTTTTCGGTACATATGCTTTTGTATGTTTCTTAACTTTGTAAGTTTGTTTTTTGTTTTCATTTTGTAAATAATTGTTGTGCTAAATGTTGTTTTGATTATTTTGTAGAATCTTCTGTTTTCTGGAGCTAGTAGATCAAGAGTACATAATTTTAAGGAAAGGCTTGAGACTGAACTTTCTTTTTTCAATTTTAAAAACTTGGCTGATGTTGAATTGGTAAGTTTTATGGTGGAACAGCAGCTGTTGAATACTGTAAAATGTATTGAGATACTATTGTTTTTTGGTGTTTATTAGGTGTTTTTCCCTGTTATTTCTCATGCACATTTTTATCTGATTGTTGTCAACAATCTTTCAAAGACTGTTGAAATATTGGATAATATGACACTCCCTCGAAAAATCAGTCGTGCTGATAAGTATGATGATTGTCTAGAACAATTGGTATGTTGTAACATGATTTACTTCATTCTTTGTTTTTATTTGTATATGTGATAACATATTTTCTGATTTGTTTGTTGTAGTTAAAATCTTATGCTCATTTTGTTTTCAAAAATGATGCTTCTTCATTAAAACAAATGTGTGCATACAAAGTGCAAATCCTGAGGATGAAGTGGAGAAGCAACAATAACCACAATGATTGTGGTATTTTTCTTTTGAAGCGTATGGAAACATACATAGGTCAGAGTGTGAAGGAGTGGAATATTGGATTGACAAAGAATTCTAAGGTATATATTGTAAATTCTTTATGTAACAGTTTGTATTACTATTATTCTATTTTATTATATCATTTTTTTTGCAGGGAAAAGATTTTAGAAAGCTTAGAATTCTTTATTGCTGGAGCATTCTTTTGAATCCAATAAATCAGCTTATTGAAGAAATTGATAAGAAGTCAAAAGAATGGGTTGTTGGAGCTGGACTAAATTTAGAATAGCATATTTTGTATCTTAAATTTGTAAATATATTTT
Source organism: Euphorbia lathyris (assembly GCF_963576675.1). Lineage (NCBI taxonomy): Eukaryota > Viridiplantae > Streptophyta > Magnoliopsida > Malpighiales > Euphorbiaceae > Euphorbia > Euphorbia lathyris. The sequence goes on from NC_088919.1 coordinate 36,119,995, forward strand.
AGAATTTGTAAATATACTTTAGAATTTATATATAAAATTTTATATTTAAAAAGGTTTTTCAAATTATATTTGTCAATATATATTCAATATTTAGTAGATATAATTCATTTGGAACAGACGTTACATTTAATTGGAACAAATGGTATATTCATTCGGAACAAACTATATAATTACATGGAACAAGTGGTACAATTTGGTAGAATTCATCCACAGCCTTTTTCAATACTCACAACCACTTAATGGTACATTAAGTTGAAACAAATGATATAGTTATATTAAACAATTTGTACAATTTATGTATACATTTGGATCAATATAAGAGCATATCCAATGGTTCATACTCACAACCACTTTATATACATCATCCATTTAATAAACATCATTTTATTAAACAAATTGTGTTGGAACATAGTACTAATTATATTGGAATGGAAAATGATTTTAGATCACATTAAAGTAAATAAAAAGAATGTAACTATTTTTTATTGAACAATGTAATATTTATCCCGGAACAACATATGTATTCTGATGGAACAATTCAGTTTATGGAATGGAACAAATGGTACATTAATTCGAAACAAATGATATAGTTACATGGAACAAGTGGTACAATTTTGTAGAATTCAGTCTACAACATTTTTCAATACTCACAACCACTTAATGGTACATTAAGTTGGAACAAATGATATAGTTATATTAAACAATTTGTACAATTTATGTATACCTTTGGATCAATATAAGAGCATATCCAATGGTTCACACTCACAACCACCTTATATACATTATCCATTTAATAAACATCATTTTATTAAACAAATTGTGTTGGAACATAGTACTAATTATGTTGGAATGGGAAATGAGTTTAGATCACATTAAAGTAAATAAAAAGAATGTAACTATTTCTGATGGAACAATGTAATATTTATTCCGGAACAACATATGTATTCGGATGGAACAATACAGTTCATGGAATGGAACATATTATGTATACCGTTGGAAGAATATAAGAGTATATCCAATTGATCAGTAAGTTTCCTTTTGAGGATTCATCCTGTAAAATAGAAAATGAAATGATATAGTTACATTTGTTTCAGTAATAAGGAATCAATAAGTAATCACTGTTTGTTTGAATATAATTAATACATGGTATATGTTTCATTAAAGTTTTAATTGTTAATAAAATGAATACAGATTTATTTTAATCTGATAATAAATAAATGAGGAAATAATTATTGATTCTGATACCAATAGTTTAAGAGACTGATTCACAGATTTATATAGGAAATAATACCAATAGTTTAAGAGACTGATTCACAAATTTATTTTAGTTTGCATTTAATAAAAAATTTCATATACGTAATAATCTTAATACTGTTGAGATTCCCAATATACATTTATTTTGAATGAAAAGTCGTGTTTCATTGCAGGAAAAGTAGAATTTGAAGAGTCTCAATAAATTAAAGCTGCTGAGTTTCCCAATAGATAATCATTTGAATGAAAGAAAGCGTGTTTGATAGTATGTAGTTGAAGAGACTAAATAAAATTCTATAAATAGTATTGCTCTCTTTATTGATCGTATTTTTTTAGTAGAAGTTGAATTGGAGCAAAGATGTCAGGAAGCAGTTCGAGTTCGTCTAAGAGAACGAGGTCTTCTTCTCCTGTTGAACATTTAGTACGTAAAGAACGGAGTGAAATTCCTGATGAGCTATTTAAAGTTATTGAAGATATGGAGAAAACTTTTATGGAAGGGGATATTGGCGACATCATAAAGAAGCTGAAGGGCATGAAGGCTTTCATGTCTTTATTTTGTGACTCAATGATGTCTTTCATTGAGAAAGGAGTGGAGGAGAAAGTGGAGTTGAAGGAGGAGCTGGAGGAAGTGAAGATGAATCTGAAGGACCAGATTAAGAAATATAACAATGATGTTATGTGTCCTGATAATGATTTTTTTAATGTTTTTTTTAATTGTGAACAATTGTTTTTATTTTTATGTTTTTATGTTTTTTATGTTTATGTTTGTATGTTTTTTGTTTTTTATTTAATGATATATTTTTTTGTTATGTTTTTTATACTGCTATATATTATTGATGTTCATATATTGTTAGTGTAGACATATGTTGTTTGAAATTAACACACATGTTCAGTACGTAAAGCAGGTAGTGATATTCTTGATGAACTTTTTAAGGTCATTGTTGATATGGAGGAAACATTTATGGAAGGGGATGTTGATTGCATCATGGCGAAGCTGAAGGGCATAAACGCTTTTATGTCTTTATTTTGTGAGTCTGTGATGTGTTTCATTATGAAACGAGAGGAGAAGAAAGTGGATTTGAAGGAGAAGCTGAAGGAAGTGAAGAAGAATCTGAAACGCAAGACTGAGAAATATAACAATGATGTTTTAGGTAGCGATAATGATCTTATTTGATCTTTGTAAGAAATGTATTATCAAGACATATAATAACAAGTTGTTCCAAAAAAAATCACAGGTTTCCAAGTGAAGTCAAATAACAAAATATACTGTTAGAGGAAAGAAAGTTTAGATATAGGGATTTTACCTTATCTCTTTGTTTTTTCTGGGCAGTTTCTAATGTCATGGTTGCACAATTGGTGACATCCTTTGTTTTTTCTGTGATTGTTCAATTGCTTTCTCTTTTTCTCCCTTCAATCCTTTCTCGCTGCTTGTAAGCTGAATCCCAGTTCCTTTGTTTTTAGAAATTTTAGGTTCTTTGATTAGAACTTCAAAGGGCCGACTTGTTCCAACCAACATCTCTATGTCTTGAATTTTAGTAGAATTATTGATGTTCTTTCTTTTCTTTGCTTCCAGCTCTGTCCTCAATGGTTGAATGTTTCTTGTGATATTATTTAGGTCCTCTTCATCCCCTTCAGCCAAACACACAGTCATGTGAATCTTACTCCATAAGTTATTCAACATTATTTTCTTTTCCATTGTTCTAGCACATTCTTCTATAACATTATTTTGCAATGTTATCTCTGGTAATATTTTCCATCTGTTTAGCACATACTGGTCAGGAATTTTTTCCAGCATCCTATCCTTCCATACGAGCACCATATGTCTACAGGGAATTCCTGCTCTATTGAACATCTTTCACAAACATGTTGTGTCACTGTTGTCTGTATTATAAACAACCTGATATGTTGTTTTTTTACCTTTTTCCCTTACAGTGATTCTGCATTTGTCAGTGTGTTTTTGTATATCATCAACGCCACATTTAAATGAAGCATCTATCACTTGTTTTTGAAATTCATAGAAGATTGTTCTTGTAAATACTTCTGATCCATGCTTTTAGATAGGAATTAGTGTTTGAGTCATAGGTATTGAGTGTTTAGAATCATTGTCATTTTTTCCTTGTGCGTGTCTTTGTGCTTCCATTGCACCCTCAAACCGGAGGAGGAATTCAATGAGAGTTAAATGACTTTTTGTGAAAGAAGTGAAGAAGTGATTTTCACTTTCTGACCTTGAGGTTGTTCTCATTAAGCCCGCTAGGAATGAGTCTCTGAAATAAGCAGGAATCCATGTTGATCTTATATCATACATGTGTTTCAGCCATCCATGTTCTTGTAAATTGAATTCCAAAATAATTTCCATCCATTTTTGTTCAAACTCTTCTGGTTCCAATTCTACACTCCACACGCAAGAATTTATCTTTGTGATAAAATCTGTTTCTTGCATTATTTGTCTTCCTGTATTTGTAAGAAAAGAGTTTAGAATAAAATTAATGTATGCGTATTGAACAACACATATATCATTTTGGAACATTTTATGTATTCGTATGGAACAACACATTATTCTGTTGGAACATTGTATTTATTGAATGGGATAATAGAAAATAAATAGCATAGAATTATTTTTCGTACCTATTTTGTCTGACATCTTCTTCATAATGTGCCACATGCAAAATCTGTGTTCTGTTTTTTTAAAAACATTTTTTATTGCAACTATCATTGCTGGATCTTGGTCTGTTATAAGCAAGCCGGCTCATTGTTGTCCATTGCTTTCAGAAATGTTTTAAAAACCCACTCAAATGATGCAATATCTTCGTTAGCTACGAAACAAGATGCAAATGTAATACATTTTTTGTGGTTGTCAACTCCAGTAAATGGTCCAAATATCATATTATACATGTTCATTGTAACATAAAAATAAGTTTTCTGTTTGAAGAACATGACACAATTTTTGTGTTTCAAAATCAGTATATGAATGGCAGAAAGCAATAATTTTATGTCAAAGATTATTATGTAGTACCTGTTTGTGCTATATGTGGTGTCAAATGAGACCATATCACCATAAAGAGTGTAGTTTTTGATACATACAAGGTCTGCCCATAAAGCTCTATAGAGTCTGCCTTCTTGATCTACTTCAAATTCGAAAAATAATGCACTCCATAACTCCTTTTTTTCTGAAAATTATCTACAAACATTTGTGCATCTGAATCCTTAATATATGCTTTCAAGTCTCTCTAGAAGTTCTTAAAATCTATCTTCGATGCACCAATATTTTCATATCCTCCATAAAGTTCCTTTGCTTGTCTATAAGTTCTTAGAGGACCAACATTCATCTGTTCAACCAAATCAGAATTTATTTTATTTTTAGATGAAATGAGCAAAATTCTATAAGTAAACAGTTTAATATTTATAATGCATAACTATTATGAAGAAGATGTTTTACCTTTACATTATTAACTACCATCTTTTAGAAGGTTCATGTTCCTGCCCTCTTTTTGATATTGTACACATCCTGGAGTGTATAGAAGATGATTATGTTCTTCTTTAAACTGTGTCACTTCATAGTTTCCATTGTCGGAAAGTTTGATAATCATTTTAACACTGCATCCTACGCGACTGAGTGTCCTTTTTCTGGTTTTTATATCACTGGATGTTGCTTTTCTTTTGTGATATTTGTAACCTTCTTTATTGCATACAAAAAAATTATTCTTTTATAACACCTTGTTTCTTTCTTGAAGTTGATATCCTACTATTAAATCCAGCAGCACATGCATATGATTTGTAGAATTCTTGAGCTTTATTATAATTCTCAAATATCATTCCAAGAGCAGGTTTTAACTCATTTGAACAATTGGGAATCCATATTTTTGTTCCGTTAGGGCTGAGTCTTGTAATTACTTCTGGTGTGTAAGGTACAATTGCAGTAGAAGAGTAACTAGGCGAAAGCAAATCTACAAAACAGGTAAGAGAATTGAGATTAGGACAAATATGTACTTTGAACAAATGGTACATTAGTTCGAACAATTAGTATATCTAGTTTGAACAAATAATATATTAATATGGAACAAATGATATATTCACATGGAACAAGAATTACAATTTGTTAGAATTTACATTACAGTTTTTGTTAATAATTAGTGTAAGAAAGCTATTATCAAGTCTGAGAATAAGTTTAGAACAACTATTATCAAGAAATCCATATATATCAGATAAATTTCAGATAAATCTATTATCAACAAATTCATATATATCAGATAAATGTAAAGTTTCAGATATAAGCAAAATACCTGGAGATGATGTTGTGGTGTGTGTCATATTGCACTGATTGTTGTCTTCAGATTCCATATTTTGGTGTTCGTATTCCATATTCAGATTGAATTATATGAATACGGATGAGAAATCGATCGATAATGTTGATGTCAAAAGAATCGATCAGTAATGTTGAGAATAGAAAATCGATCGATAATTCAACGGAGAAGAAAATCAGAGTTTAATCTCAATACAGATTAGAAATCGATCGATGATTGTGAGAGAAGAAAATCGATGAAGAATGTTGAAGAATGATCATAAAATTCGCGCGTTTTTCCTGTGAGGAACAGAGAAGAATTGATGCGTGTTTTTTTGTTTGAATTTTATTGCCAAAACGACGTAGTTTTGTTATGCCACACAATAAGCTTATTGTCACAACTTAAACCCTTGTCACGTTGGATCTCACCCATATATATATATATATATATATATATATATATATATATATATATATATAGTATGAGTTAATTTTAGTTAAAAATAAATAATATAATAAAATGATAACGTGTTATAGGAAAATCTTCTAGTATCACAAGTTGGATGAAAAGTTAATACTATAATACAATATATGATATATATCATAAATAAATTAATGGAAACCTTTCAAAGATTATGTAAACCAAGACTACAAAGAAAAATACATAGGGCCTGTTTGGTTTACTTGTTGTTTGTTGTTTGTTGTTGTTGTTTGCTGTTTGATTATTAAGGTTTGGTAAAAGTATGATCGCATGTTGCTGTTAGTATGTAAAATGACTAATATGGACATGTTTTAAATATATATAATTAATTTTAAAAATAATATAAAAAATATAAATAACTAAATAATAAGTACAAAAATAATAATTTATAAATAAATTCATTATCTTCATAAAGTACTATATATTAAAATTTAAATTGCTATAAAAAAATTATAGTTTTTATTCATTTTAAAGATCAATTTTTATCTCTAAATAGGATGGAAGAAATATGATCTCTCAAAACGTTCATTTTAGTTGCTCTAGTTTCCTCATAATTTTCATTTGTATCAACATTATCTAAAGTAGTCAATAAGTTGTACGACACAAAATCCAGATATGCATCTAAACGATTAAAGCTCGGATCTACTAATGCGTTTCTTCGAATATAATTATGTAGTACCATTAAAGCAATCACAATATCCCTCTGTGCAGTAAATGCATAAGAAGGCATCGCTCGTAATATTCTCCACCTAGCTTTCCAAACACCAAAAGTTTGTTCAATACAACTTCTAAGAGATGAGTGCCAACAATTGGAAGTCTCTTTATACTCTTTTGGTCGATCACCACGTTGAAAATCAAGCAAATGATATCTTGTTCCCTTATGGTGCAAGATACCCTGCATATATCCTTAAGTACATACATAAAACAGTATATATAGATATTCTAAAATATAAAATAAAAAAATGAAATATGATTACCTGGAGGTGGTTTAGGAAAATTTACTTCTGTTTTATTGATAGCATGTTGAAAAAGTCGTGAAATCATAAGCAGTACCTTCCCAACCAGCCAGTACAAATGTGAATAACATATCAAGGCTACAAGCAGCCATAATATTTTCTGTAGGCACTCATTTTCTACCAATAAAGCGAATGATCTTTTTTCTTTTACATAAGCTAGTACGTGAGTTCCATCAATTGCTCTAATACAATCGTAAAATTTCATTATGTATATGTAGTTTATAAAATATGAAGATAAAGAAAATTAAAAATATAAACACAATAATAATTACCTTAAAATATGGCATGTATCTCTCATCGTTAGCTATTTCAAACGGTAGTATTGTGGAAAAATTTTGGTCTTTAGGTTTTATCAAGTCCATTAAGAATTGTATCATTACCTTTAACACTTTATGAAAAATCTTACTAACTATCTTGCCCGAGTGTTGGAAATATTCTTAAACAACTCGATTTGAAGCTCCTTGAGCAACTATATACAAACTTTTTCCAAAATAGACATTCTATTTGATTGAACTAGTCCATAATGCTCTCCAAGATCGCGACAAAGATTTATCAATGTCTTCGTATCCATTCTAAACATATTAATACATCTTATTTCATTGTCTCTCATTATTTCCATTAACCATATAATCCCTGTTTGGAATGAATCCGTGCATGGTTCTTTTTCAAATAGTGTTAAGATAGAATCTCAACACTATATATTACTGCTCTCAACATATCATTATCTTCATTGTCATCATCAAAAATAATTTCACGAACAACATCAATGTCAATATAAACAAAAAAGAAACAATTTCATAAAAAAATTATATAAATATATATAAAGTCATCAAGAACTAAGGAAAGTTTAGACAAATCCAAATTGATAGTAATGTAAATAATTATAAAAAAAAGCAATAACAAATCCCTCTAAGATAAAAAAAAATATAAAAGACATGAAATCAGTTCTTTAACCTCTCATTTCTGCTACTTTTTCGAATTAAATTTATATTGAAGCCATTTAATCTTCAAATCGTCATTCTTCAGTGTTTTGTATAGTTCCCTGTGCGATTTATCAAGAAACAAATCCCCACAAAAAAAAATGAATATCAGATCCAATTTCTATCTGTGGCAAACTCAACACATCATCCATGATTTCTTCCATAGAATAATCAGGAGGTTGTTCTCCTAACATTTTACCTCATGCATGCAACAATTTTCTTTTCAGCACTTACTTCAATGTTATCCTTTAATGCCTTAATAACATCAGTAACTTCTATAGTGCTAGACTTCTTTTACCCTTTATCACATATCTTTCTCTTTGTTTCACTGTCTACAAATGTCGCTTTTCTCTTTTGTTTACCCATGTTCTGCTGAGCATCAATTCTATCAGTATTCTCAAAGTTAATAGTATCATCACCAAGCTAAATGGGTGAACCTCCTAAAATAGAATCTCTATTCATCATCCTTTTTAACTGATCTTCAAAAACTTCTTATAAGTCAATTGTTTTGTACCAAATTGATCACATTATTATAAATTGGATCCTTCTCAGTATCATTAAGAAAAATTCTAGAAGATGACTCATATGCATATTCACCAGTAGCCACAGTGTCCATAAATAAGATTTCATATTTTTCATAGACATCTTGTCCAATTCCTTTCTCAAGTAATGGAGCATAACTTGCATTTCCCTAGATATTACAAGTGAAAATAAAATTATTCATAAATTAACTAATTAATTTAAAATTTATTATTCAATTAAATGTTATCAGACTCAACTTACTTGTATCTTAGCATTGCACCACTCTCAGAAGCATCTATTGTGCCTTTAATAGGATCCCATCCTAATCCAGTCTCTTTTCCCTTTAGATCTTACCACAATCTTCATTTCATTTTCTACCCATAGCCATCCTTTCAAACCATATCCCCCCCTTCTTTTATCAAGAGTAGTTCCCCATACACAAATATCAAGAAACACATTAAATTCTACATCATTACATTTCTTTCTTAGAAATGTTCTTTTTTGCTCGTGTTAGCACCTATGAATAAAAAAAATAGATAGGTGTGCAATGATCCATTCAAATTCATTCAAACTGTCATATAAATTCTTTATGCTAATACTCAAGAAAAACAAAAACAATTCAATTATATAATACCTATATTCGAAGATGATGGTGCTGCCATGAGTAAGAAAAACGATAAAGTAAATTGATCGCACAATAGTTTTGATAGAGACAAATAACAAAATTGTTAGTGATGGATATTTTTATGATTCGGTTGATTATATTTGTTAAAAAATAGCTTGATCAAGAAGAAAAATGGAGTATTTGTTGCCTATATTAACTATTTATTTGTCAGCATGCATGTATATTGAGCAAAAAGAGCTAAGAAAGTGAAATAAACAAAGCATCAAAATTAAGAGAAAGTAAAAAAAACAAGTTCACAAATAATATTATCTTAACAACTCAAATTAATTGGAAATTATTGTGGATTGTTTGTTTCACATGAAATTGTTACTTTAGTAACAAAAGTTTACAGATAAATAATATTCCTAGGCAAACGAACTAGTATGCTTAAAATGATGTTGAATTGCAACCTAACCCAACAATATTCGTTTTTTTCTTTACCACCTTTTTTTTATAGAAAAAAGGCACACAGTTAAATGCTATGATAGAGAGATAAGAGAAGAATACAGCTAAGGGGGTACAACCTGATATATTGTGCTTTGGAAAATACTGGGTAAGGGAAAATTTTGTTGGAAAATAAAACATTTCCCGTGCTTGGCTACAATACCGGAAAACGGGAAGAAATGGTGGGTGGCTACTGTTTTCAAAAGGGTAAGAAGGAATGAAGTACGGTTCCAAAAGCTTAGGAAAATGTTTTACTCTCATTTTCTTCATAAATTTTTCTACTGACTGACCTAAAAAATTTTGTTGAATTATTTTCCTTAGCAAACAAACACCGGAAAATCAGGCAAATGTTTTCCTGCACAACATTTTCCAGCAAACATACAGGGCCTAAGTACAGACTCCACCACATATACTTGCCAAGAATACTTACGGATGAGTAACATTCCTAAATTCAAACATTTCATTATGTATAGTCAAAGTGTCAAACATACCACAAAAAGAAATCACAAGAAAAACTAGCATACCATGCAAGGACTGAACAAGATAACAATTCACAGCCACTTTTGAAAATTCTGATTCTTTAATCATAACAAAACTAACTAGGTTGAGTTCCGTGAACCAATTCACTAAATAAACAATTAGTGAGACAAACAAAAACGAAAATCATATCAAAATCCAAACCATTAAATTACAAACCCTACAATTTAAACTTGCTCAACTTATGTTTCAAAAAATAGTAACTTGGATCCACAACGGCACGACTTAAAACTTTAGGAAAACCTTATTCACCTCGATAGTAACAACAACATAAATTACCAGCCAAAACACAAGCAACATCAAGCCAAAAGTCAATCTACAAGAAGCTTTCTGATAGAGAATGCCCTAATTGGTTCAAATAAGGAAGGGACCACGTAATTGGAAGGAGCATTCTTAAGAAAGGAAGGGGTGAAGAGTGTGAAAGATCAGCAGGAGGTTTGGAGAAGTAGATCCGTGGTAGTGAGCATTTAGCTGCACTCTGCTATAGCCTATAGGGGTAATTCAGGTATACAGTAGGGTGTTTCAAGCAAACGAAGCAGTTTGGAGAGGTAGGCAGGATACAATTATTTGGCCTCTTGTTGCGTTTGGCTCAGCTCCTCGAAATGAAGAGGTCATGCTAGGTTCCTGGCAGGGTTGAGGGTGACTCAGCTCATTCTACTCTAATTTCATACTGCTTTTGTAGCTGATATTCAGTTTTCCCACCTTTCTCTTTGCTTCAATAAACTGCATTTTCCTAGTTCTTTGTGTGTGTTGTGACTTTTTATCACTCTCCAAATTGCATAGCACAGAGAAATTTGATCCAAATCAAGCTCATATATATGAAACTCAATCTACAACCAACTAAAAGATCTAAGGATCACAAGAACCAGTATATTGATATAGAAACTTATATCATCACCAAACTCTGATACAAATTAAGAACAATGCATATCAAGCACAGCGAATCACCTTAACTTCTACCCCAGAAAGGAAAAATATATATGTGAAAGATAATCAAATTACCATACATCAAAAGTCAAAGTACGCAGACAACAAAGCCTCAATTTCTTTGTTCAATACTTTTCTTTATCAAGTTAACCAGAGCTCCAACTGCATCTAATTTCAAACATTAATCTAACCACTGCATGTACTGAAAGAGCCATCAAATTGAAACAAGGAAATTTAACCTCGTTGAAACTTATAACATCATGAACATCCAAATCAACAGCTATATAGTTTCCGGTAATTAAGCTCCATCTAAGAACCCAATTTAAAAATAGTCAGAATCCTTTTATTGAACTACACAATATCAACAACTCGTAAAAAAGTTCACCACCCAAAAAAGAAACTCACAGAAATTCCGATCCATAGTCATAAGTCATACCCGAGATCATCATTCTAATCCGAATCTCTGGAGCCAGAGAGACCCAATTTCTCCGCCTCCAGACGTTCAAGGGCCTTTTGATGCGCCCAGGTCTCGATGGTCAGATCGGGCTTGGCGTTCAAGCCAACGCCAAGAATAACAATGGTGAGGAAACTGGTGATGTAGCAAGGAAGCTCCCAGTCCTCCCACTTGCGGGATTGGCCAGGCGGTAGAGGAGTCCGATTGAATAGGTAACCCTTGGGCTTCTCCTCATGTCCAGGAGATGTCCACCGGCTGGGTCCTGCAGAAGCGCCACCGCGTGTGCGGAGAGAGGAAGAAAGGCGCTGGCGGAGCATGGTGGACGCCGTTGTGAAGGGTTGTGGAGAGGGCATAGTTTTTGGGGTTGCAGAGCAACGGAGTGTAGAGGGGGAGGTATTGCGGACTGAGCTTCCTTTTGTAATACTAGGTGTTTGGAAGGCAAAGGAACTAAAATACTGTGTCGTTTTACTTCATAGTGTATTAATGATATCGCAGAAAATATTAAAAGTGAAGTGACCCGAAATATTCATCTCAAAATATTAGAAAATTAAAATTGTCCATATAAATTTATTAAAGTTGAAACTTATCCAAATATTATGCCTCATATATGGTAGTGAAATAATATATATATATATATATATATATATATATATATATATAAAAGTTTAAACTATTATGTGATCTCGAACTATCTAAAATTTTGTTATTTACTCTGTAAGTCGTTGTTTTTCTATCACGAGCTGACGTGGGCTGTGGGTCAACAAGTCAAGATGGTCTCTGTGAGTCAATACATTTGAGTAAAGGTTAGTTGGGTATTTCACGATCTTGTAAGCATGTGTTATAAAGGCTCTAGGTTGGGATTAGTTAGATCCAACGAAATCGTTGTATACACAGAGGGATATACTGATTTGGGAAAACAAAGCTTCTAGAGCGAGGGATTGGAAAACACGAGAGTTTCTTGGTGAGGAAACGGTTTTGAATCTTGTTGTAATTTCCATTGATTAGTGAAGTAGCTGGAAGTAGGCATTTAAGCCGAACCAGGGTAAATTCTGTGTGTATTTTTGTGATTGTTTCTTCAAGATCCAATCTGCGATCTTTGGAGTTTGTTGTCTGCGTGGTTGAATAGTCATTCGAAGTAGAGTATTGTTCACAATTGGTACCATAGCTAATCAAGACAGATCAATGGGCTTCACGAAGATCGAGATCGAGCGCTTCAACGGCAAAGGTGACTTCGCGCTATGGAGACAGAGGATGAAAGCAATCTTGGTCCAAATGAAGGTTGCGAAGGCTCTGAAGGGCGAGAAGGAACTTCCGGTGACAATGACGAAAGAGGAGAAAGAAGATCTTCTCGAATTGGCTTACAGTACGATCATCCTGTATCTCGGCGACAAGGTGCTTAGAGAAGTCTCAAAGGAAACCACAGCTGCTGGGTTTGGCTCAAGCTTGAACAGCTGTACATGACGAAGACACTCACCAATCGTGTTTATCTGAAGGGAAGACTCTTCGGCTTCAAGATGAATGAAGACAAGCCAGTCGAAGACTATCTTGATGATTTCTTAAAGATCATAATCGATTTAGAGAACATCAAGGTAAAGATTGAAGACGAAGATCAAGCCATAATGATTTTGAATTCCTTACCTTCTTCTTTCAGTCACTTCGTTAAGACAATGAAGTACGCAAGGGAAACACTAAGCCTGGAAGAAGTTCTTATAGCTCTAAAGTCAAAGCAGATTGAGGCCAACATCAACACTGAAGTTGCGGAAGGATTGCTTGTTCGTGGAAGGCCTGAGAAAAAGGACTCCCACAAGCCAAAGAACAAGAACAAAAACAGGTCCAAGACTCCGTCCTCAAGCAATAAGGAAGGCCGAGTCTACAAGTGTTTCCACTGCCATAAAGAAGGACATTTCAGAAAGAATTGTCCTGAGAGGAAGAAGAGTCAGGGTCAATCTAAAGATCAAGGCGAAGCCGCCGTGGTAGAAGAAGGTTACGAGAGCGCTGAAGTACTTGCTGTCTCTGATAAAGATCCAAACACCGACTGGATTTTGGACAGCGGGTGTACGTTCCATATGACTCCCAACAGGACGTGGTTTGAAGAATTTCAAGAAGAAGGTGGAAGGGTTCTTCTTGGCAACAATAAGATGTGCAAGATACTGGGTCAATGCTCTATCAGGTTGAAGATGTTCGATGGTCAAGAAAGGATTATGTCTAGTGTGAGGTATGTGCCAGAACTGAAAAGAAATTTAATTTCTTTGGGCACGCTTGATAAACAAGGATATAATTATAGAGCCGAAGGGGGTATCATGAGAGTACCTAGAGGATCTTTAGTTATTATGAAAGGAACCATGAGTAATGGCCTGTACACTCTCTTAGGCAGTACCGTGCTAGTCTCTGCAGCAAATCTCACCGAGTCTAAGATAGATAGAACCACTCTTTGGCACATTAGACTAGGTCACGTGAGTGAAGTAGGTTTACATGAGCTTAGGAAACAGGGCTGTTTTGGTAAAGATCACATAGGAAAAATAGATTTGTGAGAACTGTGTCTTAGGGAAGTCTAGTAAAGTCAAGTTTCCTAAGTCAGCAACCCATAGAACCCAGGACATTCTTGAATACATTCACTCTGACCTATGGGGGCCAACAAGAACCAAGTCTCATGGTGGGAGGATCTATTTTATGACCCTCATCGATGATTACTCTAGAAGAGTATGGGTTTATATTCTGGCTCACAAGAATGAAGCCTTGCAAACTTTCAAGGATTGGAAAGTGCTTGTGGAAAATCAAACAGGAAAGAAAGTCAAAAGGTTGAGAACCGACAATGGCTTGGAGTTTCTTGGCAAAGATTTCATCACTTTGTGCAAGAAATCGGGTATATCCAAGCATCACACTGTTCCTGGAACCCCACAGCAGAATGGCCTGGCAGAGAGGTATAATAGGACTATCCTAGAGAGAGTTAGGTGTATGTTGATCCAATGTAGTCTCCCTAAGTCTTTCTGGGCTGAAGCAGTGCAAACTGCGTGTTACTTAATCAATAGGTGCCCATCATCTGCTATAGATTTTAAAACACCTATGCAGATGTGGTCAGATCACCCAGAGGATTATGAAAAGCTTAGAGTGTTTGGTTGCTCGGCTTTTGCACACGTTAGACAGGAAAAACTAGAACCTCGAGCTCTAAGATGTGTTTTTATAGGCTATCCTATAGGAGTTAAGGGTTATAAGTTGTGGTGTCTAGAACCTGGTTATAAGAAATCCATAGTGAGCAGGAATGTAGTGCTCAATGAGATGGATTTCCCTTATCAGAAAAAACAAGAGAAAACTCAGTTAGAACCGAGAATTCCTGAACCCATTCAAAACCCTGAAAGCATTAAGAGTGAGGTGGAGCTTGAAGAGAATAGTGAAAACACCCATCAAGCCGAACAAGAAGTGAGTGATAGTAATCCTACCTAATCCAGTCAAAGCTATAGACTTGTTAGAGACCGTGAAAAGAGAGTCCCTAGGGCCCCGGTTAGATATGGTTTTGAGGACCTTGTAGCTTATGCCTTTAGTGTTGCTAAGGAAGTACAAGAATCTGAACCCGTAACCTATAGGGAAGCTGTGAACTCGTCTGACAAGGAACAGTGGCTTGATTCAATGAAGGATGAGATAAAATCTCTTGATAAAAATGAAACTTGGCTTTTGGTGGATAAACCTCCTGATAAGCAGTTGGTCGGGTCAAGGTGGGTGTATAAAAGGAAAGAAGGGATATCCGGTGTGGAGAAACCTAGGTTTAAAGTTAGGTTAGTTGCCAAAGGGTTTACACAACAGGAAGGTATAGACTTTAATGAAATATACTCACCGGTTGTTAAACATAGGTTTATTAGGATTATTCTCTCCCTTGTAGCTCATTTTGACCTAGAGTTAGAACAGTTAGATGTTAAAACCGCTTTTCTTCATGGAAACCTAGATGAGGTCATATATATGCAACAACCAGAGGGGTTTGAAATAGGAGATAAAGGTCGGCGGGTATGTTTGCTTAAGAAGTCTCTATATGGTCTGAAACAGTCCCCTAGACAGTGGTACATGAAGTTCGATGAGTTTATGTTAAGTCAGGACTTTCATATGTCTAGTTATGATTGGTGTGTGTATAGTAAAAACCTTAGTGATGGCTCTAAGATTTATCTTTTGTTATATGTTGATGACATGCTTATAGCTTGTCACAACAAAGCAGCCATAAATCAGTTAAAGGCACAACTCAACACACGGTTTGAGATGAAGGATCTCGGGCCTGCACATAAAATTTTAGGGATGCAGATTACACGAGACAGAGGAAGAAAGAAGCTGTTTCTAAGTCAGTCAGATTATCTGGGCAAGGTGATAGAACGTTTTGGAATGAAGGATTCAAAGGCAGTACTCACTCCACTTGCAAGTCATTTCAAGCTGAGCAGTAAACAAAGTCCTCAAACAGATGAGGAAAAAGAAGACATGAAGAGGGTGCCTTATTCAAGTGTTGTTGGCTGTCTAATGTACGCGATGGTCTGTACCCGCCCAGATTTGGCTCATGCTGTGAGTCTCATAAGCAGGTTCATGGCAAATCCAGGGAGGGCACATTGGTTAGCTGTAAAGTGGGTTTTGAGGTATATCAAAGGCTCGTTGAGTAAAGGTTTGAGCTATGGTGGAGCAGAAGACTTAGTGGATGATGTAGCGGGGTTTGTTGATTCTGATTATGCTGGTAGTATTGACACCAGAAAATCACAAACTGGGTACGTGTTCTCAGTGTTTGGAACGACAATAAGTTGGAAGGCAAATCTACAGGCAGTTGTTACTTTGTCAACAACAGAGGCAGAGTTTATTGCCATCACAAAGGCAGTAAAGGAAGCAATGTGGCTGAGAGGAGTCTTAACGGAACTTGGAGTGACACAGGTTGATGGTTTGAAGATTTACTGTGATAGTCAAGGAGCTATACATTTGTCAAAGCACCAAGTATTTCACGAGCAGTCCAAACACATAGATGTGAGAATGCATTTCGTCAGGGATGTTATCAGTGCTGGTATTGTTCAGGTGGTGAAAGTGGGAACTGAAAATAATCCAGCAGACATGTTGACCAAATCAGTTTCAGGTAATAAATTTGAACACTGCTTGAAACTGATCAAAATGGTCAATGGTCCTTAAGCGTGTTTTCTTCACTAGTCGATGGGGTGATCAGAAAGACAAGGTGGAGATTGTAAGTCATTGTTTTTCTATCACGAGCTGACGTGGGCTGTGGGTCAACAAGTCAACATGGTCTCTGTGAGTCAATACATTTGAGTAAGGGTTAGTTGGGTATTTCATGATCTTGTAAGCCTGTGTTATAAAGGCTCTAGGTTGGGATTAGTTAGATCCAACGAAATCGTTGTATACACAGAGGGATATACTGGTTTGGGAAAACAAAGCTTCTAGAGTGAGGGATTGGAAAACACGAGAGTTTCTTGGTGAGGAAACGGTTTTGAATCTTGTTGTAATTTCCATTGATTAGTGAAGTAGTTGGAAGTAGGCATTTAAGCCGAACCAGGGTAAATTCAGTGTGTATTTTTGTGATTGTTTCTTCAAAATCTAATCTGCGATCTTTGGAGTTCGTTGTCTGCGTGGTTGAATAGTCATTTGAAGTAGAGTATTGTTCACATACTCGTTAGCTATTATTTAATCACATTTGGTTCTTAATCTTATTTTTATTGATGAAATTTCGTCCAGTCTGAATTAAGATTTAATATAACTATTATCCTATTGACACATGATGATATTTTAACACTTAGAGCCCGTTTGTTTTACCGACTGTTTGCTGTTATGGTTTGATGTTTGCTGTTACTGTTTGTTGTTGCTATTTTCTGTTACGGTTTGCTGTTTGCTGTTGGAAAAATCTGATTTTCCAAGAAGCAGAAATTCTCTGTTTTTATAAAATGCTGCTTTTTCAGGTGTGAAAGACAAACAGGAGATTACTAATCAAACACCTAATGCTGCTTTTCAGATTTAAAAGGCAAACATGAGGTTGCTAACCAAACACTTAAAACCCTCCCTTTTGAAATGAAAAGGCAAACATGAGCATGAAAAACAGCAAACAAACACCTCCTTAGACTATAAATTTTAGTTTAAATATTTGTTTTTATTTTGTTTTTTTAATCTAATTAATTGTTTGTACATAAGAAAATGTATATAACAAATACTCCGAAAATATACTAAAATTTAATCGATCATGACACTAAAGATCCTAGATAGCAATCCAATAAATAGCCTTGCTAATGGCACTCTTCCCTAGAGACATAAAATTATCAAATGTCATACTTTTAGGGTATAGTTGTTTGGTTATGAGCTGTTTAATTGTTAGTGTTTGCGAGAAGATGCTAAACACTGTGGTTATATAATCCTAACCAAACCTTATATTTCCCGCAGTTTGGAATGAAACGCTAAACATTCCTCCGAAAAGCTGACACAAACACCCCTTGGAACGTACGAAGACCTGTTCTATATGGTGAGGAAGATTGAACAGAATGGACCTCTAAAGCCATAGAGCAAACCGATGTACAACAAAATACATATACATCCTCCCAACTCGATCATAATATCCAGAATAACTAATGATGACATGCATTCAAGAAAAATCCCCCAGAAAAGATCCTTCTGAAATCAACAACACATCATCTGATTCTCACAAAAGAAAGGAGCCAAATTTGAAATGCTCATTTCCAAATTTATTATGACCAAAGGAAGAGAGTGTGGGAAAGCTTTTTGTTTCTGAAATAAGATTGCATATTTCTTGCTCTCCAACACTCACATTCTTCACAGGCATGAAAGAAACATTCATCTGATTGAAAATCCTCCAGGGATGGATCTAGGAGGAGTCCGGAGGACGTTTGAACACTCGCTAGTCGCAAGAAAACTCCTGAACCTGTGTATAGAGTTTTAATTTTTTGAGGTATTAACAATTTCAATCAAGCATCCATAGACCGCTGTCAGTAAATCTTGGATCCATTACTTGATCACCAATAGTCACCACAAGAACAAATTCCACCAACAATATGATGAAACCTATTTTTATCCCTTACACAAACTTGTCTTCCATAAACCTCTGATATAAACTTGGCAAAATTGTGACAATCAACACATATCCTAAGGTTTTTTATCACACGGATAGTGACTCTCTCAGGACTAGCAATGAGACCAAAAGCCAATGCAAGTTTCTCACTATGTCCCTGAAGTATTTTCTCCTTCTGCTCTTCATCCACATCATACAATACACAGCTCAAATCAGGAACATATCCATATTCCTTGAACTTCACTGATACTTCCCTCACTTTTTCTTTTATCTCCTCCCTTCTTGGATGAGACCGATCACTCGCATGAAAAGTATGCAGAGTTTGCTCAAGTTCTATCCAACTTCTTCCTGGCTCTTTCGTCACAGCCTTACCCGTCATTAATTCCCTTAATTTCCTCACATCTTCCCATCTCCCTGCAGAAGCGTATAGATTCGATAGAATGACGTAATTTCCAGCATTCTCTGGCTCTATTTGTAAGAGTTGATGACCGACAAATGTGCCTATGTCTATATTCGAGTGAACTCTGCAAGCACCTAAAAGTGAACCCCAAATGGCTGCAGTTGGTTCATAAGGCATCTTTTTGATGAATTCAAAAGCCTCTTCAACTCTCCCTGCTCGCCCAAACAAATCAACGACACATCCGTAATGTTCTTTCTCTGGTTTGACCCCGTACTTCCCTTTCAACATCTCATCAAAGAATTCAAGCCCTTTCTCTTCCATTCCTCCATGGCTGCAGCCAGATAGAACAGCCAACAACGTTACACTGTCCGGTTTAACTTTATTTTCTTCTCGCATCAATTTATATAGCTCAACCACTTCGCTTCCCATTCCATGTTTCGAGTACCCAACTAGCATCGCATTCCATGAGATAACCGTTCGTTCAGGCATGCTATCGAAGATCCTCCTAGAGTAATCAAGGTTACCACATTTTGAGTACATATCAATCAGAGAATTCTGAAGAACAACAAAAAAGGGCAATTGACATCTAAGGACATGATTGTGAACTTGTTTTCCATGATCTAATGCAGCAAGACCAGATAACGCGGTTAACAAACTAGCGTAAGTAACATAATTTGAACTCATTCCTTCTCTTTGCAATCTCCGGAATAGTTCTAATGCTTCCTCATCAAGACCGAGTTGGGCGTAACCTGAAATTATTGCAGTGCAAGACACAACATCCCTTTCTGGTAAGCTCTCAAAAACACCCCGAGCTTCGAGGATTCTGCCTGCTTTGGCATACATGTCAAGAAGTGAGCTGCCAACAAATATATGGGATTCACAATTATACTTGATTAAGAGAGAATGAATTTGCCTTCCAAGCTCAAACCCAGAAGCACCAATACAAGAAGTTAGTACAGTAGCAAATGTGAACTCATTTGGCTCTGTACCTGCACAAATTGCTAGTTTATATCATTAACACAAACTTTTGACCACAAGGGTTAGCAAAAGAGGGGAAGTATCAATTAGCTATTCTTTACCTGATCGCAGCATCTGCAGAAAAAGATGCATAGCTTCAAAGCATAACCCTCGCTGAGAATAAGCAGAAATCAAGGCAGTCCAAGAAACCACATCCCTCTCACGCATTTCATCGAACACATATCTTGCATCAGCCAAACAGTCACACTTATTATAGAAAACAATCAACCTGTTTCTCAAATAAACAGGTGGAAAATAAAGAGTTTTGATGATGTGGGAATGGACCCTTTGGCCTTCTCGAATGGCCTTCTTTTTAATACACTCGTTTAGAAGAGTGTTGTAGCCATCAAATAGCATTGCAGGTCCTTGAATAGCCATTTCTAACAAGGCCTGTCGAAGGAGGCCTTGGGTGCATAGTGAGTTTAAAGTGTGTTGTATTGGCGGGAAGGGGGAGAAAGAGAATTGGCGGGTAAATGTGGAATGGGATAGGTGTCTTGTAAATGTGCAGAAGCAACATGACATGATGAAGCAATTTGATGTTGAGCCCTGCCTGCCTGCTAACCGTTAAAGCGTGAACTGTTGTTCTCGGTTCATGATATAGGATTCAAGGTTTTCAATTTCTAATCCTATTCAATTTTCAAAATTTGAGTCGAAAATAAACCAAAATCAAATGGAGGTTAAGTGCTATTCATTTTGTAGCTATTTGTTTTTTTAAAAATTTGCGGCAATGCGCTTACATTAAAGAAGAAAAAAAAATCTCCACCAGACTCGGATGTGATTCGAACACATGACCTCCTAAGGGATAGGTAAGCTCTCAACCACTAGGTTAAGTGCTATTCATTTTGTAGCTATTTGTTTGTTTGTTTTTTTGTTTTTTTGCCCTAAACCATAAGCATTTCCTAAACTTGTCAATTTTGATCATTTTATTCCCTGAACTTACGTGACGATCTATTTACCCCTTCAACTATTTAAAAGTAGTATTAGTAACCCATTATTTTCATTATAACGGAAATAAAATGAAGTTCTAATATTAGTACAAGTGTTCATGGAAGTAGTGGAACCAGTATGCATATATGTAACCTCATTTGCAGCTTGTTTTAGTAATGCATAATACTGAATGCAACTTTTACAAGAGAACTTATGTGATATCTATACTAACCTCATTTGCAGTTTGTTTTAGTAATGCACAACTCTTTTTATTATGACCTTAGTGCTTGTAATGAGAACAAGTCATAATTGTTTCGGTTATAATGAAAACGGGGGGTTGCTAATGCCACTTTTAAATCGTAGAAAGAATAAATGGATCGTCACGTAAGTTTAGGGGACAAAATGACTAAAAGTGACAAGTTCAAAACCGCATATGGTTTAGGTTTTTTTTTTTGTTACTTCAAACAATAATATAGCACAAGCATGTGAATAAGATTTGGAAACAATTATTTATAGCTATTTTGAAATAAAAATCAATTAATATCTACCAATTAGTAGACCTGCGTATGTGAATATTCGTTCGGTTCGCATCATATGGACCCAGCCTAGATAACAAGAAATTGATATTAGGCTCAATCAAACTCACCAAAGTCCACATAATTGTAAAATGACTTCGGAATTTATAAAAATTAGTCCAATAGATTACCTTATTAACATTAATTATTAATTTTATATTAAAGATTTATTTTCAAATATAAACCTTAGAGAAAGTACATATAAAACTTCCATGATTTAGATTTACAAATAAGGAATGTGCATTTCTTATCCAGTTAGTAAGAAGAATGGATTTGAATAACAATGTCAATATTTAATAACGTGACGCGTTGACTTTGATGATGTAGAACATGATTTATTGACTTTATTGATGTGACACAATGAAGATGTGATATAATGAAATATTGACTTTTGCTGATGTGAGATAATGTGTAATGTTGACTAAATAATGTGTTAAACATTATTAGTTAAATTTTATATTTTTCTAACTATGTAAAGCATGTGCTTTTTTTTTTTTTGCTAAAAAAAACTATTTGCAAATCGATGAAACCATATAATTTTTATTTGTATTTTTCCTTAAACTTAATTCATATATATATATATATATATTAGGTGATATTATTCAAACTAAATTTAGATTTTTATTTTTAAAGTCCAAGCAATGCTAAATTAGATTAAATTTGTGTTTAGCCTTTTTAGAAAGCTTATAGACAATAAACAACAAGTAAATAAAATAATCCCTAACTCTAGACTAGATATATTCATGGCCTAAATCGGGTGAGACTTAACACATAAATACAACATTTAACAAAATAAAAAATAATTATATATAAGGTGGATCGGGCTGGGCCAGGCCGGGCCAACTTTAACTTTTGCATTAAGTTTCGAATCTAATTCCTTTTAGGGGAAATTACATGGAAAATCATATGCCACTAAATATTTATGGTTATGTTAAATCTTATTTGGAATTTTATCAATATGGAAGTTATCAATAACTATTTATTTTAAAGAAGGTTAAAAGATGGTGGTTATCTTTTAGTGCATGATATTTTTAAAATAAAAATGAACCTATTTGATATAATACAAATAAAAATTATCAATTTGATTAAAGTTAAAATATTATTATCATTAATGATGTTTATGTAATTCACCCTTCATTTTATATAGGATTTAAACAGGTCTGAACAAAATTGGATGAAACATCAAATATGTATATTCACTGTAAATTACGAGCTTTAACGGACCAAGCTCAACAAGTCTACAAATAACCATATTCACTATAGGAAAGTCTCGAGCTGAACACTTAAGGGGAAGGGGAATATGCTCTTGCACACTTCCATAAGTATTGGCACTTGCACACTTCAATAAGTATTGGCAGAATCCACAAATGATATACAATTCCTTCATACGACCTTATTATTTTCTTAATTTTTTTTTATTTTATTTCTTCCAAACAATAAATTTCACAAACAATAGAATTAAGTTCTTTCGAAATTTATCAATATATATATAAAAAAAAAAAAAAAAAAAAATCAAAATAAACATTTCTGAAAAGGGTAAATAAATAGGAAAACAAAATCCTTTAATTCATAAAAAGGATCCATTCAGACAATAATTATGAATTTGATTTCATTGAAGTGAAAGTTCAACCCCAACAAATTCATTGTTTATATAAGCTAGAATGGAAATTGAAAAAGGAAATGTTATTTACAGTGGAGGGCCTGAAATCCAGAGGAGTATCCCACTGCTCTTGTTCAGTATGAGACCATCTCATATTTACATTCTCAACTTCAAATCCTTCAATGTGTTCCATGATTATCCCAGCTGCACTGTGATTAACTAAACCCTGGCAACCAGGTCTATAGTCTACCATTCCTCCCGCGTATTTCGTCCATCTTCGGTACGTGAAATTCATGTTAATGAATCTCAAGTTACTTAACAAGCCACCTTTAGAACCTGATAAGAAGACACCATTTTCAGCAGTTGCTGTTATGTTAATGAAAAGTAAGTTTGATATGGATCCCTCTTTTGCATTTGAGTCCCTCGGGCAGGTTGTCACATATATAGGCTCTGCTCTTCCCCACCATGATGGATCGTAGTATCTTGTGCTGATATTTATGTTTGAGAAAGTTATATCACTCACATTTCCTGCACAAGTTCAATACTTTATAAGCTAGACAAGGTGTGTTAACAGAGAACTCGATTCAGACTCTGTTTAGTTTGCAAAGAATTTCACATGCATCAACATCATTCAGGAGGGCTATTGCCGCAATAAACTTAGAAGCTAATCATATCAAAAGAAGAACATCTTTATAATCACAGTAATAAGATATCAGTTGTTCATCTTAAAGGATGATGTTTTAGGCATATGTTGGCTGCGGATAGCTGCTAGGAGCAGGCCGGCTTTAGTTTTTTCTTTTGTTGTTCTATTCCTTCTTTGATTTTAACAAAAGACAGCCAATAGACGTATTTTGCAATTCTTTTGGCATCCTTATTTCTTATTTAAGCAAGTTGAGATATTTGTAGTCCTCCAACACATGTTAATCAGCTGTGAATCTTCTTATCAATACCATATCTTTCAAAATGTTCAACACAGTTGAATGGACTGTTTCTCGAAGATAGTCACTATGTAGTATGTGCTGCATTTCTGCTCTTAACTTTTGCCTAAGTGAAGACTGAAGAGTTTACTTTTAACAGAAATCAGTTTTCAAGGAATATGATGTTACCTCCATCACGTATCTGGAACCCAAGCCCTCTGTGAGAATCAACAATAGTGATATTGTCAAATACCAGACCCTTAAAATCATACCAACTAGCACTCCCGAACTTGATTGCTGAAGATTTTGTTCGAATCCAACAGTTGGTTGCAGTCAAATTATAAAGAGGGCCAGTATATGTCTTTGGGCAGATAGCATCATCTCCTGTATCAATATGGCATCTTGTAATGACCGTATTATTTGAATCCTCTATATCAATCCCATCGTTGTTAGGTGTATTGAAGTCGCCATATATGGACATATCATGGACAGAGATATTATGGCACCGAACTATGTGCAAGCTGAAACAATGCAATCTGCACATCAGACATATCCAACAGGAAACATAACTTGTAAAAACTGAAAAAGCCTGAAACAATATAATTAACTAGTAAGAAACTAAAAGATAAAGCAATCAATAGACTCATTCACATATTTGACTGGCCAAAATAAGCGACCAGAGACATGGAAAAATTTCATGCTGCATTGTTTATTATGTTGCAACACTTCCGTTATTTACATTATCAAACTTTTATCAATAGTTTATCCCCATGTTTAAATCTCTAAATGGTTTTTTCTTTTTTAACTTCATTGACTAATCTTTCTTGATGATAACTTCTTCCATCAATATTTTAACAGGTATGGGCACTTGACTGGTTGAGTTCACAAAAGGGAACTTATCTGTAACAAATTTTCCTTGAAAATGGTAGATGCTATGGCCTTAATGACTGATTGTAGTAGGTTGAGGTCCATGATGTAGGCGCAGCTATATTCATTATTAGTAAAAATCCAAACATCACTCTTCAATGGCCCATTCCATTGAACCCATTTGTTCTTGACTAATCAATCTATTCCCATATGACAGGTTTCTCCCCACCCAAGTTTCTAAATTGTATGTCACAAGATATCGTCATATAGAGAACATGTAAAGCAATATCAAGTGAGAGATTTTCCACGGTTCCTTGCAAGAAAGAGCAATGTAGTTTTCAACTATAAATTCATAAAGAAATAAAGATGATAATAACAGGAAAACTAAAAAATGAATGAACCAAAGAGAAATGGGAAAATATGAATTCATAAAGGCTCTGACATAATGGTCCCTTCCCGTCTACCTCTATCTTTTAAGTTGGCAGTGGCAAAATGCCATCCAAATCTAAACAAGCTGGCCTTCCCAGCACGTGGACCAACCCTATCCTTTTGCAGGTCCCCAATCAGTTTAGGAGCCGTGTCGCTCTTTTCCTCCAAAAAACTACTAAAAATATATAACTAGATAAACAAAATTTAGCAAGAGACCATAGCAGAAGGATTGCGTCTTCGCCAATGAGGCCTATGAAGGTGGGCTCAACTGTGAGGAAGCAACTATTGTGTAACCTCACCCGGCACGGATGGATCTAGGCAGGGTCGGAAGGCCGAAAAACCGTATTAGACCATTGTACAGAGCTTTAACATTTTAGGGAAAGGACATCCAAAAACATTTCAATTGAGCACCATAGGTATTGTAGCACCCTATATGTGAATTTTAAATCCGTCACTGCCACCTAGGTTCCATTTGGATACTATTATCGGAGTCTCTATAGGTGGAGTGGAGCAATATGTAAACTCAAAGTCCCAAGTGGCCTTGAGAGGCTCTCTCTGGTCTTAAGCTGAAAATACCCTCTTACCCCCTAAACTTTTCCCTGCTTTTTAGCCTTCTTTTGTAACCAAAAAGAAGGATAGCGTCTTCTACTCTACTTTGAATCCTGATCTTTGATTTCATGATGCAATTCTATATTCTCGTTCCTTGAATTAAACATTCATAACAGTATAGAAATCTAGACCAATAAACATATATCGAACTTATCTTCAATAGAACAAGAATTTTAGTATCAAGTTCCTAAAACTCAAAAAAAAGATCGTTCCGTTTTAAATTGTATATAATATATCCACATAATTCACTTGCCGAAACGCATGAAAGAAGAATAAATAAATCCGGTAGCTAAACTTACCACCAATACGCCGGTTCCCGGAGTCGAATATTCCAAATCCAGACATTTCTACAGCCAATGAATCCAACAAGCCTCGGCCTACACTCATCTCCCAAACAAGCACCAGTTTTATTCCAACTAACCATAACATTCTTCACCTCACTAAATCTCTGCACGAACTTCAACCCTTGCCCATCGACCACACCTCCACCGGTGATCCCCACATCAGTAGCGTTTTCCGCCAAAACGACATACCATCTGTCGAACTCCTTAGCGTAGTCATCGATCTTGGTGCCGCCTAATAAAGTAGCACCTTCTTGGATATGTAGTATGACTTTTGACTTGAGGCGGATGGTGGCGGTTAAGTAGGTTCCCGGCGGGAAGGTGACGTTGCAGGTGGTGGAAGGACAGGTGTCGATAGCGGATTGGATGGCTAGAGTGTCGTAGTGAACACCGTCGCCTTTGGCGCCGAAATCGGCGACGGAAAGTGTGATAGATTGAAGTGGGAGTTGGATGAGAGTGGAGGCTAGTGAGGTGTGGTGATCGGATTGGAAAAAATGATGAAGGATTAGGGGAGTAATTAATTGGAAAATTGAACTCTTCATTTACTCTTTTTAGTTGTTCGCCGTTATGAGTTCAGCTGTGGAAAGTTCGTTCCATAAGAATGTATAATAGAACGCTGAATGCAGGCTTAGGAATATTAATGGTCTTAAAATGGATTATCTTATGATAATTTTCTTATTAAACTAAAAAATTTAAGAAAATAGTTAAGTCTTAATTTATATTAATATTTACCACGTATGGTACGTAAACGTGTAGGCAACAAATGCTCATATTACAGTGTGCTGAAATTTAATCATTAACAAATAAGAAGGATATGTCCATTAACTTCTTGATTAAGTTCTTTGTATGCAAATGTTTATTGAACTTGAAGTGTATGCAAATGTTCATTAACTTCTTCGTACTCGTCTATGTTTTTTAAAGATGTTGCAACTTCACCTTACTGTATTGCAAGGTAGATCTCTTTCTCCTCCCCAATATTCGTAGTATATTCGACAATAAGATTTTCCCATGGAGCGACTTTTATGTTTCTTGGTCAAGTTCTCTCTGGAAGGTAATCGTTCTTGGACGCACTATAAATATGAAGTTCTCGAACCTCTAAATAATATTGATCGTAGTTTCCTACGATAGAGAAGGATAAGTTTGATAAACCTCGCAATATATATCACAATCTATCCATCTTAAAAATTGGCATAAAATAAACCTCCACGACATTATGGACACACATATGTCATATTACATAACTGGTTGTTGAAGATGAGCGAACATGGACATTGAACATGGACATGTTCCAAACTTTGCGGTTTATTGGGATCTGAACATTCGTAATAAGAAAAGCACGATCAACTTAAATTGGATCTTATAGAACATATTTGGGAATGTTTTGAGGTCATCTACCTTAATGATTGATCATCATCAAAATCTTAGCTTATCTTATAGAACATATGTATAGTTTTGTTATATTTATATAAATAAAATGTTATATTACGGCATAAAATCCATCAAAATAGAGGTATTTTAACTACTAAAGATGATTGTTGTAAAAATAGACTTGTTAGAAAAGCTAAGATTTTGGAGAGTCCAAAAGTCTCCCACTACTAAAGTTGCTGAAATGGGCCTAAATTATAAGGGAATCGAAACTTTATCGTACACTTTACGGCTGTAAGAGGAGAGAGATGGCGTGATCAAATTGAAGGAAAAATAAGTGAATGTCAATGATGAGCAGATTAACAGAAATATCACAAGGTTGATTGTGATGGATGGATCATGAATCATTTCTTCGTCTCTACAATATTGAATCAATCAATCAAATCATCTCACAACTCGAGTATATTCGATTCAATGACTCTCAAAAGTTAGTATATAATATAAATACATATATCATTTCAATTTTTATAATCTACTATAACATTACTATCAATATATATCATATGAATAACACAATGGACTTTCTCAATTCTCATCTCCACCTCTGAGAATTTCCGGGTCTCCCCCAGATTGCATGATTAACAGAACATGTGGAAACCCGATATGAATGTTGTCGACTTGACGCCTAATCGCTAATATTTGATTGGTTGGACTGGATATATACATGCTATTGATGGATCTTCATTCTTCCTTCACTGCTCCATTTTCAGTTGATTAGAGTGAAGAGAGGCTGCGCCACAAATGGATAACAATTTCCAGTCAGTCTCAAGTTTTAACCTTCTATTCATGTTCATGCCTCCCAAAAACATCTACATAATAGCTTTTCCACAAGATAATCTACCTGAATTGGCCGATGAGTCATAACTCAAAAGGGAGTTTTCCGGAGTAATGAAGTTGTAGCCGTCTTCTTCTCTTCCCCAAACAGGCGGATGAAGAGCATCCAAGTGCCATTGCTGTTGATAATGTTGTCTGTTTCCGTTAACTTGAACTTCTGGCCACATTAGAGGCGAAACCATGCTGTGGACATTACTGTCCATTAGAGATCCACTCTACAAGGTTAAAAAGGATAATTTGAGTATCAACACTAAGGATTGAATGTCATTCACTAACGCTAATTAGCTAATCTAGCCGAGGAAATACTGAAATATTTATACAGTCCACCCCATTATCAATGGCTACAAGTGATTGATTCACCAATCACAACAACATGCCACCGAACACCCGATACGAGTCAAATACTAATGCATAGTTAAGGTGTGCTCTATTTTTCAGGTAGATGTGACGGGTCAAATGCTAATGCATAGAATACTGGCACCAGAAAGTGTTCAAGTAGATGCAAATGGAGCGGTCTCTCAAGGGGCAAGGCCAATCAGCATGCATCTAGACCATTGGAATTTTTCAGAACAGAGGAAAAGATAAATTAAATCCTATATGTACCTTATCTTACAACAAATATGATTAAGTGCAATTCCACTTACTTCTGCTGCCAATAGGCTGTCAATATTGAAATCAATTCTTGGGTTAACCGCTGCAAGTCTCATCGACAAGAACTGCAACCAAAAACATTTTGAGCAGAATGAGATTTTTTGTTGTTTGTCATGACATTACAAGCTGAAACAATCTTTATGCAATTGACTAAAAAAAATCTTTAAATTATCACTTCCAAGTTATATCCATCATTCCTAATTTACAGCTGCATCACATATGGAACAGAAACAGTCGCCTTTTTCTACGAGCAACAAAGTGAGCAACAGCCACACCCCAACAATAAACACCCACGATCCCACTCCAAGAAAATCTGAGATTCTCTCCGGTTTAAGAAATTTAATTAAATCAATTAGTGACTCGGATATGCAAGCCTCACCTCGACCTGGCGTTGTAGTGATTGAACATGGTTGATTATTTCATCCAATACCAAAGCTGTTCCAGATATCTGCATAACAAGATAATCCTTTTCTCAGCAAATCAGCACAAATCGAGAAGCACACAATAAAATAAAGGTTGTCGTAGCTCCCTATTACGATGAGCCAAGTACTTATAAAACATGACATTTGATAAGAAAGGGAATCAGTATAAATGTCCTTGTGACTTCAGACAATACTAAAATTGATCCAAACTTAAAATCAGAGATGAGTATGTGACCGGGCAAGAGAAAGAGAGATCACCAGAGGAACTTGTAAAGATTGAACACTGACAATGGAGCAAATGCTTATTCAATATCCCTCAAACTGGGACCCATAAGTAGTTCATATAATGTGTTTAGGCACATAATATATTTTTCTGAGTAAAGGGACAAAGATAGAAAACTATGAAGGTCAGGTCTGTTTTTTAATAACAGCTGTTTCTGCAATTTACATAAATTCAGGCGGCCACCAAACAAATTTTAAAGACATACGAAGTATCCTACTGATTTGTAATGCTCAACCAATCAAGTGAATGCATAACAAAAGCAAATTTAACTACACAACAACTGATATTAATAGCAGTCCACAACAATTGGTATTAATATCACGTAACAGCTCCACCTACATACTTCAAAAAAATTGTAAAAACTATAAATGGTGGTCCCAAAAGGAAAAGATTAATTACTGATTTCTAATTTTGGTTTTGGCAGGGAACACTTTCACAGAAAGCATAATCAATATAATAATAAGTTTGTGTGTAAAATTCTTTGCTATAGCAAGGACCAAGGACATAGTGCAGGCATGGTTCAGATTTATGTTTGCAATGGATTCAAGCACCACATATTATTGCTCCTAAGTAGTTAGGTCTACGAATTGAGTTATGAATTTGCTTGAGTAAGTCTTATTGTTTCTCAACCATTTCCATTATCACTGACAGATACCAAACTTGCAAGAGAAGTTGGTATCACACACCTTTCCAACTGAGATCAGAATTTTCCTGTCCATTGGATGGGTCCACAGACATTTGATGTAACACAGACAGTGTAACAAATGTTCCAAAGGACATCCAGCTAGCATTTCCACACAAATAAATCTCATGGCTTTAACCCAAGATGGGTATTCTGGTCATTTTAGAGAAACTAGGCTGAATATCAAGCTTGCAGTGATATATTCTTCCAGTAATATTTAGAACCACCAAGGGTCCAATCTAGTAATCCCATACTAATTCAACTCTCAAGGCACTGACAGTGGATGCTACAGTGCTTATGGGTGCTTAATTGAAATTTTTTTGGTGCTTAATTGAAAGTTTGTGGGTGTCTTTAGCCTAATAATTAAAGCTTTATACAAGGGTTCAATAGAGTTTCTGCCATCAATGGGTGCTCAAGCCCCCTCCCTACCGCTCTGTCCATCCATGTCTCAAGGCATGTATATCTAACTACAGTTTTCCACAAGTTTCACTTTTTGGTTAAGCCCATCAAGGACTTTATGCTTTTTTAGCCAAAATCAAACTTTATTTCATTACTTTTAATCAGTTTTCAGAATTCCTAAGCCAAAACTCTAGCGACACAACCAGCAACAACAGTAAGGCAGGTTCAAATGACAAAACTAACCTCAAAAAGGTCCTTGTGTGCTAAACAAAGTTTCAACATCAAAAGGAGAAAAATAAAAAAGAAAGAATGGAATTACGAGATTGCCACCAAGACACTCCACTCAACGCTTTTTCTTGGTAGAAAAGCAAGGCCCCCTTTTTTGTGAAAAAGGTGAAAATGACAGAACCGTTAATTAACCCACATAATCCAAACATATAATTGCAACTTTTTAGTGATAATTTAGTACAGATACCTCATACCTCCATAATTAAATCCCCTAAAAAATATCAATCCAATGATTAATTAATCAATTACCTAAATGACAACTAACCTTGTTGCAGCCTGGGACCAGCTCTTGAAGCAGCTTCATCCTTGCATTGATCTTCTCTCTCCTTGCCTAAAGAAAAAAAAAAAACCAACCCAATTCATGTCAAAGAAGGCTTCTCGAATTAAGTCAACAATAATTGAAAATCCGGCTATTAATTAAGTCGTTAATTAGGAGATTACTCTTTCTGCCAGGCTATGGTTATCTGTTGCTTGTCCACGACGAGCACGAACATGGACGTAAGGAAGCTTCTCCGCATCTTCAGAGTTGTCATTTGCAGAACTTTTACTCTTCTTTGTTGAGCTTTTAACCTACAAAACCATCAGTTGAGTAGATTAATCAACGGCTAATAGAAAATTATTTAATTGACGCAAATTATAGCAAAAGGAAAACCACTGAAAACCCTAATTTTATCGAACCTTCTTTTCTCGCTCCTTTCTCTTTGCAGGCCTCTGATTATGTTCCCCGTTCTCCACCGCAGTCGTCGGATCAGAACCCAATGGTTGTGACGCATTGAGAAATGATTCGGCCTCCGTGGGTTCGCATTTGACGACTTTCTCGAGATTCGCGCTGGAATTCGACGGTACCGAGATCGTCTCCGGCGAATTGTTGCTAATAATGTTCAAACTATCCCCGGCGAACACAGAGAATCTCGCAGCTCGCTCTATCAAACCACTGTTAGTAGGAAAGGTTAAATTCGAAGCATTGAAGTCAGGCTGTAAAAACGGTTTCTGATGGAGCGGTTCTACAACGGGTCGGGTTCTGAGACTTAAATCGGGCGAATGGAGAAGCTCCATAGCCTGATTGGGCGGCAATTCGAGAAGAGCAGTGAAAGAGCTAGCATTTTCCGTCGGCACCGAAATTAAATGCTGAATATCGTCACCAAATTGAAGAGAGTCAAGTCCGGTGTCATCAGGTAGAGGTCTCGTAAGGGTAGATCTAGGTCCAGGCACAATTTGTGGCTCCATAACGAGCAGAATTAGCGAAAAAATCAATCAAAACGGGGCCTGGAAATACGAATTAGGAGGGGGGTACGTTAGTTATCAAAAGGGTCAGTGAGAAGCGGAGCTTTGAAATGGTGCTTCAATGGCAGTCAATGATTCAGAGCAGTGGGTGGTGCTGAGTGCATATGTTTGTAATGCGTCTCTATAAAGAGATTAGTGATCAGGCATTTGAAGTGAAGGGAAAGTAACGTCTATGTATTTTGGGCGAGTGTTTGATTATATCATTATGTGATTTTTGTTTTAGAGAGAGAAACTGTGGGGTTCTAGAGTGAGAGAGAAAGAGAGGGCTGAAGGAGACTTCACTTCGCTATGTACAGTTGGTTGAGATAAAAGAGAAAAAGGTTGACTGCTGCCCACTAAATTACTTTTACAGCCAATCAGCACAAGGTCAAAAAGTTAAAATAATACATACATACAAGAGAAACCAAGTAAATGCATTCCAAGGCTAAGGTTGCCTTCAATTTGGCCAACCGCAATAATTCATTTAAATCAGAGATATTGAGTTGAGTTTCGCTGTTTGTTTTACTTATTGCTGTTTATTATTACAGTTTGCTATTGCTGTTTGCTATTATTAGTTGTTGTTTGCTGTTACGGTTTGCTGTTTGCTATTGGAAAAAGCCGTTTTTCCAAAAAGCAGAGATTCTCAGCTTTTTTAAAATGCTGATTTTCAGGGGTAAAAAACAAACATGAGGTCACTAACCAAACACTGAATACTGCTTTTCAAGTGTAAAAGGCAAACATGAATGTCACTAACCAAACACCTAAAACTCTCCATTTCGAACTGAAAAGACAAACATGAGCACGAAAATGAGCACCCAAACACCCCCTAAATCTTAGTATAGATAGGAAACTTTAATTGTGAAAAAATCTACTTAAAGTGTGTCGGACGAATCTTGAATTGAAAAATGGAACAAACTATATATATATATAACAATTCAATTTGGTTGAAGTTTTGATATTTACTCTTTGTTGTTGTTTGTTTTTTGCTATTGCTATTTGATATGGTTAAATCTAATAAGTCCACTTGTAAACCTGCAATTTGAGATAAATAATGTTAAAAGGGAGGTCGGCATCCGATTAACCTACTATGATGCCTAAGTTAGAGTCATGATAAGATTTGTGGATGATCACAACAGTAATCAAAGTTGTAATGTAAGCTTAATGATAAGCAAAGTAGTTACTTTGAGCGGTGTCTTATTTTATTTATATTGTGATCGAGCTATAGAAGACAATTATAAGCTTAGGAGCAGGATGTGCTACATCTCACCCGTTGATGGGTGAACATGTACTGCATATCAGAGTTCAATATCCCTTAAGCATGTTAAGTCCGTGATTTACAAGATTAGACATGATTGTTATAACAGGTGGATCCTTGACGGGGTCTTTAGAGACTTCTCGAGTTGAGACCCTAAGATTGAGTCGTACTGAGCATATTTATTGTGGGCTTCGTAAGTTCCACATTGGTGTGTTTATATTAGCATATGTCCTCGCCCTATCCAGATCCAATTTTTAGTTCTTTAGGATGGGAAAGCATTGGCATCAGGAGGCATTGTACTTGTTAATTCATGTTGGATCAAAAAGTTGCATGTGCTCTAATATGGGGCTTGGTTTTGATATTTTGGGGATTTTTGAGAATTGAGGGTCTGATAAGGAGGTTATGCGGGCTCATGTCGATTGATTTTCTCGTCGTTTGGCATGTTCTTAATTACAGTTATGTCAAAGCACGTTTATTTTTGTTTGTGCGTCTTTCGAGTTGATGACGATTCATCTCTGCTTGCCACGTGTCGCATTTCTCATTTTTTGAGAGGGCATGCCAGGAGTAGTTAATGTTTTTTTATCATTACTGCTAGTAGTGATGATGGTCGTCGCTTTGTTTTCTCCTTCAACAATATAAAAGGGATATGGGTTTAATGACTTTCTTTCTACTTTTGCTTACCACTTTCTTGTTGCTTGTTCTTTTTCTGAGGATTTTATCTTTTCCATTTTTTTCAGTTATGGCTCGTAAAAAAAACAAAACCCTAAAAAGCCTTTTGAGGCTGATAAATCTACTCAAAAGAAAATGGCGGAGAAAACATATGGGAAGAAGGTTTATCCATGAGTTGAGGAGTAGCCTTCTTTGCTGATTGTAGAAAAATTAAGGTCTTCTATTTCTGGCTATCTTGGTTTGCAGATGATGGATGCCCATCTTCCCTCCCATTCTTGTAAGGTGAACACCGACCGCTATGGCTGTTTGGGTGTTTATACCCAAAATGTTTAGTTTGGGCCGCGATTTCCTCTGATTAGTAGTGTTGTGGATATTTTGAGGGAATTTTCACTTTGCCCTTGCCATATTTCCCCCAATTCTTGGTGAAACTTCTGGACTTCACGAGGATTGCCCAAGCTAAGGTCTACGGATGACTTTATTATTTGGAAGACGCATAAAGAATGGACCATTTTCTTGGCAAAGAAGAAAGAAAAGTTTAAAGGCTTCAAGATGATGTGGTTCTTGGTTGGTCCGAATAACGATGATGTGAACAACTTGTATTCTAGTGGTTTCTCATTGTGTCACATTAATAAAGGTATTAATCTAGTTCATTTATATCTTGTGTTATAATATGATTAGAGAATCAATTGATTGACAAGTTTAAAATAATATCCCAATTCTATTCTATCATAGGAATGATTAGGACCACAAACTTGTATATTCGATGACTATATGGTAGTAATTAACATTAGCCAGGGCCGTCTCCAGCATTTTGGAGGCCCTAGGCGTATTGTGCATTTTTTTTCATATCTAAATCTAATACTATTTTAGAAATAATAAATATTAAATAGTAAAATCAATAAATTATTAACTACAATTCAAGTCATATAATAATAACATAAAGCTAAGAAATTATTATTCTTCTTGCTTTTGTACATGTAAAATCGAGTTTTCTTTTATATATTTAAAATCAAGTTTCTTCTCACCAGTCATGCGAGAAGCAATCAGACAACATAGTATTAATTTCTGAAAATTAATCTTGGATGGCTGAACTCGAACCTAATCACAAATTCTATGGAAAGAAAGAGAAGAATTTATCTTCGAGATTAAAAATTGGTTGAGTCGCATATTTATTATGAATTATAGGCTTAAATCACTATTTGGACATCGATTGATCTAAAGAATCTTGTCGTTTGGCACTTGATCTATAAAAATTTTATCATTTGACCACTGAACTATCCCAATTGGTGAAATTTCAATCCAATTTGGATGGAAACTTAATAGAATTATTGACATATAATGATATTTTGATAAGTAGACTTGATAAATTTTAGTTTAGAGATTTGTTTTTTTATTTTAATCTCATTAATTATTTGGATATATCAACTTTAAAACGTACGGTATGTCAAGTCCATATGTCAAACTATCACCACATATCATAAGGAAACAATTTTATCAAGATTTCATCAAAATTAAGTAGAATTTCATCAATTTGAATAGTATATGGTCCAAATGTGACCAAATGATAAATTAGTGGCAAAATATTAAAATTTTAAATAAATCAGAGTCTAAATAACATTTTATATCAAATTACAAAGTGTAATTTATAAGTGCATTTTGTCTTGTAATTAAAAAAATAAAAAAAATAAAATCACTACAACAACAAAATAATAGTTTATACATTATTTCCAAATATGAAAAAAAGTTCAGAAAACATTAGTACATGTGTTGTCAAAAGAAAGAAAAAAAAAGAAAAAAAAATGAACCAATAAATGTTGATCCAAGGAATCATCAAAATTGAGTGAAATTTCATCAATTTAAATAGTTTATGGTCTAAATATGATCAAATAATAAATTAGTGGTTAAATATTAAAATTTTAAATAAATCAGAGTCTAAATAATATTTTGCACCAGATTACAAATTGTAATTCATAAGTGAATTTCATCTTGTAATTTATAAAACAAATAAAAAATTTAATAACAAAGTAATAATTTATACATTCGTGTTGTCAAAGAAAGAAAGAAAAAATAAGAGAAAATGTGAACAAAAAAATGCTAATCTAAATAATCGAACTCTCAACCTAATAAACGTCTCTACTATATCTTTACCATTCAACCTAGTAGTATCTTTTGTTATATGTATAAATCTATATGCCTTTTAACCATAATTTGTTTACTAATTATCGAATTTTAAAAAAATTCCGATCGGAGGCCCTAGGCGGCCGCCTGGACGGCCTCCCCCTAGAGACGGCCCTGACGTTAGCCATAACACTTGTTAAGTCAGTTATGAGCATAGGTACATGTTGTATACATGTGAGTGGATCGATCCGTCCAAGAAAACTAAATGGTGGTTGTGTCATAAGTTTTATTAAGTAGGTCTCTAATTGTCTTCAGACCAGATTTCATTATAATATAAATGTGGAACGCGGTTAACTTTGACATACGCCTAACAGGTCTGTAACAGGATGCCAAACACGGGTATGATTGGGTGAACATGTGAACACATTAACATTGATAGCGAAGTGATGGAATTACCACTCGTGTAACAGTGAGATGATATCACATGCCACTTGATAAGTGAGATTGATAAGTATATGGCCATACCCTGATAAATAGTTTACTTATTTGATTCACCAATCTACTCAAGATCAAGAAATATCATAAACTATAGAGAGAATGACAGCCGCCATGCCTTTAGTTTATAATATTGATATCAAACGGTAAAAGAAATTGAGAGATAAGTAAAAGAAATTGAGAGATAACTACAGGGTCTCTGCATCTTTAGAATGCTGATACAATGTCTTAGTTGGTGGCAATAATGGATTGTTAGAACCCACTTACTGTACGTGTGTCGTGTGCCCACTGCTAACTAGGAGCATACGCATAGGTCGTGCACATTGAACATCTCAGTTAGAACTTATAGAACGATACATTGGAGAGATGGAATTAATTAATTGATTGATAGTAAAATGTCAAGGTAATTAGTTGGGGGTTAGTTAATTGATACTTTGTATAGAGGTAACTGATTAATGGAATTAGGTGTTGAGTATTTAACTGATTAATTAGTTTGCGGGATGTAATTAATTAATTTAAAAAAAAATACTGAAATTGCATTCAGTGAATAATTAATTAAACTAACACGTCAATTTATTAATTAATGCTATTTATTTAATTGGGTAATTAAATCAATCTAATTATAATTCGTTGCATAGAATAATAGATACTATTGATATTTATTTATGTAATTGAATTAGGATTGAATTAGTTTTGTAATTAACCAATTAACCCTAAACAAATTAGGTTTAGAATTACACTATATATATTGAAACACTAATAACCGAAGTGAACAACTAGTACATTCGGCCAACCCTATTAGTTTAATAGGAGAATTTCGGCCAAGCCCCTTTAAATCTATGTCGTTTCAATTTGTTCTTGTTTCGCTATTCGGCTAGCACCGGTTCTGGCTCGATAGTTGTTCGCACACATGACTTTGAAGATCGACTACCTTTTGGATTCTTCAGCCGTCTCTAGAAGAGACAAAACATACATGTTTATATTCTTAAATGGATAACAACGGTTTTATTTAATCAATGGTAAACAGACAAAGATCAATAAGGGATTATAAATAAATTTTAAACCGTAATTCTGTTGCGCTAAATTTGATTAACTAGCAATAATTCCTAATAGTGGCATCAGAGTGTTTGTTTAGTCCATTTTGATTGATTGAAAAATTAATAAGATTTGAGTTTTTATTATTTTTCCAAATCGGTTTTTAGAATTTCTATTAATTTCTATGTTTAGTAATTGGTTTAGAAAGTTTGTTATTATATTTTTCTATTTTGGTTTTGTAGTTTGTTTGTTGTGATTTTCTTTTTGAAACAATAAATAAAAATAGCAGAAAGTATATAATGAAGAAAAAAAAATAGCTCGGGTCCAAATAGCAACTCTGAGGCTGCTGTCCACAAACAACAGCCCCGTCCGATGATTCCAAATTTTGTAAAAGTTTGGACTTGGCGGGACTAATGTTACGATTTTAAAAGTTTTTTCAGGTAATTTTAATAATATCAGGGTCTTAATACTGTTTAATTTATTAAATGTGCTTTTGATAAAAAAAATTAATTGGTATTAAAATGTTTATGATTGATATGCATATTAAATTTAATCGAATTGATAATTTGTGTAAAAATTAAATATGATTAATTTGTGAAATTGGCCTAATAAACCATGACACCGGTTAAATTGGGAGGGCTAAATTTTAGATTTTTTACGACCCTAAATTATAGTGGTAGAAAAATTATAATTTTACAATTAAATGGATGTTAACCATTTGGGCCTTTATGGACCTTAGTCACATATGGTAAAATTGGCGATTTCACCCAAGTAATTTGACTTAACTTAATTAGATGATTTTGGAATGTCATGACCATCCATTATATTCTTAAAATTGGCGATTTCACCCTAAGTAATTCAGCTTAACAACTAGTAAATTTTGCCAACCCTATTAGTTTAATAGTAGAATTTTGGCCAAGCCCCTTTAAATCTCCACCGTTTCAATTCGTTCTTCGTCTAATACCGGTTCTAGCTCGATAGTTGTTCGTGCACTTGACTTTGAAGATCGACTACTTTTTGGATTCTTCAGTCATCTCTAGAAGAGACAGAACATGTAAGTTTATATCCTTAAATAGATAAAATGTTCAATCAATGGTAAACAGACAAAGATCAATAATGGATTATAAATAAATTTTAAACTGGAATTCTGTTGCGTTAGAGTTGATTAACTAGCTATAGTTGCTAACAGTGTTATCAGAGCGTTGGTTTAGTCAATTTTGATTATTGAAAAATAAATAAGATTTTGGTTTTATTATTTTTCCAAATCGTTTTTTAGAATTTCTATTAATTTGTATGTTTAGTAATTGGTTTAGAAAGTTTTTTATTATATTTTTCTGTTTTTGTTTTTTAGTTTGTTTGTTCTGATTTTATTTTTGAAACAATAAATAAAAATAGCTCGGTTTCAAATAGCGACCGCGAGGCTACTGTCCACGGACAACATCCCTGTCTGTCGTCTCGGGACGGGTTGATTCCAAATTTTGTAAAAGTTTGGATTTGGCGGGACTAATGTTATATTTTAAAAGTTTTTTTTTTGGTAATTTAATAATATCAGGGTACTAATACCGTTTAATTTAAACGTGCTTTTGATAAAAAAAATTAATTGGTATTAAAACATTTATGATTGGCATGCATATTAAATTTAATCGAATTGATAATTTGTGTGAAAATTAAATATGGTTAATTTGTGAAATCTGTCCAATAGACTGTGATACCGATTAAATTGGGAGGGTTAAATTTTAGATTTTTTACAACTCTAAAATTCAGTGGTAGCAAAATTATAATTTTCCAATTAAATGGATGTTAACCATTTGGGCCTTTGTGGGCCTTATTCACATATGGTAAAATTAGCGATTTCACCCTAATTAATTTGGCTTAACTTAATTATATGATTTTGTAATGCCATGATCATGCATTATATTTATGTGTTATTTGCAGCAATGTACTGTAGAGTTCTATAGGCTCTAAATTAAATTCGATATGTAATTTACTTATTTTGGGAAATATGGCATGTGTGCCATTCTTTCAATAATTTAATTTTTAGAATAGGTTCTATTTATAAAATTGTAATTGATCGTGAATAAGCCCAGATGATCCAAGCCCATGGTGGGAGC
The DNA here is from genome assembly GCF_963576675.1 of Euphorbia lathyris. Lineage (NCBI taxonomy): Eukaryota > Viridiplantae > Streptophyta > Magnoliopsida > Malpighiales > Euphorbiaceae > Euphorbia > Euphorbia lathyris. The sequence goes on from NC_088919.1 coordinate 36,160,201, forward strand.
CCAAAGAGACTTGAAGCATGCCTGTGAAGATTAGATTGTTTATCTAGTTTTACTATAATGTATTAAAAGGCCCATAGAGTCTCTATGTTTATTTTGCTTTATAATTGTTTAGTATAACATAAAATATAAAATTGATCACTAGATCATCACCCGCGATAATTAAATGTTAAAGTCGTATCACTTCATCAATCCAGATAATGAATAATTGAGTCGCTTAAAAGTGCTTTCCAGATTCACACCTCATCCTCCCAGGTTGTGCTACAGTGTGCGTTGAGCTCAGCCGAGTATACTATAGTAATTAGTGGGCCATCAAGGGTTAGAATACTTCGGTATGGTTAACACGTGTATGGTGGTTTGACTCAACATGGGTAGCATTAGCTTAGATCATCCCTAAGTGTCACAAAGCCTATCAAACCAAGAGTCGTCATGGAGGATTAGATAGGTCATCCTACCAAATCGTCAATGGTCGGTGGCAGGCCAAAGTCTGGGTGATTATTGATGGATTGTGGAACTTGGTCAAGTGGGAAAGAAGTTACTCAATAGATTTATACTGGTTCAGTCTTCTGCCTATGTCCAGTCCTCAGAATACTTTATTCTGAATTTTAATCCACTATATGAACTCTTTTAGAGGTAGAGCACAAACTTTTTACAAACTAATCTAAGCTTGAGTAAAGTACCTTCCTTTACTACAACTCAACTAAATAACTTGTTTTGTTGCCAATAACCGAAGTAACAAAAATGCTATTGACTCTAGTACAACACTCAACTAAATCACTTTGCTCTTGTTTTTCACTTTGAAATATATCTCGTGTATGCTTGATGATCAGTTGTGAAACTTGAGCTTAGACTTGGCTTTTATAGGAGGACCATTCAAATTAGTCGTTTGAATTAGAAGATGGCCGCTGAGAAGAAACAACTTCTGATCTTCTCTAGAGCTTCTAACCGTTGTGGCCATTTTGCCATTTAAGGAAACTAGTCGTTTCTTTCTTCAGAGGATAGTTTGTTGGTGTGCCCTAGTTCATAGGCATTAGTTCTTGTATTTTGTGTATGAACACTATTTGTGTCACATTAATAAAGGCATTTTTCATTTATATCTTGTGCTATAATATGATTAGAGAATCCATTGATTGACAAGTTTAAAATAATATCCCAATTCTATTCTATCATGGGAATGATTAGGACCACAAACTTATATATTCGATGACTATATGGTAGTAATTAACACTAGCCATAACATTTGTTAAGTCAGTTGTGAGCATAGGTACACGTTGCATACATGTGACTGGATCGATCCACCTGAGAAAACTAAATGGAGGTTGTGGCATAAGTTTTATTAAGTAGGTCTCTAAGTGTCTTCATACCAGATTTCATTATAATATCAATGTGGAACCCGGTTTACTTTGACATATGCCTAACAGGTCTGTAACAGGATGCCAAACACGGGTATGATTGGGTGAACAGGTGAACACATTAACATTGATAGCGAAGTGATGGAATTACCACTCGTGTAACAGTGAGATGATATCACATGCCACTTGATAAGTGAGATTGATAAGTGTATGGTCATACCCTGATAACTAGTTTACTTATCTGATTCATCAATCTACTCAAGATCAAGAAATATCATAAACTATAAGAGAGGATGACAGCCATCATGCCTTCAGTTTATAATATTGATATCAAACGGTAAAAGAAATTGAGAGATAACTACAGGGTCTCTGCATCTTTAGAATGTTGATACAATGTCTTAGTTGGTGGCAATAATGGATTGCTAGAACCCACTTACTACCTGTGTGTCGTGTACCCACTGCTAACTAGGAGCATACTCATAGGTTCGTGCATATGACTTTGAAGATCGACTACCTTTTTTATTCTTCAGCCGTCTGTAGAAGAGACAGAACATACATGTTTATATCCTTAAATGCATAAAACGGTTTTAATCAATCAATGGCAAACAACCAAAGATCAATAAGGGATTATAAATAAATTTTAAACCGCAATTCTATTGCGCTACAGTTCATTAACTAGCTAATTCCTAATAGTGGTATCAAAGTGTTGGTTTGGTCCATTTGATTAATTGGAAAATTAATAAGATTTGGATTTGGCGGGACTGATGTTACGTTTTAAAAAGTTTTTTCGGGTAATTTTAATAATATCAGGGCCCTCATACTGTTTAATTTCTTAAACGTGCTTTTGATAAAAATTAATTGGTATTAAAACGTTTATGATTAGCATGTATATTAAATTTAATCAAATTGATAATTTGTGTAAAAATTAAATATGGTTAATATATGAAATTGGCCTAATAGATCGTGATACGGTTAAATTAGGAGGGCTAAATTTTAGATTTTTGATGACCCTAAAATTCAATGGTAGAAAAATTATAATTTTGCAATTAAATGGATGTTAACCAGTTGGGCCTTTATGGGCCTTAGTCACATATGGTAAAATTGGCAATTTCACCCTAAGTAATTCGACTTAACTTAATTAGATGATTTTGGAATACCTTAATCATGCATTATATTTGTAAAATTGGCGATTTCACTTTAAGTAATTCAGTAAGTCGTAAATTCGGCCAACCCTATTAGTTTAATAGGAGAATTTCGGCCAAGCCCCTTTAAATCTCTACGGTTTCAATTCGTTCTTGTTTCGTTCTTCAGCTAGCATCGGTTCTAGCTCTGTATTTGTTCGTGGACCTGACTTTGAAAATCGACTACCTTTTGGATTCTTCAGTCGTCTCTAGAAAAGACAGAACAGGTATGTTTATATCCTTAAATGGATAAAAACGGTTTTATTCAATCAATGGTAAACATACAAAGATCAATAAGGGATTATAAATGAATTTTAAAACGCAATTATGTTGCACTACAGTTGATTAACTAGCTATAATTCCTAACAGTGGTATTAGAGCATTGTTTAGTCCATTTTAATTGATTGAAAAATTATATAAGATTTGGATTTTATTATTTTTCCAAATTGTTTTTTAGAATTTCTATTAATTTATATGTTTAGTAATTGGTTTAGAAAGTTTTTTTATTATATTTTTCTATTTTGGTTTTTTAGTTTGTTTGTTCTGATTTTATTTTTGAAACAATAAATAAAATTAGCATAACGTATATAATGAAGAAAAAAATAGCTCGGGTCCAAATAGCAACTGCGAGGTTGCTGTCCACGGATAACAGCCCCGTCTGTCATCTCGGGATTGGTTGATTCCAAATTTTGTAAAAGTTTGGACTTGGCGGGACTAATGTTATGTTTTTAAAAGTGTTTTCGGGTAATTTTAATAATATCAGGGCGCTAATACCGTTAAATTTATTAAACGTGTTTTTGGTAAAAATTAATTGGTATTAAAACGTTTATGATTGGCATGCATATTAAATTTAATCGAATTGATAATCTGTGTAAAAATTAAATATGGTTAATTTGTGAAATTGTCTCAACAAACTGTGATACCTGTTAAATTGGGAGGGCTAAATTTTAGATTTTTTATGACCGTAAAATTTAGTGGTAGCAAAATTGTAATAATTTTTAACAATTAAATGGATGTTAACCATTTGGGCCTTTATCGGTCTTAGTCACATATGATAAAATTGGCGATTTCATCCTAAGTAATTCGGCTTAACTTAATTAGATGGTTTTGGACTGCTATGATCATGCATTATATTTGTAAAATTGGGGATTTCACACTAAGTAATTCGGCTTAACAACTACTGAATTCGGCCAACCCTATTAGTTTAATAGGCGAATTTCGGTCAAGTCCCTTTAAATCTCTACCATTTCAATTCATTATTGTTTTATTCTTTGGCTAGCACCGGTTCTAGCTCGATAGTTGTTCGTGCATCTGACTTTGAAGATCGACTACGTTTTGGATTCTTCAGCCGTCTCTAGAAGAGACAGAACATGTATGTTTATATCCTTAAATGGATAAAATTTATTCAGTGAATGGTAAACGGATAAAGACCAATAAAGGATTATAAATAAATTTTAAACCACAATTCTATTGCGCTACAGTTGATTAACTAGCTATAATTCCTAACAATGGTATCAGAGCGTTGGTTTAGTCCATTTTGATAGATTGAAAACTTAATAAGATTTTGATTTTATTATTTTTCCAAATCGTTTTTTAGAATTTCTATTAATTTCTATGTTTAGTAATTAGTTTATAAAGTTTTTTATTATGTTTTTCTGTTTTGGTTTTTCAATTTGTTTGTTCTCATTTTATTTTTTAAACAATAAATAAAAATAGTTGAAAGTATATAATGAAGAAAAAAATAGCTCGGATCTAAATAGCAACCGCGAGATTGCTCTCCACAGAAAACAACCCCGTCTGTCGTCTCGGGACGGGTTGTGTCACACCTGACCCTAAACGACCTCAATCGGAATCGGGCGTGAAATAGAAATATCACAATCGACACTTAGGAGTCTCCAATTTATCCCAATATCATAATATCATATTATATTACAATTGAAATACCAAAGTTCTAACCATAATTCTAACAATAAGTAACAACTTCCAATCCTCGCCTAATCGGTCGGTAATCTTCTCTATACTTGTACTTTCTCACCTAAAAACATTAAAACATTTAAAAACGTGAGACAGAAATCTCAGTAAGAAACTATCAGCCATAAAAACTAACTTTATTTAACATAGCTACATATATACGTTTATAAAGGGATTTAATCAAAACCTTATAAAATATACTCAAAACTTAAGCTTATAAGATAGTCATCAAAACCTTATAAAATATTCTCAAAACTTAAGTTCATAAAATAAAATTTGTGTATGTGTATCCATCCTCGAATTCCACCCGTGTAGATCAAACATCAATCATAACAATATCGAGATATCTCATTTATATCTCGTTCCTTGCCTAACAGTTAGGACTACCAGCCGTGCACTCTGGCCATACCGCTATTAGGTATGGTCTTACAAATACAACTCCTACCCCGGACACGCCTAGATGGACAAAACCATTTAATCTTTCGAAATATCACAACTCATAAAAATCATATTTGGACTTCAATCCAAAATAATAACAACAATAACCGCAACAGATTTCTCAATCCAAAAACAATTCGTAAGAAATCATCAAATTCATTTTATTCACTATATCTATATATTGAAACCAAAAACATATATATATGTAAATCAACCAAATTAAGCCTTACATCAACATAATCAAGTAAAATCTGAAATTCACATAGAAGCGTAGTCAATAGCTTCATTTGAACCATAATTTCACGATAAAAAGCAAAATCGTGAAAAATCCCAATTTTACAAAATTCCTGCATAACCTTAAAATATCAATTTCTGAAAATTCTTTGATTATATATATATATATATATCTCTCTATATATATATATAACTCAAAGTATAGTTGATAGTTACTTACCTTGGTCTCTAATTGAGGAAAACACACACGTTCAATTCTTCTCTAAATTCTGTCTAAGACGTTTCCCTCCAAATACTGCCGAAACTTAAAAACTTTTCGGTTAGGACTTAGATCTATACATAAGGATGCTATGGTTCCAATTTCAAGTGATTCGGATGGTCGAATCTCCGTAAATCAAAGAAACGGTGGAGAAACGTTCGAAGAACGATGAACTCGCAGAAAAGAAAAGAAAAACAGAGAAAAAAGAAAAGGATAATCGCCCACCTAGATTTGGAATTTATATATCCAAATCCGGCAAAGATCTCATTTGGTCATCTATCTTTCTATAATCTTTTAAAAATTATTCTAAACTTTTAATTTATACATAAAACCATCGAATTAACTCCAAACTTTTCCTATAGCACCGAATTAACTTTACACACCCAATAATTATAATATATACTAATATCAAAATATAAATTCTAGAAATTTAAACACAGACGTGACAATTCTCCCCACCTTAAGAAATTTCGTCCTCGAAATTCACATTCTCTAATCTAAATTTTCTTCCTCAAATATCTCCAAGATCACAAAATTATTTCAAATTATTAAGATTCCTCATAATCATCATAAGACAACAAATTCTAATGTTTCCTTCCATTAACTCCATATCCACATCACTGTAATTATTATTTATACATAACTCTTAGTAACTCTCAATTTCAACCTAGTTAATTCCATCACCATAATCCACAATAAAACTTCAAATATCATTCATATCTTCCTAACATACACCAAATCTCACTTTAATAAATTTAAGTCACAATTGATTCCATCAATTGCATATATATCAAATATATTTCACCTATCTCCGAGTTCTATAGACTTCAAAAATATCACTTTTGAACCACTAATATGTATGATATTATATTTTTCTTAAACTTCAAATAATTCGAATAATGATTTGCATCAATATATAATCTTATATTATAATCTTCAATCATTATCATCAATCAAATATAAACCTCATTATTATGATACAATTTCCTATCAATAAGAGTCATTTCATAAAAACTTAATATCAACACCACTCTTATAATTCTCCATTTAACTCCTCAAAATCAATTAAGCTATCATACTTCTTTTTTTCTTATAATCACCACTATATATACCATCAATCCAACCAAATAAACTTCAATCATCTCTCCAAACTACATAGTCAAGGAATATATGGTACCTAAATTACGACAATCAATTTTTTTTTCTCCAAACTCCAAATAATATCTTTACACCCATAAAAGTCAATACATCTATAATATCATTCGATTTTCTTATTTGATCTATAAACACTCAATTTGATCCTTATATAAACTTAAACCATAATCACACAAACTTCAACTAAAAATAACTTCTATTAACAATATATGTACTACAAAATTTCAATTATCTATATCCTCTTATATCATATTTATCTCTTAATTTTCTACCTCAAACTGTGCTTAAGATCAGAAAAATTTGTCCTCAAAATTCATATTTTAATTATTTCCTCAAACACTATTTAAGCTTACCAAATTTTCATATCTAATCATCAAATCATGAACTCTAATATATTCTCTCACTTTACTTCTCATTGATCACTAACATTGGTATCTCTCTAAACATCATTTATATAACTCTCAATAATTCTAAACCTCAATCTGATAAAGTTCAACAATAGATATGCACTTTGAATTCGGATATCATTTATTCAAAATAATATTCCATAACTTGTTAAACTCCTATCATAATCTCCAATTTATAATCAACCTCCAAAACAATTAATTGAAATCTCCACATTTTCGGTTTCTTAATCACATATATATTAACTTCAAAACTCATCATATCATTTCAAAGTCTCCTAACCTTACTTCACATCTGAGATACGTCTATTTTTAAGCTAACTATTAAACTCTCAAATATCAATTCCAAGTCATACTAAGGAGAAAAATCAAAACAAAAACCAAATTTTGGTTTAAAGCCAAAATGACCTACATATTCCGTTTATAGCCTAACTTCTTCATACAGAGTCCGAATAAGACGATTCAGAAACCCCTGGAAATGTAAGATAAAAAGAAAGAACTTTCATTTAGGACTCCATGACAGATTCGGCCTATATCTGGTCGAAAAATGCATCACAAAATTCAGGTACGAATCTAATTTTCCAGCAGCACCTATATAGACAATTCTCTACATCTTTAACTCAAAGTTATAATTTATTCATACACCTAATATTTTACTAACCATCAAATCTCATGTCTTCCCCTCATTAGCTAGTTACTCAATCCTCGAAAAATTCCAAATTATTTATTAGCTTTCACCAAATATTCATATTCCTCAATTGCTATTGATTATTTCTTAGCTATCACCAAATATTCATATTCCTCAATTACTATCAACCTTAGGTCCGAAGAATTTAACCTAGAGCTCTGATACCAAACTGTCACACCCGACCCTAAACGACCTCAATCGGCATCGGACGTGAAATATAAAGATCACAATCGACACTTAGGAGTCTCCAATTTATCCCAATATCATAATATCATATTATATTACAATTGAAATACCAAAGTTCTAACCATAATTCTAACAATAAGTAACAACTTCCAATCCTCGCCTAATCGGTCGGTAATCTTCTCTATACTTGTACTTTCTCACCTAAAAACATTAAAACATTTAAAAACGTGAGACAGAAATCTCAGTAAGAAACTATCAGCCATAAAAACTAACTTTATTTAACATAGCTACATATATACGTTTATAAAGGGATTTAATCAAAACCTTATAAAATATACTCAAAACTTAAGCTTATAAGATAGTCATCAAAACCTTATAAAATATTCTCAAAACTTAAGTTCATAAAATAAAATTTGTGTATGTGTATCCATCCTCGAATTCCACCCGTGTAGATCAAACATCAATCATAACAATATCGAGATATCTCATTTATATCTCGTTCCTTGCCTAACAGTTAGGACTACCAGCCGTGCACTCTGGCCATACCGCTATTAGGTATGGTCTTACAAATACAACTCCTACCCCGGACACGCCTAGATGGACAAAACCATTTAATCTTTCGAAATATCACAACTCATAAAAATCATATTTGGACTTCAATCCAAAATAATAACAACAATAACCGCAACAGATTTCTCAATCCAAAAACAATTCGTAAGAAATCATCAAATTCATTTTATTCACTATATCTATATATTGAAACCAAAAACATATATATATGTAAATCAACCAAATTAAGCCTTACATCAACATAATCAAGTAAAATCTGAAATTCACATAGAAGCGTAGTCAATAGCTTCATTTGAATCATAATTTCACGATAAAAAGCCAAATCGTGAAAAATCCCAATTTTACAAAATTCCTGCATAACCTTAAAATATCAATTTCTGAAAATTCTTTGATTATATATATATATATATATATATATATATATATATAAAACTCAAAGTATAGTTGATAGTTACTTACCTTGGTCTCTAATTGAGGAAAACACACACGTTCAATTCTCCTCTAAATTCTATCTAAGATGTTTCCCTCCAAATACTGTCGAAACTTAAAAACTTTTCGGTTAGGACTTAGATCTATACATAAGGATGCTATGGTTCCAATTTCAAGTGATTCGGACGGTCGAATCTCTGTAAATCAAAGAAACGGTGGAGAAACGGTCGAAGAACGATGAACTCGCAGAAAAGAAAAGAAAAACAGAGAAAAAAGAAAAGGATAATCGCCCACCTCTTGGATTTGGAATTTATATATCCAAATCCGGTAAAGATCTCATTTGGTCCTCTATCTTTCTATAATCTTTTAAAAATTATTCTAAACTTTTAATTTATACATAAAACCATCGAATTAACTCCAAACTTTTCCTATAGCACCGAATTAACTTCACACACCCAATAATTATAATATATACTAATATCAAAATATAAATTCTAGAAATTTAAACACGGATGTGACAGGTTGATTCCAAATTTTGTACAAGTTTGGATTTGGCGGGACTAATGTTATGTTTTTAAAAGTTTTTTCGGTAATTTTAATAATATAAGGGCCCTAATACCGTTTAATTTGTGAAATGTTTTTTTTATAAAAATTAATTGGTATTAAAACGTTTATGATTGACATGCATATTAAATTTAATCGAATTGATAATTTGTGAAATTGGTCCAATAGACTGTGACACCGGTTAAATTGGGATGGCTAAATTTTAGATTTTTTATGACCCTAAAATTCAGTGGTAGTAAAATTGTAATTTTGCAAATAAATGAATGTTAACCATTTGGGCCTTTATGGGCCTTAGTCACTTATGGTAAAATTGACGATTTCATCCTAAGTATTTCGACAAAACTTAATTAGATGATTTTGGAATGTCATGATCATGCATTATATTTACAAAATTGACGATTTCACCCTAAGTAATTCGGGTTAACAACTAGTAAATTCGGCCAATCCTATTAGTTTAATAGGAGAATTTTGGCTAAACCCCTTTAAATCTCTACCATTTCAATTCGTTCTGGTTTTGTTCTTCGGTTAGCACCAGTTCTAGCTCGATAGGTGTTCGTGCACCTGACTTAGAAGATCGACTACCTTTTAGATTCTTCAACCGTCTCTAGAAGAGATAGAACGGGTTTGTTTATATCCTTAAATGGATAAAAACGGTTTTCTTCAATCAATGGTAAATGGAGAAAGATCAATAAGGGATTATAAATTAATTTAAACCACAATTCTTATTGCGATACAGTTAATTATCTAGCTATAATTCCTAACAGTGGTATCAGAGCGTTGGTTTATTCCATTTTGATTGATTGAAAAATTAATAAGATTTGGATTTTATTATTTTTCCAAATCGTTTTTTAGAATTTCTAATTTCTATGTTTAGTAATTGGTTTAGAAAGTTTTTATTGTATTTTTCTGTTTTGTTTTTTTTTTTTTGTTAAACCATCCGGTACTCCAAACCACATTGGGCCGACTAATCCGGATTCGGGGCGGGTCCAAGGATTACGGTATTTAAACCCCTTCCAATCGCCGTTGTGGGGGATCGATCCTGAGACCTCCCTACCAAGCGCAACCCCATGCTACCACTGCACCAACCAACGATTGGTTCTGTTTTGGTTTTTTAGTTTGTTTGTTTTGATTTTATTTTTTAAACAATAAATAAAAATAGCAGAAAGTATATAATGAAGAAAAAAATAGCTCGGATCTATATAGCAACTCTGAGGCTGCTGTCCACAGACAACAGCCCCATTTGTCGTCTCCGGACGTGTTGATTCCAAATTTTGTAAAAGTTTGGACTTGGCAAGACTAATGTTATGTTTTTAAAAGTGTTTTCGGGTAATTTTAATAATATCAGAGCTATAATATCATTAAATTTATTTTGAACGTGTTTTTGATAAAAAAAATTAATTGGTATTAAAACGTTTATGATTGGCATGCATATTAAATTTAATCAAATTATAATTTGTGTAAAAATTAAATATGGTTAATTTGTGAAATTGTCTCAACAGTTCATGACACCGGTTAAATTGAAAGGGCTAAATTTTAGATTTTTAATGATCGTAAAATTCAGTTTAGCAAAATTGTAATTTTACAATTAAATGGATGTTAACCATTTGGGTCTTCATGGGCCTTAGTCACATATGGTAAAATTGACGATTTCACCCAAGGTAATTTGGCTTAACTTAATTAGATGATTTTGGAATGTCATAATCATGCATTATATTTGTAAAATTGGCGATTTCACCCTAAGTTATTCGGCTTAACAATTAGTAAATTTGCCCAACCCTATTAGTTTAATAGGATAATTTCAGCCAAGCCCCTTTAAATCCCTAATGTTTCAATTCGTTCTTGTTTTGTTCTTCGGCTAGCACCGGTTCTAGCTCGATAGTTGTTCGTGCACCTGACTTTGAAGATCGACTACCTTTTGGGTTTTTCAGCCGTCTCTATAAGAGACAGAACAAGTATGTTTATATCCTTAAATTAATAAAAACAGTTTTATTCATTTAATGGTAAACAGACAAAGATCAATAAGGGATTATAAATAAATTTTAAACCGCAATTTTGTTGCGCTACAGTTGATTAACTAGCTATAATTCTTAACAGTGGTATGAGAGCGTTGGTTTAGTCCATTTTGATTAATTGAAAAATTAATAAGATTTGGATTTTATTATTTTTTCAAATCGTTTTTTAGAATTTCTATGTTTAATAATTGCTTTAGAAAGTTTTTTATTATATTTTTCTGTTTTGGTTTTTTAGTTTGTTTGTTATGATTTTATTTTTTAAACAATAAATAAAAATAGCAGAAAGTATACAATGAAGAAAAAAATAGCTCAGGTCCAAATAGCAACCGTGAGGCTGCTGTCCACGGACAAAATCCCGGCTGTCGTCTCGGGACGGGCTGATTCTGAATTTTGTAAAAGTTTGGATTTGGTGGCACTAATGTTACTTTTTTTAAAGTTTTTTCAGTAATTTTTAATAATATCAGGGGCCTAATAATGTTTAATTTATTAAACATGCTTTTCATAAAAATTAATTGGTATTAAAACGTTTATGATTGACATGTAATTTACTTATGGACCTTAAAATTCAATGGTAGCAAAATTATAATTTTGCAATTAAATGGGTGTTAACCATTTGGGTCTTTATGGACCTTAGTCACATATGTCAAAATTGGCGATTTCACCATAAGTAATTTGACTTAACTTAATTAGATGATTTTGGAATGCCATGATTATGCATTATATTTATATGTGTTATTTGCAGCAATTTGTTGTAGAGTTCTATGAGCCCTAAATTAAAGTCAATATGTAATTTACTTATTTTGGAAAATATGGCATGCGTGCCATTCTTTCAATAATTTAATTTTTAGAATAGGTTCTATTTATAAAATTGTAATTGACCGTGAATAAGCCCAGATGATCCAAGCCCATGGTGGGAGCCCAAAGAGACTTGAAGCATGCCCGTGAAGATTAAATTGTTTATCTAGTTTTACTATGATGTATTAAAAGGCCCATAGAGTCTCTATGTTTATTTTGCTTTATAATTGTTTAGTATAACATAAAATATAAAATTGATCACCAGATCATCACCCGTGATAATTAAATGTTAAAGTCGTATCACTTAATCAATCCGGATAATGAATAATTGAGTCGCTTAAAAGTGCTTTCCAGATTCACACCTCATCCTCTCATGTTGTGCTACAGTGTGCGTTGAGCTCAGCCGAGTATACTATCACTATGCCATTTTCCCTTTCACATGACACAAAATACATGACAGACATTTATTTTCGTGTCGTTTGAATATTTTTCGTGACAGTATTTTAACTGTATGTCATCTGAAAGCGAAATAAAAAATGCGCTCGATTCTCAGATGACATTACGATTACATAATCCTGTCATCCAAAGAAAATGCGCGTTTTCGTTAAATTTCACTTACTCAACAGATGACACTTCTAATAAATGAATGTCATTGTTTGTCGAAAACAAAAAAGCGGCAAATGAAATTTCACTTACGCGGCTATACCAAATTTTAGGTGTTCTATTGTTTGACTGAAATTTCAGCTGATATATAAACCCTCTCTCTAATCTCAAACCCCATTTTAGGTTACGCAAGAGCTTCATCCCTCTCATCCCTCTCTATCTCCATGGCTAATTTGAACATGCAATCACTGGGTGAGCTATAAACACGGTACTGGTAAGTATCTATTGATTTTCATTGTTCCTTACTCTCTCTTTTCCTCATCTGATTTACTTTTGTGTATGTCGATTTCAGCAGCTGGAATAAGGATCTATTGATTTTCAGAGCTATGATTTAAAGGGTTAGATCTCTCGCTTAGATACTGATTTTATTGTATTCATTGTTAGATTCACCGCTAAAATTCTTGGGTCTTTATCTTTTTTAACCTAGGGCAATATAGTGCCGGTTGCTGAAGATGTTCTGATTTCTTTTTATTTGAACATAATATTTGTAGGGATAGTAAGAATGCTACATGCGAAGGCTGACTGGAGAGATTGTCAATCAGTTCTTGCGTTTAGCGTATGGGAAGATTTCTTTAACTTATTGAGTATATATTGTTGTTATGTTGGTTTGAACTAATTGGTTGTATGTATGAGATAGGTTTGCAATATATCTTCTACTTGGAATGTTATCTGAATGGGTATGTGTATGTATATGAACATAGAACTCATTGATTTAGGAAACTAGCCTGATTTTGAGTATATATATATTGTTATGTGGGTTTGAACTGAACGATTACATATATGTATGATGTTGTGGGTGATGATGAAATGATTGGCATAAACTGATTGGTTAGATATATCTGTTTAGGAAGCTAGGACTCATATTATGTATGAATGATCATTAAGCATTTGACTGATTAGGCATACTCTAAAGCTTTGAATGTTCATTGTGATTGGCAATACTCTTACACCTATGAGTTATACTGATAGAAGTTATTGAGTATGTGTATGTGTATGAAACATGTTTATGTTTGATGTTCTGTTGATGTTTATGTTTGAGGTTCTGTATGAGTATGTATACGATTGTTCATTTGGGCATGTAGCTTATTAATCATGCATCAACTATTAGAGGAACATTGTAAAAGGGTCATTGAGCATGTATGAAGCATGTATTAAAGGGTAAATTTAGGCTAATTGCATGTACTGATATGGCTTGCAAATGATAAGATATCACCATACTCTTTTTTATTGGAACATGAATTATGATGATAAGTAAGGAATAAGTTGTCTTGAATAAGTAAGGAATAGACATGCACGAATAAGTTGTCTACTTGTTATAGCATGTTCACTTGAATATACATGTTTGCTTGAATAAGTTGTCTACTTGTTATAGCATGGTAGGCATACTCCTAAATCTCCATTACTATGTATCATATCATTTGGCTTGTTATGTGATGTGCCTCATGGCGTTCGGTACCGCAAGGCTCACTAAGGGATAAGTGTACCCCGTCGTTATCAAGTAATAAAATCTGGACAAGTCCAGGTATCGAATCCACATAATTTATTCCTGCAAGTATCGAGCTACTTGGTCTCAGGTATTATCTAGGCTGTGTGGGTTTTGAGTTGGTTTTGTTTAAGTTAATCTACTCCTAGTTGAATTACTCTACTCCTAGCTAAGTTATACTAATTCGAGCTAAGTTATTCTACTCCTAATTAAGTTATTCTACTCCTAATTAAGTTAAACTACTCCTAGGTGATCTTTCACTAATGCAATTACCCGAAGGAACATGGTATGAACGATAATAATGAAGATAGATTATTAGGTCAATAGATTAAAAACCTAATCTAAGTCACTTGTATTTAAGGCGATTAACCCTACTTACCCTCCTGAAGTCCCTAGTGCGTGATTCCCTTGTAAGGCCGAAACTAGGTCTAAGGCTCAGCAATTTGGGCTTAATCAACTAAGAGGTTGTCAATCTCCTAGGCTCTGACTAGGTCAGATTCAGCTCACAATATGTGCCAACTAGATTTTGGGGCTTTTGAATGAGTTAAACCAATTAAATAAAGCGTAAGACAAAGATTAAATAGATAAATCACAGAACAAAATAAGAGCTAAAATATTATTAAAGATGAAGAACATTGTCACGGGATACAATTAGCCTAGGATTCATAGACTGTATCAAAGGGTACAAACATAATTAGATGAAAGGAGATAAGAAAATCCCTTTCAGGGAACCTGTCTACCCTACAGCCAGCTTCCTAGGACATAAGGACGGACCTTGAATAATCCTCAGTGGATGGAGCTTTGGAAGTTCTTCAATGGAGGTTGAAGGAGATGGAGGAGGTGGAGATGATTTTTCAAGGGGGAAAGCTAAGAAAATTACAATAATGAAAGATATCTATTTTACATTTAGAAAATCCTATTTATAGACGCGGTTCGGCCCTCTTTCTGACCTAATTTGTATCCTTTTGAAGGTGGGAAGTCATAGGGTCAATCGTGGCTTCATGGGACCGGGAATCAGTCCGCAGGGCAGCTCGCCGAGCTGGGCGAGCCATCTCGACGCGAGCTGGCCTCCAGCTCGCCCGAGCTGGCCCCTTAAAGGCCTGCTCGACGGGCTGGCAGTGCCAGCTCGCCGATCCGGCCCCAAAAAGGCCATTTCGACGAGCGGGAATGCCCAGAACGCCTTGCGCGACTGCTGGATGTCCCAAAATGCAACTTTCACCCGAACTCGTTCCTGTTTTAGCATGCACATGCACGAAAACTCCAAATCACATTAGTTCCGAGGCCAAATTGACCCGCCAATTGCTTATTTTGAGTAAACACTCCATTTGGTGCGACTTTTGGCAGATCAATTAGCTATAAAAGATAATGGAAATTTAACGTGCATGCCAATTTGGACATATTTGCCTAAAATAACCAGAAAACGAGCCTAAACAACGAAAAGTAAATAGAACATATACAATTTCTAACTAACTCATACAAAAGCATATAAATGCGAGAATTGCTCGCTTATTCATAAAATAACGCTAAAAACCGTACCCAAAGATAGGGTTTTTTGACCCCTATCAAACCTCCTCGCACTTAAAACTTTACTTGTCCCCAAGTAAACTAAAAAACTAAACCCGCAATCACAAGCAAGCTAGAAAACCTCCTGGTTTGACTAGGTGCTTGACATAATTTCGAGCATCTGTAATTACATGCATTCGGAATTACAAAGTAGAGACACGATATCCAAAAGCCGCATTTCAATTATCACAAGTCATATGTTTAAGAAAGGGACACATGTTCAATTAAACGAGCTTAAGGGGATAGCTAAGTAAAACAACCCACCATAGGTAGTTCACTCAATTCACACAATTTTGGTGGCTAAAGTGTTTACTCTCGGCTTATGTTCTTGCTTAGGATTACGTTGATTTTGCACGTTCATCCGAGTTCGTCTACTATGCTATATGACTCCGATGATATCAAAAACAGCCTCGAATTGGGGTTGTAATGTGGTTAGAGGGTTAAAGGTACAACAAGGGTTAGGAGTTCTAGCGCTAGAAAAACAAAGTTTTAAAATGGCTTTAGCAAATTGTGAAGTGATTGAGCTTTTTATTCGCATATTTTTTTCTGAGATGTTCTAATTTTAAGAACTGGGAGATAGAGTTCTCCTACTTTTGTTCGTCTCTTTTCTTTTCCTTTTCTGTTTTTCTCTTTTTTTTTTGATAGTAATACTCATTCACTTTTTAGTCTTTTGGCTTGCTACTATGATGCCATAAACAAAGATAAAGCGCTAGAAGAAAACAAAGGCTCAATGTGAGCTTTGCAAAAACTCGGGTTAAGTAACAAACCGAGTGATGGTTTGCAAAAATTGGGTTAGAACAAAAGAAAAATCTACAAGATAAAATGGTTAATTCTAGTGAGGCTGATTCATCGTTTAACATCTCAAATCATCGCATGTAGGTTCAACTCAATATTGGGCGCAAAATCTGTAATCTTTCCACAAGTCAAAGCATTCACACAAAAATGTCAAGAAAAAGAGCTTTTTGATGTTCGCTCTTGGGCTCAAATTCAACTCACAGTTCTTAGGTTTCAAATTTGTGCTTACTAGTTCTCCCCAAACTCAAGTTTAATATCACATGCCTTCAGTTCTTAAGTTATCTACCTAAGTAATGATTTTAGCATTTCTTCAAAAGTAGGGTCTAAATGCAAACTTTAGCTCATGCTTTTACAGATACAAGGATTGTGTCCTACACCTAAACTAGTTGTCATGCAATCTTAGATTCGGTTTTCAGCCTTCAAAAACAAATAACGAAGTTTAGATTCGAAGGAGGTTCACGGTTTTAGGTCCTAAATATGAAAAAACATAAACAAAGCGTAAATAAAACCCGAAAACGTTAACCTAAACTAGACACGACGCAACAAAAATTTAAAAATTATACAAATTTTTGTAAGTTTATCTACCCCTCTCTCCTCCTCACACTTAAAATATGCAATAAGTTCCAACATTGCATCTAAAACCATAAAACACAAGTGTAAAAAGTTAGGGTGGAGAAGACAACTTACTGATCGGCCGGGGGATACGACAATGGCATGTTATAGTGCTCGTAGTAGTCTGCCGCTATGTACTTAAGACCCGTGAGCCTCCGATCCATGTTCTGCTCAAAATTGGCGAACCGTTGGTCCATTTGCTAAACAATGTTGAAGGTTCGGAGGTTGAGATCCCGCATTTCTGCCATCATCGTGTTTATAGCTTGGAATTGAGCCTGCACCCCCAGCTCTTGGTACTCCGCTTGGTACCCTTCTGCTGCAGATGCAGCTCCTTCCCCCTTAGCTCCTACTTCCTCTTCCTCTTTTTGTTGTGGTGGTCTCTGTGCTCGTTTCCGCGTCTGGCCGCTTGAGCTTGCTCCTGTAGATGGATCTCTATGCAAAACTACATGAAAAGTAGATCTTCCTAGAAAATTGGCGTTAAGTAGTGTTTGATGGAAACCATCTTCGTTAATGACCAAGGCTTTGAACTGGTCCTCAAGGAAGTGGGTCACCAAATAACCAAGCCCAATGGAGCCGCGTCTCTTACTTGTTTGGCTTTGGAAACCCTCAAATATGGTTTTAGCATTGTCAACAGGTTTATTATTTGCCACACACCACAATATAAGCACTTCTGTGCTAGAGACCTTGTTACTCTCGTTCTTGCCTAATAGATTATGTGCTACAAATTTGTGTGCAAGATTTAAGAGTGGGTCTCGAAGAGATATTAGGCTAGCAGTGCCGGAATCATAATCTGACGATTCGGTCAATTCGTACCATGCATCGCTCAAAGTCATGGGTTTTTTAAAACCCGAGACTGCATCACTTGGGATATAAACTCCCATGCAAGCTGATATTAGTGTATCACTGAGGCGATAAGGTTTACCATTCAGTCGGAAGGAGTATTTATCAGTACCTATGGGTGTCTCCTTTTTTAGGGTACTTAGAAACTCTACGGTATAGTTGTCATAAGCGACAATCCTTTTTGTGGCTAGGTGGTACCAGTCTTGGAACTTTAGGATTTCCTTGAAATCCTTGTCCAACCCTATAGATGCTAAGTATTTTTTGTCAATGATAATTCGAGGGGAATGGTCTTGTTTGGAAAAACGATCATATAATTGCCCCTCGCGCTCATCGACTAACCCAAAAGGAGAACCATACGTATCTTGCAAGACGTCACTGAACTCGACGTCGGAGTCAGCCTCGTTTTCAACGACAACCTTGCCTTTGCCTTTTCTGCCCATAGTTCCTGAGAATAAGAAAGGAGACCAAAACGGACTAGTTAGAACATACTCATATAATTATACCCAAATATCCAACCTATAGACATGATTGAAGATTAGAAACTTAGGGACCAAAATGTAAGGTTTTGGTCCCTAAAAGGAAGTAATTAACCCGTAACTCTTAATACGTGCAAAATCAACGAGGCCCAGCGACCAAAATGTGTTAAGAATGTGAAAAGGGGTCCTATTGACAAGTTTTCAACTATAAACTGCATAGTTGAATTTTGAGCAAAAATGAAGTTTTTACCCAATTTGAGCAATTTCTCCAAAACTCACAAATTAAGAACTCAAATCATACCTAAAACACATATTGATCATAATAATGTCATAAATTGCAAGGAAATCAAGAAAAACAAGCAAACAAGTGATTTATTTGAAAAAAAAGGGTAAAAATTCCCAAAACCTAGGATTACCCAATACTAAAAAAACCAATGTTCAAAAATAGGTAAGAATCCATACCTTGTTTGTTGATTTCGGGTTAGAAACGAAGATTTGGGAGTTAGGGTTGGTAAAGGAGAAAAGAAAGAAAAAAAGAGAGAAGATGAAGAAGGTGAAGAAGGAGGATGAATGTTCATCTGCCTTAAATACATATTTATTTATTTATTTTTTATTTTTAAGTAAACGGGACACATATACGGGGGTTCAAAAATTGACAATCTAAATGAACAAAAATAAAAACGATGAAAACAACCAACAAAATTCATAAAAAAGAAAGAAAAACTGAAACTTTAAATGATTGTTCAACTTTTGAATTTAAACCTGGGAAAATCCGATTTTTCCCCTTACTCAATCCTTTCTCAGGATCTTTGGATTCTTCTCCGTTGTGCTTGGGAGAGAACCCTACGGCCTTTGCTGTCTGTCCCTGTTGATCTGAGCTGCCTGATTGCTCAGATCCTTGCAGAAAGCTTCGTTGTTAGCAAGCCTAGCAGAAATCTCTTTTAGGAGAGTCACCACTTCATCAAATTCCTTAGGAGGTTGTATTGGCCCTTGGTTCTGCTGTTGATATGGGGGCATGCCAAGCCCCTACTCTCTGTGCTCTTGAACAAAGCCGTTGGGAGGTCTAAGCACATTCTGATTTGAATTCCCGTAGGATAGGTTCGGGTGCTGAGGCCTCATGTAGTTATTGTTGTTGTAGGAGTTGTAGTTGTTATTGGGGTTGTAGTTGTTATTGGGGTTGTAGTTGTTATAGTCCTAGTTGTACCTCGATTGTCCCCCAACATAATTGACCATCTCCACCCCATCTCCAGGGAAAGGGCTACCTGCTTGACAATCCTTTCCATGGTGGTCACCGCCACAATGCACATGGGTGGGAGGTTGGCTAAACCTAGCCAACAGGACATCCATCTTCCTACTCAGATCCGCAACAACTGGGTTCTGTTCCTGATCTTCCACAGCAAACACTCGCTGCCTTATGGGGCCAGCGAGTTTCTCCTCTTGCCACTGCACACTCTTCCTTGCCAGCTCATTGATCATGTCATACGCTTCTGTTGCGGTCTTTCTGAACAAATCTCCGCCCACGGCGGAGACCATAGTAGCTCGGTTAGTGGGCATCAAGCCATGATAGAAGACACTCACCAATTGATGTTTAGGTATGTCATGATGAGGGCACATGCGCAGCATTTTTCTGAATCGGGTCCAAGCTGCATGGAGTACTTCGTGCTTGGGTTGGTGGAATGAAGTAATTTCACCCCTCAGCATCATTGTCTTCGAGGGAGGAAAGTAGTAGGACAAGAACTCCTTCTCCAATCTTGCCCATGTGGTGATTGACCCGGGTTCTAGTGTTCTCAGCCATTCCAAGGCTTGCCCAGTTAGTGAGAATGGGAATAGCTTCAATCTGACAGCATCCTGGGGAACCCCGTTCGTCCTTGCAGTGTCTGCACACATCAGGAAGCGATCCAGATGATCATTCGGGCTCTCATGCACTTCCCCTCCAAACAATCCCGTCTGATGAATCGAGTGAATTATGCCTGACTTGATCTTATAAGAGTTAGCTGAAATATTTGGGGCGACAATCCCAGCCAGGTGCTGGTGTCGGTGTGGCACTAAGATCTCGCTCATTGAGCGGGTGTCAGGTCTCGGTCCATTATTCTCATTGTTGGGAGTGATGTTCTCATTATTCTTGTTGTTGTTATGAGGGTTGGTCTCAGCCATCTTGATAGGCTCAGTGATTTCATCTGGCTTGATAGTCCTGTTTTGCGTACTCCTGCGAAGAGTACGTTCAAGTTCAAGGTTAAGAGGGACACACAGTATTTCCGTTGATCGAGTATGCATATGCTGAAAAGAAAAGATAAATAAAAATAAAAATGTTTTCCTTAGGAAAGTATGAAACCTATCTAGTATACAATTTAATCATACAGTTTATTATACAAATCTACATAATCTCACATGAATTCGTTTTTGGCGAAACAAGTAATATAAATTTTTACACGACAACATGCCACGTTCGTATGGCATATATACAGAGATTAAGAATGTATAACCTAATTTATTCAACATATGAACAAGTATATAATAATATATAAACAAGTATAGACAAGTATATAATATCGACAAGTATAGATGATATAAACAAAGGTATTCACAAACGAATGCCTAAACTAACAAATCGACCTTTGGTTCGATATTACAGAAGAAAGAAATCCCCGGCAACGGCGCCAAAAACTTGATGCGCCTCACGGCGTTCGGTACCGCAAGGCTCACTAAGGGATAAGTGTACCCCGTCGTTATCAAGTAATAAAATCTGGACAAGTCCAGGTATCGAATCCACAGGATTTATTCCTGCAAGTATCGAGCTACTTGGTCTCAGGTATTATCTAGGCTGTGTGGGTTTTGAGTTGGTTTTGTTTAAGTTAATCTACTCCTAGTTGAATTACTCTACTCCTAGCTAAGTTATACTAATTCGAGCTAAGTTATTCTACTCCTAATTAAGTTATTCTACTCCTAATTAAGTTAAACTACTCCTAGGTGATCTTTCACTAATGCAATTACCCGAAGGAACATGGTATGAACGATAATAATGAAGATAGATTATTAGGTCAATAGATTAAAAACCTAATCTAAGTCACTTGTATTTAAGGCGATTAACCCTACTTACCCTCCTGAAGTCCCTAGTGCGTGATTCCCTTGTAAGGCCGAAACTAGGTCTAAGGCTCAGCAATTTAGGCTTAATCAACTAAGAGGTCATCAATCTCATAGGCTCTGATTAGGTTAGATTCAGCTCACAATATGTGCCAACTAGATTTTGGGGCTTTTGAATGAGTTAAACCAATTAAATAAAGCGTAAGACAAAGATTAAATAGATAAATCACAAAACAAAATAAGAGCTAAAATATTATTAAAGATGAAGAACATTGTCACGGGATACAATTAGCCTAGGATTCATAGACTATATCAAAGGGTACAAACATAATTAGATGAAAGGAGATAAGAAAATCCCTTTCAGGGAACCTGTCTACCCTACAACCGGCTTCCTAGGACTTAAGGACGGACCTTGAATAATCCTCAGTGGATGGAGCTTCGGAAGTTCTTCAATGGAGGTTGAAGGAGATGGAGGAGGTGGAGAGGATTTTTCAAGGGGAAAAGCTAAGAAAATTACAATAATGAAAGATATCTATTTTACATTTAGAAAATCCTATTTATAGACGCGGTTCGGGCCCTCTTTCTGACCTAATTCGTATCCTTTTGCAGGTGGGAAGTCGTGGGGGTCAATCGTGGCTTCGTGGGACTGGGAATCAGTCTTTTGACTGATTCCCGTAGGGCAGCTCGCCGAGCTAGGCGAGCCAGCTCGATGCAGGCTAGCCTGCAGTTCGCCCGAGCTGTCCCTTGAGGGCCAGCTTGCCGATCCGGCCCCAAAAAGGCCATTTCGATGAGCGGGAATGCCCAGAACGCCTTGCGCGACTGCTGGATGTCCCGAAACACAACTTTCACCCAAAATCGTTCCTGTTTTAGCCTGCACATGCATGAAAACTCCAAATAACATTAGTTCCGAGGCTAAATTGACCCGCCAAGCGGTCATTTTGAGTAAACAATCCGTTTGGTGCGACTTTTGGCGGATCAATTAGCTATAAAAGATAATGGAAATTTAACGTACATGTCAATTTGGCCATATTTGCAAATAACCAGAAAACGAGCCTAAACAATTTAAAGTAAATAGAACATATACAATTTCTAACTAACTCATACAAAAGCATATAAATGCGAGAATTGCTCGCTTATTCATAAAATAACGCTAAAAACCGTCCTAAAACTGTACCCAAAGATAGGGGTTTTTGACCCCTATCATTATGCTTCTGGAAAAGTGTTTAACATGGTGATGGAGTTGTATGATTCTAACAACACAAGTTTATGACTAAGCTTGTGGTGACAGTATCATACACTTCATCACCATGCTAACTTCTTCATGAACTGTACAATCCAAGTGGTAGGTACATAGTGGTGTGGCTTTATGATGCTATGAGAACAAGTTTTAGACATGCACGAATAAGTTGTCTATTTGTTATAACATGTTAGGCATACTCTTAAAGCTGAAAATGTTATGAAACCATTTAGGATGGTGATGAGATAAGTTTACAATATACCTTCCACTTGGCTTGTTATCTGATTGAAACCATTCAGGATGTTGATGGGTTTTCGATGCTATCAGCATAAGTTATGAACTTGATATTATGTTTAGGAAGGTAGCTGATCATGCATACTCTTAAAGCTGAAAATGAGGAACTTGCCTGATTCTTTTCTATTTTAACATGAGTTATGCTGATGAGACATATGTTTCATGTCAATTTAGCATGTTATGTGTTATGTGTCTATGTATGAAGCATGTTGGCTTGTTTTATGTTCTGTTTATAAAGTAACTGATTCAGGAATAGACATATGCTTCATATCAATTTAGCATGTTATGTGTTAGGAAGTAGAACTAATTCAATTTAATAGACATAATTAACGAATAAGTTGACTACTTTGTTATAGCATGTTATGATCCACTTGAATATACATATATATGTCCACTTGAATAAGTTGTCTACTTTGTATTGCCTATCAAAAAAGGATAGCGTGCAAGGGGGCATTATGATGTGATGTGCGAATAGCGTACAAGGGGGGGCGTGATGTGCAAATAGAAAGGAGATTTTGATACTAAAGAAACACTGGAGCTGGATGGATGGAGTGGAGTACTAGAGGGGAATGGAGCCAACATTGAAGATCAGATTGATTACCAAGTACATTTGTAATCAGTAATCATTCTGTTCTTCAAGAATGGCTCTATGCCCATCCAGTAGTCCACACCATCCAGCTCAATGTTTCTTTGGCATCCAAATCTCCTTTCTTTAAGAATGTGCAGATGGTAACCAAGGATATCAGGATGATGGGGAACCATTAGAGTTAAATGGCATCGAATACTGGAGGGGCATGGAGCCAACATTGAAGATCAGATTGATTACCAAGTACATTTGTAATCAGTAATCATTATGTTCTTCAAGATTGGCTCTATGCCCATCCAGTAGTCCACACCATCTAACTCAATGGTTGCCCAACATCCAAATTTCCTTGCTATTCACACATCACGCCCCCCTTGTACGCTATTCGCACGTCATATTATAATGCCCCCCTTGCTTGCTCTTCAGTCCATCTCCTGGCAGTTGCTACATAACCTGCCCTGTTGCTGATGTATCATTCAGCAATTCACTCTCGGTCAGGAAATGGCCCCTCAATGAAGGGCTCTACCAGCAGTCCATAAATATTCCACAGCAGCTATAAAATGCATAGATAAATTAAATTAGACCCCAAAAATGAGTAGATAAACTAGACCCCAGACATGAATAGATAATTTTACGGGTAAAAAATACATAGATTTATATCATCATCTTACCGTGGCAATATTATGGGCAGGGCGATCAAGTAGTTGTGGCATAGAAACATGCCCCAAGGGACCGATATTAGGATGGTAAATTTTGGTCCTAAATATGACCCGCGAACAATAGAAATATCATGAGTGTATTTACAAATATATGAACTGGTTTATGTGTGTTAACAAGTTTATGCATGTTCTTATAACTGGAGGTGTGGAGGGGAAATCGATAGGGAAGTCCATGTCAACTATGAATACACCTCCTTCATAAGGGGTGTTTGGAGGTCCATTCATCACGGCAGTCCAATTGCCGCCGGTCAGGACCATATATATTGACAAGCCACCTGGGTGCCTCATATCGGAGTAGGTCAATCTGAAACTCAACATTACGATAGAGGTTCATTACAAGTCTATCCATGCTCGAAATAACAAACTGTAAGTATAGTGTTAGGTTTCCCTGGGTGACTATTGAGAATTGGTAAACGCTTCCTATTTATAATGTGGGTGGGTAAGTGAAGGGTCTCAGAATGGAGAAAGGGTAAAAGGAGATTAATTAGGTCTATCTGTATACGGTACATAATTAATGAGCATCATCAATTGGTTTTGCAGATATTAATACTTTGGGGATTCTAGGAGATGATGACTTAGATATGCTTCAGTTCAAGTTGGATTTGGCTTTCCAATCAACACCACCACACCTCTGAAAGATTGACTACATATTGACAGATTGGAGATGTACATTAATTGCTTTTTTTTTACCTTACTACATTCAGAAATTTGTGTAGTTCAAATGTAAACAGTTTATGAGCATTAGTCTCCAATAAAATTAAAATCATTGATATACAGAAATTCTTGCTCATTTGATAATTATTGTTCATTTCCAGATTCATTCAAAGAAGAAGGCAAGGAGTGACATCTACGTTTAAAAAAATATCGTCTAAACAACAATAAAAAGACATTAAAATAAAAGAATCTGTCATCTAAAATAAATCTATTGACATGATTGATTAAGACCTATGTCATCTGATACAATTTACTACGACAGAAATTATTATAAAAACTGTCACCGCGAATACCAATATGCCAATTTCCCAAATAGCGACTTGACATTTTTAATTATTAGTATGTCATGTGATGACATTAAAAGTGACGTTAATAAATAAAAAGATGCATCGTAACAATGTTCATATGACAGTACGAAACTAGGCTGATGTCATGTATAGTATTTTCAAATGACAGAACCTAACCGTCGTCTGAAGGTGCAATAGACGGCAGCGAGCCCTGTGACAGATTTATATCTCTCGGGATGACGGTTTCTAACCGTCGTCTGAAGGGGGTTTTGGCGTAGTGTATAGTAATTAGTGGGCCATCAAGGGTTAGAATACTTCGGTATGGCTAACACGTGTATGGTGGTTTGACTCAACATGGGTAGCATTAGCTTAGAACATCCCTAAGTGTCACGAAGCCCATCAAACCAAGAGTCCTCGTGGAGGATTGGATAGTTCATCCTACCAAATCGTCAATGGTTGGTGGCAGGCCAAAGTCCGGTTGATTATTGATGGATTGTGGAACTTGGTCAAGATAGCCAATAATATCACCAATAACAAATTAAAATGGATTATTAATTTGATTTTGCCTTAAGCCCTTTATTCTAACTCTAATATAATTTTTCCACGTAGATAAAATATCAACATCAAGTTACGTGAAAGAAAACAATGGTTGTAACAAGCAACAACTCACTCAAACCACTTATCGAAAAGGAAAAACTTTCAGGGACAAATTTCCTTGACTAGTCTAGGAAGTTGCAAATATTTATTAGACACGAGTCGAAGGAATATATGCTGACTGCTGCATTACCGGAAGCTCGTCTTGTAGGTCGAGGTGTAAACGTTGATCAAATGACAGAGTACAACTGACATGTTAAGGATTAGAGAGATGTGTCGCGCATTATATTGAGTACCATGGTTCCTGATCTGCAGAAACAGTTCATGGAACAACACGCCTTGGAGATCATGGATCAATTCAAAAGGATGTTCCAAGATCAGGCTCGTCAGGAAATATACTTTATGATAAAGGCGTTATGCATCACTATGATGCAAGCTGAGACTTATTTTAGCACACGTGTGCTAAAGTTTAAGGGCTTTATTCACACATTGTCAAGGCTTGGCTCACTAGTGCCTGCCCAACTAGCAGTCGACATTATTCTGGGATCACTTCCAGCGTCCTACAATCAATTTATCATGCACTACCATATGCAGGGAATTGATAAGTATGTAGTAGAATTGCACGACATGCTGAAGGTTGCTGAGCAATCCTGTAAAAGGACTCCAAAAGTGTTACTAGCCAACAAAGGGAACATGACTACAAGAAAGGCCAAGTCCAAGTCTAAAGCAAAGGCCCAAAAGGCCAAGAAAAAGACTAGGAAGGCAACAACTCCTAAGGGTAGGTTGGCCTCGTTAGATGACATCTGCCATAGGTGTAATGAGAAGGGACACTAGAAGAATGCGTGTCCAAAGCTAAGGGAGAAACATAAGGAAAAAGCTTTTGGTTCAGGTACTTATATTGTTGAGATAAATCTAGCTATTATACATCTTCGATTTTAGACACTGGATGTGGTACTCACATTTGTTCAAATGTGCAGGGACTAAGAAATAGAAGGTTGCTGGGATCTAGTGAAGTGGATCTTCGAGTCGGAAATGGTGCTCGTTTAGAGGCCATGGAGATCGGAGATTATTCTTTAGAGATGCCTACTAGTTTAGTTTTAGAACTTAGAGATTGTTGTTTTGTACCTGCAATGCGAAGTAATATTATCTCATTTTCTATGTTAGATACTTCCGGTTTTAATTTTGACATTGGACATGGTAGAATTTCTATACATTGTGGCAATATTGTTTATGGAATCACATTTCTAGAAAATGGTTTGTATATCCTTGATCTAAAACATAGTGAATCAATCTATAACATAAACACTAAGGAGGTGTTTGGTTCCCTAAATTTAAGCTATGGAATGGGAATGAAAGTTAATTATCCCCTTTGTTATTGTTTGGTTAAACCAATATAATTTGGGAATAATAATCCCATTCCCCAACTATGGAAAAAATTGATTCCCTCCTTTCTCCCCATTAATCAAATTCCCATTCCCCATATTACATATCCACGTCTTTGTTTTTGTTTTTTTGTTTTTTTTTGTTTTTGTAAAAAACCCACCCACGTTTTGGAATGGTTAATTTATGAAGTTATGCTTATTTTTTGTTTTAATGGTTTTTTTCCTAGTAAGTAAATGATGATTATTATATTATATTATATACTAATGTTTTTTTTTTTTGAATTTACAATACTATTTCAGTAAAAAAAACCATTAATTTTATTTTAATATATTAAATTTTTTACACTAATTGATAATTTAATATTTTTTTTATATTTATTTTTAATTGATGTTATAATAATAATAATTTACTAAATTTATTTATAATAAATATTGTATTCATTCCGATTCCGATCATTAAATAACCAAACAGCTTCAAAGCGAATCTCATTCCGATTCCAGATTGAACCAAACATAATAAATAATTAGTCATTCTGATTCTGATTCCGACTGATTCCGTTTCCGATTCCGAAGTTTAAACCAAACACCCCCTAAAAGGATTAAAACTAATGAACTAAATCCTACATATATCTAGCATTGTCTTCTTGGCCGCATAAACGAGAAACGCATAACTAGGCTTTAATCCAGTAGAGCGCTAGGGTCATTTGACATGCAGTCTTATTATACATGTGAATCTTGTTTAAGAGGGAATATGACAAAGGCGTCCTTCATCAAAACTGGTGTAAGGGTCACTCAGCTATTGGAGCTAATACACTCAGATGTATGCGGTCCAATAAGCACTAATGCTAGATGTGGTTTTCTATACATTGTTTTTATAGATGACTATAGCCGATACAGATATGTGTATCTAATAAAGCATAAGTCTGAAACTCTTCTGAGATTCAAAGACTTTAAGAACGAAGTAGAAAATCAACTTTGCAAGAAAGTAAAGGCACTCTTGTCTGATAAGCCAAGAGTTTGTCTCATTCTTGAGAGAGTGTGGGATTGTATCCCAACTCAGTCCACCTGGTACACCCTAATGGAATGGAGTGTCAGAAAGGAGGAATAAGACCCTGCTAGACATGGTTCGCTCAATGATGAGCCAAATTTCTCTCTATATCTCCTTTTAGGGATTTGCTTTGGAAACTGCTGCTCACATAATTAATCATACACTGAGCAAGACATTTGAATGAACACCATATGAATTGTGGATGGGCCAAAAGCCAAATGTTTCCTTTATGAAGATTTGGGGATGTGATACACATATCAAGAAATTGATGAGTGGAAAATATGAGTCCAGATTTGTCAAATGACAGTTCATAGGTTACCCTAAGGAAACTAAAGGTTATTACTTCTACAATCCAGCCGAGAATAGAACATGCATGGCTAGGTTTGCAGTCTTTTTGGAAAAGGAATTCCTTTCCAAAGAAGACAATGGGAGAAATATTAAACTCATTGAGATTCATCATAAACTCCTGTAACAGATGTTGAGGATGCTCTGGGAACTGATTCAGGTCCTTAAGACATTGAGGAGACTGAACCTGTTACACATGAACCTAGAAGGTCTGATAGAACACATCATCAGCCATAGAAGTACCGTTTCATTATGAGTGATGATGGGGATTTTATGGTCATTGACCAAGAGGAGCCCAAGACTTATCAAGATATTATTGAAAGCCCGCATTTAGATCAATGGCATAAAGCCATAGAGGCTGAGATGCAGTCTATACATGATAACCAAGTGTAGAACTTGGTGGATCCACCTCCGGGTGTTAAGACGATAGGCTATAAGTGGAGTTTCAAGTTGATGCGTGTTGAATCCTAATGAACCTTGTGTGTATATGAAATTTAGTGGGAGCATATCCACTTTCCTAGTATTGTATGTCGATGACATACTACTCATTGGAGGCGATACACCAACACTGCAAGGCGTAAAACAGTGATTGAGTAAATGCTTCGCAATGAAAGACTTAGGAGAAGCCGAAACGACTTTAGGTATCAAGATTTATAAATATAGATCCAATTGCCTTCTAGGATTGAGTCAGGAAACATACATAGACAAAGTTCTTAAAAGATTCAGTATGGATAAGGCTAAAAAAATGATTCGTGCCTATGCGTCATGAGTTGAAACTTGTTAAGAAAGATAGTCCTCAGACAAAGCAGGACATGGAGAACATGATGAAGATTCCGTATGCATAAACTATAGGATCTATCATGTACTTCAGGTTATGTACAAGTCCAGATGTTGTGTGTTGCACTAAACATGACTAGTCGGTACCAGTCAGATCCTGACATGGAGCACTAAAAGACAGTCAAGGCAATCTTGAAGTACCTTAATCGTACTAAGGATGTTTTTCTTAGTATTTGATGGGTAGGAGGAATGGAAATATCAGGTTACACTGACCGGGGTTTTGAGGATGATAACCTGTCACATTTTAGTTATGTTTTTCTCCTGAATGGCATTGCCATTAGTTGGAGGTCCTCGAAGAAGCTAATCATTGACGATTCTACCATGGAAGCTGAGTACATCGCTGTAAGCAAAGCTACAGAGGAAGCCGTTTGGGTCAAGAAGTACATAACTGATTTAGAGTACGTAAAACTATCCTAAGCTCAGTTAATGTTTTCTGTGACAATAAAGGGGCCATGGCACAAGCACTAGAGCCCTAGTCATATAAGAGATCGAAACACGTACTTAGAAAGTTTCACATTACTCGAGAAATCCAAAGTAGAGTTGACATTACAATGTCCCAGATCCATTTAACAAGGCACTTGCACATCGCCTACATGAAGGTCATACTAGATCTATAGTGCTTAGGGCAATGCCCGCTTGGAACTAGTCTAAATGGGAGACTGTTGGTGTGCCCTAGTTCATAGACATTGGTTCTTGTATTTTGTGTATACACACTATTTGTGTCACATTAATAAAGGCATTAATCTAGTTCATTTATATCTTGTCCTATAATATGATTAGAGAATCTATTGATCGACAATCGTAAAACTATATCCCAAGTTTATTTTATCATGAGAATGATTAGGACCATAGACTTGTATATTTGATGATTGTATGTTAGTAATTAACACTAGCCATAACACTTGTTAAGTCAGTTGTGAATATAGGTACATGTTGCATACATGTGCCTAAATCGATCCGCTTGAGAAAACTACATGGTGGTTGTGTCATAAGTTTTTTTAAACAGGTCTCTATTATCTTCAGAACAGATTTCATTATAATATCAATGTGGAATCTAGTTCACTTTGACATACGCCTAACAGGTTTGTAATAGGATGCCAAATACATGTATGATCGGGTGAACATGTGAACATATTGGCATTGGTAGTGAAGTGATGGAATTACCACTCATGTAACAGTGAGATGATATCACAAACCACTTGATAATTGAGATTTATAAGCGTATGGTCATACCCTGAGAATTAGTTTACTAATATGATTCATCAATCTACTTAAGACCAAGAAATATCATAAACTATAGAGAGGATGAGAACCACCATGCCTTTAGTTTATAATATCGATATCAAACGGTAAAATAAATTGAGAGATAACTACAGGGTCTCTGCATCTTTTAGACTGCTGGTACTGTCTTAGTTGGGGGCAATAATGGTTTGTTAGAACCCACTTACTATTTGTGTGTCATGTGCCCAATACTAACTAAAGATAAGGATCATGCACATTGAACATCTGAGTTAGAACTTATAGAACGGTAGAGATAATGCCTTATTCAATGTGAATCACTTAAATAAAATTGTTAGTACATAAGGACATTATATTGATTCTGAATTTTTATTACTTGAGGGATCTAAATCATTAATTGTAATTTTTGTCATAATTAAAACTTCATGAAAATTGGGTTTCAATACAAACATGGGTCAAGGTGAATGTTCCATCAGGGATATACTCACTCCAAACTGTTTGGATATGAATTCGAGCATCGTGGAACCTACCATTGGAGAAAACAACTTCGAGATCAAATCGACAATGATACAACTTATACAAAACTCTGGCCAATTTGGCGGAGATGCGAGAGAAGATCCAATCTCACATTTAAATAAATTTGTTAAACATTATTCTATGCTTAAGAAAAATGGGGTACCATGAGAAGCTATTAAACTAAAATTGTTTTCTTTTTCTTTAAAGGGTGATGCAGCTGACTGGTTGGACTCTATTGAGGCCGGATCCATCAAAACGTGGGATGATCTAGTTAATAAATTCTTAGCTAAATACTTTCCCTCATCCCAAACAAGGATGTACAAAAACAAAACAAGTTCTTTTCACCAAACTAATATGGAAACATTGTATGATGCATACGAACAATTCCACAACTTTAAAAAAAAAAATGCTCACATCATGGATTTGAGAAATGGCAACAAGTTAGTATCTTTTATAATGGTTTATCTTTCTTTAACTGTGCCACATATTTGATTCGTTCGTAGGTGGAAACATCCTCAAGAAAACCCAAACAGAAGCTTGTGATTTAATCCAATAGTTAGTAGAGAGATATTCTCACTGGCAACCAGAGAAAACTCTCGAAACGACAGTAGGGACATACTTGACTGATTCATCATCTAGATCTAGCATCGATGAACCAAATAAGAAAATCGATATGTTAATGACTAATCTAAACCAAAATAACTTATGTGACTTGTGTGGTTTGAAAGGATATAAAAGTGAGGATTGTCAAGCGTTAAACACATTCCTTGGGGTTACTACTAATGCGAACTTTGTGGGAAACTAATCCTTATTCGAACACACATAACAATGGTTGGAGAAATCACTCGAACTTTTCATGGACCAATAATCAGAACGTACAAAATTTGCAAATACCTCCACCAGGATTTAACTCTAATGAAAAAAGAAATAACAACGATGAAGCTTCGGCTATTGTAACAATTTTGGCAAAAATGGAATCACGTCTTGTAGGTATGAAGGACTGGAAGCGAAATCAGGAGATTTCACAAAGGGCTTGAAACAAGTATAAGTCAATTAGTGAAAGCTATATCCAAATTCCCTAAGGGATCCCTTCCAAGCAACATCGAAGCAAATCCATGAGAACACGTGAAAATTATCACATTGAGAAGTAACAAGGAATTGTCGTCCGTTCCAAGCAAGCATGTAAAAGACATCATTTGTAAGCTCTTATTAACCTCCAAAGCTTTTCACAGATTCCCTTGTTCAATCTTATAAAACAAAAATTCCATTTCTGCAAAGGTTAAACAGGGAGAAACAAGGAAAGAAATTCTCCAAGTTTCTCGACATTTTCAAAAGGGTGCATATAAATATTTCGTTCGTGGAAGCGTTGGGAAATATGTATATTTGTGCAAAAAGTTTATAAGATATACTTTCCAAGAAAAGAAAATTGGAGGATAAAATTGTGAAATTAACAGAAGGATTTTCAACCATCCTACTCAATAAGCTACCACAAAAACTAAAAGATCCGGAAAGGGTGGGCAAAAAACCCGCTTTAATCGATAATCAAACCAAAAACCGGTAATCTGAACCGAAAAAACGGTAAACAGAACCGGCAGTTTCAGTTCAGAGTTTAAAAAAATAGACATATATCGGTTTTGGTTTAGAATGTTAAAAAACATGGTTTTCGGTTAACTGAACCATTTAATATTTATAAACCTTAAAACTAAAACTATAATTTAATGTTATATACAGTTAAACCTCGATAAATGAATGTTCGATAAAGTAATAACCTCGTTTATATAATAAATTCTTTCGGTCCCGACTTGGGCCAATGGACTAAAGTAATAACCTCGCTGAATGCATTAAGTAATAAAAATATTTAAATCCTTAAGGGCCCAATGAAAATATAAATTAATAATTATTGAATTATATATATATATATATATATATATATATATATATATATATAGGAGATGGCTCTTGTGAGAACCCTTTCTTAGGTGAGAACTACTCAAAACTACGTAGTTTTGAGTGTAAAATTTAATAAAAAAATGCAGATACTGCTAAGGTTCGAACCCTGGCCTCCTCACTTATACTCCACACTACTTACCACTGAGCCATTTGCTTTTCTTATATATTTTGCCGCGCGCTGATTAATATACCAATGCCCTTGTAGCTTCTATTGTTTAATATTTGATGCATGCACTTATTAATATTGATTAAATGTGCATAATATTAAATTATTAATAGAAAAAAAAAGAAATTTGCATAATAATGAATTATTAATAGAAAGAAAATGTCCATAATAATGAATTATTAATAGAAAAAAATCCAAAAACATGCTCCAATTTCTTATTTATTTAATTCCTTTATATTTTTGTAATTTATGTTATATAAGAAAATATATTTTTTTAAACATACGTTAGAACATATATTTTAACTTTTAAAATACGAACTATGAAGTTTAGAACGTACGACATATTTTTTAGAACATACGTTATGTTTTTTAGAACATGTGTTATGTTTTTTCGAACATGAGTTATAAATTATATTATAGAACAAATGAAAAAACGATCCAGATATCTACTGATTTTTTAGAACATTATACTTAATTTTTAGAACACAAACTATATATTTTTTAAAACATACGTTATAACATATATTTTAACTTTTAAAACACGAACTATGAAGTTAGAACGTACGACATATTTTTTAGAACATACGTTATGTTTTTTAGAACACGTGTTATGTTTTTTCGAACATGAGTTATAAATTATATTATAGAACAAGTGAAAAAACGATCCAGATATCTACTGCTTTTTTTAAAAAATTATACTTAATTTTTGGAACACAAACTATAAACTTTAGAACATATGTTATGCTTTTTAGAACATACGTTATGTTATTTAGGATGTGAGTTTTTTTTTTGAACAAAAAAAATGGCCCATATATTTACTATTTTTTTAAAACATTATCTTAATTTTTAGAACACAAATTATAAAGTTTAGAACATATCTAACAATATTTAGAACATCGTCCTTAACAATTTAAAACATAAATTACAAAAATATAAAGGAATTAAATAAATAAGAAATTAGAGCATGTTCTTGGTTTTTTTTCTATTAATAATTAATTATTATGCACATTTGTTTTTTTCTATTAATAATTATTATGCGAATTTAATCAATATTAATAAGTGCATGCATTAAATATTAAACAATAGAAGCTACAAGGGTATTGATATATTAATCAGCGCGCGGTAAAATACATAAGGAAAATAAATGGCTCAGTGGTAAGCAGTGTGGAGTGTAAGTGAGGAGGCTAGGGTTTGAACCCTAGCAGCATCAACATTTTTTTTTATTAAATTTAACACTCAAAACTACGTAGTTTTAGGTGGTTCTCACCTAAGGAGTGTTCTCACCTAAAGGAGGGTTCTCACTTGATCCCTCCCATATATATATATATATATATATATATAGACCAAAACCTTTCAATCAATCAACTAGAAGTCATTTCTTCTGAAAAAATACATTTATAGTTGATTATTTTTTCTTTCCACCTAAACCAAAATAAACACCATCCTTAACTTTTTTGTAGTGCAAACACAACTTCTGGTATATTTTGCTCATGTTGTAGCAAATAGTTGTTTAAGATAACCATTGCTTAAAATGACTCTTCTGACGATACATTTGTGACAACGCAACTATCATCTGGCTCTGGATCATTTCCATCATCATTGTTCAGTCACGTCTGTATGCATTTTACAATGAAAAATTATCTATAAAATAATAAATATTGATTTATCGATAAATGTATAATTTATTCATTTATCGATAAATAAATAATCTCGCTTAATACATAAGTTCCAAAGATATGCATTTATCGAGGTTTTACTGTATTTATAATATATTTATACTTAATATTTAAACTTATATTATATACTTAATACTTATACTTATATTACATACTTAATACTTGTACTAAAATCTCATTTTTCTATTCCGGGTACAAAAAGTAAACGGCATATAACTCATATTAGCTCCTAAACTATATTTTAAAAAACAATTAGCTTCCTAAACTATTAAAATCACCAATCAAACCTCTAACCTATATAGAAATCAACAATTTCACCTTTTTATCTAACGATGCTAAGAATTAATAGTAATCTAATCCTAATATAACAATTAAACACATAATTAATATTATATATAATATGAAATATATCCTATCTCAAGTCTCAAAAAGGACCCAACATCAAAAAGAATTTGAAAAGGGAAATTAAGTTAGAAACTTTATTAAGAAGGGAGATATTTCCGACTTTTGCCATTGGAAAATAGGAAGTAAAATCCAAGATGAAATAAAAAGATAGAAATTGTAAAAAAAATGTGTTAATTATTTACTTAAGGCTCTGTTCTTTATTACTGAAAAAAACTGAACTGAACTGAACTGAACTGAATGATACTGAATATTGAACTGAACTGAATTTAACTGAATGATACTGAACTTAACTGAATGATACCGAACTTAACCGAATTTAATCGAACGTAACAATAATGATGATATTAGACTTTAAAATAATTTAATGATAATATTGGACATTAATAAGCTTATAATAATAATAATAATAATAATAATATTTCTACCAAAAAAAATAATATCAATAATAAATAAACATATTATTAAAGATTAAACTAAATTAAATATCAAATAAAATCTAGGCTCGATAAAATCCTATGACATTAAATAAAAATGAGTCTAATTTAAATTAAAAATATAAATTACATACAAACACAAATTTATATATAATTTAAAGCCTATGAAATTAAATACAAATTTTTATATGAATACACACTCTTAACTTTTTATTACAATTAAGTATTAAGGTACAAAAATACCTTTAACGTTTTGGGTCCGGGGTTATTTTACTCCTAACGTCTAAATATGAATTTTCATATGAATACAAAATCTTGACTCAATTTATCAATGTTAAGGGTAAAATTGCTATTGGCTTCTAATATTAGGGATAAAATTGCACTATTTGAGATATTAAGGTAGTTGAGCCAGTTAATTTTTTAGAGCATTGTAATGTAAACGTATTAATATAATATTTATTTACTTTTCGCAAAATTTGCAAATAAGTTGCACCAAATAATTATAATTATAATAAATAATGATAATATATATAATGACAAAGCATAAATTATATATAAATATAATTATAATGAAAATAGATAAATTAATATATAATAAATTATAATAATTATAATAAATTGTTGAAATTATAAATAAATAACGATAATAATAATAAATTATATATAAATAATAATAATATATAATAATGATAAATTATTGAATACTGAAACTGAATACTGAACTGAACTGATTGTTACTGAAATTAAGTAATAAAGAACAGGACCTTAATTGTTGGATTAGAATTAGATTACTATTAGTTCTTAAAATCATTATAGCACAGAGTTTGAAATAAATTAAGGACTTAATTGGTGATTTTAGTAGTTTAGTAATTGATTTTTAAGCTATAGTTGAAGGTACAATATGAGTGTGATGCCAAAAGAAAACCTTGAAAAACCTAAATCTAAACAAAGACAGCCGACTTCCCTTCCTTTCACCCAGCCACTCGACTGCATCCTGCCCACTTCTATTCCCTTTACAACATTTTCTCTTAATCTATTTACTCTTCTAAAATTCCTTAATTTTTCTGTGCAAAATATATTGTGGCTGCCATGGGTTGATTTATGATATTGAATGCAAATTGATGTGTTTTCATGGCTTTATGTGGTTCGAATCTTGTATAGGGGTGTTAGAAATCCATTAACTTAATTCTTTCCATCAATTTTTAGTTTCAATTTGAAGTGTCTGCATTTTCATCTGGGTTTTTGTGTTATGCGTTCTTCATTGCAGGGGTTTTTGGGTTTAAATTGTTAAAACTTCTTCCATTACTGACGAAATTCATGAATATTTGCTTAAAGTTGAGATTTCTAGTTTCCAGTTTGGGTTTTTCAAACTTTCTGCGTTTTCCTAAGTTTAAATTCATAAGTATGCAATCTACGTTTTTCCTTGGGTCAAGGCACAAGTTAGAAGTGAAACCAAGCTCCGGCGAATTTAGAGTTTCAATTTCTTTATTTCAAGGCTATGACTTCCCCAGGAAGTCTAATTTCTATTTGAATTTTGCAGCATTGGCCTCCTTGCTTTTTCAATGCTTTACATTTATTAAAGTTATAGAGTTATTGTTTTTCACTTGGGTTTTTAATATTCTTACAGTGGTTGCAATTTTAAGGTTTAATGCAATGTTTATCTAACTTGTGTTATTCATATGGTGCTCAATTAGACATGGTGGGATTGATTAATTGATAGAAATTCTAGCTCTGAATGATGAATTTTGCAGTTTTGTAAGGTGTTAATTGATTAACTGGTAGAAAAGGCTAGCTCTGAATGATAATTGATTAATAATGGTTAACCATTGATTTTTGGTTAGCAGTTGAGAATTGGTTAAAAACCATAACCGAAAAATCTAACCAATATGTTTGGACTGGTTTCGATTTCACTAGTTAAAAAACCAATAGTTTTGGTTTTGTTAATTTAGTTACCTAATGGACTGGTTAACCGAATCATGCCCACCCTTAGATTTGAGTAGTTTTTCTATCTCATGTACAATTGGTGATATGCACTTCGAAAGAGTATTATGTGATCTTGGACTAAGTATAAATCTTATACCGTTAAGCATTTTTCGAGAATTGGGTTTAGGAGAGCCGAAGCCCACTAAGGTCTCATTGTAATTAGCGATCGTTTTCTAGCATATCCCAAGGGATTTGTGAAGGACGTATTGGTTAAAGTGGACAAATTCATTTTTTCCGCTGATTTAATTGTTTTAGATCTAGTGGAAAATGACCAGGTTCCAATTATTTTGAGTCCCTTTTTTTTAGTAACCGGAAGATCACTAATTGACGTACAAGAAGGGAAGTTAATCATCCGGTTGCAAGATGAAGAAGTAATTTCTTTAAAATATTATGCTGACAGTTTCAATCAATGTAATTTTCTTGATATAACAGAAGGAATCATTGAAGATATTTTTTAGGACTAAATATATGATGACCTATTGGACAAAGTTATGCTAAATGGCCTTGGTTTAAACCAAGAGGAAGTCGTGATAGATCAAGAGATAAAGGAAGCAATCGCCAATTTAAATCATGACCCTGAGGATTGTATATGGATCTGAGATCAATACGAGAAACTCGTTAGAGACGACAAGCCGAGATCAAAGTCTTCGTTGGAAGAACCTCTAGAATCAAAACTTAAACCACTACCATCTCATTTAAAATATGTGTTTTTAGGTGAAAGCTCGACCTTACCTATTGTGATTTGTTCTTCTTTAACAGGTGAAATGGATGAGAAACTGTTGGGCTTATGGAGACTAATATATATAGGCCCAACTGAAGCGATCCAACTTGATGCTGAGTTGGACGGGGGCGGTAGCCCATGTTGGGCCATCGGTCCAAAAATTTTTTTTTTGGGCGATTAGGGTTTCAGACGGTTAGAGTTTCAGGAGTATAAATGTAACCTCTTTCTCTGTAATCCGTATCTCATTCATTATAGTAAATATCCTGGCTTGGTAGTGCCCCCAGACGTAGTCATTCATATTGAGTGGCAAACTGGGTAAACAATTTTTGTGTATTTGCTTAATTTTGTTTATCGTAATTTCAATTATTCCTAACAGAAACTATTAGAGATGCTAAAAAGACACAAAGAAGCCTTTAGGTGGACGTTAGTCGATATTGAGGGGATAAGCCCCACCATTTGTACGCATAAAATTTTCACGGAAGAACAACTCAAACTAACAGCTCAGTCGCAAAGATGTCCAAAATTGAGGATGAAGGAAGTTTTAAAAGCAGAGGTTCTCAAACTACTCGATGCAGGTATCATCTATCCAATTTTGGATAGAAAATGGGTAAGTTTGGTATAGATAGTACCGAAAAAAGAGGGTTTGAAGGAAAATAGACAAACTTAGGCGTAACAGATTTTTTTGTTATTATCTATTTCCCTTTCCCAAGATCCTTTAGTTGTTATTTCATATAAAAGGGATTAAATGTATGTACCTTTGATTGACGAACTATCTACTGTTGCAAATAAAGAGCTCACGTAGATTATCAACGGTCTATCACGAACACGAACAACCCGAAAGAAACATGTATTTATCAACCAATAAATAGCAATCAAAATAGATTGCCTATAACGGAATCAATAGGAGATCAAAGAAATGAATGAAGTAGAAAAGTAATTAGTTTAGTGGGAGTCAGAAGAATTTTCTTCCTTGCTAATTGAGTTGGCCGAAATTCATAGGGAAATAGGTCAAGTTATAGTGTTTCGATTCCTAACCCTAGTATGATTAGGTTAAAACAGTTAATTAGAATCTTAGTCTAAATAAGTTTACTAATTAAATAAATAAACATAATTATTAATATTATCTATATCTACATCTAATTCTAATCCTATTAGAATACTTATTTATGTTAGGATAATAATTTAATTAGAGATATAATCTCATTATACTTAATTAATTTATAATCCTATAATTAATTTATCTATAGCTATAATCCAATTATAATTATCTAAATAAATCAATTTATCAAATTACCCCTTCTATATATAAATTTCGGCCCCTGCATATATCCACTCTCAAATTACCATTATGTCCTCTGGTCCAAGTCTCATGTGTGGCCCATTAGGTTCTTAACGCTACTAGTCATATACGTTTACTGGAATTAATTTAAACAAATTAATTTCAACTAAATATATAACAAAATGAGTGTGCATACTGTTATAGGCAGAACCGCAAACATTCCTCCAGAGCGATAAGAAGCCAGGTTGATACTAATGTTTACCTTTCCGTATTAGGTCCAGTATAATTTGATCATTCATTAATTATATCCGTAAACGAATCTGTAACTATGGAATATGTCAAATTACACATAATGAGACATTTTTTTACTTGTCTAGGTAGAATTAACTCTGAATAGATAGGTTAAGTAAAATCTCCATTTCTACTCTTAATTAACCTTATTACCTTGCAAGGATTTCAAGTTAATTCTCCATAAGAGGCCATGAATATATCTCCTATCTATTAGCACTGACAAATGCTCAATCTAACATTAACTATCCTGCAATTACTTTATGTTATA
This sequence comes from Euphorbia lathyris, assembly GCF_963576675.1. Lineage (NCBI taxonomy): Eukaryota > Viridiplantae > Streptophyta > Magnoliopsida > Malpighiales > Euphorbiaceae > Euphorbia > Euphorbia lathyris. Next base: position 36,200,917 of record NC_088919.1, read on the forward strand.
CCCAACGCCTGCTCGCACATACCCTAGGAACCTTCCTGTTATGGATCATATTTAAACACAGTCAAAACATCACACTCCATAATCTAGAATCACGAATTAATGTTCGTTTGAGTCCGAGGATTACTTATACCTACTAATACCTTAGAGACGAAACAGATGACACTAGATAAGTCTATCCATCCTGTTATCTCAAGTTGGGTCCCCAATCCTATTGAACACCATATTCATGTAACTACCTAGATAACTGAATATCTAAAACTTGTGAAATCATCTTTCTGTTCACAACAAAAGACATTATTACATGCAAGTCTCAAAAGTATTATGTCAATCCCAAAACATAATACTCGATTTGGGGGCAATTTAAGTTTATCAACTTAATAGTTTAGAATCATAAGGTACATTCTCACTTCATGCTTGTATGAACATTTTATGATTACTTATTTATAAACTTGAGATTTTCTTTTAATTTAACTTGTTTGGTTGTTTATAAAAGATCAATGCCTTTATATAGTTAAACATACTATATCTTATAAAACAAATGATAAAAGAAGATTTCGTTTACAAATATTTATATCCTAAAACAATGGTCTATAGGACATAAAACCCCAGCATGTATTAGTGTCCAACCAAACCAGAATAATGAATTAATTATAGTAAAAAATGTAACCATGGTGGCGTATGTGCATTAATTATAGAAAATTAAATGATGCAATCCAGAAATACCATTTCCTTTACGCTTAATTTATCAAATGCTTGAGAGATTTTCAGGTCATGCTTATATGTGTAATTTAGATAGATATTTTGGATGTATGAAAATTTTAGTTTCTCCAAGCGACTAATATAAAACGACTTTCACATGTCCATATGAAACTTTTTCCTACCATAGTATGCCTTTTAGACTATGCAATGCCCCAACCACCTTTGAAAGGTACATGATGGCAATTTTTGACGACATGATTGAGAACTTCATGGAAGTTTTCATGGATGATTTTTCTGTCTTTGGAAAAACATTTGATACTTGCTTGGATAATCTAGAACTAGTGCTTAAAAGATGCAAAGATACAAATTTGGTTCTAAACTGGAAAAAATGTCAATTCATGGTTAATGAATCAATAGTTCTAGGTCATTAAGTATCAGACCGGGGTATAGAGGTAGATGTGGCTAAGGTGGAGGAAATTTCCAAATTACCACCACTGAATTCTATTAAGGAAATATGAAGTTTCTTAAGACACTTAAGTTTCTACCGTCGTTTCATAAAAGACCTAAAAGCTCCCCCATTCCATACCTTTCACCTTAGCCTCGTTACAATAGAAGATATTTTGATTATATTTCTAGAACAATCATTGTAGTGAAGATTATATCAAAATGCAAGCGTATGATACTTATTAAGGATTTCTATTCTGAAAAGTGAAACAAATCCACCATACTAAACACCTTGAGTGAGTAAACAAATCTCCTTTTGAGAGGCATTATATTTCAAAGCTATATTATCAAGTTAGTAAGTATCGATTCCTCGTATTGATATGAGCCTGGTTCGATAAATTATTCTGTTTAATCACTTTGTTGAGTTATTTATTTATCACTGTTCTTAAACTCAAGGAAGGATCTCAACAAGCACTAATAATTTTCACCTCAACTTGTTCTAACTTTTCTCTAATTTCTTTGTTTTCTTTTTACTTGAGTACAAGCAAATACTTATTTGAGGGGTATTTTGATGAGAGAAAATTATACTAATCTATTTTAGTCATTTTATGGTTGTTCTGAGACAATCAGATGTTGTTCAGGACATGATTCCCTTCTTTTCTATTTGTTTTACAAGTTGCTCACTAAACAGTATGCATGTGCCTATTTTTAGCCACTCTCATCAAAAATGAGGAAGATCGAAGGAAAATCATAGAATGAAAGCACATATGTGATTGGTGCATTGGACTGATAACAAACTTATTGGAACAAATTTCACTGACTAGCTTAGTAACTATAGAATTGTTCTGAAGGCTAATAAAATTAACTATATGCTAGAAACACCATTGTTTTCCAATACAAGTGATAATGCACCTCTTGAGGGCATTGGTGATTATAGGAACATAAAGGTGATAATGACATGTCAACTTGTATAATGTTAACATCAATGTCTTTTGAGCTGCAAAAAACAACATGAAAACATGGATATCAATTCCATAATTGTCTATCTTAAGGAGTTGTTTAACAAATAAGCGCATGCTTAATGCTACTTTTGCAGAGTCTGCTTACTTTTAGAAGGTGTGTGCCTTCTTGTTCGGTAGAAAGAACCCAAAAAGGCCTGTTTTGATCATTTTTTTTATGGATTTTATTATGCTTATTTATTGAAATTTTGTCTTTTGTAGATTGATTTTACCCCACTACACATTTTCTGCTCCAAATTTTATGGCATGGTCTCTTAATCTAGAAAAGTATAAACCTCACTAAACCGTAGTTTGGACTTGGTTTCAGCTGTTGAAAATATCATTTTATCCAGCAATCCTGAATTTTCAAAAATCTATACATAGTCAATAAAGAATTTCTCATAACTCAGTCAATACAACTTTGTTTTAGCTCCATAAATTATTCACGAACCCGTTAAAGCCCCAAGAAAGTAAGATTTCACAACATATTAGCAGGTTTTTAAAAATAGATTATCCGGAAAAAAAAACATATCTCGAAGGCAAACATGATGTTGAATTCCCACTACTACTACTAGATTGTTTTTCACTATTTTCTTCTTAAATTTGTATCTTTTATTTTCTTTAATGAGTTTTAGGAACTTTAATAAGAATTTAAATTTATACTCCAATAGATAGATTATTAAGTGATAGGAGGAGTTGGGAAATAATGAAGAGAGAGATTAAAATGTGTGGGCCCCAGTTATAGATTATGAACTTTCATTTTTATGTTCACCATTATATGATATGGCTTGAACTTAATTATAGAGAATTTAGGTAAAATTGGAAACCAAAATTTAATTAATTGATAACAACAAATGATGATGTTAGGGACAAATTGGGACGAAACTAGTTGTTTAGTTGCTAGGAACAAGTAGTGTGACTTGGCCCAATTTCAAGTAAGTCAAGTTTTTAAATAAATAAATAAATAAATAACCAAGATGATGAGATTGAAGCAATGCAACTTTAAAATTGAAGGCATGGATGGATGGACCATTCTGTCTATTCTTAGAGCTATTATCTTCTTCATTTATTGCAAAAATTATACTATAAGCTATGATTATAAATTAGAGCTCAATGACATTGACATACACATTTTTATGTTTATGTACTTCCTCTATTTTCATCACTTCTGCCTGCAACAAGATTGCAACCATTTTTATTGCTTATGTACTCTTCTTTTGGCAGGATCCAGATTCTTAGAATTTGATTATTTTGCATTAGTAGTATATATTTCATCAATTTATGACCTTAATCATCATGTAAAATTTGATCATTCAGCGTTAAAATCTTAAGATAGAGATTTAAAACATTCTAAAAATTAAATTTAATAAACTTAGATCTAACGATTTTGGTCATTAATCATATAATAAATTGATACTGGCAGTCTTGATCATATGCACCTTAATGAGCAAGTAAAATTTACTCATTCACCGTTAGATCTAGGCTTATTAGAATCCTAAGGTGGAGATTCAAAGTATCATGATACTGAGAGGATATTGCTGCATTTGTAATTTTATTTATTTATTTGCTATTTCTAATATTTAGCAAAAGTTTCCTGGCATATTTGTTAAAAATGCATGTTGAGGGACTTGGACCACGTCTATAAAACTGATGCGTTGAAAGTCTGGTTTGCCCTTGCTGGCGTAAATGGGCTTTGTCTGAAATGTGGAAAAAAATGGGCCTTACTTGGCCCCGTCAGTCGTTTTCTCATCAAAAACAAAATAACAATTTATTTGAATATATATATTGGTGTGGGAAATTTTAGAAATGATCTACGGAAACGTCCTGTTAACACTTAAATCTCTGCAAAATAAACAGATTAATTTTTTATTATTATTAAATCTGCAAAAAAGGGTGTTGCACCGGTCATTCCGGTTCTTTGAACATTTAACGAACCAGTGTAGTTCAGACTGGACTCATGGCCGGTTCTCCATTAGATCGGTCCAGTCCGATTTTTATAACATTCGTACATGAGTGTATAGCATTTTCTATTTATAAGATTCTAGGGGCATTCCTAAAAACTATATATTTGTATGTTTTACCTAACGTTAGAGACACGTATATGGATGATGTTGGAAGCATACCACCTAGTTGGACCACCTCAATTTGACATGTGCTAATTGTAAGTTGCGCAAATCGAGATGATAGTTTTTTCATGGATCAATGTGCTTACCACATTGGCCCACATATTCGAGATAATTACCATTCCATCATTGTTCTTAATCGGGATGTGTGATTGGTCCACCTAACATGTATGATTATTTACTCATTAATAATAATAATATTATTATTATTATTAAATGAAAAGGTTACATTTCATGGTGCCTTCTATGCTTACTTTGTTTTTGACAAAGTAAGCTTTACTTTGTTTTTTTCTATCATTGGATGAGCTTACTTTGTCAAAGTTCATCACCATCCAATGGTGGAAAAAACAAAGTAATGCTTACTTTGTCAAAAACAAAGTAAGCATAGCCTAACCCTACATTTCATACAATAAAACTAAGTTCATATTAAGTTGAAGCAAAACATAATGATATCATACACAAGTTATCATATTACATGTAGCCGAATGAAGAATTTCCTACTCAAATCATAACCGCCAAATGGCATGTGGACCAGTCAAGAAAGACCTAGGGTCACACACCTATATGCCAAGGTTTTCCTCCTTGATTTACGGGAACACATTTAAGGTCGATATAACCCATTCAGGTTGACAACGGGGTTCTTCCATTCAGCAACTGTCGCGTGGAGCTCTAACTCATCTAGAGTGCACAGTCCAATTCTTCTATAAATAAAACGTACACATTACATTAAAAGTTAACATTCGTCTTGCTCATTTCAACTATATACTTTTTAGTATTATTCTCCTTCGGCTGATTTACGCATCAGAGTGAATCATTGGTCCCCGACTGCTCATTGATCCTTTTTTTGTCTTATCCCAGACACCAAAATGAGTTCCAAAAGCTCACTACAGATTATCACACATCGAACTAGTGCGATGATCATGGACCAAAACAATCAAAATAATGACTCAGTTGAACATCCTTGTGATCCTTGCATCGTCTAACATCCTTTTTTCATCAAACCAACCACTGAATAATAGCGCCCTTATAAACAAAAATGACAACTTGCTCCAACTTTTATAGATTACTTATGAGTTCGGCCTATGCATGGAAGCTTGTTTAGATTCTTTGAATCCAAAATAGAGGAAGTTCATCGATGAAATCACTAAACAACTCATATACAACGTGGGATCCATCCAAGAATCAATGAATATTCTTAGGGCCAAACACGTAACAAAGATGGAAACTGTTAGAGAGGAATTGAAAAAGGCAAGGGAGACCAACAAGCGCCTAAATAGGAAGGATTCTCATGCTTTCTCTATAGAACTCGACTGAATCCTATTACCAAGATCATAATGAAGACCGAGGAATAGCTTCGGGGACAAGATCAAAGGATCAACGATAACCCAAAGAGCAACGATCAGCTTAAAGGCCTAATGATAGCAAACTTCCTTTGGACAAATATGAGATGTACAATCTCATTTGAATGGAGCTTCCGAGTGCCTTGACTGGCTCTGACATTAAATATAGGAACCCTAAGGTAAAAAATATATTGACCAAGCATATGCCAATAAGAGTTGAATTCCCATCACTTAAAGAAAACAATGGACTGGGGGATTCCACTATCCACGTAATAACTTTCAAAGACTCTTTCCCACCACACTTGAGAATGTTGCATGTTACTAGTACTAACAACTCTTGCATGGATCTATTCAATACTTCAACCAAATAGAGAATAAAGTTTCTCAACACTTCATCATGTCACAATCGAAAGAAATACCATGCAAGACCTGTACTATTTAGTTCATGAACCGTATAAGAATCTTCGGGAGTGGGTTGAAAGATTACATAAAATGGAAATTCAGATTAGACACCTTAATATGGATGGATTCATTGATGGCATGGCCTCGAATTATAAAATTAAAGATCTATCAAAGAATCGTATAACTCGATGGCCCAAAACATTTTTTGGACCACATGCAACAAGTAAGAGACTTTGTGAAGTGGGATGTGCATCTCCCCAATCCTTTACTAAATGATAGGCTGGGTCCGTTTAATACTTTAAATGGAACCAAGAACGAAAGAGACAAAGACAGAAGAGGACTGTGAAATCAGGTGCAACACAATTTCACACAATTAAATGCTCCCTAGAAAAAGATATTATATTGGGTCAAAAAGAACAAGCAACAGATTTAATATCCCTTAAAGCTTAAAAGCTCTGATCGTCACCACAATGAGATGTATTGGGAATTCCACAAAAGCGAAGGTCACGACACCGAAACTGTCAAAAACTTTCTCTAAAGCTAAACAAAATGACAGAACAAGGCAAGTTAGGCAATTCTTGAAAATCCCCCAAAAAATCACTAAAGTACAAAGATAGGTGTGTGAATGAAAACGCATCTAGTGGAGTCTTTGACGTGATAGTTGCAGGGTCGTAGGAGGATAAGACGGTGAAATAAAAGAGGATCTTCGAGGCAAATGAATGGTTATATGAATTCAACTTTGAATTCTCATTTGGAGGCCTGAAAAAACTTCTAAAGTAGTACCACAAAGATGCACTGGTTATTGAGATTCTGATCGAAGATTACACAATCTGAAGGGTGTTTGTGGACACAAACAGTTTAGTGAATACAGTCATAAAGTAAGCCTTCAAAGCACTTCATCTTGATTCATATAGATTATCGCCTATATTGTCTTTGCTGGTTGGAATAAGTGGACACAAAGTTCGAGAGGTATAAGGGTGAAGGTGGAAATATGGGCCGATCAAATGAAATTGTACACCGAAACAAAATTTCTGGTAGTTGATATATTTTTGCCACATAACATCATCATTGGAAGGCCACTAATGTCCGGATTAGCAGGAGCACTCTCTATTTACCATCTGGTTTTTCAAAACCTACCGAGAGAGACATGTGACCGCGTAGAGAAACTAAATAATTTCACAAGAAACTTATATGGCTTTTCTCAACATGAAGCACACAACCATCAATCCATTCGAACCAGTTAGGGAAAGGGCAGAGCCAATAGGAGCCATATATCCATTCATCTTGAGAACATAGGCACTTACCGAAGTGCCTGGAGACATCTTGCATGAGTTTAGAGCCTTGGTGACCAGGAACTGTTCTTGTCGTGCCTGCTCCTGGAACATCATATTGAGACTGTTCATAATCTGAAATGCAGTTTGGTCCATGAACTACTTTAGAAGCTCGGGTTCCACAGTATCAAGCATGAGACAAGGCACATCCCGTGAGTCCTTCTTATGCTTCTCAAAAGTGTCCAACGCTTCTGCATTTGCATTTCACCCTGGGGTAGCAGGCAAATCTCGATTTAGAATGTACTCTTTCTGCTTCTGGATAAGCACTATCTGCAGATTTCAAACCCAGTCAATGTAGTTCTGAGCACTTAATTTTCCTTTCTCTAGAACAGGTGTTTGTGTTTGTGTTTGCCATTTTTAAATCAACATAGAACAATAAATTCTGGTTAATTATTAAGGTCTTTTAATTCTTCCTATTAATATGAACTAATATCCCTATAAATTAATTCATGTTATAGTATGCTTTTTACCTTAATGGGTCGAGATCCCTATAAGGCCCAATCCTAATGAAGTCACCCTTAAGACATGACTGTTTAGGTAGGAAATTCATTCCAATTACATTTGTGTATAATTTTTGGTTTGGAGGGAATGGTCTTTAGGACTTTGGCACTTCCCATCTAATGCTTAGGGCTAGGGTCTTCCCAGGATCCATATTAAGTCGAAACCACCAACACGATGTTAAGAGTATCCTATATTTTAACCCGTACCTCACAAAAATGATCCAACATACCTAGCTTTGGCATGGGCTACGTTAAAATAATTGATTCCTTGACAAGGTTCGTTTGTGGAAAGCACTTATGACTTACTATTGAGGTATTATTAATTTAGTTAATTAAAGCGGCTCCCAAGACTGCTTTACACGATCCATTCATATAAACGTTTCAATCGAGTGAAATAGACATGAATCTGAAAGTGTAAATAATAAAAAATTAAAATGATTCTACATTGGCTTCCTAGTACAACCTATTGAAATTTCTAAACTTAGGATAGAAATAATCTTCTAGGCTTTTGGGCTCCAACTCCAAGTTTGTGCCTCCTTGTGGGCTTCTTTGTCTTCTTTGAATTACATAAAATAAACTTATTCTAAAATTACAAAGAAAATAAATAAAATGACACGCAAGTCGTATTTATAAAATTCCAACCAAAAGATTAATACTTGATAAATAAGCACGTGTAAATCATATTTACAAACAATCTAAGTGTGTATCTTATAAAAAAAACGTTTCAATTACATATAATAGTTCATGGCCGATTTAACTATGAAATTGCATAAATTTGAATCATATATCATCTAATGATTTATTTATCCAATAAATAATTCAATTATGACACTAGAATTTTCTGTATCTTAGAAAATTCCTCGTAACAATAAAAATTCAACATGTATTATGGCTATAGTTTCCTTGAAAACTTCAATTGGTGTCAATGTAAGACAAAATCAAAGCCGAGCTAAAAATTGTTAGTTCAATTTAATGCCTATAAACCTAATTGAAAATTTAAAATAAGATTTATTGTATCATGAATTTCATGATTATAAAATAGAGATTGAAAATAAAGAATTTATTACTTAAATACATTCACTCGAGACAATTTTTTACTTAAAATCGTGTCGAAGATTTGTGAAAAATATTTTGAAAAATATTACCCGTATAGAAATATTTATTTCTATCGATAATGATAACCTAAAAATAATCATAAAAATTTTAACTTATGATTAATTTATAAATGTAAAAATGATATTTCATAAAAAATGTTAAGTTTTTTCATTTGTTGCAATATACTTAAAAATGTTGCAATATACGTTGCATTTGTAATTTTGAAAACAAGTGTTGCATACATTCATTCATTCATTCGTTTGTATAAAAATGATATATGTATATATCTCCTCCCACACTTAAATTGGACCATGTCCTCATTGGTGTAAAATGGAGATAAAACATTAAAGATAAAACAGACGAAAATGAAAGATATAGCAAAAAAAAAAAACATCCAACATAAAATTAAATTGAAATTGTACGAAACATAAGAAATAAAAATGTACGAAACTGAAATTAAAACAAGATAAGATAAAAATAAAAGATAAAACCTAAGCATGCGGCGGGGAATCCGAAGGTGTTGGTGAAGTTTCCACATTTCGGCGACGGAAAAACGAAAGCATCCGATGCCGAGTCGATCTATGCTCACGCCTCAAAGTATTGAGGTTATCATTCATCACCATGTTGTTCTCCACCAAATCATCAATCCTCAAATTCATTTGTCGATTATTGGCATTGATTTGGTTCAAAATTCTCCTTAAATCCACCGGATCATTATCTTGAGATGCTTGGGCTTGTGGTGCATCTTCCGCTCCTTCCTCCGCACCTCCTTCCTCGGTACCTACATTATGAGAACTAGAAGCACCTCCACCCATAGTGCCACGAAGATGTGCAATACGGGTAGCATAAGAAATAAAAACGGGAGGAGCCGCAGAAACCAACAAATGAGCCCGCTCAAGAGCCGCAATGTCCAAAACCGGAACATATCCATGGTAGGTGGACATATCATAAGTTGCCAATTCATCCCGTGCTCCCAAAACAATAGCGGTGATTAAACTACCGAGAGGGACTTGAGTGGTGTGAGCCCTCGAAGCACGATACAAATTGTCAAATATCATTCCAATGCTATCAACCCTTAAACCCTTGAACAAACAATCCCAAACAAACAAATCCCGGACTTGAATTTTTGAACTCTCAACACGACCAAAAAGTGAAAAACTCAAATACTTGTGAAAGAAGAACACACAATACTTGTATTATATCTAAAGTAAGATTACATGGATTCTAACTTAGATTACTTGGAATAATTTAATAGATCCGGTCTAATTAAAATATATAATATCCAATATTATATTTTAATTAAATGGTTAATTAATGAGCTTAGCCTATAAAATATTTTTACTTATATATATCAATTTTTATAAACTATATTATCCAATAATATATTTATCAAAACCTTATTTATATATAATACTTATATAAAAAATACTTATATCAATTTTAATATCATATTATCTAATAATACATTTAAAATTATATTCTAACACATTTGGGTCAAAATCAACTACTAGCCCCAGGGGTATAGCCGAAATACATAGTGTATTTTTACCAAAAATACACTCTTAAATTTAAGTCTTGATTTTATCCTTTTATATCCAATTTCATAAATTGATTTTTTTTAATGGGTAATATGCAATATACTTTACTTACAAAATCACTAAAATTTATAATATTTCAACTTTTATCATCCAATAATAAATTTAAAATTACCTTAACATACTTGTAAAATTTTAAAAAGTTTCATATTAATCTAATTAATATAAACTTATATTTGATAAAATCAAAAAATTACAATTTAATATTTATATAACATGCATATATATTAAATTTAATATTTAAAGTTATATACATTTTAATTTGTTTTCCAAACAAAATAAAACATAGCCCTAATTAGATTTAGATTTAATAACTTGATTTTTTCTAAAAACTAGACCAAAAATGCAACACTTTTAAAACTCATAAATCTGTCTAGAAAACAGCATTAAAACAACGAAGGCAACAGTTTCTGGAAATAAAACTGTTGCATCAAGCAGAAATCACTCTTTAAAACTAAAAACTTCATAACCGTGTTACCGAAATCAGTTTCTAAAATTCACAAAATTAATAATTAACCAAGAAATATAAATTTCACCAATTAATTAATTTATCCCAATTAATCCATAAATAATTAAAATCCAATTTTAATTAAAGCAAACAAAATATCGATCCACGCGGATCTACCATATGCAATTTAAATTAAGATTAGGAAAACTAATAACTTTCATCAATGATTGAGCAAGTAGTCCCTTTGAACGAGATTGAAGAGTTAAAAGGAAACTCCATCTACTTCGTCACTTGCAGAATAGGAACAATGGATTGCTAATCACAGGAATAAAATCCTTGTACACAAATCAATCTTCTAGGTGAAATCTAAATAAATTGATTTTTTTTTCTTGAAAATAAGAACAGAGTGTTCTCTTTTTCTTTATTTTTTTCGACCAAGAAACATATAACATGTTTTTTTTTTCTTCATCTGTGTCAAATTCAAAAAAGAAATCAGAATCCTTTTCTTGTCCAACTTTGAAGTGCTTATACAATATGTCTACACCATCTGCCTTAACTTTTTCTCTCTCATCTTAGACTGCATTCCTCAAATTCTTTTCAATGCAACCGATATTTTCATATCAACCAGCTTGTGTTTCAAATAAGTTGAATTGTTAATATAATGGAATGTCCACATTTTTTAGATCTTGTATAAGATTTATTTTTGCTACTGGAATTTTATGTTGTGATGATAATATGTGAACTATACCTAATGTTGTAGAGAGATGATTATGTTCTTCTATGAAAGTATTGATAAATTAACAACTTCCATCATGACTTACGGTGGATTTTGAATTGCAATATGTTGGAATATTTTCTTCAACTTCATTGTTTTTCTCCATGTTGCATTAGTCTTCCCTTTTTTGAAACATACATATCTTTTCTAGGGCCGGCCCTGGGCATAGGCCCGGGGTGCGCCGGCCTAGGGCCCATGGCCGGAAGGGGGCCCAAATATTTTTATTAGTTCTATATATATTGATGTTGTAAAAAGTTAATAATAAAACTAATGAATATCCTAGTGGTTAAGACACATTCTCCTTTGAAAGGGGCCTAGGTTCAACCCCCTCTAAGTGTAAATATTTTCATGTTGTTTCTTTGTTCTTTTTTTCCTTTTATTTTGATTTCTATATTTTGATTTTTGTGTTTGCTGCTCTTTGTTTTGCTGCTAGTTTGCTTGTTCTTTTGTTGGTTTTGCTTGCTGCTGATGGTAAAAAGAAATTTGGCTTTCTCAATAAATATATATATATATATATATATATATATATATATATTAATATTAAGAAATTTATATAGAAATTCACTTTTTAAAACTTATTTACAATTATGTCAAATAATACTTTTAAATTAGGCCAAACTAATAAAATCATTATTTTTAATATATTTTAAAGATTAGGACTTATAAATTAAGAGTCTAAAATATATTTACTAAAGTTTAGAATTTATGAATTGAAGTCTAATTTTTTTTTACTTAAGGTAAAAAATCATACTCTATTTCTTATATATGAAAAATAATGACATAATTAAAAGTAATTTTGATGATATGATTTAATTGTAATTTTGTAACCAATTGCGATATTTATGTAAAAAGCTTTAAAATTATTTAGGTTTTAAAGGGTCTAAATAATTAATATTAAGTCTATACAGAAAATGCAATAAAAAAAATTATTGGCAAAAAATTTAACAAATAGGTTAGTTTTTTTTTTTATCCAAAATGAGTTAAATGTCCCTTATTAAAATACTCCAAGGGGCAAATGTTATCAAATAATACCTTATTAGCCAAACGATAAAACTTTAAATATGCATGGGTCAAATAAGAGTTTAATCCATAATTTAAAGAAATTGTGAAACATTTTTTTTTTATTTTGGACAAACAATTGTATTTAGTGAGCGTAATAAAACATATCGTATAGTTACTAATAAAATACTTTTCTATTTATCATGTATTGAAAGTGATCTCGTAAAAGGTGATTTTCAGAAGATATTTTTATTGATGACGATAGCAATAGTAGAATAGTGATACGAATGAAAAAAAATTGTTATTTAAAAAACGACTTTTAAAAAATTTTGTTACGCACAAATTTTTTTTATAGGGTAGTGGCCTTTATTCCTTAATTTGCCTAGGACCCATGAATTGTCAGGACCGGCCCTGATCTTTTCCAAGTCACAATTCTATTCTTATTGTTTTCCTTGCTTTTTTTGACACTAAATCCAACCTTACGTGCATGGTCATTAATATACCAATTCGTTTTATTAAACCAAATTAAAATGTCGAATAATCCAAAAAAATTATGGTCAAAACCTAAATAATTCTAGAAAATATTTCCTTTCCAGCGATATCACCAAGAGTTACTTGATAAATATTATGAGCTTTTGTTGTTCAAGAAATCACTTGTATCAGTGTTCAATCTATTGAACGAAGATAATAAAAAATCAGAAAATGGTTATGAAATTCCAGAAAATTTTCAATAGAAATTGCTTATATCAGTGAGAGTCTTGATCGAAATGTTACTTTAATCCAGAAAAGCGGTGGTTTCTCTTTTCAGTGTTTTTTTCTCTCTCTCGAGCGTGTATTTTCTCTCCATAAAAAGTTCCTTACGTTTAGGAAATTTTTATGATATTAATTGATTAAAAATGAAAATAATAAATTAAATAAAAGCTATTGACAATTTTTAACATTGTAAAATTATATTAGGGTAAAATTTAACGGTGAATGATCAAATATTTTGATAGTTTTGGTTATTGAGATCCAATTGGACGGGACTGCTCATATACAATATCCTATTATTATTATTAGTTATAAATTGAATTAAAATTATAAAATCTATCATCTTAGAAAAAATTTACATAAATAAATGAAGATGCAAAATTCCTTTAATATAAATTCGGACCACACGAGATTTTCATTGAACAACAAAATCCATATGATGAGGACTAAGAGAATGTATACTTGTTCGTGTGGGCCTTAGGCAGCGTGCGATCCACGTGAGCTTCACCCTTTGCTTTATTTTTCTTTGAACTAATACATCCCAGCCCTTTAAGTTATCTGAGAACAGCAATTAACTCCCTGAATTTCAAAACGTTTTAACTAACACCTTCAATTTGTTTATTTTGGAACAAATAATCATTCAAATGCAATATGGCATTGCACAATTGGTAGCACGTGATAGTAAGGGGTTAATGGTAACTTTTTGAAGTTTCAATCACTCGCTGCCATGTAGCATTTGAGAAGTCATTTGTTCCAAATAAGTAAGTTGAGAAGGCTAGTTGTAACATTTTAAAGTTAAGGGATCATATGCACTTTTTGGACAACTTGAGAGGTGAGAACGTATTATACATTTTTCTTTATATATTAGTATAAGATTACGCTCAAGCAAGTTTAAAAAATTCATGAAACACTGTGAATTCAGATGGTCAATCAATTTTTAAGGTTAAGTTCAAAGAACTATTAATAATGTATTAAAAACTAATAGTTAATGTCAAATAATAGCTTTTACTATTATCATTATCCTGTCACGTGAATGTTCCTAGATTTGAAATGTGTACAACACATTCTCATCTTACCGTGTGTTAAAATTTAATCAATAAATAAGACTGTAAATATACATAAAAAAAAGGCCTAATAGGCACCCAACCCCCTAAACTTATAACTTTTTTTCACCTGGCCCCCTCAACTTAGGGGATAACCTCTCAACCCCCTCAACTTTCCAAAAACATCACATACAGCTTCTTACACCCCTATGTTCGGTCAAAATATTGACCCGTGTAGAAAACGCGCTTGACTGCACACCAATGCCACGTGTCATTTTTTATTAAATTTTTCCATTGAGACCCCTGCTCGGCGAGCAACTACCAGAGATGGATTTCGATCAGAATTCTTATGCCAGAATGGAAAATTTTAATAAAAAAGTGACACGTGACATTAGTGTGGTCAACAGTCAAGCACGTTTTCTATACGGGGCAATATTTTGACCGAATATAGGGGTGTAAGGGGTTGTATGTGATGTTTTTGGAGAGTTGAGGGGGTTGAGGGGTTGTCCCCTGAGTTGAGGGGGCCAGGTAAAAAAAAGTTACAAGTTTAGGGGGCTGAGTGCCTATTAAGCCTAAAAAAAAATCTCAAATATCATATTAAAAAAATCATTTGAACTAATATCTAATCTATATCTATGAGTTACATTATTAATGGTGTGTATGTTTGTGCAAGAATATAGGAGAATGCAAGAATGGGACATCCTTTTTTGCATTAAAAGAAAAGGGATTTCCTTTTAAAGTATCTTTTAGTTAGAACCTTAAGTATCACCCATAAAGAATAAATTAACCTTCTTTAAATAGTTGTATTTTTTGGAAGAAAAATAAAAGTATTTAAACTTGCATTAATTTTAATTATGTATAGATAAAATTATAAGAGGGCGAGCCTTGGCGCAACGGTAAAAACGTTGTTGTCGTGTGACCAGAGGTCACGGGTTCGAGTCTTAGGGGCAGCCTCTTGTCAATTAAATTGGCAAGGGGAAGGCTTGCCCCCAATACACCCTTGTGGTGGGACCCCTCCCCGGACCCTCGCTCAGCGGGGACGCGTAATGCGACCGGGCCGCCCTTTTTATAGATAAAATTATAATTTTGAGAAGTGGTGGTGAGTAAAATGGGGATAAGGGTGTTATGAATATGAATGGGAAAAAAGGAAGAGGTCTTTTTCCAAGGCAAGTTGGGTGAAGTGAACAACGCAATTCCAAAAGCCAAAAGGTATATTTGGAATTGGGTGCACTTATGCTTATTATGTGTTAGCTAATATCTATGTTATCTCCTCTAGCAATACTTGTTTTCAATTATATTTCTTTTTCATTTCCCTATCAAACTAAGAAAATGACTTTTCTTCATAAACTAGGGAAGAAGCAAAACTTTCATTCAAACATAATTAAATTACTAAGAAGAACAAATGAAGGAAGTGAAAAATTAACTAGCCTAAGCCATATACTTATATAGGTTAATTAACTGAAAACGTATCTAATTACAGTCTGGGTGGTATATATCAAGGAGACGCAGATTAGCAAGAAAATTTAAAAAACATGGTTTGTGTGAGGGCTTCGTGGAAAAATTCTGCTAATTGGCTTTTTGAAAGAACATGTAATAGTTTATTGAACTTTTTCGGGGATGAAATAGCAATCCAAATTCACATGCTTCAGTTTTTCGTGAAATGTTGTGTTCTTAGCTATATACATAGCTGAAACATTATCTCAGAACATTGGAATTTGTTGTTTAAGGGTAATTTTAAGATCCTTAAAAAGATAATGTTGACCAAATATGACTATATAAATACCAAGAGTTGGTGAATAAAATTTATTACTCTCTTTAAAAATTAATAATTGATGTCAATCTATAGAATGTGACGATCAAGTTGAACTGTAACCACTTGAACAAAATGATGAGCAAACTGTCAGAAAGGGGTCAGAGTCCGGTGTCTCTTCTTCGATGCTTAAGTTAGTATGTCAGAGAGAGAGAGTAAATATACTTGAAAGCAGAGTTTTAAATGAATATGATTACGTACTTTGTGCTCTTTCAAGAATGACTATTTATAGATAACTGAAATATACCTACTATTGAGCAGCCTTACATGTAGACGGTTGATTAGTCTTTACTATGTGCGTCTTTCCCTTTTCCATGTTTTACGGCATGACTTAGGAATTAAAAGCGTATTTTTAGAATCCAATCTCGTAATTGGCCCACGTGTATAGATAGCTTTATGCCTGAAGCTCCCTATTGATCCATGTTTCCAAACCTTAATCTCATGTAATATCAATAATAATTTTCTCCCTTAATAAAAACTTGCCCAACAAATATTTTGCTTGACTAATGCGGATTAAGTAATTTAAGAAAAACTTATAAAATACTGAAAATAAAAGACTAGACTTCAAGAATTTATCCATGTTCCGCAACTCCAGCCCACATCTTGTCTGAGAGGATTTCTCTTGAGATTTTCCTTAGTCCAACTCTTTTTTCTGAGCAAGAATCAAGCCTTTGTAATTCTTACAACCTTAAGAATTTCCCTTTGGTTATTTTCCTAATATTCCACATGCTCAATTACCATTACCATGTAGATATTATCCGCCTTAACTCAAATCCAACACCTTGGACCTTATGACTTTGATACACGTCTACATATATTGGATTCTCATCCTACTAATAAGCTCCAATCACTCCCTCTCCATTTTCGATGTGGAATTCAGTTCATTCCTGTCCTCATCACCATCCTTTAAGATTGCTCATTGCTTAGACCTTCAACCTTGAAGCCACCCAATCCAGACCGGATCATTACAGGCCCACCAACTTCTACCTGGTTCGTCCCCGAACCACACGTCGTAGGTGAAGAGTCGACTCTGATACCAATTGTAACATCTTGGTCCAATACTATGTAGATATTCTCCACTTTGATCCAAATCCAACACCTTGGGTCTCACGGCTTTAAAACGTGTCTACTCATCTTACTAATTAATAAGATCAGTCACTCCTTCTCCATTTCCGATGTAGGATTCAATTTATTCATGCCCCTATCGCCATTCAATTTATTCATACCCCTATCGTCATCCCTTAGGTCTCTCTTTGTTCATGTCTTCTACCCTGACGCTACTCAATCTGGACCAGGTCGTTACACTCAAGTTTCTGAGTACTTGAAAAAAACTCTCTGCCTCAATTTTTTACAAGATTAAACTGAGAAACTTAAAAAACACCTTTCTCAAAAAATCAAGTGAGAAACTTTAGATCCACACATAAGTGTGATCTTTACCCAATAATATATTTTGTAAAGAATGAATGTTGTTTCTCTTTTGCTCATATTCTTTTTAAAACTTTGAATATCTTCCCAATAAGCACAATATGGATAAAGTCTCTTGAGAGCTTTGTCTTCTCATCATTTCTTTATATAGGCTTCAAAGAAATTATAGCCATTGGAGCTTCATCTCCTCCATCTTTATCTTTATCTTCTTCATTTATTTCTTCATTTCTTCATTTCTTCATCTCTCTCTATTCTTTTCTATTTATTCACTTTTTTTTTCTTCAACAAAAAATGTGTAATATAGTAGATAACTACTTTTCATCAAGTACAACTTACTTTCCATCAAAATACAAAACTAACTCCCTTACAAAAACTAAAACAAAGAAGAAAACATAAAACACCAACTAAGATTCGCTCATGATCCCGTGCAAGCCGTGTGAAGGGATCACAAGGAAACAACGTCACTCTGGATATGGTAAGCATAGGGGTACAAGAAAGGCTAGACTGCCAATTAGCCCTTCCTCCTTCTCCCTCTAACTACTCCTTAGTTTGAACTTCAAGAGACGATGAAAGGTGATTCCAGTCACCTTGAAGCCTATAACAAGTATAATCCTCACAAAGGCCAAACGCTCCACCCAAGGACTTAGAAAGGCCCGTGAAAGAAATGATGGAATTCCCTCCAAAATCCTCATAACGCTGCTCATAAGAGAAAATCGTCACCCTAACCCAACACATAGGGGATAAATACCTGGTATGTTCACTCCACGACGAAAAGAGGGGAGGAAAAGCACACCCATCATCAATGTAACCACAATCTCCCTAAGATCAATATGAGAAACCAAGAAGTTGCCCCTCAAAAATAGCCTTCTAGTCGCCAGAAAGAGAATGAACAAGAGACAAGCGGATAAGAAATGCATCTAATATCTTTCATCCTTTTATACTACTCAAAAGGAAAACAAATCGACAGATGACATAATGACTAATATGCAATGATTAAAGAGTACTAAAATCCCTTGGCACGCCCCCTCAAAAGTAGAAAAACGACGATAAGTGGAAGGACACAAGGGAATCACTTTCAATTGAAAAGACTATTAGGAGTATAGAAAAACGTGCCTTAATATGTGCATTTATGAGCAATGGTTGAGGGGCAAATCAACCATCTAATGCCCGCATAACCTCCTTATAAGTTCTTCATTTTCCAAAAAAAAAAATCCCAGAAGACATTAAGCTCAAATCCCCCTCCATCAACTTATCAGGAAACGATAAGTACAACGCTCCTTGAAATAATGGTTTCTCATCCTAAAGAACAACATATTAGACCGCAGGGAACATCTAATATCAGAAAAATATAACTCTGCCATGTGGAGTTGCAAATGCCCAAGCCAACTCTCAGAAATGAGGACTATGTGGCATCTCCTCAACTATATGGAGTAATACGACTGCGTATCGGAGAGCTTGATTCGGGAAAGTCTCACTAAACCCAGTCAAGGATCTGGTCGTTACCATAATCGCGCTAAATCCCGAGAATCACAAGCCAAGTGACCTTGATGGATATCATGTCTCGATATCTGTGCACACTTCCTTCTATCAATATCGGTATAAATAGAGTAAGCTCAGCTCAAGGTACACAAATTCATTCATTCTATTAATCTTTAAGTATAGCTCTGTTTACTGATTGTGATCATCTTCGAGTCCTTTCATAAACTGACTTAGACATCGAAACGGGTTCCCCGTAGAACGCCCTCCTTTGACCTTACTTACGTGCATTTGCAGGTTGACATGTGGACTCTCAAGATTCAACCACATCGCTTAGTATTTACATTTTAAGTATACACAAAATAAAATTTAAAAGTCTAATAAATTTCTAATTTAAATTAATTTTTTTTAAAAAAATTAAATTAAATTAAAATATATATTCTACTACTATATTATATTTACACATATACTTTTATATTTGATTTAAGGGAATTTTATTAATATTATATTATTATTTATGATATCATCCGGTCTAACTAATTGAACTCATTGACCTCTAACCCAATTGTCAATCTGGTTCGACTTCCTATTTGGTTTTAAAACATTGAATGAAACCAAAATTCTTCCCCTTTATGTAGCTGGACGTGTGCCCACCAAACAGTATGCCATGCTCGTGATGAGCATTGTGCGTGCCAATGTGGCACGCAACAATTGCGAGCGCGTCCCTCTTTCAAATTGCAGCTTCCACTTTATTTCTCCTTCGATTTGGTCCCTTTTTGTGGTTTAGGAAATTCTTAGAGAAACACTCTGAGTTTTCATTCGTGATGAATCAATGTTGTTTATCACTTTAGTTCCATTTGTCACTGGAAAACAAAGAGAAATGGCATGTAGTTGAAATTGTTAATAAATGCCAATTAGTTAATTAAATTGTCATTTCATAGGGAGATTGTTTGGTTTCTCATAATTAATTAGAATTAGTAAAGAAGCCAAAATGAGATTAAGAAAGCAAGATTTAGATTTTGCAACAACAAAAAGATAAGAGGGAAAGGGAAAGGGAAAGAAGATGTGGTAGGAAGGAAAGGAGTATGACATAATATGTAAAAAATAGATTCAACATAAATTAAAAAGATTTTGTCTCTACTGATAGCAACAACTTATTATATGGCATTAAATGTTTGGATGTGATGAATACGAATATTCAATAACCATCACAACATCATTTTACAACCAAACACATCTTAATTGGGATAGGGAATAACTACAATATTTTGAATAACAATTAAGGATGATAATGCTAGAGATCCGGTACTATTCCATTCTAATAAAAATAAGTAGAATGGAAAAATAAGTTGTGAATGGTTTATTAAATTTGTAGAATATTGTTAGCCCAGAAAAATAAAATAATTATTTTTATGTATATAAATGCTTAGGTTATATTTTTAGGATATAGTTTATATTTTCTAGAAATAATACACCTATAAGCTAAGCTTCAACCCGTGGAAAAATCCGGCACCACGCGGGGCGTGTCCTCAATACGCAGCGCGTAAACAAGGCGTCCGGAGAAATCAACGTCAAAACGCAAACACGCAGCGCGCCCTTCACCTTACGCGGGGCGTAATTTCTCACGCGGGACGTATTTGCCAATACGCCGTGCGTAAGACGCATTCGCGGAGCATGCCAGGATCAGAGGCTTGAAGACGCGGGGCGTATCTACAAGACGCGGGGCGTAATCCTTCACGCGGGACGCGACACCAGAGACGCCATGCGTGAAAACCATCAATGAAACGCACTAGGCCTAATGTCCGCCAACACGCAGGGCGTAGCAGAGCATACGTGGGGCGTGTCGTCTCGTCCAGAACTAGTTAACGACAGTTTGAGGAGGTTAAGTTAGTTAATTAGAGTTAGTTGGGTTTGGTTAAGTTAGTTGGTGACTATTTACCAAAATACCATTGATTATTTACCAAAATGCCACTCTAAAAAACTATAAATAGACCCCCTCCCCTTCCTTATTTTTCACACTCAACACAAACACAATCCCCTTCCTAAAGGTCCATTTCAATGCTCTCTCTTTTCTAGTTCTTAGTTTTCAAGTTCTTAGCTTTTAGTTCTTCAAGTTCTTCAAGTTTTTCTTTTTCGTTCTTCGTTTTTTCTTAGCTTCGATTCTCTTTTAAGCTTTCTTTAGCTCTAATTCAAGTTCCAATAGCCTCTTTTCAAGTTTTTTCAATTCAATTTAGCATTTCTAAAGCTGTTACTCTGCTCAATTTCCAATTAGAGTTTTATTTCCAAATTAATTTTCCAGATTCGTCCAATCGTTTTCAAAGCCAGATTCCGTCCATTTAACGTTATTTTTTGCCTTCGATCCCTTCGACAAAATTGTTCCTGACGTTTTGAATCTCAATCTAGCCTTTTTAATTTCCCAATTCCGTGCCCAGAAACTATAGTTACACGCTGATCTTTCCAGCTCAAATTCTTTTAGTTACTCTGCCCAGATTTTTCCAGATTCGTCCAGTCATTTTCAACTCTCAATTTCGTCCATTTCCAATTCGTTTTAGCTTTCGAGCCCTTATACAAAGTTGTTCCTGACATTCTGAAGTTCAATTTACACTACTTACAAGCCCAATTCCGCATTCTTAAGCACTCAAACCAAGCTCCCGAAGTTA
Source organism: Euphorbia lathyris (assembly GCF_963576675.1). Lineage (NCBI taxonomy): Eukaryota > Viridiplantae > Streptophyta > Magnoliopsida > Malpighiales > Euphorbiaceae > Euphorbia > Euphorbia lathyris. The sequence continues at coordinate 36,222,830 of NC_088919.1, forward strand.
AGGTCTAAATCTACCCCATTTGCCTACCAACGTTTTGCCATTGCACCAAGCACATACCGTACGGGCCCGACCGATTGCAGCTCTCCAAGGACCTCACGCCGACGCCAAAATTCAACATCAATCCGAGATAGCTATTGTGGCTCCGAGTTTGTTGTTGAATTCCAAGTTTTATTTAATTGCATTTCAATTCCTCGTATTTGATTTGTTATTCCATTTCAATTGAATTAGCTATATGTTTAGTATAGAAGTTCTTCAATTGTAATTCGTTTCCAATTTCATGTTTCAAACGCTTATTCAATCAATAAAATACCAATTTTTCACTAAATCTTGTGTCAATTTCGCACTTTAAATTCCTTTATTTTCTCGTCTTCAATTTACCCACATTAGCTTAAATAAAACAATTTATCTAGCAAAGTTTCTATAACGGCGCTAGAGACCCAAGAGGGACTTTTTCAATTCTTGCGTCCCTCGCCAATCGCTTCGTTTAAGATTTCAAGTTTTGGCGCGCAATTACATAAACTTAACCGTCTTTAATATTTTGAGAAATAATTTCTCTGGCACGCCCGCACCCTAACCACACGTGACAAGGTTGAAATTAGCATATTCGCAAAATATCGCTAACAATTTTTGGCACGCCTAGTGGGACATGTTTTTAAGTTTTGCCAAAAATTTAGAACCCGTTTTTGTGCCTATTTTCTTCCATAATTTTTTTTTATATCACATTTATTTTTCATTATCCCACTTCCACTTTAACAAAATTTATTAGCTAAAGCTAACAATTTTTGGCACGTCCAGTGGGACCTTGTTTTAGGCTTTCGTCAAAAATTTCAATACATTTTTCTTATAACCCGATTCACATTTATTTTATTTATTTATTTATTTTCCACTTATCCTTTATGCTTTGCTTTTATTTCATTTATTTTCCTGTTCTTTCTTTGTTCAATATTAGTTTACTAACTTGATTTCATCATTTTTACCTATAAGTATTCACGAAGAATGCCTCCTAGAAAGAACACGGGGAAAGATCCCATCCCATCGGACTCCGAAGAGAGTCAAAATCAGAACCGGGACCAGAGCAATGAACCTGGTATGCCCGAAGGCGGTGCGGCTGAGACCATGAACAATAGCGGAGGTGCAAACCAACAACCACCTCAAGGCTCACCCTCATTCGACCTAACACCCTTTTTTACGAAGTTAGAAAACCAAATCGACCAATTCCTACGCGGGTTTTCACAATCCATGAAGGAAAGTCATGAGGACATATGCAAGGCAATGCAAGCCAACAACGAGGTGGCAAACAATTCCAATAAGGGATCGGCTCTCGAGGATAGGATCGTTGATTTAACCGGAGAGATCAGTAAAATCTCGGAAAAGTGCGCCGAGTTGTTCACACAAAGGTCGACATCTCAAGGACCGGGAGATTGCGGGAAGAAAACACTGACATCAGGGGCTGGGGAAAGGTATACCCCGCCACCAGCTCGAGAAGAGAATCTCAGGTTCAATGAGCGCGGGGACAGGATCAGCCCAGAACCTACTCAAGTCCCGCCACCTCAACAACAATTTAGATCCCACACAGGACCTAGCAACCATGCCGAACATTACGAGGAAAGCTATGCTCGTAATGTGGGGGGCAATGTGAGACAAGCCAACTTTCACCCACAACGGACAACGAATACACGCATGGAGCCCACCACCGCCAACAATTTGGGAGAGACCCAACGCATAAGAAACATCGTCCAAGAGATCTATGGGCCAGCCGTGAGGGAAGTATACCGACCCGAATTCCAGAAACCCTATCCACGACACTATGATCAGTTATACCCGTTTCCCAACAATTTTAGAGTGTCTGATTTCACTTTATTTTCAGGGAAGAAGGGCAATCCACCATGGAGCATGTGGCACGTTTCACCTTTCAGTGCAGTGGTTTAAGCATGGACACGAACTTCGACATGTTACGCTTGCGGTTATTCCCAGGTTCACTAACGGGACCAGCTTTCTCTTGGTACACCACCTTACCATCCGGATCCATTCTTGGATGGGAACAAATGGAAAGACTGTTCCACAACCAGTTCTATCGGACAGAGCCCGAGGTCTGTGTTGCGGAGCTGTCCCGAATGACGCAACGGTATGGAGAACCGGTTGAAAATTTCATCAACCGATTCAAAAAGATGCGACATCGATGTCGAATCAACATCCCCGAGGTCGAGTTCGTGAAGATTGCCCAACGTGGGTTGGAATTCGAAAAACGGAAGAAGTTTCAGGGGATAGATTTCCGTGATTACTACGAGTTGGTGGCCAAGGTTTCCGAGTACGAGGAGTTGATGAGGGAAGATCATCGACGCAAGAAGAACTCTGTGGGAAGCTACCAAGGGGAGGTACAAACGCATGAGGTAGCCATCGCTGACTTAACAAACACCGGGTCTCGAACGTGTCCTGTGTTGTTAAAGAATCCCAAAGCACCGGAGGTGGTCAAGAGGATCCCAACCACCCAGTATACGTTTGACGTCTCGAAGATAGAAGAGATCTTCGACTACCTGCTAAAGGAACAATTCATCACGCTGCCTCCTAGACATGTGATCCCATCCAAAGAGGAAATACGCGGACGAGACTACTGTAAGTATCATGACAACTGGAGCCACAACACTCAAGCATGTTTTGGTTTTAGAAATGCCGTGCAGGATAGGATTAACCGCGGGATACTCCAATTCTCGGAAAAGAAGGAAAGCATGCTAATCGACGAGGACCCATTCCCAATAGCCAACATGGTCAATGCCACTTCACTAGTGTGGGGGGGCAAAGGAAAGCAACAAGGCGACGTGAAAATTCGACAAATATGGGTACCAAAAGCGACGCCATCTAAGTCGGAGAACAGCTCAAAGCAGTCACAAAACGCAAAGAAAAGAGACGTGCAATAACAACGGCCACGTTTCGTGACACCCTCAAGCACGTCACCCCTAAATCAATGGCAATTAAATTGCCACAAGAAATTCCCAAGGCCTCTCTCCAGGAATGCAAAAAGAAGATTAAGGAAAAGAGAGGCAGAAAAAAGAAATAGTCAAAAGGAGTCATCCAGCGTCAACTCCAACGATGCAAAAAGATGAGGAAAAAACCAAGAGAAGAACCTCCAGATCCGGGTTGGAGATTTCATCATACGGGTAGATTGTGCAGCTACCTCTTTAATCTTACCTTCAGACTTTAGAAACGACGACATTAAGAAGGAAATCCCCAAGCCTAAGTACAAGGAACAAGAAGACGCAACACTAAAGGAATCAGGTGAAGAGGGCATGAAGAGGATTTACTTTGACAAACCCACTCCGAGGATGACTCGCCATATCAAACCTCTATACGTCAAGGCTCATGTAGATGGCGAACCAATTTCCAGGGTGCTCATCGACAATGGATCAGCCGTTAACATCATGCCAATGAAGATGGTCCTAGCCTTAGGGAAATCAGAGGAAGATATAATCTCATCAGAGGTGTCAGTTTTAGCCTTCACGGGAGAAATTGCAAAGACATACGGCGTCCTACCATTGGAACTCACCGTTGGCTCTCATACCGCCATGGCCGCTTTCTTCGTGGTAAATTCAACCGCGAGTTATCAGGCACTATTAGGGAGAGATTGGATTCACTCTAACTCATGCATCCCGTCGTCTTTGCACCAACTTCTTCTGTTTTGGAAGGGAGACGAGGTGGAAGTCATCCGGGCAAACGAGAAGCCATTCGAAACCTACTCAGATGTGGTCGAGGCGAGACTATACGAGGAATCTGTAGGCCCAATCCGAGTGGGAACCAAGTACAAAGAACAATCATGTGGCGAAGAAATTAAGAACATCCTAAGGCCAACGGCAATCGTGCCCCGCCGAAGGCCATTCCGTGATGAACCAATAATTGAAGAAATTCCATGATCAAGACAACATCCGGAAAAGAAGCGGTGGCTTCAGCCGCTATATCAAAACTGAATGCACAACAACTAGCGGAGAAACTATACCAGGAGAACGACATGAAGGTCTCAGAAATCAAAGTACCCAAAGGAGTAGCAGAACTAGATCCTCAAGGAGAAGAAATCCAGTTACAAGATCTGAAAAGGGCGAACCCGAAGTTAGAAGATGAAGGTTCCATGGCAGTCGATCCTCTGGACGAAGTGAACCTAGGGACAGAAGAGAAACCACGGGTTACATTTATCAGCAGCCTGCTACGCCCAATGTTAAAGGAAGCTATCATCGTTTTGCTTCAAAGACTGTTTCGCGTGGAATTACGACGAAATTCCCGGATTAAGCAAAGACGTGGTGGAACATAGGTTGCCAATCAAACCGGAGTTCAAACCCTTCAAGCAACCAACAAGAAGGATGAGCAAAGAGGTTGAAGGCAAGGTGAAGGAAGAAATAGAAAAGTTGTTCAAAGCCAAGTTCATCAGACCGCCAAAATACGCGGAGTGGCTATCGAACGTCGTGCCCGTAGTAAAAAAGAACGGTAAATTACGCGTATGCATAGATTTCCACGATCTAAATCTAGCTACGCCAAAAGACATCTATGTGATGCCTATCGCCGATATGCTAGTAGACGCTGTGTCCAAAAATGAATTAATATCTCTTTGCGATTGCTATGCGGGGTATAACCAAATCCCCATCGCCGAAGAAGACATTGCAAAAACTACATTTCGATGTCCAGGGTCGATCGGCACGTTCGAATGGGTCGTCATGTCGTTCGGTTTAAAGAATGCCGGCACCACATACCAAAAAGCAATGAATGCCATATTTCACGATTTACTCGGCACCTCTATGGAGGTATACGTGGACGACATCATTATCAAATCCAAGCGAGAGGCAGAACACGTCGGCCATTTGAGGAAGAGTTTCGAGCGGATGCGTAAGTACAATTTAAAACTCAACCCTCTGAAGTGCGCTTTCGGGGTCAAAGCAGGGAACTTTCTCGGATTCTTGGTCCACCAAAGAGGGATCGAGATTGACGACAATAAGGCGAAAGCAATCAAAGAAGCTCAACCTCCGAAGAACAAGAAGGAGTTGCAACGGTTCTTGGGCCAAGTAAACTACTTGAGATGATTCATATCAAACTTGGCTGGAAAGTCCAGAGCATTCTCAGATCTGTTAAGACTCAAAGACGAAGAAAGCTTCAAGTGGGACGACAAGCATCAAACGGCATTCGAAGAGATCAAAACCTACTTGAGTAATCCACATGTGTTGATGCCACCAAGGGAGGATACTCCACTCAAGCTCTATATATCAGCGACCGATGAGTCAATTGGATGCTTGCTCGCCCAAGACAACGCAAACCGTCATGAACAAGCCATCTACTATCTAAGTCGAACCTTGCTATCGGCGGAGACAAGATACAACCCAGTCGAGAAGACATGCTTGGCCCTTTACTTCGCTTGCACAAAGTTGAGGCATTATTTACTCAAAGCAAGAGTTTACGTGATCGCTAGCACCGACTTGGTCAAATACATGCTAAACCAGCCTATCCTCTCAGGAAGAATAGGAAAATGGTCACTAGCATTGGCCGAGTTCACTTTGGTGTATCTCCCGCAATCTTCGATAAAAGGGAAGGCAATCGCAGATTTTGTGGCCGACCACCCAACCAACTTTCAATATCCTGAGGAAGCAGAACTGCCAATTTACATGACGCACAAAGAACCATGGCAGTTGAAGTTCGATGGTTCAAGCACAGACAGTTCCAACGGAGCAGGAGTAATCATCACAGCCCCATCCGGAACTAAGACAATATTAGCGGTAAACTTGGATTTTAAGTGCACGAACAACCAGGCTGAGTATGAAGCTCTAATCATCGGCTTAGAGATCTTGAAAGACCTAGGAGCGAAAGAGGTCAAGATTTTCGGTGATTCACAGTTAGTCATACGGCACCTGACAGGAGAATATAAATGCTCAAGTTTATCCTTGCTACCTTATTTCGTGTTTTCGATTCAACTTCTGGAAATGTTTGATGAGGTTAGTTTGGAGCATATTCCAAGAAATGACAATTGGGAAGCTGACGAGTTAGCCCAAATCGCTTCTGGAATGAAGATCTCCAAAGAAACAACGTACAAGGTCGTCATCATTAGAAGACAAGGGCATCCATCCGTAGCAGACAGAGGTATCCAGTTGGAATCATTCGACATCGACATCAACTTAGCTCAGGATTGGAGGAAACCCTTTACCGACTACATCAATGACCCATCCAAAAAAGTAAAATATTCATTGAGCATTCAATCTCGAAATTACATATTTATGGTAGGAGATTTATACCGTAAGAGCTACGACGGAATGCTACTCAAATGTCTCGGCTTCCCAAAAGCAATGGAAGTCATGAAGCAAGTCCATGAAGGCATATGCAGAGCTCACCAATCCGGAAGGAGAATGCGATGGCTTATCAATCGCCATGGATACTTCTGGCCAACGATCCTGCGCGATTGCATCGCATATGCGAAGGGTTGCAAAAAGTGTCAAATGTATGGCCAAATCCAACGAGTCCCGTCAGAAGAATTGCACTCAGTAGTGAAGCCTTGGCCATTTAGAGGATGTGCTATTGATCTAATAGGGAAAATATTCCCAGCTTCATCAAAAGGTCATTGTTTCATCATAGTGGCCACAGATTACTTTTCCAAATGGGTGGAAGCAGCACCAATGAAACAAGTCGGCCAAACACAAGTGATACGGTTCATCAAAGAGAACTTGATTCATAGATTCGGAATCCCAGAATCCATCACCACGGATCAGGGGACCATGTTCACAGGCGAAGATATGAACGAGTTCGTTGAAGAGTACGGGATTAAGTTGATTCACTCTACCCCATTTTATGCACAAGCGAATGGTCAAGCGGAGGCGTCCAACAAGATCTTGATCCAAATCTTGGAAAAGATGCTAGAAGACAATCCTAGAGAATGGCACAAAGTTCTCTCAGAGACACTGTGGGCCATACGAACGTCTAAGACACGAGCGACCGGAGTCAGTCCATTTTTTCTAACATTTGGTCATGATGCAGTAATACCATTAGAAGTCATCATGCCTTCATTACGAGTAATGCGTCAGAATGACTTAGAGCCGGACAATTACGTACAAGCCATGACCATGGAACTAGAAGATTTGGACTACGAAAGGCAGAAAGCGCTTGATTGTATGATGATCCAAAAGAAGAAAGTGGAAGACGTGTACAACAGGAAAGTCAAAAAGAAAAGCTTCAGAGAAGGCAAACTAGTGTGGAAGTTAAACCTACCAATTGGGACGAAAGACCGTGAGTTTGGAAAGTGGTCGCCTAACTGGGAAGGACCATTTCAAATCCACAAAGTGCTTCCCGGGAACGTGTATTGGTTAAAGAGCCTGGGCGGGGAACGACACAGGAGATACATCAACGGTAAATACTTGAAGAAATATTTCCAAAATATGTGGGACGCAATTGATGTAGCAACCAGCCCGCGAGACATAGAAGAGGCTCGACTACGCGGGGCGTGACACCAAATACGCCACGCGTGAAATACACCGATAAAGCATTTCAGGTTCAGAAGCACCAACACGCGGGGCGTATTCATGAATACGCGGGGCGTACCTCTCTGCGCAAAGCGTAATGCCAAAGACGCCACACGTGAAACGCATCAACAAGACGCCTCGGGATCAGGAACACAAATACGCGGGGCGTCCTTACTTCATGCGCGGCGTAAACCAATCATGCACAAAAGACAGACCCCAGGAACACGAACACGCGAGGCGTGTATTCTATTACGTGGAGCGTATGCCAAACACGCAGGACGCTTCACCCAATACACAGGACGTGTACCAAGACATACATAGAAGATACGCTCCAGAGGCTTGACTACGCGGGGCGTAACACCAAAGACGCCACGCGTAGTCATCGACGACTATACACTTCAGGGTCAGGGACACAAATACGCGGGGCGTGACCAGGTATACGCGGGGCGTGAGCACTCTTTTTCTGGGCATTTACAAATATTCTGGGCATTCACATATTGTCTTTTCAAGTACTATAAATGGTCGTCAATAAAAGAATAAATATGCCATAACCAAAAAAGAATATATAGAGGACTTAGCAAATGTTCAAATGGCAATCAACTCACAAAACAATGCCCATTCGTTCTACACAAATAAATGAAAGAATCAAAACAAAGAGGGAAAGTACGGGCAACCCATGAACATGCCTCACGGAAATAAACAAAAGTCAGGTTTCGGGTATTTCGCCCAAGATTCACAAAGTTTGGAGGCAGCCTCTTTGTGTTGCTCACTCTGCCGGTGCCATGCCAACATTTCATCATAATGATTGGCCAATCGATCCTTCTCACGTCCCAGCTCTTCCTCCATCTGCAGGAAACAAGCCCTAAACCCGGAGCTAGCTCTAACCATATCCTCCTTAAATGCTCGAGCCTCAGCCACCTCCTTCTCCAATACCGCAAGCCGCTCCTCTACAGCTGAAATTTTGACTAACCGTTGCCGATCCGCTTCTTCAGCATCAACCAAAGCATTAAACTTCTTGCTGTAGGCCTCTAACTCTGCCATATTCGATCTAACTCGAGCTGCGAGACCTGCTGCCACGTTTTTCTCAGTGACATAGGACTGATAGCAAAATAATACGTGGTTCTTGGCGGATTTTAACGGCTCAGTTTTGAAGGGATGAGCACACACACCCATCATGAGGTCAAAATCAATCATAGCCCTTTCAACACAGGTCGGAGTCCAAGAGTCAAGAGGAGAGGCGACAAGCTTACTGAGATTGGCACGAGCATCACTCAAAGAATCGTCGATAGGCAGGGATGACTCAGCTACGGTGTTAGACGGTCCTTTCAGAAACGAAAAATCCAAACCAGCAAAAGGATTATCAGCCTTAAGGCCAACAGGAACTAATGGAGGGCGCACTAGAGCTGATTCCTATCATTTTCACAAAGGACATTCCAATCAATCAACATGACTCAAACATCCCAAGCATAGTTCATAAACAGAGTCACAAATCAGACAAACCTGAGACAATGGTGCAGCAATCAATCGGTTTAAAGAAGAGGCAGAAGGAAGATGTGTTCGTGCTGGAAGTTGCAACGGAGTCACGTCCACTTCAGCTGAGCTATCATCAAGAGATAGGGTTCTAATCGAAGAAGTCACGTTCCAACATGCCCCTAGTTGATCCAGTTGATCCAGCGCTCCATCCTCAAAACCAAAGTACAGGTCTTCGTCAGAATCAATTCTCTCTCCTGGTCTCACCGAAGGGCCTGCCGTGGTAGGTACCTGCCCTTCCCCATCCAACATGATTGCTTTGCCTTTTCCTTTTTCGTTTGTCTCAAGAGCATTCGGAACCAGAAGAGTCAGATTGTTATCCTTCCCCGAGCTACCGCTCGAATCTAAAAAAAAAAAGAGAAAACAACAAAATGAATAAATATATATATGTATACAAAATATACAAACAAAATAAAAAGAGCTTACCAACGGGTGGAACACACTGCTGAAAAACGGTATCCCACCAAGCATCAAACGAAGGTCGATCCGACCCAAGCAAAAGTGGTCCCTGATCATATCCCGTGTCCAGAACCGCAGCGGCTATATCTTCGTCACTAGCTCCATATCGATGAGAGGAGGTAGGAAATGGGAGTGACCCTGGAATAGATTGAAAAAATCCTAATTGACGTGCCCAAAGGCAAGGCGCATACAAAGTCAGACCAGGATTCGATGACCTTGAGGTTCTAGTTCGGTTCACCCCATGGTGTAACCGACGTGTCGCACACACCGTCATCCACCATTCAGTACCTTCATGGGGGGCAGCAGACAAGTAAGAAAGTGCCCAGGATGGTAGACAGGAATTACTCTTATTCCAAAAGAGAAACAGCTCATTGTGAGGAGATGGCACTAAAGTACGAAGAAACCTCACGACCACACCAATGGCCAAACTCGAAGAGCTATAGCAAAGGTCTACACCAAGATGATCTGAAACCCCCACTGAGGAAACGGTAGCCAAATGAGGGAAGTAGACAAAAACCCACAGCTGTAACAACCACAAACCACCCCCGAGGTTTTACAAATGGTCTACCCTCAACCGTAAGAGCCAGACGGTGAAAGGTTGAAGCTAGCAACATGGTGCCAAGAGCTAAACGATGGCCTGAAGCCAAAGCTAGCAATAATCAATATTTCAGCGGTAGGCCTAAGACCCAATGGCTTAAAAATGTAGTTGCTAAGCATCATCCACAGGAAATGCACATGATCCTCATCATCCAACTCCGCCTTATCCAATTTCTTCTTAATTATCTTGGCATACGTCCCATCCTCTTTAGATAAGATGGCTTGCACTCCAGGGAATGCATGGGTATCTACGCAACTTGGGACTTCCTCTCTAATGATAGGCAACCCGATCAAAGCAACCACGTCACGTAAAGTGATAGACATCGGACCCAGCGGAAGAATCAATGAGTTGCATGACGGTGACCAATAATTCAAAACTCCTTCAAGCACATTCACACAAGGAGTAATTTCATGACGAGTTAAACGAACGAAATTCCTGATGCCAACCTGATCCCAAACACTTGCATACCTCAGTTCTAAGCGATCTACAAGGTCATTCCACCCAGTGTAGCAACGAGGGAATACCAGACCTTTCCTATTCACAGGGAATTGATAGGTCTCCCTATGGAGGGCCAATTCGGTAGCGCTACTCATGGGATAAGGGGGCAAAGGTGAGCTATTCATAGCAACAGGGTTGATGGTAAGAACACTGTCCTGAAAACAAAGTGCAGACACAATCAGTCAAAACCTAGGGATGCTACCTTCAAATACATGATCATGAAATTATGAAAATTACCTCCTACAAGCCAAGGGTTATGCCTAGGCGAGAATCAGCGCGAATGGTGTCAAAATACGAGTTCGCAGCTGTGACAGACAGATGCAAATTTCAGCAATACAATTCCATCTCCATGTAACAATTCTAAAATTCTTATGTCTTTATTCCAATTCAATCTATTTTCTCATAAAAAAAATCAAAAAGAAAAAATATATAGATTGCATACCCATGCTTGAGAGACTGAGGGCTTGATTCTGAGTGTCCTTGAGCTTGGAGAAAAGAAAATGGCAGAAACAAAGATAGCAAAAAAAAAAGAAAAAGAAGAGTTGTAGATGGTTTAAGATAGAGAGTTCTAAGGAATTCAAAATTCTAAAATCATGCAGGATTCTTTTATCTATTATCTTTGAAAAGAAAAATATTTAATAAAAATTCTTTTGTACATAAATTTTATTATCACTAATTCATTTATGCACAAAAGAGGGGGGCAATTGTTAGCCCAGAAAAATAAAATAATTATTTTTATGTATATAAATGCTTAGGTTATATTTTTAGGATATAGTTTATATTTTCTAGAAATAATACACCTATAAGCTAAGCTTCAACCCGTGGGAAAATCCGGCACCACGCGGGGCGTGTCCTCAATACGCAGCGCGTAAACAAGGCGTCCGGAGAAATCAACGTCAAAACGCAAACACGCAGCGCGCCCTTCACCTTACGCGGGGCGTAATTTCTCACGCGGGACGTATTTGCCAATACGCCGTGCGTAAGACGCATTCGCGGAGCATGCCAGGATCAGAGGCTTGAAGACGCGGGGCGTATCTACAAGACGCGGGGCGTAATCCTTCACGCGGGACGCGACACCAGAGACGCCATGCGTGAAAACCATCAATGAAACGCACTAGGCCTAATGTCCGCCAACACGCAGGGCGTAGCAGAGCATACGCGGGCGTGTCGTCTCGTCCAGAAGCAGTTAACGGCAGTTTGAGGAGGTTAAGTTAGTTAATTAGAGTTAGTTGGGTTTGGTTAAGTTAGTTGGTGACTATTTACCAAAATACCACTGATTATTTACCAAAATGTCACTCTAAAAAACTATAAATAGACCCCCTCCCCTTCCTTATTTTTCACACTCAACACAAACACAATCCCCTTCCTAAAGGTCCCTTTCAATGCTCTCTCTTTTCTAGTTCTTAGTTTTCAAGTTCTTAGCTTCTAGTTCTTCAAGTTCTTCAAGTTTTTCTTTTTCGTTCTTCGTTTTTTCTTAGCTCCGATTCTCTTTTAAGCTTTCTTTAGCTCTAATTCAAGTTCCAATAGCCTCTTTTCAAGTTTTTTCAATTCAATTTAGCATTTCTAAAGCTGTTACTCTGCTCAATTTCCAATTAGAGTTTTATTTCCAAATTAATTTTCCAGATTCGTCCAATCGTTTTCAAAGCCAGATTCCGTCCATTTAACGTTATTTTTTGCCTTCGATCCCTTCGACAAAATTGTTCCTGACGTTTTGAATCTCAATCTAGCCTTTTTAATTTCCCAATTCCGTGCCCAGAAACTATAGTTACACGCTGATCTTTCCAGCTCAAATTCTTTTAGTTACTCTGCCCAGATTTTTCCAAATTCGTCCAGTCATTTTCAACTCTCAATTTCGTCCATTTCCAATTCGTTTTAGCTTTCCAGCCCTTATACAAAGTTGTTCCTGACATTCTGAAGTTCAATTTACACTACTTACAAGCCCAATTCCGCATTCTTAAGCACTCAAACCAAGCTCCCGAAGTTAAGGTCTAAATCTGCCCCATTTGCCTACCAACGTTTTGCCATTGCACCAAGCACATACCGTACGGGCCCGACCGATTGCAGCTCTCCAAGGACCTCACGCCGACGCCAAAATTCAACATCAATCCGAGATAGCTATTGTGGCTCCGAGTTTGTTGTTGAATTCCAAGTTTTATTTAATTGCATTTCAATTCCTCGTATTTGATTTGTTATTCCATTTCAATTGAATTAGCTATATGTTTAGTATAGAAGTTCTTCAATTGTAATTCATTTCCAATTTCATGTTTCAAACGCTTATTCAATCAATAAAATACCAATTTTTCACTAAATCTTGTGTCAATTTCGCACTTTAAATTCCTTTATTTTCTCGTCTTCAATTTACCCGCATTAGCTTAAATAAAACAATTTATCTAGCAAAGTTTCTATAACGGCGCTAGAGACCCAAGAGGGACTTTTTCAATCCTTGCGTCCCTCGCCAATCGCTTCGTTTAAGATTTCAAGTTTTGGCGCGCAATTACATAAACTTAACCGTCTTTAATATTTTGAGAAATAATTTCTCTGGCACGCCCGCACCCTAACCACACGTGACAAGGTTGAAATTAGCATATTCGCAAAATATCGCTAACAAATATTAAATTTAAGTATATTTTATTAAAAAGGATACATATGATTACGTGCAACGAGAATGAGATTGAAATTGTATATCTAAAGCGAATTCTAGAGAGTTCCCTTAAGGACTCGTCCACGGATTTTACAATAAGATATCTCAATGTTAAAAATTATTTCTATAAATAATTATTATCATGCATCCGAATTTAATAGTAATCATACATATTAAATAGGAATGCATTCTATTAAAGTGGAATCGAAAATCCACCGTAATAAGACACACTTTTTTTTTTTTTTTTAATCACCACCTCTCGCTCAACACAATAGTACAATGCTATATATACATAAACTTGTGATTTTCTTTTCTGTCATTATTATGCGTTTTCTTGTTAAAAAATCTAATAAATTATATGTCGTAAGTTAGATACTTTTTATCAATCCCAAAAGAATCTATTACAAAATCTTTTTTTTTTTGATAGAAATTGGGACGAGACAGAACTAGAGCGGGGTGAGCACCCATGGTCCAAGAACTGTCAAACCCGCAATATATTAAAAAAGAAAAAAGTGAATGTTTGAACAAAAGGAGATGAGGAGAACAAACAACAAGAAGAGGGGAGGAGAAAATTTAGAAAAAATTAAGAGAAACGCAAATGTGAAATACTACAAATGTCATCATTGATAAACTTATGACAAAAATCAGGAGCGGAAGGCCACCAATTGATCATTGAAGAAGAGACTCCAAATTTTGCCAAAGCGTCATCAACTCTATTTCCTTCCCTGAAGATGTGAGAAAAGATAATGTTCATCCTAGAGCAAATACTGAGACAGTGCAACTATTTTTGTCGAATACCCCAAAGAACATCCAAGGAACGATGTCTAAGCAGATTAATAACGTACATTGAGACAAGGAAAATAAATCCATCCTCATCCCCAAATACTTTGAGTAGTTCATTTTCCTATTCCTAGGAAAAGTCTTTCATCGTTGGCGCTATGAAAATTTTATTTTTTATTTTATATATTAATTAAAAATTAATTTTATATAAACTAAAATATTAAATTTAATATGTGTATATATAGTTTTATTAATAAATATAGAAATCCTTATAAAATGATCAACCTTATCCTTTTTCTGAAATAAACAAATAAAAACATTGATACCCGTACTAGGAGGGTTTTTTTTTTGTTTTTGAAGGAGTCTCCGTTGCAATTGACAACACAACACAACCCTATGAAACGCCAAATGCCCCCATTATAATATAATGTATCCATTTCCCATTTACCCGCCTATTATTATTTGTTATTTATTTATGCTGTTTTATTTTGTTGTTTTTTTTTTTTTTTTTTTTTTGAGGCTCTGTTTTTTTTTTTGTTGTTAAAATTTGATTAAATTATATAGAGTAGTAGATATTTATTAGGAATAAGAATGAAAGATGAGAGTTGGGCTCCAATCCAATGCTGATATAATGAAAAGCCCTGAGAAAGAGGAAACATGTAGATCCAATGGTCAGATATTGTCTAAATGGTGGAGCCAGATAACTGCAGTCAAATCCTGGGCCAGAAAATGACCCAACTGGAGTAGGGTCAACCCACCCGCACATCAAGTGGTTACAAATTTCCCATCATAACTGGGTCCCATGCTCCTTTATGGTGTTTCCTCTCTTCTCATGGACCCTATCTTCTATATTTTAATATATATAATTATTGCTGCGAAGAAACTAAGGCTGAAGGGTGCCCTACACTATGTCGGGTCTGCTAAGCTGTCGGGCATACGACACTTCAATATGCCACTCTACCCCTAACTTCAATTCAACACCTCCCTCTCACATTTTATTACTTCTAAATATTTAAAGCCTAAAAAACACACTCTATTTCAATGATACAATCAATTTAATTAAGGATCATAATTGCTACAAGTTTTGTGAGTATTTCCTGTTATCTGATTCTAATAGGACTATCTGAACTGAACTGTAACGACTTGATTCAAAGTGTTTGACATTATAATACATGAGGAAATAGTAAATTTAAGGAATGACGATGAAGTACAAAATAAAGCGTAGTAATGGAAAGAGTTATTTTTAGTTTTCACTTATAGATGTTTAGGTGATGTTAAAAGATCATTTTGCTCTTGCTCCTAACAAGATGGTTCAAACTTGGAAGTCTTTTATGGAAATGGGCCTTAAAAGTATTATGGGCAGATACTGGGCCTTATCCTAATTATCAAATGTTTAGAGTTTTTTATTTTTTTTTAAATAAAGTCTGAATTGGTTCAATTTGTAGGTAAAGTTTTCAATTGCTCAATTGTCAATTTATAAGGGTAAGGGTAAAAATGCAATAATATTATCCTATAAATAAAGAAAAAAGAGCGTGTTATCTATTAAATAGTTAGAGCATCTTCAAAAGATTCGTAGTGCACTCTATAAAAATAATATAAATAATTGACTCTTAGTGATTTAAGAGTCACTAAGACATATCATCTCCAACAATACTCCTTATATTCACACTTTATTTATTATTATATCATTAAAATTATTAATTGTTGTTATATTTACCAATAGTGTGAGGAGAGAGACTACACAATAATAAATTATTAATAAAAAATGAATTAAGAGTCACTAAGAGGTGGAGAGAGGCTCTTTATTAATAGAGAGGATTGAGAAACTCTTAGTGATTTGAGGAGCCACTAAGAGGCTGTTGGAGCTAATTTTTCATTCTCCCTCCTCAAATTTTAACTTAAGAGTCAATTTAAAATGCTGTTGGGGATACTGTTAAGCAGCCCATTTAATTGTACCAAGGATGCTTGATTTGGGCTACCCCTTTTCTAGTTTTCTTTCTTATTCATTCATGTCATAGTTATAGTACGATACATACATCTATTCAAGCGTAGAAAGATGTTACTACAGTCTTTCTTTTTCATAAAAAACTGAAGGTACAAATTGCAAAATGGTCCATGGAACCCATTGGGCCTCAACTTATTGATTTTTGTTACAAGTTGGGCAACTGGATTGATGTTATTTCAACCCAACCTAACCAATTTGACCTCAATTTTAAACTTTCAATTTAGAATTCTTCACATCCATGTAATTTCTTCTCCAAAAAACACATGGGTGTAATTCTTCAATTTAGAATTTTTAAACAAATTAATTTAAACTGATATATATTATTTTAGATCAATTTAATCCAAACCATATACATATTATTTTAGATTAATTTAATTCAAAATGCTAAGTTGACGGAATAAATTAATTCTAAATATTTATGGTAAAATAATTTGATCATGCCACTAAGAGATTTATCTATTAAAAATCAAAATTAAGGGTTAAAAATGATCTTTAAAATTAACTGCCAATACTATTACAATTTTTTTTTAAATCATTTAAATTAAAATTCTAAATAACAGAATTAAAAAAATATAAATCATCAAATATTTAATATAAAAAATATGTATTCATTAACATAGTAAAAAAATATATATATAAAAAATATTCTCGCTCATGTTCCATATCCATAATGAATATTTTATTAAATCTTATTCATGCCTCAAACCCCTTTTATATAGAATTTGTGTAACATCCTTATTCAATATCATATATATATATTGTCTATTTTAACCAAATCCAACATCTTAAGTATCACGGTTTCAAAACACATCTATATTTATTAAAAATTCACCTTACTAATAAGTTTGGTTTGGGTATGCTACTTCACTTTCTCTCTCTTATTCTATTTTCTAACCCTGGCATTGAGATACACACAAGTGGCTTAACGGCCAAATATTTTATTTATATGTTCTGCACCATTTACATATTAATTAATTTAAAAACAAAGATTTTACTTTCTTTCATTCTGTTTAGCAATTTCAAAATTGATTTAACCATAAAATGCCTTTAAATTCGATAAAATATTTAATTTTTTAAAAAACTTGTCTGACGTGATAAAAATTGAATAAGATGAGACTCATACGATACCCCATATCTTTTACATATTATTAACGAGTGACAACATAAGGCAATATAGTGAAATAACAAAATTCATGACTAATGATAATTTCTAAACTTAGCTGAACTCGTCAACTTTAGACATTAAAGATAAAATTACTTTTTAATAGTTGCCATTCAAGGTACTGATGCGGTCTAGCTGCATATTCACTAGACTTGATCCACAACAAAATTAGTAAACCCCAAGGTAGAACAAATAAATGTTAGGACAGGACAGGACAGGACCGGACCGGACCGCACATACAATGAAAAGAATACTACTCCAGCATCAGAATACAGTTGAATACAAATCTAGAAATCCCGGTACTTGAATGTTCTTCCTATGATACGTCAATCTTTCTCTACCTACCTATCAATCTTATCTCAGTCCAGTCTCAACATTTTTGGAATTCAAAACAAACCATATTAGTCAACTGTTAGACACTTCACTTAACTTCCAAATCATCTATTTCTGTATACTAAGATTCACCTCCTTTCACACAGCTATCACTCTGTTGAAGATACTGTTTATAAACTCGTAATTGCACCAATGGTCATTGACGTTTGGAGTGAGTTTAAAAAAAGGTCACTGAACTTCATTTTGTTTCAATAAAGTCAATGAACATTGTTTTTTATTTAAAAATCAAATTCTTTTCATGTTTATAGTCACTACTATTCAAGTGATTTTTTCAAATAAAAATGAAAGGTCCAGTGATTTTATTGAAACGAAATGAAGTTCGGTGACCTTTTTGAAACTAACTTCAAACTTCAATGGCTATCGGTGCAATTAACCCATCTATAAACATGAATGTCACCACTCGCCCCCATCCTCATCTGTTATCATATAGACCGCACTTAGTATAAGCCTGCAAAATAGGATTACACTAGTTATAATATAAACATGATGTCATAAAAAATAAACCTGAAAGAAACAAAGACCCTCCTCCCTCGTTTCCAAATGTAAATATATAACTTCCTACAAGATTCTTATTGCTCAAATCATTTCTATATATCTCTAGAAGTTCTTCAAATCTATCTAATAAGAAATGAATTAGTCCTTATGCAACTCTAGTAATCAAATAAAATAATGTCATACAAAAACGAAAAGAAGCAAAGATCCTCCTCCCCAAATATAAATCTACAAGTGCCTACAAGCTACAAGATTCCTATTCCTCAAATAATCTTTAGGGATCTTTAAAAGTCCTTCAATTCTATCTAGTACCTAAGCACTCAAACCATGCTAAATCTATAGCGAACACCATCACAGGTTACTCCTAGACCTAGTTGATCTCATAATACTACTCAACTAATCCTCTTGTTAAAATAACACCTGTATATGAGCTTGATCAAGGTAATATATTCCCCTGAGTTTTCCAGTGCAATCTTCATATGTGCATGATATGAGTAAAAACAAAAATTTAAACAAACAAAAGCTTATTCATTATTTTCTTTTCATCAAAGATTCAAAGTATATTTGAAACCTTCCAAATTCAATAATGAGAAAACTGTATCATATCCATATATGTGGGGATTACAGAGAACTTTTCTTCTGTGCAATGCATATTTGGCATGGTATAAATCCATCTCCAAATTTCTCAAGATCCTATATTTTATGAACTTTTCATCAATGAAACATGATCATATTCATCAAGTGCAAAAATAATCCTCTGATACTTGTCAACTACTGAACTACAGGTTGCTAAGGTATTAACATAGTACACTCCACTAACAGTCTCAAATATTCTCCTCTGACACTTATCACCTACTGAGCTACAGGTTGATAAGTTATTAGCTATCTAGTTCAAAGTTGAGAAGAGAACAGAACAAAACAAGATTGGTTCCCTTTTATTGAAGAGAGGAAAAAGCAAAAGAAAGAAGAATCATGCGAATAGTTGGTTCATGTTATGGAAGAAAGACATGTATATGCAATATTAAGAGTATTAACTATTTCATTGTAACAAATTACTAATCTAACTCAGTTTATCTGTAGTCCCTTTTTGGTTGGAATATACATTTTCTCCCCCATCTTTCATTTGATTAGGCTTTAGAAAAAATTGGTAACTGGCCTGCTTTTTCACTTGACCTCATACTAGGTCGTAAAAGGAACAAAGACAAGTGTAGTTCGTCATTATGAGGAAACTTAAAGCAATAGTCTACAATTTTGTTGCTAGATATTACCTACGAGCAAACATACGAAAAAGTGGTGCCACTATCAAATTAAAGCTTGAGCACTAAAATAAGATTTTTTTCCATTGATAATTTGGAAAATAGGTTGCAATAATTTGTGAAACTATATATATACACTATGAGAAAAGCAAAAGCAATATCATCTGCGGAATGTTAGAGGCAAGATATAAACCTGTAAGCAAACATAGAAAAAAATGGTTCCACTATAAGATTGCTTGAGCACTAAATTAGATTTTTTTTTCTTGATAATTTGGAAAACAGAATCTCAATAATTTGTGAAACTTTCACATGATCTATTTCTACCTATTGCCAAAAAAGTGAAAGGCTACATATCGAGGACAGCTTAAGGAGGAGTTCCTAGAATGTGACAAAAGATGTACGATAGTCTAAATCTTCATGGCTCTCAATTGACAAGCTCCCTGCAATTATTCTATACCACACACAATATGGAAAACCTTAATTAGATGAAATAAAGTGAAAGACAGTGTTACACCCAAATATGGAGAGATTTAAAAAGAAAAAAAAAAATACTTAGTGAGGAACCGGATTGATAATGTAGAAAGGTAAAACGGACCTGAAAATGAGGATAGAGAAGAAGATCAAGTAGATGCCAAGCTTGATCATTCTTAGCTTCTTCTCAAAATTAAGATTTCTGAAAACTTCAGTGACATCAATAAGATGTTCTCGCTTCATAAACCTGTATTAAAAAAACAAATGCATAACAAAATTCATGTGAGTCAAGAAATATATAATATAGGCAATATGTTTGACATCCCTATTTCATTATCCCCGTTATTCTCATTGAAAAGTGAGAACAATACAACTCCAACAAACCTGCAACATTATTGCTGACAATCGTGAATGAACACAGACACACCGTGAGTTAAGTGTAGGAAGCTATCAAATTCATACACTTGTTAAGACGTTATACTTTTATAAGACATCTTGTATGGAACAATATTGCATTCTATAGTACATTCCGGCTTCTGTAATCATGATCACCAACTTGTTAAGGAATACAATATAAATATGGAAGAATTTGATACTTACAGCATTACGTGATAGCAAGTGAGGGGGGCTGCAAAGAGAAACATCAGCCAGTGTCCAGTTAAGAGGAAAAGAATGCAGATTACTCCTTGCAAAATGAACTCAGGAAGAATCCACTTGTTAATGCAAGCTGTTGCTTCAAAGGGATTCATCTGATCAGCCTCCAGGTCTGTTAAGCACAAAAGCTGCAAAAATTATTTACAGTATTTAGCCATGAGTATTTTCACTTCCCACCATTAAATAAAATTTGCCTCCATTGTTGATGGTGTCTATAGCAAAGAAACTTTACTCTAGAAAAGTGCCAGTCCAGTGTCAGAGTTGCATATATCGAGTTTAGCAAGCATAACAAGGAACAACAGAAGGAATGTATATTTGATCCATATTCAAGATCAAACTTCACAAATGCAAGTTTTGTGCATTAGAGATAATGAACCTTGTGGTGATTTCCGTTTACAGAGTAGGATCTGCAACTCAAATTAAAGCTATGAAACAAGTGGCGGGTAAGGTAAAATTGGAATTGGTCCAATTCGCCGAATTAGAAGCCTTTGCACAATTCGCTTCGGATCTAGATAAAGCTACTCAGGATCAATTGGCAAGAGGTCAGCAATTACGTGCGTTGCTCAAACAATCCCAATTCGTGCCTCTCACGGTGGAGGAATGGATAATAATGACTATTTATACAGGAACGAATGGTTCTCTTGATTCATTAGAAATGGGACAAATAAGGAAATTTCTCCTTCAGTTACATATCTACTTAAAACGAATAAACCTCAGTTCAAAAAAAAATCATATCTTCTCACCAAATAAGCAGAAATCCTTTTGAAGGAAGCTATTCAGGAACTAGAAAATTAGCTAAACGGAATTAGAAGAATAGCACTCTGGTTACTTTGTCAGTTTTGCAAATGAAACTGAAACAAGAGGCAAGAGGTCATCCACATAATCCTATGAACAAAATCCCCATAAAATTGTTCTATACTAATAGCAATATTCTTTAAACTGTATTTCCGAAATAGTGATAGCTCTACCATTCGGACTGTGGAGCTAAAAGCAATAGTAATGTAAGAAACAATCGATTGAGCATGGAAATTGGATGACAGATATACTAGAAACAGTGGATAATGCGGAAATGAGAGACTAGCTAATAGCATGTGTAGCTTTGCCATCCCATTTTTGAAATGTAGGTGAAGGAAAATGATGCCGAAATCTCATGATTTCCGTTTATTCCTTTCAATAAGCAGGAATTTAAAGTCAATAACGATCTAATACTACCACCAGACGAAACAGAAAAATAATAAACTTCACATCTCTGTTTTAACATTAACATTAGGGGATTATAAATAAGAAAATGAAATAATAAAGGTGTTATAAGAATACCTCATGAAAGACCATAGCGAGGAGACCGAAATTGCCGAACAAACAGATTAACCAGAAAACCAAGTCCCACGCCATTTTCCGGTTAGCTCAGATGCAAGATGTCGTGGTAAAAATGGGAGAATCAGAAAGCGAAAGTGATGTAAAAGATGTTGAAATGGAGGATGAGTTCTCAAGCGAAACTTATACTTTGACCAGTGGAATTAGTCTGTCTGCGAGCATAATAAACTAGCCTAGGGGAAATAGTAGCACCGCCGCTGCGCCCCAACGACGGCCAAAAGCTGATACAAATTTTTGTTAAAGAAAACAAACCATTTCAACCTATAATATCTTTATTTTCTTATACTCCATAATTTTGTATAGTCGCATTAATTAATCGAATAAATACAAGTGATTCATATTAGAAGAATATAAACACACATATGTGTCACTTATGGTGAATCACCATCCGACTCGTCTGCAATCATCATAAAGAATTAGCCCGTGAGACTTTCATTGATAGTCAAAGATCAACCCGTCGATCCTGTTAATCAAGAACCAAGTGGACTCGAGGGATACCAAACTCTGATATGCGAGAACATGTTTACTTATCAACAGGTGACACGTGGCTCAACACGCTCGAAGGCTTATAACTTCCTCTTCTTATTCGATCAAAGCATAGATAGAGCAAGACATTCTCCAAGGTAGACTACTTTATTCATTATTCATTGAGCTTACATTATAAACTTGATTTACTATTCTATTCATCCTCAGTTAGTTCTAAAAGCCGAAGTTAGGTATTAGAGTAGGTTAGACTTAGGTATCAGAGCAGGTTAGTCGGACTCTGGTCTCTCATTTAAGCTAGGAGAATACCCGCATGATTTAGCTACATCAAATTGGTGCGCTGAGTGTGGATCAAACATAACGATGAATCGCTTAAATGGTTCCATTTACTTCCCTTCCTCTAGCGCACTCCCTGCATCTGGAGTCTAGAGAATGGCGGAAGAAGAAGCGCGCTGATTGCAATAAGTCAATAATGACCTAACTCTGGAAATGGCGAAAGATGGTGACGCCTTAAAGCCACAACAACAAATGCTCTTACTCACAATCTCTAGACAAGTGGTGGAAAATCTTGGATCAGTCCAAGAGGTCGTCAATATAACGCGACAAGAGCATTGCCTTCAAAATGGCAGAGGTCAAAGAGAAATTAGAGATAGTAGAAGAGACCATCAGATACATTAATAGATCTGACGTAGCCAAATATGACAAAATGTCAGACGCTAAGGAATACCTCCGCGAATATGTTCGGAGATGGATGAAGGGACCCATGGAAGAAAGCAAACCCTCCACTAATGTCACGCTAGGGGAGCTTGAGGAAGTGCCCCCCAAGGCGGGTGAAGAACCGATCACTGATAACGCCCTTCCTCTTGGTCCCACATCTTCCATGGAAAAGGAGGTACCTTTGGTTGGCGTATCTGAGGCTGTGGAGAAGGAGGCTTCCCAGGCAAGCACCGTAAGCAAGGATATTGTAAAGGAGGATGCTCCCATTATTACTTAGTTGTTTACTTGTGATTTGTAAAAAATCGTTAAGTACAATTTGTTTTAATCCTTTATGGCAGCTATTTATTTTACTATTACGTTTGCGTAAGTAAATATATAGGCATCTAGGATTTATTTTGGAGTAGGTGGCCAGCCATACTCCATTGCATGGACCTTTGTGAAGGTTAGAAGTTGTTTTATTCCATTGAAGGAAGTAAAGCTGCCTAGGGGATCAATTTGCTACCTGTCTTTGAGGTGAAGTGATCCGCCCGTAGGACTTGTGAATCCTTTTTTGGGAAGGATATGTAAGAGAGTGTAAAGACCTTGCGTCCAAGGATCGTTTTAACTCTATCGGAGATTGGGATCCTCTCAGAGATGGATCCGCCCATAAGATAGATTCTCTTATGTCTAAGGAGAAAAGGTAGCTATGAGATAGCGATACTTTGTTAATGCGGAGAGCGTTGGATGCCCCCCTTCTTTTTAAGACTGGAATATTGATATTGCTGCAATAAACTTTAAAAAGAACACAGATAATAGAACAAATGATGTTTATTAATGGGAGAAATGCTTTATTACAGCAAGCAGGTCTTATAGGTGAGCCTCGTTAAAACCTTTAGTAAGAAAAACCACATGGGAAAAAGCTTACTAAAGGAAAAAGAGTACCCAAGACCGTGCACACGGCTTTATCCGTAACCGATACGTACATGTAGAGGTCCTCTCCTTTCATCAGCCAACTCATCATGGGCGGTTCCGTGAGAAACCGTTTGATCCCTTCAAAGGCCTTTTCACAATCCTCGTTCCATTCGAAGGCCTTTTGTTTCTTGATAACCTCGTAAAAGGGCTGACATCTGCGCGCTGAACAGGAGATAAACCTGCCCAAGGCTACGATCCACCCGTTAAGGCGTTGCACTTCTCTGATGTTCCGTGGTGCTTGCATTTTGTCATATTTGGCTACGTGCTTGTCATAGAAGGGTACCACCAGATACCGATGAACCTGCTCAATAAGGAAAGCACGAGCTTCATAACCAATTAAGGCACATATTGCTACATAGTTATGTCATTCGGGCTGAAGAACGTCGATGTTACTTACTAAAGGCCTGTCAACATGATCTTCGAGAGCATGATTATGGAGAAAATCAAAATCTATGTTGTCGACATGATCGTGAAAAGCAAGACATTGAGCAACACGTCGCAGATCAATTAAGAATTTAATGTAAACAAGTCTTAATGCATTCCTAGCCCCGTGTGTTTGTCTAAAAAAATCAACTGCTCTTATATACTTTTTAAAATATTCAATTTGTTCCATGAACTTGTTTAAAATGACCTATTAATCCCCTAAAATCTATGTGGAGAAATAAGATGAGATTTTAGAAAAATTTCAATGGGTATATTTTAAACAAGTTCACCACTTTATACAAGTTATAAGAACATTTTCAAAAATACAGTAAAATGTACTTCTTTAGATAAACACATTGGGTAAAGAGGTATTAAGGAAAAAAAAAATTAAGATTCTCAAAACCATGAATGATTGTGTTGATAAATTCTACTTGGGCCGCTTTTCGTGCAGAGTGTTTAAAGCTAGGGAAAATTACACAGAAATTCATCTTTGAAAAACTATTTACAACTATGTCAAATCATAATTTTGGATTATATTAAACTAGTAAAATCAGTACTCTTAATATACTTTAAGGATTGAAATTTATAAATTAGAAGTCAATAATATATTTTTTAGGATTTATGATTTATGAATTGAAACCTAAATTTTTTAAATTATAATGTAAAATCATAATATATAAAAAATAATGACATATTAAGAATTAAGTTTGGTAATATGACTTAGTTGTAATTTTATGCTTAATTATGATATTCATGTGTTTGACCCTTTAACTATTAGTTGGGCCTGGAAGCCCATTCAGAGCCGGTCAATAGGCGCTGCAACGCGTGGAGACAAAATATGGAGGCGTCTTATAGTCGGCTTTGAAAGGTACTAAGTTGAATATTACACACGCAAAAGCAAAAAAGTAAATTAGTTACCGTTAAACGAACGTTATAGGCCAGCTACTCCAGCACATTTCCACTACAATCCTCCTTTTTCATTTTAAAATTCAATCAATAACACCCCTCCCTCCCTCCTCATCTATAAATATCACTCTTCCTCCTCCGAAACAAATCACATTATTATCATCCTCTGTTTTCTGCCTGTTTTAAGTGAATTTGAAATCCATGGCCCAATTTAACATCTCCAAGGCATTCTTCTCACTTGTTATTGTGATGGCTGCTTTCGCGGCGGTTTCTGCTCAGGAAGCGCCTGCTCCAGCTCCTGGATTGGACACCGGTGCTGGTTTTTCTTTGCCGCTTTCTAGTGCTGTCGTCGGAGTTTCTCTCGTGGTTTCTCTAATGGGTCTGATCAAGCATTAATTTTTTATATGATTTTTATTGAATTTTTTTTTTTTTTTAGTGTCTGGGTTATACATTTGAGGATGTGAAATTCATTATTTGTTGGCATATATTGTAATTTTTTTAATATTATTATTCTTAATAATACTAATTATTATTATTATTATTTATTCTTTCTCCTCTTCCCCCATTCTTGTAAATTTATAAATAGTAAAACTCTATTTCCTTAAAATAGCTTTTATTAGTATTTATTTGGTTTAAAATGTCTAAATTGTGAGGACCGGTAGAGATAAATCCATAGTTCCTAAAAAAACGGAGCAATAAATTTGCAGTAGAGAAAAATAGAATCTTGTAATATTATTTGTAGCAAGTCCTAAATCTAAAATCTTAATGAACAAATTTTGTCATATATGATAATACTAATTAATGAGCAAAAAACAAGCACGAGCTTATGTCATAATATGGTGACAACCCATACCATCGGTATCAGTCGCAGTTGATGATAACACGTGGAATTTGGTAAGCTATCTCATCCCATCCTTACCGGCATGAAGAGAAGGTAAATAACATTTTGAGTTAATAATCATTCTGATTTCCAGTATTCAACTGTTTATTTTATAATTTTAATATATTAAACATTTTACCTTTCATTATTTTGTTTGGTCATATTAGTATTATTAACCTCTGATTGTCAGAAAATTTATCTTTTAAAATAAAACTCTATGGCAACAATAGACCGCGAGATATAATATTACGGTATTCTTTGTGAACCAACCAACTTACTTAGCCAACCTGTTTCAGAAATGCACCACTCAGGCTGATCCCGATATTTTAGAAGTCCATAGAAGAATTTATCAAATAGAATCCTAATAAATAAGTACAAATAAAAAAATAAAGTAGAAAAATCAATTGTATAAAAAAAAACTACTTAAAAATGATATTTTTTTTTTGTTTTATTTAACAAACGATCTAATAAAAAAACATTTTATATTTTTTTTAAGTATTCAATTTCTTATACAAAATGATTTATACGAGCATTTTTAGATGCAAATTTCTCAAATTTAATAAATTATCAAATAGTTCTAATAGATTTTATACTCTTTCGACATAAAGCATGATAACAGAAAAATGAAAAACCAAATATAAAAATCACATCTGTTAACGGGCTTTAGCGGCGCTAAGTTCTTGAAATTGTAAATTCTTTTGATACGTTCCTCCCAAATTGCCTCCGAAGACTAAATAAATTAGAATCTAATAGTTTCTCAAGTAAAAAAAGGCTATCATTAATTAGAAGTTTCACAATGAGGTGATTAGAGAAAAAAATTGATTATATAGCTGATGAATTCAAGATGAACGATAATATTACCGTTTAATATTCTTTGAAATTGAAGTGTGATTAAAGAAGAGAGAGATCAATTATAAATTTTTATTACGATTGATGGGTGTGAGAGATAATTATAGAAAGACTAATTGAAGTAATTTAGGAGATTTGGAAAGATTATTTATAACTCATAACAACGCTTTTTAATCAATTTTTTTTTTAATTTAGTCTAATGCTAACCTATTTAATTTGGAAAGACTAATTTGGAAAGAATCTAATGTCAAAAGCATAACTTTTTTTTAATTTCATTAAGTATAATTTAAAAGCATATAATAGTACTAATACATTACTATAATTGGGGCCCTCTTATCCTTGGGCCCTGGGCAGACGCCCCTCCTGCCCAGGCTCAGGGACGGGCCTGCACCCACTTCACTTCGTTCGTATTATATCATACACTACTATTACTGCTCACCTAAGGTTTTGACGGGCCTGAGCTAGGCTCAGCTTGATATTAATTTTCATATCCAAATTCGGCCCATTGAATGCGGGCTTAGACAGGCCGTATGGTACTCGAGACTATGTATAATTGTGCAATTTTATTTCTAATTTTGGAAACAAAAAACAAATTTTCCCTTAATATTAGCAAGTTGGATCAATTTGAAAAATAATTTATGAAATCGCATTCTCAGTAATGAATCTTATAATCTACCTTTCATATATTTATCATATTATCATTCATTAATAATATATCATAAACATATTAATAGACATGAGAAAAAATTAAAAAGTTATACAAGTTGGACAAAAAAATATATTTCATCGAATTTAAAAATATTAATCTCTAATTCTACTATTAAATCAAATTTTTATTTTTAGAACTAATTGATATGTAACTGGTGTAGAATAACGAACAAAATATATGTATTTTGTAATGATATCTAAAATAATATATCATAAACATATTAATAGACATGGGAAAAAATTAAAAAGTTATACAAGTTGGACAAAAAAAAATATATTTCATCGAATTTAAAAATATTAATCTCTAATTCTATTATTAAATCAAATTTTTATTTTTAGAACTAATTGATATGTAACTGGTGTAGAATAACGAACAAAATATATGTATTTTGTAATGATATCTAAAATTGGGGTAAATTTCATCAATGGTGTACAACCTTTACCCAATTTCACACTTTGGTGTACAACCTTAATTTTGTCACACTAAAATGTACCACCTTATAGGTGACCTCCTACAATAGTGTACAGCAGGTAAAGTTGACCGGTCAATGCGCCAAGTCAGCAATTTGACCGGTCAAAAAGTCAAAAGTAGACCATCTCTAATATAAAATTACCTTTATACCCTACTCTTCTTCCTTTTTCATTTCCTTCCCTCTCTAACTCCTCTTTCTCTCTACCTTATTTCTCTTCGAGCTTCCTCTAACTCCTCTCTCTGTCTACCTTATTTCTTCAAGCTTCCTCCTTAAAAGTAATCTAAACAAAATCTAATATTATTATTTTGGTTCAGAGCATGTAAAATTGACCTTCTTCTTAATGGCCTGCTTTGCTTTAGAGCCTGTAAAAAATCTAACTTCCTCTTTCCCTAAAAATTGAATTGCTGCTGTTTCTGGAAACTTTCTTAGTAATTATTAGTCAAATCTCCTTAATTAATTTTATCTCTTGATTTTTTTAATCATTTTTTTTTGTTTTGGTGTTACATTTAGTTTACAAAAGATCACACTGGAGATTTCCTCAACTTTTGCTTTGAAATTTTTGAAGTGGGGATTTGGTCTTCTGCGTGACAATAAGTGTTTGTTTAGTTATATTTTATATTAAATTTAATTTACATTTCAAAATGTGTTTCAGAAATTGGTTTTCCATGGAGATACAACGTGAATGATGCTCTAAAATCTGTGTTGGGAACATTAAGAAGCCAACTCATATGGTCCGATTTTCTGTCTATTTATAAGTTCATAAATTTAAATATCAAAATAATAATATTAGATTTTGTTTAAATTACTGTTAAGGAGTTTGTTTAAATTATTTTTAAGGAGAAAGCATGAAGAGAAATAAGGAGGAAGCATGAAAAGAAATAAGGTAGAGAGAGGAGTGAGAGAGAGAGAAGGAAATGGTGGAAGGAGGAAGAAGAGGGTAGAAAAGTAATTTTATATTAGGTGGTCAATTTTTGACTTTTTGACCGGTCAAACGGCTGACGTGTCACGTTGACTTTATGTTGACCGGTCATTTTTACTTGTTGTACACCATAGTAGGAGGTCACCTATAAGGTGGTACACTTTAGTGTGACAAATACACTAAAGTGTGAAATTAGACAAAGGTTGTATACCATTGATGAAATTTACCCTCTAAAATTGACTAAACTTGCCAATATTAGAGATAAAATTGCTCTTGGCTGCTAACTTTAGAGTGTAAAATTGTATCATTTTGAACGTTAAGAATATTTTTACACCTATAAAAATTAAAATTCATACTGAAAAATAAATTTAATAATTAATATTAATTGAACGAGTCCACCCTATTTCTAGAAATCCCAAATCCATCCAAAAAATAAGTGGCTTTGGCGGGCAAGGGCCAAATTGGGTTCGACGTTAATTTTCCATGTCCAAATTCGATTTATTGAACGTAGACTTGGACAACCGAGTGGTACCCGAGACTGTACAAGTCTACCATGTAACATCGCTAAAACCCTAACATATGAGTCTTCTCACATTCATATATGTTTTAATGATTGAATACATACATTTTAGATTCTCCTCATTTTCATTAGAAGTTTCTATGCATAATGCAATTTATAGGCGATTATAGTGCGTCGTTAAGATGTAACAATTGGTTAGTGAGAGTTAATTGAGTTAGGATTTAAATGAATGAAGAAATATAACCTTTACACCTCTTCACTAATCATTCCTACAAAAACCTTCTCATTTCATATCTAAGAAGTGTAAGCAAATATTCACTCCTGCTAGAGAGAGTGATTTTAATACTTAACCCCAGCGTGTGTTATGAACTACTACTATATACTAAAAATCTCTGACATTAGAAAAAGGGAACTAAGGAAAAGGTAAAAAATGTCCTTGTATAACAATTAAACTCCCCATTTATTCAAACAACCCTCAATTGATAATGTAGCAAATTACACCAGCAAAATGTGTTGTTCTGCAATAGATAATACTTACACAGAGATATTAAGTAGAATAAATGAAATCAAAACCAGGGAGCACAATTATTAGTCTTCCAGAAAGAAACAGTATTAGCTTCCAAATCATACCCAAATTTAATACCTCTTTGTTGTCTAATCCCAATAGTAGACATATTATTTGACGTTAAAAACGCCAAACAATACTGACCTTCTCCATTCTCAATCCAACTATTATCAATCGTAAACGAATAAGCTGTTGTTGAATTCTTAAACCTCAACTCAATATCAGGTAATGTAACACTCGACCATTCTTCCCTTTCATAACACAAGCTATACCCCGAATTACTTTCATCGATTCGGCTAACCGCAGCAATCTGATCTTTCAAAACCAGCACTAGATTCTCCACAACAAAATGGTTAAATATAGTATTAGTGGTTCCTGTATCAATCAATACTCCTCCAAGTCCTCCATCTGCATATTGAAATACCCATTCTGGTGCTTTTATTTTATTTTCATCAGAATAAAGTCCCTCTACATCTCTCAAGAAGTACAAACCATACTTATTTGGTGCTAATGCGGTTGAATCCCCCGAAACACTTGCTGCTATACCGAATCGTATTTCGATTTTAGCGTTTTCTTTTTCTTGTGCTATGCAATATGAGAATAGCTTCAGGTGACCTAATGTTAACTGAGAGACGAGAGAACTTGGTTCACTGCTCAACCCAACTATTCCGGGAGCTTCGTAGCCGTTGTCCGGGTCTGGGATGCCTTGTGTATTTTTAAATCCGCATCCGAAAATGGCGTCCTTGATTGTGTAATTTCCAACTGGATCGAGATCTTCTACGAATGTGAAAACGTCTTCGATAACTACGCCTTCCGAGTAACTTCCGTCGGCGTATTCTGCGTGGTACGTGCAAGTATCGGTTGATTGTTTGCAATTGCTGTGCTGATCTCCGAGTGCTGTTCTGCAATCTGGATCACGACATTGGAGTCTTTTATATGTTGTGGATTTGCTTGGATCGAAATAAGGGTTTCTTTGCTTGAAACAATGGGAGCAACTCGGAGATCCACATTGTAACCACACCAGATCGCTACCGGTGTCCGGAGTTGCGTAGGTGTCAACCGGTGGAGTTCCCACACTGAATTTCATTACGAACTCTCCGTCTATCCAGGTAACCGGAGAAACTGCCCATTTTCCTGAATATTTACCTGCAGTTAGATAGCGACGAAATTTATTAAAAATTACACAATTTTTTTTGGAATTTAGCGTCAGGACTGAATATTCCGTCGCAGATAAGGGTGTTGCTATTTCCCTCCCCCGTTTTACTTATCACCATCCCCTATTTGACAATTTTGCCATTTATTTTGATCAAAAACTGAAAATTCTTTCTCTCTTCCGAGTAAAACCGAAATTCTAAAAATAATGAACTCGAGAACTCAAAAAATGGACGATTTTCGAAGACGATGTAAAAAATGGACCTAAGAACTCCGGAAATTGACGATTTAGATCTATTTTTTTATACTCGTATTTGGCCTCGGCGGGAGAAAATCCCGCCTACCCAAAGGGCAAGCGGAAGATTCATCCGCCTACTAGGCGGATGACGAGTTCCGTCTCCAAATCCGGAAACGAAACTCGTGTTTTCGATGAGAATTTAATAAAAAAACGTAACTTTCCAATAAATTTCCTGTAATCTCCCGCCATGATTCTCGTGTAGAGGTTTGTAATTTTTGGAGAGATTAGAGTGAGAATGAGAAGTTTTGGTAAAAAAAAAACACGACAAGGGCAAAAATATCAAAACGGGGGCAGTGATAAGTAATTAGGGGTGGTATTAAGCAATCCACTTTTAAATCCATAACAAAATTTGAATGAAGGTGGCATCAATTGATTGATATGAATTATCCAAACCTGATATCTTGTTGCCAATATGTCTGGTTCGAGCATGAGAAGCGCGTATTGATGCCTGAATCAAATCTCTCTTTGTGGAGTTTGGTTTATAATAAGGGGATTCGGGGGATGACCAGTGAAGAAGAGGTGCTTTCAAACTCACCCCCTTTTCACTTAATTTTGCTGCCAATACTGTGTTTGAGATCACCAACGTTGAAATTAAAGAAAAGATGAACAAGGAAGCCATTGTATGGATGTTATGTCATATGAAATGCTATGAATTCTTATACTAATCACTTATGCTTGGCCAAGGAAATCAACAATGTATATATACAATTTAAGATTCAGTGATTCATTTAGAATTAAAGATTGTGTGTATCTAATTAGAAAGGTATTGTACAGATTTTCTTCTAAAATTGGTTCTAGAGCAATGGTATTTACTTTTCTTCTGTTCTTTTCCTTTCTTGTCACTAAATTAAATTGGATGTACGCTTTGAGGAAAGACAAATTAGTGACGTTTTATTTTAATTAGTGACGATTTTTACTTTTTTTACCTGTACATTGAACGTGATACAGGAAACAATAAGTGATTTTCTTTTTAATAAACAAAACAAATATATCCACTCTGTTCTGTCCTCTCCCATGCATAATTTAGATTCAAGCGTCCTGTTAATTCGAAATCTAGTGCAAACAGATTGGGTGTTTTAATAGAATTTATATTGTTTATAGGTTAGTTTATAATGTTATAACAATGTAAGGACCTATTACGTTATTTACATGTTTTACTTACTCCACTTCTTCTAATACCAAATTCTAGGGTTCTTTTTCTTCACTACTTATGTATTATTGTTATAGTATCGGAGCTCTAAATTCCGCAATTTTCTTTTAGCCTTTGATTGGATGAGAGGTTTTGAAGCGTAATTAAAGAGAAACTAGGAAAGAGTAGGGAAGGGGAAGGATGGGGGAGAGAGAGAGGTATTACCCTTACCCTTATTTGGAAAAAATGGAAGAATTCATCAAAACCTTTCTAAACCCACCGATTTGGTGATTTAGTGCCCTTCAAAACTCTTACCTTTATATTTTTTTTAATCTTCCAAACAACGATTAAATTCCTAATCCAGGAGTAAATCTTGCCGATGTCATTCAGAATCTGTGGAGTCCTTTCTTCATTCATCCGAGTCTTTTTTGGTAGCTCAATCTCTTACTAGCCGAAATTACTTTTCTTGGAGTCGCTGGATGAAAGGATCTTTGTTAGCCAAGAACAAATACTGCTTTGTCGATGGTTCACTACCTCACATGTTCCTAATCAACTGACCTGACATCAGTACAACCAGATGGTGCTTTCTTGGTTGAAGCATGCTCTGTCTCCGTCAGTAGCTCAGTCTATTATATAGTTTAAGACAACTGCTCTCATGTGTGGGAAAACTTGAAGAATCGATTCTCTGCCATATTATAGAATTGTAAGATGAAGTTTCATCTATGGTTCAAGGTTACTGACTATTTCACAAAATTATAAGTTGTTGGGGAAAGGTTTGTCAATTCCAGAGTTATACCTTCCTGTGTTTAGTACTGATAAGTGTCAAGCAATTAAAGTAGTACGAGAAATTTTTTGTTATCAATTTCTTAAGAGGATTAAATTCTACTTTTGGCAGATCTTTATGATGGAGTCTTTACCTTCAGTTGATCGTATCTGGTTCTAATTATACATTAAATTTAATGTGGCCATAGGGGTCGAAGATGGTTGGCCGACCCTCTGGCTCGTCAGAAAATCCCAGGGAGTGGTTGTCCAACTCTAGTTCTGTCCCTATCTGCCATGGCTGGACGATCCAGAAAGAAGAAGATTCTGATCTGAATCTCACTTTGTTATTATTATTAGGGTCAAATACATAAATATCATAGGATCAAATACATAAATATCGTAATTTTCCCTTATTATTATTGTTTGGCCATTCATTCTTGGGCTTTCACACTTAATATACTATATACTTGTTGGGCCTCTCAGTGTGGGCTTTTCTAAAATGCATCATAAGTGGGTTTTTTTAAGGGTTATCTGATTATAAAATTGCAATTAAATTATAGGGTCAAATACATGAATATCATAATTAAGTATAAAATTATAATTAAGTCATATCACCAAACTTAATTTTTAATATGTCTTTATTCTCTATATATTATGATTTTATACCATAATTTAAGAGACCTAGACTACAATTCATTAATCATAAACATTAGAAAATATATTCTAAACTTCTAATTTATAAATTTGAATCCTAAAATATATTAAAAAGTACTGATTTTACTAGTTTGACATAATCCAAAATTATGACTTGATATAGTTGTAAATAGTTTTTGAAATATGAATTTCTGTGTAATTTTTCCTAAATTATATTACAAAAATTAATCTTCAATATATTATTTTTTCTATATATCACATATAAATTATAATTATATATCTTAATTTTTAAATTTTAAACCTAAATTCATAAATCCTAAATCGTAAAAAATACATAGATCCTTAATTCATAAAGCATACTTTTTAAATGCTTTTTCAAATATGAATTTCTGTGTAAATTTTCCTTTTTTTAATTCTTTTTAATCAAAATTTCATTTTAAACCCTTATATATAGGGGTACATGTGGTCGGTTAACAAGTTCATTAAGGTTAATTCGGTCGGCTAACCATTTAATCGGTTTTTTAAAAACACTAACCATACACTAGTCCATTAAATTCGGTTAACCACTAACCGGTTAATCAATTATTTCGGTCGGTTAATCTTTTATTTCGGTTTCTAACCATTAGTAAATAAAAATAAAAATAATAAAAGAATTATAATTTTTATTGTGAGTGAGGCGGCAGGTCAATGGCGAGTTGAAGAGATTAACTGCAAAGAGGGAGATGTACGTGTATTATGATTCTTTAGTTTTAATTCTGTTAAATTGTTTAGTCCCTATATCAAATCTCCGTCTAAAAATGTGTTAAAAGAACAATTAAACGGATTAAAAAAAAGGCAAAATGCCCCTAATAAAACTTCTGGCTTTAAAGTTTTGAAAAACAAGTAATAAAATTTTATCTTTTTTTCTACATCGAGAAACATAAAAGAAAAAAATCAGCATAAACTAGAATTAGAGAGACAGTAACAAATTAACTGAGAGTTATTTATATATTTTCATCTCATTTGATGTTAATATTTGATAGAAGGACTAAACCATTAAAAGTGAAAAAATTTAGAGCCTTTATAATTAAATAGTGGATTGATTAATGAGTTATGAAAAACTATAGGGATTAAATAATTGTTTACCTATATAAATAAATTTATTTTTATATTTAATTAATATTCGGTCGGTTTCGGTTAACCGCGGTTTTTGGAATAAAGAAACAGTAACCATAACCATAACCATTATTTTTAAAATTAAAAACCGTACACTAGTCCATCGGTTTCGGTTAACCTTATTTTTGGTTTGGTTTTCTGGTTTTTCGGATTTTTGTGTGCACCCCTACTTATATATATATATATATATATATATATATATATATATATATATTAGGGATAAGGTACAAAAATATCCCTAATGTTCACATTCAGGAACAATTTTATTTCCAATGTCTAAAATTGTGTAATTTTACCCCTAATGTTGGCAAGTTGGGTCAATTTCAGACGTTATTATAAAATACAGATATTTTATTTCTCATTCTGTACTAATTGCATATCAGTTGGTTCTAAAAAATAAGATTTTATATTTTTTATGATTTAATAATAGAATTGGAGATTAATATTTATAAATTCGGTAAAATATTTAACTTTTTTTTGTCCAACTCGTACAAAAGAGTGTATTTTTTATTTTTTTTTTTAAAAAAATTCACGTCCAATATATGTTTGTGATATGCTACTAATTAGTCATAAATGATGCACATGTGAAGTGTAAATAACAAGATTTGTGACCGAGAAGACAGTTTGATGAATTATTTCTCAAATTGACCCTATTTACTAACGTTAGGAGTAAAATTGCACCATTTTAAACGTTATATATAAAATTGCTCCTGGTTTTAAATGTCAATAATATTTTTGCTTCATATCCCTATATATTATACATGGAATTTGGTATTGGATTTATTTGATTTATTTATTTTATTTTTGATTTTGATTCAACAGAATTTATTTGAAATTGGGTTAAGGTGCAAAAATACTACTAACGTTTTGGGGCAGGAGCAATTTTATCCCTAATGTCTAAAATGGTGCAATTTTACCCTTAATATTGGAAGCCAAGAGCAATTTTACCCATAACGTTGATAAATTGGGTCAATTTGAGAAATAATTAATCAAACTGTCTTCTCGGTCATGAATCTTGTCATCTACACTTCACACATGCGTTATTTTATCAGTAACAAATCACAAACATATGTTGGGATGTGAAAAAAATAAGAAAAAATATTAAAACTATAATGTCTTTTGTACGAATTAGACAAAAAAATATTCAAAAAATTCACCGAATTTATAAATATTAATCTCTAATTGTATTATTAAATTACAAAAAAACATTGTATCCTTTTTTTAGATAAATTGATATGCAATTGGTGCAAAATGAAGAAAAAATGACTGTATTTTATAATAGTGTCTGAAATTGATCCAATTTATCAACATTAGGGGTAAAATTGCTCTTGGCTATAAACATTAGGGGTAAAATTGCATCATTTTAGATGTTATGAGTAAAATTGCTCCTGACCCAAAACGTTAGGGGTATTTTTGTACCTTAACCCTTTGAAATTTATTTGAATTATTCATTCCAATTCCAATTCAACCTCATTCCGACTCCGATAAAAAAAATTATTTGAATTTTTTTTTCATCAAACTCATACAATGATGCATATGTGAACCGTATAGATAATAAAATTTATAATTGAGAAGATAGTTTGATACCCAACTTACTAATATTAGGGATAAATTTACCCTTTGTTGACTGGAATTCAGCTTTCTAAAGGCTGGAAAATTCCAACGTAATTCTGGAATTTCTAGAATTCTGGAAATTTCAGAATAAAAAAAAAGATGAGGAAGAAGAAGAAGAAGAAAAAGAAGAAGAAGAATGAAGAAGGAAGAGAGAGAAAGAAGAAAATTCAGCAAAAATGGTCAAAAACTTTATTTTCCGAAAATACACTCTGATTGAAGAGGGTTAAAATTCTTGTCTTGATTTTGTTAACAACGACAACTACAAGATTGTGTTTGCAGAAAAAAATACTATAGGTACTAATCTACAAATCGGTCAAACCACAATATAGGTATTTGTAATTTAACCCACTAATTTATATACAACCTTTATAATAAGAAGTGAAGTATGTCGACGACTGCATTTCTGGAACATGTGGATTGGTTTTTTTTTTTTGAAAGAATGATGTTTTTATTAACTTGCCAAATCGGCTGAAAGAATATCGCTAATGAATGGAGGTGGACATGCCCACTTTCCACGAACAGACTTCGAAACAACCGCTCTTGCTAAGCAACGAGCTGCTGAATTTGCTGAACGTTTTACAAAGGAAATTGAAACCGAATCTAATTCCTTTAATAACTCACTTCAAAAATAAAGAATGTCTTCTAAATAAGAATTATGAAGAGCGGTAGATTGTATTTCTTGAATGATGGATAGACAGTCGGTTCGAACTTCAACTTTGGATAATCCTGCTGTCTTAATCCATGATAAGGCTTCTTTGAGTGTTATGGCTTCAGCTGCAATGGGTTCAAAAACTCCTTCAGTTGCTCCATGGAATGCATATAAACATGATCTGTTTCTGTCCCGAATTAAAAATCCTGTGGAGCAGTACCCTACCTCCGTGAAAACTCCTGCGTCTACATTGCAGGCCAGAAAACCCTTGGTTGGTTGTAACCATCGAGTAGGAGGGGATGCATTTCTGCTGGTATTGCCCAGTTGAACCACCTGTAGCCTCCATTCTTGCATTTCTCTTTAGATTCGTAGAACAACTGTCAGCGGGCTGGTGTTGCTGTCGTTCCACACCATTTTGTTTCTCTGCTTCCAAATGTTCCATAGTGTTACCGCAATTCTGCTCAACTCTTCTGGTGAACCTTCCGCTAGTCGTGACGCTAGCCAATTCTTGATATTGTCGATTGATATCATTCGGTGATCCTGGAAAAAAATTGACCAAACTTGTCTTGCGAATGGACATTCAACGAATGTGTGCTGTTCTATTTCGTCTTGTGAATTACACGTCGGGCAAACATTTGGATGATTGCTGTGTCGGATTGCAAGATTATGCATCGTCGGTAGGCAATTTGATAAAAGTCTCCATATGCAATTTCTCACTTTGGGGGCTGCCTGTATACTCCAGATTTTGTTCCAACTAACTTGTGGATTCTCAGCATTCATCAATTGACCTCCTATAGCTGCATGATACCCACTTTTGACTGTGTAATTACCTCTTTTTTTCGTATTGCCATAACCATCCATCTTGTTGAATTCTCAATCTTCTTGGTATGGAGAAGATTAATTGTTGATCTCTTTGATTAAAATTTTCTTGGATCAGCTCCCGATTCCAATTTTCGTCTTCACGCATTAGATCCTGTACCTTTCCAGTTGGGAAATTGAGATGGTTAGTACTTGTCGGTTTTGGGTTGAGCTTGTCTGGTAACCACGGGCTGCTCCATATGTCAATCGTTTGGCCATCTCCCACCTTATTACGCAACCCTTTGAGAAGCAGATCTCGTCTTGCTAGTAGACTACGCCAGATATATGAGGGATTATGTCCCAAAACAGCTTCTTGGAATGAATGATCCGGAAAGTATTTTGCCTTCATTATATGTGCCATCAGTGAGTTGGGATCCTGGATAATTCGCCATCCTTATTTGGCTAGCAAAGCTATGTCGAACTGTTTGATATTCTGAAGTCCATTCCTCCTTGTGATTTCGGGATGCAAAGTTTATCCCATTGTTGCCAATGGATTCCTGAATTCGAGTCACCAGTTACCCTCCACCAGAACCTGTTTAGCATTTTACTTATCTCTTCACAAAACTGATCAGTCACTAAGAATACACTCATTATGAAGGTGGGAATTGATTGTAGTACTGATTTGATTAATATCTCCTTGCCGGCTCTGGATAAGAATTTTTTCCTTCCAATTGCTGATGTGGTTCCAAATACGATCCTTGAGATACCAGAATGTTTGTGCCTTACTTCTTCCTACAATGATTGGTTCCCCCAAATACATACCTAGGTCCTCCACCTCGCTTACACCCAGCAAACTTGATACTGTCTGTTTACTTTCTTGTGAAGCAGCTTTGCTGAATAGTAAGGCCGATTTTTGATAATTTATTTTTGACCTGATGTTGATTCATATATCTTTAGACAGTCAAGGATGGCTTCCGCCTCACTCTTTTTCGCTTTAAAAAATAAGAAGCTGTCGTCTGTGAAAAAAAGATGGGATACCCACGACGCCGTTCTCGCCACTGTGCAGCCGTGTATGAGACCCTCCCTTTCTTTGGTCTTGAGGAGGATTGATAAACCTTCTGCACATATAAGAAATAGGAATGGAGATAAAGGATAACCTTGTCTTAAGCCTCGGGTTGGAATGATAGGTTGTCCAGTTTGCCCATTGTGAAGGATTCTGTATGATACCAAAGTGATACACATTACATCCACTTGATCCATTGGCTATGGAATCCC